>NC_088376.1:35622500-36922500 GCF_037993035.2 Macaca fascicularis
CCCTCCAGAATGAAAAGCAGAGGAATATGGGTCATGAACTTAAGTTGTCTTTCAGACATTATTTTAATATGAGATGATCCCTTGACACTGTAATGATGACAAACAAGACTTTCAGAACTCAAGTCTAAATATTTAGTATTTCCTATCTGATTTGCGCCATTGACTTTATTAAAATTGCTATACAGGAGATGGCAGTTTGATACCCAAAGCTCTTCACTGGTATATGGAATTTTAATAAAAGTCAGCTTTAATTTTTTGAATTGTTCATACAGCAAATATTTACTGAGTACCTTTTCATCTCCAGTCCTCCTTCACAACATTATTTACTTTGTATTGAGTACTTATTATGCGCAGACACTGTGAATATAAAGTAGACATGGTCTTTTTCCTGTAGAGCTTACCAGATGAGTATGAGATAAATAGAAAAGTAAACGTGCATTGCAGTACAGGTGGTAAGAATTATGATAAAGTACCGTGTTATTATTGATAAAGTACAGGTTATTGAATTATGATGAAGTACAGAAGGTTATAGGAAAGGGATATGTATGTGTTCAACACCATTTTAACTGCTTCAAGAGATACAAAAGAAATATAAAGCCCCTGACTTTTGCTTCAGTTTGAGAGACTACATGGATGTGGGACATTAAACAACATAAGTAACCGTAAAATTATGTGTTATGGAATATAGTTATAAGCTTGTGGAAAAACTGGAGGGGCTTTGAGATTAGAAAACCTGGTATCAAATCTTGACCCAGAAACCCAGCTCAGAATACTGTTTGCCAGTTAGCTAATCTTGGACAGTTGATTAACCCAAACTGTTTCCCTCATTTGTAAAATGGGGTTGCCATCCATGCTTTTCAGGTTATTTAAAGATTGAAGGGAGCATCAAGGTAAGGATAGCAAATTCCTGTGATGGATCTGCATCACTTTCTAACCAACTTCACTAAAATGACAGTAAAGGAATTTTTTAAAAGAAAACTCCCATTGAAAATATAAAGGGTTCATATTAATAACTTACGGGGAGGGGTGCGTCCCTGTACTTGATTGTAGTAACAATTTGGAAACTAGAGAAGGGATGGGTGAAGGTAACTGATTTAATAGATTCATTAATCTTAAGCTTGCAACCCAGTTTATTGCAGGAATCCCCAAAGGCTCAGGAATAGACACAGGTACTTGGAGAACTTCAGGGAGGGCTAAAAAAACTCAAAACGTTCAGTTGAAAATCTGTTGAAGAAACAAAGCCCCCAGATCCCCTACTCCACTGTGGGTAACTGGGCAAACATTCCTTCCCTACCAGAAGAGGAGAGTAGAGATTTCTTCATTAGAAAGACTAAAATAGAAGATTTCCAAGAATAATTGGGGCAGGTCTTTGTACCTGAAAGAAGGGGTAAACTGATTGTTTACATGCTGAATGTTGTGACTGAATGTAAACTAAATGCTTACATACTGATTGCTGAGACTCCCAGCCTTGCTTCTTCACTTCCAACAGCTGATCGCGGGGTTGGAACTCCAACTCAGGTTGGAGTTTGAAAGATTATTCTCTAGGGAATCTGATAGAGCCAAGAGGAAAGACTGAAAGACACTGACATTGTGGGTTTCTCAACTAAATAGGCCAGTGAAGTCAAACAGTATTGCCTATATTGTTACCTTTATTAGTGTCCCACTCTTAAATATGAACAGAACAAAGGATGAGAGAAACTTCTAACATGAAAGAAATAAAAATAGCAACTTGGATAGACTATGTAAGAGAAACACATCCCCCTAAATTATCATTAGTATCCTGAGATGAGAGAAGATATGGTACAAATGATACAGGAACAAGGTGCAAAGTAGTTAGATGATCAAGAATTCTTGCAAATGGAGATGGTAATAGAAATGAAAATCTTAATAGAAGTGTTGGAAAATAAAGTCAAAAGAAATCATCCAGAGAATAGAGCAGAAAACTAAAATGGTAGATAATTGGAGAAAGAAGATAAAGGACAAATCCAAATGGTCCAACTTCCAAATAATAGTTCCAGACAGTCCAGGAAACAAACCAAACAAGGAAGTAACCAAATTCTTCAAGGAAAATTCCCAGAACTGAAAATGTGAGTTTTCATTTTGAAAGGGTTCACTAAAAACTCAGCACAAGGGATGAGAACAGATTCACATTAAGGGACACTGTGAAATTTTACAAGCTAGGAGACACTGGAGCAATACCTTAAAATGTTGAAAGACAATTCTAACTTTAGACTTCTTTACCAAGTTAAACTATTGATTAAGAGTATACGTGTAGCTTCCCACAATTATATGCCCTTTGCTTTGTCATTTTTATAAAGAACATAATTTTGATAAGGAACATTTTCAGACATGAAAGTTCTCAAAATTTACCTCTGCTGTACCCTTTGCAAAACTACTGAAAGATGTTCTAACCACAGCAAGAGAGTAAGTTTAATAACTGATGACAGTCTTTTAAACTGTCATGTGCATCAGAATTACTGGAGGGCTTGTTAGAGCAAATTGTTAGACTCCACATTCAAGATTTCTGATTCAGTGGGTGATTATAGGGTAAGGCCTAAGAAATTTCATTTCTATTAAATTCTCAGGTGGTCCTGTTGCTGATCCATAGACACTTTAGAACTAGTGAGCTATAGCATACAGGAAGCAGTGGATTAATACAGAATAAAGAAATTAAGAGACTTTGTAGTCTCTTAAAGAAATTAAGAGACTTAATGATGAAGGAAGAGCCTAGGAAGGGAGCTGTATGTGCAGTAAGTCTAGAGACATCATGTCAGATTCTAGGAGATACATCTTTAAGAAGATGAAATTGATAGAATACCTCATGAATATGAATGTATCTAGAGGAACTTTAGACAACTAGTGAAAAGTTGGAGTTGATTTTGTGAAAATACATAGGAAATTAAGCATCAGGAGAAGCACACTTATTAACTTCAGGGTTGGGGGTTAAAGGAAAGGGTAAGTTTTAATATACTGCATGACCCGGTTGTGAAGAGTTAACATCTAACCAAGATGACCATATAATAATATTGGGAGGTTGGTGGGATGGAAAATGTCTGTGTGCAGTAGGGATGAATGCTAAGAGAAAAATCTGATTCAGATAATTGACTATAACTGAAAAGAAATACAATGTTAGCATGTTGTTTAGGAATATGATGGTAACGGAGTTAAAAGTGAGGGAGTGGAAAATGGGGGTGGAGGCTGAATTTCCTGACAAGCCTGGTGGAACTATTTGACTCCTTAAAGTGAAGATGAATGGGAATTAATTATAGACTTAAACTGCAGATTACCAGTAACTAGTTAAAGCACCTCTTAGAGTCTTTGGCATACAGTAGGTGCTTACTAAAAGTAGACATCATCCATTGTGGGCAGAGGCAACGAGAATGGAATTCCAGCCATGAATTTACTCTGATGATGGAGATCTGAGTGTTAAAACATTAAATATTTACGTATTCTACCAAAGCATAGAAAAATGTTGAAATTTAACTTTGACCCTTAACATTTAAGTAGTAGTCACAATCTTGGTTGCAAATCAGAATACATAGCTTTTAAAAACCAATCTTGTTTCATGGACTACACTTGGGAGTTTTTAAGGTACCTGGGCAATTGAGTTTCATCTGGTAAAAACCAGCCTGTAAGCATCCTCCTCTTTGAAACGATTAGTAATGATTATATTTTGGTGTTTATTTTCTGTGGTGATGTATGTCTATTTGTATTACTATTACCTAAAAGACTGTAAGCTTTAAAACATATTTTTCTTTGTTTTAAGCCGCTTGATGGCATTGAAACGAATGGGAATTGTAAGCGACTATGAGGTATGATAAACCCTTTCCAAGTTTTTGTAAGATGAATTCAGTGAATTAAAATAACTTCTGGTGATATATTTGATGAAGACCTATTAACCAGCACATACTATTTTGTATTTCACAGAAAATCCGTACCTTTGCTGTAGCAATAGTAGGTGTTGGTGGAGTAGGTAGTGTGACTGCTGAAATGCTGACAAGATGTGGCATTGGTAAGGTAAAAACATTTCTCTTTGCCTCTTGTATAGGGAACTACTCACTCCTGGAGTAAATCAGGTACAAATTAGGATTTTTTTTTCTTTACTAATGGCTTATTGACTTGCAGTGTATTAATCTAGATTGTTCTATTTGGGTTGAGACATATCCCCACCCAAATAAAAGGTGATATTATTTCTAATTAGACGAAGATTGTCTAATTGTGTTTAGAAACGTTTTTGTTTGAAGTAATATGTAAACAATTTGGACTTAAGTGTTTTAGATATAGAAGCTTAGGAAAGAAGGCTGTTAATTTGATAGTGTGTGAAACACTGAAACATCTAACAATTATTTTATTAAACATACCAGACAGAATAGAAAACATGTACCTTTCCTACTCTTGATTTTGAACTAGAGAATGCTCTGGATGAATTTTTAAAAATTGGTACTTCTTTACTTTTTTCTAAAATTTATTTAGATTATGGGTAGAAAGAAGTAACTTTCTTGTACCAGAATTCAGTCTACCAGTCTTAGATTTATAAAGCCAAAGTCTATGATGTTAGATACATAATGGTTGAATAAATAAACTTTCCACAATTATGTATCCTTTAATTTGTTGTTCTGGCAAAGGAAGCATTCTCCCAGTTTACCAATGCTTTCTAATATGTTGATCTACCCCAAATTCTTAAAAGAAAGTGATTTCAAAATTGGCACTCACTTATCAATATAGAAATAACACCAAAATACTAAAAATGTTCATTGAAATTTTAATATCTTTCAAAAGATTTACAAAATCTGGATAAAAATTGCTTATAGCTGACTTAATTACCCTGACCAGGGATATTAGAGATCACTGACCTCTATTGACCAGGGATAATAGAGATTATTGAGATTAGCGGCTCTCAAGTTTGAATATGTTATCACAATTAGTTGGAAGCCTTATTAAAGCACAGATTAACAGATCCTACTCTGGTGGTGTTGATTTTTATAGGTATCAGGTGGACTTAATAATTGACTTGCTAACAAGCTCCCAGGTGATCCTGATGATGATGTTCCTAGGATTACACTAGTGAGAACCACTGGATCCTTGCTACTCTAAGTTTGGTCCCTGAAGTAGTAACATCAGTATCAGCTCTCAATACCTACCCCAGACATACTGAATCAGAATCTGTATTGTAACACGATCCCCAAATGATTCATTTGCATATTAAAGTTGGAGAAGTGCGCTTGCATCTCTAACAAGCTTCAGGTGATGCTAATGCTAGCTCCATTAGCTAGATGCTAGCTGCATTAGCTAGACCAGGCCACATTTTGAGTAGCAAAGAGGTAGAACAGTATTTATATATTGTTGTAGTTAGAATCACCTGGGAAGTTTTAAAAAATTCTGGTGTCCAGACTGCACCCCATATAAGAATCTCTGGGGATGAGGCACAAACATATGTATTTTTAAAAATTCTCCAAGTGATTCCAGTGTGCCCTCAAGTTTGTAAACAGAATCTACACAGGTAAGTTTCAGGAAGTCTTTCTTTAATTTGTAAAACAGATAAATATGAAGCGAATTAATGAGGTTAAACAGGAAAGTAGAAGATGTTAGGAAACCCAGAGTCCATTTCTTATCTCTGAAAGCCTCTGGGATCTCTTTAAAGTATCTGGGATGCCTTGGATCACCAGATCTATACTCGCTGCTTTATTTTAGAGATGAAGATACAGGCCTAAAAAGTGAAAATGATTTACCCACAATCAGAACTAATTAGTGGCAGAGTTACACCTCAGACCTTCTGTTCCCAAGTTTAATGTTTCCCGCAACTTATGTATAAACAAGCTATGAGGCAGAAACTCATTTAATACTTAGCCTGACCTAATAAATATTTATTGATGAACTTAAATAAACTATGTTTTGGAGACTCTTAAGTAGGATTAGAAAATTTTGGAGAGTGAGATCTTTTCTAGCAAGGTATTAAGGGCTATCTAGGAGTTATGGGTTAGGTTAATTTTTTTTCTTTTTAGTTTTTTTTATTGAGAAGAAAATCCCATTTTTGTGTTTATTGTTTAGTATGCTGAGAATTGTATTACAGAGTCACAGAATTTCATATCAAGAAGGGACTTAGGAAGTCCTTGTCTCTAGCCTGTTCTTATCGATAAGAAATGTGATCTAATTGCCATTTGTGTGTGTGTGTGTGTGTGTGTGTGTGTGTGTGTGAAATGCTTTTTGAAACAGGCTTAAGTATATAGCAGGAAACAACAATTAACTGGTTTGTAATTCTATTTGGAATGATGTTTTAGCCATGTCACTGGTATATATTTTGTCATATACACAAAAGGAGTCATGTTATACTATATTTTAAGTTACAGCATTTGTTTTTATCTTATTTAAAGATTTCATTTATCCAATAGATTCCTGACTTTTAGCAAAAAAATGGAAATGAAGTAGGATTTTGCCACAGTTTTAAAAAATGCAATGAAAGGGAATTAATTTTTGAGTGAATTATTTAGAGAGGCAACAAAGCATTGTGGTTGCGGTGCAGATGCTGGATTGAGAATGCTTGAGTTTGAATGCCATTTTCACCCCATATTAGATGAGTGGCCTTTGGACAAGTGTTGTAGTTGCCTCATTTTTAAAATAAGGATAATAGTACCTACATGCCTCACATGAGCATTCAATGAATTAATATATGGCACCCAGTGTTGTAAAGTTAGCTAATATTATTATCAAACTGTTAAACTAATTAAATGTAAAGCTCTCTAATTTATTCTTTGATATTTTTAGTTTTTTGGTATGTTTTTCATCAGAATACCACTGTTTTCATTTTAGTTGCTACTCTTTGATTATGACAAGGTGGAACTCGCCAATATGAATAGACTTTTCTTCCAACCTCATCAAGCAGGATTAAGTAAAGTTCAAGCAGCAGAACATACTCTGAGGTAAATGGAATAGCAATCAAGAAACATATTCAGTGAAATCTTACTTTATGTATTTGATATGAGTTAATGTAAATGGATCTTAATTTTTCTCTATAAAATGCAGATTTCACTTGTACAAAGAATTCTCTTACCTGTTGGACATGGGGTTGGCAAACTTTTTATGTATAGGGTTATATAATAAATATTTTAGTCTTTGAGGGCCAGATGTTCTCTGTTGCAACTGTTAGTTGTAGTGTGATAGCAGCTGTAGGCAACATAAACATGAATAAGCATGTCTGTGCTCCAATAAAATTCTATTTTTGCACTCCAAAATTTGAATTTCATACAATTTTTAATTTTTTAAATTAAAAAACGAATTTTTTTTGAAACAGAGTCTCACTCTGTCACCCAGATTGGAGTGCAGCAACACAATCTCAGCTCACTGCACCTTCACCTCCCAGGCTCAAGCTATCTTCGCATCTCAGCCTCCTGAGTAGCTAGGACTACAGGCACGTGTCACCATGCCTGGCTAATGTTTTGCAGTTTTAGCAGAGATGGGGTTTTGCCATATTGCCCAAGTTGGTCTCAAACTCTTGAGACTCAAGCCATCTGCCCACCTAGCCCTCCCAAAGTGCTAGGATTGCAGGCATGAGTCACCGTGCCTGGCTGATACAATTTTTATATGTCATAAAATGTTCTTTTGATTCTTTTCCCAACCACTTAAAAATGGAAAAAAATTCTTAGCCTGAAGGCTGCACAAAAACAGGTGGTGGGCCAGATGTGGCCCATGGGCCACAGTTCACCAATCCCTGCTTTAGGAACTTTCTTTGTGGCCCCAAATTTGTTCTTAACTGGAATAAGGAAGTGAGGCTGAGCTATAGGTAGTTACTGGACATGGTTAAGTCTTAATTCCCAACACTTAGATTAATTGGGGTGGGAACAGTTTTGTAATCTTTATGACAAAAATGAACCTAGTCCTTAAAGTGTGAGATAAAAGAGATAGAAAAGAACTTTGGGTTTTCTTTGAATAGCTTGAATTCGCTTCCCTAAGGTATATCAAATGCCCTTTAGCTCTTTCAATTCTTTTCCTCACAGCTTTTTCTTAGTACAGCTACTAGTAGTAGTCTTTTTAAAAACTTTTTTTTTTTTTTTAGAGACAGGGTCTCACTGTGTCCCCCAGTTTGGGGTGGAGTGGGTGCGATGATAGCTCACTGTAGCCTTGAACTCCTGGACTCAAGTAATCCTCCCACCGCAGCCTCTTGAAATGCTAGGATTACAGGCTTATAATCATTCCCTTTTTCCTTCTTAGGAACATTAATCCTGATGTTCTTTTTGAAGTACACAACTATAATATAACCACAGTGGAAAACTTTCAACATTTCATGGATAGAATAAGGTAAAATTTTAATTTATGAATATTTTGTATAATGTCCAGCTCAAGTATTAGAAAATTATTAGAAAAATCTATGGATTAATCCAATGAATGGAAGATTGATATATATTTTTCCATTTTTTTAGAACAGTAATTTTTGTGTAATTTTTATGTATTAGAATATCATTTAAAGGTATATGTTGTCCAAAAACAATTAAAAAGCAAACAAGCAAAAAACCCCTGTAAGTTACAATATAAGAAGAGAGTATCAGTTTTAAGTTCTGTGTTCTAGATTGTATTTCTGTCTGAAAATGGTTTTCTTCAGAGACTGTCAGACCACCACTGAAATAATGAATTGCATCCAATTAGCTTTTATTGCATTTATAATGAAGCATGAATAAAAATGTGAAAGCCGGTAGTGAAAAAGTAACTTGTGAACATACTTTATACTTCCTTCACCCTTGTAGTTCTTGTAAAATAAGTAATACTACAGTACCATTGATGTTATATTTGTATGTTACTCAATACTTGATATATATATATATCTTTAATATTACACAGTTATGTGATAATTATAGTCAAACATTTAATGAAAGTATAAATGTTGGACTGAACAAGTAAGTATAATGTATTAGAGTGTATTTTGTGTCCTGATGTTTTTCAAACTTATTTTCTTTGACTAGTAATGGTGGGTTAGAAGAAGGAAAACCTGTTGATCTAGTTCTTAGCTGTGTGGACAATTTTGAAGCTCGAATGACAATAAATACAGTGAGTATTCCTGCTGTGCAAGATATATTCATGGATTTAGCTGTTTTCCTGTATATAATTCCCATCCTAAAAACAGTTCTGAATGTAAACCCTTTTCTGTGTTTTATTTGTAATGTTCTCTTAGCCTACTCTTAAAATCTATTCTAATAGCTGTGATACCTGTCTAACCTTGCTGCTGTAACATGTGTTACAGTATCCTACTCTTTTTGCTGGTAAACTGTGAAACAGCAAATACCTCTGATGTATAATTCTTAAATTGGTATCTTATAATAATTATTGGTCAGCGTTAGTTTTAGCTTTTGTTACTTTATTTTATAAATGTATAAATATGTATAAATTGCCTAAAAACCTGGTTTCTCAAAAATAAAAATAATTTTCCTTTTGAATATTGTTTTTAACTTTTCAGATGATATTTTGCCTTTTTTTGTTCTTGAAATTATTTTAGAAAAGTGAAATTTCACATCAATTTGACAAGAAATCCAATAAACTTTGATTCAATTTAATAATATTTACTGATTGCATCTTGAATACTGTCACTTTACTCTTTAAATAGAGTATGGTAATTACCAAGGAATTCCATTATCTTACAACTTACCTCATTTGTTTTGAAAATTAATTTTAAAAGACCTTGGTAATCCATTCAGTTCAAAGAATGTATTGTAAATTACTTCTTGCTCTTTTTTTTTTTTCCTTGTGTTTTCACCCATTTCTACTAAGGCTTGTAATGAACTTGGACAAACATGGATGGAATCTGGGGTCAGTGAAAATGCAGTTTCAGGGCATATACAGCTCATAATTCCTGGAGAATCTGCTTGTTTTGCGGTATGCATTACTCTTTTTGGATTATTCTTCACTGTTAGGTACTTGAGTTCTTAGGGGCATTGAAAATGTATTACAATTCAAAGAAAACACAAACTTGGATGGAATACTATTTGGAACATCTCATACTTTTCCTCTTTTTTTTTTGAAATGTGTTTTCTTTTATTCTTTTTCATGTAGTGTGCTCCACCACTTGTAGTTGCTGCAAATATTGATGAAAAGACTCTGAAACGAGAAGGTGTTTGTGCAGCCAGTCTTCCTACCACTATGGGTGTGGTTGCCGGGATCTTAGTACAAAACGTGTTAAAGTAAGTCAGGGCTAATTTTTCTGAATAGTCTTGTGTGCTTTCAATAAAAATAAATATATTTCACAAAGCATTTCAGAAATTAAAATTATAAGCTAAGTATATAGTTACTTTTAAATGTAGTTTTAAATGTTTTATATATGCATACGTGTACATTCTATTTTATATATGTATGTCTATTTTTCATATATATTGCTATATTAAATATTACGTATATTGATATTCATACATGAATATATAGAATGTCAGTTACTCCCTGTATTTGGAATAGCTTTTATGAAATGATACAATGGTAGTGACGTATTTATTTATGAAGCATTAACCAAATGATTTAAATCTTTCCAAGTCTGACCAGTGGATGGAGACTTAAACACACTTGTTTCTACTATCTTGATTTAAGTCTTACCAAAAATAACCCCAATGTGACTAAACAGTAATTATTAATGTTAATGTAATTAAACATTGTTACTGTAAATTTTACACTTGCATATACATAAAATGTTAACATTTATATTAGTGTTAATATAAAACGCATTAAGAATACTTAAAAAAAAAAAAAACAGATTCTTAAAATCTGCTTTTGGATACCTCTGCTATCCAAAAACAAACATCCAGCAACTTTACTATCTAAATTATAGCTAAAAAGAAGGGAAAAGATTTCTTTGCTGCTAAAATTTATGTCAGAGTTTATGAATCAACTCATACTTCATTAAAAGCAGATCCCCTTTAGGTGTTCTCTAATTCAGGCCATTTATTTTCCCTCATTTCACAACTTTAATAAGCTTAGTTGTATACCCTAAGCCTCCAATATAATAAGAACAAACTGCAACAAGATACATGGAGGCACCAATCAATAAGAAGTGTCAGTTGCTAGCAAAGAAATTGAAAAAAGCATACATATAAACTCTCAAAGTAATGGTCTAGGGCTATTTCATATGAGCAAATAGCCTGTTTAGACAGTATTAGGCCCTGTCTAAACAAAACATTTCATAGTATGATACAAAAAAGCAGCAAAGAATCATGGCTAACCAAGTATTCTCTTAAGGATGTGTCCTATTTAGCTAGCCCCTCTGTTGATGGTCATTTAGGCTACTTAATTCTTTTTTTTTTTTTATTAACAATGCTACAGGCTACATCTTGTATATATCTCTGAATACTAGATTGATCTCTCTTCTTTTTCTTTTTTTGGAGACAAGGTCTCACTGTGTTGCCCAAGCTGGAGTGCAGTGGCACAATCATGGCTCACTGCAGCCTCAACCTCCCGAGCTCAAGTGATCCTCCCACCTCAGCCTTCCAAGTAGTTGGAAGTACAGGTGTATGCCACAATGCCTGGCTAATTTTTGTATTTTTTGTAGAGACAAAGTTTCATCACGTTGCTCAGGCTGGTCTTGAACTCCTGAGCTTAAGTGATCTGCCCACTTTAGCTTCCCAAAGTGTTGGGATTACAGGCCACCGTGCCCAGCCTAGAGTTTTCTATAGTACATTTTTTTTTTTTTTTTTTTTAAACAGGGTTTCACTCTGTCACCCAGGCTGGAGCGCAGAGGCACAATCTCAGCTAATTGCAGTCTCCACCTTCCAGGTTCAAGTGATCCTCCTACCTCAGCCTCCCAGGTAGCTGTGACTACAAGCACCCACCACCACGCCCAGCTAATTTTTATGTATTTTTTGTAGAAACAGAGTCTCCTTATGTTCCCCAGGCTGGTCTTGAACTCTTGGGCTGAAGCAGTCTGCCCATATCGGCCTCCCAAAGTGTTAGGAATTATAGGCATGAGCCACTGCACCCGGCCTATAGTACACATTTTTAAAAGTAGAATTTCTGAATTTATGAAATATTTACTAAATTTCTCCTGCAAAAGGATTATACATTTGTATTATAGTTTAGATTATACATTTGTATCATAGTTTAGGAGTACCTGGTTGACCCATACCTTTGATAACTTTGGGTATCATCAAACTCTGTAACCTTTGTCATTCTGGTGGATAAAAAATAGGCATTTAATTTTTATTTTTATTTGTGAAAAAAGTTGAACACTTCATCTGTGAATTGTCTGCTAATAGTTGTTGCTCTTTTTTGTCTTGTTGTATATTAAGAATGTGTATTTGCAAATATTTTTCTTTTTTTTTTTTTTTTTTGGAGACGGAGTCTCGCTCTGCCGCCCAGGCTGGAGTGCAGTGGCCGGATCTCAGCTCACTGCAAGCTCCGCCTCCCGGGTTCACGCCATTCTCCTGCCTCAGCCTCCCGAGTAGCTGGGACTACAGGCGCCCGCCACCGCGCTCGGCTAGTTTTTTGTATTTTTTAGTAGAGACGGGGTTTCATCGTGTTAGCCAGGATGGTCTCGATCTCCTGACCTTGTGATCCGCCCGTCTCGGCCTCCCAAAGTGCTGGGATTACAGGCTTGAGCCACCGCGCCCGGCCAATATTTTTCTTTTGTCATTTATCTTTTTTATGTGATTTTTTCTGTATAAAAACTTTTATTAGGTTAGTGCAAAGGTAATTGCAGATTTTGTCATTACGTTTAACAAAAACTGCAATTACTTTTGCGCCAACCTAATAAAAGACATCAGATTGGCTGGGTGCAGTGGCTCACGCCTGTAATCCCAACAATTTGGGAGGCCAAGGCAGGCAGATCGCTTGAGCCCAGGAATTCGAGACCAGCCTGGGGCAACATGGCAAAGCCCCATCTTTACCAAAAAAAATGCAAAAATTAGCCAAGCATGGTGGTGCTTGCCTGTAATCACAGCTACTTGGGAGACTGAGATGGGATTGCTTGAGCCTGGGAGGGTGAGGCTACAGTAAGCCATGATCACACCACTGTACTCCAGTATGGGCAGCAGAGTAAAAAGTATCAGATTTGACTGGGAAGAGGACAGGAGGGAGCTGGAGGCACATGGGTTGCTGAAAATATTCTGTATCTTGATCTGGTGGTGGTTCCATGAAAGACTCATACAAAATGTTACTGAGCTATACATTTAAGATTGTGCATTTTATAGTAAATTACATACAAAATGTTAAAAAAAATTAAGTAGCTTTAATACCATATATCAGGGATTTAAAAAATACACTTCTCCCACATTTTAGCTTCTCTGAAATCAGCATGCTTCTTGAAGTTATTGACATGTAATAGTTCAGCTGCCAGCATTTAATCTTTATTAGAGGTTCAAAAAAATAGTGTGTTCTACAGTTGATGAAATGGAGTAATCTTTTCTTTCCTTCATTCAATAAACACTGAAGCATCTACTATGAGCCAGGCACTGTAAATAAGAGAAAATTGCTGTTTTCTGGATGCAGATTTCTGTTTTCTGATTTAAGTGTATCATTTACCCATTTCAAAGTTATTTTTTAAAAATTTAACTGTTCTAGTATTTTTCATGGTTTTAATTTCTTTATGTCTACTTTGATTTTTCTAGGTTTCTGTTAAATTTTGGTACTGTTAGTTTTTACCTTGGATACAATGCAATGCAGGATTTTTTTCCTACTATGTCCATGAAGCCAAATCCCCAGTGTGATGACAGAAATTGCAGGAAGCAGCAGGAAGAATATAAGGTATATGGCACTCTGTTAGAATGCATGAGGGATCATATTGCATAGGACAATAAATAACTTAAACAGATTTGGAATACAAGATAAATGGTTAATTTATTCACCATACTTCAAAAATGAATGTTCTTTCTTGCTTTTGGTAAGATAAAAAGCCTGTCTGAATTCTTGATTAAGGCTTGTAATGTCCTATATATTAGTCATAAAGGAAAATTCTTGACTAATGCTTTAGAGAACTGAGAATGAGTAAGAACACTTTGATGCTGTTTGATTTCTACAGAAAAAGGTAGCAGCACTGCCTAAACAAGAGGTTATGCAAGAAGAGGAAGAGATAATCCATGAAGATAATGAATGGGGTAGGTGTTCTTTTATAAATTGAAATGGCAGCATAAAACAAAACCTTTTATGGTAGCCAATCTAATAAGATTATACAAATTGAATAATTATTGCTTATTAAATTCCTTAAAAACTGATACAGGATTAAATTTACAGGTATTGAGCTGGTATCTGAGGTTTCAGAAGAGGAATTGAAAAATTCTTCAGGTCCAGTTCCAGACTTACCTGAAGGAATTACAGTGGCATACACAATTCCAAAAAAGGTACTTCAAAAATACGATTTACCCATATGTAAATATCATATAAAATATTTTTCTTCATCTTCATTCTAATTTGTAATGCCAGTGAAGTATTTCCTGTTTTAAGATATTTTATGCTATAGGCATTAAGATGTGAGACAGAGGTATTCAGTGTTAATATGCAAATATTTATAGCTTATTTTAGACTTTTAAAACAGAATAAAATGATTTTGTTCACTCATTAATGAACCAAGTATAATAGATTTTGATTAAATGAAGATCTCATTTTTGTTTATTGGTAGTTTTAGCTACAATGTCATTTTAAAAAACTAGAGCTGTCAAGAATATTGAAATTACTGCCTTGTAAATCAAAAGACTGGTGGGGAATGTAAAAGACTTTGTCTTCTAAAAATTAGAAGACAGTTGTTAAAGAAAATTTACTTTATAACCCTGTTGAGCACGGTCAAAACTTACTGATTATATATTCCTAAGCATCAAGAATTCCATATGGTTCTCTTTTCACTGTATTTCCCTTATTTGTCAATAGCAAGAAGATTCTGTCACTGAGGTAACAGTGGAAGATTCTGGGGAAAGCTTGGAAGACCTCATGGCCAAGATGAAGAATATGTAGATAATGGACTGGGATATATTTTATTTCTCATGTTAAAGCCTCTTCCCTTGAAATTAAAAAAAAAAATTTTAACTGATAAAACTTAGGGCAACATTTATTAATGTATATTCTTACCTGAATTGTTATACTTTTTGAAAATCCTGTGACTTGCCTATTTCTCCCCGCTCCAGTGAAATCATTGACTCTCCTAAAATGTATGTTTCATTCTAGTAAGAAAACCTCAAAGGATATTGTAGGATATAAATCTTACTTGAAAACACAGCTGTTGAAATGTTTTGGCCTTTTGGAGTGGGGAAAGGACAAATCTGATCCTGTAATCTTTTTCTTTCCAGTAATCCCTTGTGTCTGTTGCATGAGGACATGGACAATAAAGCAGTACATGATTCTCAGATACAGGGAGAAGGACAAGGCATACAGCTTATTGATTAGAGCTGGCAAGCATCTGCTCATTATGTTTGGAATTGCTTTCTATAAGAAAATTTCCCACTACTTCTAACTTGATCAACAATGAATTCAAAATAGTTAATCTATGAAATAACATCCTCTCAAATGTTTGCTGATGAAATACAAGTTGAAATGTAGTTATTGGAAAAGTCTGTAACCTGTGGATTATATATATTCAAAGTGAGACAAAGGCAAATAAAAAGCAGCTATCTTTATGAATAGACAAAGTTGATTTCAGGAAGTATACATTATATTCTGCACCGACCCAGGAATAGAAATTATTGCATCTGTGGAGCATATATCTGGAGTTACTATACTTTACTGAAGAGCAAGGCATAAATTTAGACTAAAATCCACCCAGATTACACTCATTCTTTAGGCCACTCCTGGATACTTCATTTAAATTTGATTCTTGAGGTAATGAGATGTCGGCAAGGTTTGTCCTGTATATTAGGCATAAAGGAAAAGTTCTAAACTGCCTCTCCAATGACTTGTAGTCAGTGGTAGAGTATCACTTTCCCTGATCATGACCACTAAACTGTAAATTGATTGATATAAATTAGTTTTCTCTGGAGTTACATCCAAGTAATGAAGACTTAAGATAACCTTGGTTGAAATAAATTTCCAATAATTTGGAGACTCATAAATACCATGCAGGTGTAACCATTGCCAGTAGGCTGTTTCTATGCTTATTTCCTATTTTGACTTTTACGTTGAAGATAGGGATATCTAAATTATATCTCTAGGGAGAAAATGTTGTAAAAAATTAAAAGTGCATCCCTGATTTGTAAAATAAAGTTCAAAAAACTGATTTCAGAAAGTCTCAAATACCAAATGTGTTCAATACACTAGTTTTGAGATGCTAGGATTATACTGTGATTCTTATGTTTATAGTAAAGTCAGGAAAGCAGGAGGATAGGTTTTTTTAGCCTTGAGACTTATTTATGTTGCCTTGGTGAGTCTTTTATCATTTTTTAAAAATTTAGCTTATGCAACTGTAAAATAGCATTTCTAGTATGAGAGATGTTTTGAATTTAAAAAATGAAATGCAGTTTTTCAAAAGTAAATTTCCTGTGGAAATTCTTGCATATCAATTTAGTAAGGTTTTATAAAATTTTACAATTTGATAAAGTATCATATCTAGAACTCACTGTCTTCTTTTATCTGCTTTCAAGTTGGCATTGCATCACTGCCTGTGTCTTACACTGCACCAAATCTTACCTAATTGATCTAACTTTTTTTGTCTAAATTCTTTCATTAAAAATGACTGGATTATTTTACCAGAAAAAAAATAATCTGGTAATAGATATGTTGCTATCCTAGAATACTCTTGACAGTCTGCAGGCCATGAAAACTTGCATAAGGCAGCAGATTACGAAAAATTAATTATCATTGCATTTAGTATTACTAAACTCATAGCATTTGTCCAGATTTGTAACACTACAAATCTGAGAATCAAATTTAAATGATTCTAATGTGAAAGATGGAAAAGCAGTCCCAAAATTTGCTTACCACAGAGACTCTAGATGATAGTAAAACAACATACTCAACTTTAATTCCTGTCTCATTGTTAATGGGAAGTTAGTTATGGTTCTACTTAAATGTTGTAGAGAAAATAAGTATTACTAGTTTCTTCTCATAAAAATACTCCCTGGATACGTACACTGAACAACACAAAAAACCTAATAGCCAGTTAAGAATATTTATTTTGTTTTTTTTGAGACAGAGTCTCACTCTGTTGCCTAGGCTGGAGTGCAGTGGCACAATCTCGGCTCACCACAACCTCCGCCTCCTGGGTTCAAGCGATTCTCCTGCCTCAGCCTCCCAAGTAGCTGGGATTACAGGTGCCCGCCACCATGCCTGGCTAATTTTTGTATTTTTAGTAGAGGCGAGGTTTCACCATGTTGGCCAGGCTAGTCTCGAACTCCTGACCTCAGGTGATCCACCCGTCTTGGCCTCCCAAAGTGCTGGGATTACAGGAGTGAGCCACCGTGCCCAGCTAAGAATATTTATTAAAGGAAGCTTTGACCCCTGCATCACATTTTTTTCTTATTTCTCTTTCTGTAATCTCAGCACTTCGGGAGGCTAAGGCAGGTAGATCAAGAGGTCAGGAGTTCGAGACCAGCCTGACCAACATGGCGAAATCCCGTCTCTACTAAAACTACAATAATTAGCCGAGCGTGATGGTGCGTGACTGTAATCCCAGCTACTTAAGAGGCTGAGATGGGAGAATCGCTTGAACTCGGGAGGCAGACATTGCAGTGAGCCAAGAGAGCGTCACTGTACTCCAGTCTGGAAAACAGTGAGACTCTGTCTCCCAAAAAAAAAAAAGTATTAATGAATGAAAATTGTAACTAGAATAAATAAGTACTCTACCAATTCAGATTTATAATTGAGTTGTCTGAAAGCTACCATTTTCATTGTGAAGGTGCATATTGATGTGAATAAAATATTCCTATTTGAGAACTTCAAATATGCATACACAAAGATGTTCCAGCTATTTTTATCTTTTTAAGTATGCATTCTACATGAGAACGTTTGGGTTGGTAGTAAAATAAGTAGGAATATCAAAACATAGTTTATTATGTTTAGATTTCATTCTTTTAGAATACATAATTTTGAGTGATCATGTCCCCAACTATAGTTATTCAGGCACAACTTTTGGAGGTACAAAGAATAATATTCTTAAGGTAGTTTTTCCTTTTGTCAGGGTTCTTCTAGAGTACTAGTCTCAGATTATTTCCTAAAGCAGTTTTTCTAAGGTGATAAACTGAACACATTACTTGCTATGTATTAAATTATTTGTACCCCTAAATAATCAAATTCTAAGCTCTTAACAGCTTAATTCTAAAATCATTGTCTGGTATATTTGTGTTTTCAATTACTTTGTGTCTTTCACAGCTGCCAAACCCAGAAAGGTATGTTAATGGCTATAGTTTTATCTTATATTTTTCCCTCTTGGACTACTCCCAAAGGAGGAAGAAGGATGCTCATTATATACTGCCTCATTTCTTTTTAAATTACCACTATAGTGCTGTACAGTTATACCACTGCTTCTCACACTTATGTGCATATTAGTCACCTTGGGCTATAGCTAAAATACAGATTTATTCAATAGGTTTGGGGAGAGGCCTGAGAGTCTGAATTTTTAGTAAGCTGCCAGGTGGTGGTGATAATGATTTGTGGACCACCCTGTGAGTAGTAACTCGGCCTTAAGAGAACATTAACCAAAACCTTAAGCTGAGCAAACTACTGAGCAGCAAGTATTGATAACATTTCAAGGTTTTTGTTTTGTTTTGTTTTGTTTTGAGACGGAGCCTCACTCTGTCACTCAGGCTGAAGTGCAGTGGTGCAATCTCAGCTCACTGCAACCTCCACCTCCCGGGTTCAAGCAATTCTCCTGCCTCAGCCTCCCAAGTAGCTGGGACTTACAGGCATGTGCCACCACACCCAGCTAGTCTTTTATATTTTCAGTAGAGACAGGGTTTCGCCGTGTTAGCCAGGATGGTCTCGATCTCCTGACCTTATGATCCGCCCATCTTGGCCTCTCAAAGTGCTAGGTGTACAGGCATGAGACACCACACCCGGTCCATTTCAAGTTCTAAAAAAACGTTCAACATATTTCTTTAAAAATTATGCAGAACAGCCCTCTTGTATAAACTAGAGTGGAGAAAAAAGAACTTAAAATTGCACTTTTATTTTAAAACAGTGAAGTGTGGCTATTACATATTTCACTTTTACAATTAATACATGTTAGGATCTTGCAAGTATTAAATTGATGATTTTATTATATATAAATACACAAATGGTCCAAAACAATATCTAAAATGTTGCAATATTTATAAAATTCATAAAAATAATTTTCAGTATAAAAATGGCATACTAATTTGAGTTTGAGGTAAATGAAGAGACAGATTTAGGCCATCTAAGGAGGAAGATAAAGGAGAATATCATATCTCTATTTTGGGAAAAGACAAAGAATGCTAAAGAGCTTGACCTGTTACTGCATTAATGACTTCAGACATTATGCAGATACATATACTATATAGTAATAAATAATACACAATGTAGACAGAGCAAAAAGCAGAGGGACTGGACCAGTCTGCTCAAGGAAAGGGTAAAGAATTTTTTAAAATGCAGCAATAGGGATTCTTGTGACTAATGTGTTTCACTGAAGACAATTTGAATCTTTCATAAACATTATCCTTTTAATCCTTGAAACTTTCCTTTGAGGTAGAGAATTGGGCCAGACTGCTGCTGAAAAGCAAGAGGAATGGTGAGGCTAAAGTAGCTCTTGAGAGCTGAAAAGAAACATGGAATTCTTATTTTATTTATTTATTTATTTATTTATTTATTTATTTATTTATTGAGACAGTCTCACCCTGTTGGCCAGGATGGAATGTATTGGTGCAATCTCGGCTCATAGCAACCTCCACTTCCTGGGTTCAAGTGATTCTCATGCCTCAGCCTCCCGAGCAGCTAGGATTACAGGCATGCACCACCCTGTCTGGCTAAATTTTTTTGTATTTTTAGTGGAGACTGTTTTACCATGTTGGCCAGGCTGGTCTCGAACTCCTGGTCTCCAGTGCTGCTCCTGCCTCAGCCTCCCAAAGTGCTGGGATTACAGGCATGAGCCACCATGCCTGGCCAAGATTCATGGAATTCTTGAACTCCTTAACTGCTGTGCCAGCTTTTGTTGAACAAAGACCAACCCACTTTTCATGATTTGCTCCTCATGTCATCTTACAATTCTAATGTGTCTACATCCTTGGATACCAGATAATAGGAAAATTCTTTTAAACAATTAAAACAGACACAATCACAATTCCAACTTAATGCAGTCCAATACAACTTCATACAAATAGCAGTTAAATCACACATAGTAAGAGTAAAATTTCTTAAAACATTTTTTTAAAGTTTCAAATTCAAATGTTCCAAATGTTTAATTATTTTGTCTTAAGGTACATTTGCAAAGAATTCTAACTGCTGCTATTACCTTTGTCCTTGCTGAAGGAAAACATTAGGAGAATGAGCTGTTTTTAAGCTAAACGTGTCTCCACTTGATGAATGGTGTGAAGGAGCTTTTCCACCCAAGAATGATGTTTCTGCTTCTTTTATTTCCATTGCCCTTTTGTATAATTCAGCAGCTTTTTCAAAATCTCCTCCTTCATAGCTTTGAGAGAGAGAGAGAAAAAAAAAAAAAAAACTCTTAAAATGAGAATATAACCTCTTACCAATTCAAAATGACCTTATGGGATACAGAAAAAGAAGCTATAAATATTTGCCCATTTCTCCCCTCTTCCCAATGTATTCATTCACTCAAGCAGACCAGTAAAACAACACCCAAACTCTTCTCCTTTTTACCAATATCAGTATTTTTGTGTCTCATATGGATATCATTAAAACCATGTTGTAATAGAGGCAGTGAAATTGCTAAGGAAAGTTAGGTATTCTCTGCATCCTGACAAAAATACAAATGAGCAAGCAAAAGTCAACATATACTTAATGGCAAATTCACTCTGAGGACAGCAAATTACCCATATTACTCCCAGAGCCAGTTGCAGTGTAAACCATCCTTCACTATTTGCCATGATGCATATATACACTCCTCTGCAAAATAGATCATGCAGCCTTCGTTTCATTTCTGGATACTACTTTAGTACCTCTTGAAGTCGATCAGCAAAAAACAACCCCTCCCTACTCTAAGAAAACATTCAGTAATACATATTTTGTGCTCTTCTTAGACAAATTAAAGCTACTTCAAATAAAAGAGGCTTTATAAAGAAAGTGAAAAAAATTCTTACCTAAGCACAGCTAAATTTTTCAATGTTTCTCCAACTCGAGGATGCATCCGACCCAGGCTATCTTCGTAAATCTTTAATGCTCTTTCATATAATGGCAAAGCTTCAACATGTTTTTTCTTATTAAAAAAATAATAATGCTCACTTAAACACACTGGGTTTCTGAAATTAATGTATTCTAGACTAAGCTAACCGACTTTGATTAGTACTTTAAAATGTTAATATCCTTCTAAAAGATGGGAATAAACAGATTAATTTATGAATAATCATAGAAGAAGCAGTATAACAGAAAGTCAGATACTTAAGATTTAGACCTAGCTCAGTAACCATCTGACCATAATCCAATACTGTAAGCAAAAACCTGTTCCTTTATTGCCCAATGGGTCCCCCACCTGATTCTTGCCCATCATAATCAAATGCCACAGGCTTAAGTACAATATTATATGGAGGGGTGTAGGGTATCTCCACAACTTTAGAAACTAAGCCTATGCTCTGAACTAAACAGCGTTTTACACTAAGAGGAAGGGACTTCATATAAGTCTAACTTCAATAGTTTCTCAAGTACTAAAGGAAGTATTAGAAATATCTTTAAATTGTCTTTCATTGTATTTACTGTTCCCTATCTAATTCATGTTTCTCTATATTTTATACCATAAAATCATTCACTGATAAAACGTTAAAATATGGGAACTTACCATTTGGCTATAAAGAACAGCTAAGTTCACCAAAGCAGTAGCTACACTAGGGTGCTTTGGGCCAAAAGATTTCTGTCGAATTTCAACAGCCAATTCATACAAAGGTACAGCTTTGTCAAGTTTCCCCTAAAAAACAAAAGTTAAATCTAACAAAAATATAAGGCAATAAATACTATCTTATCAGAGCTTTCTTCATATGTAAAATTTCATATTAAAGGATAATTTTGAGGAAAAAAAATCTCAGAAGCATTTCCTCTCAGCGGAATGATTAAATTTATAGATAACTGAAAATCTAAAGCTACACTGTATACAAAAGCATTTCCTTTGATAATTCAGAACACCCTTTAGGATCATCCACTATTACTGTTTCTAGTGTAGTAAAAACATATCAGCTAAAGTAGATTTACCATATTGCACATAATTTGGAGATTGCATCAAAATAAAAAGCTCATTTCTTGCCAAATCCTTTCCAGATTTTTCTAACTACTTCATTTCATCTGAAAGTTGGGCAGAAAGAGCAGCAATGTACCCTTCTTACTAAAACAACTTCAGTGTCAGGATGACCAGTAATGGTTCCACAAAGTCTAAAGATAGTCTACAAAGCTCTGTAACTATGCTAAATGGGAAAGCAGACATCCCTGGATTTTTTCTTTTTTTTTTTGGAGAACAGCTATAAAAATTCCAAATATCACTCAGTATAGAACCTTATGGCAAACAATGGTTACATTTAATTACAGGCAAAGCCAAGAAAGAATGAAATAAAAATGTTCATTTAATCAACTACAAAGATGTCTCCTGATTTCTTACGTTTACATTGCTTTACACAGCAAACTTAATATTGGTGGAATTTCAGAACTTCTGAAATGTAAAATAAGTTTGATTTAGAATACTAATAAATGCATTTGTACTTGGAATGTATTTAACAAAACAAAACCAGCATATTAATTTACTAGTATATTATTTCAGAATCAATAATCAATGTAACCAGTTCAGTATGAAATAATTATTTTTAAATGTTCTGCTCAGTTACTTGTTAAAAGTTAAATCATGATCTTTAAAGCTCATGTAAACTAACCTATCCATGATAAAGATAAATTATTTTGCTGATAGCAGTTATGGCTTAACTGATGTGTTGTAAAACATGTAAGAATGCCAAGGATTACTTACCATTTTCTTATACAAGATGGCAAGATGCTTCACTGTATATGCCAAAGAGGGGTGATCAGGAGCTAACGCACGTCTCCGAATATCTAAAGCTCTTTCATAAAGTTCTTCTGCTTTATCATACTGTTTCTTTTCATTGCATAGAGCTGCCAGATTATTCAAAGACTGAGCACAGTCAGGGTGATCTGGTCCTAGAACTCGCTCCCTCATTTCTAAGGAACGCTTCAGAAACTGGTCAGCTGTTCTGTGAACACAATCCCAAAATGGCTTAAACTATCTATTCTCTAGAGTTTGGAATCCTGACCCCTAAATTGAGTGGAGAACTGAATCATCTTTATTCTTAGATTCAAGTTAAAATAAGAGATTCAGCTCAAAATCTTACTTTCCCCCTCTTCCCCACCCCTATCTCTTCGTGCCCTTTTCCTGACAGTTTGAGGGCCTAAAATGTGTGGATGATTGCCTCAATTCTCCACTTCTGAAAGAAAAACTGGTATTTTCCAAAACAAACGTTTTATACTTTAAAAATTATTAGACCTAGGTCAAACAAAAGATTTTGGTATTCACTCTTCCTCCCTTTGGAGTTAGTACTAAATAATTTTTATTTTACTGTGTGTGTGTGTGTGTGTGTAACCTTGAACTCCTAGGCTCAAGTGATCCTCCCACCATAGCCTCTCAAGTAGCTGGGTCTACAGGTGTGTACCACCATGTCTGGCAAATTTATTAATTTTATTTTAGAGACAGGGTCTCACTATGTTGCCCAGGCTGGTCTCGAATTCCTGGCCTCAAGTGATCCTAATGCCTCAGCCTCCTAAGCTCTGGGATTACAGGCATGAGCTATCATGCCCAGCCAGTACTAAATAATTTTTAACAAAAGAATAAATCATTATTTTTTACATAAGGTTCTGTAAGTGGGCTAAAGATTTATTATACTTTTCTGACATCCAAAGTTTCAAATTTGTTATATTTTTCTCATATCTGAAGTCCAAAAATATTTATTTTTATAACATATAAATGTCATTTTGAATCCTTTTGCCCAAATAAACTGACAAATAAAACTAGAAACTGTCTGCATGATTTACTATTAGTCCCAAGCTGCTGCTTCTGTGAGGTCTCATGCACAATATCTACACAAACTCACTTTTCATAAATATACAAAATACACCAGGGAAGCTACAGAATAACTTTTCAGTTAAGAAACAATGTGGGCCAGGTGTGGTGGCTCACAACTGTAATCCTAGCACTTTGGGAGGCCAAGGCGGGCAAGATCACAAGGTCAGGAGATCGAGACCATCCTGGCTAATACAGTGAAACCCTGTCTCTACTAAAAATGCAAAAAATTAGCCGGGGTGGTGGCGGGCGCCTGTAGTCCCAGCTACTCGGGAGGCTGAGGCAGGAGAATAGCTTGAATGGGAGGTGGAGGTTGCAGTGAGCCGAGATCGCGCCACTGCACTCCAGCCTGGGCAACAGAGCGAGACTCCATCTCAAAATTAAGAAAAAAAAAAAAAAAAGAAACAATGTGAAAAGAAACACAGTAGAGAAAATACCATGGTCTTCAAGTATGTGTATGCTCATTATATGACATCATACATGAAATTTGGCATTATCAATTTTTTTCTAGCTTTAGACTTGATAAAAATGTAAAACAACATTGTATCAAAGAGAAAATGGTTATTTTCATTATTAACCCCATGGTACTCACTCCAGGTTATTTTGAAGATAGTAGAGAACACCCAGTTCATTGAGGGTCCGAGCATTATCAGGTGTGTCCTTACCTAATGTAAGCTCTTCTAACTGCAGAGCCCGTCTACGTAAAAGGGCAAATCCATACTGCAGCGAATATGAAAAATGAAAAGCAATCACTAAGTAGGTGCAATCCTTGATTCTGAAACAATATATGAGGGTCCTAAAACATCTTCCTTTTTTCCCATTTAATCTAGATAACTTATTTTAAGTATCACAGTAAATTAACTTGATGATTTACAAACACAAATATTTCCACATAGCAACACATTCTAAAATTCATTAAAAACTATTTCATGAAAATGATTGTATTTTAGAAAGTAAACTATATCTCAAAGTGCTTCAAGAAACAATAGAATATAATTAATTTGCAGATATTTATCAACCCCATAGGTAAACACATAAATATCAGGTCCATAAAAATGCACACAGCATTTTAAATTAAAGAAATATGCTACATTTAGACTTTATCAGCAACTTAAAAAAATAAAAATAACTTTTATTGTGTATTTGAGGGAAAGGCTTTCTTCACATTGAACATAACACAAAATGTTAACTACATTTATTTTATTCCTTTTTCCAACCCTTTAAACTGGTAGCTTTAAATTCCGTCTTTCAAAGCCTAACCTTCAAATGAATTTCGAGTTCCACTTTTTAAAGTCTAAATTGTACTTCTCAGTAATATGATATTTTAACACATAAATAAGAAAATGTTAGGTAGTTCTTTTCTTAAAAACTAGAAGATTTTAAAATCTAAAGCTCTTAAACATGTGGGGTGTATGCGTTTATGATGCTCTTTTCCTCTTACATTCAAAACACAACACAAAAGAAATCTCTCCTTACCAAGTTGCCTTTTTTCTTTACAGCTTTCTGACGAATCTTAAAGGATTTTTTCCTAAAATGTTCAGCTTGTTCATATCTTAAAAAAAATTACAGTAAGTCAAACAAAAGAAACATTCAAAGTATACTTCAGTGAAATGAAAGCACTCTTTTCATAGTGTAAAGTCTTTTTGGGCTATTAAATACATCATTTTTCTAGAAATGATAGTCATATGACATTACAAATCTCTAAAAACCCTTCATAAAACAAAATATGGCAAAACACTAAGATATCTTAGTCTATCATGGATGTTTTTCTAATAAAAAGTTCTGTTCAATTAAAAAAATTTTGACAAAATAAATTAAGTCTAGTCCTCTAAGTAGCTGACATTTAATAATCTTTAACTAACTCATCCTAAGTCTCTGAAGGGCAACCTAACTAAATGAAAATCCAAAATTTTAGTTTTCTATAGCGCACTATTAATTTTTAACAACTTTTTCTGCATAGACTAATTTCTGGTCAAGTTTAAATGTGAAATTCACACAAAATTTGTATGAAACAATACTTCTAGAAGTTACAAAATTAAAACTAGTACATAAAATTACTTTCAGGCTATGTGTATAAGTTGTATATGAAACATAAATAAATTTCATGTTTAGAGTTGGGGGATGTCCCATCCCCATGATAATCTCATTATATATATGCAAATATTCTGAAATCTGAACAAATCCGAAATCCTGAACACTTCTCATTCCACATTTGGATAAAGGATACTAAACTTATATTAGTAAAGCACTCAATGTTAGTCAGTGAATGAGCCAGGATTCCAGGATTCAAACCCAAGACTATATGACTCAAAAGTCCATGTTCTATCCTTCATACATCTTCAAACAGAGATGAATCTTACAGTTCTAATTTTCTCTGTTTACCACATGAAGATTAGGCACAGGGTACGGAAAAGTACACAGTGATAAAATAAAGCCTACCTCATAAGTACATTAAAACTATAATTCCCCTTCATAAAATCAGGTATTACTGATCTAAAAAATCTTACTTATTTTGTTTCTGGTACAAAGTTGCAAGTGCCTCCAGTTCACGAGCAGTATATGGATGGTCCGCACCATAAGCGTTTTCTGAGATTTCCAATGCCTGTTTATACAGTTGTTCTGCATTGCCAAACTTCTTCCACTGCACATATACACTTGCTAGTTGGTGGAGGGACTGGGCTACTCTTGGGTGATCGGGATCTAAAGCTGTTTCTCGAATCTCTAGAGACCTCTGCAAAGGTACTACAGCCTGGGGGGAAAAAGGGTGAAAGGCCAATTAAAGTGAGTGAAATGCTGCAAGATCTGTCATCTGATTAAATATTAAAGATTATAGCACAACAAATGAAAACTACATTAACATCTTAGAAAAACAGAAGAGTGAACACAAAAATCCCACCTGTCTCTGGCTTGCCATTGATGTGCTGAGCTTACCTGACTGAGAAGGCCTAGATCCTTGAGAAATCGCCCCAAGGTTTCATAAAGATCAGCTAAACAACTCATGTTCTCCTCGCCTTCGCAGTTTTTCTCATACTGCTTCAATGAATCGAAGTATTCTGTTGCCATTGCACTTTTGTCTTTGCCAACAAACTGCCAATAACTCAGCAACTCAGCAAAGTGTCCCCTGTTTCAACAAATAACAGTACTTTAATGAAAACCACACTTTAAAATCCACTACAGAATGGAAATTCCAGAATTAATATCAAGTTATTGACAATTTATTAGTAGGCGAGTATTGTGTAGTGAGGTGAGACTCAGACCACTCACTATCTGAGTTCCACCACTATCTTAGCTATGTGATCTTGAGCAGGTTGTCTGACCTCTTAGACCTCATCACCTTCACCTGCAGAAATGGAGACACTAGCTGCCTCGGCTGGTACTGTAGGGGGATTATGGCACACAGTAAGTAATCCACAGTGTTGGCTGTTATCCTTAATACCATCATGGCTACTTACCAATGGGAATCTATTTGAATCCTTTTTACACATTTCACAATACGGAGCCAACTGCTGAGTTCACTCCCAAAATTATTTTAAGTATGGAAATTCAAAGAGAAGAAACTAATGAAAAATCAACTGTCACAGAGTATCTACTTTGCATTTTCATCAAGAAACTGAATGACAAAAGTAAGCTTATTCATTTGTAGGTGACTTTAAGTAGCATGGGAGAGCTGGTAAACTAAAATAACCTGATTTCAAAGGAATCATGAAAAATTGGAATGGAGATCAGAAATAATTTAAGACATGCAACAAATCTGAAAGAGTTTATATAGGAGCCAAATAAATTACATACGTATCGTATAAGAAATGTCTAAATTTCTAAGTAAGGCAGAAAAAAAACCCTCATGAAGTTTAGCAGGTTAGACAGTTGGCTCATAAAAAGGCAGTTCTGCCACTGACAAACCAGAACACAACAAGAGAGACAAACAGAATACATTTTGAATTAGGGTAATTATTTCTTTAAATTCAACACCAGACATAGAAAATAAACAAACAAACAAAAACAAATAAATTCAACACCAGACAGATTCTATTGCAGCCCAGAGTCTACTTTGAAGCCAATGCTTTCAGATATCTGAAGGCCCGAAGAAGCAGACATCATGAACCACCTCTCTGGGTGGTTTAGATTTAGACCTGCTTAAATGTAAGCATAAGATAAAAAGTTGAACAGAAATCATTCCAGCTCTGATTTCATAAAGCAGCAGTACTCTGTGTTTTCCTCCTGGGAAAAGTAGATCTAATAGAGATTTGTAAATTGTCTCAAGATTTCTCCTACACTGTTTGTATTTCAGATACCTGGACTAATTTTTAAATTAAAAATACCATTTTTCTTTGTTAAACTGAACATCTTTAAATCTCTCTTTCTGGGGAAGGATGTTCTATAATGTTTCTTACCTTTTATAAAGGTTTTGAGACACAAAGAGATTCAGAAGGCAATCATGCAGCTTCTGTTTACTTCCCTGCTGCTGAAAAAGCCACGGGAGTTCATCTGCACTTCTCCAAGTCACTCTGTCCTGACTATCGTAAGAGAGGAGACAATATTCAATATCTTCCTACAATGAGACTGCCTCAAAAAGGCTTCAAACAAATGTTGAAGGAAGAAAAATATATTTAACATATCTCTCTGATTCTTTAAGTATAATTTAATACTAAAAAAGTTAGATCAAAATCAGAGACTTTACCAATCTAAGAAAATAAATTCAGTGACATGCAGAACCATCCACCAAACTCTAAAAGTATTTTCCTAAAATTGAACTATTTTAAAAAACCCTCAATGGACCCATATACACACATACGGATACATGGACACAAACTACTGGAATAAAATAAAAATAATAAAATGATCCTACACTGATTTTCCTTGTTTAAACTTTTAGCGTAATATTAAAAGACAAAATCATCTTTTGCTCTTTTGACATTAACAGAATAGGGAGAGGATTTAATCTTTTTTGTAATAATTAAATTTTTATACTTTAAGTTGTAAGCTAAGAAACAGAAATAAGGACACAAAGGTAGAGGGTGTTGCAGAAGTCACAGAAGAACAATAGGAACATTTACAATACCTTAGCTGCAAGGTGAAATAGTTGATTAGCTTTTGCCTGTATGAAGAATTAACGGTGGGGTCTTCCAGGTACTCCAGTCTCACTGTTTCCCAAGCCTAGGGAGAAAAAGAAGAAATACTCAGTTCTATTTTATGTAAGTCACTGTACATCTAACAATAGACTTGCAAAAAAGAATTTATAATTATTCCTATTTTATAGCTGTATAATAGAAATGTCACTTAAATGTTTTTAAATTTAGGACATATTTATTTGATAAACTGTTACTAGAATAAAAATTCCTGTACTAATATTTATAAGCTCAAAACACAATTTAATTCAAACTTGAGTTAATACATTAAAAATCTCAGAAGTGTGGAATGAAAAGTTACTAAAAAAAAATTATATTCAAACAATACACAATAAAGGAAAAAGTCTGTGAAATTGCAAACATTTCACATCTACAAATACGATACAGCATACTCAAATTAAGACTTAATTTGTAATTGCGTATATATATAAATCAACCATGGCATTGCAGATGATAGGAATCATTTTATCCAAAACATCCTAAACATTTACTTCCATGTGCTAAATATCTTTCTAGTTCCTCACAAGGACCAAGAACCACCTCAATTAATTTGCTTCACAACCCCTTTTGTAAACTGCTAAAGTCTGCCCAGGGCTTAGAACTTGCCCAAGTTTAGATAGGTATTAATCCAGGAAAAGGAGGCTGACTGGCTTACAGAGTCCAAACTCTTAATACATATACAGTCATGTGCACATAACAATGTTTTGGTCAACAACAAACTGCATATATGATGATGATCCTATAAAATTATAATCAAGCTGTCCTATACAGGCATACCGTTTTAAAACTTTTATACCACATTTTTACTGTAACTTTTCTGTATTTAGATACACAAACACTTACAGTTACACAGAGTATTCAGTACAGTAATATGCTGTGCAGGTTTATAGCCTGGGAGCAATAGGCCATACCATATCACCTCCAAGTGTGGTAGGCTGTACCATCTAGATTTGTGTAAGTACGCTCTATGATGTTCACACAATGATAAAATCACCTAATGATGTGTTTCTCAGAACATATCCCCATTGTTAAGCAATGCATAGCTATATAACAATACCAGCAATTCAATGAAACATAATTGAAATAAACTTCCTTCTCTTCAAAAAATAAACTACCTTTAAGAAACTATTTTTGATCTTTTGTATCTGACTTGTTTTTTAATTTTAAAAATTGTCTCACTTAACATGAGACCTACCCTCTTAATAAATTTTTAAGTGTACTACAGTATTGTTAACTTCAGGGACAATGTTGTATAGCAGATCTTTAGAATTTATTCCTTTGGAAGAAACAATCTTGCCACTGCACTCCAGCCTGGGTGACAGAGGAGACTCTGTTTCTTAAATAAATAAATAAATGAAAAGATGCCTAAAATAACATTACCTGCAGATGTTGAAACCTGAGCAAGCCACAACCGTAAGTCAACAAACACATTTTGTATAAACTGTGAATAAGGGAGGTCAAGAAAGTCCAGGACATCTCAGGATAGAGTTCCATCAGTTCTGATTCACTCACACCATTGTGACTAACATTGACAAGGCAGAGAATCTAGGTAGCAAAACAAATTAACAGTAATCATAAAGCACCTCCATAAGTAACTAACAGCCATTAAAATTTCCATAATTCTTTTAAGGCTATTTTTTTTTTTACCAAAACTTATAATCCAAATGATTTAATAAATCAAAAAATAGATTTCTTAAAGCACACTGTCCAAAAGACATTAATCAAGATTAAGATAGTGTATCTATAAAATCTAGCACACCAAAGATAATACTCATATAGAAAAAAGTATAGTGAAAATTAAAACTGCATAAATGTATTATTATAATTAATGGCAGAATTCCAATTCCAGGAAGACAGTGGAAGAAAATAGCCCTCCTATTATAAACATTTATGGATATCAGACACATTTCTAGAAGCACAGTTGATCCTGGAAAAAAGATAGGGAAATCCTCCAACTGTCAAAAATGAATAGGAAATTGAAATCAGAGTTTTGACAGCTGAAACTGCTGGCTATGGGGGCAGTGGAGCTAGAGGACAGGCAGCAGCCCCCAGGAACTTAAGGGTTTAGGTTTCTCATACCCACAGTGGGATGGAAGGTGAGCCCTTAAGCCGTGTGAGGCAAGGAGGTGGAACTAGATTTCTTGTCAACACCAGGACCATTGAAGGGCTTTGAAGGACCTTCACGCTCAGTGAAGGGGTGCATGAGAAAAACATTAGCCCACAGACGTGGAGAGAATACAAGGAAGCTTGCAGGGTTGGAGTAGGCTGAGAAGTCCAAACCCCGGGAACCACCAAGCTGAAAAGTTAACAAAAATAGATCCAGGTTCAAACGATGAGGTTGCTAGATATACATTTTCAAAAACCAAAATTGAATACATCAACAAAAACTAAAATGTTACTTTAATTACATAGCACTTAATTCTAAAAATATATATGGAAAATTAGACAAAGCAATTGTGAAGAATAATAATAAAAGGAGATTTACCCAAGTAACTATGAAAGCTTACTTTAAAGTTCTAATAACTAAGCAGTGTGGCACTGGCAAAGAATAGGCAAAATCAGAACAGAAGAGCCTAGAAACAGACCCACATTTATTTGTGAGCTTGATATTTGTCAGTTGGCATTGCAAATGAGCAGAAGACATGTATTATTTAGTAAAAAGAACAATTAATTATCCACATGACAGAGGATTAAAAAGTAGATCCCTTCCTCACACAATAAACAAAAAGATACCAACAAGAGTTAAGGACTTCACACATGAAGAACAAAACTGTAAAGCTTTTTGAAGGAAATTATTGTTTGTGTGTGTGTGTGTGTGTGTGTGTGTATAAACACATGCATATATATATGAAAGAAAGCTTTGTATAATGGATGAAAACATAATGAATGATACTATACAGTTAAAAGACAAGAAACAAACAGGAAAAAGACATTTATTTGTGAATTTTCTAATAAAGGATTTGTTTTCAGTATGCAGAACATTTAAGACACCTACAGATCAATAAGGAAAAGACAAACAACCCAATTAAAAAATGGGTAAAGGCTTGAACCAGCAATTCAGAAAAAAAGGAAACAAGGATAGCCAGTAACATCAAAAGATGATAAATCTCAGTGTAATCAGGAAAACACAAATTTCCACAAGCACACTCCGGCTATCAGCATTCCTGCAGACGCCTGAAACATATTTAAGCACAAATTTTAAAAGAATTGTTATTTACTTCCATTCACACACACACAAAGCAAACTAACATTCCTTTTTATAAGTTTTACCTGCTTCATTTTACATTTTACCTGCTTCATTAGCTCTTTATCCACATCATCTGCCATGGACTCCTGGATAGAGTGCAGAACGAGTCTATATAATGAAACAGTATCTTGACACTGGAAACACTGATGAAGGATTTTATCTAAATTGCCTGCTCTCCCAGCACTGTTGGAATTGAGAAGAGATTTAATTTCTTACAGATTGCCAACATCTGTGGAAATTTTGAGATCGATGAAAAACAATGTGAACTCTTATTTTTTGTACTGCAACCAATAACAAATTCAATAAAACATGATACAGGAAAGTGGTAGTTTTATGCGGCTGCTAGAGTCATTGGGTTTATTTTACTATATATAATTTAATTCAGTGCAATAAACATGCTGAAATCTATTATTTGTCAAGCAATTACTAGGCATTAGGGAATATAAAAATGAGTCAGTTATGGTTCTTATTATCCAGAAGCATGCCACCTACATACAGGAAGCAGGGAAACGATGATAAGTATTGTTAGTTAGCCATGCAAATTAAATTTGTGTGGAGCCAGAATTTTGAAAACACAAGGCTAAAGAAAATCATTAAATAGGGGAGTTTGTACCAGTTTTTTATTATTATTATTTTTATTTTTTATTTATTTATTTTTTTTGAGACGGAGTCTCGCTCTGTCGCCCGGGCTGGAGTGCAGTGGCCGGATCTCAGCTCACTGCAAGCTCTGCCTCCCGGGTTTACGCCATTCTCCTGCCTCAGCCTCCCGAGTAGCTGGGACTACGGGCGCCCGACACCTCGCCCGGCTAGTTTTTTTTTGTATTTTTTTTAGTAGAGATGGGGTTTCACCGTGTTAGCCAGGATGGTCTCGATCTCCTGACCTCGTGATCCACCCGTCTCGGCCTCCCAAAGTGCTGGGATTACAGGCTTGAGCCACCGCGCCCGGCCATATTTACCAGTTTTTAAAAATAATATAAAGATGTACAAAGAGAAAAAACAAAGGATCGATAGTGTCTTTAAAATAGGTACTTTCAAAAATAAAAACAATAAAAGATACTTTCAATGAACATTATTAAATGTATGACAAATGACTCACACTCCTGAATCATACTCATTGTATCACTTATGTTCACAGAGGCCAGATGCGTTGCCACAACTAACAGTGGAAAAGGACGGTGGAAATATCACAGGCAGGCTGGGCACAGTGGCTCACAGGCTGTAATCCCAGCACTTTGGGAGGCTAAGCAGGTGGACTGCTTGAGCCCAGGAGTTCAAGACCAGCCTGGCAATCATGGCAAAACCCCACCTCTATAAAAAAATACAAAAATTAGCCAGGCATGGTGGTATGCTCCTGTAGTCCCAGATATTCAAGAGGCTGAGGTGGGAGGATCGCTCGAGTCTGGGAGGCAGAAGTTGCAGTGAGCCGAGATCGAGCCTCTGCTCTCCAGCCTGGGCAACAGAGAGTGAGACACTGTCTCAAAAACAAAAACGAAGATGAAATATCATGGGCAATGTAAAGTTTCAGAAGATTTTTTAAATTTCAAATTTGGTGCTCAAGATGAGAACATGGAATAAACAGACAAGAAGTACTAGATTCGATGTCTGGAAATATGTGTGCTAGAATTGCCATCTATTGCAATGAATAACAAAAAATGTATTAATCTTTTTTTTTTTTTTTTTTTTTTACCTCAGATTGAGAAAAGACAAAGTAGAGTGATGCTATACTGAAGAAGAAATAAAAGTAGTAAAACATTCTAATGGTTGAGAATAGATAGAATAGGGTAAAGCTATATTGAGGAAATAAAAGTAGTGACACCCTAATGCTTATCTAAAGGCAGATTACTAATGGATATCTAAAATAGAACTATTTTATAATAAAAGTTTATCAGGACTTGAGAACAGAGACAATTAAAAATTCGTATCCATATATCTACCTCCTGATATTCAAAGACACCTGAAATAATATTCTAACCCTCAGTTGTTTCCTTCACTTTCCCAAAGCTAGGGGCCACAAATGAGGGTGAGGATGGCTTTCTTTTGCAGCCTCCAATAGGGAACAGATTAGTGTGAAGAAAATGAGACAAATCTATTAAGTTCTGACAATCATGGGCAGTAGGTACTCAATCTTCACCTGTAAGCCATGTTCTCACAAACGTTAGTATCACTATTCAAATAAAATCTGAGTGGCTCAAGAGACCGGTGTAGTGATTGGTTCTCAGTTTTGCAGGGTGAGAAAGGGTCTGCAGCAATCACAAAACATGCAGAAGATCATGTAAAATAACCAACACTTACCGCGCGATCATTTTGCCGAAAAGGGTGACATAAAGGGCATTGCAGGTTGTAGCAGAACGACAGTGTCGTTCCAGCTTCTTCTCCTGCACCAGTTTACCAAGAAAAACAAAACAGAAATACAAAAACCACCCTGAAATTAAGCGGTCTTTACTATCCAGCCATCAACAAATACCCCAACAGAAGTAACACCACTGCTGCCATCAGTGACATCACGCCTTGCGTGGTGGATCCTCGGCTGTGGTCAGCCTTCCAACTGCAGACCACAGATGTGGCCAGTAGGAAAATGCTTTTTTGCTTTTAAAATACTTGCTTAATACTATATAGTAAAGTAAACCTTAAGACCAATATCTTTTTATTGCTTCTTTTCTACCTGTCATTAGTTTAAGAGGCAGTACATTTATCAAAGTAATTACTAAACTCTAGTTTTCCTTATAACAGATCCCCTACATTGAATTTTAAGTCTCATATAAGATGTTTCATATGAAAGATAAGAAAGAGTAAAAGATTGCATCAAAATTAAAAATACACACCTGCTCTTTACTCAATTTAATGTCTACAGAGTGGCATTCTGCAATTATAACAGATTTTGCATCTTTTGGACTTAAGGGATCAAGATGAAGTGTAGGCCACAACCTTTTATTTAAAGAAAAGAAAAATGAAATTTTAATAATACAAGAACTGTAATTACCCACAACACAATTTAAAATCCACCACAGGAATTAACTTTTTATAATGCTTTTGTAAAATAAGCAAAACTAATGTCTATTAATCATATTAAGTAATTATCTCACTCATTCTAACATGTGTATCATTACTTTCGGCAATGAATCACAACAAAGTTATAAAATAAACAGTATATACATTAGATAGTTATATAGTAAACATTTCTAGTTCTATATGCCATACTATCAGTAAAACTAAGCATAGGTATGAGTATCTATGAGGAGTGGCACCAGACACAATTATTGTCCACAAGCACTTGTAATGCAACTGAAATTTAACTATTACAACATACATTCTCGATGTAGTGAAAATTGGAGTTGTGGGGGAGTTAAACTTACTCTTTTTATGTATATGTACACATAGACACATATATCTATTTATATATACAAGCTGACATACAATATGTGTGTGGTATTAAAATTTCTTGGGGGAGGCAATTTACAAATATGTCTAAAAAGGTTCCTTATAGGAGCAAAAACAGGTTGAGAAACACTGTTCCATGTGATCCAATTGCTCTACTATTTTTTTTTTTTTTTTTTTTGAGGTGGAGTCCCGTACTATTGCCCGGGCTGGTGTGCAGTAGTGCGATCTTGGCTGACTGCAACCTCCACTTCCCAGGTTCCAGTGATTCTCCTGCCTCAGTCTCCCAAATAGCTAGGATTTCAGGCGCCCACCACCATGCCCGGCTAATTTTTTGTATTTTTAGTAGAGATGGGGTTTCACTGTTGGCCAGGTTGGTCTTGAACTCCTGACCTTGTGATCCACCTGCCTCGGCCTCCCAAAGTGTTGTGATTACAGGCATGAGCCACTGCACCCAGCCATTTGTTTGTTTTTTGAGACAGAGTTTCACTCTTGTTGCCCAGGCTGGAGGGCAGTGGTGCGATCTCAGCTCACTGCAACCTCCGCCTCCTGGGTTTAAGTGATTCTTCTGCCTTAGCCTCCCAAGTAGATGGGATTACGAGTGCCCACCACCACGCCTGGCTAATTTTTGTATTTTTAGTAGAGACAGGTTTCACCATGTTGGCCAGGCTGGTCTCGAACTCCTGACCTCAGGTGATCCACTCGCCCCGACCTCCCAAAGTGCTGGGATTACAGTTGTGAGCCACTGTGCCCAGCCACTCTACTTTTTTTTTTTTTTTTTTTTTTGAGACAGAGTCTCGCTCTGCTGCCCAGGCTGGAGTGCAGTGGCTGGATCTCAGCTCACTGCAAGCTCTGCCTCCTGGGTTTACGCCATTCTCCTGCCTCAGCCTCCCGAGTAGCTGGGGCTACAGGCGCCCGCCAGGTCGCCCGGCTAGTTTTTTGTATTCTTTAGTAGAGACGGGGTTTCACCGTGTTAGCCAGGATGGTCTTGATCTCCTGACCTCGTGATCCGCCCGTCTCGGCCTCCCAAAGTGCTGGGATTACAGGCTTGAGCCACCGCGCCCGGCCTACACTCTACTACTTTTTAAAGGACCATTAAAGTGAGCTTGCATTTCAAAACAACAGGTGTCTATTATTCCCAGCCCGGCCCTTTCTCTATTTTCCTCATCTATAAATTTAACTGGCTACTAGACATTGTTATGTGGAGCTACTCAAACTAACCACGATTAAAAACTAAACTCATCACCTTTTCCCCACAACCTGCCTGTCCTCCATGTTTCCTATTTCAGTTCATGAAGCTACATTAATTAATTTCTCAAGTCAGAAACTCCAGAATCATCATCCTGGCTCTTTCTTTTTCCCTTGCATCCCAGATCTATCTAACCTCCCACCAAATCCTTTTTTTTTTTGGAGACAGGGTCTCCCTCTGTCACCCAGGCTGAAGTGCAGTGGCACAATCTCTGCTTTACTGCAACTTCTGCCTCCTAGGTTCGAGTAATTCTCCTTTCTCAGCCTCCCAAGTAGCTGGGATTACAGGCATGCACCACCATGCCCAGCTCATTTTTGTATTTTTTGTAGAGACAGGGTTTCACCATGTTGGCCAGGCTGTTTTCAAACTGCTTGCTCCAAGTTATCTGCCTGCCTTGGCCTCCCAAAGTGCTAGGATTATAGGCTCACACCATTGCACCTGGCCCCAAAACCTATAGATTTTTTTTTCATAAATTCACCCACTTCTCCCCATCCTCGCTGCAAGTTACATAAAAAACATGAAAACCATAAATGCATATTTAAGACCTTTCCTTGTTTGTACTTAAAACATTTCATGTACTCTGAAAGAACTAAAGTTGGCATCGTACCTCCATGCTGGAGGGCATGTTTCTACATTCACAGAAACAATTACTCTTACATTCACTGGCAGTGGATCTATCAGCCATTTCATGTGTTTTTCAACTTGCTTAAAAATATAAAAACAAAATTCAATCTATTAATCAAAATATTGCAAAACAATCCAATAATAGCTCCCCAAATAAAATGAAATTCTCATTAAGTTTATCTTATTAAGGACAAAAATCTTATTTTGGGGTGATTTATTTTAAATTTTAAAAGAACAAGTAGCAAAACATTATCATCACCAATTTGAACTCTGGACACGTCAGGAAATGTCAAGGCCCTAAAAATATGTCAAAACTAATAGTCTTTGCTAATTGTGTAAATTCAGTTGGTCTTTCTCAATAAAATATTAGTGTCTGTGGACATACAATATATTTTTTAAATCCATGTTTCCTCCCTAGAAATAAAGAAGAAATATAAAAAATAACATCGTATTTTCTTCTCACAAACATATAATTTAAGTGCCTGATCCAGCTATTACTGAATTTGTATCTCTTTCTGAGTGTATCAATAGGTAACAAATAGAAAACGGTACCTGAACTTGATCTATAGAATCAATAACAATGATGATGCTGCCTTGATGACGAGCAGACAGTTTTTCCAGCCAACGTGGAAATTCTTCCAGAAGCTTAGCAGGATCCAGTGTCAGAGCAGAGACTGACCAAGAGTGCTGCATCAACTACAAGATAAGAACATACACAAACTGAAGTAGTTACACATAGTTACTGAAGTAGTTACAGAGCTGGGGGAAATATTTCCATTCTCACTTTTTTATAAACCAAAATCAAGTCACCAAGAGGACCTGATTGTATCGAATATTATTTTTAACCTAATACAAAACCAAAACAGGTGGCTAATATTTTAAATTAGTTTACCAGTAGGTACTTATTAGTCCCAACAATTTCTGAATCTAAATAAAATTCTGTAATTCCAAAAGATGGAATACTATACCTTTAGAGTTAGTCGTTTAATAATCAAGGAGGACTCTGAGCTGGTTGACATGGGCCTTCCCACAAAATGGGAAAGAATCAGTGTGTTGGGGGAATTCTTCTGTTGTAATTGAATCCTGAAAGAAAAAGGCAGCACTTTTATAAAACTGATGAAGTTCCTTGACTGTCAATAAAAAAAGAATTCACAATGCAGTAAACATCAAATGTTGCCTAATTGAAGAATCAGATGGTCAGTTACTTTTAAATAAATATGGAAATTTGTTTTTACTCCACTTTTAGATCCTTCTAAATAATCTTTTAAAAAATTGTAGATTCATTTTAATTACAAATAGATGTTAATTAACATAAACAAAAGTACTTTACATATGAGGGTAAGGTATTAGTAAAATAAGCATTAACTTTTAATCAAAAATTCCGACTAGAGGAAAATTTGTTAGGTACAAAAATATTATTTTCCAAACATAACTTTAAAAGGGTAATAAAAAGGAAACAACTACATATGCTAACCCTTCAATGTAAATAATTATGAATGAAAGAAAGTATTTTTACTGCTTGTTTTTAAGCAACATAATGAAAAAATAAAGTTTATTAGCTTATATGAACCTTAGTCCATAATTTGCAGAACTAGATTGCATTCATAGTAAAGGTTATCCTTAATTTTGATGTTCTGTAAAATGTATTTCACTCTAGTCTGCTTTTGTCGTTTCCAATATTTAAAATCCCAATGAAACTTTTAAATAAAGGCAATAATTAAAAATAAAGGCACATTACTCTACAATCCACTTAACATGTCATATGTGTTATATGACATGTTATGTCACATATCACTTCCTTACATAGCACTCCCATAGCTGTTACCTATGTGATTTATGTACATAATCATGAATGTTCATGCTTCCTATTGCTTTCTCATTCTGTGTGTTCTCTCTGACATCCAAATTCAATGCATTTCAGGGCATGAAACTATTATTTTATTCATTTGTTAATGTTTAGTGTAGGCCACGCAGGAAGGCACGCATGCAATACATTTTGTTGAATAGATTCAGTAATTCAAACAATGACAACAATAATTTAACTGCACTGCGTCATACCACTTGGATAAAAGAAGAGACTTTCCAGAACCTGGTCCTCCAGACACCAGAAGAGGTGGGATCGGGGCTGGTGCTGCCACTAGATCATTAAGGCGCTGGTAATACTAGAAAAAAAAATGAATTTACATTGTAAGGAAGCACATGCCTCTGAGACTACTGAAGAGTCAACTTCTGATTATTCTCTGAAAATACTGGAGAAAAGCTCCGTGAGAAAATGAAATCTACTTTTAGTTGACAGCACCCTCATAACCGGCTATTTTTATGGCTGGCAAAAACATGACTGAACTAGTCAACTAAGAATGGGCCTCAATCGGCCGGGCGCGGTGGCTCACGCCTGTAATCCCAGCACTTAGGGAGGCCGAGGTGGGCGGATCACGAGGTCTGGAAATCGAGACCATCCTGGCTAACACGGTGAAACTCCGTTTCTACTAAAAATACAAAAAAAATTAGCCGGGTGTGGTGGCGGGTGCCTGTAGTCCCAGCTACTCGGGAGGCTGAGGCAGGAGAATGGCGTGAACCCGGGAGGCGGAGCTTGCAGTGAGCCGAGATCGCGCCACTGCACTCCAGCCTGGGCCACAGAGCAAGACTCCGTCTCAAAATAAATAAATAAATAAAAAGAATGGGCCACGATTTCTTCTACACATAGTATTGCTGCAAATTAATGGGTAAAGGACAACATTTCAGGTCCCTGTGGGGTTTTGCAACACTCAAATGTTTGCAGAATGTTTCAGGGAGCTCAATGTAGCCCCCAAACCACAGAAAATATTGCAGAACACCTTGAAGGTACTGGCAGGCGACCTAGATCTCCTGGTCAGAGGAATAAACACCTGTTCTGGGAATCACCTTAGTTTCTGGGGGTTGCTGAGAAAAGGTCCAAATAAGAGGTTTTGTCTGGGGACTTGGAGTCTCCCAACCTGCCCAAGAATCAGGTTAGCCTAGGCTGCCTGAGATCTTTCTGAAACTAAGTGAGTTCGGTGTAAAGTCCAAGAATTCCTATTTCCCAAGCTTTCCCCAGAAACTCAAAACTGGTTCAAAGCTAAAAAGGACACACACAAAAACCAAAATATCTTAGTACTTATTAAGGAGTTTCAAAAGTTATCTTGAGACTCGAGTTTTTCTTCAGTGTACCAGTGAAGTGATAGCTGATGAGGAATTTTAAAAAGTGTATAGCAAGTAGTTTGCAGCCAGCTTTAGGCTAGCTTTGGAATAGCACAATTCTCCAGCAACTACAATGAATTACTTGGTATAGGTTTTCAATCAATTTTTCTACTTGTTATATTTAATTAACAAGCAGAAAAACTATATCTCTAAAGAATATATTCCCCAGGAACTCAAATAATTTGAATAGAAATGATTCTTCTGAAGGAGCAAAGAAAGTCTTGATTTACTACCTCTAAGTCCTAACGACTTAGTTCGTGGTCCCACAGAAAGTCCATTTATAGGATCCATTCTTCCCAAGTTCAGACCCCTGGCTATAAAAGGAAAACCATGGATCTGAAGCCAGAAAAGAACTATGTTCAACTCCCAGATCTGCAATCTACTCACTGTGTACTCTTAGGCAAACCATAATCTGAACCGCAGTTTCTTAATTTATAAAATAACAATAGCAATACTTCTCATAAAACAACGACTAACATTTATCATGTATCAGGTACTGTGCTAAGCACTTTATGTGCATTATCGGGTTTAATCCTTGCAACAAGTACCTATGAGGTAGTTACTATTAGTTATTCTCATTTTACAGCCAAGGAAGTCAAAGTTTAGAGTGGCCAAGTAACTTGAAAAAAATCTAGTTAATAAATGATGGAATCAGGACATTGACAGTCTAAATTTAAAAAGTTCTGTAAAAACACAACTGTTAGTATTAGCTACTATAATATTCTTTAAAATATTAGTTCTTACATTAATTTTTAACTATTAAGTATTACATTTTTTTGAACTTGCACATAGATTTCATTGTATACCTCAAGTTCCAATTTGTTTAGATATTTAAGGATGTTGATAAGACTGATAAAGAAGGACTTATCTGCCTATTTCATGAACTACTATGGTTTGTTTTCTGAATGTAATATTTTGATTCAAGAATTGGAAGAACAGATACTCTTACTATTCATTTTTCTTTTCTTTTTTTTTTTTTTTAAAGACAGGGTCTTGCTCTGTTGCCCAGGCTAAGGTACAGGGGTATGGTCATAGCTCACTGCAGCCTTAACCTCCTGTGCTCAATTGATCCTCCCACCTCAGCTTCCCTAGTAGCTGGGATTACAGGTGCATACCACAATGCCTGGTTAATTTTTCTATTTTTTGTAGAAACAAGTTTTTGCCATGTTGCTCAGGTTAATTTCAAACTCCTGGGCTTAAAGCAATCTGCCTGTCTCAGCCTCCCGAAGGGTTGGGATTCCAGGCGTGAGCCACTGCACCTGGCCTCAGCCATACTATCCTTATCAAGTTTCCTAGCTATCCTAATTCTAGTCTGAGTGAGTTGCAGATGGTGGCATAATAAACACGTGGTTGATAAATTCCGGTCTGTAACTAAAAATGTTTGGTCTATAAGCATATTTGAATCTCACGTATCTTTCTTATGACACAAACCTAAGCATGTCTCAACATGGATAATCAAGCCATGAGATTAGACAACCAGAATAATCATAAACCTGAACTATATTGAGATGAAAATATAATCACAATACAGCCTGTAAGTGATGACAGATCTTTGTTGGAATAATACTCCAAGCACTTACTTTCTCAAATCCCAACTCATGGGCTGAACTAGAAGCCTGCTGAAAAGTTTCCATTTGCTCTTGTTCATCATGTATGTCCCACAGAACGTCACCAAAATCATCTTCTTCTGGAATGGAATCCTCACTGCCCAAATCCTTAGTCTCCAGGTCTGTGTTCTCAAAACCCAGTATATCCTGAACACAAAGAACAACCACACAAAAATGAATGAAGAAAATAAGATCTTACAGTGAGGGCACCCAGGCCCAGAGTGGGCTTCACCTACTTTCGGGAGGGCAAGTTCAAACATATGGCCCTTGTATAACACCTACAGTTGTAAGAATAAACTTACAACTATAAAAAATCACTAATTTAAAACAAAAGAAATAAAAATATTAAAGTAATAGAAATGAATACCTCTTTTTATAAAAAACAAACAACCCCATCAAAAAGTGGGCAAAGGACATGAACAGACATTTCTCAAAAGAAGACATTCATACAGCCAACAGACACATGAAAAAATGCTCATCATCACTGGCCATCAGAGAAATGCAAATCAAAACCACAATGAGATATCATCTCACACCAGTTAGAATGGCAATCATTAAAAAGTCAGGAAACAACAGGTGCTGGAGAGGATGTGGAGAAATAGGAACACTTTTACACTGTTGGTGGGATTGTAAGCTAGTTCAACCATTATGGAAAACAGTATGGCGATTCCTCAAGGATCTAGAACTAGATGTACCATATGACCCAGCCATCCCATTACTGGGTATATACCCAAAGGATTGTAAATTATGCTGCTATAAAGACACATGCACACGTATGTTTATTGCAGCACTATTCACAATAGCAAAGACTTGGAATCAACCCAAATGTCCATCAGTGACAGACTGGATTAAGACAATGTGGCACATATACACCATGGAATACTATGCAGCCATAAAAAAGGATGAGTTTGAGTCCTTTGTAGGGACTTGGATGCAGCTGGAATCCATCATTCTTAGCAAACTATCACAAGAACAGAAAACCAAACACCGCATGTTCTCACTCATAGGTGGGAACTGAACAATGAGATCACTCGGACTCAGGAAGGGGAACATCACACACCGGGGCCTATCATGGGGAGCGGGGAGGGGGGAGGGATTGCATTGGGAGTTATACCTGATGTAAATGACGAGTTGATGGGTGCAGCACAGCAACATGGCACAAGTATACATATGTAACAAACCTGCATGTTATGCACATGTACCCTACAACTTAAAGTATAATAGTAATAAATAAATTAAAAAAAAAAAAAAAAAAAAAAGGAGTATTTTGAATCCCATGGAATTTGTTTCTTGAAAAATGTTACTCAACATCTTTGGTTGAATCTGGCTGGTGAATAGTTATAAAGTACTAACGACTAGGAAATACGTTATAAGAATTGAATTACTAAGATGTGATTTCTTGATCTCAAGTATCTCTGCTGTCATATTTAGTCTTTATATTAAGTTACTGAAAATATGTTCTCCTTCAAGCACTAATGATGTTAAGTATATTTACTTTCACTTGCTGCCATTCCTTCTGCTCAATGAATTTTATTTATCTTGGTCCTAAAATTTGCAAGATTGTGAAGATCGAATTTGATAAAGACAACCGTCATACTAGAGAGTACCATATAAAATGTGTTGCCATAGGTCATATCATTTTGGGGCTCACTCTTTTTCTCTAATAATAAATCTTCATACTTCCTACTTCTCAAATAGGGTCCCTGGATGCCTGGGGGAGGTGTCAGAAGGTGTGGGGAACCACAGGCTAAACATGGTACATCTTCCCACTGTGCCCATTCTGTTTGAGGAAGAGGGGAGTAATAAATAATCATTATTACTGTTTTTTCTAATACATAATTTTAAATTAATTTTTATATTGAACACAAACATAGACATAATATCAGGCAGAATATATGACTCACATAAATTTTCAAGACAGCACATGAAACTTCATAAAGACTTCCAGCTCAAGGCCCCTCCCTGGGCCATGTTCTCATCCCCCCTGGAGGCATGCTTTCATCCCCCTCTTCTGTTAGGAATAACATCGTGGGAAAACCTGAAAGGGACTTTCCTAATATATAAAAATTCAAAGGGTACACAGAGGAGCCTCCCTATTGAATAAAATGAACACTTTCTCTCAGTTTTTAGCTAGCGCTTCTGTAATATGTTTTACACTTAGGTATTGAAGCATCAAATAGTCCTGTGAAATAGATCAGAGGCAAAGATATTAATACACGATCCAGGTAATGCTAAGAACATACCACAGGATGGACTCCCAACAGAAACAACAGCGCCTTCCTCAGGTACTATGTTCAAAAAGACAAGCAAGTGGTTTTCTCTGGAAAATTAAATTTTATAGAAAGTGATCTTAAAATATTTTAGATGAAATCTTACAGAGAATGCATATTTACCTGTTTAATAATCTTTTCTACACAAAGATAAGTTTTATATACTCCTTCTGCAGGATCTCCTGAGTGATCAATGATCTGGATAAAAATCATTTAAGAACAATGAGAAAAACCATAATATCAGAAAGAAATGGTGGTAAACACTTTCATAGTGCTTATGTGACAGGAACTATTCTAAATATTTAACACATATTAGCTAATTTATCTTCACAACAATCTTAGGAGGGAGATACTATTATTATCCCCATTTTATAGAAGAGTAAACTGAGGCACAGTAAGTAACTTGTCCAAGGTCACACAAGGGATTTAGTGTGAAAAATGGAGCAATAAAACAAGAAGTAGGCCAGGTGCAGTGGCTCATGCCTGTAATCCCAGCACTTTAGTAGGCGGCGAGGTGGGTGGATCACGAGGTCAGGAGATCGAGACCATCCTGGCTAACATGGTGAAACCACATCTCTACTAAAAATACAAAAAATTAGCCAGGTTTGGGGGCGGATGCCTGTAGTCCCAGTTACTTGGGAGGTTGAGGCAGGAGAATGGCGTGAACCCAGGAGGCGGAGCTTGCAGTGAGCGGACAGCCCTCCACTGAACTCCAGCCTGGGTGACAGAGTGAGACTCCGTCTCAAAAAAAAAAAAAATAAATAAATAAATAAGTAAAAAGAAGTATACATTTTTTTGCCCTGTCTCCAAATTTTCTCTTATGTATTTCCATACCACTCAATATATTTACCCTTCAAAATGCATCAAAATCCAATTTTATATCAATAAAACTATAATTCTACAAAAGACAAAAGCAAAATAGTATTTTACTATGTAGTCTTACTGAGTTTGCTGAAAGAACAACACCCAATCTGTAAGAACATGTGTACTGCTACTAATAATATTTGATAAAATGAGAATAAGGCAATGATTTTACAATAAATACCAAGCGAACAAGCATGGAGATTCACCCTCCATTTACATTTATAATCATGGTAGGGAGACCTTATTTCACTCCTATTTTATAAAATAAACTCATCCTTCTAGCATACTAATTTTTTAAAAGTAAAGGTTATAGAATACATAGAATAAAAAAGATCAATTAATATCTTTTTTTGTGGGACCTAGTGGACTAGGCTGATACTACAATAATTAAAGAATGAAATGGCTCTGGAAATGATAATAAAAATGCACTTCCTTTTTGTCTTAGCTTTATATGGCATGCTGGTCTCAAGCTATCTTTTCAATACTAAATGATGGAAAGAAAAATGCTTGTATTCATATGTGATTTTATTTCCTGGCTGGGCACAGGGAAGTGAAAACTGTAAAAATCCTAGAGTTGTTCTCAATTGTATTATTCACATTAACTACAGACATTTACCAAGTTGCCTCCATGTACAGTAATAAAAAGCCTATAATATCTATTCTGAAAATTATCCCAACAGGCATCTAGGAATGATCAAATTTCTCTCATCCCATCATCAGCTTTTTGTTTTTCCCAATGCTCTTAGGAAAAGTCACTATAAAAAGTCTCCTCCTGCAGCATGGACAACATGAGACCCCATCTCTATAAAAATGTTAACAAAGTAGCCAGGCATGGTGGCCCGTGCCTGTACTCCCAGCTACTCAAGAGGCTGAGGTGGGAGGATTGCTTGATCTCTGAGTCCAGGAATCTGAGGCTTCAATGAGCTGTGAACATGCCACCACACTCCAGCCTGGGTGACAGAGTGAGACTCTGTCTCTTAAAAAAAAAAAAAAAAAAGGCTCCTCCTGACACTAATCCTTGGTCAGTAGACAGAAGAACTCTACGCTTGGGAGAAAAGCACAAAATACCATCTGATCATACAGATCATACTTGTGCTAGCCACACTTGGCGATTCCTTTTTCCTTTTTTTTCTCACAACCCACAACCAATCTGTTAAGAAATGATATTGGCTCTACTGTCAAAATGTATTCAGAATCCTACCACTTCTCATCATTTCCTCTACCACCACCCTGCTTGGAGCCACCAGCATCTCTCACCTGGATAACGGCAATGGCTCTGAGACTGCACACTAACCCCTGAATGACCACCTATTCTCAACGTGGCAGCCAAAAAGATGACTGTCAGATGATCACTCTGGCCTTCATTCTATTGCTTACAGTCCTGCAATGGCTCCCAATCTCACTCCAAGTGAAAAGCCAATATCCTCAAAATGACCTCTGAGGTTCTTCACAATCAATGAGGTCCCCTCTCCTTCTACTCCCGTCACTTATCTGCTCCAGCCACATGGGTTTCTCTCCCCTGCCCAGACATGCCAGGCTCATGTCCACCTCATGGCCTTTGCTCCAGTTTTTCCCTCGGCTGAGTGTTCTTCAAAAACGCCTATGAATTTTACCTTGGCTTTGTTGGTCTTGTTTAGACTAGAAACTTGATCAATCAATTGCTGGACAGAGTCAGAACTGACTTTTCCATCTTCCAAACGATGAAAGATTAATCGAGGTTTTCCTTCAGGGTTTTTCAGAAACGCTTCTTCACAGTCTTCCAATAAAAGGCTAGATTGGAAATCAGCATTTTGTGTGCTATACTGCATGTGGCAGCAAGCAGTTAGTTAATCAACCTATACCAATAACGGAGTTTTACTACAGTGACAAGTGGCCAGAAAAGGTCCAACTGCAGAACAAGTGAAGTTTTCCAAAAATGGATGTGTTATGGCTCTCTTCTAGCTTGGTCTTAAAATATAATATATTCATTAACCCACAGTGAGCATAAATATAATAAATTATGCATTAAATTGTAAAGCCTATATAACTTTATTTTTTAAAACTAAAAAAGATCTCAAAAACACTCTTAAACTTGGCTCAAAATAATGGACCAGACTCATGAGACTTTGAAAATAGATGGCAAACAAAATTCCATCTAAAAATGTATAATTTCTATGTTAACACAAGGAGGCAGGAGGTCATGCATGGGGAGGTACACAGGCACCATCCAGGGCAACAGCCAGGTTCCTGCACTGCTTTTCCAGGGGTTCTTTTTAATGCCTTTAATTTGACCCACCTCACTTCATGGCAGAATCACAGGAGAAATCTCTTACAATGGAAGATAGGAACTGAAATATGGCAAGTCCAGGAGAGGCGTTTTTTCCAGATAAAGGTTTCAAAATGAGGAATTCTTTGCTCTTGATTGGCCCTCCTTCATTACATCAGCACCCTTGTTGGGCAGACCAGGCTCACCAAGAATTCTTGAACCTACATAGAAGGAGAGGAGCTTCTCTGTTTGGATGGCAGCCCCAAAGTTTTGACAGTTTTCTCTTTCCCAGTTCTTTTAGTCTTTTCTCATCTAATAAATGACCCTAATCCTTATACCCAATATATACTACAAAAAAGATCTGGAGACAGATTGGAAGAGGTTAGATGACTGGAAAAAAACCTTGACTGAGGTGAAGGTAAAAAAATTCCAAAAAACAACTTTGTCACAGGGAACCAAAATTATATTTTTAATGAAAATTCTAGAAAAAAAAAAATCCTACAACTAATAATCTGCTGAGGTCTTTCTCTCTCTCTCCCTCCCGTCTTTCTTTCTCTCCCTCTTGTTTTTTCTTTTTTTCTTTTTTTTTTTTTTGACAGAGTCTTACTCTGTCACCCAGCCTGGTATGCAGTGGTACAATCACAGCTCACTGCAGCTTCAACCTCCTGGGCTCAAGTGATCCTCCCACCTCAGCCTCCAGAGTAGCTAGGCCCACAGGCACATGCCACCACACCCAGCAAATTTTTGTATTTTTTGTAGAGATGGGGTTTCACCATGTTGTCCAGGCAAGTCTTGAATTCCTGGCCTCAAGGGATCCTCTCACCTTGGCCTCCCAAAATGCGGGGATTACAGGCATGAGCCAAGGCGTGCAGCCCACATCTACTGGGGTTTTCTACACAACAAAGGACACTGCAACCAATTCCCCTTTCTAGAAAGCATTAAATGAAAGTTGTCTAGAGAAACAAATTTTGTGTGTGGGGTGTGTGTGTGTATGTGTAGAAGGGTGATACTATATGATTCAGAATTTGCAAATTAGACTACTAGACCAAATTATTAAAAATTAAGAAACATTCTATTGTATATTTCTGTGCCAATCCATTCTACCCAAACCACAGAAGTTTTCTATGTTAAAATCACTCTGACCACGTTCTCTAGAATTTTGGAATTTCAATGATTCATCTGTCAGTGCTTTGGGGGAAAAGTCTGTGGCCCATTAGAAGACCAAAGAGTGGGTGTGCTGTTCAGGCACATGTCCATATTTCAAAACATTCCCTACAAAACTGACCCATGGGGCTCAGATAAAATGATATGATCTCTGGGATTTTAATCAAATAATTTGGTGGAACGGAAGCAGATGCTACAGATGAAACAACTGGTCATGAGTTGATAACTGCTGAAGTTAGACAGTATGACAGGCCAGCTAATATGTGGATAAACTGCACTTTAGGATTCCTTCAGAAAGTAGCCTCAGTAGACAAAAATGTACGGGAGGAGCTGCTAGAGAAGATGCAGCTTTGTGGGGCTGGAGGAGTTAAAACAGTGAGGCTGAGGCATAATGAGGAAAGTTCAATTATAGAACAAACAAGAGCTTCCACTCGCCTAAATTCTGTAAGGAAACTCTATAGGCGATCTGGTAAACAAACAAACAAACAAACAAACAAAAACGAACGAAACCAATAATAGGGCCTAAGAAGTCCTGAAAGGTGACTGAACTACCCATTTTTTTTTTTTTTTTTTCTTTTTTTTTTTGAGACAGAGTCTTGCTCTGTAGCCCAGGCTGGAGTGCAGTGGCCGGATCTCAGCTCACTGCAAGCTCCGCCTCCCGGGTTTACGCCATTCTCCTGCCTCAGCCTCCCGAGTAGCTGGGACTACAGGCGCCTGCCACCTCGCCCGGCTAGTTTTTTGTATTTTTAGTAGAGACGGGGTTTCACCGTGTTAGCCAGGATGGTCTCGATCTCCTGACCTCGTGATCCGCCCGTCTCGGCCTCCCAAAGTGCTGGGATTACAGGCTTGAGCCACCGCGCCCGGCCGACTGAACTACCCTTTAGGCGCGGAAGCCTCCCCATCCCTTGAGAAAGACTGATGATGCCCTGAGGAAAACAGTCCCAGTCGCCCCTCTGTGCTGCCGTGCTGCTGTGCGGAGAGGCACCTCTCCTTCTCCTCCTTCTACGTAGGTTCAAGCATTCTTAGTGAGTCTGGTCTGCCCAGCAAGGGTGCTGATGTAATGAAGGAGGGCCAATCATGGGCAAATAATTCCTCATTTTAAAACCTTTATCTGGAATATTCCTACTCAGCCAGCCTCTCCTGGACTCGCCATATTTCAGTTCCCATCCTTCACTGTAGATTTCTCCCAGGATTTTTCTCCTTCCATGAAGGGAGGCGGGTCAAATCAAAGGCATTAAACAAGAACCCCTGGAAAAGCAGTGCAGGAGCCTGGCCATTTCCCTCTAATGCACCTTCTCCGGTGACACTGAGAGGCACCGTGCCTGTGCACCTCACTAAGCGTGACCTCCTGCCTACCTTCCCCGCCTACAACTAAGCATGTTGGTAGCATAGCTGCTCCAAATCCAATCATTTCATACCCTAAAACCATACATTTTGAGCTTCATAATTTCTTGTAAGAGACCTGAATAGTGTGAGAAGCCAGTGAACACTATCTTCAAATAACTCTGTGGATACCATCTGCACACAGGGAATAGTTATTGACCAGGAAAGTGTTTCCCCATGGAGCTTCCAAGCTGCTCAGGAGAAGCTTTTCTAGATTCATCTTTTGGGAAGGATGGGGTAGTCACTGGGGTAGGTGAAGGCGCAATTTGAGAGAAACAAAGGCTCCAACAGCCCGTTTGTGGTGTAGAGCCCATCCCCACTGCCGTACCTCTTGACAGGCATGAAAGAAACAAATAATAAAATAATAAGCAGCTGGAATAAGAAAAGTTTAAGTAAAATAAAGCCAAAGTAGAGACTAAAATTATTAAATTTAAGAAATTAAAATCCTTATTTAACAAGAATAAAATTTTTAAAAATGTACAATATAAAATTTTACTAAAAGGAGATAAACTGAAAACTACTAAGCAAAAGTAATAAAATATGAAATAAATGGAGAGGAAAACATTAAGAAGAGTTTAAAATTGGAAAAGAAAAATAAATGTTAAAAGTGTAAAAATAATGTATACAATGTTTTATTTAAAAAGTAAGGGTTTTTTTGGTTTGTTTCTGAAACAGGGTTATGCTCTGTCACCCAGAAAGTTTCTTTAATGTAAAGAAAAACAAAATGGTTGTATGGATTAAAGATAAGAATTAGAAAAAATAAGGTAACAACAAATAACATATTACCAAGTAAGATAAAAAAAAACTACTCAATCATTAAGTAATAAGACAAGATATATCCTTAATAAATATAAAAACCGGGAAAGAAAAAGGAAGGGGTGGATAGCAATGAAACCCAACTGAAGGCAATCAAGTTGAAGAACTCCTTAAACATATTCTGGATGAAGGCTTATTGACCAGGTAGTTGCCTGTTCACCTGGCCACTAGGCAAAGTCTTAAGGGTCACAAATGCGTTATACTGTAGGGAAACTGGTGAAACTTAAGGCCCTACATATATCTATACACAGTTAAAGTCAGAGTTCGTCCACAATTAAAAATAAAAAAGCAAAATGCTTTGGAAAGGTTAAATTTAGACAGTAAATCTAGAAAGAAAAATTAGCCTCTTATTAAACTTATTTTGTCCTTTATATCTAACTGGTGAAAAAAAAATCTTTACTTGCAGACAAGATTCATTAGCATGATTATATTCACATTATAAGGACATTGTTCACTTTACTGGGTCTATTTAAACAGTAAGCTCCTCACAGCATGTAAATTATGATTCAACACCTATACAAGTGATCAAGTACATGAACTTCATATGTAACATATATAGTTCAAATACCTCTCAGTTTGTATCCAAAGAAAAAAAACAATGAAGGTTAATGTTGCTTATTGAAATTAGGAGTTATTAACTTTTTCTGTAAAAGGTCAGATAGTAAACAGTTCAGGTTTTGTAGGACATATGGTTTCTGTTGTAAGGCTTCAACTTTGCTATTATAGTATGAAAGCAGCTGTAGAAAATACATGAATGGGCCAGGTGTGGTGGCTCATGCCTGTAATCCCAGCACTTTGGGAGGCCAAGGTGGGCAGATCACAAGGTCAGGAGATCGAGACCACCCTGACTAGCACGGTGAAACCCCATCTCTACTAAAAATACAAAAAATTAGCTGGGCATGGTGGCAGGCGCTTGTAGTCCCAGCTACTCGGGAGGCTGAGGCAGAAGAATGGCGTGAACCCGGGAAGCAGAGCTTGCAGTGAGCCGAGGTCGCATCACTGCACTCCAGCCTGGGCGACAGAACAAGACTCTGTCTCAAAAAAAAAAAAAAAAAAAAAAAGAAAGAAAGAAAAAAGAAAATATATGAATGAATGAATGAATGAATGAATGTGGCTGTGTTCCAATAAAACTTTATTTACAAAAGCAGACTCCTGGCTAGATTTGGCCCTTGGGCTATATTTGCCAAACTCTGATTAAAATAAGTTATAAATTAATGATGTTGATCATATGACCTATGAAAAAAGTCTAACAGCATAAAACTTTTCATTCTTGATTTTATTTAAGTACAAAACAGTTGTAGAATTAATTGAATTTCATGGATTTTTTTATTATAAGGATGCAATTAAAATTTATCTTTGAAGCTTATTTGGCAACCTCAATTCTATTTACAGTTTACTGCTTATAATAAATTACATTTTTTTCAGCTTACCTTGGTAATGTTAAGTGAATAAATAAAATAACTAAAGAACTTTTCTCAATTTCCCATTTTCTTACAGTGAGGTATTGATTTTCAACATCTATTGGAAAATAAACAGCATGGAAAAAATATCCCATTGTCTCGCACATTCTCTTAAGTTTAGGTGAATAGTCCTAAAAACAAATGAAAACATATAAAAGCTTAATGCATTTAACTAAAGATCAAGTGAGATTCATACTACTCAAAATAAAAAGTATGCTTTAAAACAGGTTATACTGGGTATCTTTTAATATAAACTTTTAAAAATAATCACATTTTAAAGAAAATTTTAAAGAGAAAAGGCATGTTTCTCTCAAATACAAATAATAATAGCTTAGCAACCTGGCCTTTTTTCTAGCTCAGAAGATGACTTATTTCATAATAAACCTAGAACAACAGGAGACAGTATTAGGCTATTTTGCTTTGGTATTTGTTTCTTTTTGGTATTATTACCATGAACAATCTGTTTTATTGTCATAAAGAGTGCAAAATATAGATCCATAGATCTGTATAGTAAAAAACATCCACTATGATACATCAGAACGCTAAAGCAGAGAGATGTAAGTTAAAAACACATAAATCTACAATTAACATAGTAAGTAACGATGACTATTATGATGAAAGAAATTAGTAATACCCTCAAAATGTCCTTGGGAATAACATATTCAATTACTGGATGGAAGCTTTGGGCTTTAAAATATTTTATCTTTTTACTAAAATTGAATAATATCACAAAGGAAAGCTAGATGAGTTTGGTAATCAACAACAGGGAAGATGTTAATATAGCAAGTATAGCATGTGACACACATTCTATAAAATTCCCTTGGAACACTGGTAGGCAAGCTTTTTATATAAAGGGTTAGATAGCAAATATTTCTGCAACAATAATAATCGCTTAACAACTTGGCTGTTTTAGCAGGGATCTTTGTGGTTTATTTGGCTTCCATCACAATTACTCTGCCATTGAATTGGTGGTGTAGTGCCGCCATGGATGATATGTAAACAAATGAGTGCGGCAATGTTCCAATAAACTTGATAGACACTAAAATTTGTATTTCATATAATTTTCACGTCATAAAGCATTAATCTCCTTTTGATTTTTTCTACCACTTAAAATGTGAAAACCAATCTTATCTCTGGGCCATTTAAAACAGGCAGCAGGCCAGATTTCACCAACAGGCTATAGTGATCCCTGCCTTAGAATAACTCCAACGGCTGCCTTGGAAAATTTAAACCATGGTAGGGAGAAAATTTTATTACCTGAGACAGACTCAAGGATAGAGCTGGCAGAGAGAGTAACTAAAGCAGACACAATCAACAAGAGTCTTATTGTGGAGAATATGCAAAATTTCACAAAAAAGCCTAGGCAACACAATGAGACCCTTTCTCTACCAAAAAAAAAAAAAAAAAAAAAATTAAATTAGCCATATTTGGTGGTGTGTGCCTGTAGTAGTCCTAGCTGTTATGGAGGACTGGGTGGGAGGACTGCTTGAGCTCATGAGTTTGAGGCTACAGTGAGCTATGACTGTGCCACTGCCCTCCAGCCCAGGCAACAGAGCAAGACACTGTCTCAAAACAACCAAACACACACACACAAAAAAACTCCAGAAAGTTCCAACACCTTAGTCTGACATTTGAAACTCACTAAAACAAGTTAAAACCTTCTTTTTCTGTCCTAGCTCCCATCCTAGGAAAGTTAATTCCAGAAAGTAAACATAAATAAATAAACCCTCAATTCACTACCTTTCTTTGCATATAATACTGAAAAATATTTTCTCTTAAGAAAAGCCCAAGACGCTGCCTATTCTTTAAGACATAAAATCTAGTAGGAAACTATTTGGTTTAGATACAGTAGTATCAGAAACAGAATATAATATTAACTTATATTTTAAATTGGTGGATACAGAATTTATAAATATCCTCACCTTAAGGAAAAGATCCATCTCAGGCTGGGTTTCATCTGTATAAATGAGGTAACATCTGACAGTGTTACTCCACAGAGAATGTGAAAACAGAGGAGTAACTTGTAATAAACTAGCTACAGCAATATCCCAATCATCTGAAAATAAAATTGCTCAAGTTCATGAAAAAATTACCAGAACACATTTGATCATTCTAAAAAAGTTTAAAAATCATAACAGGTATCATAGAATGGAATCTCATCTTACATGTTAATACTGCCATAGCTTCTAGAGTAATATATTCAAAGGCAATTAGTTTTCTAAACACAAATTCTATCCTAGGACTTGAAGCAATGAATGTCACCAGTGGTCTTCCCTGAGGCACCAGTGGTTCCAGTCAAGTGTCATGAAAAAATTTTACATGAGTTATTTGATTAGTTTGTTACTTGAAGTTAGCCTACATTACCAAGAGGATCTGTAGCTTTACTTTCTTATTATTCTTGAAATATATTGAGTTAAAAGAAAGCTCAAGAATGGCATAAAATGAAAAGTAGCCTTATGCTAACTATATTTAGTGAGAATAAAAATTTAACATATATTTGGCTAGTTCAAGAAGCACAATTTTAAAAACGATTTTCATTTTGCTGATAGAGAAATAATTGTATGGTTTTAAGGAAAAAGAGTAGAGCTACTTATAACTTCTTAGGTCTGCACTGATATTGAAATTCTAAACAGATCTTAGAGCTATTCTGGACACTGTGTTATGTAAAAATAATGAAAATATACTTTTGGGTATGAATACAGTTGTCCCTTGGTATCAGTGGAGGACTGGTACCAGCACTTCCCCTCACATACCAAATCCACAGATGCTCAGGTCCCTTATATAAAATCATGTGGTATTTGCACATAAACTACGCACATCCTCCCATACACTTTAAATCAAGTTTGTCCAATCCGCGGCCCGTGGGCCTCATGTGGCCCAGGATGGCTTTGCAGCCCAGCACAACATTATAAGACTTTTTTGCAATTTTTTTTTTTTAGTTCATCAGCTATCATTAGTATTAGTGTATTTTACTTGTGGTCAAGACAATTCTTCTTCTTTCACTGTGGACCAGGGAAGCTAAAAGAAGCTAAAAGATTGGATACCCCTGCTTTAAATAATCTCTAGTTATTTACAATGCCTAATGTAATGTAAATGCTATGTAAATAGTTGTTATACTGTAATGTTTCTTATTTCTATTTTTATTGTTATACTGTTATTTTCTTTGTTATTTTTCCAAATATTTTTGATCAGTGGTTGAGTGGATCTGTGGATATGGAGGGAAAACTGTACTATATTACCTAATAGAGCTTTTTGGTATTTTGCTCCATAACCTGCACTAATCTTCAGCACTATCAAAGAAGCAGAGGGAAAGATTAAAACTTACTATTTTTCAGTTAATCTACATTAGATTTGCTGCTCAACTAAAACACCGGACAATTCAGACCAGAACACAGTTACCAGAACCTGGCAGGCCAGGCTGGCAGGAGTACCATCTGATCCCCATCTAAATTATGTAACCTCGTCCTTCCTTGTTAGTTACAGCCCCACTGTATGATGGTTTGTCAATGGAAAGCACTAGGAACACAAATTTCATGCTTTGCTAATGGTATTAATAGTTCTAGCACAAGATTATAAAACATGAACAATCACTACCACTAGGCAAATAATTGACAAAGAGCATGTATTACCTCTGTTAACATTTGCAAAGGGTCCTTCCACATCTATAGAACTATGGGCAAACTCAGGGCCTCTGAAGGACTGCTGAAGCTGGATCATGCTTCCTATGGAAGGTTCACTTCCCAAGGCTCCGCCAGTCCAATATTCACACTGGGTTCCAGCAGCTGTTCAGCAAGAGATTTTTATCTTGTGAAAGCCAACTTACTGAATGTTCAAAACCTCATCACATGTACTGAACAGGATTTCTAATTTTAAAAAATACTAAAATATTATAAATATTCAAACGATTTTGAAAATACTTTGCCATTGACTTTTGTCAAAGTACAAAGATACTGATTAACATAATTCTGGTTATCATCTCAAATTCAAAGAGCGGATTAAAAAGAGAAAGATGAAAAGAAACAAGAAACAATAAAAAAGAAATCATAATAAGAGGGAAGTTAAAAACATTTTACAAAAAAAATTCTAAAAACCATTTCTAACTGTACAGCTTAGGCATCAATTAAAATCTGAAGGAAAAAAGCCTCAAAGGTAGACTGTTACTAACACACATAAATATAAAAATATTCATAATTTATCAGGACATAAACTCTTTACAGCAGGGAGTACATCCTTCTCAACCTCCTAGAGCAACAAAATTAATGTCTGAATCATTAAGAACTTATGAACTTGATGATTTTCTAATAAATTATATTTGCCAGAATGTCTACATCTCTGGCAAAACTGAGCTTACTATTTGTAGCTCTTTGAGTCTCAAATGGGTGACATACCCCCTCAAGTGTTCCTTCTTCCTATTTAACACAAAATACGAAGAAAAAAGACCTAGAAAGGAATTTGTTTCTAATTTGCCGAGACAATTACAATAGTTTTGACACACTGTACATTTGAATATGTCAATACTGAAATAATCACTAAGACTTGTGTTGGGGTATAAAAAAGCATTTTCTCAGCTACTCTTGGCTGTTAACAATCACTTTTTTGTTTGAGATGGAGTCTTGTTCTGTCGCCACGCTGGAGTGCAGTGGCGCGATCTTGGCTCACTGCAACCTCCATCTCCTGGGTTCAAGCGATTCTCCTGACTCAGCCTCCTGAGTAGATGGGACTACAGGCACACGCCACCACGCCCAGCTAATTTTTGTATTCAATAAAGACAGGGTTTCACCATGTTGGCCAGGATGGTCTTGATCTCTTGACCTTGTGATCTGCCCGCCTCGGCCTCCTCAAGTACTGGGATTACAGGCATGAGCCACCGCACCCAGCCTTCATTTTTTTCCTTAAAAGTTAGCAATAAAGGCCGGGCACGGTGGCTCACGCTACTTGGGAGGCTGAGGCAGGAGAATGGCATCTCAAAAAAAAAAAAAAAAAAAAGTTAGCAATAAAAATTCCAGGATGTTGGTCAGATTCCAATGATACTAAAATGAAAATTAAGAAGGAACTGTCAGTTACTATATTTTACTCCAAAATGCATCCATTTGTGGGAATATACTTACAGTTCATTATAAATGGGAGGGTGATTACATTTTTCCACTGCATTTTAAAATAGAATCTTTTTCATTTTTCAGTATCAATCACACTTTATTAACATTTTCTTAGAATACGTAAATCCTTTCACTCTGTGATCTCAAGCTTTTCTTTATTTCCAGAAAAACATATTTTATGTAATTATAAAACAAATACTTTTTGAATAGTTCACAAAGCTATACTGGAAACAACTCAGTGAACTATAATGCAAGTATTCTAAATGATAGTTGCAAAGAATACATCATTATGTAAAGAAATAACACTGCAGAGACTACGAACTCCAATACCCATTCTCCTCTTCTTTCTTCAGTAACAGAACCCTACATTTGAGTTGGACTCTTGTCTGCCTGGCTGCTGATTACACTACCCAGTCTTCCCAGGTATAGTTCTGACTAATGGGATTTGAGAAGTCATCTTAGGTTGTGCTTTCTGGGAAAGGAATGTGTTCTCCCCTTCCTTCTTTCCCCTGGCTAAAATGCAGATGTGCTGGTGGGAGCTGGGATAGCTATCTTAGACCAGAGAATAAAAGTTATGGGTTAGGGTTGGCAGAGTGACAAAGTAGAAGGAACTTTAGTCCCCAAATTCATACACTTCGTGGAGAAGAGGTGTCTTAGCAGCTGACAGAAAGAATGCATGACTCTATTTGCAACAATAGTTAAAGTGATAACCTAATATAGATAAGTAAAAGAAATCTAGCAGAATCCAAAGTTGGCTCTACATGTCATTAGAGCTATGTTGAAAGCTCAAAATATAAATAGGATATACACTTACCAGTGACATCTGTACAGTTGTCATCTGAATCAGACTCCCCAGGATCAAATACTTGGATGCCCTGAGCCTGTAGCCTCTGAAGTTTGCTCTCCAACTCCCTCTTGGCCCTCAGTAAGTCCTGAATTTCATTTTCTTTGGTCTCTCTAAAAATCTTTAAAAAGAATAATTTTAATTTCGAAAGTTTTTTTATAATCAAAAAGTTGTGTCATCAACTTTAAGGGAAAAATATTTCATTCATAAAACCAATATTCATTTGGTCCTCGATGTCCCCTTTCGTAGAGTGAATGTCCCAGTACCTTTACCTTACTGTTTTGCAACTGGAAGCCACTGGAATTCCAGCAGGATGCATGTCCGTGGTGTGGGTCTGTCATGTGCACTGCATGACGTTTAGGAAATCTGTTTCTCTTTCCCACTAAATACCAATAATACAACATCCCTAAACATTTCCACATGCTTTTCCCCATACAGAAACGCTTCCCTTCTTTTCGAAATTGTTATTAAAATGTTCACTTTCATACATTTTTCTTTGAAATGATCTCAAGTTTACCACATCTAACTGAAAAATGTGAAAGTGCCCTACGCTAATTCTTACAATTTTCATGAATCCTACATAACTTACTTCTATTTATTCACCACATTATATATTATATACACTTTTAGAATATACTGTTTTATTCCATGTTGCTTTGGGGGTAAAAATGTAAGGAATTTACCTTGAATTGCCTTTTAACTTTATCTCTGTCATGTTCAAATGTTGCTGCTCTCTCCATTGCTTGGTATTTTGCTTCTAAAGCACTTTCTTTTTCTCGAAGTATCTTCTGGTATGTTTTTTGAAGTGCCTACAATAATTTACCTCGTTATTTCCTAACAAAAATAGTCTTGCTCCCCAATTTTACATTCTTATATATATATATATGTTACGTATCTTAGAATTTTAAGTCTACTTATTATTTTACCAATTATCAGGAACTTCATGTTGCCATTTTATTCAAAACATAATGGAAAAAAACCGCAAGCATGCTGGAACTACAACAAATAAAGACTTCAACATTAAGCTTTCAATGGACATTAACTTTTTTTGAAACACTGCATCAGTTCTTAAACTTCTTTATGCCTTTCCAATCTTTGTGATAGTAAACATTACATTTTATAAGGCTTAACTTGAAGGATACTTAGTACTAGGAGACTGTGTGCCCCTTGGCACTATGTCTTATTCATCTCACCATCCCTTGGGCACTTCACAGTGCCTGGTACGCTGCAGGTCTCCAGTAAATGTCTGACTCAATGAATGAAATATAGAAGAGTTTTTTCATGCCTCGATATGTGAGAAAGGAACCAGTATGTTTCACAGGAAATCAGGACTTGTGACAGGAGTGACTGTGACACTTGCCAACCCTTATTGCACCCCGCCCTGTTTGGTCTGGCCTTTTCTACCCCCACCGTGCAGTTGTTTCCAACGTACAATGTCTGTCGGGCAGTGGCTTGGACACATTAAATCAGATACTTGAAATGCGCGAGTCCGTTTTATACATGCAAGTGCATTAAGGCTGCCCAGTAGGAAAACTGATAAGACAACAGATAAACTGCTATACGGACTTCTTCCCAGACAACCACATGAATTACACAACCGCTAATGAGGGAGTTTAAAAATAAAAACAACAACGAAACCTGACTAGAAGAACGTCTAGTCTTGAAGACAGGAGGCTTTTTCTCTTTTAGAAAAATCAGTCTGAGGTATTTATTTCACCCCTACTGTAACGACTCCAGGAACTCTTAGGCTGCCTAGAAGTCTCTCCCACAGTGAAGAATAAACAAACGACACAACAACGATCAGAGGGGCCCCAAACTGATGGCAAAAAGTCTTAGAGATTTGCTCACAGAAAAGCAACCTCTTGCTTTATATGCTTTTTTTTTTTTTTTTTTTTTTTGAGACGGAGTCTCGCTCTGTTGCCCAGGTTGGAATGCAATGGTGCAATCTCGGCTCACTGCAACCTCCGCCTCCTGAGTTCACGCCATTCTCCTGCCTCAGCCTCCCGAGTAGCTGGGATTACAGGCGCCTGCCACCATGCGCAGCTAATTTTTGTATTTTTAGTAGAGACGGAGTTTCACCATGTTGGCCAGGCTGATCTCGAACTCCTGACCTCAGGTCATCCGCCCGCCTACGCCTCGCAAACTGTTGGGATTACAGGCGTGAGCCACCACGCCCGGCTGCTTTATATACTATTTTAGTGAATTATAATGGACCTGCTACATGGAGGGCATGCAATAATTAATTTTAGAGTAAATTAATCAAATGGACTAAGGAAATTTGACTACATCTAGAAAAGGTTTTCAATCATAGCAGTTAAGATGGCGAGAATCAGGAGGCTTCCAGAAAATTTCATGTCAAGACCATTACAATGCAAGAGCCATGAAACTTCACAAAGAAACCGACACATGAGCCCCACTTTGGAGCCCCAGGCAAAATTTTTATAGGGAGGGGGAGGATAAAACTCCTAGGAAGAGTTTGTTGAGTTGCTTCAACAGATGTCACCAGCCTTCTGAGGGGGTGGGCGCGGGGGCCGGAGTGGAGCTGGAGATTGGCATTTGCCTCCTCAGGACACTTTATGGCTAATTTCTTCTAGGTGTCTGAATAAATAAACCAGAAATAGAAAAGCGGGGGCCAGGCGCGGTGGCTCACTCCTGTGATCCCAGAACTTTAGGAGGCCAAGGCGTGAGGATCGTTGAGCCAGGAGTTCCAGGCTGCAGTGAGCCGCGATCGTGCCACCGCAGCGAGACCCTGTCTCCAAAAAAAGAGACAGATAAAGGGGAGGGAATTAAGGAATCATTTCAGACTCGAAGAGAATATGGCCTCTCAAATTAAAATACGCAGTTTCCGCCGAACTTTCAAAGCCGCTTGGTTTGGAGAAGGAGGAGGACGGTCGTGCTTCCCAGGGGTCTCCCGGCGTCGCGGCGCGGCGCGGCGCGGCCCGGCCTGGCGTTACCTGCAGTTCGGCCCGCAGCCGCTTGTTCTCTGTGTCCAGCTTGGCCTCGCGGCGGCCCATGGACAACAACTCCTGGTTCTTGCTGACGCGGAAGATCTCGTACTCCTTCTTGAGCCGCTCGTACTCGGCCGCCGCGTACTCCAGCTCGGGCACCGACGAGCCGGTGGACTTGAAGCTGGCCCCCAGCAGCCCGCCCGCGCCTGCCCCGCGGGGAAGCGACCCCGGCCCGGACCCCGCCGCCGCCCCCGCGCCTCGGCGGAACGAGTTGCGTAGCAGGCGGGCCTTGGGCTTCACCTCCACCGGGATCTCGCAAGCCTCGCCGCCGCCCGCCCCGTACGTGTCCTCGATCACCTCCCCGCCCGCGGGGCTCACGAGCGACGAGGCGGTCCCCATGGTGTCCGCGGCGGCCACTAGCTAGTGGGTACCGGCGGGGCTGAGCAGCTGAACGGAGCGGGACGGGGCGGGGCGGCGGGATGGAGCGAGGCTGGAGAGCAGGACGGGGCTGGGCAGCGGAACGGGGCGGGGCCCGAGAGCAGGACTGGGCGAGGCAGCGGAACGGGGCTAGGCGGGAGAACAGGATGGGGCGGGGCAACTAGAGGGGCGGGGCAGCAGGACGCGGCGGGGCAGCAGAACGGGACGGGGCGGGGGAGCAGGACGGGGCGGGGCAGAGGAACGGGGCGGTGTGGGAGTGCTGGATGGGGCGGGGCAACCGGAGGGGCGGGGCAGCGGGACGGGGCGGGGCAACGGGACGGGGCGGGGCAACAGGACGGGGCGGGGCGGCAGGACGGGGCGGGACAACAAGAGGGGCCGGGCAAGTGGGGCGGGGTATATGGGTGGGGCAGGGCAAACGGGGTGGGTCAAGAAAGCAAAAAGGGCGAGGCGGGCTAGCAAGAAGGGCGGGGCTCGCAGGAAGGACGGGGCGAGTGGCGACTGTGCAGGACCAGCAGCGGACTGGATGTTGTTGGAGTGGTGCTCCGACGCGGGGCTTCTCTCCGTTGTCTCCGCCCCGCTCGAGGCTCCCTGGCGGGCGTGCCTTACAGGGAGCACAGGCCTGGGTCCCAGCTGCTCCACCAATGCTGCAGCTATTTCTTTCGCTGCCGCCGTGCCTTACCGGAAACTCCTTTCTGGAAGCAGTTGGGAAATCTGAAAAATTTATGGAGTGCCTGCTATGTGCTTCCCGCGATGTCTCTCTCTTAATTTGCATGTAGATAGAATGACCAGCAAGGAATAATGCCAGCCAAGAAAGAGCTTTTAGATTTTACGGTCTGAAACCACAAGGGACAATCCTTAGACAAGGTAAGTTTTTTAACTCATTGCAACATGAGACATTGGAGACCGCCCACCAATCTCTTCTTCATTCCCTCCATCAAAGTGGCTAGTCATCTTTTCTCTTACCCTTTAGATTTTCTTTAGGAAGAAGTCATACGCCAGACCTTTGCATTCTTCAAAATCCAGAGTATACATACTAATTTCTTCAGGTGGTCTCCTGAGATAAAGGGAAACATTTCCACCATCACAGTACCTTAAGAACTTTCTACCTTTTCACATCCATTATGATCTCTAACTCCTAATTTTTGAATTCTCCTTGTGGATCAGGGGTTTAAGGATCATCCACTAGGTTTCTGACTAAACACTTTGAACATTTTTGCATCTTAGTACCTCCTTTGGAATGGGCCTCGGCTGAACACTTCTGTAACTATGCTTGAGTAATAAGATAAAATAGCCAGCTATCACCCATTCTCTCCAACAAATAACCAAACGCACTATGCGAACTTCCTACAGCTTGGAGAGTACATTCAGATTCTAGTCTGGAACTGAGTGCTCTGAAACAATGCATCTCTCCTTTCCCCCACGTCATTTCTGTCCACTGACATGCCTCTAATCCACATTTCTCCACCCTACTTGCGTACTGATCTTGGATTACTATTGGTCAATGCCAAAGTGACCAAATTTCTTATTCCTCAAAAAATGACATTATTTCTTCCTGGCTAACACGGTGAAATCCGTCTCTACTAAAAATACAAAAAATTAGCCAGGCGTGGTGGCGGGCGCCTGTAGTCCCAGCTACTCGGGAGGCTGAGGCAGCAGAATGGCGTGAGCCTGAAAGGCGGAGCTTGCAGTGAGCGGAGATTGCGCCACTGCACTCCAGCCTGGGCTACAGAGCGAGACTCCGTCTTAAAAAAAAAAAAAAAAAAAGACATTATTTCTAACCTCATAATCTGTTTTTCTTCTTCATGCTGAATTTAACCCACATACTTCAGTCTGCATTTTGGAAGAATAACTTTTAATACAGAAATATAGTGAGAATAAAATATTTGGCAGGTGGCTTATAACTTACTAAAGACGGCCACATTTTTTTTAATAGTCCTCTCATAGAAAAGACAGCTAAGACAGCTACATAATTTGTGGGACCCAGTGCAAAATGAATGTGTAATGCCCCTCATTCAAAAATTATAAATATTTTCAAGATGGCAACAGCAGAGCATTAAGCCAAGTATGGGGCGCTTTTGAGTTTTGGGCCCTGCGCGACTGCACATGAGGTTGCATGGCCATGAAGCAAGCCTGTATATGACTCCTCACTTTGAAACTGAGTGAACTCTGACCACTTGGACCAGAGGAATGTGGCAGAAATGACACTGTGCCAGTTTCCAAGGCCAGGTCTTGAGAGAATGGCAACTTCCACTTCTTGTGTCTTGGAACACTCGGGAGTGTTGAGCCACCATGTAGGGACTTACTAACCTGAGACTGCCTAACTTAAGAGGTCATACGTAGGCATTCCAGGTGACAGCCTCAGCTGGGCCCACCTTTCCAGCCAGAGTACCAAGGCATGTAAAATGAAGCCATCTTGGACTCTTCAGACCAGTGCATTCACTATTTAGAAATTAAGTGACTTCAGTATACACTACAGGGAGGAAAATCACCCAACCAACCTCTGCCCACATTTCTGGCCCACAAAATCATGAGATATAATAAAATTACTCTTGGTTTGAGCCATTACAACTTGGTAATTCGTCTTTTCACCTGGAATAAGAAAAATTTCTCTGTATTTGATCAGGCAGCCAATAAACTGATAAAAAATGCTACTGCCTTTTTTTTTTTTTTTTTTTGAGACAGAGTCTCACTCTGTCGCCCCGGATGGAGTGCAGTGGCGCGATCTCAGCTCACTGCAACCTCTGCCTCCCAGGTTCAACCGATTCTTCTGCCTCAGCCTCCAGAGTAGCTGAGATTACAGGCATGCAGCACCACACCTGGCTAATTTTTTTTTGTAGTTTTAGTAGAGATGGGGTTTCACCATCTTGGCCAGGCTGGTCTTGAACTGCTCACCTCGTGATCCACCAGCCTCGGCCTCCCAAAGTGCTGGGATTACAGGCCTGAGCCACCGTGCCCAGCCTGCCATTTAAAAAAAAAAAGGGATTTGTAGAATAAATATCATTTGGGTAGGGTAGTGTGTATTTGGTCCTCAGACTACGAATCTCGCAATCACTTGGGACATTTGGTAAAAATTTGGGGAGCTTGATAATTTTGCATGTTTAGTTCATTCCCGGGTGATGCTTATGTACTTCAAGATCTCAGAACACTGAGACTGCATAAAAATTGTGGCTAGGGATGATTTAATTCCTCGCTACTCCAAGCATGGTCCTCAGGCAGTAGCATCAACATCACCCTGAAGCTTGTTAATCAGATTCTCACATGCTATCACTGACCTCCTGAATCACAATTTGCAGATTGAAAAGATCTCCCAGGTGATCTGAATATAGATGAAAATTTGAGAAGCACTACTGTAGAAAAATGGTTCTTAACCTTGGTTGCCATTACCATCACCTGCAGGACTTAAAAAAAAAATAAAGACTGCTGCCTGGGCCTCACCCTAGACCAATTAGATCAGAATTTCCAGGAGTTGAGGTCTGAACAGCATCAATTTTTAAAAGCTCCCCAGGTGATTTTAATCAGTAGTCAAGGTTAAAAACCAATGGTTTCACCTCTGCCATCTCATTATTGCCAACACGTGTGAGATCCTCTTTGTTAACCTTCTCAGTATCTGTTTACATGTATCCAGATTACTCTGTGAGCTTTCTTCACAGTTCATCATAGTGAAGGCACAGGTAATTTTGACCACATTGGTATTATTGTGCTTCAACTTTAGAGATAGACATGGCATTACAAATGGTCATAATGTCCTGATAAAATTTATCCCTTTGGAATAAATGACCTGTATAATTGGAAATGCTGCATTGAGTAACAGTCTTTGAAGAAAAAGGAACTCTGCAAAAGGAAGGGATTCTAGCTCTCACTAAAATTGCCAACCTTCTCCCAGGCTGTTTGGTCCTGCTCAGTTCTACGAAGTGAACTCTGACTTCTAAAGTCTCCTACTACAAAGTCTGTAAGTATGACCCTAATTTTAGGAACTAATTAACAATAGGGGAAAACTGTGATTGAGCAGCTGTAATTTAACATTTCTACCATTAGGGGTCAGTGTAACTCAGGAAAAAAATAATTTGTATATTAAAAAGGATCATCTTGTGAAGATGACAATCTGGGTGCTGTCTTCATTAGCAATCATTTACACTGCCTTACTTGGTTCCCATCACAAGTAATAACATGACTCTGAAAATTATTATGAAACAGACAAGAGCAGGATCAGCAAGGCTTTTCTATAAAGGACCAAATAATAGATATGTCTTTAGTCTCTGTCACATTACTCAATTCTGCCATTATAGCACAAAAGCAGCCCCACACCATACACAAACAAATGGCGTGTGTGCATTCCAGTAAAACTTTATTTGCAAAAACTGGTGACTGGTTGAATGTAGCTCACAGGCTTGCTGACCCCTGAACTGGAGGAGTGGTTCTCAAACCTGGGTAATTACCTAGAAAGTTTGTTAAAAATCAAGGATCTAGAACTAGAAATACCATTTGACCCAGCCATCCCATTACTGGGTATATACCCAAAGGATTATAAATCATGCTGCTATAAAGACACCTGCACACATATGTTTATTGAGGCACTATTCACAATAGCAAAGACTTGCAACCAAACCAAATGTCCATCAATGATAGACTGGATTAAGAAAATGTGGCACATATATACCATGGAATACTATGCAGCCATTAAAAAGGATGAGTTCATGTCCTTCATAGGGACATGGATGAAGCTAGAAACCATCATTCTCAGCAAACTATCGCAAGGACAAAAAACCAAACACCTCATGTTCTCACTTATAGGTGGAAATTGAACAATGAGAACACTTGGACACAGGAAGGGGAACATCACACACCGGGACCTGTCGTGGGGTGGGTGGAGGGGGGAGGGATAGCATTAGGAGATATACTTAATTTTGTAAATGACGAGTTAATGGGTGCAGCACACCAGCATGGCACATATATACATATGTAACAAACCTGCATGTTATGCACATGTACTCTAGAACTTAAAGTTAAAAAAAAAAAAGTCTTTAAAAAAAATTTAGAGTCAGGGACCCCACATCAAGTCCACTGAATCAAAATGTTTTTAAGTAGAGCTCACATATCTGAATTTTTAAAAGTTATCTTTTGATTTAGAAGCAAATACTAATTTAGGAACCATTAGGATAAAATAAAGTTAACTTTACCTTTTAGGAAACCATACAGTCCACCTTGTTACAATGTTTTTAGTATCCAAATAACTATCCATGGTACAAAAGATATAACTGTGAAGTTTAGGCTTAGATAATCTCTATAACTACTCTGAAAGTACATCAATGAAAGGCTCATTCTTCTGTAAATGTTTGTATTAAGGCCCTAGTCTTCAGATTATTTTGGCCACAGAACAACCCAGCCTGTCTTAACAGACAGAGGGGCATACTGAATTAACCTGAACAGGGAAGGAGAAGAGATTGACGAAAACAGTAAAGGAGAAGGAAAAGAGATAAGAGAAATGGTGGAGTGCTGTGTAGTATCTCCTTAAAAATGTCCCAAATGTTCCATAAGTTTACAAATTCTGAAAAACTTGCTGTGACCTGTTAATTTTTTTCATGAATTGGTGAAGAAGAGGAGTTTAGTGCCAAGGTGGGTGCAAGGGTGAAACAAAGACAGCACATCCACATGGACTGTACCGGGAAATGGGGTAAGAATATTTTAAATATGGGGTATCCATTCTTTTATGAAGTATGTGTTCTAACGATAGGGTTTCCCTGGGCTGTTTCCCCTTGGGCTAATCAAATGTATGGATATTTAGAAGGCCATGCTTTAAGAAGCGCTGCAATGGGTTTTGTTAAGAATACCATAGCCAATATGTTCACCTGTGGTCCTGTATAAAGCATACTCTACATTTGGGATATTTGTTTAACAAATAAAGGGGTTCTGTTTCTCCATAGCAGCCTCTAGAATGAAAGAAGCCATTTATTTCTTACTTGCTGAGAAATGTCCTTTTGTTTCTCAAATTCAAGGCTATTCTCCCACCTCTCTCCGCCTCTGCCTCATGTTCATCTGTGAAGTTGAATATAACCTTAAATTCATCTATGGAGCCATCCATCCCAAACCTAGTAACCAGTGCCCACTTCAGGTTGTCATTAGTGACTATCATTTTTTTCTTACATTCAATGCCCACATGCCAGGAGGAAGATGAGGCGCCATATTCAATTAGTTCCTATGAAGGAGAGATGAAGGCTTCACTACTGTATACATTTGAGATGTGCCTTTTCTGACATAAGTCAGCTATGGAGAAGACAGTCAGCTGACATTTGTAGTTGCAAGGGGAAAAAAATCTCTTCATAAGTAATGTATGAATAAAAATGACTGATTTTAACTTTAAAAGCTTAAAACAGCCTGGTGTGCTGGCTCATGACTGTAATCCCAGGATTTTGGCAGGCCAAGGCAGGTGGATCGCTTGAGTCCAGGAGTTTGAGACCAGCCTGGGGAACATGGTGAAACCCACTGTCTACAAAAATAAAAAAAATCAGCCAGGCATGGTGATGCACACCTGTATGTAGTCCCAGCTACTCGGGAGGCTGAGGTGGGAGGATCGCTTAAGCCTGGGAGGTGGAGGCTGCAGTGAACCAGGATCGTGCCACTGTACTCCAGCCTGGGAGTGAGACCCTGTCTCAAAAAAAAAAAAAAAAAAAAAAAAAAAAAAAAGCTTAAAACATAGGAGATATTATCTTTTAGATAAAATTTACTTATGGTTACAAAATTTTATTAATTCTCATCATAATTACGGGGAGTTTACATATGAGTTATAACCCCAATTTAGAAAGGAGTTGTGTTCCAGCGATTAATTTAAAAATCTGATATTTAGTATTTGAAGCATATTTCCTCAAGAAACAGCATTAGACAAGGTGGCTATTGGTTCAGCTCAGCACACAGCTGAATGCTGTTTATGCTAAGTGCAGAGTAAACAACTCAAACGCCACTGTAATATGTAGTCTTTGGAAATATGCTTTCAGCATATTAACTCAGATTATCCAGGAACACATCTATCCTTGGGCACCATGAAGAAGACACCTAAGGCCACAGGCCGAAGTGTACACATTTGATTGGTCTGAGACAGTTGTTCCAGTAGGGAGGAGACCTGGAAAAGGGAATAGGGAACAAGTTGTTATATGGTTGCCATAGCTTAGATTCTGGCAAAATCTTGTGCAAGTTATTTGGCTTCTTGCACTTTAGTCTCCTCATCTGAAAATGGAGATAATAGTAGTTCACTTTATAGCAGTTGTAGACGTCCAAATAAATAAACTAGATTTGATTCTGTTTTGTTTCCCAGGGATCCAGAAAATGCACTATTTCATTTAAACTCTCTTCTCTAAGTAACTTAGTAGGAAGACCCTAAACATTTTTTTGACAAGACTGACGGATATATTTCATTCTTTGAAGGCTGTTTTGATTGATATCCAACAAAACTCAGCCTCTCTGTGACAGAAATCACTGGCATATCTGCATCCTTAAATCCATATCACTACCATTGTCCTAAAAAATAGTGTTTCTTCACTGTTTTCTGGCTATTCCATTTTGAACCAGAGTCAAATCAGTCCATGGAGATGGGTGATGATCTCTTATATTCTGAGGTCAAAAGGTAAAAGGTGCCAGACTTCCTTTTAAAAAATTATTTTATTTCTTAAGTTGACAAATAGAAATTGTATATATTTTTGGTATACAGCAAGATGTTTTGATACATGTATATTTTGTGGAATGGCTAAATCAAGCTATTTAACATATGTATTACTTCACATACTTTCTATGGTGAGAATGCTTAAAATTTCTCTTAGTAATTTTCAAGTACACAATATATTGTTATTAACTGTAGTCACCATGTTGTATGACAGATCTCTTGAGCTCACTCCTCCTGTTTAACTGAGACTTTGTATTCTTTAACAGACATCCTCCAGCCCCCGTCACCACCAGCCTCTGGTAACCACCACCATTCTACTGTCTGCTTCTGTGAGTCCTCTTTTAAATTCCACATATAAGTGAGATCATATGGCATTTGTCTTTCGTGTCTGGCTTATTTCACTTAGTGTAATGCCGTCCAGTTTCATTTATGTTGTTGCAAATGGCAGGATTTTCTTCTTTAAAGGCTGAATACTGTCCCATTGGATACACATAATAAATTTTCTGTATCCATTCATTTGTTAGTGGACACTTAAGTTGATTCTGTATCTTGGCCATTGTGAATAATTTTGCAATGAACATGGAAGTGCAGATATCTCTTCAACATACTGATTTCATTTCTTTTAGGTATATACCCCTTGGTGGGACTGCTGGATCATATAGTAGTTATGTTTTTAGTTTTTTGAGGAACCTCCATATTGTTTCCATAGTGGTTGTACTACCAACTGTGCAAAGATTTCCTTTTCTCCACATCCTTGCCAACACTTATCTTTCATCTTTTTCATAATAACCAGTCTAACAGGTGTGAGGTGTGATAAGCTACAGGTAACATTTGACAGTTTACTTTAAAAGTAAACAGGCTTCCAAATTAACCCACCATGGGAAGGTCTTATGATTCATGATGACATCCTGTCCCTCAGTGATGAACCTTATGAGTTCCTCAGATTGTTAGTGTACTAAGAAAGACATACCCTACTGACACTGAAAAGGATGCTGATTTATTTTCAAGTTACAAAGTTTTACTGGTTGTCTTGTATATAGACATTTTAGCCTATATGTTGCAATCTGTATCCACTGATTGTAACTTTTATATTGTACTCGCCAATGAAAAAGGACAACTCCTATGAGGAGTCCCCCTCCCTTCCCCTAAATTTTCCGACAAAAGCCTTCCAACTTGTAAGGGACTCTGGAACCCTCCCAATTTTGTTGGTGTGTCTTCCTGGGTTGATCCTCACATTTGGCTTCCAAAGTACATTTATAAAATTATTTCTGCCTTAAAAGACTTAATTTCAGTCAACATTCTGGCATAATCAGCAGGATTCCAGAGCAACTTCCATGGACCATCCAATGTGGCTTTTACCATTGTGCACGTACCAGTAATGAACCTATTGTGTTCCCAAATTTAAATGCTTCTGCCGGGTGCTACAGATGGGCTCCTCCTGGAACCCTCATATCTTGGCTGAAGTTCTGGTTTGTTAAAGCCAGTTTCCTCCCTGGCCAGGAGGTACAATGACTCTTTCAGAAGAAGAGTTACTGCTACCAATTCAAGGGAAGGGTTTTATTGGGAATTTTAGGGCAGAATAAAATAGGAGCTCAGTGAATTGTTTCCCTGGAGGCTTGGGGTGAGACAACGTTTCCTTGGTTTTCTCCTTCTCAATCACATGAGGGCACTCTTGCTCCAGAGATAAGAGACATTCACTCCCTCTGGCCAAACTGAACTTTTTGCTCAGCCTGCAGGCTTTAGAAAGACTGATCATCTCTTACCCCTGAGCATCCTGACCCTTCTTTGGAGGTGACTTGGTAGTCCAAGACACATAAGAGCTCTTTTCAGCCCATTGAATGAAATCTCCAGAGGAAAGATTCATAGTCAGCACACCTGACCCCCTACAGAGCTTGTTTTGCTCAAAGCAGCCAAGATGGAAAATGCATCCAGACTGAAGGTACACCACCTCTGTTGACACCAGCTGGTTTCATGTTCTTTTACTTGCAAGTACTTAGATAAGTGGACCCAGCTAACTCAGGTGGTCATCACAGCAGTGGCCAAAATGGAGATCTTTTGAAAATGCCTAAAATAATTTATTTGTGCACACAAATGGAAAAAGTTGGTTTTAGAACCAGATTTAATGGGAGACTTACTTCCAACAGCACCTAGAAGCTTCTAAAAGAAATTCTTTGAAAAAAAAAAAAGTCTCCATTCAAGAGGTAAACAAAAGGATATTTGAAACCATTCAAACTATTGTACATTAGTTGAAAAATACTTAGAAGGCTCTTTCCCTTTCTTCCCCATGGCTCCTCCTTGTCTACCCCTGTTCTTTCATCTTCGCTCTTATATGAATTCATTCCTTTCTGCTTGTTCCTTGGGCTCCCATATGTCTCTTAGGCAGAGATTTTTGGAATTTCACAATGCACTCATTTACTTCTTTCAAGGTGGTTAAAATGTATTTAAATTTAAAACAGAAGGAGCAAATAAAACAACTACAGAATGAGAATGAAACTACTGAGATTCTAAAAATACAGACCCAACAAATTTTTTCTAAACTGGGACTAATGATCGACACATTTGATGATTTATTGCTAGCTTTGCCAGGCCATTTATGGTCCCAATCTTCCATATACGTTAGTAAAATACATACAGCCACCTCCATTAAAGTGGAAGTAAACCTGATTAAAACTTTTACCCAATATCAGACAATACTCTTTAAATGTGTTGCTAGACCTCATAGTCCCTTGCAGATATAAAACTTCACTGGCCTTTTAGAAAACTTAAATTATGTCTCTGTGCTTTGAGATGTCAGTTTGCTATACTCAGTAAGATCTTTGGCCATGGAAGACAGATTAACTTGTTCTATTTACAGAGGCAAAATTTAATTCAACTGTCCTTCTAAGCTGGTGAATTTTACCTGACTCATGAATAAAATTTTAAAGGCAAAACTATAAAATCTTTATTTGCATCCATTTGTATTTTTATGTGTACATGTCTATATTTGTATATTGTTTACATGATACCAAATTGGTTTATAAATAAATGAGCATTCATCAATTAGTACGCCAAAATACTTTGTAAATTCATATCACCTGAAGAGATCTTTTAGCAAATAAGACTAATTTAATAAAAACCACCATCTTCTGAGTTTTTGGCAAAATATCCATACATTTAACTTTAAGTTTCTTTCTTAAGTGAGCATCTGATATTCACAGGCTATAAAAGTGGTTAGCAGGAAAATAACTTGAAATGATGACTAGCTTTTTCTAATATTTCAGTTTTCATACATATTCTAGGTAAGCTGTTAAAAATAAATAAATTAGATAACTGTCAATGAGATACACCTGTAAAGGAACTTTACATGTAATTTGAAATCTTAAAGCTATGTTAAATTAAATAATAGATACTCATTAAATGTCTGGGTCATTTCCAACTAAGGTAAACATGTTATAACAAAACATGTTTCTAAAGATTATAAAATGGTTTTCATTTATAAGATACTCATATGTGACAAACAAAGATTCTTGTTGCCGAGGTTGTCATTAAAATGTAAGGTCACTAAGAGTTAAAAGTTCTAATTAATATTTATATATAATTTTATATATAGAATGTGCCAAAAGTAAGATGTGTTTTTGATGAGAAAAAATTATAAGAAGCATTCTTTATTATAATAATTATTATAAAAATTTGTTCTTTATTGAGAAAGAAAAAATAATTTTGTCTAATTTGTAGGTTACTTAAAGGTTGTTTCAAAATATGGACTTAGGAAGGAAAGAGAAACAAGATTGGGAGAGAAAAATATGAAGAAGGTTATGGATATGAAGAGGCATTTTTAGTAAGGAGGGTTAAAAAGAAAAGAGAATAGTTTTGTATGAGAAAGAATCTCATATGATAAAGTTTTGTCCTAAAGTAGAATGACTGGTTATTTTTTTTAATGATTGATTATTTAAGAAAGAGGAAATATAGGATAAAGCAGAAAGTCCAAGCATGTTTTCAATGGTCTGTGTATGTCATGATAAGTTTGTGAAAAGATAATTTATGAAAAAAAATTTGTGTATGATTAAGTTGGCTATAATTCTAAAGGAATTATTTCTAAGTATTTCTAAGATTAAGCTTTGACATTGAAAATATGCTAGAACAAAACTAAAACATCGTAGTCCCCTGTATTATAACAACAAGGTTTTTGTAAAGTATTTTCTTATAATAAAATTGCAAATGATTTTTATTTAAAAAATTTAAAATCTATTTCTTTTTGGAACTTCCTTTTATCAAGATAATTTCTGTGTTGTCCTTACTTGGTTTTGGTTGCTTTAAAAGGGTTGAGGTTTTTGTATCCATGTAACTTTCTTTATTGCTTTTGAAGTCTTTTGATTACCACTCTGGTTAAATGAATAAGTATTAATTAACAGTGACCAGTGATTCTGTTTTGATCAAATGCTTGGAACTTTTGACATCTTTGACAAACTTCCCCCAAATCAACTCCTAAAATATGCTGTTTCCCCTAAAATTAACTTTAGGGTTTTCTAGTTAGACCTCTGGAGAACTTCAAAGAATATGTCTTGTAGAGATATTAAATTATTAGATTTATTTGGTAAATTGTATGAGAAACATTGTCAAATGATAAATGATACTAGATCTTCTTTCGGTTATATTTATGGGCATGTTATTGATATAAATATCCCCAGAATTATATAAATTTATAAAAATCTAATGTTATGAGTCATAATTTTGACTATGTTAAATCTTTCCTAAAGTTATATTTGTATGGATATGTTATTAATAGGAATATTGTAAAGATTACATGAAATGTATAAAAGTTTGTAAGTCATGATGTGATGCTGTCAGTCATTATTCTTGTTGTTTTAAAATGCCACATATAATAGAAATAACTAAATTTCTTTGTCAGTTGGAAACTTCTACTAGATTTTAACCATGACTATTTTAAGTTTTTGTTATCCACAGTTATTATTTTGAATTTTTTACTAAAAGCATTGACAATGAGCTGTAGTCCAAAATTGCTTCTCATGGAAAAGACTCTGACAAGTACTGTTGAACACAGATTTCTAATAACGTTAAGATCAATGTATTAGGTAAAAACTTCCATAACTCTAATGATAAACTGATGGATTCATGAAGACAGCAAACCCAACACAAAGCAAAACAAGAATACCATGAAACTAAACTGATAGAGGACTAAAATGATTTTTATGACTGTTTGAAACATTGCTGATTCTTTTCATATTTATTTTCCAGTCAAGAATTTTGTTTCATCTGAGCTATTTATATCTTATAGCAATTGGATAAAGTATAGTTTTGTGAGCAAAATTGAAAGATTTACCTTTTTCTCTCTACCTAAATTCTCCAGAGAGTTTGGAAACTGTTCATAAGTGTTCTTATTTTATGGTAATATATTTATTTGCATAAATTCGATTCAATTCTGTTTTCTTTTGTATTAAAACACATTGGAAACCCTGGTTATTTTACCAAGGCTTTGACTATAATGTCATACCTTCAAATATGACAAGACTGCTTTGAGGGATTGAAACTGACTTTGTAAAGCCAATAGACTTGGAAAAGACTGGCCTGGTACCTTGTCTACGTAGTTCCTTTATAGAGTTCCTGACCTAGCAGTAATTAAAGAATGTCACTTTCTGACAGGCCTAGGATCCTCCAGATATTTTGGGTACCTCAAAAAGACAGAAATTCACCCATTTCATACAGGTATTATAGGCACAGTCTGATGGTGAATCCTTGGCTTGGCTCCCTAGCCTGAAGGGGTTTTTAAAAGTCTAATCTAAAACCCCTTATGAAAAAGTTCCAGCAAAGTCAACCTAAAAGAACCTATATGGCCAATCACTATTTTTGTTGTACTTTATGCAAATAATTAGGTCAACTGTGATAAGACAAAAACTTATATTGTGAATAGAATTGGTCTCATTATTTGTCTTTGGTAAAAAAGGAAGACTGGAGAGAGAATAATTATGTTTCAGAAGAAAACTATAGTATACTTGCTTTTTGATTCTAGACCTGCCCATTGTTTTTGATATTTATTATTATTATTATTTGCCTACAATTCGGACTGAATATTAGATTCCTTGAGATCAATGGCTAATGTCTCCCAGTGACTGGAGATGATTCCTTATTTAGGAAACTAACATGTAGCCTGTCTCATGACCTGCCCCATGTTGCTAGTAATCTTGCCTGCCTGTGATAACAAAGTTATTTCCCCTTGCTGAGGGACATGACTTCCTAGGCATGGGCCTTCCCGGTGCTGAGAAATAAAGAATGTCTGTCACTCTAACTTAAGCAGAGATTGAGTATCAATGTTTCCATGGGAAGATTTTTGATCAAAAGGGGGAAATAACCTACAGGTCGCATTTGATAGTTCACTTTAAAAGTAAACAGGCTTCCAAATTAACCCACCTTGGGAAGGTCTTGTGATTCATGCTGACATCCTGTCCTTTAGTGATGAATCTTATCATGAGTTCCTCAAATTGTTAATGTATTGATTAAGGCATAACTTACTGACTCTGAAAAGGACACTGATTTTATTTCTAAATCATAAAGTATTACTAATTATTTTGCATATAGACATTTTAGCCTGTACTTTGCAATCTGTATCTAGATTGCAACCTCTCTTTTATAATCTCCAATTAAAAATGACTATTCCACTACGGGGAGTTCCCCTCCGTTCTCCTCAATTTTCCTATAAAGGCCTTCCAACTTGTAATAGACTCTAGAACCCTCCCCAATTTTTTGGTATGTCTTCCTAGTCCAGTACTCACATCTGGCTTCCAATGCAATACTTGGAATGCAGAAATAATTTGTTAAATTATTTTTGCCTCAACAGCCTCAGTTTTAGTTGACATGTGATATCTCACTATGGTTTTATTATTATGCAAATTATATAATTTGCATTTCCCTGATGATTAGTGATGTTGAGCATTTTAAAAATATATTGTTGGCTATTTGTATGTCTTTCTGAGATATGTCTATTCAGTGTGACTTTTGGTAAGTTCTTTTACCCCTTTGAGCCTTGCTTTTGTTAGTTTTTTTTCCCCCCCTTGCTCATTTTAAAATCAGGTTATTTGTTTTCTTGCTATGAGTTGTTTGAATTCCTTATATGTTGGATATTAAGCCCTTATCAGATGTACAGTTTGCAAATGTTTTCTCCCATTTCATCGGTTGTCTCTTCACTCTGTTGATTGTTTGGTTTTGTTTTCATTTTTGTTGTTTTGTCATGCAGATTTTTAATTTGATATAATTCCATCTGTTTTGCATTTGTTGCCTGTGCTTTTGGGTTCATATCCAAAAACTGTTGCCCAAACCAATGTCATAGCATTTTCCCCCTGTGCTTTCTTCTAGCAGTTTTATAGTTTTAGGTCTTATGTTTAAGTCTTTAATTCACTTTGAGTTGTTTTTTTAATATGGGGTAAGATAACTTCCTATTCATTCTTTCTGCATGTCGGTATCCAGTTTTCCCAAAACTATCAACTAGACTGTCCTTTCCCTATTGTGTGCTCTTGGCACTTTTGTCAAAAATTAATTTATCATAAATATATGAATTTATTTCTGGGCTCTCAATTATGTTCTATTGGTTTATATGTCTGTTTTTATGCTACTACTATGCTGTTTCGACTACTATAGCTTTGTAGTAGATTTTGAAATCAGGGTCATGTCTTTAGCTTTGTTTGTTTTACTCAAGATTGTTTTAGCTATTTGGGTTATTTTGTGGTTCCATATACATTTTAGAGTATTTTTTCTGTTTCTGTGAGAGGTATCATTACCATTTTGATAGGGATTACATTGTATCTGTAGATTACTTTGGGTAGTATGGACATTTTATCAATATTATTCTTTTAATCCATAAACATGAAATATCATTTCATTTATTTACATATTCTTCAACTGATTTTTAGCAGCATCTGAGTTGCCTCCCACACATCAGTTTATTAGACGACAACAGACTCACAAACTAAATTGAACCAAAACAAAAGAAGACCTACAGAAAGAAATGCTACTCTGAAAACAGAAGGAAGGGTTGTTATTCATGGTGGAGAAAACATAACCAGCATATATGATTTAAGTTTTAACAAAGCATTAACTGTTAGCACAAAATGATAGGATATAGCACATAGGAAATAGTTTGCTTAATCACTTTTCATTATCTGTAACTAATGTTTTCTCCACTGCTGCTGGACTCAGGGAGTGTATTAGTCTGCTCTAGCACTGCTATAAGTAAATATCTGAGACTTATAAAGAAAAGAGGTTTAATTGGCTCACAGTTTCGCAGGCTGTGCAGGAAGCATGGCTAGGGAGGCCTCAGGAAACTTATAATCATGGCAGAAGGGGAAGGAGAAGCAGGCACATCTTACATGGCCAGAGCAGAAGGAAGAGAGAGAGCAGGGAGGTGCTACACACTTTTAAACAACCAGACAGCTAGATCTTGTGAAAACTGTATCATGAGAAGAGCTCTAGGGGGATGGTGCTAAACCATTAGAAACCGCCCTGATGATCCAATCACCTCTCCCCCAGGCCTCACCTCCATTGGGGATTATATTTCAACATGAGATTTGGGCAGGGACACAAATCCAAACCATATCAGGAATCTCCTCATAACGATGTCCTGTTTTTCTTCCAGTGTATTTGGGTTTTGAGTGGCTGTAGTCTCAGGTGTGAGCTCAGCTCCTGTCTACACAAGTGATATTTGAATTCATCTTTTCACCTTTGAACTTATCACCTCTGTCCATTTTTTACATTGCCCTTTTTCAAATGCATTTCTTTCACTGGACATTCATTTACAACTCAAATTATACCCAGTGAAAGCCCATCTTCTACTCTTTCCCAGGGAAGGGTTGCCACAGCCTTTTCTCTTACACCATTTAGTCTCCAAATCAGGCAATTTATAAGTCCCATTTGTAACTTATCAATAGTGTCTTACCAACTACACCAAGCCAGTTAATGCAAATTTACATGATTCCCTGAGTCACTAGAAGGAGTTCCTAGAGATTCAAGTTCACTGCCCTTGCCTTACTTATACCTTATGCAAGTTAATTTTGATCCCTGGTGGTTACCCACAATTTCTCTTTAGGGAAGTTTAAAAATACCACCAAAAAGAAACTTCAGATTCATTTAAAATCTATTCTTGCCTTTTCCCCTGTATGTACCCTTTATTACTTAAAATTGTTCAATTTTCTTCTAGAAGATTTTAGATTATTATGTCATCTTTTCCCTCTGTGCAGTTTTAGAATCACAGTAATATTGCCCAGAATGTTGGAGCTATGTCTTCACCATAGTACATTCCCTAGCATTGGTCTTTTCTAGTTAATCCCTGAGACTTTCCAAAGCTTTTACATAGTGGAAGGGAATAAAGGAGGCAGTGAGACAAAGCAAGGTTTGAATCCCAGTTCTGCTATTTTCTAGCAGGGTGACTTTTGATAAATTCCTTTACTCCTCTGAGCCTTGCTTTTGTCTGTTAGTTTCTTTCCCTCTTAACTATAAAATGAAGTTGGTAATGTGTGCCTCATAGACTGGCTTTAAGAATTAAATGAGGTAACACAGTGGTGGTTCTACCTAGCAGGATCCCTAACAGTGGCTCAGTGAGTGCTAGCTCCTTTCTCCCTCACTTCTCATCCCATTCCACCCCCTTTCACCCAGAAGCTAAGTAGAACCAATTTCCTGAGAGTTAATGGGTTGAAGTTCAGATGGAAGTAGATTCTGACATTATATGCATTATTAATACAAATCGACAAACATGTGTTTTTCACTTCCATATAGTTTTCTTATAGGAAAACCTCAGCTGTGTAAAATACCACCCCAAACCCATAAGCGGAAAAAGAGAAAAGTAATTTTGGTAAAAGTCTATGCACTTTCCATGACCAGCATTCATTTAACTCACAGGAGAGGATGCATGAAGGTCCTATGCTCTATTGTGTTGGACCTTGGCTTTCAAATTTATAATATATTAGAAAAGACTGGACGAAGCAGGAACATTGACAGTACTGAAAACTACAGCTGTGGCCTGGAGTCAAGAAAGGAAGCAGGAAAACCACAAAAATTAGATAGGATAATTTTCCTTTAAAAAAGAAGTAGTTTAGCACCTTGAGCAGTTCTGCAGTCCCTGAGAACATTGTAGGCTAGTATAACGATCAGTGTTCATAATAATGGTCCTTAATTGTCAGTAAAAGTATGTATTATGTGATTTGTAGTTGATGTAAGTATATTGGGAAGTGTATAATAATTTACAAAAACTTCTCCGCTAAGTAGCTAATATCTTTTCTTAAAAAAGATGTTGGTGGCCCTTCATCAGAGAAACTTCTATTATCTTGAAACTTCAGTATTTGTAACATCTGTGATAAGTCAGTTACTTTCACTAATGCCAATGTGTATGTGGTGAGGGGGTGGGTGTGGGTGGGGTATGTACATACAAATAAATAAAAATATTTGTTATGATATATTCAAGTAAAAACATCCCCTTTCAACTCCACATTGGGAGAGTTAGTTACCAAAGGTATAAAAATTCTTAATTCTAGTATGGTTTCACAGAACATTGCTACAGTGAAGCCTCAGAAGATAAAACCACATCTATCAAATACTATTTTCCTGAATTAGGAATAAACATCCTTTGAGTAAATAAGAGCCTTCTTCACCTGAAGCAATAAAACTTCACACTTCCCATCATCACCTGAAAAAAGTGATTTTTGTCATTCTCCCTCTGCATTAAATTATCCTGAATGTTTCAGCTTCTTAAAGTAAATTGGCTTCCCCAGAACTAGCTATGTTTTTGAAATTACGTTTCTTTCCTTAGAAATAATTTCCATATGTTATTGAACTCTACCACAAAGTTTCTATCCTGGGTAACTTTTCTTCTGCAACTTGGTGGATTTAAATATAATAGTTACATAGGCCACATATATATTGACAATATTTATTATCAATATTTGTGACTTACAAGTTTTAATTTTTTCCTCATTTTTTTCAAAACAAACCAAAGGCCTATATCCAACAGATGCTGAAGTTTTACTTCCATTTAAAAGGAATATATATAGCATATAAATATATATTTTATATTAAAAGAAATATATATATTGCATATAATATATATTTTGTGTATAAATATGATATAGATAACAAATACATATGTATGTGTAAATATGTATGTTTATTACGTATATTACATTTACATAATAGTATACATATGTATATCTTGCCTTTATTTGGATTAATCAAGTATTTTTAAATGTTATTTCATTTGTCCGTGTTAGCTTGTTATATATTTATGTATTAGTCTTCTAGTAGTTATTCTAAACATTTCAACATGTATGCTTGGCTTATTCAGTTTATCATTATTTAGAACTTTTAGTATTTCATGGATAATGCAAGAATTTAAAAACTTAAACTTCATTTACTCCATTTTCGATTTTTATGCTTTTGTTGTCAAGTATCTTAATTCTTTCTCTATTTTAAGTTTTATCAAACATAACTGTTTTTATACAGTGAGCATTTGTTCATATTGATGTCCTTTCACCCTTTCTGCTGCTCTTCATTCCCTGCTGCATTCCTCTGCTTCCATTTGGGGAGATTTTCTTTTCTTTTTCTTTTTTTTTAAATTATACTTTAAGTTCTAGGGTACATGTGCACAACATGCAGGTTTGTTACATAGGTGTACATGTGCCATGTTGGTTTGCTGCACCCATCAACTCATCATTTACATTAGATAATTCTCCTAATGCTATTCCTTCCCCAGCCCCCAACCCACTGACAGGCCTGGGTGTGTGATGTTCCCCACCCTGTGTCCAAGTGTTCTCATTGTTCAATTCCCACCTAAGAGTGAGAACATGCAATGTTTGGTTTTCCGTCCTTGTCACAGTTTACTGAGAATGATGGTTTCCAGCTTCATGCACATCCCTGCAAAGGACTTGAACTCATCCTTTTTTATGGCTGCATAGTATCCCATGGTGTGTATGTGTCACATTTTCTTAATCCAGTCTATCATTGATGGACATTTGAGTTGGTTCCAAGTCTTTGCTGTTGTGAATAGTGCCGCAATAAACATATGTGTGCATGTGTCTTTATAGTAGTATGATTTATAATCCTTTGGATATATACCCAGTAATGGGATGGCTGGGTCAAATGGTATTTCTAGTTCTGGAACCTTGAGGAATGGCCACACTGTCTTCCGCAATGGTTGAACTAGTTTACACTCCTACTGACAATGTAAAAGCGTTCCTATTTCTCCACATCCTCTCCAGCGTCTCTTGTTTCCTGAGTTTTTAATGATTGCCGTTCTAACTAGTGTGAGATGGTATCTCATTGTGGTTTTGATTTGCATTTCTCTGATGACCAGTGATGGTGACCATTTTTCATGTGTCTGTTGGCTGCATTAATGTCTTCTTTTGAGAAGTGTCCATTCATATCCTTTGCCGACTTTTTGATGGGGGTTGTTTGTTTTTTTCTTGTAAATTTGTTTGAGTTCTTTGTAGATTCTGGATATTAGCCCTTTGCCAGATGGATAGATTGCAAAAATTTTCTCCCATTCTGTAGGTTGCCTGTTCACTCTGATGGCAGTTTCTTTTGCCATGCAGATGCTCTTTAGTTTAATTAGATCCCATTTGTCAATTTTGGCTTTTGTTGCCATTGCTTTTGGTGTTTTAGTCATGAAGTCTTTGCCCATGCCTATATCCTGAATAGTATTGCCTAGGTTTTCTTCTAGGGTTTTTATGGTTTTAGGTCTTTCATTTAAGTCTTTAATCCATCTTGAATTAATTTTTGTGTAAGGTGTAAGGAAGGGATCCAGTTTCAGCTTTCTACATATGGCTAGCCAGTTTTCGCAGCACCATTTATTAAATAGGGAATCCTTTCCCCATTTCTTGTTTTTGTCAGGTTTGTCAAAGATCAGATGGTTGTAGTGTGTGGTGTTATTTCTGAGGACTCTGTTCTGTTCCATTGGTCCATGTATCTGTTTTGGTACAAGTACCATGCTGTTTTGGTTACTGTAGCCTTGTAGTATAGGTTGAAGTCAGATAGCGTGATGCCTCCAGCTTTGTTCTTTTTGCTTAGGATGGTGTTGGCAATGTAGGCTCTTTTTTGGTTCCATATGAACTTTGAAGTAGTTTTTTCCAATTCTGTGAAGAAAGTCATTGGTAGCTTGATGGGGATGGCATTGAATCTGTAAATTACCTTGGGCAGTATGGCCATTTCACAATATTGATTCTTCCTATCCATGAGCATGGAATGTTCTTCCATTTGTTTGTGTCCTCTTTTATTTTGTTGAGCAGTGGTTTGTAGTTCTCCTTGCAGAGGTCCTTCACATCGCTTGTAAATTGTATTCCTAGGTATTTTATTCTCTTTGAAGCAATTGTGAATGGGAGTTCACTCATGATTTGGCTCTCTGTTTGTTCGTTATTGGTGTATAGGAATGCTTGTGATTTTTGCACATTCATTTTGTATCCTGAGACTTTGCTGAAGTTGCTTATCAGCTTAAGGACATTTGGGGCTGAGATGATGGGGTTTTCTAAATATACAATCATGTCATCTGCAAACAGGGACAGTTTGACTTCCTCTTTTCCTGATTGAATGTCCTTTATTTCTTTCTCTTGCCTGACTGCCCTGGCCAGAACTTCCAACACTTTATTGAATAGGAGTGGTGAGAGAGGGCATCCTTGTCTTGTGCCGGTTTTCAAAGGGAATGCTTCCAGTTTTTGCCCATTCTGTATGATATTGGCTGTGGGTTTGTCATAAATAGCTCTTATTATTTTGAGATATGTTCCATCAATACCTAGTTTATTGAGAGTTTTTAGCACGAAGGGCTGTTGAATTTTGTCGAAGGCGTTTTCTGCATCTATTGAGATAATCATGTGGTTTTTGTCGTTGGTTCTGTTTATGTGATGGATTACATTGGTTGATTTGCATTTGTTGAACCAGCCTTGCATCCCAGGGAGGAAGCCCACTTGATCATGGTGGATAAACTTTTAGATGTGCTGCTGGATTCAGTTTGCCAGTATTTTATTGAGGATTTTCACATCTATGTTCATTAGGGATATTGGTCTAAATTTCTCTTTTTTTTGTGCGTCTCTACCAGGCTTTGGTATGATGCTGGCCTCATAAAGTATGTTAGGGAGGATTCCCTCTTTTTCTTGATTGGAATAGTTTCAGAAGGAATGGTACCAGCTCCTCTTTGTACCTCTGGTAGAATTTGGCTAGGTATCCGTCTGGTCCTGAACTTTTTTTGGTTGGTAGGCTATTAATTATTGCCTCAATTTCAGAGCCTGTTATTGGTTTATTCAGAGATTCAACTTCTTCCTGGTTTAGTCTTGGGAGGGTGTATTTGTGCAGGAATTTATCTATTTCTTCTAGATTCTCTAGCTTACTTGCATAGAGGTGTTTATAGTATTCTCTAATGGTAATTTGTATTTCTGTGGGATCAGTGGTGATATCCCCTTTATCATTTTTTATTGCATCTATTTGAATCTTCTCTCTTTTCTTCTTTATTAGTCTTGCTAGTGGTCTATCAGTTTTGTTAATCTTTTCAAAAAACCAGTTCCTGGATTTATTGGTTTTTTTTGAAGGATTTTTTGTGTGTCTATCTTCTTCAGTTCTGTTCTGATCTTAGTTATTTCTTGTCTTCTGCTAGTTTTTGAATTATTTTGCTCTGCCTTCTCTAGTTCTTTTAATTGTAATGTTAGGGTGTCAATTTTAGATCTTTCCTACTTTCTCTTGTGGGCATTTAGTGCTATAAATTTCCCTCTACACACTGCTTTAAATGTGTCCCAGAGATTCTGGTACATTGTGTCTTTGTTCTCCTTGGTTTCAAAGAACATCTTTATTTCTGCCTTCATTTCATTATTTACCCAGTAGTCATTCAGGAGCAGGTTGTTCTGTTTCCATGTAGTTGTGTGGTTTTGTGTGAGTTTCTTAATCCTGAATTCTAATTTGATTGCACTGTGGTCTGAGAAACAGTTTGTTGTGATTTCTATTCTTTCACATTTGCTGAGGAGTGCTTTCCTTCCAATTATGTAGTCAGTTTTAGAATAAGTGTGATGTGGTGCTGAGAAGAATGTATATTCTGTTGATTTGAGGTGGAGAGTTCTGTAGATATCTATTAGGTTCGCTTGGTGCAGAGCTGAGTTCAAACCCTGGATATCCTTGTTAACCTTCTATCTCATTGATCTCTCTAATATGGACAGTGGGGTGTTAAAGTCTCCCATTATTATTGTGTGGTAGTCTAAGTCTCTTTGTAGGTCTCTAAGGACTTGCTTTTTGAATCTGAGTGCTACTGTATTGGGTGCATATATATTTAGGAGAGTTAGCTCTTCTTGTTGAATTGATCCCTTTACCATTATGTAATGGCCTTCTTTGTCTCTTTTGATCTTTGTTGGTTGAAAGTCTCTTTTATCAGAGACTAGGATTGCAACCCCTGCCTTTTTTTGCTTTCCATTTGCTTGGTAGATCTTCCTCCATCCCTTTATTTCGAGCCTATGTGTGTCTCTGCATGTGAGATGGGTCTCCTGCATACAGCACACTGATGGGTCTTGACTCTTTATCCAATTTGCTAGTCTGTGTCTTTTAGTTGGGGCATTTAGCCCATTTACATTTACGGTTAATATTGTCATGTGTGAATTTAATCCTGTCATTTTGATGTTAGCTGGTTATTTTGCCCATTAATTGATGCAGTTTCTTCACAGCATTAATGGTCTTTACAATTTGGCATGTTTTTGCAGTGGCTGCTACCAGTTGTTTCTTTCCATGTTTAGTGCTTCCTTCAGGACCTCTTGTAAGGCAGGCCTGGTGGTGACAAAATCTCTTGGCATTTGCTTGTCTGTAAAGGATTTTATTTCTTCTTCACTTATGAAGCTTCGTTTAGCTGGATATGAGATTCTGGGTTGAAAATTCTTTTCTTTAAGAATGTTGAATATTGACCCCTACTCTCTTCTGGCTTATAGGGTTTCTGCAGACAGATCCACTGTTAGTCTGATGGACTTCCCTTTGTGGGTAACCCAACCTTTCTCTCTGGCTACCCTTAGCATTTTTTCCTTCATTTCAACCTTGGTGAATCTGACAATTATGTGTATTGGGGTTGCTTTTCTTGAGTAGTATCTTTGTGGTGCTTTCTGTATTTCCTGAATTTCAATGTTGGTCTGCCTTGCTAGATTGGGGAAGCTATTCTGGATAATATCCTGAAGAGTGTTTTCCAACTTGTATGCATTATCCTCATCACTTTCAGGTACACCAATCAAACGTAGATTTGGTCTTTTCACATAGTTCCATATTTCTTGGAGGCTTTGTTCATTTCTTTTTACTCTTTTTTCTTTAAACTTGTCTTCTCACTTTATTTCATTAATTTGATCTTCAGTCACTGATATCCTTTCTTCTACTTGATCTAATTGGCTAATTAAGCTTGTGCATGCATCACAAAGTTCTTGTGCCATGGTTTTCAGCTCCATCAGGTCATTTAAGGTCTTCTCTACACTGTTTATTCTAGTTAGCCATTCGTCTAACCTTTCTTCAAGGTTTTTACCTTCCTTGTGATGGGTTAGAACATGCTTCTTTAGCTCGGAGAAGTTTGTAATTAATGACCTTCTGAAGCCTACTTCTGTCAACTTGTCAAAGTCATTCTCCATCCAGTTTTGTTCCATTGCTGGTGAGGTGCTGTGATCCTTTGGAGGAGAAGAGGTGCTCTGGTTTTTAGAATTTTCATCTTTTCTGCTCTGGTTTCTCCTCATCTTTGTGGTTTTATCTATCTTTGGTCTTTGATGTTGGTGACCTACAGATGGTGTTTTGGTGTAGATAACCTTTTTGTTGATGTTGATGCTATTCCTTTCTGTTTGTTAGTTTTCCTTCTAACAGTCAGGTCCCTCAGCTGCAGGTCTGTTGGAGTTTGCTCGAGGTCCACTCCAGACTCTGTTTGTCTGGGTATCACCAGTGGAGGCTGCAGAACAGCAAATATTGCTGCCTGATCCTTGGAAGCTTCGTCCCAGAGGGGCACCTGCCTGTATGAAGTGTCTGTCAGCTCCTACTGGGAGGTGTCTCCCAGTTAGGCTACATGGGAGACAGGGACCCACTTGAGGAGGCAGTCTGTCCATTCTCAGAGCTGAAACGCTGTGCTGGGAGAATGACTGATCTCTTCAGAGCTGTCAGGCAGGGATGTTTAAGTCTGCAGAAGTTTCTGCTACCTTTTGTTCAGGTATGCCCTGCCCACAGAGGTGGGGTCTACAGAGGCAGTAGGCCTTGCTGAGCTGAGGTGGGCTCTGCCCAGTTTGAGCTTCCTGACCGCTTTGTTTACCTACTCAAGCCTCAGCAATGGCAGTCGCCCCTCCCCTGCCAGGCTGCTGCCTCACAGGTTGATCTCAGACTGCTGCATTAGCAGTAAGCAAGGCTCCATAGGCGTGGGACCCCCTAAGTCAGGCATGGGAGAGAATTTCCTGGTCTGCCAGTTGCTAAGACCATGGAAGAAGTGCAGTATTTGGGCAGGAGTGTCCCGTTTTTCCAGGTACAACCTGTCACTGCTTCCCTTGGCTAGGAAAGGGAAATCCCCCAACCCCTTGTACTTCCTAGGTGAGGCGATGCCCTGCCCTGCTTCAGCTCACCCGCCATGGGCTGCACCCACTGTCCAACCAGTCCCAATGAGATGAACCAGGTATCTCAGCTGGAAATGCAAAAATCACCCATCTTCCTTGTCAATCATGCTGGGAGCTGCAGACTGGAGTTGTTCCTATTCGGCCATCTTGGAACAGAACTTTCAGGTCATTTTTTATTTACTCAAAACTCTTTGTATTTTATTTTAGCCAAAGTCTGCTAGGAACAAATTCTCTCCATTTTTGTTTGTCTTTAAACATTTTTATTTCACCTTTTGAAGGTTATTTTTGCTGAATATCAAATTCTAACCTGTTAGTTTTATCTTTCAGCATTTTTTTTTTTTTTTTTTGAGGCAAGAGTCTCACTCTGTCACCCAGGGTGGAGTGCAATGGCTTGGTCTCGGCTCACTGCAACCTCCACCTCCTGGGTTCAAGCAATTCTCCTTCCTCAGCTTCCCAAGTAGCTGGAATTACAGGTGCCTATCCCCATGCCTGGGTAATTTTTGTATTTTTAATAGAGGTGAGGTTTCACCATGTTGGCCAGGCTGGTCTCAAACTCCTGACCTCAGGTGATCCACCCCTCTTGGCCTCCCAAAGTGCTGGGATTACAGGCGTGAGCCACTGTGCCTAGCCTCTTTCAGCATTTTAAGCATGTCATTCCATTGATTCCATAGCTTTCATTGCTTATATTTAATAGTTAACTATAAGTCTTATTGTAGTGTCCTTGAAGATAATGTTCCCCTTTTGTTTCTGTTTCTTTTTAAAATTTTTTCTTTATCTTTCATTTTCAGCAAATTGACTATAATTTTTTGCATCCTGTTTGAGATTTTAGAGTTTTTTTTTTTAGCCTAAAGCTCAGTGTTTTAGGTTGATCATTTTTGCATATTCTCAGCCAATTGCTCTTTAAATATTGTTTTTGCCAAATTTTCTCTTTCTATTCTGATTCTTTGTTTAAATATATGTTTGACCTTTTCACTCTATTGTATATGTCTCTTATCTTCAGAAAACAGATAAGAGAATGGAAAATAATTTTCCATTCTTTTATTCTCACTGTATTTCAGTCTGGATGTTTTATACCGAACTATTCAGTTTCATTAATAGTCATTTGAGTTGGATTTGTCTTTAGAATTATCTATTGAATTCTTATATATATTTATTTATTTAGCTATATTTGCTGATTTATACTTAATTTAATTCCTTGAAATAGAGTTGTGTTTTTCCATAAAATTCTTCATATAGTCATCTATTTTCTCGACCCTATGACTATTCTAGAAATTTCACTAGACCAAAAGACTTCAGTAGAAAACAAATCTGCTGAAAGATGACTGCTGTCCTGGCCTACTGAATCCTATCTCTACAAGTAGTAACAATCAACCCAAGATATAAAGGCAAAACATCTTGAGAATTACATGCAGCAAAAGAGAGGGTGACCTGCATACATGATATAAAAATGGTTATATAATTTAAATGCTGAATAATATTTTGGTGATTGTGTGAGCTAAACTCACCATAGTGCTTAGTATCTTGCACCTAATGAATACTCAATAAATCTAAATAATGAATTTATTCTCTAGATGAATGAATTAAGCCCAGTAGGTGACCTGCCCAAGACGTGTAATGTGACCCGAGCTAAGATGGAGCTCAATGTAGAAGAATGTCACACAGAATTTTCATCTCTACAAAGTATCTTTGACATTGACACATTCATTTTTCTTTGCTTATTTGCTTATTTTCTTTGCTTATTTGACTTTGCTTTCTTTGTTTATTTGACACTTTATTTTTAAAAATTTTAAATATATAAATTAAATAGAATCATTACAAATATAAAGTAGATAGAATAATGAATCTCCATGTACATATCACCCAAGTTTAAAATTGTTCAACATTCGAATGGTTATTTCAACCAGTTATTTTTTTCATCTATTCTAATACCCATTCTCCAACCCTCCATTTATTATTCTTTAACAAAATTTTCAAGGTAGAATTTATAATCATGAAAAATACAAATCTTAACCGTACAATATTGGCAAATGGATCTACTTATATAACTGTACTGTTATAGGCTAAATGGTGTCCCTCCATAATTCATATGCTGAATTCTTAACTCCCAATGTGACTATATTTGGAGACAGGGCCTATAAGGAGGTAATAATGGTTAAGTGAGGTCATAGTATGGGGCCTTAATCTGATAGGGCTCGTGTTCTTATCAGGAGAGAAAGAGATGCCAGAGATCTCTCTTTCTCTCTTTCTGTGCATGCACAAAGAAGACATCATGTCAGCATACGGTGTGATGGTAAGAGGCCTCAGATTGATACCTGCCATGGCTGCACCTTGATCTTGGACTTTCCAACCTCCAAAACTGTGAGAAATAATCCACCCAGTATTTTGCTATTTTGTAAAGCAGCCTGAGCTGACTAACATATGCACAATAGCATGATAGGAAGCTTAGCAATCTACCCAGGAAATTCTCTCATGTCTCTTTCCAGGCAATTTCTAAGCTCTTCTTCCCACCCTTGAGGCAGCCACTGTTCTTTTTTACCCCCTTATATTAGTGTTGCCTATTTTAGAAATTCACATAAATGAAATAATTCAGTATGTTGTCTTTTTTCTTTCATTCATTCAATATTCTGTCTGTAAGACTTACCTGTGCTATGATTCCTTTTCATTGTTCCATAGTGTTCCATTGTGTGAGTGTAATTGATCTGTTCTCATGTTGTAGACATCTGAGTTGATTCCAGCTTTTGTGACTATAACTGCTATGAACATTCTTGTACAAGCCTTTTTGTGGACATGAGTTATGACTTCTCTTGGATAAATGCCTAGAAGTGAAATTGCTGGGTCAAAGACTACCTATATGTTTCACCCATTCTAGTGAATGTGTAGTGGTATTTCATTGGAATTATAGCTTAAATTTCCCTGATGACTAATAATGTGGAACACTTTGTTAATGTGCTTATTGGTCATTTGTATATTTTTTTTCTGTGAAGTATCTGCTGTGCCTTTACTTATTTGGAATTGCTTATTAAGTTGTAATTCATTATATGTTCTGCATGCAGATATACAATTTGTGATATTTTCTATGTGTCTGTGGCTTGCCTATTCTTTTTTTTTTTTTTTTTTGAGACGGAGTCTCGCTCTGTCGCCCAGGCTGGAGTGCAGTGGCCGGATCTCAGCTCACTGCAAGCTCCGCCTCCCGGGTTCGGGCCATTCTCCTGTCTCAGCCTCCTGAGTAGCTGGGACTACAGGCGCCCGCCACCTCGCCCGGCTAGTTTTTTGTATTTTTTAGTAGAGACGGGGTTTCACCGTGTTAGCCAGGATGGTCTCGATCTCCTGACCTAGTGATCCGCCCGTCTCGGCCTCCCAAAGTGCTGGGATTACAGGCTTGAGCCACCGCGCCCGGCCGGCTTGCCTATTCTTAAGAAGAGGAAGATATTAGAAGAGAAGATAGCATTTAGAAGAATACACAAGCCACAGACATGCAGAAAAATACATGCTATCTTTTGATGAGCACAAATTTTAAATTTTAATGAAGTCTAATTTATCAAGTGTTTTTTTTTTCTACGGTTATCACTTACTGCATTGCATTCTACCTAAGAAATCTTTGCCTACCTCATGTTATGAAAACATTCTTCTTGATTTCTTTGAAAGGCTTTAAGGTTTTAGTTTTTAAGTTTAGGCCTATGATCGATGTTAATATTAACACATTTGAAATCACATTGTGTATATAGCTTTGTAATATTCTCCCACCTCCAACACTATTTCAATCTTTTCACATGTCATTGAAGATACTTCATAAATAATATTAGGAGCTGTGTGACTTTCTATGCTATAGATATGCTGTAATTTATTTAATGATTCCTTTATTTTTGGACATCAGATTATTCTCTCTCTGCTGTTATACTTGTAATAAAAATCTGTTTTTGCATATGTATGTGCATTTTGGATTATTTCTTTTGGCTGCATTCCTAGAAGGGGAATTACTGGGCCAAACAGTATGGAACATCTTTAGGTCTCTTAATAAATATTATTTCCCTAAATGCTTTCCAGAAGAGAATATGATCATTTAAATTCCCACCAGCAGCATATGAAAATGGCTATCTCATCATATTCTTTCATTGAGTACTATCCCTCTTTCAAATCTTTTCTCCTTTGACATGCTAAAGAAGGTATTTCTTGCAGTGTCAATTTGTATTTCTTTTATCATTAATGAGTTTAGACTTTTAAAATAGATTCATTAAATTTGTTTTCCTAATTTTTGAATACCCAGTTCATATACTATATTCACTTATCTATTACGTTTTCAATAGGGGTCCTATCTTTATTTCCATGAGTTCCAGAAATTTATATATTAAGTATATTAGCCACCTGTCTTATTTTATACTCATATTATTCTTAGTTTTTGCTTATGATTTTTGGTTATGATTTTTGATGATGTTAGTGGTCCCACTCAAAATTTTTGTCAGTACTATAAAGACATTTGGAAATATATCAGGAGTAAAATTTCAGAGACAGGAAAAGCTAGCAATAGTGAGCTAAGCCTAAAGCCTTTTACCAGGATGGTAGAGTCAGAATTTTCATCTTTGGCCTGCTCAGCAATTACTATGTGTTCAAGAACGGGTCCCATGTTTATCTTCTGCCTGTTTCCCCATGTATCAAATACAGATACATATTAAAATTTTATGAGACTCCTAGATGACATCAGTATAATTAAATGCAAAGTATGCCTATAAGCTATTTTAGTATACATATTATGTGGAAAGTACAGAACCATTTTCTTTCTTTTTATATATTTGTAGGAGATAAAAATGTAATAAAAATGCATACATTATTATACTTTTATGGTAAAACTAAACTTATTATATTAAAAAAAATTCCCTAAAAGAAAAGATGTTATTATTGAAAACAGATGTAATTGTATTGGATGTAATGCCCTGGGAAAATTAAAGAAGAAAGACGCCTTAATTAATGAAAAGGATTCATTCTAAATATACCCTTTCTTTATCAGACACAGCTATGCTTTCTGAAACCTCACCCCTCTTGTTAGTTAATAGCAGAATTCACAAATGTTCTTTATGAATTTAAAGTGTTTTACTTATATCATGTTGCTTTCTTTGGATTATGAAATCATAGACTCCTTATAGACCTGGAAGATTTGAAGACCCTCTTGTCTAGTTTTATAGTTCTGAGAACTGAGGCCCAAGGAATTTCAATATTTTCTCAAAAACTAGTTATTTCCGGCGGGGTGCGGTGGCTCACACCTGTAATCCCAGCACTTCGGGTGGCTGAGGTGGGCGGATCATGAGGTCAAGCGATTGAGACCATCCTGGCCAACATGGTGAAACTCCGTCTCTACTAAAAATATAAAAATCAGCTGGGCATGGTGGTGCGTGCCTGTAGTCCCAGCTACTCCAGAGGCTGAGGCAGGAGAATTGCTTGAACTTGGGAGGTGGAGGTTGCAGTGAGCTGAGATCGCGCCACTGCACTTCAGTCTGGCGACAGCGAGACTCCATCTCAAGATCAATCAATCAATCTAACTAACTAACTAACTAACTAGTTATTTCCGAAAAACGAATGCTAGGGCCCAAACCAGAACCTGAAATCTCTTGCTTTCTACTCTGGAGTTCTTCCATAGCTCCCACACTGAGTAAACGAAGTTAGTAAGTAAATTCAAAGCACAGCTACCTCAAAAATGAAAAACAGAACACTTCAAAATGTGTACTTTTTAGCATAAGGTCCATTATCCAAGAGCCTAATGCCTTCTTATTCTACCAATGATTTGCTTGTGTTTCCAATATATAGGTAACAGGAGAGTAGTATCCAAACTCTAGCATGTGGAAAATTGTGTGTTCAAAAAGAGGTGTAAATTATGGCTTTTAGAGAGTATATTTGTCATTTACCTATAGAGTGGCTTCTGCTTTGCAAGACTTTCTATCAGATGTCACAAGGAAAAACTTTTGGAGGTATTTTCTATTTGCTACTTAAGAAGAAATATATGTATACATCTGAAACCCTCTTTTAAATTTACTTCAAAGGAAAAAATATCTGCTGCAAAGACTCTTCAGATTATTTATGAAAAATGAATTGTCATTTCATTTTAGAACAAGCTAAACAAAGCCATAAAAAGCATTGCTCAGAACTGTCAGAGATGCGTACAGCTTTTAAATCAGAAAGGCTGCTGTATTTTAAGCCAGTGCTTTATTATTCCACACTATGTAAGTAATTGAAATGATGAATGAAAAACACAACATTCTAGCATATATAGTGATAAACATGCTATCAACACTCTTGTTAACTACTGCAGAGCATGATGAATGAAACTGATCCACTGACCTTTGTGAAATAAACTACTATCTGTAGGCTGTGTGGAAAGCTTGTTATTATCTAAATTTATTTTCAGTTAGAGGGACTGTTGTTTGGACAATGTATAGTTTTAGTAGCTATCAATAAAAAAGGACTCAATTAAATGCTATTAATTTAGTGACTTCCCCTGAAAACATGTTTCATCCATGCAAAAATATCTCTATAGACATATTGGAAGATAGAGAGTCTAAAGCTTTTTGAGAATCTTTCTGAAAATTTATCAGAAAATGAGATATTGAGTGCAGAATTGTTGAAGAACAGTCACTATATTTAACTCTATTTGACTCAGTGAGCCCAGCTTAGCAAAGCTGCTTGCTTTTGTTTTTTGTTTTTTTGTTTTTGTTTTTGGTCACACACTCTTATGGAACATTAAAGTGTTCTAATCAAATTATCATAAACTACAGTACCAGTACTGGCAGTCATCTTTTCCATTTTCTTAAATTAAGTGTTTATTGTTTGTTCTTTGAAAACTTAGGCCAATAAATAGTTGCATAGATGACATAATGAATTGTGTAGGCTTTCCACTCTATGCCCATTTCGAAGGTGAATAAGCTCAGCTGTAGAGGGAGAGTATATTCAAGTTCCTTAGCAGGTTGAAAGGGTAAATGGCAGAAGGCACAACATCTAGAATTCATTTGCTGGCACCAAGTCCAGAGTTCTCTCTAGAACCCAATGCTAAGAATGAGTTTCATCTATAGAAGCACTGGACAAAAGTAAAACTTGGTGTTTTCATTTTGCCACATTTTTCTTAATGAAAATAGAAACAGATATGTTAAATAACTAAATTTACCAAACAGTTCTTTTTTGGGAGTTAATTCAGCAGGAAACCTATTATAGTTTCCCCTTTCTAGGTCAAGAAAAAAACATTCTAACAGCACTAGGGGATTTTGAAATACATATAATATCTCTCAAAAGAGAATTACACAATCAGAAAAATGATTGCTTAACCTGTGATTAAAGAAATGCAGACTGCATTATGACAGCCTAGTGCGTTGCCAGTCTAGCTTTGACGTTAACTTGACATGTGTCTCAGTCCAGGGAGTTGATCCCACCAAATTATTTTTTTGCCCTATGTTTTATGATGCTTACAGAAAAGAATGATGTTGGCTGCACCAAGAGCAGCATGAAGGGTCTTCATGGTGCAGAGCAGTAGAATGGAGTGGGGACACATACCTTCTACAGGGACAAAGATAGTTCCTGACGAATATCAAAATAAGGTGACCACTCTATGGTAATCACCTGGCAAATTCTGCCCCCAAATGGAACATTTTGTTAAATTAGAGAAGGCAACATTTCCTAACATGAGACTGTTTAAGAATTTAACTACAGGTCGAATGGGAAGTAGAAACACGAACAGAATGACAGTGATCACCTAGGGTGGCAACTATCACCCAGTGTTCTGAAGATTATGTCTATTCAGATTGAACTTTAAATTTGTACTTGTAAACATTCAGCAACCAGGAAAGGCTGTTCCATTGGAACCAACTCTAACCATTCCCAGAACATGAATCAAAGACCGCCAAGTCAACATTCCTTCATAGCTAACTATTAACTGATATTTTCTACAGGATTATGTTTTGAGCTTTCAAATTATAATTATATAAGTGAGATAGACGGAAATCTTTATTGGGGATGGAAAAGATAATGTGTAAATCAGCAAGCTGCTTGTTCTGTAGTTATTTCCTTCTTTCAGTTCTTGGTATTTTAGGTTACCATGCATATGTGTGAATGGTAAAGCTGAACCCTCAACAACTCTGCTGAAATCATTTAGCTTGTTTACATATTAATTGTTCCATTTCAGACTAATGTTTTATTTAACCCAGGTTATTATCCTTAATGAACATAATTTTAACCCTTTTAAGCCTTAATATTTTATCAGAATTATAAAAAGGGTGATAAAATGGGAACAAAAATAGAATCTGATTCACAAAGTAGTAGTGGGTGGTAGGAGATAACATGCATGAAGCAAGTGTTCAGCACAGAGGTTGACATGCACTAAGCACTCAATAGTTCTATTAGTATTATTAATGATGTGTTAAGGCTATGAGGATGAGTGTGTGTGCGTATGCATGTGTGTATGTGTTTTGCCTATATGAGCTTGTCTGTTTAGTTTTCAATAATTTAGGTGCTTTAAAACAAAACCTTTTGAAGTTTCTAAAAACACCTAACAAGAGCAGATTTCACTATAACAAACAAACAAATAAGCAAACATTGCCTTTAGAACTGACGTAGTATGGATGTATATTATAAATATTTATTGTAGATTGTTTGGAAATTTTATATTAAATCTGAGAACTTTGATAGAAGAGGGTTTTGGTCTGAAACATATAAATAGAGGTGAATTAAAGCAAACAGAACCTATGATCCTTCACTTGTACTATTGTTTATTAGTGGTTATTGTGGAAACTTTTAAATTAATTTTTTCTCTGGCAGAAAATACATATAGATATTACATTTCATTAAAAAATGTTTTCTAACAATGATTCTTCTCTATTATCACACTAACAAGGTCTTTAAAGTATCTTTTCTCTTTCATTTCTAACCTATAAAGATAAAAACTACCATGAGAAATTTTTCGTATTGTCCTAGGTTTCAAAAAATTATACTCTACATATCTCAAAAATTTCCTGTCATTAAAATTGCACTTGTATTACAGGGGGAAAATTCTCATTTCATCAATGAGCCCTAAAAATGCTGGTTGGACAGTGCCCAAAGCCTTATGTCCTGATTGAATTATAACCAGGCACCTCACTCTGCTGCAGTCAACTCTTAGGGTGTTCACCAAACAATTTCTGGGCAAAGGAGCAATTCAGGACAAAATAAGCCATGTTTTAAATTTATTCCTAGTCATGTGTAAGAGGGACCAGAAGCAGGAAGGTGGAGTTCCCTGGCTGTCTTTCGGGCTTCTTTCTGTGCCATTCATTCATTTAATTTTCAACAATGCTTGGCCTGTTTGCTCTCTCCTGAGAGCTAGGGGTCCAGTGGTGAGCAAAATCAGATGCTAACCTTATACTCATGGAATTTAGAGAGTTTAGGAGGAATGTGAATAGTAATAAAAACAAATTATGAGTATCAGTGTAAAATTGCAACTGTGAGAAGAGCTGCACAGGAGAGATTACCGGTACCTGGCCAGAGACATCAGGAAAGGCTCTCCGGGGGAGATACTGTTTGACCTAAAGTCTAAAAGGATGAGATGGAATTCCTTAACAGAAAGACCTTTTAGCAGGATGGGATGTAGTGACAGCAAAGAACCAAAAGAAGGATGCAATGGCCAGAACAGATTGTTGAGGGGCAATGTGGTATGGGAAGAAGCTGGAGATGTAAGCAGTAGCCAGAGAATTCTGGCCTTCATACACCATGGTAAGGAGTTCCCTCTTTATCCCCAAAGCCATGAGAGACCTTTAAAGGGCTTCGAGTAGTGGTATGACATGGTCAGATTTGCATTTTGGAAAGATGCCCACTCTGGCTGCAAGGTCGAAACAGATTGTAGGGAGCAATGATGGTTGGGGAGAGATTAGTTAGGGAGTTACTTCTGAATCCACATGAACCGGGAGAGTGGCCTAAAGTAGCATTGTGGTGGAGGTGGAGAGGAATGGTTATATTTAAGAAGTTCCATTTGGAGAGTGGGGGAGAGGGGGCCAGGAGTGAGGCCTAGTTTTCTGGATATGAGACTGGAGAAATGGGGATACCATTTGTTGAGTTAGGAAGCAATGGAGGTGGAAGACTTGGTTTTCAGTAAATGATCATGAATTTTTGTTTCTAATACATTGAGTTCGTAGTTTCTTTGAGGCCCCTGAGAGGAGCTGTCAAGGAAGATTTCAGGTATTGGGGGTCTATTTAGGGATCCCCTGTACTCTGGGCCACCGCCATGCCTGGCCTTTTGGGGGACATTTTAATTTCCCTTACAAACTTTGGAATCTATGTTGGGTTTAGATTTTGGAGGTGAATCCTTTGGCACCAGCCTGTGCTAAATTTCCTCTTAGAAGTTCCACCAGCCCCTAAGGGTTCTGTTAGAACAGGACTCCTCACTCCTCTCCACACATAGCTGCTTTGAACTTTTACCCCATGTCTAGTATCTCCTTAAGTCTTCTTTGAGCAACAGGGTGTGATGTGTCCTGTATATTCTATCCTCAACGCTGGTCAATTTCTTTCCATCTTATCTAGTCTGTCTGTACCATATTCACTAGCTGGCTGTTAGGTCTGGTTCTGTTTATCGATTTGCCTGTGGATCTGTGCTTTGTTGTTTGATGAGGGGCCTTTAATGGTAACCTCTTCTTCCAAGGGCATTATCAGTTTCCTGTTGCTTCTCAGCTGCCTCCAGCCTAGACTTCTCATTTCATTTTATTTCAGCTGGAGCTACTTATTAAATGTCATGATAACGTCCTGCTTATCAGTAGGCATTTCTGCAGTTGTCAGCTATGGATAGACCGAGAATATTGACAAGTGTTGAGCTTAGTCATATCACTAGGTTCTGTCGGATAGTTTGTCTCTTAGGTAACTACTTCAAAGCAAATTTCTAGAATCCTGTACTTTCAATTTTATGACAACAACAAAAAATACTCAGCAAATACAGTAATAATGACAAATCATTTCCTCTCAAAAGAGCAAGATCATTTTCAGTATATAGATGTCTATTTTTTACCATTGACTGACTCTTTCATATACTTTTTAATTTATTTGACAAATATTTCTTAGGCCCATCTCATGGGTTGAATTAGAAGGAAGAATTCCTTCTATTTCCTTCTATGTCTTTCACTTAGAAATTGACCAAGGATATTCCTGCTGTCCAATTAATGCAGGGAAAAATTAATGGTTCAAATGCTGCTGGCAGCAATAAAGTTAACTAATTTTTACCCAATTTTTCAAAAACTTAATCCTCAAAGAAAAAAGAAGAAAAGAAAGCCCTTATTCACTTGTTAGAAACACTTTGTTGATTTATTTCTCAACATCCCACTTCTGGTATATTAAAAATGCTGACTGGAATGTTTATAAACCTGTAAGTTTCATTCACAATTCTGTGTGAATCTACCTTGTCATAAGATTTTTATTTTTGTCTACCTTAAGTTTAGGCTGCACAGATAACTTGGCTCACTGAGTCATCTTTTAATTATCATAGATATGTCTATGATAGATAATTGAATTAAAACACCTTGAAGATAGTTGCAAAAATAAAATGAGATATTTCTCGATGTTTTCCAATTATCACCCTGTGAATTTTACAAGAAAGAAGGAGTGTTATATTCAAAGTGGCTCATACCTGTAATCCTAGCAATTTGGGAGGCTGAGGTGGGTGGATTGCTTGAGCCCAGGAGTTTGAGACCAGCCTAGGCAACATAGTGAAACCTTGTCTCTACAAAAAATGCAAAAATTAACCGAGTATGGTGGCATACGCCCTTAATCCCAGCTACTCAGGAGGCTGAGGTGGGAGGATCACGTGGGCCAGGGAGGTGGAGGTGGCAGTAACCAGAGATTGTGCCACCGCACTCCAGCCTGGGCAACAGAACAAGACCCTGTCTCAAAAATCAAACAAAGCAAAGAAACAAAAAATAAACAACAACTCAACAGCTCAAACTCAACAAATGGATATACGAAGAAACTGAGTCATAGAGCAGTGAAATTTCTATCAAAGATTATTCAATGGTTTGGCTACAGAAACGGATAAAACCTTTAGGAGGGAAATGAAACAGTGCAAATGGATGCAGCTACTTACAGTCAACCTCCATGATCACCTCCCTGATGATTCTATAATTATTTTTCCTCATTTTGAGTTTTTATCACACACTAAATCACAGTCATTCTTCTATTGTTTATTTTTGTTTAAATATTGTTTATAATTGTTTAAAGTTATTTTTCGTCTATCCGTGGTTTTGGACATAGATTTTGGCTGCTAGGGAGCAAGGACTACAACTTTTGTTTATTTTTTCTCTCAGTGTATGGGGTACGGAGACAAGCGTGTGCTTAGGGGGCAGTGGATGTTTAGTTGGTTTGTACGTCTGTGTTTTGTATTTTGTATTGTTTGGAGTGATAAGCTTCTGACATAACTGTTGATTTGATGGTCAGTAAAGAAACCCAAGACCAAAAAAGACTCTTGTCTGAGTCTCTCATCCTGCCGTATCTGCAGGCAGGTACTATAGTAGGAAGAGAAGAAAAAGCATGTTTTAGGACACACTTTTGAAAAACTTAGGTGTTAGAACTTAACACTGGTCTTCCAACTTCAAATTCCATATGTTGTCTACCTGTTCCTTCAAAAACACAGGCTGGGCATTTGGGATATAGAGTCAAATTCCCAAATATCCTGGGAGTTTATATTATGTATAGAAATATTTTCTAACACTAACATCAAGAAATGGGAAAACAACTAAAATGTTTTTACAGTGGTTTACAAATTTAAAAAGATAATTGAATATTGTAATATTTCAGTAGTGAAAGTGACCAAAAAAAAAAAAAAACAGTTCAAAATCCTGATTTAAAAAAAAATCCTTGCCATTGTGGAAATACTCAATTTTTATTTCTTCACTAAAGTACTTCAGTTTATGTTCCAGTTTACGAGCAGCCAGTTGTTGAAATATTAGTGCCTAGTCAAGGTCAAACACCTCACAGAAGGAACATTATTCTAAAATGCAACACTTCTGTGCAACTGGAATGTGTGTTTCATGAGGAGAATCCATTTGATCGGATTCTCTCCTATTCACAAAACCCAGACTCATCTTGAAGTGATAGTAACAATGCTCTCCAACAAGTATGGAATCATCTATGATCCACTTCTTTAGATATTATCTCATTTGGCCCTTAGTTGGGTAGAAGAGTCATTATTCTTCTGCCCTTGGTTGGGTAGAAAAGTCATTATTACTAACATGCACATTTGAAACTGAGGATCCCAAAGCCATTGTCAAACTAGTTATTGTTCAAGGCACAGGTTGATAAGAGTATTGGGGTTCATTTAATCAAATGCTTATCATGTGTCAGAATGATCAACTAGCATTAGGTTTTTTATACATTAGATAATATATAAAAAGTTATATTTTATATATAAGATAAAGTATATGCGTTAAGAACATGGGTTCTGGTTTCAAATCCCCATGTAATCTCTACTAATTCTATGACTTTGGGCAAGTATAAAAACTTTTAAACATGAAGAAAATAATATCACTTACTTCCTAGAAAATTTAATAAGTTAAGGGATATAAGGCTCTTAGCACATATTCAGCACTCAATAAATAAAACTCTCAGTAGTTTAACCTAAACCACCCACACACACACCTCATCACAAACAACAACCCTTTGAGTAGAGCTATATTTTAATCTTCTTTCTTTTTTTTTCTAAGCACTTCACATTTATTTATTATTATTATTATTATTATTATTATTATTATTATACTTTAAGTTCTAGGGTACATGTGCATAACGTGCAGGTTTGTTACATATGTATACTTGTGCCATGTTGGTGTGCTGCACCCATCAACTCGTCAGCACCCATCAACTCGTCATTTACATCAGGTATAACTCCCAATGCAATCCCTCCCCCCTCCCCCCTCCCCACAACAGGCCCCAGTGTGTGATGTTCCTCTTCCCGAGTCCAAGTGATCTCATTGTTCAATTCCCACCTATGAGTGAGAACATGCGGTGTTTGGTTTTCTGTTCTTGCCATAGTTTGCTGAGAATGATGGTTTCCAGCTTCATCCATGTTCCTACAAAGGACACAAACTCATCCTTTTTTATGGCTGCATAGTATTCCATGGTGTATATGTGCCACATTTTCTTAATCCAGTCTGTCACTGATGGACATTTGGGTTGATTCCAAGTCTTTGCTATTGTGAATAGTGCCGCAATAAACATACGTGTGCATGTGTCTTTATAGCAGCATGATTTATAATCCTTTGGGTATATACCCAGTAATGGGATGGCTGGGTCATATGGTACTTCTAGTTCTAGATCCTTGAGGAATCGCCATACTGTTTTCCATAATGGTTGAACTAGTTTACAATCCCACCAACAGTGTAAAAGTGTTCCTATTTCTCCACATCCTCTCCAGCACCTGTTGTTTCCTGACTTTTTAATGATCGCCATTCTAACTGGTGTGAGATGGTATCTCATTGTGGTTTTGATTTGCATTTCTCTGATGACCAGTGATGATGAGCATTTTTTCATGTGTCTGTTGGCTGTATGAATGTCTTCTTTTGAGAAATGTCTGTTCATATCCTTTGCCCAGTTTTTGATGGGGTTGTTTGTTTTTTTCTTGTAAATTTGTTTGAGTTCTTTGTAGGTTCTGAATATTAGCCCTTTGTCAGATCCTTGGCTAAGCTCATCCAGTCTTATGGGTCTGAATACTGTTTATTCATTGATGATTTCCAAATGTATATCTCCAATCTGGACCTCTTCCCTGAACTTGTATATCTAACTGCCTACTTGACACCTTCTTCTGTATGACTTATAGGCATCTAAAATGCAACATATCCAGAAATGAGTTCCTGATGTTCTCCCTCATCCAGCGGCTCCTGCAACCTTCCTGCTCCTAGGTCACGGCAATGCCACACTTTCAGTCACTCACGCCAGAAACATTGGTGTTCTTGACATCTCTTTACACTGCCTACTTCTCTCTTACATTCAACATTGGGTCTAGAGGTAAAATCTGTTGATTCTACTTGCAAAATATGTATCACTGTGTAACATACTATACATCATACTGTTTTGTCTTATTTATTGTCTGCTCCCCATTAGAAGGTAAGTTTCAGGAGAGGAAATATTTCTTTCTTTCTTTTTTTTTTTAATTTATTTATTATTATTATACTTTAAGTTGTAGGGTACATGTGCATAACGTGCAGGTTTGTTACATATGTATACTTGTGCCATGTTGCTGTACTGCACCCATCAACTCGTTATTTACATCAGGTATAACTCCCAATGCAATCCCTCCCCCCTCCCCCCTCCCCATGATAGGCCCCCGTGTGTGATGTTCCCCTTCCTGAGTCCGAGTGATCTCACTGTTCAGTTCCCACCTATGAGTGAGAACATGCGGTGTTTGGTTTTCTGTTCTTGCGATAGTTTGCTAAGAATGATGGATTCCAGCTGCATCCAAGTCCCTACAAAGGACTCAAACTCATCCTTTTTTATGGTTGCATAGTATTCCATGGTGTATATGTGCCACATTTTCTTAATCCAATCTGTCACTGATGGACATTTGGGTTGATTCCAAGTCTTTGCTAAAACTTTTATTTTGAGTTCAGGGGTATATATGCAGGTTGGTTACATAGGTAAACTTGTGTCATGGGGATTTTTTGTACAGATTATTTCATCACCCAAGTATTAAGCTTGGTACCTATGAGTTATTTTTCCTGATCTTCTTCCTCCTCCCAACCTCCTCCTCTGATAGGCCCCAGTGTATATTGTTCTGCTCTATATGTCCATGTGTTCTCATCATTTAGTTCCCATTTATAAGTGAGAACATGTGGCATTTGGTTTTCTGTTCCTGCCTTAGTTTGCTAAAGATAATAGCCTCTAGCTCCACCCATGTCCCTGCAAAGGACAGGATCTTGTTCTTTTTATGGCTGCATAGTATTCCATGGTGTATATGCACCACATTTTCTTTATCCAGTCTGTCATTGATGGGCATTTAGGTTGATTCAATGTCTTTTCTGTTGGGAATAGTGCTGCAATGGACGTATGGGTGTATGTGTCTTTATAATTGAATGATTTATATTCCTTTGGGTATACACCCAGTAATGGGATTGCTGGGTCAAATGGTATTTCTGTTTTTAGATCTTTGAGAAATCACCACACTGTCTTCCACAGGGGTTAAACTAATTTACACTCCCACCAGCAGTGTACAAGCATTCCTTTTTCTCCACAACCTCATCAGAATGTTGATTTTTGGCTTTTTATTAATAGCCATTCTGATGGGTGTGAGATGGTATCTCATTGTGTTTTGCTTTTTTTTTTTTTTTTTTTTTTCTGAGATGGAGTCTCACTCCGTTGCCCAGGCTGTGCAGCGGCACTCTCATGGCTCACTGCAACCTTCACCTCCCAGGTTCAAGTGATTCTCCTGCCTTAGCCTCCAGAGTAGCTGGGACTACAGAGAGTAGTCCAATTTTTGTATATTTAGTAGAGATGGGGTTTTGCCATGTTGGTCAGGCTGGTCTTGAACTCCTGACTTCAGGTGATCTGCCCACCTTGGCCTCCCAAAGTGCTGGGATTCCAGGCATGAGCCACTGTGCCTGGCCTCATTGTGGTTTTGATTTGCATTTCTCTAATGATCAGTGATACTGAGGTTTTTTTCATATGATTATTGGCCACATGTATGTCTTCTTTCGAAAAGTGTCTGTTTATGTCCTTTCTCCACTTTTTAATGGGGTTGTTTGTGGTTTTTTTTCCTGTAAATTTGTTTAAGCTCCTTATAGATCCTGGATATTAGACCCTTGTCAAATCTATGGCTTGCAAAAATTTTCTTCCATTCTGTAGGTTGTCTGTTCACTTTGTTGTAGTTTCTTTTGCTGTGCAGAAACTCTTTAGCTTAATTATATCCCATTGTCAATTTTTGCTCTCCTTGCAATTGCTTTTGGTGTTTTCGTCATTAAATCTTTGTCTATGCCTATGTCTTGAATAGTACTGCCTAAGTTGTCTTCCAGGGTTTTTGTAGTTTTGCATTTTATGTTTAAGTCTTTAATGTATCTTGAGTTAAGTTTTGTGTATGGTGTAAGGAGGGGGTCTGGTTTCAATCTTCTGCATATGGCTAGCCAGTTATCCCAGCACTATTTATTGAATAGGGAGTCCTTTCCCCATTGCTTGTTTTTGTCAGGTTTGTCGAAGATTCAGATCATTGTAGGTGTGCAGTCTTATTTCTGGGTTCTGTATTCTATTCCGTTGGTCTATGTGTCTATTTCTGTACCAATACCATGCTACTTCGGTTACTGTAATCTTGTAGTATAGTTTGAAGTCCAGTAGCATGATGCCTTCAGCTTTATTCTATTTGCACAGGATTGCCTTGGCTATTTGGGCTTTTTGGTTTCCTATGCATTTTAAAATAGTTTTTTTTTCTAGTTCTGTGAAGAATATCAATGGTAGTTTAACAGGAATAGCATTGAATCTATAAATTGTTTGGGGCAGTATGACCATTTTCACAATATTGATTCTTTTTACCCATGAGCATGGAATGTTTTTCCATTTGTTTGTATCATCTCTCATTTCTTTCATCAGTGTTTTATAGTTCTCCTTTAAAAGATCTTTCACCTCTGTAGTTAGCTGTGTTCCTAGCTATTTCATTCTTTTTGTGACAATTTTGAATGGGAGTTCATTCCTGATTTGGTTCTCAGCCTGAGTGTTGTTGGTATATTAGGAATGCTAGTGAGTTTTGCACATTGATTTTGTATCTTGAGACTGCCGATGTTGCTTATCAGCTTAAGAAATTTCTGGGCTGCAACTATGGGGTTTTCTAGAGGTAGGACCATGTCTTCTGCAAACAAGGATACTTTGACATCCTCTCTTCTTATGTGTGTGGCTTTGAGAGGAAATAATTTTTCTAGGCTTTATATACTAATTCATAGTGCTTAAAACAGTCCCTCATACATAACAAGTGCTCAATAAATATATGTTGAATGAATGAATAAAAAATAACGTTATTTAATAGATGAAGAAGCATAGACTCAGAGAGGCTGAGTAACTTGCCCAAGTACAGGAGCAGGTAAGCAATGGCATCTATGTTTATGTGACTCCAAAGCCCACATTTATCAATACTATACATTTTGTCCAGGTTAATTTCTGGATGTTGACCGCAGCTTGGATGTGTCATCAAGTACACATTAATATAATGAGGTCTTAGAACATCCTCAAGAAATAAAGATTTCTTATAACAAAATCAGTCAATGTTCTAAAAATATGTTTTTCCACAGCAGGTGCTCACTGATCAGAGTGCAGAGAGGAATGGGAAGGTTGAGAGGGCTGGGAAACAGACTTCTGCTCTTGCCAGAGTTCCCAGATTCCTGAGAAGGAGGCATGCCTTACTCAGGCTGGGAAGGCACCCCTTCTCTTCTTCATGCTCTTCCTATTTTCCTCTTTGCTTGTGTCCATCTTGTCTTTCCATTTTCTCCCAACTCCCTTCTTATCCTTTCCTTCTCTCTTGAGCTTTGTCTCTATCCTCTTGCCCCAAGCTGCTCTCTTTTCTGTTTATTTTGTGAGAAACTCCCTCCCCCAACATATGAACATCAGGGCTGCCCAGTGTGGCTCATATAATATGTGAACCTTGGCCCTTGAATCCCTGAAATTTCACATGAGAAAATAATCTTAAATGAATGTTAAGTGACCTTAGGATAGGCAAAGATTTTATAAAGAAGTCGTAAAAGCAAAGCTTGATAAGTTAGACTTCATTAAAATAAGAAATTCTGATCACCAAAAAACACTAATGAAATTGAAAATGCATGCCACAGACTAGGAAAATATATTTGCCATACATACATGTAACAAAGGGTTTATGTCCAGAATATGTAAAGTACCCTACAAATCAATAACAAAGAAAACAACTCAATTAAAAATGAACAAATCTTGAACAGACATTTCACAAAAGAATATACGCAAAAGGCCAACAAGTACATGAAAATATTCTCAACATATTTTTTTGTCAGGGAAATGTAATGAGATCCCACTACACATCCAGTAGAATGACTAAAATTAAAAAGACCTTCAGTACGAAGTATTGGCAAAGACACGGAGTAACTGAAACTGTCTTACATTGGTGGTAGGTGTATAAATTGATACAACCATTTGGGAAAGCTAAACATAAGTCTATCCTATGGCCTAACAATCCCATCCCTAGGTTGAAAAAAATGAGAACATACGTTCACTAAAGACATGTACAAGAATGTCCATAGTAGCTATATTTATAAGAGAAAAAATTGGAAATAATCCTTATATCTATCAACAGAATGGATAAATAAATGTGGTATATCCACACAATATAACACCACACTGCAATAAGAATGAGCTATACCTATGTAAAACAACATGAATGAATCTCATAGACAATATTGATCAAGAGAAACCCAACACAACAGTGTACACACATACTCTATAATCTATTATATGATGTCTGAAAAAGGCAAAAGCAATCAATGCAGACAGATGTCAGAATAGTGGTGACCTCTGCTGTCTGGAATGGGGCACAGAGGGACCTTCCTTGATATTGAAAATGTTTTAAGTCTTAATCTGGGTGGTGTTACACCGGGGCATATGAGTATGTGAGAAATTGTCAATCTACATACTTTTTTAAAACATAATTTACTGTATATATGTTACACCTAAATTTAAAAATAACATATCTTTGGACGGTATTTACTATCCAAAGATTTATACATAGGTATTCAGGCTCTAGTCATAATAACCCCAAATTAGAAATTACCCAAATGTGAGTCAGCAAGTGAATGGATAAGCAAACTATTGTACATCTGTACAATGAACTATTACTTAGCAAGAAAAAGGACTAAACTGTTGAAAATGTGGCAGCATACATGAATCACAAAATCATTATGCTAAGTGAAAAAAGCCAGACACAAAAGATGACACACTATATGATTCCATTTACTTGAAGTTAAGAAAATGTCAACTAATTGATAGTGACAGGAAGCAGACCAGTGACTGGTTGCCTGGGGTCCAAGGAGGAGGGAGGGGGGAACTGAAAAAACGCTTGAGAGCATTGTGTGTCGGGGGGTGGTAAAAATGCTCTGTATTTTGATTGCCTTAGTGGTTTCCTGGGTGTATACATGTTAAAATGCATTAAACTGTACCTTTTGAAGAGATGCAGTTTGTTTTCCATGAATTGTATCTCAATAAAGCTGATGAAAATACATATCAAACTAAGAATACTCAAAGTCTTGGGCTTGACCAAAGAAGCCTAGAGAGCACTAGCTCAATAAACTTCATTTTACTTCCTAAGACTCCATGCCCCAAATAAAATTCAAGTTTCCCTGAGAAGGATGTGTGTAAGGGAGAGGAATGGTCCCACCTGCTTTGTTTTGAAGAATGTGGGTTGGGAGTAGAGAGCAAAAATGGATGGTAGAGGAAGACATGTATCAGTCAGGGTCAGAAGACGGACACCACACCAGTCACTTCAACTACTGTGAACTGTGTAATTGAAAAAACACAAAAGAGAACACGGAGGAGTCAGGGATGTAGCTACTGCAGAATGCAGCTACCCTCATGAAAGTTAGGGGAACAGAGGGGAAAGATTAGAATAATTAAATCTTAGAAACTCGGAGTCTGGTCTTGGGGCCTGAGACCCATGCCCCTGATGAGGAGGCCCAGGCTGGCTGGTGGTGGTGTCTCTGAAGGGGCAATGAGGCTAGTTTCTCAAGTGTCAGAGAGATTGCAAACTGGATTCTGCTGCTGCTATAGAAAGAAGCTGCTAATCTGGGGTGAAGAGGCATTGCTGGGTGACACTAACAGGAAGAGGAGGCAAACAGGCAAAAGCACATCCTTTCTCCTTCCACCAGCCTTGCTGTATTCCTCCAGTGTTCCCGCTGGTAGAGACCAACAGCTGGGAAACCAAAATGCAGCTTGCAGCATTCCAGGTCCAACATCAAAAAGCATAGTATAAAAAGGGGCAAGGGGCAGTTTGGAGTTGAGATTGAGCCTTAGACTATTTTGGGTTTAACTCTTGGCTTTGCCTCTTACTCACTGTGGGACCTTGAACAAGTTACTCAACCTCCCTGGGCCTCAGATCTACAAGAGTAAAACGAAGGTAACATTCCCTTATAAGTTTATGTTAGTGAGCCTTCAATAAATGGACTCTACTATTTCATTTCTTTGTTTATGTAGCACCAGCTCCCCTCCTCCCCCAACAATGTTCTTTCCTAAATCCTTCCCAGCGATGTGGCCCAAATTACCTCAACCTTGGGATGGCTCTTCTCTGAGGGGCTTGCCAGTTCCCTCATAAGGAGCCACCAATGGTTTGAGATTCTGAGAACTAGCATGTGGTGGAGTTAGATTGTGGTCTGTGGTGTATCACTTGGATTTCAATCCTGGGGAAGCAGTGAATTAAGCAGCTGGCCTGTGATCCTTTTCTCTCCTTGTACCAGGAGGACAGTCCTGGGAGCAAAGAAAGCAAATGGTTGAATGTAATCTTCTTATAAACATGCTCATAATTGACCTTCTGGAAAATAAACTAATGAGATTTGCTAGGAGGAGAGTCCATTTTAGCAGGAATGACCCTGGATTAGAATTGCTTATGGAAAACTAAAGTAGAATCTATGGATTTATAAGGCCTGGCTTCCTGGACAATTTTGTTTAAATCTTATAATGATCCCGGCATAAAATGGAGATGATTTATAACACCAAATCTCCCTACTGTATCAAGCAATCTACCAATCTCTTTAGAGACCCCGTCATTGCTTTGGGCCAGAGAATGCATGTCTGTCCCAGGGAGGATGACCTGGGAACCATACTCCATGTGCTGGGTCTCTCCCTGCTTCACCAGGGACTCTTGATTAGTCAATGTTCTCCAGGGAAACAGAACCAATGAGGAGACTTACATACAGATTTATTTTAAGAATTGGCTCATGCCATAATGGAGGCGGGCAATGACAAGTCCCAAGATCTTCAGTCAACAAGCTAGAAATGCAGGAGGGCCAATGGGGTAGTTCCAGTCGAAATGCTAGCAGGCTTGAGACCCAGAAAGAGGCAATGTTTCAGAGTTTGAAGACAAGAAAGATCTGATGTCCCAGTTCAAGGCGTCAGGCCAGAAGAATTCCTTCTTATTCAGAGAAGGGTCGGCTTATGTTCTATTCAGGCTTTCCACTGACTGGAAGAGGCCCAGTCACATTAGGGAGAGCAATCTGCTTTATTTAGTCTCCTGATTCAAATGTTAACCTCATCCAGAAACACCCTCACATACACCCCTAGAATAATGGTTGACCAAATGTCTGGGCACCCTGTGGCTCAGTCAAGTTGACTCATAAAATTAACCTTCACAGCCTCTTAATTACTGTGTCCTTAAAATTATTAGTAAATCTTGATACTGAGTGACAGAGAAACCCAAACTAACTCTGAGTTTTTAACATGGCCAGCCATGCTTTTTCAGTGAACAAGGTATTCCTGAGCCCAAATTAAAAGGGGCTCTAGAGGCACTTTACAGTGTGTATCAGACACATTGGAGGTTTTTTTTTTTTTTTTTTTTTTTTTGAGATGGAGTCTCACTGTGTTGCCCAGGCTAGAGTGCAGTGGCGTGATCTCGGCTCACTGCAAGCTCCGCCTCCTGGGTTCACACCATTTTCCTGCCTCAGCTTCCCGAGTAGCTGGGACTACAGGCGCCTGCCACCACGCCCAGCTAATTTTTTGTATTTTTAGTAAAGACAGGGTTTCACCGTGTTAGCCAGGATGGTCTCGATCTTCTGACCTTGTGATCTGCCCGCCTCAGCCTCCCAAAGTGGAGTTTTAATTCACTAAATAATATCTATATTTCTGGAGTCTAAATCATATGTTTCTCTGGCTATTGTAAGTTTTGCTTCTCTAAAAGAATAGGAGTAAAGTGAGCACTTAACTTTCTTTTAAAAATAAGGGTTCTGGTCCCAGCTTTGCCACAAATGGACTGTGTGACCTTGAGTACAACCTTCAACCTCTCTGAACCTTAATATCTTCATCTGCACAATGGCAGCAGTGGGGTGGCAGGTGTGATTATAATGCCTGAGTTGCCGTGAAAATCAAATGAGAGATGTAGGAAAATGCCGAATAAATTGTACAAAAGTACAAATTATATTTCTGTCAGAGGTGTCATCCTTTCTGTCTACAGCTATACATTCAAATAGAATGTCCCCATGATTTAAAAAACAACTTTCCATATTGTCCCGTGCTTTTACTAACAATGCCTAAACATGTAGTAAAAGTATGAATTCTCTCACACTGATACTTACAGATCTCCAATTCATGTTTTCTAAAGCATATTTTTATTGAGGTTTGTTCCTCATAAAGTGAAATGTACAAGTCTTAAGTAAATAGTTCAATCACTTTTGATAAATGCATATACCTGTGCAACCCATACCTCTATCAAGATATTGAAGATCTCTGTCACCCGAGAAAGTTCCATGTGCCTTCTAGACCATCACTCCTTTCAGAAATAACCATTGATCTGGTCACTTTTGCTTTGTATTAGTTTGGTCTGTTCTAGAACTTTGTATTCTCTTGTGTTTGGCTTCTTTCATTCAGCATGTTTTGGAAATTTAATCATATTGTTGTGGATATAAGTAACATTAGAATTTTTTAAAAAAGATTCCATTGTATGAATATGCCATAATTTCTTTATGCATACTACTGTTCATGGCCATTTGTATTATTTCTAGTTTTTAACTATCAAGAAAAAAACTTAAGAACAGTCTTATACAAGTCATTGTAAAAGCTTCTGTTTTCCTTTCTTCTGGAAGAATACATAGGACTGGAATTGCAGGGTCATAGTGTAGATGACATACATTTAACTTTTACAGAAACTGCCAGTTTCCCAAAGTGTATAAGGGATTCCATATCCTTGCCAACACTTGGTGTTGTCAGATAGTTTTCAATGTAGCCACGAGTGTGTTCATGGTATCACTGATTTTTTTTTTTTAACATTTTCATGGATTCTTAATCCGGTATCTATAGAACACTCTTGGGGTATGTTTGTGAAATTATACGCAAAACTTTACAGTTGCTTACATTTTGTGTGCGTGTGGACAGAGTCTATAATTTTCAGCTTCTTAATGCAGTCCTTCATCTCTTCAAGTATTTACATTTATACAAAGGGCAGTCTCTAAATGTATGATTTCTGGTCAGTCCGATAGCATAGGCCATAATAAAATATCAGGAATCAACTATTTATGCTCTCACTTCTTATAGATTTTATTTTACTGTAAAATGCAGTTAAGTAACACAAATTCTCACTAACTCTTAATGTCTAAAAATACTATTTGGCCCAGATTTCTAGAATGTCCTCATGCATCCACAGCCCTTTCTATAATGAAAATCATCTCCTCTGGCCCTATGTTATTAGAAAAGGAAATTTACATTTCTGATTTGATTAACGAAAAATCAGTCATGCTAACTTTCACAGTGAATGTCTTTTGGCCTACCTGAAGCTCGGGCAAATAAAACAGGTAGGTGTAATTGCTGCAGACATTTGGCATGCCCTATAAGGCCCAATTTATGATTGTGATTAGCCTCATCATTGTAGACTTTGAGAAATTTGCTTCCTAGATTGTTGTTTATTTTCATGTGCATAATTTAGCAAAGGTTTTCAGAACATCATTTTTATGTGTGTGAACTTAAAAACTAGTGAGCTTCAGAAAGGATAAGGTTTCCTTTTGCAAACCCTCACATTCACTGATAAAATTCACAATGAATGAATCAAGGATTAAAGAAAGAATTGAAAAATGTTTGCTCATTCTGTGGATGTCCTGTTTATGCCCAATTCATCATGTGCCATTAACTGACAATGGTCATTTCCCATATAATAATTTTAAAAAGAGCTAGCGTCTAGCATTCATCTTGGTAAATGTCTTTTTAAAATATATATTTTTAACTGGTGTGAGATGGTATCTCACTGTGGTTTTGATTTGCATTTCTCTGATGGCCAGTGATGATGAGCATTTTTTCATGTGTCTGTTGGCTGTATGAATGCCTTCTTTTGAGAAATGTCTGTTCATATCCTTTGCCCACTTTTTGATGAATGGCAATCATTAAAAAGTCAGGAAACAACAGGTGCTGGAGAGGATGTGGAGAAATAGGAACACTTTTACACTGTTGGTGGGATTGTAAACTAGTTCAACCATTATAGAAAACAGTATGGCGATTCCTCAAGGATCTAGAACTAGATGTACCATATGACCCAGCCATCCCATTACTGGGTATATACCCAAAAGATTATAAATCATGCTGCTATAAAGACACATGCACACGTATGTTTATTGCGGCACTATTCACAATAGCAAAGACCTGGAATCAACCCAAATGTCCATCAGTGACAGACTGGATTAAGAAAATGTGGCACATATACACCATGGAATACTATGCAGCCATAAAAAAGGATGAGTTTGTGTCCTTTGTAGGGACATGGATGCAGCTGGAAACCATCATTCTTAGCAAACTATCACAAGAACAGAAAACCAAACACCGCATGTTCTCACTCATAGGTGGGAACTGAACAATGAGATCACTTGGACTCGGGAAGGGGAACATCACACACCGGGGCCTATCATGGGGAGGGGGGAGGGGGGAGGGATTGCACTGGGAGTTATACCTGATGCAAATGACGAGTTGATGGGTGCTGACGAGTTGATGGGTGCAGCACACCAACATGGCACAAGTATACATATGTAACAAACCTGCACGTTATGCACATGTACCCTAGAACTTAAAGTATAATAATAAAAAATAAATAAAAAAAAATCACACTTTACACATTAAAAAATATATATATATTTTTTATTTTTGTGGGTACATAGTAGGTATATATATTTATGGGGTACATGAGGTTTTTTGGTATAGACATGCAATGTGTAATAATCACATCATGAAAAATTACGTATCTGTTCCTTCAAGCATTTATCCTTTGTGCTACAAACAATCTAATTATACTCCTTTAGTTATTTTAAAAGATGCAATTAAAATATTATTGACTGTAGTCCCCCTGTTGTGTCTCACTTATTTGTGGGATCTAAAACCAAAACAATTGAACTCATGGAGACAGAGAATAGAAGGGTGGTTACCAGAGGCTGGGAAGGGTAGTGGGGGGCGGGAGAGAGGTGGGAGTGATTAATGAGTAAGAAAAAAAAAATGCCAGGCACAGTGGCTCCCGCCTGGGAGGCCAAGGTGGGCGGTTCGCTTGAGCTCAGGAGTTCAAGACCAACATGGGTGACTCAGCAAAACCTCATCTCTACTAAAAATACAAAAATTAGCCAGGAGTGGTAACACATGGCTGTAATCCCAGCTACTTGGGAGGTTGAGGCACGAGAATCACTTGAACCTGGGAGGTAGAGGTTACAGTGAGTTGAGATCATGCCACTGCACTCCAGCCTGGGTGACAGAGTGAGACTCTGTCAAAAAAAAAAAAAAAAAAAAAGAAGAAGAAGAACAAATAAGACCTAGAAATGTCTTTTGTTAGGAGTTTGGGTTTGATTAACAGCAACACAGAATTATGTGTTGGACATCTATACTGCATCCAAATTGCTTGAGTATTAAAATAATGAATGAGATACAGTAGGATGGCACTATCATTCCAGACTACTAGAGTTGTCAAGGTATTAGTTCAGCTAGTTCAGTATCTCACTGATGGTCACTAGATATGATGAGAGGAGAGGTGGAGCAGGGGAGAAAGTTCAGATATACTGTTGTTTCTTTGTAACAGCTTTATTGAGATCTAATTTACATACCATACAACTCGCCCATTTTTAGCATATAATTTCATGATTTTCAGTATATTCACAGAATTGTGCAACTGTCACCACAATTAATTTCAGAATATTTACAGCATCTCGAAAGAAACCTATACCCTTTAGCAATCACACCCGTCCCCCTCTTCCCCCAAGTCTTTCCAGCCCTAGCTAACCAGGAAACTACTTTTTGTCTCTATGGATTTGCCTATTCTGGACACGTCATAAATATGGAATCATAAAATAATGTAGTTTTTGTGACTGTCTTCTCTCAATTAGCACAACATTATGAAGGTTCATCCATATTGTAACATTTATTCATACATCATTCCTTTTTATTATTAAAGAATGTTCTATTGCATGGGCAAGACCACATTTTATTTACTCATTTATCATTGATAGATATTTATATTGTTTCCACATTTTAGCTGCTGTGAATAATGTTGCTATGAACATTTGTGTAGAACTTTTTAAACTTATGTTTTCAATTCTCTTGGGTATACATCTAGAAGTTGAACTGTTCGGTCTTGTAGAACGTCTATGTTTAACTGAGGAACTGCTAAACTGTTTTCTAAGCAGCTGCATAATTTTACAATCCCACCAGCTATGTATTGGAATTCTGAGTTCTTCACATCCTCCACAACACGTGTTATTGTCAGTCTTTTTTATTTTAGTCATTCTAAGGGGTATGAAGTGGTATCTTACTGTGGTTTTGAATGGCATTTATCTGATGGTAATAATGTTGAGCATCTTTAAAATTTTTTTTAAAATTTATTTATTATTATTATACTTTAAGTTGTAGGGTACATGTGCATAACGTGCAGGTTTGTTACATATGTATACTTCTGCCATGTTGGTGTGCTGCACCCATCAACTCATCATTTACATCAGGTATAACTCCCAATGCAATCCCTCCCCCCTCCCCCCTCCCCATGATAGGCCCCGGTGTGTGATGTTCCCCTTCCCGAGTCCAAGTGATCTCATTGTTCAGTTCCCACCTATGAGTGAGAACATGCGGTGTTTGGTTTTCTGTTCTTGAGATAGTTTGCTAAGAATGATGGTTTCCAGCTGCATCCATGTTCCTACAAAGGACACAAACTCATCCTTTTTTATGGCTGCATAGTATTCCATGGTGTATATGTGCCACATTTTCTTAATCCAGTCTGTCACTGATGGACATTTGGGTTGATTCCAGGTCTTTGCTATTGTGAATAGTGCCGCAATAAACATACGTGTGCATGTGTCTTTATAGCAGCATAATTTATAATCCTTTGGGTATATACCCAGTAATGGGATGGCTGGGTCATATGGTACATCTAGTTCTAGATCCTTGAGGAATCGCCATACTGTTTTCCATAATGGTTGAACTAGTTTACAATCCCACCAACAGTGTAAAAGTGTTCCTATTTCTCCACATCCTCTCCAGCACCTGTTGTTTCCTGACTTTTTAATGATCGCCATTCTAACTGGTGTGAGATGGTATCTCATTGTGGTTTTGATTTGCATTTCTCTGATGGCCAGTGATGATGAGCATTTTTTCATGTGTCTGTTGGCTGTATGAATGTCTTCTTTTGAGAAATGTCTGTTCATATCCTTTGCCCACTTTTTGATGGGGTTGTTTGTTTTTTTCTTGTAAATTTGTTTGAGTTCTTTGTAGGTTCTGGATATTAGCCCTTTGTCAGACGAGTAGATTGCAAAAATTTTCTCCCATTCTGTAGGTTGCCTGTTCACTCTGATGGTAGTTTCTTTTGCTGTGCAGAAGCTCTTTAGTTTAATGAGATCCCATTTGTCAATTTTGGCTTTTGCTGCCATTGCTTTTGGTGTTTTAGACATGAAGTCTTTGCCCATGCCTATGTCCTGAATGGTACTACCTAGGTTTTCCTCTAGGATTTTTATGGTATTAGGTCTAACATTTAAGTCTCTAATCCATCTTGAATTAATTTTCGTATAAGGAGTAAGGAAAGGATCCAGTTTCAGCTTTCTACTTATGGCTAGCCAATTTTCCCAGCACCATTTATTAAATAGGGAATCCTTTCCCCATTTCTTGTTTCTCTCAGGTTTGTCAAAGATCAGATGGCTGTAGATGTGTGGTATTATTTCTGAGGACTCTGTTCTGTTCCATTGGTCTATATCTCTGTTTTGGTACCAGTACCATGCTGTTTTGGTTACTGTAGCCTTGTAGTATAGTTTGAAGTCAGGTAGCGTGATGCCTCCAGCTTTGTTCTTTTGACTTAGGATTGTCTTGGAGATGTGGGCCCTTTTTTGGTTCCATATGAACTTTAAAGCAGTTTTTTCCAATTCTGTGAAGAAACTCATTGGTAGCTTGATGGGGATAGCATTGAATCTATAAATTACCTTGGGCAGTATGGCCATTTTCACGATATTGATTCTTCCTATCCATGAGCATGGTATGTTCTTCCATTTGTTTGTGTCCTCTTTGATTTCACTGAGCAGTGGTTTGTAGTTCTCCTTGAAGAGGTCCTTTACATCCCTTGTAAGTTGGATTCCTAGGTATTTTATTCTCTTTGAAGCAATTGTGAATGGAAGTTCATTCCTGATTTGGCTCTCTGTCTGTTACTGGTGATAAGAATGCTTGTGATCTTTGCACATTAATTTTGTATCCTGAGACTGCTGAATTTGCTTATCAGCTTAAGGAGATTTTGGGCTGAGACAATAGGGTTTTCTAAATATACAATCATGTCATCTGCAAAGAGGGACAATTTGACTTCTTCTTTTCCTAACTGAATACCCTTGATTTCTTTCTCTTGCCTAATTGCCCTAGCCAGAACTTCCAACACTATGTTGAATAGGAGTGGTGAGAGAGGGCATCCCTGTCTTGTGCCAGTTTTCAAAGGGAATTTTTCCAGTTTTTGCCCATTCAGTATGATATTGGCTGTGGGTTTGTCATAAATAGCTCTTATGATTTTGAGGTACGTTCCATCAATACCAAATTTATTGAGCGTTTTTAGCATGAAGGGCTGTTGAATTTTGTCAAAAGCCTTTTCTGCATCTATTGAGATAATCATGTGGTTCTTGTCTTTGGTTCTGTTTATATGCTGGATTATGTTTATTGATTTGCGAATGTTGAACCAGCCTTGCATCCCAGGGATGAAGCCCACTTGATCATGGTGGATAAGCTTTTTGATGTGCTGCTGAATCCAGTTTGCCAGTATTTTATTGAGGATTTTTGCATCGATGTTCATCAGGGATATTGGTCTAAAATTCTCTTTTTTTGTTGTGTCTCTGCCAGGCTTTGGTATCAGGATGATGTTAGCCTCATAAAATGAGTTAGGGAGGATTCCCTCTTTTTCTATTGATTGGAATAGTTTCAGAAGGAATGGTACCAACTCCTCCTTGTACCTCTGGTAGAATTCAGCTGTGAATCCATCTGGTCCTGGACTCTTTTTGGTTGGTAGGCTATTAATTATTGCCTCAATTTCAGAGCCTGCTATTGGTCTATTCAGGGATTCAACTTCTTCCTGGTTTAGTCTTGGAAGAGTGTAAGTGTCCAGGAAATTATCCATTTCTTCTAGATTTTCCAGTTTATTTGCGTAGAGGTGTTTATAGTATTCTCTGATGGTAGTTTGTATTTCTGTGGGGTCGGTGGTGATATCCCCTTTATCATTTTTAATTGCGTCGATTTGATTCTTCTCTCTTTTCTTCTTTATTAGTCTTGCTAGTGGTCTGTCAATTTTGTTGATCTTTTCAAAAAACCAACTCCTGGATTCATTGATTTTTTGGAGGGTTTTTTTGTGTCTCTATCTCCTTCAGTTCTGCTCTGATCTTAGTTATTTCTTGCCTTCTGCTAGCTTTCGAATGTGTTTGCTCTTGCTTCTCTAGTTCTTTTAATTGCGATGTTAGAGTGTCAATTTTAGATCTTTCCTGCTTTCTCTTGTGGGCATTTAGTGCTATAAATTTCCCTCTACACACTGCTTTAAATGTGTCCCAGAGATTCTGGTATTGTTGTATCTTTGTTCTCATTGGTTTCAAAGAACATCTTTATTTCTGCCTTCATTTCGTTATGTACCCAGTAGTCATTCAGGAGCAGGTTGTTCAGTTTCCATGTAGTTGAGCGGTTTTGATTGAGTTTCTTAGTCCTGAGTTCTAGTTTGATTGCACTGTGGTCTGAGAGACAGTTTGTTATAATTTCTGTTCTTGTACATTTGCTGAGGAGTGCTTTACTTCCAATTACATGGTCAATTTTGGAGTAAGTACGATGTGGTGCTGAGAGGAATGTATATTCTGTTGATTTGGGGTGGAGAGTTCTATAGATGTCTATTAGGTCTGCTTGCTGCAGAGATGAGTTCAATTCCTGGATATCCTTGTTAACTTTCTGTCTCGTTGATCTGTCTAATGTTGACAGTGGAGTGTTGAAGTCTCCCATTATTATTGTATGGGAGTCTAAGTCTCTTTGTAAGTCTCTAAGGACTTGCTTTATGAATCTGGGTGCTCCTGTATTGGGTGCATATATATTTAGGATAGTTAGCTCTTCCTGTTGAATTGATCCCTTTACCATTATGTAATGGCCTTCTTTGTCTCTTTTGATCTTTGATGGTTTAAAGTCTGTTTTATCAGAGACTAGTATTGCAACCCCCGCTTTTTTTTGTTCTCCATTTGCTTGGTAAATCTTCCTCCATCCCTTTATTTTGAGCCTATGTATGTCTCTGCGTGTGAGATGGGTCTCCTGAATACAGCAGACTGATGGGTCTTGACTCTTTATCCAGTTTGCCAGTCTGTGTCTTTTAATTGGGGCATTTAGTCCATTTACATTTAAGGTTAAGATTGTTATGTGTGAACTTGATCCTGCCATTATGATATTAACTGGTTATTTTGCTCGTTAGTTGATGCAGTTTCTTCCTAGCCTCGATGGTCTTTACATTTTGGCATGTTTTTGCAATGGCTGGTACTGGTTATTCCTTTCCATGTTTAGTGCTTCCTTCAGGGTCTCTTGTAAGGCAGGCCTAGTGGTGACAAAATCTCTAAGCATTTGCTTATCTGTAAAGGATTTTATTTCTCCTTCACTTATGAAACTTAGTTTGGCTGGATATGAAATTCTGGGTTTAAAATTCTTTTCTTTAAGAATGTTGAATATTGGCCCCCACTCTCTTCTGGCTTGTAGAGTTTCTGCCAAGAGATCTGCTGTTAGTCTGCCCTTTGTGGGTAACCCGACCTTTCTCTCTGGCTGCCCTTAAGATTTTTTCCTTCATTTCAACTTTGGTGAATCTGGCAATTATGTGTCTTGGAGTTGCTCTTCTCGAGGAGTATCTTTGTGGCGTTCTCTGTATTTCCTGGATTTGAATGTTGGCCTGCCCTACTAGGTTGGGGAAGTTCTCCTGGATGATATCCTGAAGAGTGTTTTCCAACTTGGTTCCATTTTCCCCCTCACTTTCAGGCACCCCAATCAGACGTAGATTTGGTCTTTTTACATAATCCCATACTTCTTGCAGGCTTTGTTCATTTCTTTTTCTTCTTTTTTCTTTTGGTTTCTCTTCTCGCTTCATTTCATTCATTTGATCCTCAATCGCAGATACTCTTTCTTCCAGTTGATCGAGTCGGTTACTGAAGCTTGTGCATTTGTCACGTATTTCTCGTGTCATGGTTTTCATCTCTTTCATTTCGTTTATGACCTTCTCTGCATTAATTACTCTAGCCATCAATTCTTCCACTTTTTTTTCAAGATTTTTAGTTTCTTTGCGCTGGGTACATAATTCCTCCTTCAGCTCTGAGAAGTTTGATGGACTGAAGCCTTCTTCTCTCATCTCGTCAAAGTCATTCTCCATCCAGCTTTGATCTGTTGCTGGTGATGAGCTGCGCTCCTTTGCCGGGGGAGATGCGCTCTTATTTTTTGAATTTCCAGCTTTTCTGCCCTGCTTTTTCCCCATCTTTGTGGTTTTATCTGCCTCTGGTCTTTGATGATGGTGATGTACTGATGGGGTTTTGGTGTAGGTGTCCTTCCTGTTTGATAGTTTTCCTTCTAACAGTCAGGACCCTCAGCTGTAGGTCTGTTGGAGATTGCTTGAGGTCCACTCCAGACCCTGTTTGCCTGGGTATCAGCAGCAGAGGCTGCAGAAGATAGAATATTTCTGAACAGCGAGTGTACCTGTCTGATTCTTGCTTTGGAAGCTTCCTCTCAGGGGTGTACTCCACCCTGTGAGGTGTGGGGTATCAGACTGCCCCTAGTGGGGGATGTCTCCCAGTTAGGCTACTCAGGGGTCAGGGACCCACTTGAGCAGGGAGTCTGTCCCTTCTCAGATCTCAACCTCCATGTTGGGAGATCCACTGCTCTCTTCAAAGCTGTCAGACAGAGTCGTTTGCGTCTGCAGAGGTTTCGGCTGAGTTTGTTATTGTTTACTGTGCCCTGTCCCCAGAGGTGGAGTCTACAGAGACAGGCAGGTTTCCTTGAGCTGCTGTGAGCTCCACCCAGTTCGAGCTTCCCAGCAGCTTTGTTTACCTACTTAAGCCTCAGCAATGGCGGGCGCCCCTCCCCCAGCCTCGCTACTGCGTTGCCGGTACACAGACTGCTGTGCTAGCAATGAGGGAGGCTCCGTGGGTGTGGGACCCTCCCGGCCAGGTGTGGGATATGATCTCCTGGTGTGCCTGTTTGCTTAAAGCGCAGTATTGGGGTGGGAGTTACCCGATTTTCCAGGTGTTGTGTGTCTCAGTTCCCCTGGCTAGGAAAAGGGATTCCCTTCCCCCTTGCGCTTCCCAGGTGAGGCAATGCCTCGCCCTGCTTCAGCTCTCGCTGGTCGGGCTGCAGCAGCTGACCAGCACCGATTGTCCGGCACTCCCCAGTGAGATGAACCCAGTACCTCAGTTGAAAATGCAGAAATCACTGGTCTTCTGTGTTGCTCGCGCTGGGAGTTGGAGACTGGAGCTGTTCCTATTCGGCCATCTTGCTCCGCCCCAAAATTTTTTTTTAATTTTTAAAACTTTTTGTGGGTACATAGTGGGTGTAGATATTTATGGGGTACATGAGATGATTTGACACAGGCATACAATGTGAAATAAGCACATCATGGAGAATGGCGTATCCATCCCCTCAAGCATTTACCCTTTCAGTTACAAACAATCCAGTTACATTCATTATTTTAAAAATATACAATTGTTATTACTGACCATAGTCACTTTATTGTGCTTATAAAATAGTAGATCTTATTCATTCTTTCTAACTATTTTTTGTACCTATTAATCATCGCTACCTCTCCTCTAGCCCCCACTACCCTTCCCAGCCTCTGGTAACCATCCTTCTTCTCTCTCTGTCTGTTGAGGATCTTTTCTTGTGTTTATATTCCATTTGTATATTTTCCTCTTTGGATAAATGTCTATTCAGATCCTTTACTCACTTTTTAATTGACCTTTCTCTTATTGAGTTATAAGAGGTTTTTGATATGCTTTTAAGTAGTAGCATGAAGTGGAAACAAATGGCAATATGCTCATCTCCAAAATGATAATAAAATATACATATTGATTGAGATGCGTGGAATCACAGAACTTAGAGCTGGAAGTCGCCATAGAGATCTCCAGGGCAAAACCCTTTTTTCATAGATGAGGAAACAAATTATGATGAAGATTAAACGACCTCCTAAGAAGTCACAGCCAGGAGGTCAAAGAACCAAGACTCAAACCCCTGTGTTCTTATGCAGAATCCGCTACTTTGGCTGATAGACTTCATTGCCTGGAAATGCAACAAGATGCTCTGTGCTGCCAAGAATTCTTAGATCTTTGTTTGCCTCTTGTCTTTAAAGATGAGTACAACATTCCTACTTCTTGCTGTAGCTTATACTGGGTTTCTGTTTTGGCCAGGACTAATGGATAATGAGTTACAGCGTACTTCTGAAGCTTGAGAGTGCATCAGAATCACCTGGTGAGCCTGCGAAAACACGATTGTGCCCAGCATACATGATATGTAATATCATGCTAAAAATTGACATAAATATATTTTAAAAACTACATATGATGCAGGAGTGCCATTGGCAAAGGTTGAATAATGTGTAGCACTTATTACATGACCCCAAATAAACATTTATTGAATGGAAATTGAAAAACATGATTTAATATATAACCTTAAAACCATGGTTCTGAAACCTCAGCATGCATGAAAATTATGCACGACTTATTAACACACATACTGCTGAGCCCCACCCCCAAAATTTCTGATTTAGTAGATCTGGGGAGGGATCCAATAATTTGCATTTCTACTAAGTTTCCAGGTGACATTGATACCTGCTGGTCTGGGAACCACACTATAAGAACCACTGCACTACAGGAAAGAAAATAATTCAGTGCCTGGGGCAGCAATAATGTGGTAGAGGGCAGACCTAAATTATAATATAATGCCATATGTAAGTGAAAAATATTTTCAGATGTCCTTAAATAATCTCAGTCTTTTTCAGTGTACACTTTGGAATACATTACTTGCTTTTTTTCCTCATACTTGCTTGAAAGGGAGAAAGAACAAAAATTCCAGTACTTTTGATTTTCCTAAACACAAAATGCAAAATTTTATACCATCCAAATCTATAATAATTTTACATATACAGAGGGCCCTTGATTTATGATTTTTTTACTTTACCATGGTGCTGAAAGCAATATGCATTCAGTAGAAACTGTATTTCATGTGCCTATACAAGCATTCTGTTTTTCACTCTCAGTACAGTATTCAATAAATTACACGACATATTCAACACTTTATCATGAAATAGGCTTTGCGTTAGATGATTTTGCCCAACTGTAAGCTAATGGGAGTGTTCTGATAACATTTAACGTAGACTAGGCTAAGCTATCATGTTCAGCAGGTTAGGCATATTTAATATATTTTCTTTTTTTTTTTTTTTTTTTTTTTGGCGTGACAACCTTAAAGCATTTAATTACAGGCATAATCACTTTACATTGTAACATCATTCTATTTTACCTGAATTTACATGATCTTCTTTCATAGTACTTCAGGACATAGTAAATACGTTTATATTGTTGACTTATCAGTCTTGCTTCTTCTCAGCCTCCATCTTTCTTTTCAAGTTCACACATCATAATTCTAGTAGGTTGTTCCTATACCATGGGCCCTATAATACTTGAATAATATCTAATTGAATATGAAAAATAAATAAATAAAACTATTACTCTAAAATGCCCAGAAATATGCAAGATGTTTAGATACGGCTATCTCATGCTTGTTCAAGGGTAGTTTTATTACCAGTACTGTTTTTCGCAACACTTGGGAACAATGCTTCGTTCTCGATAGTAATTTTATGATGTCCATTTAGCAAGAAATAGTTAGATTAAACTCAGGCCAAGAATCAGAAGATGTGAGTATTATTCTCAGCTGTTCCATTGCCTCCTTGTATGTCTTTGGGCGGGTTCCTTAACTTTTTTTTTTTTCCTTTCTTTTTTTTTTTTTCTTTTTTTCTTTTTTTTTATTTTTATTTTTTAATTTATTTATTATTATTATACTTTAAGTTGTAGGGTACATGTGCATAACGTGCAGGTTTGTTACATATGTATACTTGTGCCATGTTGGTGTGCTGCACCCATCAACTCGTCATTAACATCAGGTATAACTCCCAGTGCAATCCCTCCCCCCTCCCCCCTCCCCATGATAGGCCCCGGTGTGTGATGTTCCCCTTCCTGAGTCCAAGTGATCTCATTGTTCGGTTCCCACCTATGAGTGAGAACATGCGGTGTTTGGTTTTCTGTTCTTGTGATAGTTTGCTAAGAATGATGGTTTCCAGCTGCATCCATGTCCCTACAAAGGACACAAACTCATCCTTTTTGATGGCTGCATAGTATTCCATGGTGTATATGTGCCACATTTTCTTAATCCAGTCTGTCACTGATGGACATTTGGGTTGATTCCAAGTCTTTGCTACTGTGAATAGTGCCGCAATAAACATACGTGTGCATGTGTCTTTATAGCAGCATAATTTATAATCCTTTGGGTATATACCCAGTAATGGGATGGCTGGGTCATATGGTACATCTAGTTCTAGATCCTTGAGGAATCGCCATACTGTTTTCCATAATGGTTGAACTAGTTTACAATCCCACCAACAGTGTAAAAGTGTTCCTATTTCTCCACATCCTCTCCAGCACCTGTTGTTTCCTGACTTTTTAATGATCGCCGTTCTAACTGGTGTGAGATGGTATCTCATTGTGGTTTTGATTTGCATTTCTCTGATGGCCAGTGATGATGAGCATTTTTTCATGTGTCTGTTGGCTGTATGAAAGTCTTCTTTTGAGAAATGTCTGTTCATATCCTTTGCCCACTTTTTGATGGGGTATATATTTTCAACTTATGATATTTTCAACTTATGAAGGGTTTATCAGGCTGTAACCCCATCATAAGCTGAGGAAAATTTGCATGTGAAGACAGTTGACGAGGATATTTGGCTTCACTTGTTACATAGAATGATTGCTTTAAAACAAGGCAGGAAGAAGATGCCGTTATGATGCAGCTGGAAAGCAGACCAAATTTCTTGGAAGAGTGAAGTCACGGGTAGGATGCTTAAGAGTGCTAAACACTGATCCTTGCACACCATAGGTCCTCTGTTACATGTTTGTTGAATGGATGAATGCTTTATCTGCTGTGGGTTTTACATTGGCTCAATCATGACAACGTTCAAGTTGAAGAACATGGCTGATAGATTTTAGCTACACTTTTCAGATTTCTATATCAGGATGAGGAGCACATGCATTTCACTAAGGCTCTCTGAGTTCCTGTGCATTTTTTTCTCCTGGGAGTTCTAAACCAATATCTGTCCTTAGCTATCAGGCCTTAGGTGAATCAAAAATATTTAAAAATGAATGCCACACATCTGGCACAAGTTATGCTATTAAATTATTCCTGATTTCTAAGATGCAACGTTTGGAAGTTATATAATGAATCAGCTTAAATTGAGTATGTTTTAAGTCTTCAGCGTAGTTATTGTTTTAGTTGAACCTAGTTTAAGAAGTAAGGACATTTTTGTGAATAATTTTATAAAAGGTGTTTATCATAAAAGAGAATAATAGATCCAAGGTTGAATTATCTATATAAAATTTGGAGAATTTTCAGGATGTCAAGACACCAAGACCATATTTCCAAAACCAGGATACAAATTATTATTATTATTAATTATTTGCCCTTTTCTAAAATGGTAAAATGTATGGGTACTCAACTGGCTGATTGCCTAGTGAGTCAAGTGAGTGGAAAAGTGCATGAGCTTTGATGCCAAAGCTGTATTCATATGCTAGCTTTGTTACTTCCGGGCTGGTTGACTATAGCAGACTCTGTGATATGTTGCTCCGATCTCTATTCAGGACTAAGGAACTTGCTTCCCCCCAGCTGCTACAATTGCTTCAGACTTCATCCAACTGACTGACATGACAGTGTAAAGTTCCAGTCCCCTCATCCCAACTCAGAACCTCTCTTAAAGGTCATGACAACTCTAGGGCTCTCTGTCAGATAAGCTGAGGCCTTATTGGAACCACACTGAAGCCCAGCTCTCCCTCTGCCTGTCTCCTGCCTCTTGTGCTTCCCCTTCAGATGCTGATCCTGAGAATATTCCTTAACACATTTTCTGAACACAAATCTCCATTTCAAAGTCTGCTTCTGAGAAACCCAATGTGCAACAGTGATCTTGCATGTCATTTAACTTCTTTGATCCTAAAAAATTTCCTGTAACGATGTTTGTCTCATTTAATCAAGGTTTATATCAGAATTAAATTAAATAACGCGCTTGAATGTCCCCCCAGCACAATGTTGGACACAGAATAGATGCCCAATGATGGAAAATTCCTTTCCAGTCCCCAGCTAGGTTTCCTTCCTGTTTCCAATTAAGTCAAATTTTCCCAGACTGCACACCTCGTGCAACCACAAATTAACATATACTATCTGGGATTTGAGAGAATTTGAATCCTTTCAGTTGGTTTGCCCAATCTCAGGCAAAACAGGTCTATTCTGGGACAAGTTATAAAGAAACATAGCTTACAAAATATTACTACATAGCTGCATAGGCCAGGCAATGGTTCCCAGTGGCTGCTTCTGCAGTCGGTTTTCTCTGACTGCCAAGAAAATGGATGAAAAACATTTTCAAAAATTAATGACTTCATGTGTGATTTAAATCTTCAGCTTGAGCATATATAACCCCGCTTTTAGAGTCCATTTTGAAAAATATATTACCATTTCCTCCTCAAAAATACCGCATAACAACCAAACACCACATGTCTTTACTCATAAGTGGGAATTGAACAATGAGAACACATGGACACAGGGAGGGGAACAGCACATACTGGGCCAGTCAGGGGGTGAGGGGCGAGGGGGGAGAGAGCATTAGGACAAATAGCTAATGCATGTGGGGCTTAAAACCTAGATGATGTGTTGATAGATGCAGCAAACCACTCTGGCACATGTATACCTATGTAACAAACCTGCATGTTCTGCACTTGTATTCTGGAACTCAAAGTAAAAAAAAAAAAAACCATATAGCAAGAACATACTAAAGAGCTTCACTGTGCAACCTGTTGGATTATATGGTAGGCATGGCCAGTGGTGCCATTTACATGGTATAGTGCAGTTCCTCAAAATTTGGAAAGTCTATAATCCACATGTCACTAAAGGGGTTTAACCCAGTTAAGGGCTCTAGGATTGACTGTAATTGTTCACTTTGACAAATATTTTTTTAAGAATGATTCTATATTAGTTTCTGGAGATGTTCAGGTGAATAAGACATGGTCTTCTGTCTTCAGAAACTCATCTTCTGCTTCTTGAAGGTGCTGGCTATATGGACTTTTTTGTCTATAAGAAGGGGATCAGAAATAAAATGTCAAGTTTTTTTAAACCTGTAATAGAAATGTATGTAATGGTGAGAAAGTAGCTGACATAAATTGCTCATGACCCCCCAATGTGCATTCTGTCCTTCTTCCTTTTAGTAATAGACCACATCTTCCATAATTTTAAATGAGCATATGGCCATCCAGATAAAGACTAAATTTCTCTTGTTGCTAGATATGGCCACATGACCACATTCTGGCCAATGGTTCATAAGCAGCAGGATGTCTGTGGTTTCTGGGTTATGTCTTTAAAAGGAAGCTCTTTACCACCACTGTCTCTTTCCTCTAGGCTGCTGGTTGGAAGGCAACCTATCCACAAATGAAAGCTACAGATTGAGAATGAAGACGAAGCTGTAAGTCCTGAATTGTCCATTATCTCTGGAATATTACATAAGAAATACATTTCTATCTTATTTAAACCCCTATATTTTAGGTATTCTTTGTTATAGCAGCTTAATCTGTGCCCCGACTAATATATGTATTATCTTATTTCATCTTCATAATTGTCAAGTGAAGTACTTGTTGGTATTGCCACTTATAGATGAAGATACTGATTCAGAGATTAATTTCCTCAAATTCATTTAGCTAGTAAGTGAGAAGGCTGAAATTCAAGTCCAGGTAATCAGGATTCAAGTCTAATCTTTTCTTCAAATGAATTCTTTTTTTCTTTTGAGACAAAGTCTCGCTTTGTCACCCAGGCTAGAGTGCAGTAGCACAGTCTCAGCTCACGTTAACCTCCGCCTCCCAGGTTGAAGCAGTTCTCATGTCTCAGCCTCTGAGTAGCTGGGATTATAGGCATGCGCCACCACACCCAGTTAATTTTTGTATTTTTGTATTTTTAGTAGAGATGGGGTTTCACCATGTTGGTCAGGCTGGTCTCGATCTCCTGGCCTCAAGTGATCTGCCTTGGCCTCCCAAAGTGCTGGGATTACAGGCATGAGCCACCAAGCCCAGCCAGAGCCACCACACCTGGCCTAAATGGATTCTTTTCAGGAGAAAACTAAAACATTTTCTAGTCTATAAAGTGAAAGGCCATGGAGACATGACCAAAATTTATAAAAGCAAGTAAGGATAGTTAGAACAGGTCTTGTTTATCAAATCTTTTTTTTTTTTTTTAATTATTATACTTTAAGTTCTAGGGTACATGTGCATAACGTGCAGGTTTATTACATATGTATACTTGTGCCATGTTGGTGTGCTGCACCCATCAACTCGTCATTTACATCAGGTATAACTCCCAATGCAATCCCTCCCCCGCCCCATAATAGGCCCCGGGGTGTGATGTTCCCCTTCCGAGTCCAAGTGATCTCATTGTTTAGTTCCCACCTATGAGTGAGAACACGCGGCGTTTGGTTTTCTGTTCTTGCGATAGTTTGCTGAGAATGATAGTTTCCAGCTGCATCCATGTGTTTATCAAATCTTGTGTATTAGAACTGGGACCCTTCTTTGAAGGTCAAAACCAAAATAATTGAAGTTAATAGGAAGAAAAATTGTCCTATTTTGCGTAGAAAGTCAACCAAGAGAAATCGCTACCTTAAGAAGAAGTAAAGACAAAGTATAAATTGGCTGAAGATTTAGGCCATTTATTCACAATAGACTCAGATTAGGGAGGTTTTGGGGGTGTTTGAGTACATCACTAACTTACAATTTTAAGTTTTAAAGAAGAATTCTGCCTTCTTCACAAAGTTTCCCTTGGGGGTCTATCTTAGCCAGGAATCTCAGATGGACTAGCTGGCACAGAATGGCATTCCTTAAATTCTCTTGCTAGTGCTAACACAGCATACCAAGCTGTGGGCAGCTATGTTGCCAACAACTTACAATGAGGAAGAGGCAGACCATATGCTTGGATGTGTCCTCTGTAAATGTCCTTAAATTCACAGTGATGAACAAACAGGTGCATAATAACCATATTTTTCAATTATGTCACAGTTTGAGTTTTGGAAGAGCATCAAGTCATCCTATATCCAAAACAGAAGACTACAGATTGTCTTTGAGTTGGTTGCTTTTGGAAGTTGCCATTGTACCTTCAGAATGAAAGAGTGACACAAGTTAGTTCTTTGCCTTTGAGTAGGATCATCCTCCCTTATGTATGGTCTAAAGTGAGCTGCTTTCTTTCCTTTTCTTCCAACCAGTGTGTTCTAGTGCAACTTACACCACTCCCTCCTGACTCCAGACACCTGTCCCTCCTTTCCCTCTTACCCTGCTTCTCTCTACGTATGCTAAAGGAAGAAGTGTTTTGATAAATCGATAGTTTCCAAACATTAACGTGCACCAGAATCACCTGGAGGGTTAGTGCTGGGCTCCACTCTCAGAGTTTCTGATTTAGTAGGTGTGGGGTAGGGACTGAGAATTTGCATTTCTAACAAGTTCCCAGCTGATGCTGAGGCTGTTAGTCTGGGGACAACATTGAGAATTAATATTTTATATATATATATATGTGTGTGTGTGTGTGTGTATATATATAAAATACATACACACACACACTCATCTCTTTTAAAAATTTTTATTTTAAAAATTTTCACTTTTTTTTTTTGAGTTGGAGTCTCACTCTATTGCTAAGGCTAGAGTGCAGTGCACCCTGTCGGCTCACTGCAACCTCCATCTCCTGGGTTCAAGCAATTCGCCTGCCTCAGCCTCCTGAGTAGCTGGGATTACAGGCACCCACCACCACGCCTGGCTAGTTTTTATGTTTTTAGTAGAGATGTGGTTTCACCATGTCATATACATGCAGGTTTGTTACAAAGGTATGTTGTGTAGTGCCGAGGTTTGTCCTTCTGTAGTGAACATATATCAGAAGGTGAATATATACTCACCAGGAAGCTTTTTAGCCCTTGTTACCCTCCCTCCAGTCTTTTGGAGTTGCCAGTGTCTATTGTTCCTGTCTTTATGTCCCTGTGAACCCAATATTTAGCATCCACTTATAAGAGAGAACATGCGATATTTGGTTTTCTGTTTCTGCATCAGTTCTCTTAGCATAATGGCTGCCAGCTGCATCCATGTTGCTGCAAAGGACATGAATGTATTCTTTTTTTAAGGCTGCATAGTATCCCATGGTGTACATGTACTACATTTTCTTTATCTAATCCACTCTTGATGGGCACCTAGGTTGATTCCATGTGTTTGCTATTATAAACAGTGCTGTGATTAACATACAAGTGCATGCATCTTTTTGGTGGAACAGTTTATTTTCCTTGGGGTATATATCTAGTAACAGCATTGTTGAGTCAACTGGTAGTTCTATTTTTAATTCTTTGAGAAATCTCCAAACTGCTTTCTGTAGAGGCTAAACTAATTTGCATTCCCACCAAGAGTGTATAAACATTCCCTTTTCTCGATAACTTCACCAGCACCTGTTATTACTATTATTTTTTTTAAGACAGGTCATATTTATTCTGCTTTTACAGGGCAAGGAATATTTATTTAATAAATGAATAAATGATCTTACATGCAATCATTTGAGATTACTCAAAAGAGGTACATATCAACAATAAAGAATAATGATAATGAACCTTCCCTAATTTTTATAAATATTTTAGTTATGGCAATAAGAATAGCTTCAGGTTCCAGGGCAATCTCTGCCCACACTTTTTAAGAAATAATGTTTATTTTAAGTTCAAAGGTACATGTACAAGTTTGTTATATAGGTAAACTTGTGTCACGGGGGTTTGTCGTACAGATTATTTCATCACCCAGGTGTTAAGCCTAGTACCCATTAGTTATTTTCCCTCCTACCACCCTCTACCCTCTGAAAAGCCTCATTGTGTGTTGTTCCCCTCTGTATGTCCATGTGTTCTCATCATTTAGCTCCCAATTATTGGTTTTCTGTTCCTGTGTTAGTTGGCTAAGGATAATGGCCTCTGGCTTCATGCATGTTCTTGCAAAGGAGATGATCTCATTCTTTTTTATGACCAGCATATGTTATTTTTTGACTTTTTAATAATAGTCATGCTGACTGGTGTGAGATAATATCTCATTGTGGTTTTAATTTGCATGTCTGATGATTAGTGATGTTGAGCAGGTTTTCATATGCTTGTTGGCTGCTTATAGGTCTTTTTTTGAGAACTGTCTGTTCACATCCTTTGCTCACTTTTTAATAGAGTTGTTTGGTTTTTTTGTTGTTGTTGTTGATTCCATGAAGTACGTTATAGATTCTGGATATTGGTCCTTTGTTGGATGTCTAGTTTACAAAAAAATTTTCCTATTCTGAAGGTTTTCTGTTTGCTCTGTTGAGAGTTTCTTTTGCTGTGCAGAAGTGCTTTAGTTTAATTAAGTCCTATTTATCTATTTTTGATTTTGTTGCACTTGCTTTTGGGGTCTTCATCATAAATTATTTGCCTAGACCAATGTCTGAAAGAGCATTTCCTAGGTTTTCTTCTAGAATTTTTATTTTTATAGTTTGGGGTTTTAGGAACTTAGAATTTTTATAGTTCGAGGTTTTAAATTTAATCTGTAGTCCAGCTTGAGTCAATTTTTGTATATGGTGAGAAGTAGGGGTCCAGTTTCATTCTTCTGCATATATAGTTAGTCAGTTTTTCCAGCACCATTCATTGAATAAGATGTTCTTTCCCTATTGTTTATTTTTGTGAACTTTTTTGAAGGTGAGTTGGTTGTAGGCCTGTGGCTTTATTTCAGGGGCCTCTGTTCTGTTCCATTTGTTTATGCGTCTATTTTTGTAGCAGTATCAGGCTGTTTTGGTAACTGTAACCGTGTAGTATAGTTTGAAGTCAGGTAATATGATGCCTCCAGCTTTGTTCTTTTGCTTAGGATTGATTTGGCTATTCAGGCTCTTTTTTGGTTCCATATGGATTTTAGCATAGTTTTTTCTAGTTCTGTAAATAATGACGTTGGAAGTGTAACAGAAATAGCATTGAATCTGTAGATAGCTTTTAACATTATGGACATTTTAACAATGTTTGTTCTTCCAACCCATGAACATGGAATGCTTTTCCATTTGCTTGTGTCATCTATGATTTCTTTCAGCAGTTAGGTATATTCCCAGGTATATTCTTGGTTAGGTATATTCCCAGGTATTTCTTTTTTTTGGGCTATTGTAAATGGGATTGCATTCCTGATTTGGTTCTCAGATTGTATAGGTGTATAGAATTGGTAGTCCTAGCTCTTCAGGAAGCTGAGGTTGGAAGATCACTTGAGCCCAGGAGATGGCTGCAGTGAGCTAGGATCGTGCCTGTGCACTCCAGCCTGAGCTACAGAGTGAGATCTTGTCAGAAAGAAAGAAAGAAAGAAAGAAGGAAAGAAAGGAAGGAAGGAAGGAAGGAAGGAAGGAAGGAAGGAAGGAAGGAAGGAAGGAAGGAAAGAAGGAAGGAAGGAGCAAGGAAGGAAGGAAGGAAAGAGAGAGAGAGAAAGGAAGGAAGGAAGGAAAGAGAGAGAAAGAAAGAGAAAGAAAGAAAGAAAGAAAGGAAAGAAAGAAAGAAAGAAAGAAAGAAAGAAAGAAAGAAAGAAAGAAAGAAAGAAAGAAAGAAAGAAAGAGAAAGAAAGAAATATCACTGTTTTCTTGTATGTTGATTTTGTATCCTGAGACTTTGCTGAAGTTGTTTATCTGGTCTAGGAGTCTTTTAGCAGAATCTTTAGGGTTTTCTAGGTATAGAATGTTATCAGCAAAGAGATAATTTGACTTCCTCTTGTTCTATTTGAATGCCGTTTATGTATATGTCTCCTGAGTGCTCTGGCTAGGACTTTCAGTACTGTGTTGAATAAGAGTGGTGAAAGCGAACATTGTCTCTCTCTCTCTCTCTTTTTTTTTTTGAGATGGAACCTCACTCTGTTGCCCAGGCTGGAGTACAGTGGTGCCATCTTGGCTCACTGCAACCTCTGCCTCCTGGGCTCAAGCAATTCTCGTGCCTCAGCCTCCCGAGTAGTTGGGACCACAGGTGCGCACCACCACGCCCTGCTAATTTTTGGTTTCAGTAGAGATGAGGTCTCACCATGTTGGCCAGGATGGTATTGAACTCCTGACCCCAAGTGATCTGCCTGCCTCAGCCTCCCAAAGTGACATTCTTGTCTTGTTCCAACTTTTGAACATTCAGTATGGGATGTTGGCTATGGGTTTGTCATAGATGGCTGTTATTATTTTGAGGTGTATTCCTTTGATGCCCAGTTCATTGAGGGTTTTTATCATGAAGGGATTTTGGATTTTATTGAATGCTTTTTCTGTGTCTATTGAGATGATCCTATGGGTTTTGTTTTTAAACTAATCTCTTTTTGCTCACTGCAAGAGTTGCTATGCAAAATCCGCTCTCCTCTGTTTGTGAGACTGTTAATTTCCTTAGGTCTCACCCTTCTTTATATTCTCAGAGTTTGGCAATGTGCCTGACCAAGTGGACATCTCACAAATGTTTGTTGATTCTCTGTTGTTATGGACTGAATGTTTGTTTCTCCCCCAAGTTCCTATGTTGAAATCTAATCCTCAGTGTGACAGTATTTGCAGGTGGGGCCTTTGAGATCTAATTAGATCATGAGGGTGGAACCCTGATGAATGGAATTAGTTCCCTTATAAGAAAGCTAGCTCACCCTCTTTTCTCCACATGATTTTACAAGGAGAAGCAACCTTGGAAGAGGGCCCTCACTAGCCACCAAATCAGGTGGCACCCTGATCTCAGACTTCCAGTCCCCAAACTCCGAGAAATAAAAAGTTGTTGTTCAAGCCACCCAGTCCATCATATTTTGTTATAGCACTCCAAGCTGACAAAGACACCTGTGTAATCCTTCTCTACTTCTATCCTCTTATAAATAAGGGCTTATCTCCTTTCAGCAAAAAATTCTATTGCACAAAGCATTCTTTAAGATGTAGAATTGTTCATAACCCCAGTGAATTTCATTGAAATATGAGGAGTTGGACACTATTTCCAATGAATTGTGCATAGTCCACTTTGGTTTTTTATATGCTTGGAAGACTTAAGTTAATTATCTTTTGGTTGCTGGCAACTTCTCAATAAGATATCTGTCAAGTGTAATACTGTCAGAAGGCATTTGGCAACATAAAGAAGAGCAAATTATGTAAGAAGGATAAACATTTTCCCTCCCTGGGATAAGGAAAGAGTGTGAGGAGAAGAAAATCACATTAGTAGTTTAAAATGCTCTTTTCTCATGAGAACATTTAAGAACAATAATGTTGGTTTATACCAGTTAACACTGAGTTCCCAGAGATGATACAATTCTGTTTCAATGTAGCCTTTCCTCTGATAGCTTAAAGCTTGGCTTAGTCCCAGAACCATTTTCTAGCCTGATGTGACTCCTCAGTTCATCTCTGAAGAGAAGTGGCTTTCAAAGAAGGTTTTTAATCTTGCATTACGTTTTTGGAATTTTTGTGTCAAGATGTCCAGAGGGCATGATATAACAGACTCTTTAAATAATATTCTTTTGAGGTAATTGCATTGGAAAATACAGCCAGCCATTAGAATAGGAATATGATACCTTAGTCTGTTTCGGTTTCCATAACAAATACACCCAATAAATATATACACCTACTGTGTACCCACAAAAAATTTTAAAACGATTAAAAAATTTGAAAACCCAAATAAAGCATGTACAAGATTTTTTAAGTTAAAACACACACACACACACACACACACACACACACACACACACACACACACACACAGAGTACCATAGACTGGGTGGCTAATGAACAACAGAAATTTATTTCTCACAGTTCTGAAATTAGATGCCTGAGACCAGGGTGCCAGCATGGTGGAACTCTGGTGAGCTCCTTCTTCAGGGCTGCAGACTGCTGATCCTTGCTGTATCCTTTTATGGTGGAGAACAGAGAGCAGTAAGCAGCAAGCTCTCTCATGACTCCTATAAGGGCACTAGTCCCATAGACCGTCTTTTTGTTTTTGTTTGTTTGTTTGTTTGTTTGTTTTTTAAGATGGAGTCTGTCGCCCAGACTGGAGTGCAGTGGCACGAATCTCAGCTCATTGCAAGCTCCGCCTCCCGGGTTCACGCCATTCTCCTGCCTCAGCCTCCCTAGTAGTTGGGGCTACAGGGGCCCACCACCACGACCGGCTAATTTTTTGTATTTTTTGTAGAGACGGGGTTTCACAATGTTAGCCAGGATGGTCTCGATCTCCTGACCTCGTGATCCACTGGTCTCGGCCTCCCAAAGTGCTGGCATTACAGGCGTGAGCCTCAGTGCCTGGCTCCCATAGACCTCTTCTAATTTAAATTACCTCCCAAAGTCCCTACCTCCTAATACTATAACATTGTAGATAGGGTTTCAACATATGACTTTTGGGGGGGACACAACATTCATTCCATAATAATGTCACATAAAAATTATAATGTACTGTTACAAATTTCTTTTCTTATTTGAAGCTGCATGCAATCCATAGTGATTTATCTTTTAGAATAAGGCAGCAATGGTTAAAGGCACTCACTTTACAGTAAGAAAGCCAGCTGAAAGAGGCATAATCTTAGCATCTACTATTATTTAGATAGACTCTATCTATCTATCTATCTATCTATCTATCTATCTATCTATCTATCTATCTATCTTTTTTCTTGAAACAGGGTCTCACTCTGTCACCCATGCTGGAGTGCAGTGGCATAATCACGGCTCACTGCAGCCTCAAGCTCCCAGGGCTCAAGCGATCCTCCCATCTCAGACTCCTGAGTAGCTGAGAGTACAGGCGCATGCCACCATGCCTGGCTAGAGTCTGTATACTTTAGAAGCTTTTGGTTCTGGTACAGAGGTGACAAATAAATGACTTGTCAGACTGTACCCATTTGACGTTGCCCTGCTGAGCCCCAAAGCATCTTTGGAGTCCTCCATGCAGCACTAGACTACATTGGTAGGAACCTTGACTCTGGAGTCAGGACAGAGCTGGGTTTGAGTAACTACTGTAGTTACGAGAGATAAGCTCTTGGACAGGGCGCTAATCTCTAAGCCTTGGTGTTAGTAAACAAGAGCAGTCGTTGTACCCATCTCACAGGGCTCTCATAAGCTTAAATGAGAGAATACATACACATTCCTTAGCACAGGACTCCGGCACAGGGAGCTCCATAATATTAGCTCTTCTTCCTCTTGATATTATTATTAATAACTAATAAGATTTGGCAAAAGTAAAATTATTTGAGGACCACTTCCTCCCCCATAGTGCTTAGATCATGTCTGGGGAAAGTCCTAATTTATTAGATTTCAACGTTGCTAACTAATCAGCCTCTATCCTTCCTGTTACAACACATTTAAGTGAGTACACAGTCACTCACCCAATTGGGCTACAGCTTTCTGACTCCAAGCCCAGCTTTCCCTGTAATCTCTATCTCCTCCAGACTTTTCTGCTCAAATAGTGCTGATTCTGACACAGGGGAAGGTACCATTACTGTTGTTTGCTGCATCCTCTCAACAGATAATGGGTTGAACACTGTCAAACACAACTTATTACCTTCTCCCACATTGTAGTAGAGTTTAAGGATATTGCATGCAAAAGCTACTATTCCATTCTACTTCTCAAGCAGATCTTAAACACATTCATTTTTCCCATATGCATGCTGCCTTGCCTCTGAGTTCATACACCATTCCATCTTGCCTGGATTTCTAAAATAGCTTCACAAAATGAGCTCTCTCCTCCCACTTTTGCTTCTGTTCCAACAAATTGTCATCTTGGTCAGTTTGATTTTTTTTTTTAATGCAGTCCTGACCACAATCCATGCTTATAATTCCTCAATGGCCGTTTAGACTCTTGTAATAAAATACAAACTCAAGAACACTGCCTAGATGGCCCTGCCTGAATTTGCCTCTCCCCGTCTCTCCAGTCCCACCACATACACCTCTCTTCCCTTCTCTATGTGTCATAGCTCTTGCTGGCATCTTTCAGATCTTCAAATGAGCCTACCTCCTTCCTTTCTCAGGGACTTCGCACATGCTGCTCCCTTTTCCTAGAATGTCCTTGCCCCAACTCTTAACCTGCTTGAGTCTGATTGCGTTTTTAGGTTTCAATTCAACTGTTGCTTCCTCAGAAAACTCTTCACTCACCAACCCAAATACAAATTATATCCCAACTGTTATTCTCTTTGTGCCATTTGTAGTTTTGCTCCATAGAGGTTAGCATGATTTGTAATTCTATATGAACTCTACATTTACTTGTTTACCGTTTCTCTCTCCTTCTATATTGTATAACGCTTGTGCGTGTAATCACTCTTTCAGGGTAAAAATCTTAACCAGATTCTGTTTAGCCTCACAAGCAGAACCTTTCCTTTCCTTGTCATCACAATGCCAGGGTAGATTGTGAGAGTCCCATCCTCCTTTTGTGGCGTGGGTATGTACTGTGTCCTGGTATTTTACAAATGGGGTACCTGTCCTCATGAGATAAGTTGGATGAGGTATGAACTAAGTCTAGAGACAGGAAAGTGTTACTTGAGCTAGGTGGTTTCTGGGAATATTTGTTAGCATAGGCTAACATTTCTGTAACACACTACAACATTTTAGTGGCTTAACACCATAAAAGTTCACTTTTGCTCAAGTAAGAGTCCATTGCAGGTATGTGTGATCAGGGTGGCTACCTTGTGTCATTTTCTTCCAAGCAGGGACTCAGGGATATAAGCTGTCCCCTAGGGATTTAGAGCCTGTCATCTCTACCCAGCAGAACAAGAAAGAGGGAGCATGGAAGGAGCATAGACAAAACAGGAAGAAGTGTATGTCACTTCTACCCACGTTCCATTGGCCAGAACCCACTGGTTCACAATAGGATTTCATCTAATAGCAAGGAAGGCTGGGAAATATAGTCTAACTCTATGCCCAGGAAGAAGAGGCAGGCATGGATTTTGGATGCCCAGGGAAAGAACGATTGGTATAGGCCCAGGTGTGGGTGATAGGTGGTGATCCCTAAGTTTTGGCGAGTCCACCCTTTGCTACCATGAGATTCCTGGTTCCACAGCTCTCTTCACTGTGGTTCTTGACAGAGACACATCTTGTGCTTATCCATTGTCCCTTTCGGATCTGGATTGCTCCCTCCTGTCTTCCCTGGTATCTCTAGAGTAATTCCCCATCTCTTCCTTTCAACACACACTAATTTTGTTTTTTTGTTTTTGTTTTTTCAGTTTAGAGGGGTATTTGTGTGAGGTGAAGCCCTGCTCCTGATAGCATTTTTGTCTAGCCTAATATCACTTCTATTCCCCTAACACAGAAGAAGTCTTCTCTTTTTTCTCTGCTTTCTGCTTATTACATCTCTCTCCTTTGAGGCAATGAGCACAGCCTAGCTAGTGGAAGCAGGGGAAGAAAAAGGTGAACTCTTGGGAGAAAATAACATTGGTTGATATTTTAAAAACATTGCCCGGCAGCAAATATAAACTCAATGAGGATAGAGACCATATCTGTGTGTTCACCACAATGTCCCCAACGTCTAGCAAATGGGCTCAAATATTTTATGAATAAATAAATGCATAAATAAGTACATGAACGTTGTAAGAAGTGGCACTACTGACAGATACCACTTGGGTCCTGATTCTTCGTACCTTCTCAGACCTTCCTTCTCAAAGGGTTGTGATCTGTGCTCTTCATGGCCCTGGAAGGAGACTGGAGGGAGCTGCAGTTATGGGGCCCTGACTCTGCAGGCTTGACTTTTTTTCGTGTAACTTTACACACACACATATTCCATATACACTTGGAAAGAAAAATAATCCAAGAAAATAGGATAAGGAGCAATAACAAAGGAAAAAAGAATAAAACCCCTTAGTGCCTGGCACATAGGAGTCCTGTAAATGTTTACTGAATGAGAGAAAAGAAGAAATACCTAGTTTCTTCTATACAGGGACTGAAATGGGCAATTCATGGACATGAATTGAATTCTAACAGTCTTTCCTTGAAAATTTATTAAAGAGAGCTAGACTGTATCCTGATCATAATGTCACTCTTGTTCTTTAGCAATAGACTAGATTTATTTTTCTAGCTGGTCTCTCTGACTCTCACAGACTGCGTATGTGCTGCAGAATGCTGGGGGAAAATTAACTCTCATGGCTGGGAGAGGCAGAGTCAGGAGGCACTGAGATGGTTCCCATCCAACGTGGAGAAGGAAAGCAGTGTGGCTTAAGATGGATTCATTACCACTGGTAGAAGAAAGCGGTTTTTTTTAGGATGGAGGAAGAATTTAATGAAAAGCTTCTTTGGGGGGATAACTTCTCATCAATTTTTGTGGCAGATGCTGCACGTTGGCACTCTCACCTCTCATATCAAACCCTTTTCTTTCTAACCTCTGTCTACTTTGTAGGCTGAAAAACAAAAGTACTCACTTTCCTAGCCTCTCCTGTAGCCAAAGGAGGTCATCTGACACAATTGGGGACAAGGAGACATAAGTTACCCCTCTCCGATTTTTCCTTTTTTTCTACCTTAAATTGATAAGATAGCAGCAGCTGTAGCTGCCTGTATTCATCCATTTGCATTGCTATAGAGGAATACCCGAGACTGGGTACTTTATGGAGAAAAAAGTTTTATTTTGGCTCATGGTTTTGCAGGATGTGCAAGAAGTGTGGTGCCAGCATCAGCACCTGCTCTGGGTCAAGGCTTCAGGAAGTTTGCAATCATGGTGGAAGGTGAAGGAAGAGCAGGCAGTGTTACCTGGCAAGAGAGGGAATAAGGGGTGGGTGAAGGCACCACACTCTTTTAAACAACCAGATCTCGTGTGAATTCAGAGTGAGAACTCACTCATTACCATAAGGAGGGCACCAAGCCATTCATGAGGAATCTGCCCCCATGACCAAAACACCGCCCACCATGTCCCAACTCCAACATTGAAGGTCATATTTCAACAGGAGACTTGAAGGGAACAAATTTCCAATCCACATCACTGCCATTTTGTGACCATGAGAGAGAGGCCACAAGACTCACAGAGAAGTGGGCCCTGACATGACTGAAGCACTGAACCAATGCTAGCAGACACCTGACTTCAGATTTCTCTTATGCGAGGAAACACAAAGTCCTCTTTGTTTAAGGCATTGAAATGAAGGATTCTGTTACTTGCAGCCCAAGTGTTTCTTACTAACAGCTCTTCTTTTAAAAATTTTCTATTTTCCACTCAAAAATAAATTTACCAACTATATGTAGTAAACATGAAAACATTCTCACAAAGATTAAAATAAGATTTTTAAAGACAGAATTGCAGAGTAGGGAGCATAATTTTGAAAAAGAAGAATGGTGGAGGACTCACACTGCCTGATTTTAAGACTTATTCTAAGGCCGGGCGCGGTGGCTCATGCCTGTAATGCCAGCACTTTGGGAGGCCGAGGCGGGCGGATCACAAGGTCAGGAGATCGAGACCACGGTGAAACCCCGTCTCTACTAAAAATATAAAAAATTAGCCGGGCGCGGTTGTGGGCGCCTGTAGTCCCAGCTACTCGGGGGGCTGAGGCAGGAGAATGGCGTGAACCCGGGAGGCGGAGCTTACAGTGAGCCGAGATCCTGCCACTGCACTCCAGCCTGGGCTGGGTGACAGAGCGAGACTCTGTCTCAAAAAAAAAAAAAAAAAAAAAAAAAAAGACTTATTCTAAAGCTAAGCATGTATAAAGTCTTAACAAATCAAAACATTGTTATTGGTCAAAGGACAGATACATAGATGAATGGAACACAGTACAAAGCCCCAACAATATGGAATTGCAAAGCAGTTATCACTCTGGAGCATTTTTGCAGAGGAAATATCCAACCACTCAAATTACCTCTTCTACTTACAGTGTCAAGTCAGCTCAATTCCCAGAGAGCTTTTCTTAACCTGAGATAAATTCTAATCCTAATGAATATGTTTAAAAGTAAATTCTACGTTAGCCTTTCCTTGAATAGGCTACATTTCTCCACTTTCAGGTCTTCTTTCTATTCACCCCTATCTCCCTTTGGCTTTAGGAAAATTCCTCTGCCTCCATGTGAGCCAGTCCTGGTGCTGTCAATTCTCAGTATACCTGTAGTCTGGAGCAGGTACAAGGATTGTTCTTTCCTGTGTGCCCAATGCCCTTCTCCTGCCTTTACTAATTTTGTTTTCTTCTAGACACATCGCCCAACGCCTCCCTCAGTTGTCTTTGGCTTCATAGTCTCCTTCTTTCTGATTCCCTTCCCTAAACTATGAATCAAATCACACCATCCCCTTGCTTAAAAATGCCAGTGGATGCTCCTTTCCATGGGTTTGTCCCTTCAACCCAGCAAGGGCCTCATGGGCTTCACCTTATGAGTCTCCTGTCAGGACCACTCTGCCCCCACATCTTGGCATGTCCAGCCCTGTCTGGACATTAAGATCTCCACCAGGCAGGGTGGCTCATGCCTGTAATCCTAGCACTTTGGGAGGCTGAGGCAGGCGGATCGCCTGAGGTCAGGGGTTTGAGACCAGCCTGGCCAACATGGCGAAACCCTGTCTCTACTAAAAATATAAAAATTAGCCAGGTGTGGTGGCACATGCCTATAATCCCAGCTACTCGGGAGGCTGAGGCACGAGAATTGCTTGAACCCAAGAGGCAGAGTTTGCGGTGAGCCAAGATTGCACCACTGTACTCTAGCCTGGGCAACAGAGTGAGACTCCGTCTCAAAAAAAAAAAAAAAAAAATAGAATCTCCAGTCAGAGGACATCTCCTCAGGCGGGCCTTCCTGACCGCTCTTCCCCTACACTCTGCCTTACTTCACCCAGTTTTTTTAGGTTTTCTTCAGAACTTTATTCATTTTTAATGATCTTGTTCATTAACTTCTTTGCTCTCTTATTTCTTATCTCTATTTGCCTAACGTTCCGTGGGAACAAAATTCTTATCTGTTAAAAGCGGACATGTGTCTTTGGGCCATGAGAAAATGAGTTTACCTGAGGGGAAAGATCCAGAGGTAGGGTGTCCCTGTTTTCCCAGAACAGTCCAAGTTATTTCCATGTAATTATTAACAGCATTCCTTTTCATCATCAAATGAGCACCAGCTGAATAATGCATTACATGGTCACCCTGCCTATGTGGTAGAGGAACTCATGCATGAGTAAAGACCTGGCCATGTGATTGACTGGTACCATTCAAAGCATGGTGAGGGGTTCATCGTGGTGGGGCAGTGGGGGCACTGGTGGTGGAGGCGTAGGGCAGGTGGCACAGTTAGAGAGACTGGGTTGGGCTAAATGAAGAGTCTGTATGCCTTGCCAAGCAGAATTATGACTACGCTTTTTTAAGTGCTCCCCTTGCATGCTTATGAAAGGGCTGTTCATTATGCTTTGCTTTAGAGAGATTTTGGAACTGGGTTTTCCCAGCTGAAATATTTGTGTTTTGTATGTTAAAACAGTAAGAGCCTCTATTTAACTTAAATTTACATTAATTAAAATGAATTACAATTTAAACATGCAGTTTCTTTGTTGCACTAGCCACATGTATGGCCAGTAGCTACTGTATCGAACAGTGCGATTATAAAATTTTTCCATCATCACAGAAAGTTCAATGGGACAGCACTGCTCTCGGCTGTTGCAGATTGATGAGGCTAAGGAGGCATGACAACTAAAGGCAATGTGTCATCCTGGATTGAGCCCTGGACCACAAAAAAAGGACATCAGTAGGACATTTGGTGAAATTTAAATAAGGTCTGTAATAATACTGTTGAATCGGTTCCTGTTTAATAATTGTACCATGGTATGGAAATGTACATATTTGGGGCCAAACTTGTTATTATCTTGCAACTTTTTCATAAGTCTGGAGTTATTTAAAAACAAAAAGTTAAAAAAATGTATACACACACATTTATTTCTCTAAAAGCATGTCTACCACCTGTTAGGTAGGACAGTGAGAATAGTTAGACCAGTGCTTCTCAAATTTGAACAGGCATACAAATCATCTGAAAATCTTTTTAAAATGCAGATTCTAGTTTAGTAGTTCTGGGGTGGCTCTTGAGAGTCTACTTTTTTTTCTTTCTTTTTTTCTTTTTAAAGACAGAGTCTTGCTCTGTCATTCAGGCTGGAGTGCATTGGCACAGTCATAACTCACTGCAGCCTTGAAATTCTGGGCTCAAGCAATCGTCCTGCTTCATCCTTTCATGCAACTGGGATTACAGGCGTGTGCCGCTGCATCTGACTAATTTTTTAAATTTTTTTTCGCAGAGTCAGGGTCTTGCTGTGTTGCTCAGGCTGGTCTCAAACTCCTGGCCTCAAGTGCTGCTCTCCTACCTTAACCTCCCAAGTTGCTGCTCAGATTTTGCATTTGTAACAAATGATTGGGTGATGCCTGTCTTGCTATCCAAGGAACATAGCTTGAACAGCAAGATTTTAAAGAACTGTGAAAATTGTGATTCTTATATACATAAACCCAACGGTAAGGCTGCTAACATAGGAATGTTAGTCATAAAGGCAGTAGTTGACCTTACTATTTGGATTGGTCATGTTCCATGAATAGAGTGGAAATGTGATTGCTGATGTTCTGAAACAGTATCTTCTTGTTAACTATCAGATCCTGGTGGTTATGTTTTGCTGTTTAGTTTTGGTTTTGTGCACTCACAAGGGAAAGAAAAAGTCAAGAAATCTCATGGTGCAATTTCAGCATACATCAACTGATTTTCATATTTATGGAAGACTAACTGTAACATAAAACATTCCAATGTACAGGTGTTGACGTTTTTGAATAGCTTCCATTTATAGCTTGGGTCTAACTCTTTTCGCCTAAGGGGAGGCGAGTTGGAGGACTGGTAGATAAATACATATTACATAAATCTTTGTGCACTCCCCACACAAGATCGTTACTTTTGGGTTTTCCAAATTATTCAAGTGTTTTATCTTTCCCCTTTGGGGTTTATACCACAGGTGAGAACAGGGTAAGTGGCCCTTCTCAGAGACTTATACCAGTATCAAGCCTACTTTTTCTTTCCTCATATTTTCAAGCCTTTCTTTTGTTCTTGAAATATAACACTTACATAATGACTCTAATATGGGAAGTTTTACATGGATTTCATTTTGCTGCTGGTTTTATTTCTGGTCCTCTCTCCTGGTGCTTTGTTTCCTTGTGTGTTTTATGGTTTTTAACATTTATTGATTTATGCTGTTTATTTTTCTTGATCTGTGAAACATTTTTTGAGGCCTAGGATGAAGATGAGTTCCTCCCGGAAGAAAGTTTATCTGCCTTTATTAGATTCCTTGGTGATACTACTGCTCTGGAACTACTGTGAATTATCAGCTTGCAAGTTTTGGAATTTTGTTGTAAATTCCTGTAAGGGATGGTTCATGATTATGAATGCTCATGTGGGACATTTTTCTCCTTCCTCCCACCATCAAGTTTTGAGACTGGGCAATTTTCTTTAAAGCCTCCTCTAAAAGAAATAGGGGTCAGGTTTATTTCTAGTTTACCCTTATATTGAAAATGCAGCCCTTTGAAGACTTGCTCAGTGGAGGTGGGGGTTGGGAGTCATGTTAGACTTTCAAGACCTAGACTTTGTTGTCTGTTCTCAGAGGCCTGAGAGTCTAGGAACACTGATGTTCGAGTTCACCCAGTGTAGCAGATGACATCAGAGTGAACTCCCTTCCACTGCTCTCATTACTCTCTCAGCTCCTTATTCATTTAGGGATTTTTTTTTTTCCCAAGTAAGTTTATGAACTAACCAAATATAATGGCTTTACCTTCAACATGCAGGCTTTCAAAAATCTATTGCTTTGCGCCCAAACTTTGGCTTTGGACATTCAAAGCTAGAATTTCAAGATGAGGAATGCCTTTCTCTTGGCCTCTTGTCCTTGGTGCAAAGCAGTTGCAATTATCCTTCTGTAATCAGTGCTCTTCACAACCATACCTCCCTGAAACTAAGAAGGATTTAGCCTCAATATCTATTTGCTTTAAAGCTCGAAGCAGATGTAGGGTAAACAAACAAACTGTAAATGATAGAAACATTAGTTAATATAAAATTATTTATTTGCTACAAAGATATATTTGACTATTTCTGGTATTTCAGCATAGGGATTACTGATTATTTATTTAACTAGTCTCTTATTAATGAGCATTTTAATTCTTCCCATTTTTTTCCTGCTATCCATGTTGCAACAGTGAGCATTCTTGTACATTTATTTTTGTATACATGTGCAACATTTCAGCAGGATAAATGTCTACAAGTAAAATTACTGGATCAGATAGTATGTCCATTTACAATGCTGATATTTATTGGTTAGGGCAATATTAAACAATAAATTGATGTAGTGATCATCTTTCACTAAAGCAAGCATGTGTTTCAGTTTCAATTTCAGGGTAACACACTTGTATTTCACACACACATTTCTGCCCTCTATCAGAAAGACGCTTAGATATCTAACTGTGTAATTATCTTTTGTATTCCCAGCTTTCCCTTTAACAATTTTTTTTTTTTTTTTTTGTCGCCCAGTGGCACGATCTGGGCTCACTGCAAGCTCCGCCTCCCGGGTTCACGCCATTCTCCTGCCTCAGCCTCCTGAGTAGCTGGGACTACAGGCGCCTGCCACCACACCCGGCTAATTTTTTTGTATTTTTAGTAGAGACGGGGTTTCACCGTCTCGATCGTCTCGATCTCCTGACCTCGTGATCCGCCCGCCTCTGCCTCCCAAAGTGCTGGGATTACAGGCGTGAGCCACCGTGCCTGGCCTTTAACAATCTTTAATGAGTGTACTTAGAGGAATTCATGGATTGTTAGCAGTGATACAACTTCTGTGTAAATTTTAAGCTATTTAATAATCCCAGATGGATCCTTAGTTTGCACTTCTCCTTTTTTTAGACAGGAGTACCACTGACTACAAACTTATGGATAGAGCTATGTGTTAACTCTGAATTAAAGTCAGTCTTTAAGTGCTGTTTTGAATCATACACTGAACTCACAACATATTAGAGGTCTAAGGGATCTTAAAGGTCTGTAACCAGAGTGCTCCAGTTTATAGTTTGGAATGCAAATAAGGGACTGCTCAGGAGAGGTCCCAAAGTGCAATACGTGAGCGTCACATGCCCAAGGAACAGGAAACAGTGCTTTTGTTTGGGAGCCCCCTCCCTTGATATTCCTAGGGTCAGTTCTGGCCACTTCCATTTCAACTCCTGATGTCTCAACTCAGACACCAGGAGTGTCTGTCTCTGATGCCCCACAAGAAGCTGGTGGCTCCAGAGGAAGCTGCTGGTGTAGACCCTGCCTTGGATGACTGTTCTTTTCTTTTTTTTTTTTTTAATTTATTATTATTATTATACTTTAAGTTCTAGGGTACATGTGCATAACGTGCGGGTTTGTTACATATGTATACTTGTGCCATGTTGGTGTGCTGCACCCATCAACTCGTCAGCACCCATCAACTCATCATTTACATCAGGTTTAACTCCCAGTGCAATCCCTCCCTCCTCCCCTCTCCCCATGATAGGCCCCGGTGTGTGATGTTCCCCTTCCCGAGTCCAAGTGATCTCATTGTTCAGTTCCCACCTATGAGTGAGAACATGCGGTGTTTAGTTTTCTGTTCTTGTGATATTTTGCTAAGAATGATGGTTTCTAGCTTCATCCATGTCCCTACAAAGGACACAAACTCATCCTTTTTTATGGCTGCATAGTATTCCATGGTGTATATGTGCCACATTTTCTTAATCCAGTCTGTCACTGATGGACATTTGGGTTGATTCCAAGTCTTTGCTATTGTGAATAGTGCCTATTGTGAATAGTGCCGCAATAAACATACGTGTGCATGTGTCTTTATAGCAACATGATTTATAATCCTTTGCGTATATAATGGGATGGCTGGGTCATATGGTACATCTAGTTCTAGATCCTTGAGGAATCGCCATACTGTTTTCCATAATGGTTGAACTAGTTTACAATCCCACCAACAGTGTAAAAGTGTTCCTATTTCTCCACATCCTCTCCAGCACTTGTTGTTTCCTGATTTTTTAATGATTTCCATTCTAATTGGTGTGAGATGGTATCTCATTGTGGTTTTGATTTGCATTTCTCTGATGGCCAGTGATGATGAGCATTTTTTCATGTGTCTGTTGGCTGTATGAATGTCTTCTTTTGAGAAATGTCTGTTCATATCCTTTTCCCACTTTTTGATGGGGTTGTTTGTTTTTTTCTTGTAAATTTGTTTGAGTTCTTTGTAGGTTCTGGATATTAGCCCTTTGTCAGATGAGTAGATTGCAAAAATTTTCTCCCATTCTGTAGGTTGCCTGTTCACTCTGATGGTAGTTTCTTTTGCTGTGCAGAAGCTCTTTAGTTTAATGAGATCCCATTTGTCAATTTTGGCTTTTGCTGCCATTGCTTTTGGTGTTTTAGACACGAAGTCTTTGCCCATGCCTATGTCCTGAATGGTATTACCTAGGTTTTCTTCTAGGGTTTTTATGGTATTAGGTCTAACATTTAAGTCTCTAATCCATCTTGAATTAATTTTCATATAAGGAGTAAGGAAAGGATCCAGTTTCAGCTTTCTACTTATGGCTAGCCAATTTTCCCAGCACCATTTATTAAATAGGGAATCCTTTCCCCATTTCTTGTTTCTCTCAGGTTTGTCAAAGATCAGATGGCTGTAGATGTGTGGTATTGTTTCTGAGGACTCTGTTCTGTTCCACTGGTCTATATCTCTGTTTTGGTACCAGTACCATGCTGTTTTGGTTACTGTAGCCTTGTAGTATAGTTTGAAGTCAGGTAGCGTGATGCCTCCAGCTTTGTTCTTTTGACTTAGGATTGTCTTGGCAATGTGGGTTCTTTTTTGGTTCCATATGAACTTTAAAGCAGTGGATGACTGTTCTTTTCTAGGGAGCCAGAGAGAAGATCCCCAGCCTTTGGATAAGTTCAGCCAGGAGAGGGCTCCTGTGAGACCTGGCCTGGCCTCCCATCACTAGAATCCCTTCAATTCACTCACATAGCCACTTCTCTAGGACTCCAATCTGCCATCTGATTCTTGGGTTGGGTCTAGACCCAGTGTGCACTGTCTTATAGCTCCAAAAGCACCTTCCTTTTCAAATGCCTAAGTCTGCAGAGGCTGGTCTGGTGATCCTATGTTTTCTCTTTGGTAAGGGCTTATCTGAGGGTCTCATGGCCCTTTCCTGACTCCAGGCCTTGCTCAGGGCCACCCCTAGTCCACTCTGACTAGTTTTAATTTTAGAGACAAAGTGCAGGGGTCTTGATCCCTTCCTCTAGGAGAGTCTTGGGCTCCAAATGCAAATTTGGCTACTCCCCTTTTCACCCCAGCAATCTTCAGGCTTTACATATCAGCGTTTTCTTTCTTTCTCACACAAAGATATGAAATTCCATTTTACCCAGCCATCCTACTGGAGAGCATTTAAGTCCAGTGTTCTCATTTTAAAAATGAGGAAACCCCAGCACAGAAAAGTTACTTACCTAGGATGACACACTTGGTCACGATAGACCAGAGGCAAGAATTCTTGTTGTCTAAATCATAATATAGGACTCTGTTATTTCCACTGAAATGTTTCTGTTTTGTGAGTTTTTTTTCCAGTGAATTTTGAAATCCTAAGCCACATTCTCTTTCACGTTCCTGGCCACATTCCACAGTGCCCAGCTGAAATATGCTCAGTCTTGCTGGGTGCTTTTATGATTTGCCTAGTGGTGATTTCCAGAGTCAAAGCCAAACCACTCATTAAAAGCAGCCACTATTTTGGAAAGCCCACATCATTGTTCCCCTTCATTAGAATGAATAATCAAGAGCTAGCACTGAGCATATTTGCTGCTCTAGAATGTGCTTTGCTGCCTCTCCGTGACCCAGTGAATCTAGAAAATACTTATGCGACAGCCCAGCATTTGAGGTATGTTTCCCTTCCCACAGTTCCCATGGACTCTCCATTGGGTCAAACCTTTTGGAGATGTTTTTGATTCCATTTCATCTTGAACATTTGCCACTTGATGAACAGCTTAGGGAAGCAACTAGAAAACAGAGTAAAGAAATCCATCTGGGCCGGGCATGGTGGCTCAAGCCTGTAATCCCAGCACTTTGGGAGGCCGAGACGGGCGGATCACAAGGTCAGGAGATCGAGACCATCCTGGCTAACACAGTGAAACCCCGTCTCTACTAAAAAAATACACACACAAAAAAATAGCCGGGCGAGGTGGCGGGCGCCTGTAGTCCCAGCTACTCAGGAGGCTGAGGCAGGAGAATGGCACAAACCTGGGAGGCGGAGCTTGCAGTGAGCTGAGATCCGGCCACTGCACTCCAGCCTGGGCGACAGCGCGAGACTCTGTCTCAAAAAAAAAATCCATCTGAAAAGTGGTCTCAATACCCTGGGTCTTGGTTCTTGACCCCTGGGGCTGGTGTTCTTACTTGTGGCATGGAGTTCTCAGCATGTGCCTATTCCTCAGGCTGATAGCTAGTTTTGGGTGGGGAATGCAGTTTGAGAAGGTACTAGTCAGGAGGGAGGGGGTGTAGGAGGAGAGTTCATATTTAAAATTCCTTCTCTTGAGGAATTCGATTTCAAAAAGCCCAGAGTTCTGCTATATATTGGCAGAATACAATTAGTCAGCTGGTCTAATGTTGGGTCAGGATTGCCATTTTAACAGAACACCGTTCTCCAAAGACAGCCTTTAGCATTCTTTGACAAATATGTTTAAAGAAATCATTTTCATCTTGATTTTTTTTTGTTAGTTAACATGCAGTGAAAACTTAAGTCTTGATTTACATCTGTAGATTCTACTAAAAATTCAATCTGTTACCCACATCTGATCACATCTCTCTAAGAGGTTCTTTGTCCTGGTTGCACATTGAATCACCTGGGGAATTTAAAAAATTTCCAATGTCCTGGCCACACCTCAGAGCAATTAAATCAGACCCTCTGGGAATGGGACCCAAGCATCAGTACTTTTTCTTTATTTATTGTTAATTTTTGTAGAGATGGGCTCTTGCTATGTTGCCCAGGCTGATCTCAAACTCCTGACCTCAAGTGATCCTCCTGCCTCAGCCTCCCAAAGTGCTGGGATTACAAGCTTGAGCCACCAAACCCAGCTGGCATCAGTACTTTTTAAAACTCTCTGATGATTTGGTTCTGGAGTCCGAGTTGAGAACCACTGCCTAAAAGTTGCTACCTGAAGGCAATAATTTGCCTGAATGCTACACTCTAAGCTTTGTGAGGGCAGAAACTGGTTTGGTTTACTCTCACTCATCCTCAATGCCTGCAATACGCCCTGACCCATAGTTGGAGTTTAATGAATATTTATTCATGAAATGAATTAATGCTTATTCAGAATTTCATTAAGATGTAGATAAAAAAATGCTCTGCCTTTTGCCTGGGAGTGATGTTGGAAATCCTTAATCACTGATATGGCCATGACACTTGATCAGAGTGTTAGAGGCCTCTATGTGCCCTGAATCCTTAAATTATAGGATCATGGGAGGTTTAGTGTCCTGGTGGAGGGGCCTCATTGGCCAGGACTGTAGGGACACTTTGGGGAGATCAGCACAATAGCTATTTACCAACTGGAATGAAAGCATTTTAATATTTTAACAATAGGTCCAGCTGTACACAGCGGTGGGAGAGCAGGCCACCATGGTTTACGTTTTGATCCTTCTGCTGTTAACAGGGGATTTCCTAGTCTGAAGGCTATATGCGTTATAGCTACATGTGTTCTGTTGCTGTCTTACCTCTCAGACTTCACCTTATATCACTCCCCAGACCCTCTTCTCAGCAACACTGGCCTTCTCTGTGTTTCTTCAACACGGCCAATCTCCTTGCCTTAGGGCCTTTCCTCTTGCTATTCAGTCTGCTGGATTATTTGCCCAATGGGAGGAGCTGCAAAGTCATGTTACAAAGGGCATAGATTCAGAGAAGGGATGGCAGTCGCCATTTCTGTACTCTACCATGTGGCCCCTTCATGTAAATGCTCAGCATCTCAGATTGCTTCTTCATACCTCTTTTCTTCTCCAAAATGCTACCTGGGTATAATAAAGAAAAAATGTCACTTGTGTGGCATTATAGTCTGAGAGAGAAAAAGGTGTCCCTTCAGTTGTTGCAGTTTCTCTTGGATCTTCTTTGGTCTTAGCTAGAGAGTGCTTGGTCCCAGCTGCCACTTGCAGTTGAGCTTCAGGCTCCATCCCTGGATGTTCTGCTCATGTTTGGTGCTGATAGTTATGACAGTTGAAACTTGGAATAGTTATTTTTGTCTTGACTGGGTCTAGATAACTGGGACTCATATCCTTCTCCTTGGCATTGCAGACTCTAGAGGCTTTTGCATTTAGGTTTATAATTCAGCTAATATTAATACTTTTCCAACTACTTATTCAGAGGTACCAGCATTGAATTACCTTAACTTCCTCATTCAAAATCAATTGAATATAATAAATGTGTGGTCTATTTCTGGACTCTTTAATCTGTTCCATTAATCTATTTCTCTATCTACCAATACCACACTGTCTTGATTACTGTACCTTTATAATAAGTTTTGAAATCAGGAAGGATGAGGTTCTAACATTATTCTTTTTACTGCTTTTACTTAGGTCTTCTTTAATTTCTGTCAGCAATGTTTTATAGCTTTTGGTATATATGTCTTTGCTGAATTTATTCCATACATATATATTTAATTATATATAGATGCACATATCACATTTTAGTGCTACTACAAGTGCCAGATTTTGTGGCTAAATATATGTAACACAAGATTTATCATTTTCACCATTTTAAATGTACAGTTCAGAGGAATTAAGTGCATTTACATTTTTGTGCAACCCTCACCCACAGCCCATCTCCAGAACGTTTTTCTCCTAAGCTGAAACTGTACCACGAAACACAAACTTCCCAATTCTTCAACCCGGGCAACTACCATTTTACTTTCTTTCTCTATGATTTTGACTATTATAAGACCTCATATAAGAGGAATCATACAGCATTTGTTCTTTTGTGGATGGCATATTCTACTTAGCATGGTGTCTTTAAGGTTCATCCATGTTATAGAATGTGTCTGAATTTCTTTTTTTTTTTCTTTTTTTCTTTTTTTGTTTTTGAGACAGAGTCTCGCTCTGTTGCCCAGGCTGGAGTGCAGTGGCACGATCTCGGCTCACTGCAAACTCTGTCTCCTGGGTTCAGGCAATTATCCTACCTCAGCCTCCTGAGTAGCTGGGATCACAGGCACCCGCCACCACCCCTAGCTAATTTTTGCATTTTTAGTAGAGACGGGGTTTCACCATGTTGGCCAGGCTAGTCTTGAACTCCTGACCTCAGATATCTGCCTGCCTTGGCCTCCCAAAGTGTTGGGATTATGGGCATGAGCCACTGCGCCCAGCCAGGATTTCTTCTTTTTTAAGGCTGAATAATATTCCATTGTATGTATATACCCTATTTTGTTTATCCTTTCATCTATTGATGGATGCAACAATATTGAATTACCATCTATTGATGGAAGCAACATGGGTTGCTTCTGCCTTTTGGCTATTGTGAATAATGCTTCTATGAACACAAATGTACAAATATATGCTCGAGTCCTTGCTTTCGATTCTTTCAGATATATACTTTAAATGTGTGTGTGTGTGTGTGTGTGTGTGTGTGTGTGTGTCTGTGGTGGGGGAAGGACTGTCATAATCCAGTTGGCTGGGGTCCTGGATAGAACAAAAACAGAGAAAAGACAAATTGGTCTTTGTCCTCCTGGAGCTAGGATATACTCTTCTCTTGCATTTGGACATCAGAGCTCCAGGCTATCCAGCTTTTGGATTGCAGTATTTACACCAGTGACGCCCCAGGTTCTCAGACTTTTAGGCCTGGACTGAGCCATACTAATGGCATCCCCTTGTGGATAGCCTGTTATGGGACTTCCCAGTCTTCAAAATTGTGTGTGCCAATTCTCCTAATAACCCTCTCTCTCTATCTATCTATCTATCTATCTATCTATCTATCTATCTATCTATCTATCTTTCTTTCTTTCTTTCTATGTATCTATCTATCTATCAATCATCTATCTATCTATCTATCTATCTATCTATCTTCTATCTGTCTATCTATCTATCCATCTACCTATTTATCTGTCCATTCTATTGGTTGTGTCTCTCTGGAGAACCTTGACTAATTCAAACTTCAGTTTGCATCCCTGTAGCAGCTACTTTCTATTAGATATCATTGGGTCTTTCCCCAAACGTGTGCAGCCTAGCCTTCAACCAATAACCCAAGGAAGACCCACACGGACTTTCCCCCACCTACTTCACAACCAGGCAACTTTTTATTCTCTCTGATGCCCTTTGTTCTCTCTGATGCTCTCAGCTCACATTTCATCTCCTTGCATTGTGGTCACAAAAATGCTGCCAAGCCAAGAGCCAGGGTGAGTATGGGTCAAAGCTTACAAACTTTAGGTGTTTCCTTTTGCCAAGGAATATATACATATATATATATAATATTATAATATATATAACATAAATATATATATGTGTCAAGGACCCATATTTTTGTTATCTTTTCCTTCTGCCATTTTCCTATGTGTTATGTTTTCAACCTTAGTTTGTTGTCTTGTGGTTGCAAGATGGTTGCCACTGCTCCAGACGTCACATCCTCACATAGGTGTTTTCTAGGTAGTAAGAAGGAATAGGTCTGTTTTCCATTTATGATTTTATCAGGGGGGAAAACCATGCTCAAAATCCTTCCAGAAAACTTCACTTAATGTTTCTTTAGCCAGAAATGAGACTCTCCCAAATCAATCACTAGTAAAGGGCAATGGAGTCTTCCTTCCTTCCTTCCTTCCTTCCTTCCTTCCTTCCTTCCTTCCTTCCTTTCTTTCTTTCCTTCTTTCTTTCCTTCTTTCTTGCCTGCCTGCCATGGTGTCACCCTGTCCCTAGGCAGAAGGGCAGTGGTGTGATCATAGCTCACTGCAACCTCAAACTCCTAGGGTCAAGCGATCCTCCCACCTCAGCTTCCCTAGTAGCTAAGACTACAGGTATACACCACCACACCTAACTAATATTTTTTGAATTCTTTGTAGAGACAGAGTCTCACTGTGCTGCCCAGGCTGATCTTGAACTTCTGGCCTCAAGCAATCCTCCTGCCTCAGCCTTCCAAAGAGCTGGCATTACAGGCATAAACCACTGTGCCTGCCCTGGCTGGGCAATGGATTTTGTAGGCCAATAATGATTCAACTTTTGAGGTAAGGTGAAAGGCCCTTATCTTTCTGAGGTAAGATGCCTTTAAAGTAAGGTGAATTTTGTTGTTCATTTTGCTATCTGAACAAGATTAAGATTTTATAAACTAATAAAGAAGAAAAAATGGTTGTCGAAATAGCAACCAACAGTGGTTGAATAGTAAGGCTTCTCAACCCAGATTTGGAAATTTCTGAAGCTCATATTACAAATAAATTAATAGAATAGCATGTTACCTTTGACATCTTATTTCACCTATCCATCCTGCTCATGGCAGCCAAACTTATCTTCCTGACATACAGATTTGATCATGCTAGAACTTTGCTCAAAAACTTTGCTGGCTGCCTATTGCTACAAAACAATCTCCAAAGCATGGCATGCAGTACCTTTGGGATCTGACTCCATGTTAACTTTTTAGTATTATCTTTTAGTGTAATCCCTCTCTGTCCTTGTCATGCAACATTTGCCCTTCCTCTGACATGCTGTGCATTCCTGTGTCTGTTATTGCTGGCAATGCCTTTGCTCTCCTTATTTATTCCTCAATCCACCATTCTTTGGAAACCCAGCTGAAATGCCACCTCTTCCATGATGCCATTCACAATATTTCCAATTACAACTGATCTCTATTATCTCTGTGCTTCTTTTGTACCTACCATGCTCCGTTGTAGGATATGTAGTGGCAAATGTGTTTAGATTCTGTTTTACTCAATTGTGTATCCTTACATTGCCTTCTAGAGGGATGGCAGATACATAGCACAGAAGCTACAAATCCCCATTTGTGAGCCCATGGAAGATATTACTATATGATTACAATATGATTTTCCACTAAGCCTAAATGTACGTCAAGGCATCTCAGGACATTATTAATTTATTAACAACTGCTTCTGGTAGTTATTACTAGTGGATTACATGAAATCCACATTCTATCTCTAGCTACATTTATGGCCTTGTTCATAATCAAAGCTTAATGCTTTGGTTAGTTGAAGTGAATTTCACTACATAGATTCCACGATTGGTTCCCACCAATGACTACATTTATTTGGGAGATGGTAGAAACCTAGAGGATTATAATGCTATAGCATTACAGCATGTGGCAGAGCAAACCACATGGAATAAATGTGCTAGTAAGAGAAATAAGTTCTTGCCAAAGGGAAGTCAGATTGTCAGACCTTTTTATTTTTTTTTCTTAAGAAACCCACCAGGAAACCTTGTTATTTTCTTGGTTTAAAATCCAAGAATTAGATAAAACTATACATCAACTTTGTAGGCTATGTTCTGGGAATCTCATGGGTCAAGGGAAGGAGTGAGGGTGTTTCTGAATGTCACAATCCATTTTGTTATTATGGGCAAACTTTTATCAGACATGGCTGCAAGATCCCCCCTCGGGAACAGCAGGTATCTACAACAAATAACATTTTTTAAACCATACAGTCATGTCTAATGTTCAGAAGTCAGTTTGGGAAACGGCAGAATAAGCAGGGCTTCTTTTTTTTTTTTTTTTTAAAGATTAGGTCAGTTTTGAATGTTTATCTATTTTTTTGAAACTATTGTAAGGCTGCACTGTCCAATATAGTAGCTGTTAGTCACATGCAGGTAAATTTAAATGAATTAAAATTAAATCAAATTTAAAATTTAGTTCCTCAGTCACAGGAGGCACATTTCAAGTGCTCAACTCCACATGTGGTTAGCAGCTACTGTATTGGACAGAGCAGATACTGAACATTTCCATGATCACAGAAGGGTCTACTGGGCAGCGCTGTTCTAGTGTCTGCCATAAAAGTATTGAACTCCTGTCAAATGTAGGTTAGGGTTTTTGCAGAAGTTTTAGCTTCTATGCACCAATTAAATTCTTCAGTATTACCATTAATTATATTATGTAACTTTAAATAAAAGTTATACCCAAATCAATGCTTTTCTCTTTAGAGGTCTTTCTGTTTATTGTCTCATTCGAGACAAATATCAAGAAAGTATTTACAGTTAGAAGCCTGTGTGGTAAGCAAGATTCTGTTATTTATTTTCTGTTGTTTCTTTATGGTGGTTAATGTCTTCCCTGATCCATAGAGTTGCTTTTTGCAACCCTCTGCATTCTAAGTTGGCTATGTACTGTTTGGTTGTGTGAATGTAAATTGCCTAGCATTTTGCCTTACTAAGGAAGATATAGAGAATTCAATCATTAAAGAAAAGGACTATTGGGAAATAATGTGCCATAAGGCTCCTAACTATACTGGAATACTTTTATTCTTACTTCTGTCTCTTAAATAAAAACTACTGTCTATAGAGAGATGCATTAAAAATAGGCCACATACAATATGGTTAACACTTCCACATTAGTTTTAAAAGGAGTTCATTTGAAATGAGTTAATCTAGGTTATGGTGGTTATTCAAAATAGAGTTCATTCTTTGTTACAATTCAAAGCCATATGTTTACTTCATTTATTCCTGTAAAGATAAGACAATTTTTTTACTTACGTAAGGTCAAATATGAATATAAAGAAATAAATGTGTTGGGGCTTAGGAGTCAAAATCTCATCTTTCTTTCTACCCCTATGGTTCTACAGATTATTAGCTTTCCTTGTAATTTCCTATTAAGGTACCTCTTTGAATAAAGTCTAGATGGGCTACTTAGTATTCATATATTCTCTTTATCCACATGACACTGAGTCTCAAAACTTGGTATATATTTGTAACAAATGAACCAAAATCTTCCCTTTTCAGCTTTATCATTGTCATGGCAAGTCCTTTTCAGAGACAGCTGTATTGAGGTGGTAAATCCCATGGCTGAGTTTGAATCCAAGTTCCATCACTCCCGGTTGTATGGAACATAAAAGTTACTTGATGTTGTGTACTTCACTTCATCTCAAAGACGAGCTTGATTTCCAAACCTCCATCATCATAATAAACAGTGATATTATTTTTCAGTTGGGTTCCAAGTCTAAAATTCATTTTTCTTTCTGACTTAAACTTGTAAAATTTAAATGCAGTTTATATACAGTGAAACAGATCTTAAGTATACAGTCTGATGAATTTTGACACATGCATACATTGTGTAACCCACTATCAAGATATAGGAGATTTCTATTGCACCAGTAAGTTCCTTTCACCCTTTCCCAACCAGTTCCCAAAACATCCACATGAGGCAATCACTATTTTGATTTTATGACTATAGCTTACTTTTATCTGTTGTGGGATTTCATGTAAATGGAATCATACAGCATGTATTCTTTTGTATAAGACTTTTCCCATTTTCTACTAATTTTTTTTTTTTGTTTTACTTTCTACTAGAATGTTCCTTCCATTTACATTTTATGTAGAATACCTGTCTTTAACACATTGAAAAATCATGGGTAGAAAGGTTAATTTTAAAAGTCTAAAAGAATGGCTTGGTGTTTAGGAAATGGCTTTATAATTCCTAGCTACATGACCATGTGAATTTCGGCAAGTTACTTAAACTCTCGGAACCACACATCACTTTAAAGTGATTGTCATATTTACCTCACAAGTATTTTTTATTAGGATGAAATAAAATCATGTATGTGAAGTAACCCCACTTGTAGGCACTAAAACATTGTCAATTCCCTCCTCTTTTAGGCCAATAAATACTATAGTAGTAACCAACCTGTCGTTTGTCCATTTGTGACTGAGCACGTATCCTTCAATTACAAAGAACATATTACTGTTGGTGCTTAGCAGGCTCAAGTCAAGGTTTTTCTCTTATACAATTAGAGTTTATATTTATTGACCCTTTATTTCTGTATAGCTCACTTAATCTTCATTGCATCTCCTATGAAAAATAGCTGGCATTATCTTTATTTTACAGATAAGGAAACCAAAACTCAATGTGGCTAGCTTGTCCAGAATCTCCCAAAGAGTTGGTAAATGATGAAGCCAGACTCTGGCACCAAAGCTTGCACTTTTAATGAGGCAATGATGAATCAATCCCCTGAGGTAGAGACAAGGGTGACCAAAGACCCTCAAGTTTGCTGCCACTGCTCTGCACCCAGGAGAATTTCCAGTACAACTTGGGCAACCAGGAACAGGCTGGACAGATGTATGCATTCTCCAAAGCTCTCTGTATGTTTTCTGTTGCCTGCTCAGGTAGTGCTTGGCTGTGAATTGACTATGGTCCAATGGCTCCTTTGTTGTTCACTTACTCATGAGAAGGTGTGTGCTGTTTTGGCCATTTATATATGCCAGAGACTATTCTGAGCACTGGAAGTATAGCAATATGCAAAATAGACCAAAAAATTCTGGCTCAAATGGAAGTTACATCCTAGATGGGGAAGATGGACAATAAGTGAATGAACAAACAGGTCTGTTTACTTATTTAATGTTGGGGACAATAAGTACTTTGGAGAAAAATAATATAGGGAAGAGGAACCTGCAGTGACAGAACATGGTCTTTATTCTTCTAAATTGGGTGCTGAAGGAAGGCCTTAATTAATTTGGGGAATTGATAAGGTAAAGGAGGTGAGGAATGAGCCACACAGATGTGGAGCAGATTGGGAGAGGGTGTGTTCCTGGCGGAGAGAAGAGCAAGTCCAAAAGCACTACATCAGGAGGCATCTTATAGGAATAGTCAGGAAGCCAGCGACCCTAGTGCACAGTGAGCCGGGGGAGAAGAGTAAGTGGGGTGTGATAGGGGCCAATCATGGAGGGCCTTATTTGACATTTAAAACAATTTGGCTTTTATTATAAGTGTGATGCAAAGCCATTAAAGAATTCTGAGCAGAGAAAGCACATAATTTGGCTCAAATTTTTAAAGGATCGTTCTGGCTTTGGGGTTGAGAGCAGACCATAGGAAGGCAAGGCTGGAAGCAAGGAGACCAGGTAGGAGGCTGGTGCAGTAACATAGGCAAAAGATCGTGTTGGCTTAGACCAGATTAGTAGTAGAAGAGGTCATGGGAGGTGGTTGGATTCTAGATATGACTTGAGGCTCGAGCCAATAGGATTTGTTGACAGACGGGTTGTGGTTTGTGAAAGAGTGACCAAGATGTCGGGGCTTTTGTCCTGAGTCAGTGAAAGGATGGAATCACTATCAACTAAGATGGGGAAGGCAGGGAGAGGAACAGGTCTGGGGAGGAACAACAGGATCCATTTTTGGACAAGTTGATATGAGATGCCTGTTAGACATTAAGTGGAGATGTTGGGTAGGTGGATGAATATATGAGTCTAGTGTTTGGGACAAAGTCTGGGCTGAAGATGCAAATTTGGGGAATTGTTGGAAAAGAGAGATTCAAAGCTAAAGGCTAGATAAGCATACCTAGAGTGGGGGTGTGTCGACAGAAAAGGGAAGTCCAGTTAGAGTCTCTTTGGAACTGATAAAATGTAAGTTAAAATAAAAACCATCACTCAGGTTTTCACAAAAGTTATTGGAGAGCTTTTATTCTTACTACCATTTAGTATTTTAATTATATTTCTAGCTTATTACTCACTCACTCTTTTCCTTACTAAACAGGTTCTTATTATTTTGTCTTTAGGATGAAAACCAGTCCTGCAGAACACTTGTTCCAGATCTCTCACAGATTAATGGGCACTGAAGTTATAGTTGATCTCTTTTTGAAAGTACTCTCCACTCTTCAACTCTTTGTAAGTTAAGAGGAAGTCAGGGAGGCCCAAAAACAAATATTTTCTTTGGACTCTAGGGCTTTATCAATGTGAGGAACAGAGTTTTAGTTCAAAAAATGTCTGCTCTCTTGTGAAAAGTAAAGAGAAGAAACATTTTGACTGTTTTGTTTTAATCTGTGACCTTGAGAACTGCCTTCATTTTATAACTGGAGAAGCAAAATCCTATTTTGTTGAAAAGGACAGAAATTATCCTCCTACTATCCTAGATGCAATCACATAATTTTCAGGTTGTTTCAAAAAGTCAGCTTAAGAGTCATATAAAGATGAAATGAGAGATAAAATACCCGGAAATGTTTTGTTCCAGTTAGTGTGGCTGCATAACAAATCACCGTAAAATTTAGAGGAATAAAACATTTATTATACTCTGTAATTCTATGGGTAATGAATTTGGAATGGGCACAGCATGAATGGCTTGTCCTGCTCCACAATGCCTGGTCATCAGGTGGAAGACAGGAAGGCTATGCACTAGAATCATCTGAAGGTTCACTCACTCACTCGATCAGCAGCTGCTTCTAGGTGCCAAATGGAGTCATAGTTCCTTTCCACATGGGCTTCTCATGTGGTCTCTCTGCATGGACTAGTTTGGACTAGTTTGCCACCATGCTGCCAGTTAGTCCAGCGGTAAGTGTGCCCTAAAGGGTTAGTTCCAAGGGTGAGTGCCCTAAAGGGGAGCCAGTGGGGCACTGTGTGCTTTGCATGGCCTAACTTCAGAAGCCACACAGCATCACTTCTGCTGTCCTCGAAGATTGGTAGGGGTAGTCTCAAACTCACCCAGGTTTAGTTTCCACATTTCAGTGGCACGAGCGTCAACCACATTGGAAGGGGAGCATGTAGATGGGATATACAGATTGGAGCAGCCATCTTTGCAAAAATACAATCTGCCAAAGATTTAGTGACTATCAGGAGCATAAACTATTAGATTTTCAGTCTTTTGCCTGAGAAGTAGAGAGGAGATAAACACCTCTGAGAGACTTGGTGAGGCAAGAACTTTTACATTGATTTTAGAAATATCCTTTTTAAAAATTTGTTTTAATTTTTGTATCCCTATTCTGCAGACCATGAAAATGCTGCTTTGGAAAGGGTCTGTCTGTATCTCAGGTTCACTGTTTCATTAGGACAGCATTTGTACAGAGTGTTGCTGTGTGACAAGCTTCTCACAAGGGCACAAGGAAGTGACATATTGTGGAGATGCAAACAATTACTGAAAGCCCTCGAGAGTGTGCAGTTATCACCCACAGGAGAGCAGAGAGAAGCTCTCCTATAGAGCCGACCCCGTCCCTGATCAAATACTAGTGAATTCCCCTACCATATCCTTTGCTTAACATCTACCAATTTCCCTCAAGGCATGTGAAGAGAGAATTAGACTAAATCATACGCTTTATCCCTGTAGATTGAGATCTAGGGAAACAAGCTTGTCTTTCCCCACATACAAAGTCATTGCCCTGGACCCATTTTTAGAAGTGATGGGTGGTTTGGTCTCTGTTAGATGACAAACTGAGAAGATTCAGAATTTCTAGATAAAGACTGAGAGAAAAATGATTGACATTATTGGTGTTATAAAGGTTCAGAACAAAGTGAACACAAATATGTGAATAAAATTTGAGGAGTTATTAATATTTGACATGATTTCCAATTCCCAAGCAGTGAATATGCTATGAATGGAAGCATCAGGATGCTGTTTCTGGCTTTGCCCATAACAGTCCCATCAGAGGAAATTCTAGGCTCCCTACCAACCCTCTTGAACAAGATGACACTAAGCAGGAAGAAAGCTTTTTAAAAATAAAAAGTGCCTAGATCATAAAATATTAATGTTGATCTCAATGCTTAATGCAGTTTGAATAAACCAGAGTTTTGCAGTTTTCAAAGTATCATACAGCTAAGGCAGAGCTTTATTGGTTGATTTTTATCAGCCTCTGAATATTGGAACCTTAGAATGTGGGACTATCAAGTTTCTACAAGTGTTGGGATTTGGCTGTTTGAGTGGCTGCAGGGGCAGAGGCATCCAAGGTCAAGATGGGTGTTATGAGAGCATTGTAGGGTCCAGGCTGACGTGATAAAGGCTGGGAAGTATTTGGGGGTCAGGGGAAAGTGAGAGAACCAAGGATGGAGAAGTTAGTTTTCCTAGGAATGGGTCACCTCATGGAGGCACTGTTGAAAAGATCTGGAAGGAAAGTAGCAGTGGGAGGTTGGGTTAGGGATGAAGAAGTCCAGACCAGTTACAGGATAAGTTTAGAAAAAAAAAAAAAAGAAAGAAATAAAAGAAAAAGAAAAAAGAAAAAGATAACGTGGGTCAAAGGTGGAGAACTTACATTTTGGTTGCTGGGAGATAATGTGAATTTTGTGTAACTCAAACTCTCAAACAGAACAATAATTTATGTAGTAAGGTAAGTCTCTGGCTTATGTGGTAGAGGCTTTTAGTGCTTACTCTATCCTGTTCACTTCTCATCTCAGCTCAGTGGAGGTTACTCTTGCCCTTCCATCTTTTGTTTGGATGGAGTCATGTAACTAGTCTGGCCCCTGGGTTGTGGGCAAAACTGATGTGTGAACCAAAGTATGTAATTATTGGTGTTATGACCCACCACTCCTTTTCCTCTGCTATCAGAAGCTGAGATATTCTAGATGACAGAGACTCCAATATTCTGGGTGCTAGAATGAGGACAACGTGGAGTAGAGAGTCCCCACCCATAGACCCGCTGATGTGAGATACACATCAGCAAGAAATAACATATTGTGTTGAGCTACTGAGATTTTGACATAGTTTATGATCTCAGCATAACTTATTCTGAAAGACACAATTCAGATGTGCATGTATTATCTATTATTTTCTATAATTTATTTCACTTGACCAACAAGTCTGCATCTCATTAGAGGCTGGCCAGGGAACTTAAAATGTGCCAATTAATGGTAACAGTCTCATTTTATATGCATATTCAAGCTCTTAGAGCTTCTTCCCTGGATAATACAGTATCTCGGCATAGAGGGCAGCTCATTTATCCTTGTGACAGAGGGGAGAAGAGGGCTTTATGCTCTTGCTGTTCCCTGGATACCCTACTGGCTTCAACTGCAGAAGCTGATGGCTAGGACTGCTGCTGATTCAGTTCTATTTAGGTTCTCCTTGGCCTTGCTAGGAGAACAGGCCCTCTCCTAGGTCCTCAGCTCTCAAGTCTCAGCTAAGCCTTATCCAGTATCTTTGCCCAGGATGTCCACTCCATGGCCCATGTCCATCCAATGGAGTTACTTTTCCATGGCCTGGTAATCTTTACTCTCAGCTACAATTTTTGTGCCCCTCATTGGCCTGTGGGCTTGTCTGAATCCTGTTTTTGTTACCTTCTCTCTATCTTGTATTTCTATCCTTTCATCATCCACTCCTAGTACCTGAGCTAAGGAGCAGAGGGATGGGAGCACTGGCTCCTTATGAGATTAAGCAAACCCTTCCTCCTGCAATCTTTTCTTCTCAATCTTTTTTCCCCTCCAGATGGGGTATGACCTGCCCTGTCTGTTGGGGATGCCCCCTAAGGCATTCCCTTCTTCCTGTTCATCTGCAGACATCTTTGTTCTAGTTGGCTCTGCCTCCTTTCCCAAGGCATTAAGCCTCATGGCTTAGTCTTAATAGTGAATATGATTAATGAGGACATTTTTTTTGAAACTTTGGGTTAACTTTTAAAGATAATTACATTCGCATTTATAAAGTACTTTCTCCATGGAAATTCTGCCTACTAACCTGACATTATTGGCATTTGCTGCTCACTTGGCAGTGAATCTCGTGGCCTCCAGTGTGTGGTCAGCCTGTTGAGGAGTGTGGACTCACCTGGGGTAGATGCTCATGGTTCAAGTTGGTGAGTCAACTAGGAGAGCTTTTGGATCATTATATATGAAATATTTGTCTAGTGAAATAAGTCAAGAGTTTAGCCTCAAATTCCCATGGGAATCCTATGGGAAATACAATCCTTTCTCTTAGGTCTGCCTTGTTTTCCTGAACACCGTAGCCCAGTTTCCTCTAGGGGCTCATTCACAGAAAGTCATGGCTGATGCCAAGACTAGCAAGGATCAAATGAATAAATACAAAGACGTACAATTTTTTAAACTTTCTTTTGGTCACAGCTTTGTTCTGTACATTGAGGCTTTGAGTGGATTTTGTCTTAAGACAAATTCTCCTTTTTGTATAGGGCACATTGTCTAATTCTGTCCCTCTCTAATGGGGTATGTACATAAATATGAGGTCCATGGATCATTTTAAGTCAAACCCCTGGGAGTCTTCCCGTTTTTAAGCCTTGAGGATGGTTTGACCTGGAGACTGTTAGTTGCTTTTCATGGAAAATAATAATTACTCAAGAACTTTTAAATTCTGTTTTTAGTTTACTGCTGAATTTTTTTAGCCATGTATGATCTTGTATTTGTTGAACCCAAGATACTCTTTCAAGTCCCCACCAAACAATCAAATTATATTTCAGAAATATGCCATCTGTCTTTGTCACTCTCAGATGCTAAAAGCTTGTGTTAGATGAGAGCTGCTACATTTTTCTCTGGTGGCAGGGACGATACAGAGAAAACTATTCTTCCCTCTTTAGTTAACACAGTGATGGTGGGTGCATGTTTGCGAGAAGAGGCATAGCATTTTTAACATAAGGTAAATTCCTAACAGCTGTCTTGAAATGAATCTCTTGATTTATTTATTTATATTGAACAACTTTGTCTATTTCTCGGGTTTACTTCTTACCCAAGCTACTTTTATGACTACTAGTTCCTGCAGAACTAAATCTGCTTCATGCAGGTGCAGTTAGACTGAGACTTGCAATGCACTCATGCCATGGCCATGTACCTCTAGTTTCATGCCTTATGGCTTGCTGGTGCCACAGACATGGAATTCTGCTCCATACTTACAGATATTCAAATTTCTAAAACTTCAGAGGAGTAAACCCTGGAGTGGGAGAAAGGAGGAGACAGATAAATGCTTCCCTCTTTTGTCCCCAGGATGGACACTTCTGAGATGGAGGTCATAAGACTCTGGTACATCCTGGTAGACCAAGCACTGGCTGCTCACAGTGGTGGCCAACTCAGTAACACATCATAACACAGGGATGTGTTATTCCAAATAACTTGTATATTCCAAAACACTTGTATATTCCAAAATAAACTATCTGCAAGGAAGTTTTTGCTTCAGGCTCTGCTTTGGGGGAATCCAGGCTGAGACAGAATTCTTCCTCATAAAATAGGAGCTAGCATTTTCTCTTTTTTCATATTATTTCTTACTAAAGTGTACCAATAGAGAGTCAAACATAAAGAGAAGCCTTTCTCTGTTTGGTGAAGATGTGCATGTCTATGTATGTGTCTGACTATATAACTGCATTACAAAGCTAGGTCTAGTAATGATTTAGTTATCCACATAAAAAGACAGATGAATTACCTAAAAATTATGTATATTTGATATTGAGATACACCCACTCCCATATTTACTGACAGTCAAAACTCTTCTATTCCTAGCTCCAAGTTTCTTCCAACTTGATACTTCTTTTATAACCTAGAATCCTGTGGTATGATGGTGGGGAAGAGATCTTGGGAAATCCACAAAGCAAATAAACTAGTTTAACTCTAAGAATTAAATTGTTATTATCTGCTGCTTGACATAATTCACATTTTATTCCCAACAAATAATTAAGGATTGGTTGAATTGATAATGATGATACAGTATGATTTCCTTTTACTTTAAAAACCTGTTCAGTTTGAAACATTGTCAAAATTGCCATCAGGAGAATTTAGGGGGTTGAAAGAGAAGGGAGTTAGAAGAACACCTTCTTAAGTGAAGTTGACCCCCCTCCAAATTCTAGTGTCTCATGATCATGCAGAGGAATTCTGATGACCATTTCCATAATCAATGTCTTGAGGAGGAATTTATTTTCTAGCCCAGGAAAATAGGATCCTATCAGAATCTCAAAGGTATGAGAATGTTACAAGAGAGCTTTGGAAAAGGGGTGTCCCTGAAATTTGGCCATCCATCAGGGATGCAGAAATTGGGTTTCTACTCATTTGATAGCATGCTTCAAATTATTTTTTATCCTATTACTGCTCCTTTGTTTGTAACCAGTAGATACCATGTGGATTCTGGCTTCTTTATGCTTTTGCCAGCACAGGCAAAAATTAGAGAAAACTTGGAATTACCCTTTTTCTTGTGGTTGCATTATGTGAGTAATTATCCATCATGGAATCCCTTCAACCTTCTGTTCAGTTTTGATCACTTTATATCCTTTGGTGAATTATAAGAACCATGATTGCACATATGTTCTTTTTATAAATCTTTAATAAAACTCCAGTTGGATAAAGAATTTGAGAAATTGATTACATTAATTAGAACTATTTTGGTTGCAAATGATAGAAAGCCAAGTAACAGTGGTTGAAGCAGAGATGCTGTGATGTCTCAAAGATCTCAAGAGCAGAAGTGGGACTGGGCTGCCAATGTCCAGTGGGCCTCTGACTTCACCTTTTGCCTTTCTGTGTCTTTGTCTTTACTTCTCACTTAATTTCCTTCTTTCTCACTCTCTCAACTGGTGTACTCTGCTCACATGGGAAGCAAACATGGCTGTTAACAGAACCTATCTGAGTTTTTCATTTATAGTTGCAGTCAGCTGGGAAGAAATTGACCTTCCTTGTTTTCATCTGCCAAATCCCTGTTGAAGGACCCTAAGTGGTCAGCTTGGATCCTATGCTTACCCTAGAACCAATCTGCTAGCCAGGACAGGTCATGGGAGGTGAGTGGCCTACACATCTTCTCCTGGACCAATTAACTGAAGTCAGGGGACACTTTGTGCAAGATCATTGGTCTAGAGTTTACCATCTTGATAGAGTAGGGCAGAGGATGGGAAGGTGTGATTTCCAGAAGAAAGTAGTGGAGGAGTACAGGTGGCTGTATGTAGTTTAGCAAAAATAGTTCATTACATTGATCTGAAGGAATTAGACTCTTATAGTCAATAAGGTAAATTTTACATAAAATATCAAATGCCTCTGGTGCTGTGAGTTCCTTTAGAAAAAGTGTTTTGTTTTTTCTTTCAATTTACTTATTTATCTTTTATTTCCATATGTTTTTTGGGAACAGGTAGTGTTTGGTTACATGAATAAGTTCTTCAGTGGTGATTTCTGAGATTTTGGTGCACCCATCACCCAGGTAATTGTCTGCTGCTTGAGATACACTATACTCAGTCTGTAGTCTTTTATCCCTCACCCCCCTCTTACCCTTTTCCCCAAGCCTCCAAAGTTCATTGTATCATTCTTATGCCTTTGCATCCTCATAGCTTAGCTCCCACTTATAAGTGGGAAGATACGATGTTTGGTTTTCCATTCCTGAGTTACTTCACTTAGAATAATGGTCTCAAACTCCATCCAGGTTGCTGTGAATGCCATTATTTCATTCCTTTTTATAGCTGAATAGTATTCCATGGTATATGTGTGTTTGTATGTGTGTGTATATATATATGTGTGTGTGTGTGTGTGCGTGTGTGTGTATCTCACAATTCCTTTATCCACTCATTGATTGATGGGCATTTGGGCTGGTTCCATATTTTTGCAGTTGCGAATTGTGTTGCTATAAACGTGTGTGTGCAAGTATCTTTTTCATATAATGACTTTTTTCCTTTGAGTAGATACCTAGCAGTGGGATTGCTGCATCAAATTGTAGTTCTACTTTCAGTTCATTAAGGAATCTGCACACTGTTTTCCACAGCAGTTGTACCAGTTTACATTCCCAGCAGTGTTACATTCCCAAAGTGTTCCCTTTTCACTGCATCCCTGCCAACATCTATTTTTTTTTTTTTAACTTTTTGATTATGGCCATTCTTAAAGGAGTGAGGTGGTATTGCATTGTGGTTTTGATTCGTATTTCCCTGATCATTAGTGATATTGAGCATTTTTCCATATGCTTGTTGGCCATTTGTGTATCTTCTTTTGAGAATTGTCTATTCATGTCCTTTGCCTGTTTTTTGAGGGGACTTTTTTCCTGCTAATTTGTTTGAGTTCCCTGTAGAGTCTAGATATTAGTCCTTTGTTGGATATATAGATTGTGAGGATTTTCTCCCACTCTGTGGGTTGTCTGTTTACTCTGCTGATTGTTTCTTTTTCTGTGCAGAAACATTTTAGTTTAAGTCCCATCTATTTATCTTTGTTTTTGTTGCATTTACTTTGGGGTTCTTGGTCATGAAGTCTTTGCCTAAGCCAATGTCTAGAAGGGTTTTTTCAATGCTCCAGAATTTTTATGGTTTCAAGTCATTCTTCACAGAACTAGAAAAGACAATCCCAAAATTCATATGGAACCAAAAAAGAGCCCACATAGCCAAAGCAAAAAGAACAAATCTGGAGGCATCATATTAACCAACTTCAAACTATACTATAAGGCCATAGTCACCGAAACAGCATGGTGACTGTAGTATAAAAATAGGCACATAGACCAATGGAACAGAATAGAGAACCCAGAAATGAAACCAAATACTTACAGCTAACTGATCTTTAACAAAGCAAACAAGACCATAAAGTGAGGAAAGGACATTCTATTCAACAAATGGTGCTGGGATAATTGACAAGCCATATGTAGAAGAATGAAACTGGATCGTCTTCTCTCACCTTATACAAAAATAAACTCAAGATGGTTTAAGGACTTAAATCTAAGAATAGTGGTGTTTTAAAATATTAATATCTAGTTCCTTATTATGTCATGGATAAAGGTGATATAACAAATAAGTAAAAACATCCAGTGGTATTAAAAGTATGTGAATGTTGCAATGTTGATAGCAATGAAAATGAAATATCAAATCATTATAATTGGGTTTCATTTGCCCAGTTACTAAAATGCCCTTTCAATTAAATGTGTATTTATTTTTATTTGCTATTAATTATGCAAATAATAAGTGATTAAGCAGCCATACTCTGGGAATATTTTGCTTGGTTTGATATTTTTAACTTCGCCATGTACTGGCTGTATGGCCTTGGAAAAATTATGTATGTCCCAGATTACTTATCTATAATTGGGATAATGCTTGTGTCTTTTCAATAAGGTTATTGTGAGATAAAATTAGGTAATACAAGTAAATTGCTTAGAATAGCGCCCAAAATGTAGTCAGTATTCAATAAATGTTAGCTATTGTTATTATTAGTATACTTTTGGGCATTATGACGTTCAAGATTATAAATGAATGGTAAAAAATGAACTTTCTTATATAGCTTTTAACCTTTCATTGAAATGTTCACTTAAAATAAGCTCCTTGCGAAAAGTTTGTAAGTACCGTCACATAAAGATACAAAGTCAAGGTTACTGGCCATGCTTTGAAGACGTGAGCCACAGTCTGCTCTAGGTATTCATTAAAACTTTTCCCAAATGTTCTGTTTCACAGATGTTCCAGCACTCTTTCCTTCAGAGCACATAGTAGGATTTTATTTTCTACACTTTCTATGGTAAGTGTGGCCGTGTGACTTGCTTTGGCCTGTGATTCATAACATATCTGGATAGAAACTTTAAGAGTCAAAGTATGTTTTGCCACATTCTCTTTTCCTCTACTATGACAACTGACCACCTCTAAGATAAGGCTTCTGCAGTAGCCTGACTCTCTCATTGAGATTGACAACTCACAATGGCTACGAGGCATGATCAACAAAGAAATTTTTGATATTTTAAACCACGGAGATTTTGCTGTCTTCAATTCCAGTGAATCTAAGGCCCTTCAAATAAAGCCTCTAAAAAGGAGGGTATCTTCAGGCATTCAGTGTGGCTAGGCTGGTGTTTTATTGACTGCATACAAGAATGAACATCTGCATAATTAGGTTATCAGTTTCAAAGAACATCATATTACTAAGAGCAAACATTCGAATGCAGGATAAAAGCACCCGCATTTTGTGCAACAATGCTGTTATTATTTAAAACTCTGGCATCAATTTAAAATTTATATTAAAGTAATAAATTTTGAACCCATCCTCATAGAAGCAGATCTCATTTTTAAGGCTGCCACCTCCTTTTGCCTTGTAAGGCCCATATACACATCATTCCAATACTTCCTAGTGCTAGTATTGATAAACTATCTTTCATTGCCCTGTCTAGTTTTAATTATCCATTAAAACCATCTTTCTTTTCTCTAATTTATGACACCTAATTTTCTCTATCCAGAAATTCCTTCAGGTTAAGTCATTTTTTATTTTTTTAACCCATCTTAAAACTTAAGCACAGTTTATTTGTTCCTTGGAAAGAATGTTTTCTGTAATTTCTGGGCAAGGAATGAGTATCCAGTTGGGTTAAGGACAAGTTTTAAACTTGTGGAAATTTGATTTTATTGCAGATAGAGTTTTGCTGTACCATTTCCTCCACTTTCAGTTGGCCAACAAAATCTTTTTAGTTTTTTTCCTCTGAAGTGCCTCTCAAGTCCACTCACACTTTTGCATTCCATGGACAGCACTATAGATCAGGTTCTCCTTATCTCTTGCTCATAAATTTCAGGCTACCCTCTTGGTTTCCCTGGGACTATTCTTGCATCTACCATCAGAATTACCATTCTGGAAACCAGATTCTAGAAGCCCACTATCTGCCCAGGGACTTAAATGAATGCTTCAGCATTTACAGTCCCTCTTTCATCTTATATTTCCTCCACCACCTCCCAGGCTGCCATACCCACAATTCTCTAATGACACTCTCTTGCTATTTGCTGCAAATGTTATAGCTCTTCTAGTCCCTGATGCTCTCACCGTGATCTAAAGTATCTTTCTCTTCTAGCTTGTAATACTTTGCTGGGGCTGCAATAATAAATACCACAGATGGGAGGCTTAAACAACAGAAATTTGTTTTCCCACAGTCCTGGAAGCTGGAAGTCTAAGATGCAGGTGCCAGCAGAGTTGGCTTCCTCTGCAGCCCCTTTCCTTGGGTCACAAATGATGGCCCTCTCACTGCCTCTTCCCATGGTCGTCACTCTGTGCATATGCACCCTGGCATGTCTTTCAGTGTCCTAACCCTCTCTTCTTATAAAGACACCAGTTTGATTGGATTAGGGCCCACCCTATGGGCCTTGTTTTAACTTAATCACCTCTTTATTGGCCCTATCTTCAAATACACTCATATGTTGAGGCACTGGGGGTTAGGGCTTCATGGGACTTTGGTGGAAGAACACAATTCAGCCTATAACATACCCCATTTGCCAACTATTTATCCTTCAATATCTACTTTCCTGGGAAGCTGTCCTTGACTCCTCTAATTACTAGCTCCTTCGTGCTCCCATAGCCCTTGGTACTTACCTCTGTTGTCACACTAACTGTACAATATTGTAATAATTGATGTCACAGATTGGTAAATTCTTTCACATCTAAGACTATCCTGCACATTGCAGGAAATTTTAAGTCTCTAGCTTCTGACCAGTAGCACCTCCTGGCCTTTATGGTGACCCAAAATATCCCCAAATATTTCCAAACAATCTGAGTTTTGAACACCTTGGATACTCTCAAAATCTCTTCAAATTCTGGGATTCTATGAGATCATACATATTTTTTGACAGTTAAATATATGGCAAATGCCTCTTTATCTGAAATCTATGCTAATTAGAAAGCTCAGATAACCAGTCTGTTTTGTATGTGTTGTGGGAGTAGATATTGTATATTCTGACTCTATCTTTGTATTTTGAGAAAGTAAGTAAGTCAATAATTTGTGTTAATTCTGAAATGTTGCCTATAAGGCACATCATTGGGATTTAACCCAATCTTTAATCCTTTTGCAGCTTACAAAATGGTAGCCATTGGCCACATATGACTATTTAAATTTAAATTCAGATGACCTAAAATTAAGTAAAATTAAGAATTCAGTATCCCAGTCATACTTGTCACATTTTATTACACATGCGCCTAGTTGCTGTCATATTGAAGAGTGTAGATACAGGGGACTTCTCTCCACACAGAAAGCTCTAATGATGTGGTTTCTACTGTCCTAGTTTAACCAGTTATGACTGACTCAAGCTATGTCATGCAATATTTTATTTTACTCAGTTCATTTTTAATACAGAAAATCTCATTATATTCTAATTATCTGCAATCCAGACATTAAAACTTTGCAAGAAGGCTGAACATTTACTATAATTCATAAAATATACATTTGGCAATTAAGATGTTTTAAATTTTTATAGGATGATGAGAATCTAGAAGAACTGACAGCCCAGATTTTTATACATGGAGGCCTAATAAGACATGTTTATCTGTTTTGAAGAGCCTTGCAACCACAGGCATTTCCACAGTCAGCCCTTCTCATACAAGTTTGGAGCCATTAGAGACAGGAAAAGTCACCCTGATTTGACACAAGTCTTTTGATTGTGTGAGCTCACCTGCTGAAGGAGGCCTGCTTGCTGCCTAATGTTAGGATTAAAGAGTTTGTCTGGAGGGGGCCCGTTTCACTGTTTTGCCTCGCTGGAACCTCACATGTCTCTATCCTGTCCCAGAAGGCAGGAATAGAGCTTGAAGTCTCAGAATGAATGAGGCAAGTGTAAGATCACAGGTAGGTGGATGAGTCCCTCATGAGCACACGTGCTATGTTTTAATTAGTGGAGCTTTTCTTATCTCCATGGCTGTATTTTAATTGCCTGTGAGGCAGCCTGGCTTCCTAGATGAAGGCTCACACAGTCCCTTGGAGACCCAACAATGATTTATTGCTGCTTATCCAAAAGTTCCAGATGGCTTCCTGTTACGGCAGCTTTAACTCAACTCACAGTTACAGGTAAGAGACCTATAGGTGAGAGCCAAACTGATTGTCAGATCCTCTTACCAATCTCTAACTGTGAGAATCCATTCCTCTTTGGAGAACCCTTTAAATGGGTAAATAACCTCTTGTATTGTGCAGTCCTAATAGCTAGCACTGATGACATATTTACCTGGCACTAGGCACTGGGCTAAGATTTTTACATATATATTTCACTTATTCCCCCCAACTAGATAAGGAGTGTTTTATTACTAGCTTTGATCTCAGAGACATTATGTAACCTATTGAAAGCCATACGGCAAGGAAGATATAGGGCTGAGATTTGAACCCAGGCAATCTCACTCCACTCTGTGTGTGTGTGTGTGTGTGCACGTGTGTCACATATGACTCTATTAAATGTTTGACATACTTTTCTATTTCAACTTTACAGTCCTATGCAGTAGAAAAGGGCCCAACATAAAGTCAAAGAAAGAGTCAAGGACCCCAACATAGACAAGTTAAATTTCAAAACCCCTCAACAAACTGACCTTCTTCTCCTCAGACAAAATCATGCCTACAACGTGACGTGACAAATATGAGAGGAGAGGACAGACCTGGAGAGGAAGAGACTACCTGCCTATGTGACAGACCCCTTCCAATTAGACTATACTTTCCATCAAGAGTTACTCTGGTAACCTCAGAAAAGGGGCAGTTACTCTTTTTCTTTTTCTTTCCAAGACGTAGTCTTGCTGTGTCACTCAGGCTGGAGTACAGTGTCATGCTCTTGGCTCATTGCAACCTCCGCCTCCCGGGTTCAAGCAATTCTCCTGCCTCAGCCTCCTGAGTAGCTGGGATTACAGGTGCGTGCCACCACACTCAGCTACTTTTCTTTGTTTTTAGCAGAGACAGGGTTTCACCATGTTGGCCAGGCTATTCTTGAACTCCTGACCTCAAGTGATCTACTTTTTTTGTTTTTAGCAGAGACAGGGTTTCACCATGTTGGCCAGGCTATTCTTGAACTCCTGACCTCAAGTGATCCTCCCACTTTGGCCTCCCAAAGTGCTAGGATTACAGGCATGAGTCACCATGCCTGGCCCAAGTGGCAGTTATTCTAAAGCTATATCTGGGGCAAAGAAAAATGAAGGATCTCAAAGAAATCTACCCAGTAGGTAGAGTGGACCCAGGAGGTGGAGTGGGGTTTGGGATCTGAGAAAGTTCAAGGTGTTTCAGGAATCTACTCTTTGAGTTCCTCCATTATCAGGATCAGCTTCTTGGTACATCTGGTTCTCTCTGAGATGCCCACATCTGCCTCATGCCACCATCTGCCTTATTCCCTTATTTCCAATGCCACTGATGAAAGAAAAGATTGGATTGCCTCTGCAATATCCATCATCTCCATTTGGGCAGAACCCCTCCTGCCCAAACCAAAGGCAGATGATTGGCTGCCTTTGTGTCAGGTGCCCACCCAAGGCTCAATCACCTGTAGCTCATGGGGGCAGGGCAGGATAAGGATGGGTAGTTATTTTTTTTTGCCTGTGAGGCAGCCTGGCTTCCTAGATGAAGGCTCACACAGTCCCTTGGAGACCCAACAATGATTTATTGCTGCTTATCCAAAAGTTCCAGATGGCTTCCTGTTACGGAAATGTAAAATTTGAGTGGGACATAAGAAATTGAAAATGGTTGCCCCCTAGATTAAACCTCCTGCAGAGCTGTTTCCCACAGAATGGGCTGGGGATTTATGGGCATTGAAATTCATGTATCATTTACAGAGAAAAAGTACTGCAATTTTACATAAACAAGATTAAAATTCACTCCTGTCTAGTGGCTGTTTACATTTTGGGAGGTGATTTCTCAATTTTCTCCTGGTTACATAGCTCTTTCCATAATAAGTCAACCCAAAGTACTCCCCATCCCCTTGCAAATCACATTTAGATACAATTCCTATGCGTTCTATATGTTAAAAATGTTTTCACTAGAAAATTTCTCTGACTCAAAGTCACCCTAAAACAGGATGCCCAGCTTCTGAAGGTCTCATCTGGGATTTTGGTTGAAGGTTTCAGGCCTTAAATTCTAATTTTTTAGTATTTTATTTGACATATAACCATTCTCACAAAAATTCTGAGAGGTAGTGTTTTCTGCTGGCATATACCCTACCTAGTGGTTGGTTCTCAGCTCTAGCTGCACAGCAGAATCACCCAGGGAACTTTTAAAAAATACTTCTGCCAGCAACGTACCTGAAAATTCTGACTTAATTGTTCTGGGAAGGCCTGAGCACATTTAAAAAGCTCCCCGGGTGATATTAATGCAAAGCCAGCATTCATAACCACAGTTCTCAAAGTGTGGTCCCCAACCAGCGGCGTCAGGATCATCTGGAAACTTGTTAGAAATGTAAATTTTGGAGCTGCATCCGAGACCTCCTGATTTAAAAACTTTGGTGTTGGGCCCAGCTATTTGTGCTTTAACAAGCCCATGGGGAGATTCTGATGCAGGCTGAAGTTGCAGAACCACTGGTCTACAAGGAGCTGTTTAATTTATTGTAACTCTTCCTAGAACCAAATCTCAAACTTTTGAACTAAGCCTCTTGGAGGTGGCCTCCTGAGTCACATTTGTCACGCAGCTTAACTGACTTCCTTAGAGCTGCACTGGGCTGTCTTATTGCTTAGCAGAAGGTTAATTGTTTTGATAATTTTGGCAATCTTCAGCTCGTTTATTTATGATTATTAATTACCAAAATAAAACAGCTAGTTATTCCCCCTCAGTGGGCTCCCTTTATTATTTCTTTTTTAACATGATTGTTTTACTAATTGTTTCAGACAATCGTTTTCTCCCTGCACCTGTTCCATGACATGATAAATTCGCCAGGTGTTAAGTGGCCGCTGGTTCTATTTTCAGCTGCCATGATAAAATTTTAACATTTTGGGGGAGTAAAGACTCAACTATTCACCAATATTTTTGAAGCTAAATATTTTTACAAATACGTGAAGTATAATGTGTTTGCCATAAAAGCAAAAAAATCTATCTCAATAGAAACCTAGTACAGGGTATCATAGAGGATCTAAAATCCAGGATGCAATGCAGTCATTGTCACTGTATTGTAATTGTCTGTTTATGAGTCTGTCCCCTGCTAAAAGGGGGGTTCTGGACTGGTGGTGCATATCTTATTCTTTTCTGACTGTTAGAGTGGCTGGTGTACAGTAAACACTGAATGCATGTATGGGGGAATTAATAAACCAAAAAAGGAATGATGACATCATGCAACACCAGCTGGTCAGATCTAGGGTATCACGTTTATTTTTTTCTGGGGGCCATTCTATAAAACACTCAATGGTGACACAGTTCAGAGGTAAAAATCAGGCTGGGGCATTAGAATTCTCTGGGCTAGGTAAGAGAATCTGGGGGAGGAAAGGGGACTGCTGCATAAGTTTGGAGCTGCTCCTTTGTTGGAATGCAGTGGATTCTCCCTCTCCGCTGTGGAAGAGCGGGAAGGCTCGATGCTCTCCTGTCAGTGAGTGGGGTAAGAGAATGGCTTGGAGTGTCAGAGTGCATGCACAGTTATTATAGTGATTGAGAAGGCATTAACATGCTTTGGTGGGAAGGCAAAGTTCTTCTATCCCTGGGGTCTGAGATATCTATGGTGGGCGGTGTGGGGGAGAGCTGGGGAAATGGTAGCCCATTTGAGCATATTTCCCCAAAGAGGCAAATGGACAATAGGTTATTTAAAGTTGTACGTTTAACACTATAATGAGAAAGCCCTGCAGCAAGTAAATTATAAAGTTATGAAAGGTGGCATCCTGCATTGCCAGCCCCACCAAGTCAACCTCTGGCTTCACTGTGACTGGGGTGGGGTGTGGAAAGAGAAGCGGTTGTGGAGCTAGGCAGAGGCTTAGAGTGGAAGCTGTCTGAAAACAGCAGGTCACCTCTGGAGGCAGCCTTATGCTGGGGACCTTATACTGGGGAAGGGGGATTGGAGCATCTGATTGTGGGATGGATAAGATGGCCCTTCTGGTAGTTCTCAAACCTCACAGGACATAGGAGAGTCTATGAGGGAGTGTAAATTAATAAGGAACATTAAGCTTGTGAAGGTCTCAGAACAAAACTTTCTTCCTCTGTGACCCAGGCATAGGCACCATTTGGCAAGATGGTATGTGAAAGGCAAAGGACTTTGAGATGAGGGAAGCACAAAAAGAACCATTTCTGCCCATTTTTAGCCCAGGAAAACAACCTGTTTCTTTGATGAATGATTTGGATTTGGTGGTTTCCAGATTAGTCAATTTTTTCATGTCTTGCTCTTCCTTTGTACCTCCTCTGCCTCTACCAGCCCTTAGACCATACACTTCTATTCCATTTCCCCTCACCATTCAAGTTGTCTCCAGTCCACTGCACCAGATTAGCTATCAATAATCTATTAATATATGAAAATATAGCTGTATTTTGCATCCACACTAGGGCTGTTAGCACACACATGCATTTTCTTAACAGCCAAAACATGAAGAGTTTCCGGTTATTACAAACATTCACAGAACAACTGGCCATTAGAAGCCTCCTTCCAGTTCTTCCTGTGAACCTTGCTATTCCTCAGGACCTTTGCTATTCCCCTATCTGGAATATTCTTCCCCTCCCTTTTCACTGAGCTAAAACCAACTCATTCTTCAGTTTTGTGAAAGGAAAATAAATCTGGGGATCCCAAAATCACTAAACTAAAGGGAAAAGTCAAGCTGGGAACTGAGTCACTCAAACCTCCCTCCCCTTTTAGTTCCTAAATAAGATGGCTACAAGATGAACACCTACACCCTTCCCCCATATTCTGCAAAAGGAAATTCCTAATGAGCTCCAAAGATCTTTACCCTAAGGTTTTTCTGTTTAAATTTCACCATGGTAATGTAAATCGATAGCTTATCTTTACAGGTGCAGTCATCCCCTGCCCACCAGACGTAAAAGCATATCTGATTGTTCCCTTGTCCCATTTTGTCTATGTTATCTTACATAAAAATGCAGATTCCCTGCATTTTTCCTCTGTCCCATTTGTCTATGTCATCTTATTGTAAAATAATGCAGATTCACTGAGCCAGACAAAGGCATGAATAACTATTTTTCCTAACGCCCCTCTTACATGAAAATTGTGTACTTCTTAATATTCCGCCCTTTCCCCTTTAAATGTGGAGCCCTCAGAATATCTTTGGAGTAAGGCATAGGTGCACATCCTTAACTTTGGCAGATAAACCTCCTCAAATGATTGAGACTTGTCTCATCATTTTCTTGATTGATAGTTTTAAGTTCAAATGTAGTAATTACAATACTAGAGCAAAATGGCAATGCTAATATTTCAGTATTTGTTTCAAGTTTTAACACCACTATTTTATTTTTCAAAAAGTACTAGCACCACATAATGGTTAAGAGCATGAGCTCTGGAACCAGACTGTCTCACTTTGATTCTCAGCTCTATCATTTACTACTATGTGACCTTGGGCAAGTTGTTTAACCTCTCTGAGCTTCAGCCTCCCCATCTGCAAGTGGAGATAATACTGATACCCACCTCATAGGGGTGCTGTGAGCATCAAACAAGTAATATGTGTTTTAACAACTCGATTAAAAATAGAAACTTAATATTTAATACATTTTCAAATGCAAACATATTTAAACCTATTACTAAATGAAATGAAAATATTAATTTATAAAAAGTCATTAAACATACATTGTTCTGCTATGAATTATTTGAAGAGACAATAGAAATAAAATATTATTAAAAATTGATGCTGAATAAAAATGACTAAAACTTGATTAATAATAAAAAATTGAATGTGTAATAATTTTTTATCTTTTGAAAAAGCTGTGGTATTAACAAACCAAAAATGACAATGGTCATTATCAAAGCTCCAGAGTACTCTCTGCAAAAATATCCAGCTTTTAGAAGCTCTGGTTTGTGAATGGCAAGAAGACATTTAAAACTAATACCATATCCTTCTTTCTGACTCTTCTATCTTCAAATAATTCCATCTCTTCGTTAATAACTTTGAGAAGATATTTTGAACATTCCCAATGAAGGAACAACAGAATTTCTATCCCCGGCAGAATTTTAAAAAATTATACTGAGCTAGAGTTTTGTTCAGAGAAAGCATTTCTGGTTTGTTTTGTGATCCTTACTTTTCTCATGTATAGGTGAAGATTCTAACGCAGAGTTATCTGTAAATGTGGAATCTGCTACCTTTTCATTCCAATTTTTCAGAATGTGTTTGTCCCCTGTCATTTCCTCTTTTTCTTGAGCAGACTGTGGCCCTTGGGTCAAATCCAGCCTGCTGCCTGTTTCTTTAAATAAAATTTTATCAAAACATTCACACTCACTCATTGTCTGTGGCTGCTTTTGCAATGTGATGGCAGAGCTGAGTAGTTGCAACAAAGATTGGCCCACAAGCCTGAAATATTTACTCTTTAATCCTCTACAGAAAAAATTTGCTAATTATTAGCTCTCTATACCTTTCCTTCAGAATCCTAATACAATTTGTAATGATCTATCATGTAATTATTTTATTAATGTTAATCTCTCGCACTATTCTTTTTTTTTTTCTTTTTTTTTTTTTTGAGACAGAGTCTCGCTCTGTCGCCCAGGCCGGAGTGCAGTGGCCAGATCTCAGCTCACTGCAAGCTCCGCCTCCCGGGTTCAAGCGATTCTCCTGCCTCAGCCTCCCGAGTAGCCGGGACTACAGGCGCCCGCCACCGCGCCCGGCTAGTTTTTTGTATTTTTTAGTAGAGACGGGGTTTCACCATGTTAGCCAGGATGGTATTGATCTCCTGACCTCGTGATCCGCCCGTCTCGGCCTCCCAATCTCGCACTATTCTTTAAGCTCCATGAGGGCAACACCATGTCTATTTTTTCACTATTAAATTCCCAGAACCTAAAATAATGTTGGCATATAGGTACTCAATATATGTTTGTTAATTAAATAATTAGATTATCTAAAATGATAATTTTTGAGGAAAAAGTACCTCTGGGGTAAATCTGCATTTCAGTTTAAGCTTGCGAGATATAATGGTAAAGTCCAGGTGGCGTAATACACAAAGTGCTCAGCATAATGTTTACAACCTGGAATGGGCTGAATAAATGACACCTTTCATTAATTGAGATCCTCCAAATCTCCTGTTTAAACCATTATGGTGGTTTAGGCACCAGGGAACAGCCTTATAAATGCATGAAAATATTAGGAAGAGCATTCACTCTAGAGAATACATTTAGTAAGCACCTACTTTGTGCCCAGTGAATCCACTTTTCTTATTTCATGACTTCTGAGTCTTACCGGTCTGCCTAATGTCTATAAGACCTTGCTAATCATGTATCTTCCAGAAAAGAAGACCAATGGAGAAGTCAGCAGTCTTGCCAAGGCACGTGCCAGTTCTTCATGTGTTTGCTTGTTAACCAGGACCGTGCATTGGAATTGCCTGGAGAACTATTACAAACACTGAGGTCTGGACTCCATCCTCAGAGATTCTGGTCTAATTGGTCTAGGGTAGTCTTTTTAAGCTTCCCAAGTTATTCTAACATGCAGCCAGGTGTGAGATTGTCAGTTTTATCAGTTAGGAGGTACGTGGCAGGGCCCAGCAGCTCACATCTGTAATCCCATCACTTTGGGAGGCCAAGACAGGGCACGGTGGTTTGCATCTGTAATATCAGCACTTTGGAAGACTGACACAGGGGGTCACTAGAGATCAGGAGTTCAAGACCAGCCTGACCAACAGAGCAAGACCCCTGTCTCTACCAAAATAATAATAATAATAACAACAATAATAATAATTTATCCAGGCATGGTGGCACACTCCTGTAGTCTCACGACTTGGGAGGCTGAGGCAGGAAGATCATTTGAGCCCAGGAGTTAAATACCACAGTGAGCTATGATTGTACCACTGCACTCCAGCCTGGGCAACAGAGTGAGATTCTGTCTTTAAAAAAACAAAAACAAAGAAACAAAAAAAAGGCACTCAATGAATATGTGATCCGAGAGACTGAAGATACAGACAATGGCTAGACCACACAGATATGACAATACAACTTTGACCCACAACCTCTGTAGCAACTGGCCTAGAAGGAAACCTTCCTATTTTTGTCCCCACTTTTCCAACTTAGGACCACCAGAGGAAGTCAAGTATGTTCCCCAAGCAAATCACAGAAGATGTCCCACTTCTAGTTGGCCCACCTCTAGTATCTCCATGCTAACAACCTCCAATCAGGATGCACCTGAAGCCTTCTATTCTTTTCACAATAAAGCCTTTCTATTCCCCTGCCTGCCTTTGAAACTCTGCCAAAAACAAGTGACAGTGGCTGACTCCCTCGTTATACCAAACTCTGAATAAATAGCCTCTTTCTTTTCATTTGGGTGGTTTTAGTTTATTTTCACAGTGCCACTGTTCTTGTTACTGTAACTAGTACTGTAACAATTGCACATATACATAACATACTTCTTCAGCATCTCTTAAAACAAGCAGAATCAAATAACAGACCTACTGGGATTAGCCTAGGTAAAAGCCCAATCAAATATAAGGATTCGAGGGTGTCTCAAGAGCAGGGTACAGTTGGGTCTCAGGAACCCAGGAAAGGAAGGTTGTATGGAACCAAAACATTTTCTCTCTTTGTCTCATGTCTCCATTTTTCTCCATGTATCTGCTCCATTTTTTCCTGGTTGAGACCACCTGTCTCTATTTTTCAGCCTATATGACACAATAGTCACAGCCAGCAGCTCCCAGGTTTGCACACATTTCCTCAATTAAAGACAGGAGAGCTAGAACAACTGGAATCTCCTACTTGCAATTCCAAATCCCTAAGGAAGGATCTGCCTGGCCCATGATGGAGGGGTTCCTTTTCCTGATACCCCTTTACTATGTGGATTGCTGGGAGGAGGTCAGTTCTCACAGGAAACAGGAAGGGTGGCGGAGGAGCACACAGTAGTAAAAAAAACTTTAATAATAAAAAAGCCATGTAATTTAAATTCTTTTTTCTTCTTTTTTCCCTTTTTTTAAAAAAAATTATACTTTAAGTTCTAGGGTACATGTGCACAACGTGCAGGTTTGTTACATATGTGTACTTGTGCCATGTTGGTGTGCTGCACCCAAACTCGTCAGCACCCATCAACTTGTTATTTACATCAGGTATGACTCCCAATGCTAACTTGTACCAAACCTAGTGATTTTTGTCTCTTCTGGTGAAGCTTACCTTGTATAACTTGTAGCTGCATCTCCACTTTCAGGTATCTTGGGATCATTTAAACATTTTTAAGAAAAATTGTCCTTGAGACCATGATGCCTCAATGGGGCCCTTCAGTGTACCTCTCTATAAGCTTAGCCCATAGCCATGAGACAGCTGTGTCCATGCCCCCACCATCTCCCGGTGTCCTGTAGAAGTACACTTCACCTATTACCGATGAGGGGCACCCATGCCCAAACAACTGCTATAGTCCTTGCTATCCTTTTTGGCGGGGACCTTGGATCTTCTTGCCCAGATGACCTAGAGTTAGGGCAGCTATTTGGAGCACCCCAACTTCCTATTGTATTTACCTCCACTCATCCAAAGTGATGCTGTTGTCCCTCACTTGCCCCTCACTCCACCAATCCACAGGAACAGAGATAGCAAGGAGGTACTAGGGATAGAGGAAGAGAGAATTTCTTGAAGTGGAATTAGCTCAGAGCCGTCCACTTCTAATCAACTCAGACACTAAATTCTGGGCAACACAAGGAGGCAATTAAGCATAAGTGTATGCCATTTGCTTTGTAGGTGAATATAAACTGCAGAGGCCAGAGGTCTGAGACATTGTGCTCAAGCCAAAACCAGGGCATACTGTGCTGCTCCTAACAAATCACATACCATAAGTACAGAGGAGCCACAGGATTAAATCTGGAATTCATATTTTCAAAGGAAGCTTGGAGAAAAACACTGCTTCAAACATTCCAGCCACTATCACCATGGAACTCTGCACTGAGTCTTGATATCAAAGATTTACTGAAGACCTGACACATACGCCATTATGCAAATAACACATTCTTACTTTTCTCAACTGTGAAGTTCAATTAACATTTTATTATGTGAAGTCAAACAGGCGCCTACTCTTAAACTTCTAGCTTTAAACAAGTAGCAATATTGTCAGTCTGTTTTGATGTCTGCTTATCTCTAAGCAGAGAGAACAGGAACAAAGATAACTGGGAGTTTTGTGTTATGTAACTGCAGAGTTCACTGTCTCTTTGCCCTTTTCAAGGTCTTGGGTACTATCTGATCTGACATTTCTGAAGCTAGGTATTTGAGAATAGCTTCTGAAAGATCATCTCTCTCTTTCATTGTTCCCCCTCCTGGAATATTTTACATGAGTTTGCAATGCACCTGACCCTTCAATGGAAGGGATTCATGAGGCCCTTAGCGCCAAAGGACATTGTGACCTAGCTAGGAGGGATTGTGTTTCCACTCCCCTGCTTACTAATGATACAGGCTGTAGCAACACACAGATATCTCTGTGTGTGTGTGTGTGTGTGTGTGTGTGTGTGTGTGTGTGTATGTATGTAATACTTTAAGTTCTAGGGTACATGTGCACAATGTGCAGGTTTGTTACATAGGCATACATGTGCCATGTTGATTTGCTGTACCCATGAACTCGTCATTTACATTAGATATTTCTCCTAATGCCCTCCCTCTGCCCCCCACCCCATGACAGGCCCCTAGGTATGATGCTCTCCTCCCTGAAGACATAGATGTTTTTGAACCCTGATTTCATCATCAGTCAAATGGGAATAATAATAATAAAAAGTATGTTCTGGCCACCTCATAGGGAATCAAATGATAATCAAAAGAGATGCCAACATGGACATTCTAATTTACTGGGCACCTACTGTATGCCATGTATTCTGACAGGTTCTTAGTGTGAAATTATAGAGCAAAGATAGACATGGTCTATTTCCATATGGGCTTACTTGAGTCTACTGGGAAAATTAGATTTCAAGTTTTAAAATCCACACAACAAATGTAAACTTTAACTGTGACAAATGCTCCAAGGCAGAGGTCCATGATGCTATGAGAGACTGTATTAGGGAGATCTGATTTAGGTCTGAGGTCAGAGAAGGCTTCCCCTATGGTAGTGATGATTAAGCTATAACCTGAAGGGAAAAATAGAAGTTGGCTAGGGGAAGAGAGAGGGGAGAGCCTTCCAGGCAGTGGGAGTAAGATGTACAAAAGCCTCATAAAGAAGAGACCCAGAATAAATACAAAGAATTGAGAGACATGCAAAAGGAACATTGGCACCTTGCCCTGCCACCATTATAATTAAGTGTACACATTGCATACACAGTCAGAGGGGAAAATAAAAGCAACTTTGCATCTGAGTGACCATGAAAATCAGAAATAATTGTCTAATCCTCGTTCCTCAAATGAATAACATCTTGAGCCTCTTCTTGAAAATTAAAAACAACTTTATCCCTCATTTTATCTTTGATATCTTCAGAATGATCCTTGTAGATATGATAATCAAGTGAGAAATTTCTAGGTTTTGAGCAATGGAAATAATTGTCAGACTGATTATAACTCTAAACACCTGCTTTTCAGCATGTTCAATTCTTCTGGAGGTTGAACTGTCTTGCAAGCATTGCAAGGAACATTTCTTACTACTTAAACCTCCCTCTGAGTGCTAGTGTGGCGGGAACTGTCCAAGGTAAGGTTAGAGGGATTTAGTTTGGGCCAGCTCAGAGTCCTGTGAGCCACTTTCAGGAATCTTACCTTTATGTTAAGAGCAAGGGGAAAGCCACTGGGGGTGGTGGGAAAATGATCTTTTGTATTTTGAGACCACCACTCTGCTATGGCATGAAAATGAATTGGAGAGGAACAGAGTAAGTGCAGGTCAGCCACTTAGGAGGTCACTGCAATAACCAAGTTGAAAGAAGATGGAAGCTTATTTTAGGGTGGTGATGGTGGTGGTAAAACAGAGAGAAGAAAATGGAACCGAAAGGCATTTGGTAATAAAATGAACAGGACTTTATTCTGGCCTGAAAGCTAATTGGATGGTGAAGCTATGCCCTAAGCTGGGAAGCACTGGAAGAGGAGCAGTCTTGGGGCCTTGTAAAGTCCTAGATGCATGTAAAGTGTGATTCTGATTATCCAAGGATTGGGGAATTCCTAGGGATGGAGTGCTGTCACACTCCGTTCCAAACCACATGGTGCAGCCCTAGCATTCCCAAATTTCAGTGTGTAACCCATTAAACCCCCTGGTAAAGTGTAAGGAATTCATTCCTTTGTCAAAGCCACTATTGTGTCTCCTTGGAAAACTAATTTAAATATATTTATAGGGAGAGACAAGACATTAAGAATCTGTTAATCACTCTTTATGTTTACACGACACCTTAAAATTCACAAGATGCTTTACCACAGCAATACTCAAAGTGTAGCCCCTAGCAGCAGCTTCAGCATCACCTGGGAGCTAGTTAGAAATGCAGATGCTCAGAATATCCAAGACCGAATGAGTCAAAAACTAGGTGTGTGTGATGTGGGGGGTTGGGAGGTGTATCTGAAACCCGTATTTTGACAAATTCTCCAGGTGATACTGATACACACTCAAGTTTGAGAAGCATTGCTTACATGTAGTATCTCTTCAATGCTTAACAATTGTGGTAGGTAGAAATTATTATCATCCCTATTTCACTAAGAAAGAACCGAGCCTCTGAGAAGTTAAGTGATTTGCTTAAGCACCCAGTTGGTGTTAGCAGAAGTGTAAATCTAGTCCAAGAATCCAGGATCTCCTGGATCTACATTTAGTTCCCATCCAGCCTTCTCAGTTAAAATGAATGCAGGGATCTGAGGAGACAGGTTTGTATTTTTGATGGGGACTGAGGGTGCAAAGGTGAATTTGGAAGAGATGAAAGGATTTCCTTTCATCCTAATTTGTACCAAGTAGTAAGCTGCCAGATTATATTATTCTGCCTGGGGTGGGCCTCAGGAGGGAGCAGTAGTGCACTAGTCCTGGCTGGTAACAGTTCAGAAAGAGCCAATAATGCACGTCTCTTCCAAACTCTGTGTTTAGTGATGTCATGCTGGTAGGTTAAAGTGGACCAGGGTGAGTATTTACATCACAGAAATGGCAAATGCTACAAATTAGGGCTTACCAACCCTCCTCCCTAGAGATGGTTATTAAATATTTGCCACCACCCCACTGGGTGGAAACCAGAGGATCTCGGAGACAATATCATAAAATAGGAAAGGTGGGGATACTAGGTAGGACAGGTTCACTGTGATCAAGGTAAAGTGTTGCCAGTTATAATTATGGACTAGATGTTTCTCTTGTGGATTAAGATAACTGGCAACAAATAAACCAATCTTAAGGGGTTTCTAGTCTCCACTAAGTATAAAAAAAAGTGAGCAGGCTCTTCATAATAAAGAGCATGTCTTCAGCCGTTTTTCCTAGCATCGCTTGAAATGGCTCTTAAGAACTCTCGAACAAAATGATAACAGATGTCATCAGCAAGACCTACAGATTCTGGAAAGAAAGGAAGTTTTACCAAGATCAAGTGCATGTTATATTTTAGTAAATGTTGAATAAAATTCTATGAATTTTTCTATACACCCAAGATTGAGAAAGTATAATTATATGAAACATGGATTCATGCTGGGGAGGCTTGTTTAAAATAGAATCTATCTTAGCTGAAATTTGAATACATTTTGGTTTAGAAACTAAGGTTGAAGACTTTTGACTTTGGGGGCATTTAACTCCTAATATTATAGAGCTTAGCTACTAAAACCAATCATAGAATCACCTAGAATGTCTCTGGCCCAGTGATTCTCAACTGTGGATACACACTAGAACCACTTGGGGAACTTTTAAAAATCCTGATTTCCAGGTGGCCCCCCCCACCCCTGCCCCCAAGCAGTTAAATCAGAGTCTCTGGGAGTGGGACACAGGCAGCAGTGTTTGTTAAAGCATTCCAGGTGATCCCAAGTGCAAGATTCCAATTGCAGCTAAGGTCAAGAACCCCAGTCCTGGAACAAATGGAGAATCCCTACCCTTATTTTACAGAAAAAAGGCCTAAAGTCCAAAGAACTTTAATGACTGGCCCAGAGCCAGTCAGCTAGTTGCTAGCTAGTTTATCATTGTGAACATTGTCAGAATCAAAATGGAGTCACTAATATTAAGAAAATCCTGACAGGCCAGGCATGGTGGCTCACACCTGTGGTCCCAGCACTTTGGGAGGCCAAGATGGGAGGATCACTTGAGGCTAGGAGTTCAAGACCAGCCTGGTCAATATAGCAAGACCGTATATATATGAATTTATTAAGTATTAAATTACACGATCACAAGGTCCCATTATACACAATAGGCTGTCTGCAGGCTGAAGAGCAAGGAGAACCAGTCTGAGTTCCAAAGCTGCAGAACTTGGAGTCTGATGTTCGAGGGCAGGAAGCATCCAGCACGGGAGAAAGATGTAGGCTGGGAGGCTAGGCCAGTCTCTCTTTTCACATTTTTCTGCCTGCTTATATTCTAGCTACACTGGCAGCTGATTAGATGGTGCCCACCCAAATTAAGAGTGGGTCTACCTTTCCCAGTTCACTGATTCAAATGTTAATCTCCTTTGGCAACAACCTCACAGACACACCCAGGATCAATACTTTGTATCCTTTAATCCAATCAAGTTGACAGTCAGTATTAGCCATCACACCTCTACTAGGACATCTGCCCAGCAACTGCTTGTCTAACCTTGGACTGGAATCACCATTATTATTGAACTTTGTAGTCAAGGATAATTATTTCAAAACAATGATGTAAACTTCCTCAGTTTTTCCTTTAAAAACCTTTGTTTTACCTCCCCGAGTATTCACTTAGTTTGATATGACATGCATATTCCCATTGCAATGCTTTATTCCCAAATAGTTACCTTTTCTTTTAGAGAGCCCCTCTCTGTTATTTAGGTTAACGTCATCAATCAGATAGCAATTATCCTTTGCTCAGTATTGTGGTAGGTGCCATTGAATTTAAAGGGAAGACCAGTGGAGTGGACTGTGGAGCTCTGTTCTCATCATTCCCACAAACACTTTTGTCCTGGTGAAATCATTTTAAATCAGTGGTGACTTCAGATTCCCACTTCACCACGCAACCTCTTACCCCCAGGTTTTTCCAATTACTCTAGTAGCACTCTGCAATTTGTTTTCATTAGCACTTGTCACAGTCCGTAATTGTATATTTATGTATAACATTACTATATTAATTAATCCCACTAGTCTATAAACTCCACGAGGACATGGATTGTGTCTGGATTTTACCCACAATTCATTCCTTTATTCAACAAATATTGACTCTGAGTGCCCACCCTGGGTCAGGCTCTGTTCTAAGAACTAGTATAGTGCCTGGCACAGAGTAGTCACTCAATAAATGTTTCTGTCAGTCATGAAAAGGCAGGAAGAGAAGGGGTATGTGGAAACATGAAGAGGCACCCGTTTACGTTAGAACTGTGGTTTCCAGAGTGGTCTGCAGACAAGCGACATCAGCATCACTTGGGAATGTGTTAGTAATGCAAATTCTCAGGCTCCACTCCAGACTGACTTAATCACGCCCCTGGTGATTCTGATGAATGCTAAGGTTTGAGAACCACTGCAGTAAAGTTGGCAGAATTGGGAACTGATTATAGGCTTCTGATCTGATTTTGGCATCAGTTAACAAATGCCACCTTTGATCTTCCCACCAGCTGCCTCTTTGCCTGTCCTTCTTCCAAGGCCTCCCACCTGTCCTCAGGAAATCAAAGAGCTTGAAGGAACCACTCAGATTTTGACCCATAAGGATAGCTCTTTCATCAAATTGTGGTCTATGTCTTCAAAAAAGATGGAAATGTAAAGTAGACTGGATGTAAGGCTGAAACAGAAGGTTTCACTTGGCACTATTTAATGAAACTCTTGAGAATATCCTTTTTAAATGAGTTGGCTGTGTTAGGAACCAGACATTCACAACCTCATAAATCAGAAATGGGAGTGTTGGCTGCATATAAAGTTTGGTACCACCTTGTCCTGCTGTACATGGCTTGCCAACTCCAGCCCTCAGCAATTTCCATTTGCTTCAGTTTCTTCCTCATTACAACTGCCAAGATTTCTGAAGAAAGTGTCAAAGCCTTGCTAGTTTGATCCACTCCCAAATCACTCCATCCAGCTTTGACGAGGTTCTCCCGGTGCTGCTGCTCATCAATCACCCTTTTCCTTCTCTCTTCTTCACTCTCGACCAGCCACTTTCCACTCTTTTCACCAGAAACCCCTCTCTGACTTCTCACTCTCAGTAGTGACCTTACCACTCTTCTTAGAATGTCAAGGAGTCCAACACGCTCTCTCAGCTGTCTTCTCTCCACCTCATTTTTTTGCATCTTAATTTTTTCCTTTTTTCCTCATTTTTCATCTCATTTACAAGTAATTTACTAAGAACTCTTTATTTGCCAAGCACTGTCCATAATCCTGCCTTCAGGGTGCATTCAAGGAAGGTTAATAATAAACATACAAATATTTAATAAGACAGGATAATTATAAATTGTGACAAGAGCCACAAAGAAAAGCCAGGTCTGGGCCAGGGATGGGGGATAGGAGAGAGAGAGACAGAGAGAGAGAGAGAGAGAGAAACTTCCTAGGGCTTTCCTCCTCCCTGTGCACATTCTGATTCCAGCCTGGTTGTCTTCCACTGATTTAATTACCATCACATCTCTCTCTCTTACTCCAAATCTTTTCCTGCTACCTACAAATAGAATTGGCTCTGCCCCATTGTAAAACATGTCTTCATGATTCCAGGATAGGTTGCTTTTTGTTTCCACCACTTTCTTCAAACTCTACCTTCCATTAGACTGGTTGCTAAAGTCTAAATCCAGTGGCCTAGTACTCTTTATTCTTGTCCTGCGTATAGGGATATCCATGTTCCTTCTGATTTAAACCGATTCCTTCTCTGACTTCTGTGAGGTGGAGCCAATCTTGTTCTTGAACCTACCCAAATGTGCTTCTCTCTTTGTTTTGCTCTCTTCTACATTTATACATCCACCTCCTTCAGGAAATCATTTTTAATTTTTTCAGCCGGAAGTGACCAGGCCCTCCTCTGATACCTTACAGCTCTCCTCTTTAACAGGTGACAGCACTTACTGGTCCTTTTGTGGCTCTCTCATTCTCCTTCCTGGGATTGCAAAATGCCTAAGAGCAAGAACTGTGAATGAAGAATTTTAAAAATTCTACCACCAAGGGTTTTTTAAAAAAGTTATTATTTTTTTAAAACTTTTTGTATTTCAATAGGTTTTTGGGGAACAAGTAGTGTTTGGTTACCTGAATAAGTTCTTTGGTGGTGATTTCTGAGCTTTTGGTGCACCCATCACCCAAGCAGTGTACACTGTACCCAGTGTATAGTCTTTTATCCCTTGCCACCCCTACTCTTTCCACCAAGTCCCCAAAACCCAATGTATCATTCTTATTCCCTTGCATCCTTATAGCTTATCTCCCACATAAGAGTGGGAATATATGATGTTTGGTTTTCCATTCCTGAGTTTCTTAACTTAGATTAAAAGTCTCCAATTCCATCCAGGTTGCTGTGAATGCCACTATTTCATTCCTTTTTATGGCCGAGTAGTATTTCATGATATATTAATATCACATTTTCTTTATCCACTCATAAATTGATGGGCATTTGGCCTGATTCCATATTTTTGAAATTGTAAATTGTGCTGCTATAAACATGTGTGTGCAAGTATATTTTTCATATAAAGATTTCTTTTCCTCTGGGTAGATACCTAGTAGTGGGATTGCTGGATCAAATGGTAGATCTACTTTTAGTTTTTAAAGGAATCTCCACACAGTTTTCCATAGTAGTTGTATTAGTTTACATTCCCACGAACAGTGTAAGTGTTCCCAATTCACTGCATCCCCACCAACATCTATTATTGTTTGATTTTTTTTGACTTACGGCCGTTCTTGCCGGAGTAAAGTGGTATCACATTGTGGTTGTTATCTGCATTTCTCTAATCTTTAGTGATGTTGAGCATTTTTCCATATGCTTGTTGGCCATTTGTCTATTTTCTTTTGAGAATTTTCTATTCTTGTCCTTTGTTCACTTTTTGATGGAATTTTTTGTTTGTTTGTTTGTTTGTTTCTTGCTGATTTGAGTTCTTTGTAGATTCCGGATATTAGTACTTTGTTACATGTATAGTTTGCCAAGATTTTCTCACACTCTGTGAGCTGTCTGTTAACTCTGCTGATTATTTATTTTGTTGTGCAGAAGCTTTTTAGTTTAATCAAGTCCCATCCATTGTTTTTGTTGCATTTGCTTTTGGGTTCTTGGTCATAAAGCCTTTGTCTAAGCCAATGTCTAGAAGGGTTTTTCCAATGTTATCTTCTAGAATCTTTATGGTTTTGGGACTTAGATTTAAGTCTTTGATCCATCTTGAGTTGATTTTTATATAAGGTGAGAGATGAGGATCCAGTTTCATTCTTCTACATGTGCCTTACCAATTACCCCAGCCTCATTTGTTGAATAAGTTGTCCTTTCCCCGCTTTATGTTTTGTTTGCTTTGTCGAAGATCAGTTGGCTCTAAGTATTTGGCTTTATTTCTGTGTTCTCTATTTTGTTCCATTGGTCTATGTGCCTATTTTTTACACCAGTACCATGCTGTTTTGATGACTATGACCTTATAGTATAGTTTGAAGTCAAATAATGTGATGCCTCCAAATTTGTTCTTTTTGCTTAGTCTTGCCTTGGCTATGTGGGCACTTTTTTGGCTTCAGATGTATTTTAGGATTGTGTTTTCTAGTTTTGTGAAGAATGATGGTGGTATTTTGATGGGAACTGCATTGAATTTGTAGATTACATTTGGCATTATGGTTATTTTCACAATATTGATTCTACCCATCCATGAGCATGGGATGTGTTTCTCTTTGTTTGTGTTATCTATGATTTCTTTCAGCAATGTTTTGTAGTTTTCCTTGCAGAGGTCTTTAACGTCCTTGGTTAGGTATATTCCAATCTATTCTTTTTTTTTTTTTTGGAGCTATTATGAAAAGGGTTGAGTTTTTGATTGGATTCTCAGCTTGGTCGCTGTTGGTATATAGCAGAGCTACTGATTTATGTACATGAATTTTGTATCCTGAAACTTTACTGGGTTCATTTACCAGTTCTAGAAGCTTTTTGGATGAGTCTTCAGGGTTTTCTAGATATACAATCATATCATCAGCAAACAGTGACAGTTTGACTTCCTCTTTACGGACTTGGATGCCCTTTGTTTCTTTCTTTTGTCTGATTGTTCTGGCTAGGACTTCCAGTACTATGTTGAATAGAAGTGGTCAAAGTGGGCATCCTTGTCTTGTTCCAGTTCTTAGGGTGAATGTTTTCAACTTTTTCCTGTTAAGCATAATGCTGGCTGTGGGTTTTTTGTGGATGGCTTTTATTACTTTAAGATATGCCCCTTCTGTGCTGATTTTGCTGAGGGTTTTAATCATAAAGGGATGCTGGATTTTGTCAAATGCTTTTCTGTGTCTATTGAGATGATGTGTTTTTTGTTTTTAATTCTGTTTACATAGTGTGTCACATTTATTGACTTATACATATTAAACCATCCCTGCATCCCTGGTATGAAACCCATTTAATCATGGTGGGTTATCTTTTTGATATGCTGTTGGATTCGGTTTGCTAGTATTTTGTTGAGGAATTTTGCATGTATGTTCATCAGGGATATTCGGCTGTAGTTTTCTTTTTTTTGGTTATGTTCTTTCCTGATTTTGGAATTAGGGTTATACTGGCTTCATAGAATGATTTAGAGAGGATTCCCTCTTTCTCTATCTTTCAGAATAGTGTCAATAGAATTAGTACCAATTCTTCTTTAAATGTCTGATAGAACTCAGCTGTGAATCTGTCTGGTTCTGGACATTTTTTTGTTGTCAATTTTTAAAATTACCATTTCAATCTTGTTGCTTGTTATTTATCTGCTCATAGATTTTATATCTTCCTGGTTTAATGTAGGAGAATTGTATATTTCCAGGTTTATCCATCTCCTCTACGTTTTCTAGTTTATATGTGTAATGGTGTTCATAGTCGCCTTGAATAATCTTTTGCATTTCTGTGGTATCAGTTGTAATATCTCCCGTTTCATTTCTAATTGAGCTTATTTGAATATTCTCTTTTCTTTTCTCGGTTAATCTTGCTAATGGTCTATCAATTTTATTTATCTTTTCAAAGAACCAACTTTTTGTTTTCATTTAAATCTTTTCTATTTTTTTGTTTCAATTTCATTTAGTTCTGCTGTGATCTTCATTACTTCTTTTTTTCTGCTGGGTTTGGATTTGGTTTGTTCTTGTTTCTCCAGTTCTGTGAAGTGTGACCTTAGATTGTCTATTTGTGCTGTTTCAGACTTTCTGATATGGGCATTTAATGCTATGAACTTTCCTCTTAGCACAACTTTTGCCGTATCCCAGAGGTTTTGATAGGTTGTGTCACCATTATTGTTCAGTTCAAAGAATTTTTTAATTTTCATCTTGATTTCATTGTTGACCCAATGATTCAGGAAGAAGTTATTTAATTTTCATGTATTTGCATGGTTTTGAGGGTTCCTTTTGGAGTTGATTTCCAATTTTATTACACTGTAGTCTGAAAGAGTACTTGATATGGTTTCAATTTTCTTAAATTTACTGAGTCTTGTTTTGTGGCCTATCATATGGACTATCTTGGAGAATGTTCCATGTGCTGATGAATAGCATGTGTATTCTGCAGTTGTTGGGTAGAATGCTCTGAAAATATCTGTTAAGTCTATTTATTGTAGGGTATAGTTTAAGTCCATCGTTTCTTTGTTGACTTTCTATCTTGATGACTTGTCTAGTGCTGTCAGTGGAGTACTGAAACCTCCCACTATTATTGTGGTGTTGTCTGTCTTCTTTCTTAGGTCTATTAATAATTGTTTTATAAATTTGGGAGCTCCAGTGCTAGTTGCATATACAGGTAGAATTGTGATGCTTTCCTGTTGGACTAGTCCTTTTATCATTATATAATGTCCCTCTTTGTCTTTTTTATGTGCTGTTGTTTAAAGTGTGTTTTGTCTGATATAAGAATAGTTACTCCTGCTAATTTTTGGTGTTCATTTGCGTGGAATATCTTTTTCCACCCCTTTACCTTAAGTTTATGTGAGTCCTTCTGTGTTAAGTGAGTCTCCTAAAGACAGCAGAAACTTGGTTGGTGAATTCTTATGCATTCTGCCATTCTGTATCTTTTAAATGGAGCAGTTAGCTCATTATGTTAGTATTGAGATGTGAGGTACAATTCTATTCATCATGCTATTTGTTGCCTGAATACCTTGGGTTTGTTTTCATTGCATTATTGTTATATAGGTCCTGTGAGGTTTATGCTTTAAGAAGGCTCTATTTTGGTATATTTCAAGGATTTGTTTCAAGATTTAGAGATCCTTTTAGCAGTTCTTGTAGTGCTGGCTTGGCAGTGGCAAATTCTCTGTGTTTGTCTGGAAAAGATTGCATCTTTCCTTCATTTATTAAGCTTAGTTTCACTGAATACAAATTCTTGGCTGATAATTGTTTAAGGAGGCTAAAAATAGGACCCCCAATCCTTTCTAGCTTGTCGGGTTTCTGCTGAGAAATCTTCTATAAATCTGATAGGCTTTCCTTTATAGGTAACCTGATGCTTTTGCCTCACAGCTCTTAAGATTCTTTCCTTCGTCTTGACTTTAGGTAACCTGATGACTACGTGCTTATGTGATTATCTTTTTGCAATGAATTTCCCAGGTGTTCTTTGAGCTTCTTGTATTTGGATGTGTAGATCTCTAGCAAGGCCAAGGAAGGTTTCCTCAATTATTCTCTCAACTACGTTTTCCAAACTTTTAGATTTCTCTTCTTCCTTGGGAACACTAATTATTCTTAGGTTTGGACATTTAACATAGTCCCTAACTTCTTGGAGGCTTTGTTCATTTTTTAAAATTCTTATTTCTTTGTCTTTGATGGATTGGGTTAATTTGAAAGTCTTGTATTCTGTCTCTGAAGTTCTTTCTTCTGCTTGTTTGATTCTGTTGCTGAGACTTTTCAGTGTATTTTGCATTTCTCTAAGTGTGTCCTTGATTTCCAGAAGTTGTGATTGTTTTTTATTTATGCTATCTATTTCACTGGAGAATTTTTATTTCATATCCTGTTTCATGTTTTTGATTTCTTTAAGTTGGACTTCACCTTTCTCTGGTGCCTCCTTGATTAGCTTAACAATTGATCTTCTGAGTTATTTTTGTGGCAATTCGAGATTTTGTCTTGGTTTGGATCCATTGCTGGTGAGCTGGTATGATCTTTTGGGGGTGTTGAAGAACCTTGTTTTCTCATATTAACAAAATTGTTTTTCTGGCTCCTTCTCATTTGGGTAGTCTATGTCAGAGGGAAGATCTGGGATTCAAGGGCTGCTGTTCAGATTCTTTTGTCTCATGGCTGCTCCCTTGATATGGTGTTCTCCCCCTTCCTCTAGGAATGGAGCTTCCTGAGAGCTGAACTGTAGTAATTGTTTTTGTTCTTTTGAGTCTAGCCACCCAGTGGAACTATGAGGGTCCAGGTTAGTACTGGGAAGTGTCTGCGAAGAGTCCTGTGATGTAATCTTTCTTCAGGTCTTGCAGCCGTGGGTACCAGGACCTGCTCTGGTGGAGGTAGCAGGGGAGGGAAGTGGACTCTGTGAGTCCTTGGTTACGTTTTTGTTTAGTGCACTGGTTTTGTGTTGGTTGTCCTCCAGCTAGGAGGTGGCGCTTTCAAGAGCACATCAGTTGCCATGCTATACGGAGGATTCAAACTTGCCTTACGGACACCTGATCAAGTGATCAGGTTTCTCAGGCAGTGGGCAGGCCCATAGAGCTCCCAAGAGATTATGACCTTTGTCTTTGGCTATCAGGGAAGGTAGAGAAAGACCTCCAGGGAGGGGCAGGGATAGATGTGTCTGAGCTCAACCTCTCCTTGGGTAGGTCTTGCTGCAGCTGCTGTGGGCAATGGGGGTGTGGTTCCCAGTCCAATGGAGTTATATTCCCAGGGAGATTATGGCTGCCTCTGCTGAGTCATACAGGTTGCCAGGGAAGTGGAGGAAAGCCAGCAGTCACAGGCCTCACCCTGCTCCCACATAGCCTACAGTCCTAAAGTCTGGTCTCATTCTCACTGAGCCCCCACAACAGCACCAAGTCTATTTCCAGGCAGCCAGTGACCAGGGCCGAGAACTTGCCCCAGACCGTGAGCCTCTCCATTGAGAAAGCAAGCCGACTAAGAGGTTTTCAGTATCTCAGGGAACCCACAGAAGTGATCCAGTTCCTTTAAAGGGTCTGTGGATTCTCTCGGCTTTCTGGTATGTTCTTGTGGTAGTTCTTGGGACAAAATTCACAATGTGAGTCCCCACATGCTGCTCTGTCGATCTAAGTGGGAACTGCAAGCTAGTCTTGCCTCTCATCTGCCACCTTAATCCTCTGTCTACCACAATAGCTGTTTGAAATGGATTACTGTTAGCTTAGCAGTGGTAATTAGTAGATATTCTTAAGTAATATCTTAAAATATTTCTTAATTAATTTGATGCATTTGTGCATTTCATAGATTTCAAGGCCTAGATATTGGGAATTAGATGTCTCAGCTGAGGATGAAATTGATTCTTATTCCAGAAATACAAGTGAGGTCCTGGTGCCCATGAGCAGAATCTGTGTGCTACCATAGCAACACACAGCATTGCTTTGTCTTAGTCAATATAAATTAACCTTTTAAAAAATGTGACTGTAAAAGGTTATATATGTTAAGTATATAATTAAATTTTTGCTCTGAAATATCCCTCATTCCCACCATTGTGACTTTCTAGAATACATCCCCATTCCTTCTCTGTTACTTACTCCTCCCTTGTGCCTTGTTGGACCACATCTGACACGTTAATAGATGTATCTTTGCACAGTTAAATCCTAAATAATGTGCTTGGATGTGTGTGTGTTGTCAGAGTCTGCAGGAGGAATTTGAGAACTTGCTCAGAAACTTTTTGTGGCAGAAAGTTGGATTCAGCTGGACTGAGAGTGAGATAAGAGGCTCACCAGGAGGCACAAGGGGGATGGACCAGGGCAGTTGGCAGGATGAGCATTGTGTAAGGTGAACCAAAATGCTGGCACCAGGTTTGTTTATAATCTCTGAACCCTACTGGGTTTTACTTCAATATATGAAGGCCCAACCCGCAAATCATTGAGAACTGAACAGAAAAAAACTGATTTTTTAAAAGGTAACAAGTTTCAAAACGTTGGTAGTTTTCCAAGTTCCATCCCACAAAATCCAATTCTCAGGGCTGGCAGGCTGGTGGTAAGACTGTGGCTGTGCCAGGGGAGTCAGTTGAATGGTGGAGATCCTTAGTCTGATCCACTCCAAGAGAGATCTCAGCTGAGTCTCTTCTGTTGCCTTTTGGAATATTAAATAGTTTGCCAAGGATAGAAACTAAATCTGTGCAAGAATGTATACAGAGTCAGAATGGCCTATGCTTCTACACCTCCCTCCTCCCCACTCAGTTCTTCTCCAAGTCATTCTTTAATTCCAAGGCCAAGGATGATAACCACAAAAGAGAGGACATGAAAATAAATACAATGGTGGGAAAAGAAAACAGACAGCAGCAGCAGAGAATGAAGACGAGGAGAGAAAAAACGAGAAGTAGGAAGAGGATGAGTTTGTTGTGCTGATCTGGCAAATATGTAATCTGATTTTAACTTCTAGCCATGGTGAACGATCCCAGGGGAGCACAGACTGGACCCAGCTGGGATCTCTCTTGGAGTAGATGGGACTGATAATCTCCACAACCAACTAATTTTTGGATAAGGAAGAAGAGAATGTCACCTACTTCAATGTGATTTCAACCCCACTTCTACATCTTAAAGACATTGTATTATTTCAGCAGTAATGCCCCTGTTCATTAGTCCCACTGATGTTTTCATTCCTCATTTCATCTTTTTCTTAGCAGCATTCAATTAATCCTTCCTTCTAGAAACACTATGTTCCTTTGGCTGGACTGAAAAAAACATTTCTACTGATTTTTTAAAAGATAACAAGTTTCAAAATGTTGGTAGCTTTCCAAGTTCCATCCCACAAAACCCAGTTCTTGGGGCTGGCGGGCTGGTGGTGAGACTGTGGCTGTGCCAGGGGAGTCAGTTGAATCATGGAGATCCTTAGTCTGATCCACTCCAAGAGAGATCTCATCTGGGTCTCTGCCCATGAGCAGAATCTGTGTTCTTCGTACACAGAGTTCCCAAGAGACCATTATTTCATGAGACTTTCATGAGACCACTCTCGGATTAGCATCCAAGATGAAGTGGCATTATCCTGCATAGTGTCCAACATTGTACATTTGATTAGGAGGGAGTAAATGAGATTGAGCCCTGGGAGCAATAGTAGAAGGACACCCAATAGCCCAAAGTTGGAAGGAGCACAAGTGTTCATTGATGGAAGAATGGATAAACAGAATGTGGTCTAAACATACCATGAAATATTATCCAGCCTTAAAAGGGGAGGAAATTCTGACACATGCTACAACATGGATGAACCTTGAGGACATCATACAAGTGAAGTAAGCCAGGCAGAGAAGGATAAATGCTGTATGATTCCACTCATATGAGGTACCTAGAGTAGTCAAACTGATAGAGAAAGTAGAATGGTAGTTGCTAGAAGTTGTGGCGATGGGAAGATGGGAAGTTCATGAGACCATTCTCACCTTGTTTTGTCCTACTACTCTTTAGAAAGAAACCGTTTTTTGTTTGTTTGTTTGTTTGTTTTCCTGTTAAATTCTGGTAAAATACACAAATAAAAATTTGCTATCTTAAGCATGTTTAAATGTGCAGTTAGTAGTGTAAAATACATTCGCATTTTTGTGCAAACCATCACCACCATCTATCACTAGAACTCTTTCATCTTGCAGATCTGAAACTCTGTACCCATTAAACAACTTCCCATCTTCCCAACCCCACAGCTCCTGGCAGCCACCATTCTACTTTCTCTATCAGTTTGACTACTCTAGGTACCTCATATGAGTGGAATCATACAGCATTTATCCTTCTCTGCCTGGCTTACTTCACTTGTATGATGTCTTCAAGATTCATCCATGTTGTAGCATGTGTCAGAACTTCCTCCCCTTTTAAGTTTGGAGAATATTTCATGGTATGTTTAGACCACATTCTGTTTATCCATTCTTCCATCAATGAACACTTGTGCTTCTTCTATCTTTGGGCTATTGGGTGTCTTTCTACTATTGCTCCCAGGGCTCAATCTCATTTACTCCCTCCTAATCAAATGTACAGCACTGGACATTACACAGGATAATGCCACTTCATGTTGGATGCTAATCTGCCATGTTGACTTCTGACTAACCCCAGGCCCAGGAATGCCTCTAAGATTTTGACTTTATTTACTGTTGCTTGTGTAAGCCAAGACAACCTTGATGTTATCATAAACATGTACTTACCTAAGTCCTGTATTTTGGCAAATTATGGGCTATGAGGCACATAGCATTCTTGCCTTTCCCTGAGGAGTCAATTTCAGTGATCCTACACATTCCTTCTGAAGCACATATGCTCTTTCTGTATGGTATGTAAGCGCTGAGTCTGGGGGGTAACAGTGCAGAGATCTATCTGTCTTGCTGCTACATGCTTCTAAATTTGCCAATAAATCACCTTCTACTGACCAAAAAAAAAAAAAAAAAAAACTTTCTCTCTCTAATCAGTATGATAACGATGGTGAGTAAAAGACATAGGGCAAAAAAAGAATAACAGCTTATGAGTAAAAAATCACTGTCAAATGTAATCCAAGGAAATCTTGTAAAAAGTGTTCTTTTTCTAACTGTAAATTCATAAATTCTTGCATGTGTTTATGGGGCACAAAGTGAAGTTTTGACTTATGAATACAATGTGGAATAATTACATCGAGCTAATTAACATACATCACTTCAAATATGATTAGATAGGATACATAAACTTGTTTTCTTTGAGATATATTGTGCACTATGCAACATATAGTGAATAATAATGCAATATAGTAAATAATAGTGTATTATATATTCTAAGGAGGTCTTTATTTCATCGTTTAGTATTTCAAAATAGGCCGAGATCAGATCTCAGAAATCCCTGATTCAACATTTTAGATGCCAGGTAGAGAAAAATAGTTATTCTTCACTTTTTCCATGATTACTCATATTTATAAAGGTCTGCTGTTTGAAGGCCAATTTAAGAGAGTCATCTAATCTCAGTAAGCTGGGAAAGACAGGGTTACAGAAAGACTTTCAAATATATGCCTCATTATGCATGATCATTGTCACTGGGAGCAAATAGGCAAAGTATGGCAGATTTGAAATTTTCTGAAGTCATTTATAATTCTATGCTAATATTAGACCTCAGTGTGATTAATAACATAACTCATCAGTTGTAGCCACTTGATAATTATTTTCATTAGGCTTATATATAACACTGTTTTTTTTTTTCTCCATGAGAAACCCAAGTCCTTTTACAAATTTTCATTTGCCAAGTAGACAACAGTCCTCACACTCTGTGAGCAAGACAAGTGCAAACTGCATTGAGTCTAGAAGGAAAGATGCTCATTTTTATTTAATATTTTTAGTTCCCACCTGTTCTCAGATGTATTTTTATTTCACTCTTTGGTAGTCTCCCTTGTTGGATGCTGTTTCCCACTCAATTCTTTTGGATTTCTGGTTGGAGTAGCTTTCTGTAGCTCTCAAAGTTTAAACTGAAAACTCATCTATTTTAACATCTAAAGTGATAGACTCTACCACCTCCTGCCTCCACCACCAATCTCATGTCTTGCGACACTCAACAATTAGACTGTGAACACTTCAAGGACTTGGATGGAGGCTGATCTGCGTTTGTATTTCCGGGGTTGAGCTCAAATCCTAGCAATTGGACATACTTGGTAAGTGATGTTTGAACAAAGGAATACATATATGGATGACCATTCCATTATAGTCTACCTCATTAGCCATTTATGAGGTCCATGGAGGAAGTATAGGGATAAGATGCTGGGGGTATGATTAGAGGAAGGCAAGGAAGATATCTGTAAAGATGATGAAAATGCTTGACTGCATTTATGTTGGAAAATAGGAATAAAATATATATCATAGATAGACCTTACATAATGTATTTGCTGGGAGCTATCACATCTCAGGAGAGTCTTCAGTAGCTTGTGTGATCCTACCTATCTCTCCTTAAAAGATTTGTCTCTCCACTCATAGCATTAGGTTTTTCCAGACCCTGAAGTTCTGTCTGTGAGAAAAAGAAGACAGGAGAGTCCAGACACACCAACAGATTGGTAAAAACAAAAACACAACTGAGCATCCTTTTATGTGTCAGAATATTTACATACACATTGTCATCTAATCTTAATAACCCAGTAAGGTTAATATTATCCTTATTTTAAGGTGAGAAAATAGTTTCAGGGAAGCTTTGATGAGAACTTGGAAAGCTTTTTTCAATTCACTGCCAAAGTGCTAGAGTCTGATGTAACCTCTTTGGTCAGTTTTCCTATTCCTTAATACTGTTTAGCACCATAGTGAGCCTGTGTGTGTGTGTGTGTGTGTGTTGTGTGTGTGTGTATGTGTATGTGTGTGTGTATGTTAAGCATACAGTTGTATGACTTGGAAATTTTATTTTTAAAATTATCATTGATAAAATTGACTTTCTTCCCACATGAAGTTACAAGTCTTTGATTTTTAACAAATGTATAGTTTCGTGTAACCCACCCCACCATAATCAACATGCAGAACAGTTCCATCACACTAAAGAATTCCTTGTGCTATCATCTTGTAATTATACCTTCCCCCGTCTCTATCCCATCATCTGTTCTCCATCACTATAATTTTATGTTTTTGATAATGTCCTATAAATAGGCTCATATAGTATATATAATCTTTTGAGATGGGCTTCATTTACTTGACATAATGCCTTTGAGATCCATCCAAGTTGTGTATCAAAAGTTTATTCCTTTTCATTACAGATTTTGTTGTATAGATATATAGAATTTTATAGGATAGGATTTGTATAGGATTTCATTGTATGGAGGTATAGCCATTTGTTTATTCATTTGCCTATTTGTGGTAGACAGATTAATAGCCCCCTAAAGATGTCTACATCCTTTTCCCCAGAACCTGTGAATATATTATGTTATATGGCAAGAGGGAATTAAGGTTATAGATGGAATTAAGATTGCTAATCATCTGACCTTAACATGCAAATTATTGTGTATTAGCCAGGTGGGCCAATGTAATCATAAGAGTTCTTAAATGGAGAAGAGTAAGGCAGAAGGGTCAGAACCAAAGAAACAGCATTTTAATAAACACTTAACTGGCCACTGCTGACTTTGAAAGTGGAAGGGGGCCATGAGCCAAAGAATGCAGGCAGCCTCTACAAACTAGAAAAAGCAAGAAAATTGGTTCCTCCCTAGAGTCTCCAGAGAGAAATGCAATCCTGAAAAAACCTTGATTTTAGTCCAGTGAGACCCATTTCTGCCTTCTGACCTGCTACACTATAAGATAGTAAGTGTATGTTATTTCAAGCTACTAAATTTGTGGTAATTTGTTACAGCAGAAATAGGAACTAGTATACTATTGAAGGACATTAGGTTATTTTCAGTTTGGGGCAATTATAAATACAGCTTCTATAAACAATTATGTATAGGTTTTTGTATGAACATAAAATCTAGTTGTTTTTTTTTTTTTTTTTTTTTTTTTTTTTTGAGATGGAGTCTTGCTCTGTCACTCAGGCTGGAGTGCAGTGGCGCGATCTCCGCTCACTGCAAGCTCCATCTCCGAGGTTCACGCCATTCTCCTGCCTCAGCCTCCTGAGTAGCTGGGACTACAAACGCCTGCCACCTCGCCTGGCTGATTTTTTTTTTTTTTTGTATTTTTAATAGAGACGGGGTTTCACCATGTTAGCCAGGATGGTCTCGATCTCCTGACCTCGTGATCCGCCCACCTCGGCCTCCCAAAGTGCCAGGATTACAGGCGTGAGCCACCGCGCCCGGCCAAAGTTTCATTTCTTTAGGGGAAACACCCAGGAGTGGGATTGCTAGCTCATATGGTAAATGTATATTTAATTTTATAAGAAATTGCCAAGAGTGTTTCCACGGTGCTGTTATTATTTTACATTCCAGTAACATATGAGAGTTCTGGTTGCTTTCCAATCCTCATCAAGTAGTATCAGGATTATTTATTTTAGTCAATTAAGTAGTTGTGTAGTAGTTTTAATTTGATTTCCCTCATGGCTAATGATGCTGAATATCTTTTCATGTGTCTGTCTGCCAACTTTACATCCTCTTTAGAGAAGTATAAGTCCTTTGCCCATTTTAATAATTGGGTTGTTTGTTTGTTTTCCTATTGCTGAGTTTTGAGTGTTCTTTACGTATTCTGAATACAACTCTTTTTTCAGTTATATGAATTTCTTTAGCACTTTTGTCAATAATCAAGTGGCAATTTTTATAAGGGTGTGGTTTCTGGACTTTCTCCTAGATGTGTTCCACTGATCAATATTTCTGTCCCTTCGTCAAACCATACTGTGTTGATTACTATAGCTTTCTAGTAAGTTGAAATTGGGTAGTGTAAGTCCTCCAACTTTATTCTTCTTTATCAATATACTTTTTTCGCTATTCTACCTCCTTTTCCTTTTCTTTACCATATAAAATTTAAAATCTGTTGGTACATGTCTACAAAAACATCCTGCTTTTCATTGGTATTATTAAAGCTAAAGATAATTTTTAGGGAGAATTGACATTTTTACTATATTATCTCTCTCCATTTATTTGATCTTCTTTAAGTTCTTATATTAATAATTTTTAGTTTTCAGCATATAAATACTGTACATGTCTTGTTATAGTTCTGTTTTTTAAGTTATTATAAATGGGATGTTTTTACCTTTTAATTTCTGGTTGTACATTACATTGTTTGTTAATATATAGAAATACAATTGTATCATTGTGTGTGTTGACTTTATACACTGCAACCTTGCTAAACTCATTCATTAGTTCTAGGGGCTTGTTGTTGATTTTGTGAGATTTTCTACATAGATAATGTTTTCTGTGAATAGAGTTTTACTTCTTTTTAAATAATCTGTGTGCCTTTTATTTATTTTCCTTGCCTTGTTGCACTGGCTAAGATTTTCAGTACGATGTTGAATAGAAGTGGTGAAAGTGAACATTCTTGCCTTGATCCCAATGTTAGAAGAAAAGTATTGCATCTTCCACCTTTAAGGGTAATGTTAGTTGTAGGATGTATAAGTGCCTTTTGTCAGGCTGAGGAAGCACCATTGTATTCTTAGTTTGCTGGCATTTTTGTCATGAATGGATGTTATATTTTTTCAAGTGTTTTTCTGCATCTGTTGATATGATCATGTAGCTTTTCTTATTTTATACATTTAATGTGGTAGATTACATTGATTGATTGATTGATTTTCGGATATTGAATCCAGCCCTGCCTTCTTTAGATAAATCCCTTTTGGTCTTTGTGTAGTCTTATTATATGTTATTGGATCAATTTGCTAATATTTCATTGAGGATTTTTATGTCTATATTCACAGGGGATGTTGGTCTGCAGTTCACTCTCTCATAGTGTCTTTGGTTTTGGTATCAAGGTAATTCTGGCCTTGTAAAGTGAATTGTACAAGATTGCCTCCCTGTCTATTTTCTGAATGAGATTATGTAGAATTGCTGTTATGTTTTTGTAAGATGTTTGCTAGAATTTACCAGTAAAACGATTTGGACCCTGAGATTTATTTTTCCAAAGGTTCAAAAATATCTTTAAATTATCATACAGTAAAACTGACTTATTTTCTTTTGGCGTACAGTTCTATGAACTTTAAAAATGTGTATGAATTTGTTCTTTTCAGGAATGTTTTAAAATATAAATCCAGTTTCTTCAGTATTATAGTTATGGGGCTCTGCAGGTTATCTGTTCCATTGTGGGTGAGTTTTGGTAGTTTGAGGGGTTTTGAGGAATTAGTCCATTCTGTTATTGAGTCTATCCCATGGGGTTTTTGTATTGGTTATTACTTATTTTAGTTATATGATTTCCATTTGGTTCTTCTTTGCCGTGTACTTGTCACTAGATCGCCTGGTGACTAGAGTGAGAGAGAATAGAAGGAAAGAAAATAACGGGGGGCTTTACCCTGTTCTCTCTGTGCTTTAGGATATCTCTTTTCTGCTCTTTGTCCCTAAATTAGAGAGATTCTCATGGATATCTCTCTGTCTGCATCACAGATCTCACTTTTGTGTTTCAGGCTTCAATGAGTTCAGGCCAAATGATACCAGAGGGAAAAAATGATAAACTCACCACCGGCCAATTTGGTATTATTTTGAATTCTGGTATTCTTTCTTAATACAGCTGCTGATATTCGCTTTTCAGAGACCTTGAATACCTGTGCCTTGCAGTTTACCTAGGTTTTATTGTATCTAGTGGGAGAGAAGGGTTGGCATGTGTTTACACCATCTTACCTGGAACCAGAACTCTGAACATCTGTTTTTGTCACCCAGAATTTTCTTCCTCCTTGTCATGGTCCTTCAATTTTCCCTTGACAAAACATCTTTTTACCTTTCATCCTGGGTACTTCCAGAAGAGTTGGTCCCACTTATGACTCAGAATGGAGAAAGTATTTCAGGCTGAAAGTGATCCACTCAATGCATTTTCTTGAACAAATTGATTGATTTAATAGCAAACTAAGATTCACTCAGAGCCAATGAGAGAGAATAAGATTCTGCTGAAAATTTAGAGAACTATCACTGGTTCTTCCCATCTAGATTTATACCTAGAAACTTTTAGCCCCAGAAGTTACTGGTAGCTGTCTTGGGACTAGGGAGAAGAGGATTCCCTGGCAGGCAACAACACAGGAAAGGAAGAGCAGAGAAGAGGAAGGAGAGAGAAACCAAATTCTGGTATCATTTGAGCTTCGGATGAAATGTAATCTGAAGCCAGTTAGATCTCTCCCCAAACTACCCAGTGACTTATACCAATATATTCCATTTAACTTACTACACTGTGAGTTGAGTTTTCCGGCCCTTACCATGGAAACCTTCCTCCTTTATCAGTCCTGTCACTCTGTATTTCCTCACATGCTGAAAAATAATTAGTTATAATCTGTATCTTCTCTAAAATATTTTACCTTTGCCTTTTCCTATGTATCTAGACAATTTTGTTTTTCATCTGTCCATTTAATGTGATGAGATATCAATAAACCCAGATTTTTCTAGAAACTTCTCTATGATTGAAAATAGGTGTGAGGTATTACAAAATCCCAACAGCTAACAAAAAGACATTTTATCTGATGGCTTCTCCACTGTTCCTGGTGAAATGTGAAGGGTTGTTATGAAATGGAAGGTGGGGAGATGTTGAAACAGAGGTGAATATATATAGTTGCAATAAAACCCTGTAAAGTTTGATTAAACTGTATCCATTTGAGGTAGCCCAGAGACATTTATAACTTTTCTCTCATGAAGAGGTAGGCCTCATGGCATCATAAAGTCTAAGATTCTGCAAAACCTGACTGATATCTCTTACCTATACATTAGCTGGAGTGAACATTTTTGCCTTGATCCCAATATTAGAAGAAACGTATTGCAAAGGACATTGAACCCTCTTGGGAAGAATGTGGTAACAAAGTGCTCAATATCGTGGGATATAGTAAAATGGCTCTTGTTTGAAGCCACAAGTTTTGGGGGTAGTTTATTACACAGCAGTAAGTAACTGAAACACAAACTCTATTTTGTCTCTAAGAGTTGCTATGCTGTTTCATTGCCAGAATCTCTTTACTTTGTGGATCTTTCCAGATTCTAGACTTCTAACTTCTTCCTTCAGCCTATTTTCCACAATTAGTTGACATATTTTATTTTTTAAAAAGTACAATTCACATATATCTTGCAAAAAATTGATAGTTACTATAATCTACTTGCCATAGACAGTTCTGTCAGCTCTTGGGAAAGTGGCCACTGTGGGCTTAGCGGTGGTTTGGATAAGAAAGGCCACTCTTGGGTTTGCTCATGCAAAGTTCGAAAAGTTGGCTTATTACTTTCTCAATCAGTATTTGGCTGGATCAGGAAATGTCTAATCTTAGAAAGAAATCCTGACATACTATATTTTAAGGTTGCCTGGTTCTGGATTCTGTAATAACACAGTCCTGACCTATGGGTTGATGAACCTCTCATGAATACCCCACCATGGATAAGTGGCACATACATACATAGAAGAAGAATGGGAACAAATTCTCTTGGAAAGAACTTTTTATAGGCCTAAACTAGAGAAAACTGCCCGTATAACTCAAGTAATCTCTCTTGGAAAACTAGTGAACTAACATAATATTTTGAGAATGCCTAAAATTGCAATAGTTGGCCCATAAGTCTTTAGGGGGTTAGGGACAGCTTCGGACCCCAGGAGCATCCACAAAGATCTCTCATATGCAGTCTACCTAGACAATTGCTTCACCACTGAGGCCCTAGAGCTCTACTCCATGTTTCTCCTATTAAAGTATATCTTCTTTGTGTTCCATTTGCTCTCAGCTGGTCTACTAGGACAATTTCCAATGTGTGAACTTCTTCTAAGAATGAACTGACCACTTCTGAATGTATGAGATTAGACCATACCAGTAGACACAATGCAACTAGTTAGCTCAATTATTGCAGAGTCTCATGATCAGCTTTGATTGAGTGTTTGATAAATCTTAATGATAAGCAGTAGTGTCATGCAAAGACCAACTGAATTCTCAAATTTTTTTGACATCCAGCAAGAAACAAGATATTTAGTAAAATTGTGTATTTGGAGGAATGTCATGACTCTGATCTTGGCAAGTGTCTGTGACTTATCATCATTTCTCTTAGGAACTAAGCAGGGGTATTTAAAAATATGTCACCTATTATTAATTTCTGACTAGAAATAATACGTTTTCACTGTAAAAAATTGGGACATACAGGAAGGAATAAAGAAGAAAATAAAAACTAGCCATATTTCTACTACCCAGATATAATCACTGTTAATATTTTGTTTCATTACAGCTAAATAAAGCATAAAAATCTTTTACAAAAAATTTGGATAATCGTGTATACATATGTGTAGGTGTTTGTATGTAGGTATACATACATGCATACATATTGGGTGTGTGTGTGTATACGTGCATGTGTGTGTGCACACATATATAGTTTTGTTTCTAAGCAGGAAATTTTCAAAGGACTAGTTAAACTTTTGTCCTACTTCTTCTGTCTGAAAGTAGATTATGTCAACAAATGAGATTAAACTCATCTTGATGTGTCTTGCCTTCCAGTTGGATAATGTTATTTTTAAACCAGAAAGCAACTTGGATAATTAAATAATGATAACAGCAACAAACAAGAAAGTCCATCTTCAGATTTTTGTGTAAGCTCCACCGTATCTCTGGATGCATACAAATTAATCAAGGGTTGTGGCTATGTTTAAAAAATGATTTAAGGTTTCTGACCAGCCTGGGCAAAATAGTAAAACCCTGTCTCTACAAAATTTTTTAAAAAAATTAGCCAGGCATGGTGGTGCATGCCTGTAGTTCTAGCTACTAGGAAGGCTGAGGCAGGAGGATTGCTTCAGCCCAGGAGTGCCTGGAGACAGAGCAAGACTCCATCTCTAAAGAAATAATAACAACAATTTAAGCCACAATTTCTTCTCTGGGAGCATTTAAAAATTGGTTGGGAAGAATGATTCACACATTTAAAAATTGGTTGGGAAGAATGATTCATACATATTGAACAATTTGAGAGTAGCAGAAGATAGTCTATGTTTAGGTGGTTAAGAGATGTGAGGTTCAATGACCACAAGTATTTCAAGGGTTCCTGGAGAAAGTGGAGTTTGAGATAAACTTTGGGTTATAGATACAAAAGAAAAAGGGAGGGACTTTTTCTGCTTCTTTAACTGCAGCATGGACAAATGCTTGGGAGCAGGAATAAGCTTGACATTGGAAAAGGCGTGGCTCTAAGCATGTGAGCTACAGTCAGGCAGACATAGGTCTGAGTCTGTCTCTGTTACTTGTTAGATTGATGGCCTTGGCACTTTTCTCTATCTTTTCCTAGGCCTCTGATTCTTTATGTCAAAGCAGGGGAAAGTAGCATCTGCCTCAATGGGCTATTTTAAATATTGAGTGGGAAATGTGTATAAAGTGCTAGGCACAGTACTTTATGCATGTGATGGTTAATACTGAGTGTCAACTTGACTGGATTGAAGGGTACAAAGCATTGATTCTGGGTGTGTCTGTGAGGGTGTTGCCAAAGGAGATTAGCTATTTGAGTCAGTGGGCTGGGAAAATGCACCCACTCTTACTCTGGGTGGGTACAATATAGTCAGCTGCCAGCATGGCTAGAATATAAGCAGGCAGAAAAATGTGAAAAGAGAGACTGGCCTAGCCTCCCAGCCTACATGGGCTAGTACTGGAAGGCTACCAATGGAATATATATATATATAATATATAGAATATATATATAAAATATATAGAATATATATATTCTATTAGTTCTGTCCCTCTAGAGAACCCTAATACAATACAATACTCTCTCTGTATATATGTATATTCCATTAGTTTTGTCCCTCTAGAGAACCCTAACTAATACAATGTATAAGAAGCATTAAAAAACTACTGGCCAATAATGGTGATAAATAATCATCAAAAATGGCAACTGGTTCATGAGGTGACCTAGAAATGTGGCAATCTATGAGACACTAGTAGGTTGATATTCCAGAAAAAGCTTCTAGAATTCAAAAACAGGAAGTAATAAAGATTTCAGATGGAAGGCCATGCCTCATATATCTCCAGTGTTTCAATCAAGTTACAGAGGTGCCAAATCTGTTCACCTGCTCAGGCAGGCTCTGAGGTGTTCTGCTGACGGGCAACTATCTGGAGTCTTTCAGGGGAAGGCTGCCCACACCCATTTTCCAATTCTGGTCTAGTGCAAGGATTGACAGATTTTTTTTCTTTTTTCTGTAAAGGACCAGACAGTATATATTTTAGGTTTTGTGGGCCATACAGTCTCTGTTACAGCTCCTCAATCCTGACCTTGTAGTGTGAAAGCAATAGACAGTACATAAATGCCTGGGTGTGGTTATGTTCCAATAAAACCTTATTTATAAAACCAGGTGGCAGATTTGCCCTCATGGGCTACACTTTGCCCACTCCTGGTCTAGAGTTTAACTCTCAGAGGACAATCTGAATTTTTATTAGTTATGGATTTGTTCCACAATACCTAGATTCAAAACACATCATAATATTTTCTTTTTATTTTTTAAAATTAAAATTTCACATTTAAAAGTTTAAATTATAAAACGGTTCAAATATCTTTACATTTTTCTAAATAAAAATTATTCTTGCTTGGGCCATACTCCCCATGGATGGTTACAAATTCAACTTAGTAATGTTTTTCAGGACAAGTCCCTACTCTCCCTGGGGTCATATTAATAACCTATAGCATTTGCATGACTGTAGGGGGTAGTGAGGACTTGACTCTCTTCTTGGTGGTTACCTTTGTTACTATTACCTGAAATCCATGACTGCTTCTTCCACGATGCTCTAACACAGGGCTCTTCTTGCACACTGAAGCTCCGTCATGTCTCTTTTCATGTTAGGCACTTAGTGCCCCGGACCCAGGGACATCCCTCAGCCATCCTCCCTCTGAGGTGTTGGGTTTATCTGCCATTTGTAGGAATCCCCTAAGCTACCCTTTCTGTTATCAGAGAACCTCCCTCTGGTGGTTGTGCCATCCTTTCTTCTGTTTCACATAACTCAAAGCACCAGACTTCAACCATTCCCTTCTGGGACAATGCATCTTCATTTGCCTGATAAGAAGCATCTGATTTCCATCAGCTCGGAGTGGAGGTGGTGAAAGTGATGGTAAGAAAGGCTCAAACTTCTTAGAAACACAATAGTTTGATGAAGTGGGAGTTGGAGAGAGGGTTGCTTCCTTCTGTCCTAATGAATTAACAAGAACAACGTAAAGCAAAACAAAACAAACAGAAGCCACCAGTTAGGTTTTTCTCTGAACTCCCAGGTCTCGGGAGGGGTAGCTCATTGTGGTTTCCAAGTCCTGGCAATCTCCAGAATTGGACTGTATGCCAAGGAAATGCCACAGAAGCTTTCAGGAAACTGTCAGTCTTGTTGGAGAAAGGGAGCTCACACACAAGGCAACTCTTTCACCAAGTGTTACGGGGGAAGGAGTTGTCAGACCCGTGATTAAGGCATAGTCCCAATTCTCAAAGAACTTATAACAAGACATGCACCCAAGACAGTCAAAAGGCTGTACAGTTCAGTGGGTATGTGATTGAATGGGGAGAGACAGCTATGTATGCCCTGAACTTGGAAAGCTATTCTAAAAACCACCCCAGAAGGGAAATGCAGTTCCTACAGCTGTTCTCAAATTGCCACTTTGCTCTGATGACCTCTTTATGATCTAGAGACAATCTGCCCGAGAGACTTTGCATGTTTTTCACTGAGTAATGTGACAGGTGCTACCACAGTCTGAGAGGACAGAACGGCAGCTGACAAAGGGGCAAAGAATCCACAGCTAGGCTTGCCTTTATCTGTTAGATACTTGTTTTTTTCTGTGGTGGGGGCTGAGGGAGGGGGTGAGGTTGGTCAAGGGATACAACATTTCCATTAGATAGGAAGAACTGAGAGATCTATTGTACAAAATGGTGACTACAGTTAGTAACAATGAATCGTATTCTTGAAAATTGTGAAGAGAATATATTTTAAGTGTCCTCACCAACAAAAAAAAGTTTATGTGAAGTAATACATATGTTAATTAGCTCAACGTAATTCCACAGTATTTACATATTTCAAAGCAACATGTTGTGCATGATAAATATATAAAATTTTTATTTGCCAATTAAAAAATTAAGTTTTAAAAAGAGAAATATATATGATTTTGTTTCATCTCAGCAAGTCCTCTGAGATGCCTGCAAGCCATAAAATGAAAAAGACCCTGTCTGGGCGCGGTGGCTCACACCTGTAATCCCAGCACTTTGGGAGGCCAAGGCGGATGGGTCAGCTGAGGTCAGGACCAGCCTGGCCAACATGGCGAAACACCATCTCTACTAAAAATACAAAAGCTAGCTGGGCAGGGTGGCATGCGTCTGTAATCCTAGCTACTTGGGAGGCTGAGGCGGGAGAATCACTTGAAGCCGGGAGGCAGAGGTTGCAGTGAGCTGAGATAGCGCCACTGTACTCCAGCCTGGGCAACAGAGCAAGACTCTGCCTCGAAAAAAACAAAAAACAACAAAACAAAAACCCAAGAGTCCTACAGGGAGGCAAACATCTTGCTCCTTTTGACACATGGTATAATACTCCCCAACTTGTTAGCTACGTGATTTGGGGCAAGTTAATTAATATCATTGTACCTCTGCTGCAAAAAAAAAAAAAAAGTATAAAAAGATTCCTCCTTCACAGAGTTGCTCAATTATTAAATTAGTTAATACATATAAATGCACTTAAGAGTATTTCCTAGTACATAATAATTATTTGATAAATACCAACTATTATTATTCTGGCCTTTTCCTTCTCAAATTTATTTCTAATGAATAAACAATCTGTAATAGGGTTGCAGGCCAGCCTCTAATAAATGAAACAGCCTCTAATAAATGAATAGATGAGGCAACCCTTAAAAACTTAAAGGAGGTAATTCTAAGATGTGTTGAAAATAGCATTGTCTTACACAGCAAGTATGAAGCATATGGAACTTACTATCACAGGAGCTAAGCCAAAAATGCAAATAGACTCAAGGAGAGGTGAAGTAAAATTCTGAGTGGTAGGACTTAAAGTGAGGACATGCCAAACTTCTGAGGGCACAGAAAGCAGCTGCTGTTTCTGTTTTACCCCCTTGGTGCCAGTGTTAGAAAGAGCAGGCTGAATTAAACATGAGCCGGTCTTTAGCAGAAATCTGTTTGGCTAGAGTTTAAAGAAGTGGGTGCTTTGATGGCTGAAGCTTTCTAGAACTCATAGCTGGAGGTCTTTGACCTCTTCATTGTAGGTTAAATCCCACACATACCTGCCCAGAGACAGCGTTCAGTAAGTTTTTTTTAAATTTCATTTTTAAAATTCAAAAATAATAATTGTGCAGATTCATGGAATATATGATGACGTTTTCATACATATATTTTGGAGTGATCTGATTAGGATAATCAGCCTACCTATCATCTCAAACATTTCTCATTTCTTTATGTTGGGAACATTCAATATCCTCCTTCTAGCTGTTTGAAACAATATAGTATTGTTAACTGTAGCTATCCTACAGTGCTACAAAACACTAGAACTTAATCCTTTTATCTAGGTGAAGTTTTGTATCTTTTAACAGAATCTAAGGTTTTGTTGAGTAAAAGAGATTTCCAAACTCTTGGACCCATTCTGACCCCAAGGAAGTGAAAGGAGCCATTTTTCAGGAGTTTGGATGGTGGCAGCAATATTTTTGACAGTCTGGCCCACAGCCATACTAATTTACTAATTCTTCTACTGACATGGCCCTGAGTTGTGAGTTTGTTTGGGTATCAGGGTAAGTATTCCCAGGGCTTGCTTCATGATTGGTCTAAGCAACTGTGTTCATCTCATTCCCCTTTCCAGTAATCGTTTTAGTCATAGTTACATGACCCAATTCTGGCCATGGGGACATGAGGAATTCAGCAGGGAAGCTTTTAGAAAAGATTTTTTCTCTCAGATTTAAAAATAAAAAAATACACGGAAGGAGAAGTTGTTTTAGTCCTTCCTACTTTCAATACTATCATGTGAGGATGTGATTCATGGAACTACTGCAGCTTTCTTGTGAACGTGAGAGAAACTAAGAAGTTCAGCCGGAGTCCTGACATTGGTGAGCTACAGAAATAGCTTTAGGTAAGTATTCTTCCGGACTTTGTATGTGAGATTGCTAATTAGCCCTATTGTTTAAGCCAACTTTAGTTGGGTATTCTGCTACTTGCAGCCAAAAGCATCCTAACTGATATGATTACTATGTGTGTTTTGTTCACCACCAATGCCTAGCACGGGGTCTGGCATATAGCTAGAAGCTCAGTAATTGTTTTTTGAATTAGCGAATGATAGCACTGTTCAATCTTACTGCTGGGTCTACTCTGGCTATGCTCTGGCTCTGGTAGAGAAGTTCTGGAGAGGTCCCAGGAGTCTATCTGATCCTGGGTTACCTGCCTGGAGTCCCAGCACTTGGCTGCTGGGTCTTTTTTGGTTCTTGACAGGTTTTCCAGGATTGGAGTTATGCCCCTGGCCAGTGGTGACTTATAGTTCTCCCTGAGACCAACCTCTGCCCAGACTGTAGAAGGACAACTTGCATATCTTCTGTTGCTGAGTTCCTTCTGGAGAGAAACTACATGTTACCTTCTGTTGAGCTGCCTTGCCATAGACCTCCTGCCTCGATTGCCAGGTTTGTCTATTCGCATACCTCTGGAAACTGTATTCCTCCTGTGTGCCTGAAGAGCCCAGCCCCCCCATCTGTATCTTGTCCAGGACTGTAAGTGCTCACTGCTCCTGGCAGGTGTGATTTGTTCCCAGCACCCAAACCCTGGTCTAGTTTGGTCTATCACAGACTTCCTGAGCTCTGGAAGGAAGGCTTTCCTCCTGATATACTCAGAAGCCGTTTCTGTCTTATTACCATTATCTGACAGAGTTTGGTCAGGTGCTAATGAACAGTGACAACAATTGTTTCTTCTGCAGGCTAGGAAGCCTCACCTGCAATTGTGGAAATGTCAGGCAGAAGTTGAGGTAAAAGAGGAACAAGAAAATTATCTTCTGCCCATTGTACACTTCTAAGATTAAACAAAGAGTCTAAGGCTTTTTGAAACCTGTGTACAAGGACATTTCAACTTCATTGTTTGTAAAATCAAACAAAGTAAACTAATTTTCATTCCTCAGATTTTTGAGAATTCAATATGGTGAAGTTTTTTGGTAAATATGGCCAGCCAAAAAGGAAACCTACTCAAATGCCCACTATGAGTAGAATGGTAATTCAGCTGTGGTATATTTGTCCAATAGAACACTACATCAATGAGAGTGAATGGTCTCCAAACATGTGGATAAGTTTCAAAATATAATACGGAGTTAAAGAAGTCAGATGCATACACAGTGTATGATTCAATTTATTTAAAGTTCAAAACAGGTAAATTTAATGCATGGTATTAAAAATCAGCATGGTGGCTACCCTTGTGGCAATGGGGGCTACTAGAAGGGAACAGAAGATGGGCTTTTGAGATTCTGGTCATATTCTACTTTTTGATCTCGGAGCTGGTTACACATGGTTAGTTCACAAAAATTCAATAAGCTGTCCACGTATAGTATGAGCACTTCTCTCTCTCTCTCTCTCTTTTAATTTAATATAAATTAAAAGTTAAAAATAATTACATGGCCATGGAAACAAGCCTTGGATCAGAAACAAGCAAAGATTCACAGAATCCTAGTGCCAAAAATGAGCTCCTTCATTTTACAGAGGGGAATACCGAGTGGTCAGGAAGTCCAGTGAATCACCCAAAGTCACACTAAGGAGCCAGAGATCAAGCCAGACATGGAGCCCATGTCTGATTCTAGCCGAGGGCTCTTTCATTGAGTGGGCATAAAGGAAGTTGGATTGTGGCAAAAAATTTAGTGATGTTTCCTTCTGTGCATCTTTTTTTCCTTTTTGTTAGATGTACTTGAGATACATAGTTTTAGAGAAATGTTTAGGCATAGTTACTTCTAACAAACACTTTTGTTGCTTAATGGGTATATGGAAAACAACACAGATAGACAGGGTCAGAGGTTGCATAGTGCCCTACTCTCAGAAGAACCCTAACCTTGCTTCGATGCTCTGCCATCACCATCTTGAAAGCCTTACCAATTTTTAAACAATGGGCCCAGAACTTTTCATTTTGCACTGAATTCTATAGCTTATGTGGCAAGTCCTACAAATAAATGCTGCATTGTTTGATGAAGAAGGCATACAAGTCAAGTATTTGTAATCAAATCTATTTTAAATGAGCAAGGAGAATTTGTTATTTAAAGATAAATCCTATACAACAACAAATCAGTTTTATACAAGGAGTAATCCCCTAATTTATTTATTTTACCACTAAATTTCAGTACCACCAGTTGACTTAAGAGATCAAATAGAAAGTGAAATAATAAATAAGAATCCTAGAATAGTAGAATTTAAGAACTAAAAAAGGATCCTAGAGATAATCTCATCCATCCTCTATTTTGCAGATGGAGAAAATGAAGTCTAAAGCAAGGGGGTGATTTGCAAAGAAATTTACCATGTAGATAGAAACTAATGAACCTTGAGCAATATCTGAAGTCCAATATCTGAAGACTCAGTGATACTTGAAAATTTCTGGTCAAGTTTCTGGAGCACTTCCTTTTGCCATCCCACAATAAGTCACCTAGGCAGGCCAAAACATTAAACTTTGCTTAATGCAGAATCATTTGCTGGAAAGAAAGCATACAGGGAAATTGATTATATTTTGTGTAAAATAATTACCTTAATGTAGCATGTGCCATATACAATGTTCACTTGTAAGCAGAAATGACTGTCAGAATGGCTCTGCCTCAAACACAGTTTGTTAGCATCAACTTGACCCAACCCGGTATCTTCCAAATGCAGATACTGGCATCAGACAAAGACTCTGGCATGTATCTGGGGCCCTGAGCTTTCATCTCAATTCACCTCTGTTTGTCTTCACTGAATAGATTTAGGCGACTGGGTCATGGCTATGTTCTGCTTTAGAGCAATGGCATTTCTGCAGCCAGAAAAACAAAAGAATGAAGTAAAGTTGCAATTCAAGATGATGAGTGTACAGCATAGATATGCAAAGGGTAGTGGGCTAGTGGGGCTACCTGGTGGAGCATGGCAGGAGAATGGGGAGCAAAGAAGGGCTTCATGCAAGAAATGAGTCTTAAAGGATGTGTAGAAGTTAACCTGATGAAGGGCCCAGAAGGAAGATGGCATGGCAAGTAGGGCAAAGAACTCCAGGGGAGAGTATGAATAAAGCCAGCAAAGGGTTTTCAACAAGAAGTTATTGGTGCTTCAGAAAGATTACTGTGGACAATGGCTACAGGAAGGTGGAGGGCAGGATGACAGGCAGTGGTCCAGGTAAACAAAGGTGGGAGTCTGAACTATGATGCCTCTCACCCCTTCTCAGAGAAATAGTCTGGAAACAGTGAGGAGGAAAAATTTTAAGGGCTTAGTCATCTCCAGGGGTGGAAGCTAAGAGAAAAGACCAAGAGGCTCTATTTTGTTGCCCAGGTGGTGTTGGTATTGTAGTTTGGCTGACACAAGCATTGAAGGAGGATAAGATTTAAAGAGAAGACTGAGGAATTCTTGGATATGTGAGTTTCAAGTGCCTATCGACCATTTAGGTGGATAATTTTCACCATTTCAAGCAGAAGCATTGAACTTTTTCTTATTTGCCTGCATATATGTTTGTGATAGTTGAATGAGTTCAAAGCTCACATGTGAATATAATATGCAATATCACACATCTTCAAGTGAGCATGCATATCATTAGGTATTCATTTTTAAACCACATCTAAATATAAGAGAGTAGGGAAGTTAGAATACAATTATATTGCTAGAAGAAGCTGTAATAATCATGTTCTACGTAAAACAATTTGAGCTCCCTGAGGCTGAGTAGCCCTCCCAAGGTTTCCAGCTATTAAGTGGAAGAGTTGGGACTCCAACCCAGTTCGCTATCCCCTGCCTCTTGCTGTTTCATCAAGGTATTGAAGATGGCTGCAATTTACAGTCTAAAGTGTGCTATAGTGTGTTTACCATGCTAACCTCCCATTTGAAAAGAGAGCTTTGAAAAACTTCCTGTCTCCATTTTTGCTTCTCACCTAATCACAGTTTTATTTATTCCTTCAACTTCAGGCCTCAACTTTATCCCCTGCTTGTTTTCAAGTTTCTTTGAGAAGTGCCTTTGAGAAAGTCCTCATGAGCTGACGTTGATTCCATGGTTTCCAGTGAAGTGGGAACCTCACCGAGTACTATCATTCATTGTGGCCTGTTTGCCTTCCTTTACTCTCAGAGTGGGCAGAGTCTTGAACAGCTGGAAGCACAGGGAAAGACAAAGCAGCAAAACATTGGGTCAGGTTTTCCTCCCAATCATACTTTTCAGAGAGAGAGAAACATGATCAGAATCCAAGACAAGCAGGTGTTCAGCATCTACTAAGAGGGCTTTTGAAGCAACTTTAAGGAATAGTTTTTAAATAATTCTGCCTGGGCCTTCAAATCACATCCCATCCTAAATTTTAAGAAGCAAAATTATTACGTGTCATTGCAAATGTGATGATTATTAGAGCCAAGGCTTCAATTTACATCAAATGTATGTATATCGAGGGTGCCTCATACCACCCATGTGTCCAGCAGAGTTGTACCCAAATTATAGAAATCAGCACAGAAAATTTCTTTCTAAAATGATTATAGATTTATAGTAGAGTATTTGCATGATGGGGCAAGTTTCTTTGCCCCGGACCATCATTGCCTTGCTCGGTACTTTCTTCTGATGGGGAAGGGAGTTTTAAGCATAATGTCGAATCTAAGTTATACTTTGAGAAGTCAATATTGGCAAGATTTTTGGCTGGTTCTGCCAGGCCCAAAGAGTTCATATTGTAGGTCCTGTCCAACGTTGCTCAGTCATAGGTTCTGTTCTTCACTAGTGATACTTCCACCCAAGACCTGGAACAGAAAGCTTACTTCCAAACACTGCTTTCTAGACCCACATTACAGATGGAGCAGAGTTTTTCTGAGCCTGACATTGTGCAGACATCTGTTCTGCCGGCCTGCGTGCCTGTCACTCTGCTTCCTGCTTAGGCATCAAAACCTCAACCTTAACAGGCATCTAGGACTTATACCTGGAGGGCTTCACAGCTCTACCTCCCATCTTCTATACTGTCTAAAGACTCCTTTGTTTCTGATTCCTGGAAATTTCCCTTTCTTGTTTGCATGTGTATTAAAGAAAAACTGCTAAGCTCTGAGCATTCAGCCCATTTATTGAATGACCCCAGGCCCACTGGAAATTCAGGCAACCAATTGTGGACTTCTTTGAAACCAGATTTCCCTTTATTACAGAAAAGGAAAGGAAGAATTTACATTCTGCCTCATGGGCCAACCAGAGACCTGAACTCAGAATCTTGCCTTCTGGGTGTATGTCCTTCTTTTTGCCATATCCAAGTTCTTTCCATTTCTGCTTGGAGAGACCTGCTGAAATCACACTTGAGGGAGGCAATGTGACTCTCCCTGACCAGGTACAAAATAAATCCAGCTTTGTTTCACACCATGTTTGGTGGTCTGTTGTTTGTTACTGTCCAACACAAATCTATTTTTAATTTAAAAATATATATGGACATATATATATAGTTATATATAACTATATAAAAAACTATATCTATCGATATACACACACCAGTCTTTTTGTTTTTTTGGAGCAGTTTATTTGTTTCTTTGGGGATGGGATGGGGGTGGCTTATACATCTTTAAGTCTGTCACCTTGTCTAGAGGTCTGAATAATTTCAGCATTTGCAACGTTGGCTCCCATTGTAATAACTCCACAAAGGTCCTCAAGGTCAGGAGAGCGTGGACAAACATAAATGAATAAGGAGGGAACACTAAAAGTGTTTTTCCTTTGTGTAGAAAGGCTGTCAGTGCCCAGGCCAAGGTCACAGCTTTGCTCTTCAACCCAAAGTTGCAGAGGCAGAAGGGCCACTTTCTGTGCAGTCAGGAATCTGGGTTCCTACCATCAGCAGCCATATGGGTTTGGGAACATTCGTCAGCTGGAGAACTCGCTGAGATGGAAAAAGAAACTTTTCACAGGACAGCCCAAAATATTTTTTAAACTTATGGAAAACTGGTAGTGACTTTCTCCATGTGCCAACTGCTGACGTGCATTTTTGTTTAAAGATATACCAGGTAGAAAAATAGTGAAATGTTTCAAGGAATACCTCAGCTGATGAGCGTTGGCTGTTCTGGGGGCTCACAGAGGGCAGTGTAGGGATTGAGGCATACTTTTTGATGTAGAAGAAAAGATTTGGAACAGTACTGACACACAGTAGACATGACATAAACTCAGCTATCATTGTAATATACAGAAGAATGATAAAATCCCACAGGTTCATTTAGCTGAGGCGCTAACAGCAGTAGGTGTCAAGTACTCTCACATTCCAATGTGAGTCACTAAACTAGCTAGAACATTCATGTAGACCATCCATGTTGCAAAGGGAGTGGCTGGAGCCTGGTTCTGCCAGAGTCAGGGAGGAAGATGAAGTAAGGGAGAATAAGTATTTCTTTAGAGAGAATTGTCAGAGGACCGTGGAGTTTCCACTTTCCAGGGAATAGAAGTATTTCTCCATCGCTGTGAACCAAATGAGGAGGATGTGTCAAGCAACTACCCAGAGAGCTTCCCCTGCATCTTCTATAATTTGGGGATATGAGGACATGTGTCCGATACACATCTGGAAAAATCTATAGGTGAGAGGCTGTAGCTAAAGAGACCAGAGCTGAAAAATAGAGGCAGAGGGAGGGAGGTCACTTTTTGGGGGGAAGGTAGGAGACAAAGATATGGAACCCTTGGAAGGGATCTTGCTGTCAGTTGTCTTGAAAAGGACGCTTCCCAAGAGATCATCCTTTCTGAGGTGAGGTGAACAGGGCAGAGAGAAGCTAGAGTACTGCTACATGCAGAAGCTGAGGGTGGAAGGGGAACCGGAAATGGCTGTCAGGGAGGGACAATATCACACCAGGGAATTACAGTTGAAGCCGTCTCCCGTCTACCCTCGTGTGTGTGTAGTGCGTGTTGTATGTGTGTGGTGTGGTGTGTGTGTGGTGTGTGTGGTGTATGCATGTGTGGTGTGTGTGTGGTGTGGTATGTGTGGGATGTGTGGTGTGTGTGGTGTGTGGAGTGTGTGGTGTGTGCGTCTGTAGTGTGTGTGGTGTGTGGTGTGTGTGGTGTGGTTTGTGTGTAGTGTGTGTGGTATGTGTGTGGTGTGGTGTGTGTGTGGGATGTGTGGTGTGTGTGGTGTGTGTGTGGTGTGTGTAGTGTGTGGTGTGTGCGTGTGTAATGTGTGGTGTGTGTGGTGTGTGGTATGTGTGGTGTGTGGTGTGTGTGGTGTGTGCGGGGTGTGTGTGTGGTGTGTGTGTGTGGTGTGTGTGTGTTGTGTGTGGTGTGTGTGTGGTGTGTGTGGGGGTGGTGTGTGTGTGTGGTGTGTGCATGTGTGGTATGAGTGTGTATGGTGTGTGTGGTGTGTGCATAGTGTGTGTGTGTGGTGTGTGTGTGGGGTGTGTGTGTGGGGTGTGTGTGTGGTGTGTGTGTGGGGTGTGTGTGGGGTGTGTGTGTGGTATGTGTGTGGTGTGTGTGTGGTGTGTGTGGGGGGTGTGTGGGGGGGGTGTGTGTGTGGGGTGTGTGTGTGTGTGTGTGTGTGTGTGTGTGTGTGTGTGTTGGCAGTGTCTCTAGGGAATTTATAACTCAGCGGCAAAAGACTTAGCATTTAGCATTTGGCTATCCCTCCTTCCAGGGGGCATCAGTGCCAGACTCCAATTGTACCCATCAGGAAACGTCTTTTCTGCTCCTTTTCTAGCTTCATCTTACTCCCTGGGGACCCCTGGAGCAGCACTGTGGGTGGAGGTAGGAAGACTATAAGATGTAGAGAAATAATGGTGAAGCCAGCGCTACCCCCACTCCCTTCCACACGGCAGGATTTCAAGCCTGCTTTAGACCTAATGGAGGAGAAGCTTTAAATTAGATGAGAGTTTAAAGTCCACAAAATGGGATTCCAGAGGCAGTTATGAAAGAAATTAGTTTATAGTTATTACACTTTGTCAAGTTCAATGGTCTTAAGTCAGTTCTAGCAGCAGAGCCTGAGATAGGTATTTAAGTGCACAGAATTTATTGAGAGAGTCCTCAGTGCTCTCAGGAGAAACTTGAAGGAGAGAGAGTGAACCAGGATAGGGCAGGGGAAGAGGCTAGGCAAAGATGTGGTCTCAGGTAAAGACTCATCTTGGTCTGATCCACAAGGGACTGTGAAGCATAAATAATACCACAAAGATGTCCCACTTGGTCAGTCAGTTGGGGTGAGGTGGGGATGGAGAGTAACCTCCCGAGTGAGTTAGCTCCCATCAGCCATGGGCAATCCTTCAGACAGGGGGCAAGCTTTGAACTGTTAACAGTGAACACTCAACGCAGCTGAGGGATGGCTGCTCCAGCCCAGTAAAAGGGACCTAGATGGGCACCAACAGTGACTGTTACAACACTTTATTTCAAAGCCCATTCCGTAGCCTTTTCTTTACAAGAACTTTAGCAGTCCCCTTGAAATATTTTTATGTGCAGTTGATACCTACAGTACAGTCTTAGTCTTGGGAAATGTTCTAAGAAAATATGCATTGAGGAAGAGAAAGTTCGCTGCCCAAATTGTGCCACCACATTGGGCCTGATGTGTAATAGCATACTTCTTTTTGGAATTTGGTGTGTTCATTATAATAATCGTAGTGCAACATAGCACACCATTAAGATTTCCTCTTTTCTACAATAAAAATCTATGTGAACTAAAATCTTATGCACCCCTAACACTGTGAGTTGCAATACAAGGGCATAAATGGAGGCTGCCTACATACCATATATCCAATTACCTAAAAGGTAAAAACCATGCCAACAAACTGATAGGTAAAATAAGTTGTATCCCACTACATTGACATATATGCCTTCGTAACAACCCGGTCAAGTTTGAGTTCATAATTTTCAGATTCCTTAAAGTTTCATGTTAAAATAAGATGGTGGAGGAGACAGGGTCCTGCCTGTGGCTCACTGACACTGTACTTCCTATCCGTCTTCCATTTTGTTCCGTGAGCACAAGCATATTTGACTGCTTGGACTGCCACGACAAAATGCCATAAACAGGGTGGCTTTAAAAGAGAAATTTATTGTTTCACCTATAAATGACTGTTGTCATTTTAAGCCACTAAGTTTTGTGGTGATTTTTAAATGCAGAATTAGATAACTAATAAAGGAGAGAAGTACAACAGAAGGGCCATCCCAGAACCCTCTAAAATGTGGGGCCTAGGACTGGGGCTACTTTTGCTTGGATCTAAAGGCAGTGCTGACTATAGGATATCAATTTTGTTTCTTTAGGGACCCGGAGATTTCCTAGGGAAGGGTGGGTTTATTTACACAAAAGAAAAACCAAAACCAGACAAAGACACAACAACAACAAAAAGAAAACTAAAGGCCAATGTCTCTGACGAACATTGGTGCAAAAATCCTCAACAAAATACTAGCAAACTGAATTCAACAACACGGTAAAAACATTATTCTTCATGACCAAGTGGGATTCATCCCACATATGCAAGGATGGTTCAACATATGCAAATCAATAAATGTGAAACATCTTATCAACAGAATGAAGGACAAAAATCATATGATCATTTCAATGATGCCGAAAAGGCATTCGATAAAATCCAACATCCCTTCATGATAAAAACTCTCAAAAAAACTGCATATAGAAGGAACAGACCTCAACATGATAAAAAACCATATGCAGTAAACCTATGGCTAGCATCATACTGAGCAGTGAAAAACTGAAAGCCTTTCCTCTAAGATCTGGAACATAACAAGGATGTCCACTTTCACTATTTTTATTCAACATAGTACTAGAAGTCTTAGCCAGAGCAATAGCAATTAGACAACAGGAAAAAAAAAAAATAAAAGAGCATCCAAATTGGAAAGAAAGAAGTCAAATTATGCTTGTTTGCAGATGATATGATCTTATATTTAGAAAAACCTAAGGACTCCACCAAAAACTATTATAGCTGATAAATAAATTCAGTAAAATTGCAGGATACAAAATCAACTTACAAAAATCAGTAGTATTTCTATATGCCAATAATGATCAATCTGAAAAGCTGAGAAAGTAATCCCAAATTTAGCTACAAATAAAATAAAATCCTTAGGAATAAACTTCATCAAAGAAGTAAAGTATCTCTACAGTGAAAACCATAAAACATTGATGAAAGGAATTAAAGAGGACACAGAAAAAATAAAAAGATATTCCCTGTTCATGAACTGAAAGAATCAATATTGTTAAAATGTAGATACTACCCAAAGCAATCTACAGATTCAAGGTAATTGCTATCACAATACCAATGATATTCTTCACAGAAATAGAAAAAATAATCCTCAAATTTATATGGAACCACAGAATACCCAGAATAGCCAAACCTATCCTAAGAAAAAAGAACAAAGTTGAAGGAATCACCTTACCTGACTTCTATTATACCCAGAGATATGGTAACCAAAACAGCATGGTGCTAGCATGAAAACAGACATAGAGACCAATGGAACAACAGAGAGAACCCAGGAATAGATCCATGCATTTACAATCAACTCATTTTTTATAAAGGTGCCAAGAACATACATTGAAAAAGCTCAGTCTTTTCAGTAAATGGTGCTAGGAAAACTGAGTATTTATATGCAGAAGAATGAAACTAGACCCCGCTCTCACCATATATAGAAATCAAATACAAATGGATTAAAACTGAAATCTAAGACCTTAAACTGAAGCTACTACAAGAGGACATTGGAGAAACTCTCTGGAACATTGGACTGGGCAAAAATGTTTTGAGTAATGACACACAAGCACAGGCAACCAAAACAAAAATGGACAAATGGGATCACATCAAGTTAAAAAGCTTCTGCACAGCAAAGGAAACAATCAACAAAGTGAAGAGACAACCCCCAGAATGAGTGAAAATATTTGTAATCTACCCATCTGATAGGGGATTAATAACCAGAATATTTAAGCAGCTCAAACAACTCAATAGGAAAAAACAAACTATCCAGTCAAAAAAAAAATGGGAACAAGATTTGAACAGACATTTCTCAAAAGAAGACATACAAATGGCCAATAAGTATATGAAAAAGTTATCAGCATCACTAATCATCAGAGAAATTCAAACCAAAGCCACTATGAGATATCATCTCACCATAGTTAAAATGGCTTGTATCCAAAAGGTAGGCAATAATGAATGCTGGCAAGGATGTGGGGAAAGGGGAACTCTCGTACACTGTTGGTTGGAATGTAAGCCATTGTGGAGAACTGTTTGGATGTTCTCTAAAAAACCAAAAACAGAACTACCATGAGATCTAGAATCCCACTGCTAGGTATAAACCCCCCAAAATAAAATCAGTATATTGTAGAGATATCTACCCTTCCATGTTTATTGCAGCACTATTCACAATAGCCAAGATTTGGAATCAGTCAGAGTGTCCATTAACAGATGAATGGATAAAGAAAATGTGGCGTGCGTGTGAGTGTGTGTGTGTGTGTGTGTGTATGAAATATTATTCAGCCATAGAAAGAATGAAAGCCTCTCATTTACAACAGCATTCATGGAACTGGAGGACATTATGTTAAGTGAAATAAGCCAGGCACCAAAAGACATATATCACATATTCTCACTCATATGTGGGAACTAAAAAATACATTGAACTCATAGAGAGTAGAATAATGGTTACCAGAGGTTGGGAAGGGCAGTGGGAAGAGGGGGATAATGAGGGCATGGTTAATGGGCACAAAAATACAGTTATAGAAGGAATAAGATCTAGTGTTCGATAGCACAATGGGGTAACTATAGTTAAAGACAATTTATTGTGTATTTCAAAATAACTAAATGAGTGAAATTGGAATGTTTCTATCACACAGAAACGATACATTCTTGAGGTGATGGATACCCCAATTACCTTTATTTGATCATTATGCATTCTATGTTTGTATCAAAATAGCACACGTACCCCATAAATATGTACAACTAATAGATATCCATAATAATAATAATTTTTTTTTTTTTAAAAAAGGAACTTAAAGCACTGATTAGGGTGTTTGAGACCAGGAGACTTTTCTTACCAAAACTATAACAAAAGAGCCTTTTATCTAGAGTACACAAATAAACTAAAATGTAATGAGACATTTATTTGCTTGTTTGTATAAATACACCAAAATATACACATTGGAATAGTCAAAGCAGAAGGCAATTTACTTAAGCCAGTGATGCTGTCGGTTAGTTTTCAAAAATGCCTGTGAAACTTCTCTTTCAGAATCACCCATGAAGCTGGATTATGAGCTCCTATGAAACCAGACTCATCACTCAAACTGAGACTTGGTTTGTGACCCCAGACAGCATTTCCCAGCATGATCACCCAACCTACTCAGCAGCCTGCTCCAAATGGCTTAGAACTGTTTTCAAAACTCACATCCTCCGTCTGAGGATACATGCTGTCAGGGTTATCTTTCTAAAACACATCTCAGATCATGTGCTTCAGTGGTTCTCAGTTGCATAGATAATTAAGTCTCAACTTCTCAGCCTGATTTTCAAAACTTTATTATACAACTCCCACTCAGCCTTCCAGTTCTGTCATCGACCAGCAGTCTCCCATGAACACACGACGACCTTTCTAGTTACCAATGAAAAGTACCATTTACTGAGCTCTTATTATGTGCCCCACACTGCACTAAGAGCTTTAAACAATATCTCATTTTATCCTTATAGGATTTTGTAGGATAAATATTATCTCTGTAGTACAAATAATAAAACAATGATTGCTAGCTCTTTTTATAGTGCTTACAATGTGCTAAGGCATTGTTCTATAGAAATATGTGTGCCACATATGTAATTTTACATTTTTCGTAGCCACATTAAGAAGTCAAAAGAAATAAGTGAAGCTGATTTTAATAAAATATTTTGTCAGGGAGCATGTAATTAACATAAGAAATCATTAATGAGATATTCCACATTTTCTTTCTTTTTTTATTTTTTGATACTAAGTCATTAATATCTGGTGTGTATTTTACACCTATAACATATCTCAATTTGGATGCTAAATTTTCATTGGAAACATTTGAATTCCAATGAAATCAACACAATAAATACTATGTTTATATTTTATAAAATGTACAGTAAAAAAATGTAGATTACATACCCAAGTTGTTATGAATATATCTGCATATCTGGAAGATTTCTAACATCTGAATCAAGTACCAAAAAGTCATTTCCTTTTCTATTCTCATCCAAATTGTTAAAATTGCTTGAATTTAACATTTTTAATTTCACTTTCAATCAATTAAAATAGAGTTAAAATTTTAATTTCTAACGTTGCCCTAGCCACATTTCAAGCCTCAGTAGCCACATGTGGCTGTGGCTGCCGTGCTGGACAGCATAGGTCTAAGCACTTTACTACTGTGAGGTAGGTGCTGTTATTATCTTCACTTCATTCTCAGCAAACTAACAAAAGAACAGAAAACCAAACGCCGCATGTTCTCACCACATTGTTCAAGTGGGAGTTGAACAATGAGAACACATGGACACAGGGAGGGGAACATCACACACCGGGGCTTGTCAGCGGGGGGCTAGGGGAGGGACAGCATTAGGAGAAATACCTAATGTAGATGATGGGTTGATGGTTGCAGCAAACCATCATGGCATGTGTATACCTATGTAAAAAACCTACATGTTCTGCACATGTACCCCAGAACTTAAAGTATAATTTAAAAAAAAAAGACAAGAAAAGAAACAGAGGCACAGAGAGTCGTAATTTGCATTAGTGCACTCAGCTGACGAACTGAATTGTTTCATTTGTCAGAATGCTTTCATTTGCTCAGAATGGTTGATTTGTCCAAGGTGACTTTGCTAATAAGGGTTAGAACCAGGAGTTGAACTCAGGATTGTTTATGTTCATAGCCTAAGTTTTTGCTATGGTGCTCATTGCTCTACACATTTAATTGCTCACTATTATCCTAAAATCCTTCATTGATGCTGGTCTTTTTTGTCAGACTGTTACCTCTGTCTGTATTGCCTTGCAAGGTCCATTTTAAGTATCATTCATTCACCCATTTATTCAGTCAGTAAGTTAATTTCTTTTTCCAGCAAATACTGTTAGCCATTTTTCAAATATCTGCCATGTAGACAATAGCTGTGAACAAGGCACACATGGCCTCTGCCCACACATAACTTTTAGTTTAACAGCACTTCTCGAACTTTTAAATCTCCAGACCCTATAACACTCTAAAACTTGTTGAGGACCCCAGAGAGCTTTTGGCTATGTAGGTTATAGCTATCAATATTTATTGTAATAGAAATTAAAACTAGGACATTTTCAAAACATTTATTTATCCATTCATTTAAAGATAACATAATATGGCTGGGTGTTGTGGTTCACACCTGTAATCCCCAGCACTTTGGGAGGCTGAGACAGGTGGATCACTTGAGGCCAGGAGTTTGAGACCAGCCTGAAGAACATGGTGAAACCCCATCTCTACTAAAAAACACAAAAATTAGCCAGGAAGGGTGGTGCGCGCCTGTAATCCCAGCTATTTGGGAGGCTGAGGCAGGAGAACCACTTGAATTCGGTAGGCAGAGCAGTGAACTGAGATTGCGCCACTGCACTCCAGTCTGGGTAACAGAACGAGAGTCTGTCTCAAAAAAAAAAAAAAGAAAGAAAAAAAGAAAAAAAAAGGAACATAACGTAATAAACCCATTATTTGTAAACACAAAGAATATAGAATTATGAAAATATATTTTCCAAGACAACAGTTAATAAGGGGAGTGGCATTGTTTTCTGACTTTGCTAATCTCTTTAATGTGTGACTTAATAAAAGACAGCTGGATTCTCATCTCTGCTTCTGTCTTTAATCTGTTGCAATATGTTGATTTGGTTGAAATATATGAGGAAAATCTGGCCTCAACCAGATATGTAATTAGAAAAGAGAGCAGTGGTCTTAACCCATTTATGCTAGAGGTTGCAAATTTTTGAATTGCAGATATGTGTGAAAAATCAGACCTTGACGATGACCTTGAGCAGTAGGATATAAATAACTCCCACATGCTTAGCGTTCCAATAATGGAACACTAGGCGTAAATGAGTTAATAGGCTCTTAAGTGTGAAAATTGTTTTTTGCTACTATTCCGAAACTCAGCAAGTGATTGTTTATTAAGGTTTAGCTACAATATGGAATCTGAAACCATATCAATTTCATATATTAAAGTTACAAAAATTCCTAGCCTACCTTGCGCATTCAATGGATTTTATTATTATTATTATTTTGAGATGGAGTCTCACTTTGTCACCCAGGCTGGAGTGTAATGGCGTGATCTTGGCTCACTGCAACCTCCACCTCCTGGTTTCAAGAGGTTCTCCTGCCTCAGCCTCCCGAGTAGCTGGGATTACAGGCATGAGCCACCACGCTCGGCCTCAATTGATTTTATATATGCTTTTGTAACATGTATTGTTCATTTGGAAAACATTGATTCACTGAGTTATACAGCTCTTTCAAATGTTGACACATTTCATTATTTATTTAAGAATCACGTTCACAGCCGGGTGTGGTGGCTCATGCCTGTAATCCCAGCACTTTGGGAGGCTGAGGCAGGTGGATCACGAGGTGAGGAGATCGAGACCATCCTGGCTAACACAGTGAAACCCTGTCTCTACTAAAAATACAAAAAATTAGCCAGGCATGGTGGCGGGTGCCTGTAGTACCAGCTACTTGGGAGGCTGACACAGGAGAATCACTTGTACCCGGGAGGTGGAGGTTGCAGTGAGCCGAGATTGCACCACTGCACTCTGGCCTGGGTGACAGAGTGAGACTCCATCTCAAAAAAAAAAAAAAAAAAAAAAGATCACATTCACTAATATTAGCACAGATCAGATCAGAAAAATCTTCAAGTATCAGGAGGCTGTCAAGCTTGTACAGGCAGGTACAATTTTTCCAAAATTCTGATTTTTATTTGAAGGCTCAAATGTTACCATTGGCAACATATACTGCGAGTTGTTTTTCTTGAAGTAACAGGCTCATTTTGTTCATTTTTGAGAAAATTTCTACCATAGTCAAGTCTAAACAACCATAGTTTGTCTGATGTTCTTTCAAGTAAAAATGGTGCTCCTTGAAGAAAGCATCTAGCTCAGCTCACAAGTCAAACAGTCATCAGGAGCTTTTCCTTGAGAGGACCATTGTGTTTCAATGAGCAGCAAAAATGCTTAATGCATACGTTCCCATTGTGTCAAGCAGAATATTAAACAGATACATATTCAAGGGCAGTAATTTAACAAAATTCATCATTTTTAGTGCTTAATCAAGGGCTTTCTTAAGTAAAACTAGCATTTTTTTCTCGTAGTGAAGAAGAATACAATGACTAATAGTAAGTTTATTGCCACTGCCTGTTTTTGCTAATGCACCAGCAGTATTTTCACCCACCATTGCTTTTGCACCATCAGTGAAAATATCAATCCAGTGAAAAAGGTAAATAACATTTTAATATCATCATGAAACTAGTTTTGACCTCACGAATCCCTTGAAATGGTCTCAGGATCCCAGGAATCTAAATGCCACACTTTCAAGACCAGTGGTCTAGAAGGAAAAATAATTGGACAAGTACATGGGTAAGCTTGTTCACTCCAAGGGGTCAAGGAAGGCCTCACGGATAAAGTGATATTTAAGGTTAGACCAGAAATATATGTATCAGTGACCCAAGTGAACAAAGGGCAGGGTAGGAAAGGAGAGTGTCAGGCAGACATAGAGGTGTGTGTAAAAGCTGGAAGAGAGGAAGGCTGCAGGAGCTACAGGAGGCTCATTTGGCTGGGACTTGAAATATCAAAAGGAGAGCAGTAAGTGATGAGGCCAGAGAGATGGCAAGGCCAGCCAGCAAACAGCCTTGCAAATACATTGAGGGCATCACATCACCTCTGTTTACTCCTGAAAATATTTAACCTGAATTGAATCATGAGGAGACAACCAGACAAATCCAATTTGAGGACATTTTACCAAATAATCTGACTGGACTCTTAAAAAATGTCAAGGTATCAAACGACAGAAAAAAACTGGGAAACTGTTCTAAATTAAAGGAGACTAAGGGAGACATGACATCTAAAAGCATTACATAATTCTTGATTGGATCTTGGATTAAAAAAAAAAACACTGTCTTAGTCCATTTAAGCTACAACAAAGCACCTTAGACTGGGTAACTTATAAACAACACAAATTTATTGCTCACAGTTCTGGAGGCTGGGAGGTCCAATACTAAGGTGCCAGCAGATTTATGTCTGGTGAAGCCTTGCTCCCTGTTTCATTGATGGTACCTTTTGTGTCCTCACATGATGAGGGACAAGACAGTTCCTTTCAACCTCTTTTATAAGAGCACAAATCTTAGTCATGGAGGCTCTACCCTCATGACTTAATCACCTCCTAAAGGCCCCACCTGTTAATACTACCACACTGACAATTAAATTTCAACATATGAATTTAGGGGACACATTCAGACCATAACACCCAACACCACCACCACCACCAATAACTATGAAGGGTATTGTTTTGGGACAATTAGGGAAATATGAATATGGACTACATATTAGATAATGCATATATCAAGGTTACATTTTCCAAATGTGTGGTTGCATTTTGGTTACATAGGAGAATGCCTTTGTTCTAGGGGGATACAATGCTGAAGTATTTAGGGATGAAGTATGATGTCTGTAAGTAGTTTAACTCTCAAATATTCATAAAAAACTATTTGTATGTACATACAGAAACAGAGAGAACAATAAGACAAATGGAGCAGAATGTTAACAATTGATGAAACTTGATGAAAGCCCTAAGGGCATTAACTTTACTACTCTTGCAAATCGTCAGTAGGTTTGAAAATTTTTCAAAATAAAATGTGGGAATATAATGAATTTGGGCCTTATTCTAGAATCAACGGAAGCCACAGAAAGATGGTAGCCAATAATCAGGATTTGTAAATAAGGGATCAAAACCAGATTCAAACAGGAAAGTTACTAACTTGTGATCAGACATGATGGATGATGCTGGTCTCCAGATTTCAGAATCCAGATCCCCTCAGGTCCTACCACTCTGCTCCCAACTTTCCTCTCATTCCTGTTTCTCTGTAACACTTGGCCTCATTCTTTGTAATTACAGACAAGAGTCCTCTGCCAGGGAACAGTGGCCTCAGGAGAGTCTGAGATTGCTTTTTTACTCTCTCTGAACCCTACTTCCACTAATAGATTCTATTTGAGGTTAACCAATTGCCAAGAAAGCATTTTCCATGGTCCTGAGGGGTACACAGGTTGCCCTTTGACCAATCACTGAGGTCACTGATGTGAGCGACAATGATTGCTTCTCTCTGGTCCTGCGCTTGCCCTGTGAATCAGTTTCTCCTTTGAGAAGCAGATGCTAAGAAAGGATTAGATTTACAAGAAATGTATTGGAAATACTAGGAAAGGATAGGCTAGAAGGGAGCGGGAGTAGGTAGGAAGAGCCTTCAGACTGTGATTCAGGCTTGACATTTGGGAAAGAAGAGAGGAAAGGAAGGACTAAGTAGGAAGAGCCTCAGGCCACAGCACAGATCTAAGAAAGTCTTGTCTGGGCTAATGGGAAGTGCCCAAGAAATGATGGTCCATTGGAAAAGCACTACATCTGGTAGGAATGTCCTACTTCTAGACTCCTACCACGCTTATTGACTAGAAGCAGCCTTGGGGAAGCATGGTCTTAATATAAACACCATGGTGCATCCCAAGATGCAGCATCTGGGGCCTGTTAGTTGACTATGCCACCACTCCTCCAGTAGATATTTGAATTGCACACAGAAGGAGATTTGAATTGCACACTTCACAGTTGCCACACTCTGTGGGTTAGAAAGGGAATGGATACTGGGTATATATCCAAGTCAAAAGAAATCATTTTACCAAAAGGCACATGCACTCAATTGTTCACTGCAACACTATTTACAGTAGCAAAGACATGGAATCAATATAGGTGCCCATCAATGGTGGACTGAATAAAGAAAATGTGCTACATATACCATGGAACACTATGCAGCCATAAAAAAGAATGAAATCATGTCCTTCACTGCAGCATGGATGTAGTTAGAGGCCATTATACTAAGTGAATTAATGCAGGAACAGAAAACCAAATACTACATGTTCTTACTTATAATTGGGAGCCAAACATTGAGTACAAGTGAACATAAAGATGAAAATAGTAGACACTGGGGACTACTGCTGGGGAGGATGGAAAAAGAGACAAAGGTTGAAAAACCACCTATTGAGTACTATTCTCACTACTTGGGTGATGGAATCATTTGTACACCAAACCTCAGTGACATGCAATGTGCCCATGTAACAAACCTACACATGTGCCCGCCGAAAATAAAATAAAAGTTGAAAATAAAAGGAAGGGGATGGGGGAAATGTAAGAAGAGATGCTGTACAAGAAGAAGCATGAAAGTATATTTATCCCGGAGGGAAAGAATCCTGCCTTTTCTTTGACTTTCAGTCTTCAGTTCTTTGAATCACTGTGTTCTTACACAGTAATAGATGTATAATAATTAAATTTATATTCTGGAGACGATCACAAAATAAGAGGTATAAAACAGATTTTATTTAATAACTGTAATGTAGCTTAGTCTAGCTGGAGTGATTCCTTTGAAGGTAAAAATGCATTTGATGTGTTTCTGGTGTGTTAAAAAAAGATTTGCTTGTCTTAATACCCTAACTTCCTGTTTTCTTTTTCCTTTTTCTTTCTTTTTTTTTTTTTTTTTTTTTTTATGGAGTTTCTCTCTTGTTGTCCAGGCTAGAGTACAATGGCTCGATCTCAGCCCACTGCAACCTCTACCTCTTGTATGTTTATTGTGGCACTAATCACAATAGCAAAGACTTGGAACCAACCCAAATGTCCATCAATGATAGACTGGATTAAGAAAATGTGGCACATATACACCATGGGATACTATGCAGCCATAAAAAAGGATGAGTTCATGTCCATTATAGCTACATGGATGAAGCTGGAAACCATCATTCTGAACAAACTATCGCAAGGACAGAAAACCAAACACCACATGTTCTCACTCATAGGTGGAAATTGAACAACGAGATCACTTGGACACAAGGCAGGGAACATCACACACCCGGGCTTGTCGTGCGATTGGGGGCTGGGGGAGGGATAGCGTTAGCAGAAATACCTAATGTAAATGACAAGTTAATGGGTGCAGCAAACCAACATGGCACATGTATACATATGTAACGAACCTGCACGTTGTGCACATGTACCCTAGAACTTAACATATATATAGAAATAAACGTCAAAATAGTGGGGAGAAGGGGAAGGAGTGAGTGGGAGGGAGTGGCTGGATTAGGAGTGGCTCATGTGTGCAGGCCGTGACCTATTTTTAAATCTGGATGATGGTCACATGGGTGCATTCACTTTGGAAATTTCATTGCATTTTACATGTATGTAAAATGAGGCACTTCTCTGCATGTACACTTGAATTTTTAAAAGTCTATTAAAATTATGGATCAGGAGTAATTAGGATTGTGGAATCACCATGGAGTTTGAGAAATTCGTCTTTACATAATTGCTCAGAATTGACATGGTGGATAGTTTTAGGCCCAGCTGTGGGACAACGGAGACTTTTTCAGCATAAACCATGTATCATTTGTGGGACTATATCGGAGTTAACGGCAGAGCCACTGGCATTTTAAAGATGTGCTTCATGTTAAAAACCCTTTCATGTACGTTCACTCACATGAGTTCCGCACAACAGCCCTGAGAGTAGCAATTGCCATAACAGCTACCTTCCAGGGAGAAAACCAATACTCAGAAAATCAAGTGATTTATTTAAGGTGTCTTAGCTAGTAAGCAGTGGATTCAGAGTTAAAGCCCAGGTACGTTGGCCCCAAAGCTTGTGTTGGCTCATCTTCCCCACCCTGCCTCCAGATATTTTAGTAACTGGCAACTTCCCCTCACTCACGTAATACTGTGTCTAGGTAGCACCGTTCTGGTAATTATCTATACATTTCTATCATAGGGAAACAATTCTATAATTTTATTGGTGCTTACTCTGTTTACCAATTAGATTTGTTTTTATTGTTTTAATTTTTAATTCAGTGCTCTTTTTAGAATTAGAGTACATAAAAGAGTTATTTTTATTTAGGCTTTTACATTATAAAAGAAGTTTAATGACATCGTGGTGGCTCACACCTGTAATGCAGCACTTTGGGAGGCTGAGGCAGACGGATCATTTGAGGCCAGGAGTTCGAGACCAGCCTGGCCAACATGGTGAAAACCCATCTCTACCAAAAATACAAAAATCAGCTGGGTGTGGTGGCGCATGCCTGTAATCCTGGCTACTAGGGAGGTTGAGGTAGGAGAATCGCCTGAACCCAGGAGGTGGAGATTGCAGTGAGCTGAGATGGTGCCACTGCACTCCAGCCTGGGTGACACAGCAAGACTCCATCTCACAAAAAAAAAAAAAAAAAAAAAAAAAAAAGCGTAACGACATTAAAGGAAAGGAAATTGAGAAATTAAGAAGTCATCCACAATCTTGTCATCCTAATCCAATCACTATTTACATACTTTTGCTTGTTTTTATGACATTTCTTTTTTAAGCCCTTTTGTTGAGGAATGATTGACATACAAAAGGGTGTACACATTTAATGTGTAGAGCTTGACTTTGGAGATAGGTCAATTACTACTTAAGTTGTAGTATTCCTTTTAAATCTTTTCTCATACGTTTATTTTTTTCTACTTTTCACACTTAAGAATACATATCCTAGAGTTTTAAGAGTATTTAAGGCTATATATTTAGAAATTCCTTTTTGTATCGAGAGTAAACATTGTTGTTATTTAAAAAATTGCAGGCCAAGTGCGGTGGCTCACGCCTGTAATCTCAGCACTTTTGGAGGCCAAGGGGGCGGATCACGAGGTCAGGAGATGGAGACCATCCTGGCTAACATGGTGAAACCCCATCTCTACTAAAAAATACAAAAAATTAGCCGAGCATGGTGGCGGGCGCCTGTAGTCCCAGCTACTGGGGAGACTGAGGCGGGAGAATGGCGTGAACCCAGGAGGCAGAGCTTGCAGTGAGCCCAGGTCACGCAACTGCACTCCAGCCTGGGCAACAGAGTGAGACTCCGACTCAAAAAAAAAAAAAAAAATTGCAAACTGAAAAAAATGCGAAGAAAAAATAAAAACTATCTTAATTGCACCACTGAGCAAGAACTAGTACTAATCATTTATCAGGTTTCATTTGAATACATAGACACAGGGAGGGGAAGGACAGACACTGGGGCCTGTTGGGAGGTGCAGAAGGAGGGAGAGCATCAGGAAAAATAGCTAATGTATGCTGGGCTTAATACCTAGGTGATGGGTTGATAGGTGCAGGAAACCACCATGGCACATGTTTATTTGTGTAACAAACCTGCATATCCTTCACATGCACCCCAGAACTTAAAATAAAATAAAATTTTGAAAAAATGTACTGGATTTCTTTCCATTGCTTGTTTTCTGTGGACATGAAACATGCATTTAGAAATCAGAATCACACTATATATACAAAATCGCATTCTACTTTTTTTTCACTTAGCATATTCTTTCAGGCCATCAAATATTCTTTGAAACCATAATGTTAATGCCACATACAAATATTGGATTAAAATATTTAAAAGGAAAACAATTTCCCTATACAACATTTTTATTTTTAACATTCTCTTCTATTTTATGAACATATAAAACTATAGTTTTTGATGTAATTTTAAAGACTGCAAGCCTTTTAAGAGCAGAAGCTACTTGGAATAAAGTGCAGAATCTAGCCTTGAATCAAACTGAGACCTCACCAGGGGTGCTGCTAAGCAGAGGAGGGCCTACTAAAATGTTTAGATTGTGTATAACTATTATTTCTGGATTAAAGAAACTATAGAAACTGGTATTTTAATATTTATTTATGAAAATAAAGGGAGCTTTACATTATTAGGGCAAAATAGTCTACGGGTAATGATGTCAAATGAAGCTATATATTTGAATATACCCCAATATCTTCAGCCTTGAATATGTACCCACTGGCCTACTTGGAACAAATTTGTCGTCCACCACCAAGTTTCTTTGTGGCATTGCCATGATCCTCTTCTCTGTGCCATGAGTCCTGGAGCCAGCATAGTCACAGGGTTGCCATTGGCAATAGTAGAGTTCTGCTAGCTCCCGCCCTCACTCCCTCCACTGTAACTGCTTTAGGATTCATCCAGGCTCTGGGTCAAGGCCAGAAAGAAGAGGAATTCCCTCTCTTTCCCACTCCAAAGACTGTCAAGTTTCCTCCTTCGAGCTTTTCTGGATCCCAGGATTATTAACAGGTGAAACAACCATTCTCTTTAAAAAAATCCTTACTCCTTTCACAAGGGAGAGATCGTATTCTCTTGGCCCCAAGAAGGCAATAGCAAATTAGTTTAGTCTTGGCCAGTGTCCCATGGCCTGATTCATTCTTTCTTATCCAGGATTTTTGGAGCGACAGATGCCTCATAAATATAAATAGGTCAACTTGATCTCACCTAAAATAAAAATGTGTTGGAAAAATCAAAGAACCACAGTTTGTGTTCCAATCAGGTTCAGGCTGCCCATTTGGGAATACTGAAAAAGAGAGGGAGACAAAAACGATAAAATAAGATTACACATAGTGTCCAAGTAACAACCTCTGTGCCTGTTTCCACTTCTTTAAGTCCATTATAATGAGAAATGCCCTCAGACTTGAAAACAAAGATTCAATTAAAATAACTGGCTATCCTGTCATTTTCCAAACAGGTATGTTCATCAAATGCTTTAGAGGATTAGTGTTCAGTTTTGTGGCTATTTATTTCAGCCCTGGATAATGCAGACAAGTGCTCATAAACATGAAGACCCTGGAGGCTGTGTTGTGCCTTCAGTCTCACATTTAGCAAATTATGGATGTTCTATATGTTGTATAATAGTTATATATTCCTGATTTAAAACTGCATCTTCTTGATGCACTAATGGAAATAAACACATACACGACTACTTTTTAAAGCTTACACATTATTTTTGACATTGTGGGTATAGATAAAGTTATTGTTTACATTGTAGATATACATAAAGTATACCCTGTGGGTGTATGTTTCTGTCTGAAATTCACCGAGAATCTCATGTCTTCTAAGACTGTCCTGTACTTTGCCATGTTTGCCTGAGAATGAAGAAAAGAAACTTTATGGGAATGAACCCTTAAGAATGGAGAGAACTCTATGCTTGCCTTCAACTACTCAGGATATTTTTAAATTCTTCCCCCAGTGTTCCCTTCTCTGAACATTCCTCACTCCCAATATTTATAAGACCCTGAAATCCATTGTTTCCTTGATGCAGACTAGAATTACATGCTCTGTGAATGTCTGTACAGCGGAGAGCCAGAGGAAAACACAGGGAATGCTAATAAAGAGTCTGATGGTGGTAAAATAAAATTGTGCCATCGACATTTACATGGTAATACAAAGGAGAAGCCTGTTCAGTCATGTTTTATAGTCATAGAGCCTAATTTAACTTAAAAAAGAGTAGCATCATTGCCAAAAGCCACATGCTTATATATACAAAAATTTGATATATAAAAAATTTGATATATTTATAAACTTGACATACATATTATATATAAAAAATATATATTTATATAGAATATGTACTCTATATAAAGCTAACACTGTTATATGTATATATCAAGTTATATATATTTGACAAATATATCTTGATATATATCAAGTTTGGCTGTGACCCCACCCAAGTCTCATCTTGAATTGTAGTTCCCATAATCCCCATGTGTCATGGGAGGGACCTGGTGGGAAATGATTGGATCATGGAAGTAGTTTCCCCCATGCTGTTCTCATAATAGTAAGTGAGTCCTCACGAGATCTGATGGTTTTATAAGCATGTGGCATTTCTTTGCTGGCACTCAATCTCTCTCCCACCACCCTGTGAAGAGGTGCTTTCCACCATGATTGTAAGTTTCCTGAGGCCTTCCAAGCCATGTGGAACTGTGAGTCAATTAAAGCTCTTTTCCTTATAAGTTATCAAGTCGCAGGTGTTTCTTCACAGCAACATGAGAATGGACTAATACACAAGTTTATATTTTCATCAAATATATGAATATGTATTTATATGCATACTTGATAATATATACATATATGTGTCTGTAGTATATATGTGTGTGTATATATTATAATCATATATCTATATATATACACACACACTTGATATGTGTATTCTCAAGTGAAAAAGAATACATGATTTCACTTTTTCTGGGTCAAATGTAATTTCTGATTATAATCCTGCTGCCCCCCCCCAGCAAGTTATCTTCAGGAAAGAAGCCCAGTAAATTTGGAGTTTGGTTGAATTTCAAATTTGATTTTAAGATTCATTTATACTTGGAGATGCTGTGTTGTTTTCCTTCTCTAATTTCAAATAGAACAGCAACCGTGGACTGAAACTCTTGGTATAAACAACGAGGAAGTTCTAACAATGAAGCTTTCCTGTTAAGGAGCAAGAATGTTCCCATCTTTGAAGAGAATATAAATTATTTCAGAGTAATTCAGTGAGTAATGCCTGTTCTCAATAGGTAAATCAACTGCCAAGGCCCTGAGATGAAAGTTTTCTTGAGATAAAGAACCAAGCCTTTGAAATATCTGTCCTGGATATCAATTAGGTTAGAAGTCCAATCTCCCATCCCCACCTCTGAGAACTGCTTTCTGTGTAATGAACATAGTGGCACAGCCAAAGCTGATTAGATTGGGGCACCTGATCTAAACAGGAAGTTGGAGCTGAGACTAAGAGCAAACAAGATTAAGGATGGTGAAACCGGTAATGTGCCAACTCAGACATCATTAGCAGTGGCTGTTAAACTATGTGTGTTACAAAACAGAAAAAGCTTGGAAACAGAAGGGTAAAGAATTTCGAGGCTCTACCAGGCATTCTAGGATAGTCTCTGGTCCTGATTTGATCCTCAATCCAGCTACATTTTGCCTTTGGGTTTCCTGGTGGCCACTATCATCTTTATAATGAGCTCAGTTTTCAGCCAAAGTTAAATCCATCAAGCTTCTGTTACTTTCAACCAGAACCAGGAAAAACCCTAGACAATACTTTTAGAAATTAACTTTTATAATTATTTACTTAAAGCTAAAACCATTCCTGTTTTAAATGCTAAATTCAGAGTAGCCTGATATGATTATTATTATTAATTCTGATGTTTTAAAAAGATGGTAGAGAATTTAAAAAACACATTATTTTGTTATTTTGATTCTGTATGTTCCTTTGCAGAATAATTGAAAAAGACAAGTCAAAAATAGAGAAGAAAACTTAATGCCTTTTCCTACAGACTAATTGGTGATTCAGGACATATATTTTTAGGGAAGAGTTTACATTTCTGAGTCTTTCCTAATGGTAACTTTGACCATTCCCTCCTTGTGTATCAAAGCATATTGCTTGTGACTACTATAAATGTATCATGTTGTATAATAATTAGTTATTAATCTCTGAAATTCATTACCACTTGACTCTTTGCTACACATTAGGAATACGAGGTTGAGAAAGCTACAAGCCCAGTCCTCAAGGGAAGACAAACAGGCGTAACAACATGTCAGGTGGGACTTTCTCTCTGCCTCAATGGTTGACAAGTTCCTGCATATTCAAGAGAAGGCAAGGAATTGCTAAGAAGTAGCCAAGTCAATTCTGTGACTCTAAGTCCTTCATCCAAATTCAATCTATGAAAGAGAAGCCTCTTTTTTTTGGATGGAGCAAGATGGCAGAATAGAAAGCTCTCCCTTGCAAGGACACCAAGTCAACAACTATCCTCACAGAAAAAAACAACTTCATGAAAACAAAAAACCAGGTGAGTACCATAGTACCGGGTTTTAACTTTGTATCACTGAAAGAGGCACTGAAGATATAGGAAAAACAGTCTTGAATCACCAGTGCCCCCCTCCCCTACCCCGAGCAGTAGCAGGATGGTGCAAAGAGCGTCTCCTAGCACTGGGGAAAGGAGAACACAGCAATTGTGAGGTATTGAGCTCAGTGCTATCCTGTTACAGCAGAAAGAAAAACGACCAAACTCAGCTGACGTCAATCCACAGAGGAGGCATTTAAATCAACCCAGCCAGAGGGGAATCGCAGATCCCAGCTGTCAGAACTTGAGTGCCTGCAAACCTCACCACTGAGGCCTATAGCGCTCCGTGTCTCCAGATAAATTTGAAAGGCAGTCTAGGCCATAAACACAGCAACTCCTAGGCAAGACCTGGTGCTGAACTAGACCCAGAGATAGTGGACTAGGGAGACACACAACATACCAAGACACAGGGTGGGGCAGCCAAGGGAGCGCTGGCATCACCCCTGCCCTAACCCAAGGCTGCACAGCTGGCGGCTCTAAAAGAGACCCCTTCTCTCCACTTGAGGAGAGGATGGGGAAGAGTGAGGAGGACTTTGTCTTGCATCTTGGATACCAGCTAAGCCACAGCAAGACAGGGCAATGGTCAGAGTCGTGAGGCTCCCATTCCAGGCCTTAGCTCCCAAATGACATTTCTAGGCACACCCTGGGCCAGAAAGGAACCCAGTGCCTTGAAGGAAAGGACTGAGACCTGCCAGAATTCATCGCCTGCTAAATGAAGATCCCTTGGACCCTGAATAACGAGCAGTGATACCCAAGTTCTACACCAAAGCCCTTGATGAGCCTCTGAGACTTGCTAGCTTAGGTGAGACTCAGCCCAAAACCAGCTGTGGTGGCTACAGGGCAAAACTCTTTTAGCTTGAGAAAAGCAGAGGGCAAAGTAAAGGGGACTTCATCTTATACCTTGGGTACCTGCATGGCCGCCATGGAGCAGAGCACCAAGCAGGCTCTTGGGGTCCCTGATTCCAGGACTCGACTCTTGGACAGCATTTCTGAACCTGCCCTGGGCCAATGGGGAGCCCATTGCCCTGAAAGGTGAGTTCCAGGTCAGGAAGCATTCACCACAAGCTGACTTGAGAGCGCTTGGGCCTTAAGAACGTCTCTGGTAGTCTGGCTGTACTCCTCATGGCCTGGGGTGGCAGTGGCCATTGGGAGAGGCTCGTCTGCCTTTGGAAAATGGAGGGAAGAGTGGGAAGGACTGTGTCTTGTGGTTTGAGTATTAGCTCAGCCGCAATACAATAGAGCACCAAGTAGACTACTAAGGTTTTTGACTTCAGTCCTGGCTCCTGGACTCTTCTGGACCCACACAAGGACTGGGGGACCTCGCTGTCCTAAAGGGAATGACACAAGCCTGGCTGCCTTTGCCACCCACTGATTGTAGAGCCCCAGGGCCTTAAGCAAACGTAGGCAGTAGCCAGGGACTGGTTATAGCAGGCCTTGGGCGAGACCTAGTGCTGTGCTGGCTTCAGGTCTAACCCGACGCACTCATAGTGCTGGTGGCCACCAAGGTTCTTGTGTCACTCCACACCCAGCTACAGGTGGCTCAGAACAGTTTTAGATGGTTCTGTTTGTTTGGGAGAAAGCAAGGGAAGAGAGCAATAGTCTCTGCTTGATAATCTAGAGCATTCTCCAAGATCTTGTCCAAACCACCAAGGTGTCTATTCATCAAGAATGAATAAGACCTACTATTTGATAGCACAATAGGGTGACTATAGTCAATAATAACTGAATCGTACATTTTAAAATAATAACTTAAAGAGTATAATTGGATTGTTTGTAACTCATCGGATAAATGCTTGAGATGATGGGTAACCCATTCTCCATTATATGCTTATTTCACATCTCATGTACCCCTAATTATATACACCAACTACATATACATGAAAATAAAAAATTATAAAAAGAAAAATCTACTGCCCAATCATTAAAAAAATAAAATGAAATAAAAGAGAAGCCTCATTTTAAAAAAAGAATTTATTTGAGGTAATTCTTAGGAGTAGAGAGTTTTATGGTGATTCTCCTTCTTGCCCCATAAGGGACAAACACCCACTGACCCTTCAGTACAAATTAGAGCTGCAGGGTTCCAGGAGTACAATAAGTGGTGCCCCTGGGCTTCAACTGTATAGAAACTGTTGTAACTCTCATCTGGAGACTGGTGGAGAATACAGCAGTGGCCTGAAAAAGAGACGGTTGTAATAGAAATGGCCTATACTTCCGGGGTTTGCTGGATTAAGACTACAAAACTTTACTGATGGGACAGGTGGACTCTATAGAAAGGTAGCCAACTGGTGTCATCCTGAAAGGACCCAGTTTGAGAGGACTGATCCTCAGGGTAAGGGAACTCTGAGAGTATTCTGCTGAAATGCAGAAGCTAAGGAGTGAAGAGGTTTATAGCAGAGCGAAACTCCAGTTAGTAGCTGATCCCCATGAGGGTCACCCAAGAATCCACAAATTTACCCTATGAAAGAGAAGGCATTTAGGTCAGGGCATTTGTCAGCCAAAAGAGATCCACAAGCAGCTTCGGTTAAATAAAAATATCTTTTCCCCTTTTCTTTCCATTCCTCTCGCTGACCCCAGGCCTAGAGGTACCATGAGCAGAAACTGAGAATTAGATACATGATGGGAAAGTTGATATTAGACTGGATGCCACTTCTTAGTATCTGAAGATGTGATTGTTCTTTAATATCTGAAGCTATTAAAAGCAATGAGATGTGTCCTACAAGTTACTAGGAAGAAGGAAAGGGGGATCTGCCAGTATTTGAAAGCATTGATGGAGAAATCAAAGCCAAATTCAATGACTCCATAGACGAGTCAAATAAACAGATAAGTGTAACAGTATGGGGTGTCATAGGGAAAACATGGGGGTACCTGATGGGGTCTGATATCGTTTGTATTTGTGTCCCTGCCCAAATCTCATGTCCAGTTGTAATCCACAATGTTGGGGGAGGGGCCTGGTAGGAGGTGATTGGATCATGGGGGCAGATTTCTCTCTTGCTGTTCTCGTGATATCTGGTTGTTTAAAAGTGTGTAGCACCTCCCCATTCACTCTCTTCCTCCTGCCGCAGCATGTAAGATGTGACTGCTTCCCCTTTGCCTTGCCCCTTGCAGTGCAAGGTCATGAAATACATGTTATGTTAAGGAGTATTCTTGGAATCTATGGGAATCTACAAGTGTTTTAAGCAGGGAAGTAACATTTTAAAAGGCCACTTTCTGCTGCTGTGTTCTTAAGAGGCCTGGAGTTGGGTCAGACTTGTTAAGAATATTTAACCGTAGTCAAGGTCAGGGGTATTGGTAGTTTGAACGAAGTTAATGGCAGTGAGGATGAGGAGAAAGTGGCAGATACCTAGCTCTTCAGGAAGCATCACCCAAAAGACCTGGTGATCAATTGAAGGGGAAGATAGTTAAAGGGAAGGGTTAAGGATGCATGTTTCCTTGTTTCTAGCTCAGGCAACCAGATTTATTCAGTCACCCAGTAAATGTATTTCCTGCTCTATTACCATATAAGTTATGGATATGATCTGATAAATAATATGGGTTTTCATAATTATAGTTTCCGGTTAGGCCTTAGTTTCAATGATGGCAAATTCAAACTAAACCATAGAAATTGTCAAGCCCAGCTAAAACCTATTAAAGCTGCTTGGTGTTGCGGCATAGGTCCATCATGGTCGACCTGCTGATAATATGATTTGTCTCCCTACCAAAGGTAAGGTGCCAGCTGTTGTTCTGAAGCTGACTTTTATACCCCCCCCCCCCGCGCCTCATCTTATAAGCCCAGTTTGCTGCCTACAGTGTGCCAATAGATTCACAGTTTCTGATCACAGGCATTTCTCTCTTCTGGATGTGAGTGATACATATTCGAGATGAAAAGTTCTTATGAGCTCATTTCCAAACAGAGTATTTTTAAAAGACAGTTCAGTCCTGTATGGTCCACTCGGCAAAATAAACACTCAAATCATTAGCTACAATCTGCATGTACACACTATTGGCAAATGCTGACTATAGGCTCAGATCGACAGAAAGATGTGTAGACACCTCTCGAGGAAGCTGGGTTTTAGCCAACCTTTTATTGTTTGAGATTTTTTTTTTTTTTTTTTTTTTTTTTTTTTTTTTTTAGAGTCTCGCTCTGTCACCCAGGGTGGAGTGCAGTGGTGTTCTCTCGGCTCACTGCAACCTCTGCCTCCCAGGTTCAAACAATTCTCCTACCTCAGCCTCCCAAGTAAATGGGATTACAGGCGCCCACCACCATGCCCAGCTAATTTTTTATATTTTTAGTAGAGATGGGGTTTCACCATGTTAACCAGGATGGTCTGATCTCCTGACCTTGTGATCCAACCGGCCTCTGCCTCCCAAAGTGCTGAGATTACAGGTGTGAGCCACCATGCCTGGCCTTAGCTGAGTTTTGAAGGCTATAATTGGCACCTATTGATGGGTGAACCATAGAATCTAAGAGCTAAAAGGGATGTTAGAAACCTTCTATGTAAGCCCCCATTTTGCCATCAAGGAAAAGGTGGCCTCTATGACTCATTAAATGTCAGGGGTAGTAGTAACACGGGAGTAACAATATAAACTCACAAATTGCAAAAACATATTTTGATGTCATAACTTTATATAACACAATAAATAATACCACCTTATTAATGTGATCTTGGTTGATTATAAGATTGTTCTGGCTTACGTTTATGCAGATCATTTTAGTGACCTCATTTGTAATTGATAGAATTGAAAGTGTCATTGGTCACTCTTGGCAAATGCAAAATTGCGAATAATTTGTGATAATTTTTAATTTTGAGAAGGATATTCTGTTGATGCAACTGTTACTCAAGCTATTAAAAGCTCTTTATAGGCAGTGACAACATTGGGATACATTTCTGATAATTTATTTCAAAAACTATATATTTTAGAATATGCAGAAATGATGATTCTCATAGGGCAATTTTTCTAAAAAGATTTAACTCTTCATACAAATCAGTTTCATCTAAGTCTGAATTTAATTTTAAATGTAATTTATACAATGGCATTTTCGTGTTTCCTCTGACGTTTTCTGTAACTTGTGGAAGCCAAAAGTGGCTTCATGATTTGTACGTAATTCAAAATTCTTGTTTATACATTCTGTCACTGTATATTCAATTATAAGAAAATAATTTTTAAAATGCCTTCCTCATTAATAATTGTAAAAACTATGATCTTTTTCATCTAATCTAACAGTCTTTCATATTTATATCTAAGCCTGTGGATATTTGTTTTCCAATGTTGCTGCAGTTTGCATAACAAGAGATTCTAAATTCTTTGAAGTTGAATAACTCCATGATATGCTTTATTGCAATGCCCATTTTTGTATGTTTTTATTTTGTAATAATTTATCGACAAAGTTTACTGCCTGAGTGCTAGCAGTTCCTGTCCTGATACTTGAACTGGAGAATTAACATTTGCATAGCTGATGCAATGATGGGCTCTGGGGACAGACAGGCAAGCTTTTCTCCCACTGTTGGTCCTAACACAGGCCCCATGCAGAGCCCCTCCTCTCTGCTGAGGTCATGGCCACTGCCACCACCTGCAGCTTTTGTGGCACCATCAACAACCCAGGCCTGGCCTCCTCTTTGAGGCATCACTGCACTCTAGACTGCTGTAGGCACTCATGCAGGCACTGGGCCGCCTGCCCAGCTGGTCAGTGCTCATGTTGGCTGTGCTCATGGACTTGACTGGCTGCTGGCTGTGCTCATGGACTTGACCCTGAACATGCTCACAAAGACAACTGGGCATGTGCGGGTTCCATCGTCCCACTGGATTTCACTTACAAAATACAAGTTTAAACGTCAAATACCGGCCGGGCGCGGTGGCTCACGCCTGTAATCCCAGCACTGTTGGGGGCTGAGGCGGGCGGATCACGAGGTCAGGAGATCGAGACCATCTTAGCTAACACGGTGAAACCCTATGTCTATTAAAAATACAAAAAATTAGCTGGGCATGGTGACGGGCGCCTGTAATCCCAGCTACTCATGAAGCTGAGGCAGGAGAATAGTGTGAACCCGGGAGGCGGAGCTTGCAGTGAGCAGAGATCGTGCCACTGCACTCCAGCCTGGATGACAGAGCGAGACTCTGTCTCAAAAAAATAATAAATAAATAAATAAGTAAAGGTCAAATACTTAAGAAATTCTAAATGGTGACAGCAGAGCATGAAGTCAAGCACAGGCCCCCTCAAAAAGCTGCCACTACACAGGTTGCATGCCCATAAAGCTGCCCTATCCACAGCAAAGGTTAATCCAGTCCAAAATGTCAATAGCACTGAGGTTGAGAACCTTACTGTAGGTTAGTTTTGTCTGACTCAGAATTTCATGTAAATGGAAACTGTCTGTCCAGAGCTCTTCTTTTTATTTAAGTCAGATTTGTTGAGGTATAACTTATACACAGTAAAATCCATCCCTTTGAACACAGATCTATGAGTTTTGACAAACATATGGAGTTTGATTACCAACACCATCCACTAAAGATACGGAACAGTTCCATTACCTCCCAAAATTGCTGTCATTTGAGGTTAGAGTTTAAGGGACAGAGACCTACTGTTTGAGAAAGATGAGTTCAGATTAATGCAGGAATCCACAGCATGCTGTGGAAACAGCTTGATTTAGGAGTTAATAAAAATGAAGATGACCAGACTGGTGATATCTGGCCTGCTAAAGGGGATGTCTTTTAATAGCAAGAAGAAATTTAGGAGGAATGAATCAAGAAATTTTAAAACATGGGGCCATTGTGTATTTTGAATATTCTAGCTATTTAAGGGTCTAAAGTTTTCTGAAATATTAGAGTTGTATTTCATTTAGAATTGTATCGGGACTATTGAATTTACTTCTGATTGTTACCTCTGAAATTACTGACTTCTGTGTAAAATAGCATGAGGAGAGGACCAATACAGACAGAACATATACACAAACACTCTGTGCCATACCGTAATGCAGTTGGGGACACCTTATCATAGAAGAGTCTGTCATAGGTACCCCATTTTCTTCAACCTGGAGGAATTTCTCAAGGTGTTACAGATTGATTTGTTGCCTTGATTAGTTTAAATGCTTACAAGTGCTTTTTAAAAAGAAGACACCACACAACCTAGCTGCAAAAAGAAGAAAAGAGAGAAATATCGTAACTATAATACAAGAGAAATAAATCAATGTAGGGAATACATTTGGGACAGCAGCTTCAACCCTCGATTGCACAAAATGGCAGGTAGCAAAAGAGAGCCACAAATGCCCAGACCATTTTTTTTTCTATTTTTCTGTTGTGTAGGCCAACTGAATGGAGTCCAAATTTTATAAAACTGAAACTTGAGGACTCTTACTGTCCAGGCAGCATAATCAGAGTAGATCAAAACATTTTATGTGGGTTCTCTTGCAAATTCTCAGAATTGAATATACCCAAGAAAATACAAGCTTTGCGTCTATATGTGCATACAAACACATACCCCCAATCTATATTTCAAATAGACATTCTGTATACTACTATGGAGTGTTTATGAGGTGGTATGTGAATAAAAATTAAATGTGCATGTTTTGGTTTTATGGACTCTAAACCTGATTAAGTAATTAAGCATTTGCTTATTGCACATTATGTTGTCCTTCTGTTTTTCTATTCTATGATGCTTCAATTTGATTACCAACCGGCAAGAAGCAACTTTTTTTTTTTTTTTGAGGCGGAGTCTCGCTCTGTCACCCAGGCTGGAGTGCAGTGGCCGGATCTCAGCTCACTGCAAGCTCCGCCTCCCGGGTTCACGTCATTCTCCCGCCTCAGCCTCCCGAGTAGCTGGGACTACAGGCGCCCACCACCTCGCCAGGCTAGTTTTTCGTATTTTTTAGTAGAGACAGGGTTTCACCGTGTTAGCTAGGATGGTCTCGATTTCCTCTCCTTGTGATCTGCCCGTCTTGGCCTCCCAAAGTGCTGGGATTACAGGCTTGAGCCACTGTGCCCGGCTACTTTTCTTTTTTTTCTTTTTCTTTTTTTTTAAACAGGGTCTCACTCTGTCCCCCAGGCTGGAGTACAATGGCACAATCGATCATGGCTTACTGCAGGCTTGACCTCCCAAAATCAGGTGATCCTCCCACCTCAGCCTCCCAAAGTAGCTGGGACCGCAGGCACACACCACAGGGCCTGACTAATTTTTTAATTTTTTTTTGCAGAGATGGGGTCTCATTGTATTGCTCAGGCTGGTCTTGAACTCCTGGGATCAAGCAATCTTCCTATGTCAGCCTCCCAAGGTGCTGGGATTATAGGTGTGAGCCACTGCGCCCAGGCAAGAAGCAATTTTCAATGGAGAGAAGATTTGCTTCTAGATACAATGGAGAGTTATCACAAGGAAGAAAATTGCAGAAGTAAAGGAAGACAACAGGGGGCTTGTGGCTTGGGAAGAAAGAAAAAGAATGTGTCTGGAAACAGGGTAAGTGGCGGATAAATGTTCATCCATGATGACAGGCAGAGACAAAAAATAATAACATCAGAAATATTTTTTGAATGTTACCTTGTAAAAGACTGAATTGAAATAGAATTTAATTTGATATTAAACTTCAAGTGGCCTTATATTTTTCTTCAAAGGCATACATATATTTGGTTTCTGAAAGTAACTGAGATACAATCTCCCAATTCCTCCTTCCCCTTTGTAATCCATCGGCTGTGAATCATGCCTGGGGGCTCTCAGAATGCCTTCACCAAGTAATGACGTGTCAACTTCAACTCGGGTTTTTATGGCAGATTTTATGGGGAAGAAAAAATAACTGTTAATATTAAAATGAAAGTGACTAGCATTAGCATTGACATGTTTCTTGAAATGCAAACACCGCCACCATTTTAACACATGTACATTTTGTCTATGGTTCTTTGATGGATCATAAGGCTTTGTTGAAAAGAGGAGGTTTCTTGGCTAAGTGGCTCTGAGTTGTACCACTTCCAGAGCAAGCTGACACCCACAGTGAGGGTGGTAAATGTGAAGATGTGCCGTATGGCCCCTTCAGGGTCAAGCCTCTCCCAAGGTAAGCGATGCTCAGTGACCCAGTGAAGCAGGAGTATGAAGGCCTGGTGATCTCAGTCCGACACTGGACAACAATGATGGGTAGGATTTGTCCAGAGCTCCCTACTGGGTGGGCCAAAGATAGATCTGTCCTGCCTTATAATTCAACTTCTCCCGCTGCCCCTTCCTGATTCCTCCCCCTTCCATCATAGTTTTGAGTCCTAATAAACATAGTATACTCCTAATTGTTTCAGCATCTGCTTCCAGAGAATCCAACCTACAACCGTGAGTAAGTGTCTTAAAATTCTTTACCAGAGAGCCATCTCTCGAGACATCTCAATATTTATTTGACACACCTGTTGTTATTTGAACTGTCTCTCAAATGACACCCTTTGTTCTCATTTCATGCTCACAAATCAGTCTTCCACTATTTGATTTACATGTGGTTTGGCTAAAACGAAATGTGCTGATCAGGCCATCTTAAATGTACTTGACAGTTGTATTTTTCATTATAAATTAGTTAACTAGCCATTTGATAGGCTCAATCTCTGCAAACCTTATTAAAATGGGATATGTACTCATTTTCAGAGTGCCTAAAAATTCAGGATCCTGGGCCTATAAGATTCAGGACCAAAATCTGACCATGACAAGTCAAGGTTACAGTCATGGATCTCTGCTATTTTGTCTGTCCGACATCTCGTCCTCTGATGAACTCTTCTGCCTTCCATTCTTTGGGATTCTTTTGACTCTCAGTCACCACCACCACCACCACAACAGGAGTAGGCCTGTGCCCCAACCTTGACTTTGATTCTTCTGGGAATTTAAACCTCCAGTGGAGATACAGGCAGAAGGCAGTTGCAGCTGAGTCATATAATGGCAGTGATCAAGAGATTGTCCTTAGATTCCTGGTACTGCATTTCCTAAAACCATTCTAGTTCCTGTAATTTCCAAGCTGTGTGTGTGTTTTTTTTCAGCTCTCATTTCAATTTGTAAACTATCACATCAGTCTTCCAATGAGTCCCTTTTGCTTCTCAAGTTAGTCAATGTATTTGTCAGGTCTAACTAGGAAAACAGAAACTGCTTTTGTGTTTTTGTACCAGATGCAGGGGTTTATAAATGGGTGATGAAAGATCTGTGAAGCCAACTCACACTGTGAAACAACCTAGAGATTAGCCATAGCAGGAAGCTACTGTTACCCTTAGGCTGGAGGGATAAAGGGAAAAAGTGGTGTTATCAGAAGTAGGAGGTCAGAGTTGCCCAGAAGAAGTTGAAACCACAGTAGACCTATCTGGCAGAAACTAGAGCAATAAAAGAGATTTAGCTGCAGCGGAAGAAGCTGCTGGAGACAGAGAAGGAGAGAAGAAATACTGTGGCGCCTCCCTTCTTCTTGCCTGCCACACTCCCACCAGTGCCTCTCATTAGATAAAGCCAGCTGACATGGAAGCCTGGCTGACCAGATCAGCCTGATTGTGTTACAGAGTCCAGAGCCAGTACTGTCATGATGTGTTTCAGTCACGTCCCATGAAAAACCCTCACTGATAATAGCCATTGGAGGGCCTTCTGGTACAGGCACCTTGTATTCTTTAAATGATCATTTGTACTATGAATTGTACACCTTATTGTAATGGCAATTATATGAACCAAGCACTGTGCCAGGTACTGTTTACATTCCTTCTTATAAAGTAAATCTAAATATCCAATATAAATTCATGTAGCTGCATGGCATTGGCATTAAAACAGGCTATTTTGGAATCATATCCATTCAAGACTTTTCACATACTACACAATAAAAGATGAGTTTAACCCTATTGTCTTAATATCTCTAAACTGAGCATGCAGTGCCATGTGAATAAGAAATAAAACCTAGTTAATTGTGTTCTAGGGAATGGAGAAGAAAGAGTCAATTGTCAAAACCTCAAGGAGTTCAGTTGTGTACTGTATTTTACAGGGTAAAAACAAGTATAGCTGGAAAGTTAGTGTATATACAATCAATTTGCTAATAGTATGTTTTTAAAAGGTCTATTACTCTGTACAAATCCCTCTAATGACTTAGATTTCTATTTTTGTTGTTGCTGTTTTACCTCTAATGCATGTTTCTTTTGTGATTTCATGAAATGAAGCTGTCTCATTATAGGTTATGGGGTTATTTATCTTTGTAAATATCCAGTAGAAAAATCGTACCTTTTATGGAAAAAATACTTTTAGTGATTGTTCCAAAGCAAGTTGCCTATAAATTTTTCTTCCTGGCCTCTTGGCATCATAAGGATATAATTTTTAAAACTGCTAAGGCTACAGATTTTCAATTTCATTCTTGCCTGTGGAAAATTACAGAAGAAAACAGATGCTTTAAAAAGAAAAATAAGCCTACCTACTACATTTGATTCTTGGAGGAAAAAAATAGAATAAATCATTTAATGGTAATAGGAATTTAAAATGTGCTCTAAAGGAAGCTGGGTTCAAATGTCAACTCTGTTTGACTCAAAGCTGTCTCTTAAAATGCAAATAATTTAGGGTGGCATGACAAAACCTCCACACTCCATTGAGAACTAAATAAACGTGATTTGTTGCTGATGATTTATAAGAAGTAATAAGATTTAGCTTGGACACAATGAAAGAAATTACTTAAAGGCCAACCAAGCCAAATGGCTGTAGTTTAGTTTAATGCACCTACAAATTCCAACAACCAGTGCCTCCACACACACATGATTCCAACTTTACCAAAAGAAAAGTCTTGGAAGAGTTTAGTTCAAGTTCCACAGATTTCTACTGCTGGTTTAGACATAGGATTATGGAAGAGGGAGCAAATAAAAGTTGACCTGACAGTGCACAGGATTAAGGTCTTTCTTGAAAGTTGTGGTGACTCTAGATGTACTATAAATCAAAGTTAGAAAAGACTGCATGGCTGAAAAATCTCTTAAGACTAAATTCAGATCCTGAGACAAAAATGTTCCAGTGGTTTTTCAAGTCAGTCACAAAGGTCCATTTTCCAAAGTAATAGACTGCAAGCAATAAGAGTTTCAAGAAGATAAAGGTATTTTATCCCTCCCATGCATTAGAACATTGCTGTCATTCATTTCATTTCACTTCTTCATATGTTATAATCGCCCAATCCATTGTTATTAATTAACTTCAAACAGCTGTGTTCATTAGACCAACTAATAATGAGAAAAATAAAATATGCTATTTTACCTTGATTTATTCCTTCTTCAATAGTCTTCCTTTATTCATGTAAATCTGAATTTTTGACCTATATCATTTTTCTTCTTTGTGAAGCACTTTCAACATTCCTTGCAGGGCAGCTACCTTGCAATGAATTCTCTCAGTTTTTATTTGTCAGAGGGTCTAGGTTTCTTCTCTTTTAAAGAATAATTTCACTGGATAGAATTCTAGACTGTTAGATTTTTTTCTTTCAATGCTTTATTCCACTCCATTCTTTCCTTGCTTGCATGATTTCTAACAAGAAGTCCACTTGTTACACTTACCTGTAGAAGAACCTTGTTACAATGCCCACCTCCCCTGACTTGCCTTCCTTAAAGATTTTTGGTTTTCCACGGCTTGAATATGATATGCCTAGAAGTAGATTTTTTGGCATTTATCCTACTTGGTTTCTCTGAGCTTTCTGGATTTGTGGTTTGGCGTCTGGGGAATTTTGGAAAGTTCCCCAGGCATTTGTTACCTTAAATATTTCTTCTGTTCCACTTTCCCTTTCTTCTTCTTCTGTTATTCCTATGACACATACGTTACATCTTTTGAAATCATCCCCCAGTTCTTGGATATTGTGTTTCATTTTAAAATTCTTTTTTCCTCTTTGCATTTCAGTTTGGCAAGTTTCTATTGCTGTATCTTCAAGTTTGATGATTCTTTCCTTGATCATGTGTAGACTGCTGATGAGCCCATCAAAGCCCTTCTTCATTTTTGTCACAGTGTTTTTTATCTCTAACATTTCTTTTTGATTCTTTCTTAAATATTTCACTTCTTTGCTTACATTACCCATCTGCCTTGCATGTTGTCTACATTTTTCATTAGCATCCTTAACATATTAATCATAGATATTTTTAATTTTCTATCTGGTAATTCCAAAGTCTGTGTCATATCTGAGTGGTTCTGAATCTTGCTTTGTTTCTTCAGACTCTACTTTTTATTTTTTAATTTATTATTATTATGCTTATTAGCATTCCTTGCATTTTTATTGCTGTTCTATATGATGTTGTATTTTTATTGTTTTTGTATATGGTGTATCAAATAATAGAACCTGAGGTAAACAGACCTGTAGTGTGAGGTTTTATGTTAATCTGGCCAAAAGTCGGCCTGTGGATTATGGAGACTTCAAATTCCTATAGTGTCCTTATTTTTGTCTCCCGTGTTGTCTTTAGATTTCTCTAAGACTTGCTTCTTGAATATAGTCTGCACCTTGCAGCTCTGTCAATGTAAGCCACTGTTATTTTACTGGAGTCCTATTGATTTGTTAGTAAGATGTCTGGGAGGGGAAGCATTCTATAGTGTTATGATGAAATACACATCAGTCGTTTAGTGGACCTGTTTTTCCAAGCTGCGACCTTCACACGTGCACTCTGTGCTGTGACATCACCTTTAGGTGACATGGGAAAGCTAGGAGGTACTAGAGGTACATAATTGCCCTTCCTCCCAGATGAGGTAAGGCTCTGATAAAAATCCTTTCCCGTTGAAAGGCCTTTGTTATAGAGAATGCTCTGGGTATATTTCTAAATGGTTACTTTTCCCTTTCCTCTGCCAGAGACATAACAAGATTTTCCTTAGATCCACCATAAAAACCTGATGAGGTGCCTAGAGGTAAAACCCACAAAAGTGTGGAGACCTCTAAAACTGCAGCCCCCCAGATGTTGCTCACTTTCAGCTATTCCACTTCATTAAAATTACCAGTTACAGTGCCCCTGGCAGTTCCTGCTTTAGAACCTGATGTTCCAGGTTAGCTGAGCTCAGTGGCAATTCTCTGCCTGTCTGTCCAAATTTCCGTGTGGCAGTGTGCCTTGCAACTTCAGGTCTCTGATGAGTACAAGAAAAGTCACTGATTTCCAGTTTATTCCGCTTTTTTTTTTCTATGATAAAGATGAGATAACTTACAAGCTCTTTACATGTCAGACCTGAGAGTGGAAGCCCTTTCAGTAATTATTTTTGCCAGCCTGGCCAACATGATGAAACCCCAGCTATACTGAAAAATATAAAAATTAGCTGGGCATGGTGGTGGGTGCCTGTAATCACAGCTCCTTGGGAAGCTGAGGCAGGAAAATCGCTTGAACCAGGGAGGCAGGGGTTGCAGTGAACTGAGATCTCGCCATTGCACTCCAGCCTGGGCGACAAGAGCGAAACTCCATTTCAGAAAAGAAAAAAGAAAGTATAGGTAAAATAGAATCTCACTTCCTCCTTTTCACTCCCTTCCTTATATCAGGGTGATAATTTTCATCAGAATTGTTGTCCAGGATTCAATATCATCCAAAGTGGTGTTTGTTCTATCTATCCATCCATACTTTTAGACTTTTATGCTTATGTATTCTCTATGAACAATTCTATCAATTACCGTTTGGTATGTAGCAGCAAATCACCTCCAAACTTGGTGGCTCAGAGCAACAAACATATTATTTCTCATAATTCTGTACCTCTGGTGAGTAGTTCTTCTTTCTGGGCTGGGAACTAGATCTCTAGCTTGGTTTCACAAATATGTCTGGCAGTTGGCTCAGTGTCAGTCAGGGTGACAGGAATGACTTGACCAAGTGTCTCACATCATCCAACAGAATGGATCAGGCTTATTCACTCATTCACACTGTTGTGCTCACCAGAGTTCCCAGGAGAAGCAAGATTAAAGTGGTGTCCAAACACTTTTTAAGTCTCTGCCGTGTTGTTTACTATGATACCATTAGCGAAAGCAAGTCATGCAACTTCATGTGGGAGGGGCCTTTCCATAGGGACGGATGCAGGAAGGGAAAATATATGTCCATTTTGGCAGAAAACCTACCCCAAATATATTAGAGTATCACATTGTGTTTCTAGAATATTACATATACAGTGGCATAAATCCATTTCTTTTAACAACTTGCTTTTGTCACTCAAAACTCTCCTTGTGCTTTAGTCATGTTGACAAATAGATCTAATTTATTCACTTTAACTGTTGTGGAATATTTCACTGTGTTATACAATGGTAAAAATATAAGATGAAATATTTGCCTACTCGTCAATGGTAGACATTTACATTGTTCTCAGTTTTTGTTTTTCATAAACTACAAAAATGCTGCAATGAACAGCCTTGCAAAATTTCCTGAGTATGTATGTGTGTATGTAATTTTCTCTAAAGTATGGTTACCTCCATGGACATTTTTAACTTTGTTGTGAGGGACTGTCCTGTGCATTGTAGATGGTTGACAGCATCCCTCAGCAACCCACAGAATGGGAGAAAATATTTGCAAACTATGCATCTGACAAAGGACTAGTATCCAGCATCTACAAGGAACTCAAATAAATCAGCAAGAAAAAACAAACAATCCCATCTAAAAGTGGACAAAGGGCATAAATAGACATTTCTCAAAAGAAGGTTTACAAACAGCCAACAAACATATGAAAAAATGCTCAACATCACCGATCATCAGGTAAATGCAAATTAAAACCACAATGAGATACCTGTAAGAATGACCATAATTAAAAGTAAAAAAAAAATAGATATTGATGTGGATGTGGTGAAAAGGGAATGCTTTTACACTGTTGGTGGGAATGTAAACTAGTACAACCACTATGGAAAACAGTGTGGAGATTCCTTAGAGAACTAAAAGTAGATCTACTATTTGATCCAGCAATCCCACCACTGTGTATCTACCCAGAGGAAAAGAAGTCATTATACGAAAAAGATACTTGCACACAGATGTTTATAGCAGCACAATTCACAATTGCAAAGATACAGAACCAACCTAAGTGTCCACTGACCAATGAGTAAAGAAAATGTGGCACATATACACCATGGGATACTACTCAGTCATAAAGAAACAAAATAATGTCTTTTGCAGCAATTTGGATAAAACTGGAGGCCATTATTCTAAGTAACTCAGGAATAGAAAATCAAATATCGTGTGTTCTCACTTACAAGTGGGAGCTAAGCTATGATGATGTGAAGACATACAGAGTGAAATAATAGACTTTGGAGACTCAAAACGGGGAGGGTGGGAGGGGAGGGAGGCATTTAAAAAAACTACATATTGAATACAATGTACACAACTTGGGTGATGGATGTACTAAAATTTCAGAACTCACCACTACATAGTTCATGCATGTAACCAACAATCACTCGTACCCCAAAAGCTATTACTTTTTTAGATTTACCCACATGTCTACCAATTTCTTTGCTCTGCATCTTTTCTTGAATTCTAATTCTTCCTTCTTATATCCTTTAAAAAAACTTTCAGCAAGCAATTTTTACCCTTAGTATTAAGTGCTAGTTTACTTAGGTATAGAATTCCAGTCTAAGAATTATTTTCTGTCTTAGAGAAATCCAATGTTAGTCTACTTGTTTCTTCACAGGTAATTTCTCTTCTCTCAGTGATTGCTTTTAGGAATTTGTCTTTGGTATTCCGCCATTTTACTGAGACGCATCTAGGTGGCATTTATTTATATTTTAAACTTACTCTTCTCCAGGCATTGAATGTGTCCTCATTCTGAGAACCTGGGTCTTTCTTCAATTATAAAATATTATCTGTCATAGTTTCTTCTAATGTTACACCTTTCATTTCTCTCTGGGGGCCTTATTTTATAGTTATATGTTGGATCTTCTCATTCTATTTACCATGTCTGTTAACTTGTCTGTTGCTGTTTGTCCTTTTTGTTTTGAGGTATTAAACACATACAGTGAAGTGAACTAAGTCCGCAAACTGAACAGATAGAGCTTGAGAAACTTCATATATACGTATACATATACACATCCATGTAGCCACAACCCCTATTGAGATATAGAATATTACCAGCAGTGCAGAAGTCTCTCGTGTCCTTTTTCAAGCAGTAATTACCCTTTGTCTCCAGAGGTAATCGTTCCTCTTATTTCCATCACCTTGATTAGTTTTGCCTGTCCTTGAACTTCATAGAATTATGCATACAGTATGTACTCCTTTTGGTCTAGCTTCTTTCACTCAATATACTCTAATATTCATTCATTCTTTTAACTTCTTTTATGTTTTCACCTTTTTTTCCTCTCTATTCTACATTCTGGGTAATTTCCTCAGACTTATTTCCAGTTTGCTATTTTTTCCAGCTTGTTTTGTTTGCTACTAAACTTATCTAAGATATATTTAATTTCAATGATTGCATTTTTCATTTCTGTCAATTCTGTTTTATTTTCAAGTTGACCTCTTATTTTTATCTTTGGGTCATGTCATGTTTTATGTTAAAATTTTGTCTTACTGAATCATTTCAAGGATACTTTTTCATAGTCTCTTTTAGCTTGTAATTATTTGAGTTCGTGGGGAGTGAATTCTCTCTATGGCTTCTACTATGATAGAGAAATGGCATGGTACATCGACTACTATAGAGACTCTGGCAGATAATCATCTCTTGTAGGTTAATTGTTCATTATGAACCATTTTATGTACCCATCCTCCATGAAATTTCTTAATATCCTAGGTTCCTTAAGTATCTATATAAAATTGTTCTTTTCTGCATCTGTTTCTGCTAGAGGACAGGAGTTTCACTGGCCCCAAAACATATTTTACATTAATTTCTGTACTTGGGACTTCTACACTTCATGAGAAGTATATATTTAGTTTCTCTAACTATTGTTTAGTATAGACTTGTGATTTTGATTGCTAAAGCAAAACAATAATTTTACCCTGAAACACAGGTAGACAGCAGGTTTACCTGGGCTGAAGAGCACAGTATTTATAGATCCCCTTATATAGAGATATATGCAGTCCTAACTCCCCACCTCATCCAGAGCCCAGTCACATCTCCTGTCTCAAGTGAGTGTGAAAATCCAGCTTTTGAACACTAAGACCTGAGTCTCATGCCTCTCTGTTTATAGAAATTGTAGAATTAACTTTATTGCGAACTTTGCTTTGTATTGTTTCATATAATTGGAAATTCCAGCTCAGTTGAGCCCCTACATGACTGCAGCCCCAGCTGACACCACGATGCATAGGGATCCAAAAAAAGTGTGATTTATAGTAAGTGCTGGTTGTTGTTTTAAGCCTCTATTGTTACACAGCAAAGATAACTCGGATAACTAAACTACTTCTGTCATCTCCATGCTTTTTGTAAGGTCTGATTAAAAGTTGCCATCAAGCTGCTGTCATCACTGGAAAGAATTGAGAGAAGGGTATTGCCACCTTCCCCTGCACTTGCAGGGAGGAAGTATAGAGCACAGAAAGAGGAAGGCCCACAAAATGTGACCCACAAAGGGGAGGACAGAGGTATATGTGAAGAGCAGACAGCAGTTCACATCCAGATGGCTGGCCAGTGTAATTCCTGAGAATTCCCAAAAGTACCCAGGGAGGGGAATCTGACAAAGACTACATGTATAACATCACTGAATTGAGGACTTGAGCTGTAGTGATATGTGCATTAAAAATGTGACCTTAGAGAGGCCAGTGGAGACTGAAGAAAAGGAAGTACCATCCAGAAGATAGTGCTGGTTCATTCAGCTAAACATACCGAAATCAGTAGAAAATCAAGGACCCAGGGCATTAATTCCAAGACTGTGAGTGTATGTGTTTGTGTGTGTGTGTGTGTGTTTCTATACATGCATATATATGTGTTTGGTTTCTGGAAAGACAGAATGGCAACATTCACTATTAAACCTGCAGAAAGAAGAAACAAGATAAGCTTTTATATATATATATATATATATTAGATGTGGCACTTAGATTTATCTCTTCCTGTATGAATAGTTGGGCTAGATGGATAAGATCCTTTCTCTCCTGAAATTATTTGATTCTAATGCTTTCATGTATCACTGTCTTTTTGATTCATGTTGTAGAGCCTTCTCTGTTTTATACTGTTCTCTGTTTAAGAGGAAATAAGAATTTCATTATGTCCTGAAAACAGTGTAACCCATTGGCTTTTATCAGCTTGATATTCTCTACCCTAACTCAGATAACATGTTAGTATACGTGTACCTACACTTCCTTCCCATCGGCCCATGCAAAGTGCCCGAACACATAAGTAAATAGATAATTCCCCAATTAACCTAGGTTTTGCATATGAATAATAGTGTTTTTTGAACAAGGAATATGATCATGACAGATATTAATGTAACTTTATGTTTATAGACCCACTATATCATGACAACTAACACTTTTTGGGTACTGCACAAAACAGTCTCTGCTCTAAGTACTTTTAAATATTAGTAATTTAATCCTCAACAAACCATAAGGAGTATACTATTATTATTTCCATTTTATAAATGAGAAAACTAAAAAGCCAGAGGTTAATTTACCTGGCCAAAGTTCAAATGTTTCAAATGTCAGTGTTGGTGCAGATTGGGTTCTCTAGCAAACATATCGAGAGATGGATATTAGTGTGTAGAGTTTCCTTAGAAGGTCTCTCAGGATAAACATGTGTAGAAGGGAAGAGAAAGAAGTGGCACTGAACAGGAAGAGAACTTATACTGAATGCAATAATAACAATATCCTTCATCAATGCCCTGGGAACTCTGAAGCTAAAGTAACCCTTCAGAGTAGTTCCAGGTACGGTGAGGGGACTAGGACTTCTACGTTGACAGTTATGTGATGAATACTGCATTTGGAGAAGGGGACATGACTTTGGTGAAGCAGCTCTCTCCAGACAAGTGCACTTTCTAGAAAAAGGCAGCATCTGCAGCCACTGAGAGATTAAGTTTCTCAGTTCCAAAGGGGAAATTGGGCAGTGCCTCCAGCATTTATTATAAATGTGCCTATGAATTACTCAAGGATCTTCTTAAAGTACAGATTTTGATTCAGTGGGTCTGGGCTATGTCTGAGCTTCGGGATTTCTAATAAACTTCCAGGCAATGCCAATGCTGCTGGTTTATGGTAGCAAGGCTGTGGTCATATGGCTTAAATGCTACAAAGCCAAGAGTAGAACCTAGCCTGTCTGATTATGAGTTTGTGGTCTTATCACCCTGCTGCACTGCCTCTTCAAGAAATCCTCTACTAAAATTTTAATTCCAGGGAACTAACTTGATAGATGCCAGACTGACTAGCTTTAGAGCATTTTCAGGTCTCCTGGCCTACAGCTTTGATGGACATGCCACCCCAAGCATTTGTTTATGACAAATATTTTTTGCTTGGCTCAACTTTCGTCAGGCTTCTGAACCTTTTCCTAGACTCATCTATGCACTTTCTTGTAAAATTCAGTTTTAGAAAAGAACCCTGCTAACTTAGTTTAGCAAGAACCCCTATCCTTCATATCTGATCATCCTCAATATCTGATCAGGTTCCTCATCCTCTACCATCCCCCTATCTTAAGCAAGAATCCTATTAGGTCTGTTTAGCCAGAATACCCCTTACCCATGATGTTTCCTCTTCGTAATTTTTCATCTGCTGACTGCCACGCTTCTCCTTAGCTATAAATTCCTGCTTGGTTGTGTCGTATTCAGAGTTGAGACCAATCTTTCTCTCCCTCACTCTAAAACCCCATTGCAGTGCTCCCTACACCTATCATGAAGGTTCAGAATAAAGTCTTTCCCACCGTGCTTTAACAAGTGTCATTGATTTTTTTTTTCTTTAACATCCATTGCTATATCTTATAATTGCTGACTTTCTTAGTTTTCCCTCCATTTCAAATAAGGCAAAAATATATATTTTTTAAAAGCCAGTCACTTCCACAACAAAGTGCTGCTGATCCAATCATCCCAAGCAACTTTGACACCATCCTACTACTCAGTGTTAAGGAGCTTGCAAAGTCTTACTTATGTTTTCATCCCGGAAGTTCTTTTCAGCTAGGCTAACAGTTATTTTTCTTTTTGACCTTTAAGCAAGCATATAAAACATGAGAATGACCCTAGTTACTTAGTATTCATAATTTGTGGCACACATTGGCTATTATTATTTTTATCAGAAAATTACCATTTTTCTATTTAAAGAATTTATTGTATTCTTAGGTATGATTTTATTATGTACTAGAGCCAATTTTCCCCCCAAAGGAGCCTATCTTCAGTTTCATAATGAGAATCAGTAAGAGAATTGGATTTGACATCCAGGTTCATTTATACTCAATTTTTTAGAAGCACCTCTATTCTATAAAGTCAAACCTATACTAAGAATTTTCCAGGTTACAATATACTATTAATTACATTATGATACTTTCCTTACTGTGTATATCCCACAAACACAGAAGGAAGAAGATAAAATGCTATACATTTTTTAAATGTCTATACAAAGGACAAATGTGAGAATCAGTAACATATGTGTGTCAACTCTTGTTTTAAATTCTTGTAAAAAACTACAATCTAATTCTTTTACTTTTTATTATTTTAAAACAAGTGTATAGAATGTGTATATATTCACACAGACTGTATATACATACACATATACATATATATATTTCTATATAGAGATTAGGTAACAGAGATACAGAAAAGAAAATGACCTACTTGGAGACATGTATTGGATTGTAGAAAATAAAATCTTGGACTGAGCAACACTCTGGTTGAGAAACCTCTTCTAGCTCAGTTTGTTCCCTAGGCAACAGAAGTCTGTGTTTTTAAAAAAAGCACTTGGATTAGTTATGGTTTCAGTGGTATTCTTCATTCAGGAGATTCATAATGGAAAATCTTTCCATTCTGATGTTAAAGTACTGCATCTGTAATGGGGACTTTATAAGAATTGGGGTCAGCAGATAGTGTAGCTGGGCTTCTAGAATGATGGTTCTCAAAGTGTAGCCCCTGGACCGGCAGCAGCAGCACATGGGAACTTGTTAGAAATGTGAATTCTATGTCTCTATCCTAAATCTGCTGAATTAGAAACTGGGGCAAGGGGTAAGAGAGAAAGGAGGCAGCAATCTGTTTCACAAATCCTCCAAGTGGTTCTGAAGCCCCCAGGAGTTTGAGAACCACAGTGGTTATAATACATTTTAGGTCTGTTTAGAACCCCTTCTGTTTCAGAATATTTTTCTATACACATAAATAGATAAACAGGTATGGACACAACATTTTTGAAGTATTGGTCAGAAGAAACTTGTACTAAAACAGTTGTATCCGAAACAACTTTCTTACTAAAGAGGATTGGATTAGGATAGTCTCTGATATTCCTTTTAATGCCTTTTTCTATGTCTAAACTCTACCAGTTCCAAGTTGCATGGGAAGCCTCAGCAGTGAAGACACTACCATCGAATTTAATTTCAAGCAATATTGAGAAGAGCAGTCACAGCAAGAGACATCTTTCAGGAGGAAAAATACCTCTTTATGGGAAGTGACTATCATTGGATTGTTAAAGCAACCATCCTATTGAGGTGGGGTTATAGTTTGCAACGATCACTCTTCTCTTCCTGCTGCTTAGAAAGAATGTCAGGGAAGAGAAGAGCTATGAACAGGAAAGGAGATACTATGTTTATTTTGTTTCTGGCCTTTCTACCTTTTGCTAGTTGATATTGGGAAGATGGCTATAAACCAGTAATCACTGGTTGAAAAGAAAAGACTAAATCCTTGCTTTCAAAACTATAGAAGAAATAATCTAGGATGTTCATAATCCATGACTAAGAGAGAAGTTGGAAAGTTCTGATAACATGCCCAACTAAAATATTGCAGCTATCCATCCTAGCCCTAGAAAAAACTAAATATAAGCTAGGCAGGTAAAGAAGAAAATAAAATCTACTAAGATATGGAGATGAAAGTGAAGCTGGATTAAGCTTTAATTTATATCTTAGGGCTTAATGTAACAAGAAATATATAGTTTTAAAAATTACTTTTCAATTAATATATTGTACTGTATTAAACACTGATATGCAAAATCTATATTTAAGTATTTTACTTTTTTTTTTTTTTGAGATGGAGTCTTGCTCTGTCCCCTAGGCTGGAGTGCAGTAGCGTGATCTCGGCTCACTGCAAGCTCCACCTCCCGGGTTCACACCATTCTCCTGCCTCAGCCTCCCGAGTAGCTGGGACTACAGGTGCCCGCCACCATGCCTGGCTAATTTTTTGTATTTTTAGTAGAGACAGGGTTTCACCGTGTTAGCCAGGATGGTCTCGATCTCCTGACCTCGTGATCCGCCCACCTAGGCCTCCCAAAGTGTTGGGATTACAGGCGTGAGCCACTGTTCTCAGCCATATTTTACTTTTAAAGTCAGTAGAATATGTATGAACAAAAAATTCTAAGCCCTAATAAATTTGCTAATATCCCAATTTAACTCTGAAACTGTAATAAAGACATAAATAAACAATGTGTTGCAGATGTATTTTAAAATAATAACACTAATTTATGGGACAGATTATGGTAAGAGTAACTATTGTGGCATTAATAGTGTGGATTGTAAATTCAAGTCCAGTTCTAAACTTAATTTTAAAATGTTTAATGTTTTACTTAAATATAGTGTTTTTCAAGTGGTTTGATCCATTTGTTCTAATAATTATATACTTTTAAAACTATGATGAATGGGGAAATTATTGAACTATCACTCAGTAATGGCATGTAGCCCCCATTTACATGTTCCCAAAACATGATTTCATGTAATTCTGACAGTCCTCTGTGGTCACACCATTATAATCTTCACTTTGTGTGTTGTTAAGGAATTTAGTCAAGTTCACCCCGCTAGTAAATAGTGGAGGCAAGATTTGATGCTGGTCCGTCTGACTCCAAACACTGCTCTGAATCTCTGTGTTTGTTGGCCTCACTAGATCATATCTGTGATTTAAGGCTGGTAGTTGACCATGCAACCCACATATACGTTGTCCTCTTGTAGTCTATATTCTACCTACAAGTCTAGTTCTTTCTTGGGGTTAACATATCTTTTTAAAGTTGACTATATATTTCATATATTCAGAAATAAAGGTGTTGGAAAAAAGAATAAAAATAAACCAAAGTTTAAAGTTATTTCTATTTTTAAAATTAACTTATTTTATAACCAATTAAGGCAAATTTTACACACTGTATAAATCACTCGTTTCAAAAAGTGTACATTTCAATCATTTTAATAATACATTTATCAAGTTGTGCAACCATCACATCAGTTTTAAAACATTTCCATTACTCCAGTGAGATCCTCATGCCCATTACTTTTAATTCTCCTCACCACCCATCCCACTCAGATACCAGTAATCTGATTTCAGTCTTTGTAGATTTGCCTTTTCTGGAAATTTCATTTCAACAGAATCATATAACATGTGGTCTCTTGTATCTGGCTTCTTTCACATAACATAATGTTTTTAAAATTCATCCATATCATAGCATGAGTCTGTAGCCCATTCCATTTAATTGCTGGATAGCATTCTATTGTATGAATCTACCCCATTTTCTTTGTCCATTTACTGGTTGATTCTTGCTTGTATAGCTGTTCATTTACAGGCTTAATTTTTTTGTGTTTTTATACATCTTGACTTTTTTTTTTTTTTTGCCATCCATTAGTCAGGAAAATAGTGAATCAGATATTCAGAGTTCTGATTCTTTAATTTGCTTCTGGGAGAAACAGGCTTGTCAAGGCTTGTGACTGTTTTAAAAAACTGTAATTAAAAGCAGCTTACATCAAGACCAGGTACTGGACAAATGGACTTGAACATAGAAATCGACCTTTTTAAATATCATTTGAGAAGAGGTGGGGAAGGCTGGTAGCAAGGTAGATCAATACCTCAAACTCTCCCTGAATACTCTTTCTTCTTAAATGAGCAAAAGGAAACCAAATGTGACATAGGGATGGTTGTTTCATCATGTTAAAAAAATCAATTTTTTTAGTAACTTGTTTTTGCAAATTTTAATATTTGAGGGTTTAATACACTTTACCAAGAATAATTCCATTATCCTTTTTTCTTGCTTTTTTTCCCTTATTACAAAAGTAATGGATTTTAATTTGGGAAAAATTATAAAACACAGAAGAGCAAAAAAAATAAGATGAAGAATAGCCTTTTGTTGACCTGCTTTCTTGATGTCACAGGAGAAAAGACCCTTGAGTCACCATTTTACTAAAGAATATACTGCACATTAGCTTTCTCCTTTTGGTCTGAGCATAACATATAGATTTCTGAAAACTCAAGCCAAGAATGAATTCCTGTTAAATAAAGAATTGAATATATTTTTCTTAGGGAAGCTAAGACCTCCTGAGAGTTTTCAACCAACTTCTAGTTTGTGGCTTTCTTTTTCCCTATCTTAGGGACTATTGATCACAGAAAAAATTTAGTGAGCCTCTTACATTTTATCTGTGCTCATCTTCGAAAACTGATTTTGAAATTACATTTAATTACATAGACTGGAATTCATCTATTATTTGTTCATTTGAAAAATACACATGTTACCTCTGGTAGAATAGAATTACCTTCCTGACACGTTTTCAATTATTTCCAGGGTTGAAAATGCTGCACTTTTGGGAGAATGTGATGGCATGCATGAAAGCACCCAAGACAGAGTTCTCAGCACCTACTAAGTGCTGAGCACATATCAAGTACTGATAGTAGACACATCACATTAAACTGTTGCTTATACTGCTGATGGCTTTTCCCTTGTACTATTGTGGCTGAAAAGACTTACGCAGGAACCACAACTCATCCACTCTCTCTGTCCATTGCATGCTCTTTAAACCTCTGCTACTTTACAGACCTTCAAAGGACAGAAATTACATCCTTTTAACAGTAGATTAAGAGGAAGTGCTTTAATAAGAAGATAACTGTTATGCTGTGAGAATTGTTCAAGAAGTACATTTACAAGATAAATGTATTACTCATGTGGTTCTGTCTGCTTGAAGGCTATTTATGAATTACCAGGTGGCTCCAGCTGGATATTCCATAGCACTACATGACGATGAACAAACAAAAATTGTCTCTCTGTTCATTGCTCTATCCCCAGAACTTAAAATCATTCCTGCTATGGTGGTAACATGTCTTTCCATTTTCTTTCTTGGTTAATGGACTCACCACCAAAGTCATCTTTGACTTCATCTTCTCCCTCACCCTCATATCCAATTGGTCACTGCATTCATCAAATCTGCCTGCAATATGTCTGGAGAATTACTCCCTCATCCCTAGTCTTACTGTCCAAAAATAAATATACTCATTTTTTGATAATATTTGGAATTCCTCTCAGGACTGGGGGGCATGGGCATGTCCAGGATGTCCAGGGAAACAGTAGAAAGAATAAGACAGAAAGTCCCTGGAAGCTGGATATCTGACTTACTAATGTCTCCCGTGTAATGGAATGGAGCCCATGCCTGCCAAAGAATGTGTGAAACTATCAAGGACAGACTGTCTTGATCACCTTTCCCTGAAGTAAGTATCACAGAACTCCAATTCTTCAGGATAGGGTATGTATCAGGAAAAAAGGCACACAGGAAAAGTAAGCTTGGGAAATTTGGGGTTAGACAAAATTAAGTCAAGGATTTCTTACAGTTTTTTTATTTGCTTTTGTTGTACTGTGAAACTGTAAGGGGCAGTGATAGTACACACATTTATTAAACTTACTTGACAATACAGTCCCTTTCCCCAGACTCAGCTAATAAGGCCTAGCAGGGAGAGAGCATGGCCTATTCAAAGCACTAAGAGGACCGGGTGTGGCGCCTCACACCTGTAATCCCAGCATTTTGGAAGGCTGAGGGAGGAGGATGATTTGAGCCCAGAAGTTTGAGACTAACCTGGGCAATATAGTGAGACCCCCATCTCTACAAAAATTTTTTAAAAATAAAAATAAGTAAAAAATAGAGAACAAGGTACTAAAATAAGTTCAGTATGTTAGAGGATAGATTACAGAGATTAGTCTGAACACAGAAGTGCTGCTGAGCAGGAGGCCAAGTCAGATCCTTTGAAGCCTTGTAAAATGTGTTGTAAAATTTATTCTCATGTCAAGAACAAGCCGCTGAGAAATCAGGCTGAGCAACCCTCAAACAGCGCAGCTTTTGGAGAAAGAGAAAATCACATTTGGGAGAGAAGTGATGGAGACCATCAATGCTGTAAAAAAGTAGATAAGCCAGATGCACTGGCATGTGCCTATAGTCCCAGCTACTAGGGAGACTGAGGCAGGAGGATCACTTTATCCCAGAAGTTCAGGACCAGCTGGGCAACATAATGAGACCCCATCTCAAAGCAAAACAAAAAAAGTAGATAAGCAGACCGAGAGCAACTAAGGACACTACATTTTATTTCATCATCAGTGAAACATTTCATTAATTATATCGTAATCGGTACCATTACATCATAATGTTTTACTCTACAAGGAATTTATATGGGAAAGTGACAGGAAGTTCTGTTTATATTTTTGCAATAATTATTTTGCAATAAAATCAATATCTTAAAAAGTCATATAAATTACTTTTTGAACAATCATTGTAGAGTATAAATATTTATATTTAGAATCAATATGCTGCTATACAACAGTATTCCACTTAGAGTTTTTTAAATGTGAGAATTGGTGTTGTCCATTTTGACACTATAAATTAAGTGACCATTGCTGACTTTAGAAATGTTTCTCTCTTTATAGAAAAAAAAATCTGTTCAATCACCAAAATATCCCTGATGCTTTTATGATTAATTAATTTGGGAGAGGAGGATAGCAAAGAAACATTAAGCTTAGTGGTCAATGAAGATTAGTGAGAAATTGATACAACATATCACTAAGTAACAACAATGGAAGAAAACAGACTTAATTGAACAATTTTTTTCTATGCACAACTCTTCAGGAACACATCTCTTCTATAAAGAGGAATACACTTGTTGCATAGGTGTTCATGAATGTTATTTTAAACAAACTCTCGATAACATCACTTTGATTAAAATGTAGCCTCCTGACTAAATACTTCACAGCAGCATGGTTTCCAATGACAGTCAAGGGTATTTAAATGCTTCCACTTACAGTCCGCCTTGTCATAAGATATCTGATATGGTTTGGCTCTGTGTCCCCACCCAAATCTCATCTTGTAGCCTCCCACATGTTGTGGGAGGGACCTGGTGGGAGATGACTGAATATGGGGATGGGTCTTTCCCATGCTGTTCTCGTGATGGCGAATGGGTCTCACAAGATCTGATGGTTTTGAAAACAGGAATTGCTCTGCACAAGCTCTTTTTGCCTGCCACTATCCACCTAAGATGTGACTTGCTCCTCCTTGCCTTCCACCATGATCGGGAGGCTTCCCCAGTCACATGAAACTGTAAGTTCCATTAAACCTCTTTCTTTTGTAAATTGCCCAGTCTCGGGTACGTTTCTATCAGCAGTGTGAAAATGTACTAATATAATGTCCCTTTCTTGGTTTTGCTTGTCCTTTAATATTGAATTACCTTATCTTCCTTCCTCTCATGCTCTACCCAAGGTGAATCAGTTCATGGGGCCGATCTGTTTTCAGAGGGGCTTTTTGACTTTTGCAATTTATTTACCTGGTGACCCTGTAATCTCACCTCTCTGATGGGCTCCAGAAAAGTTAGAATTTTGTAGATTACCCAGCTTTTTCTTAATGTTAGTGTGGCAATGACACTTTCTGTCAGCTTTCTATATTCCAAGAAGACATGAAGGAGCTGTGGTTTTTGTGTTAATATGCTTTGTATTATGGCCAGTGCAAACATTCAATGCATGTAACCAAGAGAAAAGTTTCAGAAAGCAAAGCTTATCCTCTATTTTCCTATTCTGTTCTATTTGTTTACTTTAATTTTCTATTATGTGCTATTCTGTGTCATTTTAAGCTGCTGGTTATGACCTGCTAAATTGATTTCACAATCCACTAATTAGGTCATGAACTACAGTTTTTAAAACCTTGGTCTGATAGAGGAGGCAGATGTGTAAATGTATCATTACAATGTAATGTGTTAATTTCTACAATAGAGTATGTATTTTACTGATATACATATTATATAAACAGGATTCTTATTTGAAAACAGTAGAACCCAACTTTGACTAACTTAAGCAACAAAATGATTTAATAGAGTATGTATCACCCAATTCACATATTCAATAGGAAAAATAAAAAGCCTGCTTTTAAAATGTGAAGGCTCCAGTAGAGGCCAAGTAGCTGAGAGCATGTTCAAGTCCACACCACAAGAACGTGCTTGTTATGACATTGTTACTGGCAAAGTTTGCCCATCCTAATGGCTGAACTTTTGCCACTGCTGCTGTAACCAGTACAAATAATTTCTGAAGAGTCCCTGTATCTTTGTGTCAGTTTAAAGTCCTGAGTGGGAGGTATCAGCTTGGCTGAGTCTAGGTCCCCTTCCTGCTCTCTACTTTCCACAGGTGGGTAGGGGGAATATTTAATTCCCTGGGCTTCCATGAGGGAAAATTAACCTCAAAATGAAAAGATGGCCAAAACATGTCCACCACTCTATATACTATAGTTACTAATATTCTTTTATAAAAATGAAAATTCTTTGATTTCCATTGCTTTAATTACTACATATACATCCTTGACTCCTGAATTTATATCTCCAATCCATTTTTTTCCTCTCTCAGCTCCAGGTCTGAAATACACAACTGACATCCCCATTTAGGTCTCAGGAGCTTCTCTAATTTAATCATGTCTCAACAGATCCATGAGTAGCCTCATAATCTTTCCCACAACACTTCCACATTTGGTATCCCGATGACTAACACTTCTATCCACCTATTCACACAAGCCAGAATTTTGAAGTTATTCTTCAAAATAAGAATGAATAAGAGGAAATTAGGAAGAATTTCTTCCCTTACCGTATATCTAATTTAACAACTCTTACTGATTTCATTTCTCAAGTGTCTCTGAAATCTACTTGCCTCTCTCCTTCTCCACCATCATCTTCCATATCCAGACTGCCAGATTCTCACCAACTACCAGGCTAATTCATCACCTGCACCTGTTCTAGGTCCTCTCTTCCTCATTCACACATAAGTCTTTTTAAAACACAAATCTGACCATGTCATTCTCATTGCTTAAAAATCATTCAATGGTTTATAAGAACCCCTGATTGGAATAAGAGAAATCTTTTCTATTATACAGATTTCATTACAGACTCCATTATATATTTCCAAAACAGGGGAATTCAGAAAGAAAATGTGCATCTAAGATATGGCAACCCTTTGAGCAAATAGCTAGTTGAAGTGTGACGGGGCTTTTTCAGTGTTTTTTTTAGAGAGTAGAGTGGGAGAGTCTCCCAGAACATGGACTGCATCAGTGATCACCAATGTATTCAACACTCCCATGTAATTATAAACACTCAGGATAAATCTCTTTGAGTTACCCACATGTCTGAATTTAATATTTTGATTCTCAAAGTTGTAGACTTGTTTTTAAGTTCCATGAAGCCAGGGACAGTCTGTTTTATTCATCCAGTTGGTAGGGCGGCAGAGTCTGTTAACAAAAGGCAAAGAGAGGGAAGGCATTCTGGGTAGAGGAAGTTAATTTGGCAGTGTGGATGTGTGCCAAACAGAGGTCTCCAATCACACAACCCCTTCAATAATTCCTTGACGTGGTTTGGGGATGTGTTATTTTAACTAATCTAGAATTTCATCCCCCAAAATTCCCTTTTCTATATGACTCTGGGTTAGTGTTGGTCACAAGGGATATTTGCATGAGATTCGGAAAGTGAGGAAACAAGGTCAGTGTTGGTCACCACCTACGCCTGCTGTCTCACCTTGTTGGCGTGGGGCCACAGCCAGCCCTCAGCTCCTCCGGCTTCGCAAGATCTCCTTCTTCAGTTCCTCCAAGTCCCAAGCCAGGTGCATATGCCGCAATGTAGCAAAAAGTGTTAGCATTTTCTGCAGATCACCTGTGTCATCAAAGTTGGAGGTGGCAAGGAACTGATGTGGATTCCAGTTTTATCCTCTCTCTCCTGCTTTATATCCAGCTTTGCTTCCTTATTATCAGCTCCACTGACCTGCTGACACTTCAGGTCCACCAACAGATGCAGGGGCAACAAACCTTTCATAGACTTTTTACGAGACCTCACAATTGTCTAAGATCAAATTCCTGTAATACATTGCTTACTCCACATCATTAATAGTGGTCTGCTTCCCTGATAGGACCCTGACTGACGTATTCCTACGTAGTATTTCACCTAGAACTCTTTTAAATAATTCACTTTACTGGATGATTCTATCCAGAGACAAATTGCCAATGCATTGCCCTCACAAGAGGCCAGTTCCAGAGGTGAGGTCATATTTAAAGCAGTACCCCAGGAGTTCCCAACCCCTGGGCCACGAACTAGTACTGGTCCACGGCCCGTTAGGAACCAGGCCACATAGCAGGATGTGAAAAGTATTACCACCTGAGCTCCGCCTCTTGTCAGATCAGCGGCAGCATTAGATTCTCACAGGAGCATAAATCCTATTGTGAGAGCTCCAGGTTGTGCGGTCCTTATGAGAATCTAATTCCTGGTGATCTGAGGTGGAACAGTTTCACCCCAAAGCCATCCCACCCCCTACCCCATCCTTTGAAAAACTATCTTCCATGAAACCTGTCCCTGTGTGTCCAGAATTGGTGGGTTCTTGGTCTCACTGACTTCAAGAATGAAGCCGTGGACCCTCGGTGAGCGTTACAGTTCTTAAAGATAGTGTGTCTAGAGTTTCTTCCTTCTGGTGGGTTCACGGTCTTGCTGGCTTCAAGAGTGAAGCTGCATATCTTTGTGGTGAGTGTTACAGCTCATAAAGGCAGTGCAGACCCAAAGAGTAACAGCAAGCTTTATTGCAAAGAGCGAAAGAACAAGGCTACCATGGTGTGGAAAGGGACCAGAGTGGGTTGCCACTGCTGTGTCGGGCAGCCTGCTTTTATTCCCTTATCTGACCCCACCCACATCCTGCTCATTGGTCCATTTTACAGAGAGCTGATTGGTCCATTTTGGCAGAGTGCTGATTGGTGTGTTTACAATCCCTAAGCTAGACATAGAGTGCTGATTGGTGCATTTACAATCCTTTGGCTAGACACAGAAGTTCTCCAAGTCCCCACTAGATTAGCTAGATACAGAGCACTGATTGGTGCATTTACAAACCTTGAGCTAGATACAGAGTGCTGATTGGTGGATTTACAATCCTTTAGCTAGACTTAAAAGTTCTCCAAGTCCCCACCCAACTCAGCAGCCCAGCTGGCTTTGCCTAGTGGATCCCATGCCGTGTGGCCACGCTCCTCAGCCCTTGGAGCGTGGCCGCGCCCCTCGTGCGGTCGATGGGATGGTGCACCGCGGTGCAGCGGGCAGCGCCCGTAGGGGAGGCTCGTAGGGGAGGCCATGGGGGTCAGCGGGGTCAGCTTGGGCATGGCGGGCTGCAGGTCCCGAGACTCCTGCCCCGCGGGTAGGTGGCTGAGGCCCTGGGAGAATTAGCGCACGGCACACGGCGCAGGCCGGCCCGCAGTGCTGGGAGACCCGGCGCCCTCTCCACAGCTGTTGGCCCAGGTGCTAAGCCCCTCACTGCCCTGGGACAGCGGCGCTGGCCGGCCGCTCTGAGTGCGGGCCGCGGAGCCCACCCCCACCTGGAACTTGCACTGGCCCGCAAGCGCCTCCCACAGCCCCAGTTCCCACCCGCGCCTCTCCCTCCACACCTCCCTGCCTCGCCAGTCCAGAGACGGGCTCCCACATCCCACAGTGCAGCAGTGGGCTGAAGGGCTCTTCAAATGCACCCAGGCCGAGGAAGCACCGAGAGTGAGCGAGGGCTGCTAGCACGTTGTCTCCTCTCACCTGGTGCCCAAAAGGTCGGGGACCACTGTAGTACCCTATAGTTGTAGTTAAGAGCATGGTCTCAAATGTCAAGGAGATCCAGGTTTAAATTCAAGATCAGCTATTTCCATGGTGAACTTGGGTCTCTCCCTTAACTTCTATGAGGCTTAGTTCTTCCATTTGTAAATAGAGACAATAACACTATTACGGTTCTCCAGAGAAAAAGAACATGTATATATGAGATATATATGGGATATATATGAGATATATATGTCCTTATATATGATATGTGTATATATGCATATGTAATTGTGATATGTAAACATATAGTTTATATATGATTATATAATTATAAATACAGATTTATCATAATAAATCATATATAACACATATAATTTATTATAAAGAACTGGCTCACATGATTATGGGGGCTGAAAAGTTCCACAATCATCTGAATGAAGCTGGAGATGCAGTCCAGATGAAGATGGAGAACCAGTTGTGTAATTCCATCTAAGTCAGAAGGCCTGAGAACCGGAAGAGCCAATGGTGTAAGTTCCAGTCTGAATGCAGAAGACTGATGTCCCAGCTTGAAAACAGTCAGGCAAAGAAAGTGAATTCTCCTTTACCTCACTTTTTATTCTATTCAGGCATCTAACAGATTGAATGAGGCTTGCTCACATTGGGGAGGGCTATCTGCATTACTCAGTCTACCAGTTCAAATGTTAGTCTCGTCCAGAAACACCCTCACAGATACCCAGAATAATATTTAACCAACTATCTAAGGCACTGCCTGTTCCAGTCAAGTTGACACATAAAATTAACCATCACAGACGCCTACCTCACAACATTGTTGTAAGATCTGAATAAACACAAGATACATTAAGTACCTAGAATTATAAGGGGAACAAAGTAAATTAATAAATTGTGACTATTATAAAAGAAGAAACACATCAATGTAATAATTTCTCATCTAGGAGTAAAAGGATATTATCTTTTGTTGGATAATGAACTAGAATCATTGGCTGAGTTTCCCACTAATGTATCTCTTTTTTCTTTTTCTTTTTTTTTTTTTTTGAGACAGCGTCTCACTCCATCACCCAGGCTGCAGTGCAGTGGTGTGATCTCGGCTCACTGCAACCTCCGCCTCCCTAGTTCAAGCAATTCTCCTGCCTCAGCCTCCTGAGTAGCTGGGATTACAGGCGCATGCCAGCACACCTGGCTAATTTTTGTATTTTCAGTAGAAACGGGGTTTCAACATGTTGATCAGGCTGGTCTCAAACTCCTGACCTCGTGATACACCCACCTCAGCCTCCCAAAGGGATGGGATTACAGGCCTGAGCCACCGCACCTGGACTAATGTATCTCTTTAAAGAATATCATTATATTTTTAGAATAACATAAACGTCAAGTGACTTTTCCTTAGCCTTCTTTATCATATGAGAATGAGCTCTATGATGACATGCAGTAGAGAGGGGGATGGGAAAACTGCAGAGCAGAGGAGGTGGAGAGCTAAAGGACCTGTTTCCAGTTGGCAATAAACATGGTTGATGAAATGGAACCAACACTGGTAAGAATGGACACAAGTTCTTATCCTGTCATGTGACAGATGAGGCTTGGAACCCCACTTCAGGAAAGATGCATGCCTCTGAGCTATTTCATTCGGTGAGCTCAATGAGGAAAATTTTCCACATGCTTGGCGTTTTCTTTTTTTGGATCCTGTTTTGTAGAATGCTGTCTGCCCTTATCCAAGCTGCTGATTGCTTATTAAAGGCGTAAGGAGGAGCAGAGCTCTCCCTGTGGGACACACCAGCCCAACCCTCAGAGAGTTCTCATCAGCACAAAGAGGAAGATGCTCTACAAGAATGCATTGCCCTGACATTTAGTTGAAGGACATTTGTGGTTCTGTAGAATACGCAAGGGTACTGTTGTGCTGCAGAGAGATATGAGTGGTTTTCTTCCGACAAAGGGAGAAGAGACGATTTCAGGCCAAGTTTAGGCTTTGGTACAAACTAATTAAAAAGCAACCACAAGGAGGAGAGGAAAGAATCCTAATCAATGTGACTCTGAGGAATTTATCCTTTTTAATTGCATTGCAGTGTGGTTGGTTCTCTAGAAGAAAATAATGCTTCATACTTCACTGTCATGAAATTTTAACAAATACTTGTGTGCATTTTTATGAAGAAAGTCATTTTCAATAATATATTTTAAGGATAGAATTAAATAATGGCTCTGACTCCAAAATTCAATAGCCTTAGGTTATCATAGGAAAGATAATAAAATATTCATTTCTTTGTAATTAGTCTGAGTTAGAGGTAAAAGTGGGAAAAAAGTCCTATAGCTTTGAAGTAGTGGTTTAAGAAAGATGCTTTCTACAAAAGTGGGAGAGTAAATGGCACTGTGTTTAATAAAGACCAGAAGGTCACAAAACATGGCTGCTTCACTAATCTGCTTTCCAAACTTCAATTTGTCTGCAAGCAAATATGGCCATTAGTGCCCACCCTTTTTAATCACATGTTTTACTACTATCTAATATACTCTCTGTTTATTTTAGATTTGACATAGCCTACAGTTCAAAGGCAGAAATTCTTTGAAAGCTAACCTATATTATCCTTCCCCCACAAAAGTGTTTGAAATTACAGCTCTATTGTTTACATCCACCATGAAGATAAAGTTCTTTATCTTTTCTGAGTTATGAGCCCCTTTGAAAATTTGATAAAAGACATAGATATCGTCTCTAGAATGAAAAGCCCCGACACAATTTGAAGATACACCCTAAATTTGCATGTAATACCCAGGAGTTCAAGGACTCCTTAAAGCACATCTTTGGACTCCAGCTTGAGAGCCACTGCTTCAGAGGGTGGATGGTTATTTCCAACTTGGCATGGATACAGGAAATTTAGCGGAGATTTGAGATAAGAAACAAATTAAACGACTTTTTGAGTATTTTAGATTTAAATATTCACAAGCTAGTTTTAAAATAAATTTCCATGAACATACCCATGTCCAAATATAATTTTAAAAGGATCATTTCTTGGTACCATATTTCTAAAGAGCAAATTGGTAACATATATTAAGAGACTTAACAATCTTCATTGATTTTGACTCAATCATTATAATTTCAGAAATCTACTCTAAGGAAATATTCAGAGATGTGAACAAAGATATATGTCTAAGTAAGTTTATCACACTATTATTATTAGAACAAGAATTTGAAAACAACTTAGATGTTTAGGAGGGGAAAAACAATGGGTAAATAAATTAATTTCATCTGTGTAATAAATTGTTTACAATTGTCAAAAATTTGTGTTTTTATAAGAATATTTAATGGCATGGGCAACTACTTAAAATCTAACATCAAGTTAAAATGGATAGAAATGATTTCTATTATCAAAATGAGGAAATTAAAAATTAATGAGAATGGCTTTTAAAACTCTGTGTGTGTGGGAATGGTGTTCATTAACTGAAGAAACCAATAATCATTGTATGCCTACTACGTGCTAGGTACTATGCTCTGCATATATCAAAGTAGCATGTATTATTAGAAAAAAATAAATAAAACCTATATGTTTGATCTATAATAACTATAAGATACTTGGAATTTCTCTCACACTGATTTCCTGTGTATGTTTTATTTTTTCACTATGATGCGACCTCTTGTAGGTAAAGGATTCCATTTAATTCACATTCATTGGGTATTTCTTTGAGTTGGGTGCTGTTTTAGGTGCTGAACTTGTCCACCATTTTAAATGTTCTCAGCAATATTCAAAGTCTTGTAGAGTGCTTTCTAAATTCTTGTTGAATTTAATTCTAATGACAAAGAAATACATTTGGATATTAATGAAATGAGATGAATCCTAAATTTTCCTTTCAATAATTGTGAGACAGTAGACACCTTACTTTTATAAGCATGTTTCTTTTAAAAAACAAAAAGAAACAAAAAGAAAACAAGGAGCTAATATTACCTACCTTAAAGTGCTGATTGCAGAATTAAATAAAGTGTTGCATATAAGATGTCTTTCATAGTATTAAGCAAATAGTTGACCTTAATGAGTGTTTCTTTTCCATTCCTTATCTATAGATTGAATCTCATAAAACTGCTGATATTCAGTCATTTTCTACCTACAAAATGGCAGTTTCATATGCTCAATCTAATAATTAATAATTAGGTATAATATACAGTAGAACCCCCGATAAATTATGTGAAAAAGTATAGCTGTGGATTGGATCTGATATAATTACAATGAATTAATTCAACAAAATTCTGAGAATTAAAGATGTTGCTCAATTTTAACCTGCGATAACAGTCATATCAGTCATGTTTTAAAATTAAAAGAGCAATAAAATCTAGGATATATGAACAACTGAGGGCTGGGGGAGGCCTTATTAACTAAAATTGGAATCCTAAATGTCCTCTAAGAAGAGTCAGACCTATTTGACCACATGAAACTTTTAAAAATCATATTAAAATATAATAAACAATATTTACTTATCAATTGATTAATTTCCTTTCTTTTATCACTAGAATGTGTGTCTGATAGAGGATATTTTTGTGTACTTTTTTACTGTTGAATCCTCAGTACATAGAAAAATGCCTGACATGTAGTAGGTATAATTACAAAAAATTACTATAAACAAATTCAACCAACAAATAATAAATGTGGGACAAATGTTCACAACAAGAGAATAGATTAATATTTCTAAGGCAAAAGTGTTATAAAAAATTAACAAGAAAGGGATATATGACTCAACAGGAAAATGGGAGAACCCAAATGTCCAAGGAATGTATGAAAATATTATCAAACTAATACATCACATTACCACTTAAGACTGGCAAAAGTGGAAAAGGATGACAACCTCTGTTGACAGCAATATTGGGGAAAGGGTACTATCATAGAAGGCTGGGGAGAAGGTAAATTGCCTCAGGTGTTGTTGGAATGCAATCTGTTGTTATTTGTTAAAATTAAAAATGCATATATATTTTGATCCACAAATACTTCTTTTAGGTATCTGTTCCATAGAAATGAAAGCACAAGGATGTTTACGACAGCATTACTTTAGAGGTACAAAGGAAAACAAGTAGAAACAGCATGATTGCCCATCAGTAGGAGAATTGTTGAATAAATTACAACATACTGCAGCATAAAATGTTACGCAGTTGTTAGAAAGAGTTATTGTCGAGTAAGAAAAAGCAAGATTCAAAAATATGTGTATGTTCAAATTTTTGCAAGATAATGACAAAACCTCTCTGTGTATATTTATATTCATAGATATAATGTGTGTATACATTATGTATAGCTTTTTTATGAATACAAGCATAAAGAATAATATGAAAGTATATACAGTAGGTTGTTAATATGGATAACTTTTGTGTCTGTGAGGAAAGAAAGTAGATTGAGAGGGAAGTATATGGGAAAGGAAAAGCTAAACCAAAACAAAATACTGCATTAAAAAAATGGTATGTATGATATGATCACACATATTGAATTTATGTAAAATTATATGCAAGTATATGTATGTATAAATATTTTAGAAGAAAAAATTACAAACAGAACAAGAAAAGGGAGTTTTGCTGAGCCATAGCCATTTCATTGCAGCCTACATGTCTTGGTGCAGCCATTAAAAAACACCATAATACAGCATTGGAAATGGGAAATAATATAAGGCGAGACTGCCAAGCCCATTCTGAGGGGCAATGGAGAGGGATGCAATTCCACCATTAGATAAATCAAAATGAGTTAAGTAAACACAAGGAACTCGCTCCTAGAAACCATAAAAAAGTCAACATGGAATTATTAGTAGAAAAAAATGAAAGTAGAAAATAATAAAAACCACCACTGTGAAGCACATTTGTTAGAAGCCGAATTCAAGCCTCTAGTTGAACTTCATAACAGAGAAGCCCTAAAGAGAAGCAGAAGACTTGAATTATAGCATGTAAGATATAGTTCTGATCTGTTAGTATCAGATGACTAAGGTATGTTCAAGCTCTGAAAGTCCTTGATTCTAAAATGCAATGGGGATGATCAAATATTCACTATTCATACAATGATGAATTTTGGAGCCAGACAGGCCTTGAAGGATATATCCAGTAGTAGGTCCAAAAGGTTGTTTGTTCGGGTCTTTTTTTAATGATTTTTGTTGCATTTTATTTACTTCTTTTTAATTTTTGATTGACAAATAATTAGATGTACGTATTATCAGGGTACATGTGATAAATTGATGCATTCATATAATCAAAACAGAAGAATGAGAATATCCATCACCTTATATATTTATCTTTTCTTTCTGCTAGACACATTCAAATTATTCTCTTCTAGCTATTTTGAACTGTACAATCAATTAATGTTAACTATAGTCACCCCACTGATCTGTGAAACACCAGATCTTATTTCTTCTATCTAAGCATATATTTGTACACATTAATCAAACTCTCTTCATCATCCTCTCCCTCTTATGCTTCCCGGCTTCTGGTAACCAGCAATCTACTCTCTATTGTCATGAGATCCATTTTTTCAAGTTCCCACCTATGAGTGAGAACATGGGATATTTATCTTTCTGTGCTTGGCTTATTTCACTTATCATAATGACCTCCAGTTCCATCTATGATGCTGGAAATGTTTATTACATTTTTAAAACACATAACATAAAACTTACCATTTTAACAATTCTTAAGTGTGCATTTAGTGGCATTAAGTACTGAGTTAAAAATATGAACTATATTCTTGTGTCAAATAATTTTTAAAAATTGGTCCATTGGGGAAAACTAGATGAAGGTACACAGGACCTCTTTGTATTATGTTTGCAACTTCCTGTAAATTAATAATTATTCCCAAATTACTTTTTTTTTCAAATGGGCTTCCTGTGTGTTCTTTAGGGGCTTCCTTGCAGGTACAGGAGAAGCAAATGAGCAAAATTCCAGGTATGCTGTCTATCATGCACCTTCACTGAGAGTAGCTGCACTTTATCTCTTTCACACGTTGTGCTTCTATATGAGATATTTGAAAGTTCATGTTAAGAAATGTTCCCATTACAAAAAGTAGTTTTGAAGCTACTCATTCTAGCATTTATTTTACTGATTAGGAGAGATGAATTCAGTTTTCCAAGGTTAATAAGCTGATAAATGGCAGGGCTAGGACACGAATTTAGATCTTTTGACTTTAAGTCCAGTTCTTTCTTTACTATACCATACTGCTTCTATTGAAATAAAAAGATTTTGTTTTCATTCCTGGCTCTGTCACCATTGATTGTAACTTAAAATGAACATCTTCTGATAGCAACACAGATAATGTGCATATTATAGACATGGAGGAGTTAAGAATAGACCTGAAAACTCAGAAATCTAGGATTTCAAATTCCAGCGTCTTCATGTTTGTAACCTTGATCAAGTAAATGTGTGTGCATATGCCTTAGTCTCCTGGAAGGATATGCAATGAAAGATAATATACCTGTCCTGGGTCCCAGAAATTTAAGAGAAAAGTAAACAAATCTCTGCATTTCAATTCAATTCAATGTTCAATTTCAATTCAGTAAATATTTAGTAAGTGTCTACTAAGTGCCAGAAACTATGGTAGACACTGGAAATGCAATGATAAACACAACATGACATGATCTTTGCTCTCATGAGCTTACTACCTGGGAGGTTAGAATATAGTCATTAACCCAGTAAGAAAACCTAATGGATATATATTTCAAAGTGAGTTACAGGAGAAAGAGAAAGAAAAAGAAACATCACAAGAGAAAGCGACCTACAATTGGTCAAGGCAAGCTTCCCTGAAGAAGTCATGTTTGAACTGAATCTATAGAATGAGTAAGTGTTCATTGGACATGATTGTGGATAGCTATTGGTAAATAAAATTATAGTTTACATAGTTCCTTAGGGAAGCTTTATTGAAAGAACTTTTGTTGAGAATATAGTATCATTTAGGGTCAGCAAATATACAACCTTTCTTCTGTCAAGCTCACCATCCTTCAAGCATAGCAGACATCACTGATCAATTACAACATACTTTCTGGTAAATCCTGATGTAGCTATTCAATAGAGGTTCCAGGTAGCCCTTGCCTATCAGTCCAAACTGGCACTGAAGATGAAATGAATTTGCAATCTTGGGTGTAGTGAAAAGATTTCTGTCCTCAAATTTCAAAGCCCTGAGTTGTAGCTGTATGAATTTAATAATATAAGGAGACTGGCCAACACTCAGGCAGTTTGTCTCAGTCCTTAAAGTAGGTGACAACAAATACTGCTGCCTTTCCTGTAAACTACATGAAAAGGTCCTGTGGGGTGAGACTTCTTTGTGTTTTACTCCTCAATTATGGACAGAAAGGTAAGCTCAGAAAACATGTCTTTCAGCAGCACCAAAATTTGTGAATTTGCCTGAGGATCACACACACGTTTTGCTGAGACTTGCAAAACTGAAACTAAGAAGAATGCAAGTACAGAAGGTATAAATTTTAAGCCAGAAGGGCTGATATTAAAACTTTACAGTCATGTCAAATCTGCATACCTTAAAATTTGTGAGGGTTCCCACCTCCATAGGTTACTGAGCCACAGCAATGTTCTCTGAGCAATGAAGAACCAATTATACCAACAACTCTGGTTGATTTGGAACATGGCTGCTTTCTAGAACTTCTGTTCATTTTGTATTTAAAAATGCATATTAGTGTCATTTTAATATTTTTTTCTAACCTGTACTTTCTGTAAGAACATGTACATGCCCCCTGACATTTTGCCAGTCATAGTACTCTAGCAGCTGGCCAAGGATTTCTGGGTTTCAAAAGTTTTTTCTTTTTTAAATTTTTCATCTCAACACATGATAATATCTTGCCCAAATAATCTGAGGGCATATTTTGTACAGTTGTAGAAAATATTTAGCTTTCTAAGTTTGTTGCACCTCTTTCAAGTAATTTTCTAACTTTGCTTGATATTTCCGGAATATAAAGATCCTCTCTTGTACCAGTATTTGCAGAAATAAATTCCTTAAATTTGTGTCTTTAATGTTAACTACTTTTATACTGTTTTGGAGAAGTTTCTGCACTGTTTTGTGTACATCTTGCAATAATGAAAATTTCAATGTCCAAAAAAACCCACTGACCGTTATACAATTGCAAAATATGTCTTGGATATCCCATGCGCTGTTTAGAATCATGTGGTACCTTATATCACTCAATACACTCACTACCAACAGCACAGTGCCGGTAAGATGAACTGTGGACTCCAGAGTGAACCTACCTTAACTTTATCTAATTAAAAAACAGACACTTTATTCTGGATGAAATTTTCATGCTCTTGACTTCCACGATATTATGATGAATAATTGGCATTATGCTAGTAATAATGATCACCTTCAGCATTAGATTACATGTCTTACCCAACTACATATTTTTTCACTGCAGCCTTTCATATCAGTGCCAAATTATGAGAGCTACAGAGGATATTTCAATTTAATAAGTGGGAAGCATGCTAATTTTAATTCTACTATGTAAGTGTGTTGGCAAATGAGTCAAAATGACACAAGTAACCATGGATCTGGCACAACTTCTTTTACTCCAAAGGAAAATGAAGGCTGTATCTTCTCTTTAGCTGTTGTCATTTTCATCTTACTCTCCTCCCTCAAGCTCTCAGTTTGAGAGGTTTAAGAAGGGTCGCAGGCAAAAGTTGTATGGTGGTGCTCACCAACGTTTAAGATGAGAATCTGATATCCCTAATATCCTTTTGGGTGCATGTATGAAGAGTGCCACAATACAGTGGCAAAGCAGAGCTACTCCTGTGGCCTAAACACTTGAGAAGCTGTGTTTGTATAGTCATGTGTGTTGGGGGTGCTGGTGGGGGGAAGTAGGTGTGTGGTGCTCCATAATCTGATTGCTCCTGCTCCACCTACCCCGGTCTGTTAGGGTTGGCCATTTTGTCTTATTTTCCTACGTAGTTTTCTCTTTTTCTTTGTTCATTGCTACTCCCTTCTCATTGACTCCTGGAGTGTTCTCAGCTTTCTATGATACAGTATTGAGATGCAAACCTGTGCCTTTGAAACCCCAAACAGCTGTGGACCTGTGAAGAACAGCCCTCCAGAGTCCCGACAGATTTTTTTAAGTGAACTCTCCAACTTCTCCTACATGTATACATTTATTTCATATATATTCAGAATGTATATGAAATATTATTCTGGTACCCAGGGAGAAGCTGTAGCTCTTCAGACTCCACAGGAAGCTGTTCTGCCCGCTGTTGGGACTACATGGAATCTCTGGGAACTTTCCTCTGGGTAGTCAGTATGATTTGAATGTTTGGAATCAGTGTTTTCAGAAAGTGTGACTTTTAAAATTATTATTATACTTTAAGTTCTAGGTACATGTGCACAATGTGCAGGTTTGTTACATATGTATACATGTGCCATGTTGCTGTGCTGCACCCATTAACTCGTCATTTACATTAGGTATATCTCCTAATGCTATCTCTCCACGCTGTCCCCTCCCCACAATAGGCCCCGGTGTGTGAGGTTCCCCTTCCTGTGTCCAGGTGATCTCATTGTTCAGTTCACACCTATGAGTGAGAACATGCAGTGTTTGGTTTTTGGTTCTTACGATAGCTTGCTGAGAATGATGGTTTCCAGCTGCATCCATGTCCCTACAAAGGACACGAACTCATCCTTTTCTGTGGCTGCATAGTATTCAATGGTGTATATGTGCTACATTTTCTTAATCCAGTCTGTCACTGATGGACATTTGGGTTGCTTCCAAGTCTTTGCTATTGTGAATAGTGCCACAATAAACATACATGTACATGTGTCTTTATAGCAGCATGACTTATAATCCTTTGGGTATATACCCAGTAATGGGATGGCTGGGTCAAATGGTATTTCTAGTTCTAGATCCTTGAGGAATCGCCACACTGTTTTCCACAATGGTTGAACTAGTTTACAGTCCCAGCAACAGTGTAAAAGCGTTCCTGTTTCTCCACATCCTCTCCAGCACCTGTTGTTTCCTGATTTTTTAATGATTGCCATTCTCACTGGTGTGAGATGGTATCTCATTGTGGTTTTGATTTGCATTTCTCTGATGGCGAGTGATGATGAGCATTTTTTTCATGTGTCTGTTGACTGTGTGAATGTCTTCTTTTGAGAAGTGTCTGTTCATATCCTTTGCCCACTTTTTGATGGGGTTGTTTGTTTTTTTCTTGTAAATTTGTTTGAGTTCTTTGTAGGTTCTGGATATTAGCCCTTTGTCAGATGAGTAGATTGCAAAAATTTTCTCCCATTCTGTAGGCTGCCTGTTCACTCTGATGGTTGTTTCTTTTGCTGTGCAGAAGCTCTTTAGTTTAATTAGATCCCATTTGTCAATTTTGGCTTTTGTTGCCGTTGCTTTTGGTGTTTTAGACATGAAGTCCTTGCCCATGCCTATGTCCTGAATGGTATTACCTAGGTTTTCTTCTAGGGTTTTTATGATTTTAGGTCTAATATTTAAGTCTCTAATCTATCTTGAATTAATTTTCTTATAAGGAGTAAGGAAAGGATCCAGTTTCAGCTTTCTACTTATGGCTAGCCAATTTTCCCAGCACTACTTATTAAATAGGGAATCCTTTCCCCATTTCTTGTTTTTGTCAGGTTTGTCAAAGATCAGATGGCTGTAGATGTGTGGTATTATTTCTGAGGGCTCTGTTCTGTTCCATTGGTCTATATCTCTGTTTTGGTACCAGTACCATGCTGTTTTGGTTACTGTAGCCTTGTAGTATAGTTTGAAGTCAGGTAGCGTGATGCCTCTAGCTTTGTTCTTTTGGCTTAGGATTGTCTTGGCAATGCGGGGTCTTTTTTGGTTCCATATGAACTTTAAAGCAGTTTTTTCCAATTCTGTGAAGAAACTCATTGGTAGCTTAATGGGGATGGCATTGAATCTATAAATTACCTTGGGCAGTATGGCCATTTTCACAATATTGATTCTTCCTGTCCATGAGCATGGTATGTTCTTCCATTTGTTTGTGTCCTCTTTTATTTCACTGAGCAGTGGTTTGTAGTTCTCCTTGAAGAAGTCCTTCACATTCCTTGTAAGTTGGATTCCTAGGTATTTGATTCTCTTTGAAGCTATTGTGAATGGGAGCTCATTCATGATTTGGCTCTCTGTTTGTCTTTTACTGGTGTATAAGAATGCTTGTGATTTCTGCACATTGATTTTGTATCCTGAGACTTTGCTGAAGTTGCTTATCAGCTTAAGGAGATTTTGGGCTGAGACAATGGGGTTTTCTAAATATACAATCATGTCATCTGCAAACAGGGACAATTTGACTTCTTCTTTTCCTAATTGAATATCCTTGATTTCTTTCTCTTGCCTGATTGCCCTAGCCAGAACTTCCAACACTATGTTGAATACGAGTGGTGAGAGAGGGCCCCCCTGTCTTGTGCCAGTTTTCAAAGGGAATGCTTCCAGTTTTTGCCCATTCAGTGTGATATTGGCTGTGGGTTTGTCATAAATAGCTCTTATTATTTTGAGATACGTTCCATCAATACCGAATTTATTGAGAGATTTTAGCATGAAGGGCTGTTGAATTTTGTCAAAGGCCTTCTCTGCATCTATTGAGACAATCATGTGGTTTTTGTCTTTGGTTCTGTTTATATGCTGGATTACATTTATTGATTTGTGTATGTTGAACCAGCCTTGCATCCCAGTGATGAAGCCCACTTGATCATGGTGGATAAGCTTTTTGATGTGCTGCTGGATTCTGTTTGCCAGTATTTTCTTGAGGATTTTTGCATCAACGTTCATCAGGGATATTCGTCTAAAATTCTCTTTTTTTGTTGTATCTCTGTCAGGCTTTGACTTTAACCAAGAGAACAGATAGTTTGGGTTTTTGCTTGTCCGTTTGTTTGTGTTACACTTAGATCTTGCCCTAAGGTGTTATGCATATTTTTGTCTCACCTTCACCTCTAATTATCACTTTGTCCCTCTTGATCAGCAACATAACTGTGGACTCTTTCATGTGTTGCATTTCCCAGCATGACCTAGAATTTCATATAACTGAACTGAATCTCCTGTGCGAGACTTTAATTTTAACACACTTTTGTGAAAATATTGAGAAGTTTGGTTCTTGTTTCTTTGCATTGTCTCAAGGGCTAAATGTATTTAAAACCTTCCCCTGATGGCTTAGAATCACCTTTATGACCCAGCCATGGTATCCCTGTGTGGCTGTCTGCAGCCCCTCATGCTGCCTTTAAAACATGAATCTCTGAGAAGCTGGAGGGCTCACAGTGCATGCTCATGAAGGAGCATGGGTCCATGAGTCAGAGAGCCTCTTTTTGTCTATAAATTATATCTTCTTGGTGGGGATTCAGGGAACCAAGAAGAAAACTTCCAGGAGAGCCCAGGAGGGACTGTGATAACACAGAGATGTGTGACCCTGTAAGACCAGGTTACTAGGGTTTGAGAGTAAAAGAAGGAGTGGGGAGAAGGTGCCAGGCTCTTTCTGATATTTCTTCTTGTCCCCTTTTTATCTCTTCCTCCTTTCTAGAACTGTCTGAAAGGCATGCTTGGTACCTGTTTCCAGTCCTGGGGGCCAGGTTCTGCTGCTAGCTTCTGTTTTGCCATAACCTTATTGACATCTCCTTTCTCTTTCTTATCTCTCATCTCCTCAGTTCTCCTTCTGCAAAGCTGTATAAGCAGGGCTGGGTCCAACCCAGCCAAATACAAGGCTACTGAATGCCACTTAGGTATATACAGGATAAACATTTTCAGATTTCACAGAAGACGATGGTCACTTTATAAATTTTAAAGAAGGGGAAGCTACATCTATAAACCAATAAGAAAAATTCCCCAACTTTTAGTGGGCTAACTTATAGGAATCCATTTTATCAATAAAATATGTCCTTTTTAAGCTGCATGTTACCATCTACTAGTACTCTGTAAAATCAGTGCGTTGAACCAAAAATTTTTACATAATAGAACAGAAAACATCAGAGCGCATGACACACAGTAAGAGAAAGTAATGTTGCATGAAAAGTTTGATTCGGTTAAACATATACAAAGGAATGGGTATATGAATGAGGTTACAAGGTTAAATGTATTTCTGACTGTAGGTGGTGGGCAAAATATTTGAGAATTACTGAATCCTAACAATTGCACCTGGCAGTCAACTTGGATGCTCATATGGGCCTCCCTTGGTCCTGGGAAGGTATCTGAAGTTAGGGTCAACATGCCCTCCTGATATTGCTAAAGAACCAGGTGGCTCTTTGAGCTCATGGGTGAAGTCCTGCACCTCTTCTAGGAAAATACTCACCTAAGACTTTAGATATGTCTACAGGTCAATTTGGGACTTTTCCCTCATTTTGCTTGGTAAATTAAGTAATGGGAGAAATTAGCAATCTTCTTTTGAAAATGAATGGATCCACCTATATAATCTCCCTTTTTGGTTAATGTGGCTGTGGGATGTAAATGTAGCGTCTTCTCATCTTACAAGGGCCATCAATGGCCATCTGTCTCTAACTTGGGCCATGTTACAGCTTCAGTGAAAGAGAATAACCTTGAGATAGTTGCTTTTATGTGTCAACTTGATAGGCCATAGGATACCAAAATGGAACATTGCTTCTGGGTATACCTGTGAGGGTGTTTCTGGATGAAATTAGGATTTGAATCCATGGACTCAGCAAAGTAGATTGCCCTCCCCCAATGTGGGTGGGCATCATCTAATCCATTAAGGGCCTAAATAGAACAAAAGGCAGAGGAAGGAAGAATTTGCCCCCTGTTCATCTCCTCTCATCTTCTCCAGCCCTCAAGCTGGGATTTACACCATTGCCTCCCCTGGTTCTCAGGCCTTTGAACTGGGACTGAATTACACCATCAGCTTTCCTAGGTCTCCAGCTTACAGATGGCAGATCATGGGACTTCTTAGCCTCCATAGTTGCATGAGTCAATTCCTTATAATAAACCTCTCTATATATGGATGTAGATAAAAATAGATATAAACACTGATATCTCCTACTGCCTCTGTTTCTTTGGAGAACCCTGACTAATACAAGCCTCAAAAAGCCTGCTCTCATCTATGCTGTTGGCTGGTGTGGTTAAATTTGGCGAAAAAAGCTCAGAAATATCTGCCTTGTACTCATCGTGGGGAGAGGCACCACCATCTCAGAGCTAGTTTGTATAGTCTCTTCAAATGTGAGTTTTACATGTCCTCATAGTCAGGCTAAAAAAATTTACTGAGAATTATAGATGTAACTTCTGAATTTGCATATGTCTCCTTGGGCCTATGGACACCCATCCCAGGTACACTGGGTCATCTTCCATCAAGACCCTGTTGGCATTCAGGCCCTCAAGATGACCTCCATCTGACATTCCAGCGAGCATACAGAATTCTTCATTGGGTGCACACAGTGAACATTTAGAATATTTTACATGTTCCAAAATCCAATCTAAGCTACACTTTAGTTATTAGGCTGATAGATTTTTAGAACTTTACTGTTCAAGTTGCCTCAGTGTAATAATCTTTTGGGGTCAAATAATTTGATTCTGCAATATGCACAAAGACTATATTTGTGTTTTCTATAAATGAAGATAGACTTTGACATGCAAGTCAAAGATTCCTGCCTACTTTGCTTTTTGTGACTGTGCCTCCATAGAAGCAAATGGCTAGGGAAGCACAAACCATCAAGCTCTGACCTATGTGAGACCAAGTCACACACTGATCCAGGTTACCAGGAAAGAAATTCAGAAAGCAACTAACAGTAGGAGTATTATGATCAATTGCTTTAAGAGGTAAGACCTGGTTTGGAGGTTTCTGCAGGCAGCACTTACATAGACCAGGACCACATTTTGAGTGCTTAATAACTTAGAGTTATCGGCATTTTTATTTCCCTTTGTTATTCTCATCATCCCTTACCAAGCACACTCTAGGTGTATGTTTTTTGTTATAAGAGATAACTATGAGCATGGATGATTCAATATAAAATCTTGCCCATTTAAAAACTAAATATGGTTAGCCCCCCATATCTGTGGGTTACTTTCGTGGGTTCTGCATATATGAGTTCAACCAATCATGGATTGGAAATATTAGAAAAAAATTACATCTCTACCAAACACATACAGACTTTTTTTGGTCATTATTCCCTTAAAATAAAGTATAACAACTATTTACATAGCATTTACATTATATTATGTATTAGAAGTAACCTAGAGATGATTTAAAGTATATGGAAGGATATGCATATGTTGTGTGCAAATTCTACAACATTTTATATAAGGGACTTGAGCATCCATAGATTTTGGTATCCCTGTGTGTGTGTGTGTGGAGCGGGGTCCTGGAAACAATTCTCAACAGATAACAAGGGAAGACAATAGTTCAGTCTGTGCTTCCTACAATTGAGTCATCAATTCATTATTTAAAAATGTACAGTGTATATTACCTCAAGAAGAAGGAATGGTGTTATAAATGGGACTCAGCTATTTAAGCCCTCCTAGGTCCACCTTCTGACCCTAAGATCCTGAGTGACTTGGATCCTCCAGTGGACATTCAGCAAATTTATTGTGTCAGAGAATAGGTTTGTATCTCAGCGAGCTGACTGCATTTTTTTTTAGAAGATTTTTAGGAGCCAAGTTTTCTCACAATCTTTTTAATAAAACATTGCAGCAATAGCTTTATTTATTTCTCTCCTTCCCATGCACTCAGACCTCTTGAAAGAATGGTTCCTCCATTCACAACTTAATTTTTCACCTTCTGTGTTAGTTAGTGCAGAAGTTAAGTAAGCTGCTGTGACAAAGAGGTCCAAAAATACAGAAGCTTACATCATTTAGAACTTATTTCTTATCGTGCAGCATTCCACAGGTGAGTGGAACAGCCTTGCCAGGCAACTATGGTCCATTTAGGAACACAGGTTTCTTTTACCCTGTGTCTCCACCATGACCACCATGCCCTCATCTGAGCTGGGGGTGCGTCCAAAGATTTGACCTGAATGACTGGAAAAATGGAGTTGCCATTAGCTGAAATGGAAGGAGAGCAGAGAAGAACTGACCTTTAGTTATGTAAATTTGAGATGCCCATGCTATGTTCAAGTTGAAATACAAGTAAGTAGTTGGATAAACAGCTGGGAGTTCAAAGGAGAGGTCCAGGCTCTAAAAATGATTTAAGGAGTCATTAGTTACAGGCCTTGATGAGATCAGTGAGGGAATGAATGTGTATTAAGAAAGAGAAAAGAACCAAGGACTGAGCCCTGGGTCATTCAAAAATCTGGAGGTGGGGAACATGAAGAGAAATCAGTCAGAGGATGAAAAGGAATGATAAATAAGGTAGAGGAAAATCAAGAGAGGTTGATATTCTCAGTGCCAAGAGAAAAGCATGTGTCAAAGAGGAGGGGAAACTCAACTCAAATGCTGCTATGAGCCAAGCAAGGTGAGGGCTGAGATACAATGATTGTTCAGTAAACTGAGGGATCCCTGGGCAAAATGGCCAAACAGGAACAGCTTCGGTCTCTAGCTCCCAGCGACACCAATGCAGAAGGCAGGTGATTTCTGCATTTCCAACTGAGGTACCTGATTCATCTCACTGGGACTGGTTAGACAGTGGGTGCAGCACATGGAGGGCAAGCAGAAGCTGGGGGTGGGGGTGCGTCACCTCACCTGGGAAGCACAGGGGATGAGGAAGTCCCTCCCCTAGCCAAGGGAAGCCCTCAGGGACTGTGCCATCAGGGACAGAGCTATCTGTCCCACACACTATGCTTTTCCCATGGTCTTTGCAACCCACAGACCAGGATATTCCCTCAGATGCCTACACCACCAGGGCCCTGGGTTTCAAGCACAAAACTGAGTGGTTGTTTGGGCAGACACCAAGCTAGCTGCAGGAAGTTTTTGTTTTTGTTTTTGTTTTTGTTTTTTGTTTTTTGTACCCCAGTGGTGCCTGGAATGCCAGTGAGACAGAACCGTTCACTGCCCTGGAAAGGGGGCTGAAGCCAGGGAGCCAAGTGGTCTATCTCAGTGGATCCCACCCCCACAGAGCCTAGGAAGCTAAGATCCACTGGCTGGAAATTCTCGCTGCCAGCACAGCAGTCTGAAGTTAACCTGGGATGATGGAGCTTGGTGTGGGGAGGGGCTTCCACCATTATTGAGGCTTGAGTAGGTGGTTTTCCCCTCACAGTGTAGACAAAGCCGCCTGGAAATTCAGACTGGGAGGAGCCCAAAGCATCTCAGCAAAGCCTCTGTAGCCAGACTGTCTGTCTAGATTCCTCCTCTCTGGGCAGGGCATCTCTGAAAGAAAGATAGCAGCCCCAGTCAGGGGCTTATAGACAAAACTTCCATCTCTCTGGGACAGAGCACCTGGGGGAAGGGGCAGCTGTGGATGCAGCTCTAGGGGTCTTTAGATACCAGCTCTAAAGAGGGCAGTGGATCTCCCAGCACAGTGCTCGAGCTCTGCTAAGGGACAGACTGCCTCCTCAAGTGGGTCCCTGACCCCTGTGCCTCCTGATGGGGAGACGCCTCCCAGCAAGGATCAACAGACACCTCATACAAGAGCGCTCCACCTGGCATCTGGTGGGTGACCCTCTGGGATGAAGTTTCCAGAGGAAGGAGCAAGCAGCAATCTTTGCTGCTCTGCAGCCTCCGCTGGTGACAGTCAGGCAAACCGGGTCTAGAGTGGACCCCCAGCAAAGTCCAGCAGACCTGCAGAAGAGGGGCTGACTGTTAGAAGGAAAACTAACAAATAGAAAGCAATAGCATCAACATCAACAAAAAAGATAACCATGCAAAAACTCTATCCTAAGGTCACCAGCAGCAAAGAACAAAGGTAGATAAATCCACGAAGATGAGGAAAAACCAGCACAAAAAGGCTGAAAATTCCAAAACCCAGAATGCCTCTTTTCCTCCAAAAGATCACAACTCCTTGCCAGCAAGGGAACAAAACTGGATGGAGAATTCACTGGATGGAGTTTCACAAATTGACAGAAATAGACTTCAGAAGGTGGGTATAAACAAACTTGTCCGAGCTAAAAGAGCATGTTCTAACCCAATGCAAGGAAGCTAAGAACCTTGATAAAAGGTTAGAGGAATTGTTAACTGGAATAACCAGTTTACAGAAGAGCATAAATGACCTAATGGAGCTGAAAAACATAGCATGAGAACTTTGTGAAGCATATACGAGTATCAATAGCAGAATAGATCAAGCAGAAGAAAGGATATCAAGGATTGAAGATCAATTTAATGAAGTAAAGCATGAAGACAAGATTAGAGAAAAAAGAATGAAAAGGAATGAACAAAGCCTCTAAGAAATATGGGACTATATGAAAAGACCAAACCTACATTTGGTTGGTGTACCTGAAAATGACAAGGAGAATGGAATCAAGTTGGAAAACATTCTTCAGGATATTATCCGGGAGAACTTCCCCAACCTAGCAAGACAGGCCAACATTCAAATTCAGGAAATACAGAAAACACCACAAAGATATTCCTCGAGAAGAGCAAGTCAAAGACACATAATTGTCAGATTCACCAAGGTTGAAATGAAGGAAAAAACGTTAAGGGCAGCCAGAGAGAAAGGTCGGGTTACCCACAAAGGGAAACCCATCAGAATAACAGTGGATCTGTCTACAGAAACCCTGCAAGCCAGAAGAGAGTGGGGGCCAATATTCAACATTCTTAAAGAAAGGAATTTTCAACCCAGAATGTAATATTCAGCCAAACTAAGCTTCACAAGTGAAGGAGAAATAAAATCCTTTACAGACAAGCAAATGCTGAGGGATTTCGTCACCACCAGGCCTGCCTTACAAGAGCTCTGGAAGGAAGCACTAAATATGGAAAGGAAAAACCGGTACCAACCACTGCAAAAACAAACCAAAATGTAAAGATCATTGACACTATGAAGAAACTGCAACTAATGGGCAAAATAACCAGCTAGCATCATAATAACAGGATCAAATTCACACATAACAATATTAACCGTAAATATAAATGGGCTAAATGCCCCAATTAAAAGACATAGACTGGCAAATTGGATAAAAACTCAAGACACATCAGTGTGCTGCATTCAGGAGACCCATCTCATGTACAAAGATGCACATAGGCTCAAAATAAAGGGATGGAGGAAGATTTACCAAGCAAATGGAAAGCAAAAAATAAGCAGGAGTTGCAATCCTAGTCTCTGATAAAACAGACTTTTAACCAACAAAGATCAAAAGAGACAAAGAAGGGCATTACATAATGATAAAGGGATCAATCCAACAAGAAGAGCTAACTATCCTAAATATATATGCAACCAATACAGGAGCACCCAGATTCATAAAGCAAGTCCTTAGAGACCTACAAAGAGACTTAGACTCCCACACAATAACAGTGGGAGATTTTAACACCCCACTGTCAATATTAGACAGATCAACGAGACAGAAAATTAACAAGGATGTTCAGGACTTCAACTCAGCTCTGGACCAAGCTGACCTAACAGACATCTACAGAACTCTCCACCCCAAATCAACAGAGTATACATTCTTCTCAGCACCACATCACACTCATTTTAAAATTGACCACATAATTGGAGTAAAACACTCTTCAGCAAATGCAAAAGAACAGAAATCATAACAAACAGTCTCTCAGACCACAGTGCAATCAAATTAAAACTCAGGATTAAGAAACTCACTCAAGGGCCGAATAGGAACAGCTCCAGCTTCCAGCTTCCAGCATGAGCAACACAGAAGATGGGTGATTTCTGCATTTTCAACTGAGGTACCGGCTTCATCTCACTGGGGCGTGTCAAACAGTTGGCGCTGGTCTGCGGGTGCAGCCCGAGCAGTGAGAGCTGAAGCAGGGCGAGGCATCACCTCACCTGGGAAGTACAAGGGGGAAGGGAATTCCTTTTCCTAGCCAAGGGAAATTGAGACACACAACACCTGGAAAATCAGGTAACTCCCACCCTAACACTGTGCTTTACCAAGGGTCTTAGCAAACGGCACAGCAGGAGATTATATCCCATACCTGGCCTGGAGGGTCCCATGCCCACGGAGCCTCCCACCTTGCTAGCACAGCAGTCAGATATCTAACTGCAAAGCAGCAGCAAGGCTGGGGGAGGGGCGTCCACCATTGCTGAGGCTTAAGTAGATAAACAAAGCCTCCAGGAAGCTCGAATTGGGTGGAGCCCACAGTAGCTCAAGAAGGCCTGCCGGCCTCTGTAGACTCCACCTCTGGGGACAGGGCATAGCTAAACAAAAAGCAGCAGAAACCTCTGCAGATGTAAAAGTCCCTGTCTGACAGCTTTGAAGAGAGCAGTGGTTCTCCCAGCATGGAGGCTAAGATCTGAGAACGGACAGACTGCCTGCTCAAGTGGGTCCCTGATCCCTGAGTAGCCTAACTGGGAGACATCCCCCACTAGGTGCAGACCGACACCTCACTCCTCACACAGCGGGGTACACCCCTGAGACGAAGCTTCCAGAGCAAGAATCAGACAGCAGCACTGGCTGTTCAGTAATATTCTATCTTCTGCAGCCTCCACTGCTGATACCCAGGCAAACAGGGTCTGGAGTGGACCTCAAGCAATCTCCAACAGACCTGCAGCTGAGGGTCCTGACTGTTAGAAGGAACACTAGCAAACAGAAAGGACACCCACACCAAAACCCCATCAGGACATCACCATCATCAAAGACCAAAGGCAGATAAAACCACAAAGATGGGGGAAAAACAGTGCAGAAAAGCTGGAAATTCAAAAAATCAGAGCGCATCTCCCCCTCCAAAGGAACGCAGCTCATTGCCAGCAACAGAACAAAGCTGGACGGAGAATGACTTTGACAAGTTGAGAGAAGAAGGCTTCAGTCGATCAAACTTCTCAGAGCTAAAGGAGGAACTACGTAACCAGCGCAAAGAAACTAAAAACCTTGAAAAAAGAATGGATGAATGGATAACTAGAATAATTAATGCAGAGAAGACCTTAAAAGAACTGCTAGAGATGAAAACCATAACACGAGAACTACGTGACAAATGCACAAGTTTCAGTAACCGACTCGATCAACTGGAATAAAGATTATCAGTGATTGAAGATCAAATGAGTGAAATGAAGCAAGAAGAGAAATGTAGAGAAAAAAGAGTAAAAAGAAATGAACAAAGCCTCCAAGAAATATGGGATTATGTGAAAAGACCAAATCTACATCTGATTGGTGTGCCTGAAAGTGACGGGTAAAATGGACCCAAGTTGGAAAACACTCTGTAGGATATCATCTAGGAGAACTTCCCCAACCTAGTAAGGCAAGCCAACATTCAAATTCAGGAAATACATAGAATGCCACAAAGATACCCCTGGAGAAGAGCAACTCCAAGACACATGATTGTCAGATTCACCGAAGTTGAAATGAAGGAAAAAATGTTAAGGGCAGCCAGAGAGAAAGGTCGGGTTACCCACAAAGGGAAGTCTATCAGACTAACAGCAGATCTCTCAGCAGAAACTCTACAAGCCAGAAGAGAGTGGGGGCCAATATTCAACATTCTTAAAGAAAAGAATTTTCAACCCAGAATCTCATATCCAGCCAAACTAAGTTTCATAAGTGAGGGAGAAATAAAATCCTTTACAGACAAGCAAATGCTTAGAGATTTTGTCATCACCAGGCCTGCCCTACAAGAGATCCTGAAGGAAGCACTAAACATGGAAAGGAACAACCGGTACCAGCCGTTGCAAAAACATGCCAAAATGTAAAGTCCGTCAATGCTAGGAAGAAACTGCATCAACTAATGAGCAAAATAACCAGCTAATACCATAATGACAGGATCAAGTTCACACATAACAATATTAACCTTAAATGTAAATGGACTAAATGGTCTAATTAAAAGATACAGACTGGCAAACTGGATAAAGAGTCAAGACCCACCAGTCTGCTGTATTCAGGAGACCCATCTCACATGCAGAGACACACATAGGCTCAAAATAAAGGGATGGAGGAGGATCTACCAAACAAATGGAAAACAAAAAAAAGCAGGGGTTGCAATCCTAGTCTCTGATAAAACAGACTTTTAACCATCAAAGATCAAAAGAGACAAAGGCCATTACATAATGGTAAAGGGATCAATTCAACAGGAAGAGCTAACTATCCTAAATATATATGCACCCAATACATGAGCACCCAGATTCATAAAGCAAGTCCTTAGAGACTTACAAAGAGACTTAGACTCCCATACAATAATAATGGGAGACTTCAACACCCCACTGTCAACATTAGACAGATCAATGAGACAGAAAGTCAACAAGGCTATCCAGGAATTGAACTCAACTCTGCACCAAGCAGACCTAATGGACATCTACAGAACTCTCCACCCCAAATCAACAGAATACACATTCTTCTCAGCACCACAATGCACTTATTCCAAAATTGACCACATAGTTGGAAGTAAAGCACTCCTCAGCAAGTGTAAAAGAACAGAAATTATAACAAACTGTCTCTCAGACCACAGTGCAATCAAACTAGAACTCAGGACTAAGAAACTCAATCAAAACTGCTCAACTACATGGAAACTGAACAACCTGCTCCTGAATGACTACTGGGTACATAATGAAATGAAGGCAGAAACAAAGATGTTCTTTGAAACCAATGAGAACAAAGATACAACATACCAGAATCTCTGGGACACATTTAACACAGTGTGTAGAGGGAAATTTGTAGCACTAAATGCCCACAATAGAAAGCAGGAAAGATCTAAAATTGACACCCTAACATCACAATTAAAAGAACTAGAGAAACAAGGGCAAACACATTCAAAAGCTAGCAGAAGGCAAGAAATAACTAAGATCAGAGCAGAACTGAAGAAGATAGAGACACAAAAAACCCTCCAAAAAAATCAATGAATCCAGGAGCTGGTTTTTTGAAAGATCAACAAAATTGATAGACAGCTAGCAAGACTATTAAAGAAGAAAAGAGAGAAGAATCAAATTGACGCAATAAAAAATAATAAAGGGGATATCATCACCAACCCCACAGAAATACAAACTACCATCAGAGAATACTATAAACACCTCTACACAAATAAACTAGAAAACCTAGAAAAAATGGATAATTTCCTGGACACTTACACTCTCCCAAGACTAAACGAGGAAGAAGTTGAATCCCTGAATAGGCTCTGAAATTGAGGCAATAATTAATAGCCTACTAACCAAAAAAAGTCCAGGACCAGATGGATTCACAGTCGAATTTTACCAGAAGTACAAGGAGGAGCTGGTACCATTCCTTCTGAAACTATTCCAATCAATAGAAAAAGAGGGAATCCTCCCTAACTCATTTTATGAGGCACAACAAAAAAAGGGAATTTTAGACCAATATCCCTGATGAACATTGATGCAAAAATCCTCCATATAATAATGGCAAACAGAATCCAGCAGCACATCAAAAAGCTTATCCACCATGATGAAGTGGGCTTCATCCCTGGGATGCAAGGCTGGTTCAACATATACAAATCAATAAACGTAATCCAGCATATAAACAGAACCAAAGACAAAAACCACGTGATTATCTCAATAGATGCAGAAAAGGCCTTTGACAAAATTCAACAGCCCTTTATGCTAAAATCTCTCAATAAATTCGGTATTGATGGAACGTATCTCAAAATAATAGGAGCTATTTATGACAAACCCACAGCCAATATCACACTGAATGGGCAAAAACTGGAAAAATTCCCTTTGAAAACTGGCACAAGACAGGGGTGTCTTCTTCACCACTCCTATTCAACATAGTGTTGGAAGTTCTGGCCAGGGCAATCAGGCAAGAGAAAGAAATCAAGGGTATTCAGTTAGGAAAAGAAGAAGTCAAATTGTCCCTGTTTGCAGATGACATGATTGTATATTTAGAAAACCCCATTGTCTCAACCCAAAATCTCCTTCACCTGATAAGCAACTTCAGCAAAGTCTCAGGATACAAAATCGATGTGCAGAAATCACAAGCATTCTTATACACCAGTAACAGACAAACAGAGAGCCAAATCAGGAATGAACTCCCATTCACAATAGCTTCAAAGAGAATCAAATACCTCGGAATCCAACATACAAGGGATGTAAAGGACCTCTTCAAGGAGAACTACAAACCACTGCTCAGTGAAATAAAAGAGGACACAAACAAATGGAAGAACATACCATGCTCATGGACAGGAAGAATCAATATTGTGAAAATGGCCATACTGCCCAAGGTGATTCAATGCCATCCCCATCAAGCTACCAATGAGTTTCTTCACAGAATTGGAAAAAACTGCTTTAAACTTCATAAAGTTCACAGAATTGGAAAAAACTGCTTTAAAGTTCATATGGAACCAGAAAAGACCCTGCATTGCCAAGACAATCCTAAGCCAAAAGAACAAAGCTAGAGGCATCACGCTACCTGACTTCAAACTATGCTACAAGGCCACAGTAACCAAAACAGCATGGTACTCGTACCAAAACAGAGATATAGACCAATGGAACAGAACAGAGCCCTCAGAAATAATACCACACATCTACAGCCATCTGATCTTTGACAAACCTGACAAAAACATAAACAAGAAATGGGGAAAGGATTCCCTGTTTAATAAATGGTGCTGGGAAAATTGGCTAGCCATAAGTAGAAAGCTGAAACTGGATCCTTTCCTTACTCCTTATACGAAAATTAATTCAAGATGGATTAGAGACTTAAATATTAGACCTAAAACCATAAAATCCCTAGAAGAAAATCTACGTAATACCATTCGGGACATAGGCATGGGCAAGGACTTCATGTCTAAAACACCAAAAGCAATGGCAACACAAGCCAAAATTGACAAATGGGATCTAATTAAACTACAGAACTTCTGCACAGCAAAAGAAACAACCATCAGAGTGAACAGGCAACCTACAGAATGGGAGAAAATTTTTGCAATCTACTCATCTGACAAAGGGCTAATATCCAGAACCTACAAAGAACTCAAACAAATTTACAGGAAAAAGCAAACAACTCCCTCAAAAAGTGGGCAAAGGATATGAACAGACACTTCTCAAAAGAAGACATTCATACAGTCAACAGACACATGAAAAAAATGCTCATCATCACTCGCCATCAGAGAAATGCAAATCAAAACCACAATGAGATACCATCTCACACCAGCTAGAATGGCAATCATTAAAAAATCAGGAAACAACAGGTGCTGGAGAGGATGTGGAGAAATAGGAACGCTTTTACACTGTTGCTGGGACTGTAAACTAGTTCAACCATTGTGGAAAACAGTGTGGCAATTCCTCAAGGATCTAGAACAAGAAATACCATTTGACCCAGCCATCCCATTACTGGGTATATACCCAAAGGATTCTAAATCATGCTGCTATAAAGACACATGCACACTATGTTTATTGAGGCACTATTCACAATAGCAAAGACTTGGAATCAACCCAAATGTCCATCAGTGACAGACTGGATTAAGAAAATGTGGCACATATACACCATGGAATACTATGCAGCCACAAAAAAGGATGAGTTCGTGTCCTTTGTAGGGACATGGATGCAGCTGGAAACCATCATTCTCAGCAAGCTATCGCAAGAACAGAAAACCAAACACTGCATGTTCTCACTCATAGGTGTGAATTGAACAATGAGATCACCTGGACACAGGAAGGGTAACCTCACACACTGGGGCCTATTGTGGGGAGGGGACAGCAGGGAGGGATAGCATTAGAAGACATACCTAATGTAAATGACGAGTTAATGGGTACAGCACACCAACATGGCACATGTATACATGTGTAACAAACCTGCACGTTGTGCACATGTACCCTAGAACTTAAAGTATAAAAATAGTAAAAAAAAAAAAAAAAGAAACTCACTCAAAACTGCACACCTACATGGAAACTGAACAATCTGCTCCTGAATGACTACTGGGTAAATAACGAAATGAAGGCAGAAATAAAGATGTTCTTTGAAACCAATGAGAACAAAGACACAATGTACCAGAATCTCTGGGACACAGCTAAAGCAGTGTTTAGAGAGAATTTTATACAGCTAAATGGCCAAAGGAGAAAGCAGGAAAAATCCAAAATCAACACCTTAACATCACAACTAAAAGAACTAGAGAAGCAAGAGCAAACAAATTCAAAAGCTAGCAGAAGACAAGAAGTAACTAAGATTAGAGCAGAACTGAAGGAGATAGAGACATGTAAATCCCTTTAAGAAACCAATGAATCCCAGAGATGGCTTTTTGAAAACATTAACAAAATAGGTAGATCACTAGCCAGGCTAATAAAGAAGAAAAGCGAGAAGAATCAAATAGACACAAAAAATGATAAAAGGGATGTCAACACTGATCCCACGGAAATACAAACTACCATCAGAAAATACTACAAACACCTCTATACAAATAAACTAGAAAATCGGGAAGAAATAGATAAATTCCTGGACACATACACCCTCCTAAGACTAAACTAGGAAGAAGTCGAATACCAGAATAGACCAACAACAAGTTCTGAAATTGAAGCAGTAATTAATAGCCTACCAACCAAAAAAAGTCTCAGAACCAGAAGGATTCACAGCCAGGTTCTAACAGAGGTACAAAGAGAAGCTGGTACCATTCTTTCTGAAACTATTCCAAGTGACAGAAAAACAGGGACTCCTCCCTAACTCATTTTATGAGGTCAGCATCATCCTGTTACCAAAACCTGGCAGAGACACGACAACAGCAAAAAATTTCCGGCCAATATCCCTGATAAACATTGATGTGAAAATCCTCAATAAAATACTGGCAAACTGAATTCAGCAGTGCACTAAAATGCTTATCCACCATGATCAAGTCGGCTTCATCTCTGGGATGCAAGGCTGGTTCAACATACACAAATCAAATCCATCACATAAACAGAACCAAGGACAAAAACCACATGATTATCTCAATAGATGCAGAAAAGGCCTTCGATAAAATTCAACACCTCTTCACGCTAGAAACACTTAATGAACTAGGTACTGATGGGACATATCTTGAAACAATAAGGGCTATTTATGACAAACCCACAGCCAATATCATACTGAATGGGCAAAAGCTGGAAGCATTCCCTTTGAAAACTGGCACAAGACAAGGATGCCCTCTCTCACCACTCCTATTCAATATAGTATTGAAAGTTCTGGCCAGGGCAATCAGGCAAGAGAAAGAAATAAAGCATATTCAAATAGGAAGAGAGGGAGTCAAATTATCTCTGTTTGCAGATGACACGATTGTATATTTAGAAAGCCCCATTATCTCAGCCCAAAATCTCCTTAAGCTATAAAGCAACTTCAGCAAAGTCTCAGGATATAAAATCAATGTGCAAAAATCACAGCATTCCTATACACCAACAATAGACAAACAGAGAGCCAAATCATGAGCAGACTCCCATTCACAATTGCTACAACGAGAATACAATACCTAGGAATCCAACTTACAAGGAATGTGAAGGACCTCTTCAAGGAGAACTACCAACCACTGCTCAAGGAAATAAGAGAGGACACAAACAAATGGAAAAATATTCCATGTTCATGAATAGGAAGAATCAATATTGTGAAAATGGCCATACTGCTCAAAGTAATATATAGATTCAATGTTATCCCCATTAAACTACCATTGACTTTCTTCACAGAATTAGAAAAAACTACTATAAATTTCATATGGAACCAAAAAAAAAAAAAAAAGCCCGCATAACCAAGACTATCCTAAGCAAAAGTAATAAAGCTGGAGGCATCATACTACCTGACTTCAAACTATACTACAAGGCTACAGTAACCTAAATAGCATGGTACTGGTACCAAAACAGATATATAGACCAATGGAACAGAACAGAGGCCTCAGAAATAACGCCACACATCTACAACCATCTGATCTTTGACAAACCTAACAAAAGCAAGCAATGGGGAAAGGATTCCCTATTTAATAAATGGTGTTGAGAAAACTGGCTATGCATATGCAAAAAACTGAAACTGGACCCCTTCCTTATACCTTATAAAAAAATTAACTCAAGATGGATTAAAGACTTAAATGTTAGACCTAAAACCATAAAAAATCTTGAAGAAAACTTAGGCAATACCATTCAGGACATAGGCATGGGCAAAGACTTCATGACTAAAAAACCAAAAGCAATTGCAACAAAAGACAACATTGACAAATGGGATCTAATTAAACTAAAGAGCTTCTGCACAGCAAAAGAAACTATCATCAGAGTGAACAGGCAAACTACAGAATGGGAGAAAATTTTTGCAATCTATCCCTCTGACAAAGGGCTAATATCCAGAATCTACAAGGAACTTAAACAAATTTACAGCAAAAAAACCCAAACAATCCCATCAAAAAGTGGGCAAAGGATATGAATAGACACTTTTCAAAAGAGACATTTATGTGGCCAATGATATTGATTCTTCCTGAAAAAAAGCTCATCATCACTGGTCATTAGAGAAATGCAAATCAAAACCACAATGAGATAGCATTTCATGCCAGTTAGAATGGCGATCATTAAAAAGTCGGGAAACAACAGATGCTGGAGAGGATTTGGAGAAATAGGAACGCTTTTACACTGTTGGTGAGAGTGTAAATTAGTTCAACTATTGTAGAAGACAGTGTGGTGATTCCTCAAGGATCTAGAACCAGAAATACCATATGACCCAGCAATCCCATTACTGGGTATATATCCAAAGGATTATAAATCATTCTACCATAAAGACACATGCACACATATGTTTACTGCAGCACTATTCACAACAGCAAAGACTTGGAGCCAACCCAAATGCCCATCAATGATAGAATGGATAAAGAAAATGTGGCACATATACTCCATGGAACCATAAAAAATACATATACTCCATGCAGCCATAAAAAAGGATGAGTTCATGTCCCTTTCAGGGACATGAATGAAGCTGTAAACCATAATTCTCAGCAAACTAACACAGGAACAGAAAACCAAACACCACATGTTCTCACTTATAGGTGGGAGTTGAACAATGAGAACATATGGGCACAGGGAGGGGAACATCACCCACTGGGGCCTGTCAGGGGGTTAGGGGCAAGGGGAGGGATAACATTAGGAGAAATACCTAATAGATGACAGATTGATGGGTGCAACAAACCACCATGTCACATGTATACCTATGTAACAAATCTGCCTGTTCTGCACATGTTTCCCAGAACTTGAAGTATAATGGAAAAAAAACTTCAGCAACCCGTATTTTAAACATATGTGCTATCATCCAGGCTTCGTTGTCCCATTGATAGAGCACAGGTAGAATAGATTTAGCATAATTCTCAAGGGCCTTAGGGTTTTCAGAACGGTATTTGCTTTCACTTTGTATTTCAGCATTTGCTTCCACTTAAAGTCACCAGCTGCATTAGCCCCTAAGAAGAGAGTCAGCCTGCCCTTTGAAGCTTCAAAGCCAGACATTGACTTCTCTCTAGCTATGAAAGTACAGGATGGCATCTTCTTCCAATAGAAGGCACTTTGGCAACATGGAAACTCTGTTTAGTGTAGCCATCTTCATCAATTATGTTAACTAGGTCTTCTGGATAACTTACTGCAGCTTCACATCTGCACTTGCTGCTTCACTTTGCACTTTTATGTTACAGAGACAACTTCTTTCCTTAAACTTATTAACCAACTCCTGCTAGCTTCAAACTGTCCTCTGCAGCTTCCTCACCTCTCTCGGCTTCCTAGAATTGAAAAGAGTTAGGACCTTGCTCTGGATTATGATTTGGCTTAAAGAAATAGAGTTACTGGTTTGATCTTTTATCGGGACCACTAAAACTTTCTGCCTATCAGCAATAAGTCTGTTTTCCTTTTTTATCATGTGCGTGCTTACTTGAGTGACACTTTTAATTTTCTTCAATAACTTTTCCTTTGCATTCACAACTTGACTAGCTGTTTAGTGCAAGAGGACTAGCTTTTGGCCCGTCTTGGTTTTTGACATGCCTTCCTCACTAAGCTTCATTGTTCCTAGTTTTTGATTTAAAGTGAGAGATGTGCAGCTCTTCCTTTCACTTGAACACTTAGAGGCCATTGTAGGGTTATTAATTGGTCTCATTTCGATATTGTAGTGCCTCAGGGGATAGGGAGACCCAAGGAGAGGGAGATAGATGGGGGAATGTCTGGCTGGTGGAGCAGTTCAAATAGGCAGAACATTTATTCATTAAATGTGCTGTCTTATCTGGGTGTGGTTTGTTGTGCCCCAAAACAATGACAATAGTAACATTAAAGATCACTGATCACAAATGACCAAAACAGGTATAATAATAATGAGAAAGTTAGAAATATTGTGAGAATTACCAACATGCAACACAGAGACCCAAAGTGAGCACACACTATTGGAATAATGGCACCAATAGACTCGCTTCGTGCAGGATTGCCAAGAACCTCCAGTTAGTAAAACGTGTAGTATCTGCAAAGCACAATAAAGTGAAGTACAATAAAAAGAGGTATGCCTATATATTTTTTCATTCTTTGATTCAAGAAATCTTGAAAACATACAATGTGTCCTACATATACAACATATTCCTTTAGGTAGGTAACAAAAAGACAATTTATAAATTAAGCCTCATGCCTTAGATTCAATCCTGAAAATAATACTGTTTCTCTCCAAAGGTCCCTCTACTCACTCCTTCACAATCTGTTCCCTCCACCTACTGGACATACCAGCTGCCTTGGTGACCAGCCCATGGCAAGGGAAAGACCCAAAAGATAAAACTAAAGGATAAAACACTCAGAAAAGACACAAATTAATAAGATATTTGGCTAAATATTAAATAGGGGAAAATGCACAAAACTCTTGGAGTAACTGTGCTGTCATGAACATTCTCTCCAGTTCCATGGGACAGAGGATAAGTGTGAAGAGGATTCATTGCAACAAGTGTGCATAAGTGCCTAAGTATTCACTTCTGGTGATTCACTTTAATGAAGTGGAACAATGACATAAATTAGTCAAATCAGCTTTAAATTGCTACATGTGCTTATGCTTGTATTAAAATCAGCATGCTTATCTGAACACATATAAGCATGACATTGTGGGCCTGTGGCCAGAAGGATGCCAGGGAGGACATCGAAATCCAGCAGAGAAAACCCGTAAGGCAAAAGATAAAGGCTTGGATGTTCATCACTTGCTGGTATTAGACAGGCTGCTCTGAGGTAAATAGGTCACCAATTAAGGGGACAAAAGCCTCCAGTTCTGGAAAAAGCTCTGTGAACTAGGGTATGGTCTCATTTCGATATTGTAGTGCCTCAGGGGATAGGGAGACCCAAAGTGAGCACACACTATTGGAATAATGGCACCAATAGACCCTAGCTATGTGAACTAGGGTATGTTGTTTTTCCTTTCTGGAGTTAAATGACAGAGTTAGACAAGACAACCTTTGAAACCTCTTCTGCCACTTACATCTCACAACTAGTCTCCCAAACTTAAAACAACAACAACAACAACAAAAAAAACAAAAACAAAAAAAAAATGCATCATTTAATTGATAATTAAGGAGTGAGTGCCTTTCCAGTCCCATTGTCAGTTTTGACCCAGATGCTTGCATTACTAAAGGTGTCAATGATTTTATCCTTGTAAAACACTTTCTTAAAGAAAGCCGTGCACTTATTAACCTTACAGATTTGGAAGCCTGTTAACAGGGGGGCATTTGCTCCCTCTAATCTATACACTCAGAATGATTTGTCTCCCATATGCCTGGCCAGGGCAAGATTGTTGCTAGGAAGTTAAACATCCTGTTACTCAGCACCATAAACAGGAAGATAGCAGATGTGCGAAATCAGCCAGGTGGCAGAGATCTAACAGTGACAACACTCCTAATGTGTGCAAGCATGCAGTTTCCTTTTGCCCTTTGTGATTTCTTACCCATCCTCCAAATTAATTTTTGGCACGCTTTGTGGATAAATGTTGTTGAATTTCTGTGATGGGCTCTATACCCATTGTCAGATTGCATACAACACAGTGGAATCATGCTTTTAAAAAAATACTTTATTAGTAGAATTCACACAAAACCACTTCAGCACAACATTCTATGGTAGAAAATAAGAGTCTAAGTGAGTTTGTGTATATAGATATATAAACACACATATTACATTAGGATGTATATTTATAGACTCATCTATTTTTCTCTTTTAGAGATAATTTGGAAACTGATTATTAGAAAAATAAAATGTCACCTTCTAGGTACAACACCCTGTAATCAAGCACAATAGCAATTTTTCACATTGTATAGCCTTTAACAGTCTAAAAAGAACTTGCCATATATTACATGTGTCACCTCTGCAATAAGCTGGTATTATTTGTAGACCAGAAACCAAATATTAGAGTAGTTAATTTGGGCCTGCTGGTCTTGACACATCTCTTCCCTCCAGATTCTTTATGCTAACAACATAAATTTCAGGACCCAAAAGATAAGGCTAGAGATTGATCAATAGGTTTTCCTGTCAAATGGCCAGAAATCACCCACACAGCTTCTAGGTTTGTCTGAGGGTGGGTTTTTCCAACTGTCTAAATGGTTTTTAACTGCAGACCTGTGTCTCTCTTCAAAGACAAGGAGGAGTGTGGGGGGCAGTGTGACAGGGCTATTGTCAATATGTACCTGGCCAGACACCTCCTGAGAAGTGAAAGCCCCCATCCCTTTCTTTGCTTCACTAGGAACAAACACGTTGAATCCCTGGGGACATCCAGTCACTACTCTCTTAAGTCCCTCAGTACATGGAAGGGTGGGTTTCTTCCTGTTCTTGCATAGAAACATAAAGAGCAGGAAAGCATGATATCTAAACAAAAGAAGGCCATTTCATGGGAGATTTATAGATGATACCTGGTCTTCTTTCAGCAGATATGCAGCCTATCATGTGGGAACAAGCACAGACATGGATCTACATGTCCTTCCTATATGACAGTCACAATCTGCTAATTTATCTCCCGTCTGAAAATGACCTTATAATGGTGTGGATCTCAGGACCCAGGTAGGGAATTTTCCTCCAAGTTCTCAAAGACAGAGATTGACTCCTCCAGATTCACCATTGATGAGTAGTAAAGTTGGAATTTGAATCCTGACTTCTTGACTCTGAGTTTAACTCCCTCATACATTCATAAACCGTAATTATAAAATTTACTAGGCCAATTTTTAGACAACTGGCACCCTGTGGCACCATTTGAATTCTGGATGTAACCAGAACGAAAGTGAGCTCAACCTTTAGACTCCCCAGTTGAATAAGCCGACACTTTGCCTTCTTTGCTTGAGCTACTTTAACTTTGGTTTCTTGTTACTCCATAAATTTTCATAATGCTGCATGAGCCTTCCAATTCTGCAAACAAGTGTGTGGCTATGAAGTAATAGTAATTAACATGTACTGATAGAGAACTATGTGCCAAGTGCTGTGCTGAATGCTTTGCATATGTATTCATTTGCCCTCAGAATAATGAGGCAGATGTTGTTATTGTCCTCATTTTCAAGATGAAGAAACTGAGGCACAGAGGAGTTAGTATATTCCCCAAGATCATGTATCTAGTAAGAGTCAGATCCAAGATTCAAACCCTGGCAGTGAGATGCCACGGTCCCCACTCAAAACTGCATTGCCATACAGACCCCTTTATTTGTGTGTACATGTGTGTCTTAACTGTGGTATTGAGAGGTAGATGATGAAGAAGCTGAAGCTTCTAGCTTGTTAGTCATTTTCGGCAGAGCAGACTCTGATCTCAGGTTGCCCAGCCACAGAGCATGCTGAGAATCCCTTCCAGGGAGAAGTTGGTGAGTTGAGACTAAGCCACTGGACCAAGGATCATAGCAAGGGAGCCTGGGGACTTTGGGAAAGTGGTGAATCATAGCATCTGTCATTGAACAGGAAGTCTAAGTGAAATAAGAGAAGGATTTCTGAGGAAGCAGAATCTAGCCCAGGGAAGGCAAAGAGGATTAAATTGACAGGTGTGTCATCCAGGCCTCCTTGCCCCCACCCCATTCTCCATGTATACCTTTAATCTAAGCAGTATTTAAGACTAAGTGTAATTTGTTTTACAGAGTCAGTCTTCTATTGCTGGGCACTTGGGATGTTTCCCTTTTCTAAAAAACGATTAGTAGCAATGCCACAAAGAACATATTTCAGAAATTTCCCAATTATTTTCTAAGTCTCACTTCCTCGGAGAGGACTTATTGAGTGAGAGGTATACACATCTTAATTCTTGACACATATTGCCAGATTGTCTTTCTGGAAACTTTTCAGGTAACTAACTCCACCACTATGCAAATACATGTTTTGTGTACTTTTGCAGTGTTTATCAGCCTTTTTACTCTTTGAAAATAACATTTGAAAACATACCTCATTTTATCATTCTTTTTCTTTTTCTTTGGGTTATTGAACCTGGTAGATACCTCATTTTAATTTGTGCTTTTTTTTGTGCTAGTGAGATTGTTCCTATATTGGCATTTGGGCCATTGGATATTAAAATTTTTTTCTTATTTATTTTCCAGCAACAAATATGTTAGACTACATTTTGATTGCAAGTGACAGAAACACAACAAACTCAAGATTTATTGGACCTGGAGATGTACCTGCTTTTGGGCAAGTCTAGAAGCAGGATTTCAAATTGTATAATCACATAATAGATAAATGATGATAGATAGATAGATAGATAGATAGATAGACAGATAGATAGATAGATGGATAATCTTTCTCTCATCTCTTTTCTTACTTTTCTTAAACTTTCCTCACTGTATTAGTCCATTTTCTGTTATCCACTGCTGATAAAGACATACCCAAGACTGGACAATTTACAAAAAGAAGATTTAATGGACTCACAGTTCTGCATGGCTGGGGAGGCCTCACAATCATGGCAGAAGGCAAAAGGCATGTCTCACATGGTGGCAGACAAGAGAAGACAATGACAGCCAAGTGAAAGGGATTTCTCCTTATAAAACCATCAGATCTCGTGAGACTTATTCACTACCACAAGAATAGTATGGTGAAATTGTCCCCATGATTCAATTATTTCCCACTGGGTCCCTCCCACAACATGAGGGAATTACGGGAGCTGCAATTCAAGATGAGATTTCAGTGGTGACACAGCCAAACCATATCACTCTTGTAGCAGCAAAAATGACTCTAGGCTTACATTATCCTTGCAGCTAGTGATTCCCAGAAAGAAGAGGTGGGAGGCTGATGGTGTTCCTTTTATTTTATACCATACGCAATAGCTTACAACAACTGAAAAAGATGGACTCATTGGGAACATGCCAACGCCTCGATTAATCAGTGTGTCTAAGGGGTGAGGTATTCTAATTTTTCACATGTCCCTTCTTGAGGTAGGAAAAGTAGAACCATGATGTTGACAATTTCATCAGGTAGTAAAAGGAATTTTCCCAGAGGAAAATTATACAAATGAGAGGGAAACATTACTAGGCTGGCAAAACAAAAGATGACCACCAAATTATTATTCTCTACTTAAAGATGAAGTGCTCATTTTTTTATTGATTTGGAAAGCTTAGTACATATTGAGTATACTAAAATTTGAACTACATTTTATAAATTGTGTATGTTTATTCACAATTTGTCACTTGTCCTTTTACTTTCTTTCTGGTATATTTTTTTTTTTCCTTACAGAAATGTAAAAATTTTATGTAAGCCCCACGGTTCAGTGAGCTTTCTCAGAGCTGCCATTCCTCACCCATGTCTCATATTTCAGGGTCACCCAACACCTCACCCTACAGGGCAGAACAGTTAAGTATGTTAAAGCTTTGGTTCCTCACCTACCTCAAAGAGATTTTCTGGCATTGATCACTCTCTTCATCTAAAAAGTGAGTAACAATAGTATCATAAGGGTATACAGTCATATAGCAGAATATTATTTTGTTTTTGGAAACACATGCTAAAAGTGTCAGGATGTCTATGATCTATTTTGAACTGGTTTGAAATGGTTCACCTAAAAAATTAAATAATGAAAGCAAGGTAGATAGGGTAAATGGATTAAAATGGAAACAAGGTTGAATCTAGATGGTGAGTAAATGAACTGATAGTTCTACTTTTCCATTTTTTTTTTAAGAGACAAGGTTTCTCTCTATCACCCAGGCTGGAGTGCAGTGGTATGATCATAGTTCACTGCAGTCTTGACCTCCTAGGCTCAAGCAATCCTCCTGCCTCAGCCTCTTGAGTACACTTTTCCTTATTTTAACATTTTCTTTTCTATTTGAAAAGATTTTTTTAAGAGAGCAAGATGAAGGATCCCTGGACAGTCATGGAGCAAGTGCATTATTTACTGTACCTGTCTTCCTGTCTGTCAGCTCCGCTGACGGTCTGTCCCAGGAGCCATTTGGGGGGTTGTGTTCTAGATAAAGTACTATGGAGTATGCTCTTCAGAAACTCTGCAGAAATTGCCCCTGAATGTGGATTTTTTTTTTTTTTTTTGGAGTAGGGAGAAGGTGTTGGTGCTATGGAGAGTCTGTGAACCTCCTCAAAGCCTTACTTCCAGGTTATCCTTAGAAAGCTGTACAAGGTGGCGGTCACACTGCATGATGACCTGAGCGTGGACTTTGACTTCTGTGGTTTCAGAATCATGTTTTTCACAAGTCTCAATTTTGTTCAGAACATTTAGGTAAAACAAGAGCCAGCTTTTTATTAAAAAGAGAAAACAATTTGTCCTAGAGCTTACTAACATTAATTCAGAAAAAACCATGAATTCCTTGGCAGGGTTATCCCTTTTCAAAAGGAGTATGAAAAACTGTAGTCATCTTTGAAGAATACTAGCCTAGAGAAAGAACCATCATAAATCTGGACCCTGGAGGAAAACTGTGAAAAGTTTAAGGATGAAATAACTTCCTAAGAATAAGACTTGAGTGAAGAAAGCTCTGAACACAAAGAGCAAGCGTAGTTAGTGCTGAAATTATAGGAATGATTCATTCACCAGAAGATGAATCAAGAGTTACTATATCATGAGCAGCTTTTCCAACAGAATGTCAAGCCCAGAGCCAACCCCAATGTGGTCCCTCACCAATAGGTGGACTTTCATACTGAAAACAGTCCTCTCCCCTCCCCTCAGGTCTCATCTGTGCTACCACACTACCAGATTATGTTCAGCCATCTCTTTCTCCGCTCTGAATTCATTGTTGCTGGCGGATCCAAGGGGCAATTTCTGCAAAGAGGACCTTATTCTCCTTCTCTTTATACTTCTTCTCCTCTAAATTCAACCCCACCACTACTCCCACCAGCTTCACACCCTTAGACTAGAAAAGAAATTGATTGCGATTAACCTTCAAACAAGTCAAATAGTGCACTTCTAGAACCATACTGAGCAACTTGGGGCCTCCTTTTGTCTCTTTCAAAAACCGGTTTTGGAATTACTTTTATTTTATTATTATTTTAAGAAACTGCTGCTGCAGAGGAGACCTTCCTTTTGCCCTAATTGGAGTTTGATGGGACTATAATTCTCAATGTTTTAAAAATAGTATTACATACAACTTATGAGTAATATTTTCAATTATTTTATCCTTTAGTTAATATAAAGACTGTATTTCAATTTTTAATTTAAATCATCATTATAACCTGGACAATAGTAGTAGTAATATATATGTAGTTCAGATATGAGTGTTGTTTCAAACTTTAAAGGGAGTTTTTGTTTACCTAGAGCTGTACTTCCTATAGTTGTAAAGCAAATGTAAAAGCTTATTATCTGAATGAATAGTGATTAGTGATTGGTCTCCGAGAGATATCTGCACTCCCAAGTTCATTGCAGCATTGTTCACAAAAGCCAGATAGAAACAACCTAAATGTCCATTGATGGATAAGTAGGTAAACAAAATGTAAAATAGATATAGATATGCATAAGATATACAGTGCAATATTATCCAGCCTTGAAAAAGGAAGTCTGACATATATGACAACATAGATGAACCTGGAGGACCTTAAGCTAAATGAAAATGAGCCAGTCACGAACGACAAAGACCACATGATTCTACTTATATGAGGTATCTAAAATAGCCAAACTCATAGAAATGGGCTAGAGCATGGTGGTTGCTAGGGGATGGGGGAGGGTAAGTGGGGTGTGGCTGTTCATCAGGTGTAAAGCTTCAGTTATACAAGATGAATAAGTGCTAGAGATCTGCTGTGTAACATTGTACCTATAATTAATGATATTACATTGTGATCAAATTTATCAAATTTAGTGCATGTTTTTAAACTTCTCTTTTATACTTAGAAATTTCTACCTCTGCATTTTAAAATCTTTCTTGTAAATTGTGTCCTAGAGCATTTATAATTTTATGTTTTAATCCATATTGAAGTTTTTGTGTGTGTGTTAGTTCAGCTAACTACTATAACAAATAAACCCCCAAACCTCAGTGGTTCAACAAATTAAAAGTGTACTTATTACTTATATCATAAACCAATGCAGATGTTAGCTGGGTAGCCTTCTGTATGAACCTACAAGAACCCAGGTTTCTTCCATCTTGAGTCTATAAACTCCTCTAAGTCAATGAAATCCTCTCCAATGACATAGAGGGAAGAACATGGCAAAATGTTTATAGAAGGTTATATGGACCAGTCATGGAAGTGACATACATCACTCCCGCCCCCATTCCGCTTTGTCTATGGATTATGTCCATAGACAAATCAAACAGTAAGGGAGCCTGGAAATTCCAGGAGAGAAAGAAAACAGGCTTTGGGGAACACAGAGAAGTATCTGTCATAGTTATGCATAAGTTTTTGTAAAATGAGAAGTATGGATCTTCCTCACGTGAAATTTTGGGGCCTTGTAGCTTAAGTCATTTCTCATTTCTTCCGTTATCATCACATTATCATCAATTGTTTCAATCGTATATATTTACCTTTTATTGTAAGTCTTCCAGGACCAGATCTGGAGAACGTTGCTGGCAGCCTATGATACTTCATCATCGTCTCTGACTTGCAAAGTTTCTAGACTGGATCTTAAGTTGTGCCATCATTCCATTTATGGAGGTACTATGGAGGAGGCAATATGGTTTTCAGGCTACACAGTAGCTGAGGAAAAAGAAGGATGCCTTTGTTGAGTCATGTCCATGAGAGCCAGGATGAGGTTTGCTTATGCCAATGGAACATGATAACATCTCCCTTCTCCATTTACAGAATTCAGAATTCTCAGTAATACACATTTTCTCTCATAATCTGGCTCCAGCCTATTTCTCTGGTTTTGCAGTTAGAGATAGCATTATGCTCACTATGCTTATTTTACCTTTGTGAAAGCCAAGCACTTGAATAATTTACCCCTGATTATTCAGCAAGTTTTGGGAACAGCCAGCACCAGAATTAAAATCTCCCATATCTTATAAGTCTACTGTGCTTTTCACCACCAGCAACCTGGATTTTGCATGGGAAGCTTGTCTCTACATATCTCAACTCACTGTTTCTGAACACTTGAGAAATAGTGCATCAGCAATCACAGATACTGAGACAAGCGAGTGGGGCCTGTTACTCTTCTCCTTCCCTCTGAGTGACTCCTGATTTGAGGAAAGAGGTGGATGAACATGTGCAAAATTCCTTCCTCTCTACTTCTTTCATTAGATTGTGTCAGTGATGGCAATGACCAGGTGAACATGAATGTCTGCCTGTAAAATCCGTAACTCATTTTTATTTTATTTTATTTTTTATTTTTGAAACAGGGTCTCGCTCTGAGACAGGGTCCAGCCTCTCCACACAGGCTGGAGTGCAGTGGGGTGAACACAGCTCACTGTAGTTTTGATCTCCTGTGCTCAAGGGATCCTCCCACTTCAGCCTCCCAAGTAGCTGGGACTACAGGGTGCACCAGGCCTGGCTAATTTTTTATTTTTTGTAGAAATGAGGTCTCAATATGTTTCCCAGGCTGGTCTTGAACTCCTGGGCTCAAGCAATACTCCCACCTCGGCCTCTCAAAGAGCTGGGATTACAGGCCTGAGTCACGGCACCCAGCAAAAATCTGTAATTCTGTACATCAAAAGTACAATGGGAAGTCCCATTATCATATCAGTGAACATGAGATACTTAGTCCCTTTATTCCTCCATCATATCACCAACCTTCTATATAGTCTTGGGAAAATAGGTACAGAAATGGAATGTATTACACTCGGGAACCACGTGAATGACGTCCCAGTCGAGAACATGGTGTCTTCTGTCGGGCAGCATCTGTGCATGATTACAAATAGTCTGGAACTTCTAGGAATGAGTAAGGCTGAGCTGAAGGGTTTATGTGATGCCTCCACCCTTATGCCCCTTAGAAATTATAGAAACGTTCCTGTCCAATCATTTGAAAAAGGAGGTACACATGAAGGTCTAAGAAATACATTATGCATTTGTAGTCCTTTTGGGAATCTCAACTAATTCTGGATAAAAATTAAATATCAACCCAGATGTCATTTGGGTAAGTATAAGAAGCCAGGTATGAGAAATGAAGCAGAGAGGCAGGGACATGTCCAAAGCCAGATAAAAATTGAATTCCTGAGTCCTTTTTTGCTCTCATATTATTTTCATCAAAACCAGAAACCTCACATCTTTATGTCTCCTCTCTAGTAAATAAAATCAGCTTGAGGGAAAAAATGCCCTCAGGATGGAGAGTTCACATTGTTTCTGACTCCAGCACATATTCCTTGTGATTTTTTTTCAAACCTTCTCAGGTGAGAAAGGAAGTGGTTTGGGGCCAGTAAGGGTTGCTGACATTCCAGTGTTGTTCTTTCAGGGGCTTGCATTTAGCAACTAAGGGTCTTAAAACTCCTTCCAGGCAGAAGTCTGCTGGGTTCTGGTCGGTGAAAGCTTCGACCTGCCAGAGGATGATGCTAAGAAGAAATGACAGAGAGGTACGTGCGGGTCAGCAGTCTGGGGCCTCACAGAGGTGTGCGTCACCAGCATCTGACACTAATTTTAGGAATTTCAGCCTTCTAACTGTTGTTCCATGGTATGATAGCCATCTCTTTGTCTGCATATTCCTCTGATATGAATTAGAAATCTCAAATAAGGTTCACTTTCTTTTGCACTTACTGCTTTTCCGATGCTGACGCTGGGGGAAAAAAAACAATGTTGCGCAGATTCATTTTTAATAATTCCCTTAAAAGAGAGGTCAAGGAAGCTTTTCTGGGAAGTTCCTTGAGAGCCAACTTGAGGGCTGATTTATCTGTCTCGGGTGGTGCCAGGAATACAAAGGCTGACTAGTTAAGTTTTGTGGAGTTGTTCCTATTCCAGAATATCTGTAATGGGAATAGCGGTCCCCATCTGTCTAAAGTGGCCTGGATATCATTCAACAGATAGACAGTTTAGCTCAAGGGTCATAGATCCCACCCATTTATTTATTTACTTTTTTTCTGTACCCACCAGCACCTCCCTCTGATTCGAAGAAATGTCACAGTATAGTGGAGAGATAGTGAACTTTTGAGCTAGAAAATTGGAGCTTGAATCCTGAAATTACCACCCATTATCGGTGGGAGCTTAGGAGAATTACTTAATTTTTCTGAACTCCCCTTCTTCATTGTAGAGTTGCTAGAAGAAAGAAGTGACCGAATGTACAGTGTATAGATAGTAGGGGTTTCATAAATTATATTTTCTCCCCACTCCCCATCTCAAAGTATAAAAGTGCTAAATAACAATGTCAGAGGTGGTGGTCCATGTAAGTGGTGGAATAAACAATATCCAGTTGATTTAATTTACATATGTGTCATTTACTCACTCACTCATTGAACGTACATTGAGTGCTGTCTTGGTTTTGTTATAAGAGATGAGAATCAGAGATGAGTAAGACTTGGACTCTGATACTCCACTTCCACTCCTAATCCTGGAGAAAGTGAGGGGCGGATGCCTCTCGGTGATGCAGTGAGCCAAACTCAGAGGCATTAATGACCAGTAGATTCAAAGCCAAAGTAGGACTGAAGTGCTGGGGTTATCTGTGCTGGTCAGCATCCTTAGGGCCAGCCCTGGGCTCCAGGCCCCTTGGTCTCCTGGTGATGACACAGGACCACTATTTTGCTGACTGACACACAAATGGCTCCCAAATGAAATTGGGTCCACACTGATTTGGATTACTGAGTAGACTGTGAAAATGACTGAGACTTCCTTCTTTTGCACATCTCTTTTCAAAAGCTTTTGAGGGTGGATAAGATGACCCCAGACTAACACTGGAGGAGGCCTGCTGGGTCTGCATGAAACATTTGTCTTTTTTGGCAGGCTGGAATTCAGTGGGTGAAGTTGTGCGTGTAGTGCATATGTTTGCCTGTGACACGGCACGTGTTTACTTTTGAGTGAACTCACAGAAAAAATGAGTATGTCCTTTTACTCTGGATGTTGTCATTGATAGCATTTTAAAGCTGTTTTTGGTGTTACAATTTTTGCTTCAGAACAATTTAAATGTATGAAGAAGTAAATAATATAATGAATAATTTATAAATGAAAAGCTTTCAGGATAAGGACAGAAGGAGTTATTGAATGCTTACTTATCTACTGATTTCTTTTCTTCATTATGTCCTTGATCCTCAATGCAACTGTACAAGGTAGGTATGATGATCTTCATTTTCATTTTGCATGTAAATAACACTTGGATTTACCCAGAATCATACAGCTAGTAAATGGCAAACCCAGGTCTAAATGGCTCTGAAGCCTGCAAGCTACACAGTGCTTTCTGCAGTGACATCAGTACTATAAGATACAATTAAAATATGTGTACACTATATATGATGAAATTTATAATATGAATATATACAAAGTGCCAAAGAAATCCAACCCTGGAAACAAATTGTTCTCTTAGGGAAGGCATAACATGCTTCACAAGTCAATCGTTTCATTCTAGGGTTCAGAAAATGAAGCTCAGAGAGTTGTGACTTGCCCAACGTGGCAGAGTAGCAAAGTTAAGACAGAACCAAATGCTTAAGTAGTGCCTTTCCTACTAAATAAGAACATGCCATATCATTATGCGCCAAAGTGTTAGGGCTCCATAGCAACTACAAATAATTTATAGGATAACTGAAATGTAAAAAGGCCAAATCTTAGCAGTTCTGGGAAGAAGCTGGATCCCAAGCCATTCATTTACCCAATGACTGGTTGCTCCCAAATGGCAAAACCCAGACCTTGGATCAAGTGCCAAATTAGAAATGAAATGCAGTCATGAGTGGATGATGCTCAAAAAGAGTTCATCTGTTTCCAACTCCAAGACCAGGGTGAGGAAGTTTAAGATGCTGGTGGAATGACAGCATGAGGGATGTTGAGAGATGGTAGACAGGTGCTGTATGCTAATCCAAATACCTTTGAAACCAACCGAATAGTCCTATTGATAGTTGCTTTTTTATTCTTTTCTTTTTATTTTTTATTTTTTGAGACAGAGTCTTGCTCTGTCACCCAGCTGGAGTGCAGTGGCATGATCTCAGCTCACTGCAACCTCCACCTCCCAGGTTCAAGTGATTCTTCTGCCTCAGCCTCTCAAGTAGGTGGGACTACAGGTTCATACCACCACACCCAGCTATTTTTTTTTTTTTTTTTTTTGTATTTTTAGTAGAGACAGGGTTTCACCATATTGGCCAGGCTGGTCTCAAACTCCTGACCTAATGATCTGTTCACCTTTGCCTCCCAAAGTGCTAGCATTACAGGCATGAGCCACCATGCCCAGTCAGACAGTTGCTTTTTGATAAACACAAAAATTGATGCTTCTGGTCTTAAAGCTTGAAACTTACATTTGTTTTATCTGAGTTCCTTCCTCAGGAAAGGATCCTCAGACCTCTCAAAAAGTTTCAAAGAACTGAAACACACTGGATCATTGTATCCAGACGATGAAATGCCAGGCCCCTCATTCATAATGATTGCTTCCTTAGGCTCCCAAGTTTCTGTTTTCTTATACATAGTTAACATTTCTTCCCAAAGTTACATTACATAAACCTCTAATTTTAGCCAGTCAGGGAAATGGATTTGTGACTGAGCTCCCATCTCCTTGCCTGCAGCACCCGATTAAAGCCTTCTTCCTTGGCAATATTAATCACCTCAGTGATTGGCTTTCTGTGCGGTGAGCAGTAAAACCTAGACTGAACCCCTGGTGTTTTGATAACACTTTTGGGTGATCTGATATGCCTGAGTGTTGCAGTTATCTGTCAATGCATAACAAAACTATTATAAACTTTTGTGGCATAAAAACAACTTTAGAAAAGTAATCATGGATTTTGTGGGTCAGGAATTTAGACAAGGCATAGCAGGAGTGATTTATCTCTGACCTATAATGCCTGAAGCCCCAGCTGGGACAACTCTAAAGGTTAAATATGTCTTTCGCCATATGAACTCTCCACTGGCTAGCTTGGGCTTCCTGCAATCCTGGAAGTCTTTTCTTACATGGAGGCTCTGTGTTCCAAAAGACTAAGGCAGAAACTGCCAGTCCTTTTACAAGCTAGTCCCAGATCATATTTACCATGAAGTATTTGTCACAACTGTCATGGACTATCCAAGAAATAGGGAGAGGGTAGATAGACCCCAGCCTTCAGTGGGAGGGGTGTCAAAGAATTTGGGGCCCTTCTTAATCCACTACATTATGCCATGAGAAGGGAGCATGAAGAAGACCATCTCTATCCCATTCACTGTAATAACAAAAACCCGGGTCTGGCCAGTCCAGAAAGAGGAAGTAATAGGAACACCAAGACCTCGTATGTCAAGAAATTTGGGAAAGCCCAAGACCATTAAGAGGTGGAAAAGGAAGTAAGACAGGTTGTAGCTTTGAGGATATAGAGGAGAGAGGACTGGTTTGAAAATCTGCAAAGTTAACTTACTTGATTTGGGGCAGGCCCATTCAAGGCGAGAGTGTCCATTTTTGTGAAATGGGGTTGATCCTGTCTATTTCATTGGGTTGTTGTAAAGATTAGATAAGATGGTGCTTTAAGGTGAGCCCCCTGAAGCAAACCCTGAAATCAGAATGTGCATGAAAATTGTTAGGATATGTTATCAGGAAAAAACAGTAAAGGAATGAGAAATTGAGACAGATAGGGATAGAAAGCCAAGCAAGCATAAGGTATTAAGCCAAGTCTTATGGAGATTAACTTTGATTTTCTCAGGAAAAGGGTGTAGACAACAACCTTTGTCTACAAAGGAACAGAGAGCTCCCTACCTATCACCTTATGAGTGTTTATATTCCCACAGCTGTAAGTCATTAGGTAAAGGCTGCCCCACATTTGTGTAAATTCCCAGGCACTTTCAGTTCCCCTTGTAGCCAGAAATGCAGCTTCCAGTAGCCTGAGGGCAGCCCTTCAACAAAAGGGATGCTGTTTTAAAAAGTAAAACCTATATGAGAAGTCTGCGTGCAGGAAACACTAAAGCGATTGAGCAAAACACCATAGCAAAGTTATGGTGGTACATACAAATTGATCAGCAGTGTGTGGGCTCTGCTACCCCCTCAAGAAATAGTAATAATTCTTGCTTTTTCTGATGTTGTTGGTGGTGAGTAATACAAATTACTTTATATTCCTCCAAATTCTGAAGGAAAGGACGGATAAAGAAAAATACAGTTTCCTTCAAATCTGTCAGAGGCATGTGAAACAGAGCAACTCCATCTTGAATGGGGCTAGGTAAGATGAGGCTGAGACCTACTCAGCTGTATTCCCAGATGATTAAGGCATTCTAAGTCATAGGATGAGATAGGAGGTTGGCACAAAATACAGGTCGTAAAGACCTTGCTGATAAAACAGATTGCAGTAAAGAAGCCAACTCTAACCCATCAAAACCAGGATAGTCACAAGAGTGACCTCGGGTTGTCCTCACTACTACACTCCCACCAGCGCCATAACAGTTTACAAATGCCATGGCAATGTCAAGAGGTTACCCTATATGGTCTAAAAAAGGGAGGCATGAATAATCCACCCCTTGTTTAGCATATCATCAAGAAATAACTCTAAAAATGGGTAACCAGTAGCCTTCAGGGCTGCTCTATGGAGTAGCTATTCTTTTATTCCTTTACTTTCTTAATAAACTTACTTTCACTTTAGTCAATGGACTCACCCCGAATTCTTTCTTGCACGAGATCCAAGAACCCTCTCTTGGGGTCTGGATTAGGACCCCTTTCCTGTAACAAATCCAGGGCTCTTTTAGTATTGTTAAAGTTTTACAGGCCTTAACTATCTTTATATTATCTGCCTCATATCACTGTTTGGATGGAAAGAAAGCTACCTTTCAAAATTCAAAGCCAGGGATAAGAGAACAGCCTCTCCTTTATCCATCTCCTCTACCGGCCCAAAATACTTGTCAGTTAAGTATATGTCAGCCAGGCTGGCTCTACTCAACCTGAATTGCCTCTGTAGTTTAATCATTACCCTCTAGCTATGGAAGAGGGAGAATTGGCTCCAGCATCTGATCTCTCACTGGAATTACTCAGATCTCTCTGATGGTACTCACAGTCCAGCATTTATTTTGGCCCAGTCATAAATATTTCATTAACATAAAGCCAGTGTGTTCAAACAATCCCAGTCTCTTTTTCTCTTTGAAACACCTTCAGAGTGTTGGCCCAAGTTTATCTGGCAGAGAAATTTCCTCGGCATAGCTGCTGCTTGTGGTTCTCAGCCTTACCTAAGATAAATCTCTAAGTTCTCCTTGTCCCATGGGTTTCATAAAGGGTGGCACTATGAACTGAACACTGTACCTTCACCAAAAAAAAAAAAAAAAAGGGGGACATATTGAAGTCTGAATGCCCAGTACCTCAGAATGTGACCTAATTTGGAAATAGGGTCTTTATAGAAGTAATCAAGTTAAAATAAGGTCATTAGGATGCTCTGTAGTCTTGTATGACTGATGCCCTTAGATAAAGGGGAAATCTGGAAGACACATATACAAAGAGGTAAGATATGTGGTGACACACAAAAAGCATGCTAAGCAGAGAATGGAGTCATGCATCTATTAATACAAGCAACTCTGAGGATTGCTGAGAACTGCCAGAAGCTCAGAAGAGGCAAGGAAAGACTTTTTCCCTAGAGTTACTCTGCTGACACCTTTTAAATGTCTAGCCTTTCAGAACAATGAGACAACAAAATTCTGTTGTTTTAAATCACTCAGTTTGTGGTACTTTGTTGTGGTAGCCCATAAGGACCCTTGCAAGCTACTTCCCAAGTTCTCTCGACCTCAGCATCCTCATTTGGAAAATATGGAGAACAGATTTAATAGCAATAAATCTTCTCTTAAGATGCCCATAACAATGCTTCCCATCCCACATGATTTTCTTCAATTGATCATATTGTTATTCATTAAGTCCTCCCCTTAAATATGAGTAAGTGTGACTCAGTTGTAACCAAGAGGATGAAGTGTAAGTGGCACTGCATGACTTCTGAGGCTAGGACATAATAGCTCTCAGACTATCATCACTTGCTGTGGACTCCTGAGCCCCCACATAAGAAGTCTGAATCTTCTGAAGCTGCCATGTTGGGAGGAAGCCCAAGTCACATGGAGAGGCCACAGGTAGGTAGTTCAGTCAGTAGCCTCTACCTGTGGTCCCAGTAGATAGTCAGCAGCAATCACCAGATATGTCTGTGAAGACGACCCCAGATTACTTTAGGTCCCACCCATGAAGTCTCCCCCACCCATAGAATCTTCCCAGTGCAGACTCCAGACATCCTCAAGCAAAGCCATTTCTACTGTTTTCTTCCTAAATTCCTGACCCACATAACTCATGAACTTGATAAAACAGTTGTTGTGGTATGCCACCAAGTCTGGGAATAATTAGCTATGCAGAAATAAAAACTGGACCATCAACTCTCCAAGATCTTATTGAATAGAGAATCAGAATTGGTCTAGAATATTCTGCATAGGGTATGAAGACATTCTGGGGAGACCAGGTTTGCCTGTGAAAGAGAGGCCCCATTTTCCCACTCTTCACCTCTCCAATTGCCAGAATTTATAGCCAATACCAAATACCAATACCAAATACCAATACCAAAATAATTGCAAGCTTTTCTCACACCTTCAGTCAAATCTCAGAGCATCTCCGCAAAGTTGGTGTGACCGTACTTTTCACAAGCAATTTTTTAGGCTCTCTTAGTCCAAATTCTATTTAATCCACAAATTAGCGGCAACTTTCAGTATAGTTGGACTTCCTCAGTGTTCTTTCCTACTTCCTTATAAACACTACCCTTCGTTCACTTCGGATCAAATTCATTCATTTGACAAAATTGTTGCACACAAACTATGTACATCAATTTTGCCAAGCTTTGGGGAACATGAGGAAGATATACAGAGATTAGTCAGCCCTAAGTCTAGCTCTTAAAGGAATTTACATTTGAGTCAGAGTTAAGGAATATCCAAAAAACTTTGATTTAAGGTAGAAAGTGATGTGTGCCACAAAAGAAAGCAGGCAAAGTGCTGAGAGTGCTGTATAGAGAGAAGTACTCCCTGGTGTGGTGTGCCAGCTATTAAGTTATTGCCTCTTAGCTCCAACCCACCCTTCCACACTCCACTTGCTAATGCTAAGACTGGGACTCTGCAAACTTCATCTTTGCTTTTGAACTGCTCCCTTGTAGGCTTTGCCAATAGTGGGCACTAGAGACTGACTGCAAGGCTGGAAAAGGAAAAAGGAATTTGCTTCACTGGTTTGCTTTCTGTTCCTGTGAGCATTGCCCTAGCAAGTCTTCTTCACCTTGGTAGTGACATTTTGACAATGGTAGTTCGTTCCTGTAGCAGCAGCTGAATCCCGTTTGCAGTCTCTCCAATATCACAGAACCAGCCTCATTGTTACCTCTCAGAGATACCTGCACCAGCTTGTGTCCATTCCTCAGAGCTCTGGAGCCCAGCCGACAGGATTCTCCCCTAAGTCTCTATGTTTTAATAATTCCAACCTTTTCCCTTTGTTCTCTCAGCCCTAGGGGTGGTAGCTGCCTCCCACATTTGCTATGATCTTGAAACCTTAGTATTCCCTTTTTACTCTTTCAGTTACCTAGTTAAAAATTCTGTATATTAAATTCTGTGTTCAAAATAACTAGTGTGATCTTGGCAAGAATGTGGAGAAATTGGATCCTTTTGCACTGTTGGTGGGAATGTAAAATGGCAGCCACTGTAGAAAACAGTATGATGATTCCTCAAAAAACTAAAAATAGAGTTATCATATGATCTAGCAATTCCACTTCTGGGTGTATAGCCAAAAGAATTGAAAGAGAGGATCTCAAAGAGATATTTGTACAGCCATATTGATAGTAGGGCTCACAATAGCCAAGAGGTAAAAGCTACCAAGCGTCCATTATTAGACAAATAAACAAAACGTGGTATATACCTACAATGGGATATTAATTGGCCTTAAAAAGGGAGGAAATTCTGACAAATGCTACCACATGAATGAATCTTCAGGACATTATGCTATGAAATAAACTAGTCACAAAAAGACAAATACTGCATAATTCCACTTATAGGAATCTTGAGTAGTCAAACTCAGAGACAGAAAGTAGAATGGTGTTTCCAGAGGCTGAGGCAGGGGAAAATGGAAAGTTGTTGCTTAATAGGTATATATTTCAGTTTTGCAAGTGAAAAGGTTCTGCAGATTGGTTGTGCAACAATGTGAATAGACTCCATATTACTGAACTGTATGCTTAAAATGGTAAATTTTATTTGTATTTTACCACAATTAAAAGAAAATCTGGCATGAATTCTATCTTTTGAGTGGACCTTGAATAATGTGGCAATTAAAGAAATTTTAGTATTAGTCTTGGTAAAGGTCGGGGAGAGGAAGTGAATAATGTAATAAACAACTTAGATCTTAGTGGCTTCAAAAAATAAAAAGCTGTCTGACCCTGCCACAGTCAATGTGGCCAGAAGGACAGTTTGCTCCACAGGGTCATTCAGGGACTCAGCTTTGCATGAGCTCACCACCTTCAACACATGGCCTCTAAGGTTACCACAGAAGGAACACTGCCCAGAGGATTTATGGCCAGGCTGGATATGCAGACATCACATTTGCCAGATTTTCCATTGGCCAGAACTTAGTTACATGACCCAAATTTAGCTGTACAGGAAGTTGGAAAGTTTTCCTGAGAGCTCAGGTGAAAAATAAAATGAGTTGGGTGAGCATACAGCATTGTTACTACAACTTTAATGAAGGAGAGTGGTATTTAGGATGAGCCTTGAAAAATGAGTCACGTCCTATCTTCATCTCTGTATTTCTTGCCTTTACCAAAGGGTCTAACATAGTTTCTTGATCCGAGCATCTCTTGGATGATGGATGGATGAATCAAAACATGGCTTTCTGTAACCACCAAACTACAAAGTGTCTAGAGAAAGAGAACCAATATATTCTATGTATAGCAGAACTATCGTCTGGTGTCTTCTTTTAGGTTCTGAGAATATAAGATAAAGCTGATTGCCACCACTCAGTACAGTTTTCTTTTCTTTTCCTTTTTTTTTTGAGATGGAGTTTCGGTCTGTCGCCCAGGCTGGAGTGCAGTGGCACAATGTCGACTTACAGAAAGCTCCGCCTCCCGGGTTCACGCCATTCTCCTGCCTCAGCCTCCCGAGTAGCTGGGACTACAGGCGCCCGCCACCATGCCTGGCTAATTTTAAAAATATTTTTAGTATAGATGGGGTTTCACCATGTTAGCCAGGATGGTCTTGATCTCCTGACCTCGTGATCCTCCCACCTAGGCCTCCCAAGGTGCTGGGATTACAGGCGTGAGCCACCACACCCGGCCAGTTTTTCTTTTCTTTCAGCATTAGGAACTAGACACAAAGAAGTTGGTGAGTGGCTTGCTTCCACAGGTCAGTGAGAAAATGAATGGCTTTTATGGCCTAGCCTAATAGCCTCATATCACTTCTATTACTCTATTGATCAAAGCCAAGAATCATGACCCCAAACTGTGACAGAGTCTGGTAGACAATGTTGAGATCCCACATGAAGTCCTTTCCTTCTCATATTGATGTGAATCCTTGGTCCCTCCCAGTTTCTGGCACAAGTGCTGGATATGTGGAGAGTAGGTCATGCCTGTCTTGAGACATGCCTAAGCTTGACTGGCTCATTGAGTCTGGGGAAGATTGCCCATGTATGAAGGCATTTGTCCTTTTCCTTCTTTCTTTCTTTTTTGTTGGCTTGTTTGAGGAGATATTAATAAAAACAAAACCAATAAAAAGAAAATGACTGTAATTAATGCTAATAAAGGTTAGAACCAGATTGCTGAGTGCATCTGTTCAACCTGGCTTTTTGAGTAGTTAGCAAGGGGTTTATTATTGGTTAAGTGGGAGATAGTGAACCAGGGCTATTTCCTACTCCTAGTGTACTTACACATGGATAATAATGGCACAATTTCTGTCCCTAAACTTTGGACAGCTGCCCAGTAGGTTTTCTATGTCAATGTAATCAGGCGTACCCCTACTTGGAGTCTGTGTTTTAGTTATCTATTGCCATGTAACAAACATGCTAAATTTAATAACTTAAACCACAAACATTTCGTTATGCTAATAGATTCTGTGGGTGCTAAATTCAGAAGGGCATGATGGAATCGCTTGTCTTTTCTCCCTGATGTCTGAGGACTTAGCTAAGATGACTTAAACGGCTCAGGGCTGGAATAATCTGGAAGCTTCTTTACTCTCATGCTTGCTGCTTGGGCTGGAATCACACAAAAACTGGACTCAACTGGGACTATCAAGTGGAGGACCTATACCTTGACCTGTCATTTTGCTTGGGTTTCTTACAGCATGAAATTGGGGTTTTGAGAATGACGCAGGCATTCCAAAGACTGAGAAGAAAATGAGTGACCTTTATGACTTAGCCTCAGAGGTCACCTAATATGACTGCTATTACTCTATTGGTCTAAACAGTCATAAGCTCACTTGGATCACACTGAGCACAAGGAGAGGAGACGTAGACCCTCAAGATGAGTGGTGTAGCAAAGGATTTCCAGCTGACTTTTTTAAGCCACCACATTTAAATTTACTCATGTTTATGGTAACCAAATTCTCTTGATCCTACCTTCAAAATGTATCCCAAATCCAACCACTTCTCACTACCTCCATTGTCATCACACTGGCCCCAAGATTTTTACCTCTAGTTATTGCAATAACCTGTTAACAAGAATCCCTGCTTTCACCTCACCTTCCCCAAAACTATTTCCAACAAAACTACAAGAGTGATCCTATTTAGTCATTGGTCATATGATGCCATTCTTTGGCTCAAACCCTCAATCATTCCCCATTGTTCTCAGAGGAGAAGAATAAGTTCTTCTGGTGGCACACAAAGGTCAGTACAATCTGGCTCCCTGTCACCTCTCTTTCCTCCTTTCCTACTGCTCTCCCCATTGCCCCCTCTCTAATAGCCAAACTGGCCTCTTTGCTGTTCCTAGAACACATTGAACATAGTCACACCTCAGGGCCTTTACATTTGCTGTTTCCTCTGCCTAGAATGCTTTTCCCCCAGATATCTGCATGGTTCAGTTTACTCCTTCACTTCCTTCAGGAATTGAATTATATGCCACCTCAGTGCGACATTTGCTCACCTATTTCAAAAGAATGTCTCACCTCACCTTTACCCCCAGCATTCACTCCTCTGCTTTGTTTTTTCCATAACACCAATCATCACCTAACACACAATGTGTTTTCTTATTTGTCTTATTTCTTGACTGTCTACCCTGTTGGAATGTAAGCTGCATGAGGACAAGGATGTTTGTCCCTTTTATCCCCTGCTGTTTTTTCACATCTATACTTGACACATAATAGACACGCGACAGATATTTGGTAAGTGAATGAAGTTTAAATTAATGAGAGAGTAAGTGTATGAAAGAGAAGGGTAAACTCTGACACACTGCTCAAAAACTGTTCTGATATGGTAAAATGTTTCAAAGAGACTCATAAAGGGAAAGGCTTCAACTCCACTGAGAAAGTATGAGTGGTCTGCTTTCCTTTCATAGGATAATGGCCCAGCTTAACGTAAGTTACTGTAGTTGGTTTTTCTCCTCCTCCTTAGAAACACGTGTTAGAAGAGTGTTTTGGAGGCATTGTTGTATTGCAGAGAGAGACACATAGACCTGAACTTCCATTTACTAGTTGTATGATCAAAGGTAACCCAATTCTTCTCCCTGGGTCACAGATTTCTCTTCTATAAATTGAGAGAAATTGTATTTGAACTAGACGATCTATCTCTAAGTTCCCTTCAAGCCCTGAAATTTAATTATTTGTCTCTGCTCACCAGCTCATTTGCCATTGAATTCCATTGCTAATCTAAGGATGGCATCCCATGAACTGGGAATAAAGAAAAGAAATTAGGAAGAGAGAGAAGGTAAACCAAGGGTTCAGTGTAATCCTGAGCAAAATAAAACATGTAGTGCACAAAAAATGTTTCACAAAGAGAATAGTATTGGGAATAAAATTCTAACCTTCAATGGAATCATAATATTGATTATCCTGTGGGGTAATATATTGAGTATAATTTAGAGGTGGCATGAAGGATGTTTTCAGGGTACTGGAAATGCTACTTTTAAAAAATCTCAGTTGTGGTTATATGGGTGTGTTCTTCTACGAACTTCCATATGTTCTTTAGATACACTTTTCTATGTGTTTGTTATACTTAAATTTGAAAGTTTACCGAGAAATTTCAACCCAGAGCAGAACACACAGACACATAGACAGACCCACACACACACCCATGCACACACACGGAAAAACCTTTTCTGTTGATATTTATTAAGGAGAAGAATTTTGACATTATACCTGACTAATGATCTGAATAAAAATGAGATATTTTAAAAGATGATTTAAGTGGGAAGAATTGGCACAGGGAGTTCTCAGCTCAGTTCTCACTGAGACAAAATTATGATGACAAGCCTCACAGTGGTTAAAATGTGATGCAGAGGAGCTTTTGCTCCTAAATGTGGACTATTCTTCTCTTCTTGACTTTTCTAAGACTCCTCAACTCTCGTCTATGCAGGGGGCTGTACCTGGGATGCTCCTAGAATTCCCAGTAAATCACTGGACTCATCCTCGTTCTAATCACTCACAACATTATTTCCAATTCTACCCTGGAGGTGCTTTCACAGTCTATTTCTGTGACTCTTTTGATCTGTCAAAAGCCTTTATGACTCTAAAAGGCCATTTGAAAAGCAAAGGAGAGAGATGTACAAATGATCATCCAGGAGTGAGGCTGTAGACCTTTCAGAAGAAGTCCCACAAGTTGAAAATTACAGCTAGTCTTTTTTTTTTTTTTTAGGTCTATGATTGGACATACATTTTCTTTTTTTTTTTTAATTAATTTATTATTATTATACTTTAAGTTGTAGGGTACATGTGCATAACGTGCAGGTTTGTTACATATGTATACTTGTGCCATGTTGGTGTGCTGCACCCATCAACTCGTCATTTACATCAGGTATAACTCCCAATGCAATCCCTCCCCCCTCCCCCCTCCGCATGATAGGCCCCTGTGTGTGATGTTCCCCTTCCTGAGTCCAAGTGATCTCATTGTTCAGTTCCCACCTATGAGTGAGAACATGCGGTGTTTGGTTTTCTCTTCTTGTGATAGTTTGCTAAGAATGATGGTTTCCAGCTGCATCCATGTCCCTACAAAGGACACAAACTCATCCTTTTTGATGGCTGCATAGTATTCCATGGTGTATATGTGCCACATTTTCTTAATCCAATCTGTCACTGATGGACATTTGGGTTGATTCCAAGTCTTTGCTATTGTGAATAGTGCTGCAATAAACATACGTGTGCATGTGTCTTTATAGCAGCATAATTTATAATCCTTTGGGTATATACCCAGTAATGGGATGGCTGGGTCATATGGTACATCTAGTTCTAGATCCTTGAGGAATCGCCATACTGTTTTCCATAATGGTTGAACTAGTTTACAATCCCACCAACAGTGTAAAAGTGTTCCTATTTCTCCACATCCTCTCCAGCACCTGTTGTTTCCTGACTTTTTAATGATCGCCATTCTAACTGGTGTGAGATGGTATCTCATTGTAGTTTTGATTTGCATTTCTCTGATGGCCAGTGATGATGAGCATTTTTTCATGTGTCTGTTGGCTGTATGAATGTCTTCTTTTGAGAAATGTCTGTTCATATCCTTTGCCCACTTTTTGATGGGGTTGTTTGTTTTTTTCTTGTAAATTTGTTTGAGTTCTTTGTAGGTTCTGGATATTAGCCCTTTGTCAGATGAGTAGATTGCAAAAATTTTCTCCCATTCTGTAGGTTGCCTGTTCACTCTGATGGTAGTTTCTTTTGCTGTGCAGAAGCTCTTTAGTTTAATGAGATCCCATTTGTCAATTTTGGCTTTTGCTGCCGTTGCTTTTGGTGTTTTAGACATGAAGTCTTTGCCCATGCCTATGTCCTGAATGGTACTACCTAGGTTTTCCTCTAGGGTTTTTATGGTATTAGGTCTAACATTTAAGTCTCTAATCCATCTTGAATTAATTTTCGTATAAGGAGTAAGGAAAGGATCCAGTTTCAGCTTTCTACTTATGGCTAGCCAATTTTCCCAGCACCATTTATTCAATAGGGAATCCTTTCCCCATTTCTTGTTTCTCTCAGGTTTGTCAAAGATCAGATGGCTGTAGATGTGTGGTATTATTTCTGAGGACTCTGTTCTGTTCCATTGGTCTATATCTCTGTTTTGGTACCAGTACCATGCTGTTTTGGTTACTGTAGCTGATAAGCAACTTCAGCAAAGTCTCAGGATACAAAATTAATGTGCAAAAATCACAAGCATTCTTATACATCAGTAACAGACAAACAGAGAGCCAAATCAGGAATGAACTTCCATTCACAATTGCTTCAAAGAGAATAAAATACCTAGGAATCCAACTTACAAGGGATGTAAAGGACCTCTTCAAGGAGAACTACAAACCACTGCTCAGTGAAATAAAAGAGGACACAAACAAATGGAAGAACATACCATGCTCATGGATAGGAAGAATCAATATCGTGAAAATGGCCATACTGCCCAAGGTAATTTATAGATTCAATGCCATCCCCATCAAGCTACCAATGAGTTTCTTCACAGAATTGGAAAAAACTGCTTTAAAGTTCATATGGAACCAAAAAAGAGCCCGCATCTCCAAGACAATCCTAAGTCAAAAGAACAAAGCTGGAGGCATCACGCTACCTGACTTCAAACTATACTACAGCTAGTCTTTTGAATCAATGGTCCGGGTAGGATTTGGTGACTAAGAGTGAGGTGTTTGAAGAAGGTGGTTTTATTTCCCACTGTGGCACTCTGAAAAAATTGTTTTAAGCTCAGGTCTGACATTCTGCACCTCACTTATTATCCCTAGCAGAGAGAAATTCTTTTTGCAAAGTTCCAAGGTAAAGAAGCTAATTGCAGCAGTTTCTCCCACCTTTCTTTTATTATTGAAACTTGGGGAAAGCACTGTGGTTGGTCTGCTTTATGAAAAGAAAAAGTATTCTTCCCTATGCAAATTCATTAATGTTGTTTCATAAGATGACTCACCTTAATTTTCACAGCTTATCTTTGGTGCTCCTGTCTTTAAGATTTATATTGATTAGATGTTGTAACAGTTATCTACTGCTGCATAACAAAACACCCAAAATGTAATAACCAAAAACAGTAACAATCATTCATTTTGCTCACAAATCTGAAATTTGGGCAGAGCTTGGCAGGGATGGCTCACCTCTGCCTCATGTAAAATCACCTGGGGCATCTTGATGGGGGACTAAATGGCACCCTTTCAAGATGACCCACTCATATGACAGGCAAGTTGACGTTGTCTGTTAGGTGGGAATTCAGCCAGGGCTGTGGGTCAGGGAACTCAGTTCCTCTCCGCATGTCCTCTCCAGGAGCTTCTTGAGCTTTGCTCTTGGGATTTCAAGAGAGAGTGTCTCAAAAGAATAAGATAGAAGTTCATGACATTTTTATGGTCTAGCTTTGGAGGTCAAAATGTCACTTCTGCCATACTCCATTGGTTGAAGTAGTCAAAGGCCTAATCAAATTAAAAGAGGAGACATAGACCCCATTTCTTGAAGAAGTAATGTCAAGTTCTAAATGAGCCTGTGTGATGGGGGTTATTGTTGCAGCCATTTTGGAAAATACAGCCTGCCATAGATGTTAAAACAGCAGCTAACATTCACCAGAACAAATGTGTGTGTGTGTGTGTGTGTGTGTGTGTGTGTGTGTGTGTGTGTGTAGAATAGCCTAGAGAAGAGCTGTTGGTTTCCTCTCCTCATATATTCATGAGAGAATGTCCATGCCCATCATCAGAAAAAGGAAATATCCAAGGATTTCCTTCTGATCTCTCACTCTATACTCCCTTGTCCTTTTCTCCCAAGGAACGAAGTAGGGCTAATTGCTGGATCTACTGCATTGAAACTCAGACAAGGCTGTTTTTCTCCCTTGCAAGAAAGGCTGAGGAAAAGTCTGTACAATGGGTAGTTGGAAATTGTCCTTTTTGTGTTCCTGTGGAAACAAGACTGAGTGAAGTCTGGGTCATCAGGTTCACCATCTTTCAAATTCTCCACTGGGTGGGTAAGTTAGGGGTCTGTGGATCCTGAGATCAGAAGGAGGGAGGGGCAGATGAGGACCTGCCATGTTCTTTAAACCAACCTTATGAGTAATAAGGCAGCTATTATTCCATGTCTCAGTTGGTTCCTTGCTGTTATTTATCAACTGATTAAGAACCCAGGTCACAGAAAGGGTATAATTAGCATCCCTAAACTCTCAATATATGTATAACTGAAGTTCAATCTATGGCTCAAAATTATTTTCTCATACAAAGGCAATGGAGTTTGAAATAGGCTAAGGCAAATTCTGTACTGCTTGAGCTTGGTATTGAAAATGCAGGAGGGCATATTAGAAAGAGTAGCTCAGCGTTTGTCTGGAGATCTTGAGGAAATTGGTCAGTTTTAGCCTCTCTCCTAGCCGCAGCCCATCTATTGACAAGGAGACCTCAGGGACCTCCAAGGCACTGAATAATAATTGCCTTATTACCCATAAGGTTGGATTAAAGAACATGGCAAATGCTTATCTCTCCCTCCTCCTTTCTGATCTAGGGATCCACAGAACCCAAACTTACTTACCCAGATATTGGTGCAGAATTTGGAAGATGGTGCTGCCACTGCTTCCCAGGTATCTCAACAGGCTTCCTGTGCTAGATGTCCAGGGTACTAGCTCCACCTGTCCTTAGGCTATACGTTGTCCCGATCCGCAGTCCAGGATTGAAGCACCCAGGGAATTCAGCCTGACACTCTGTTTCCCTTTTATCTGGGACATTGGGCATCAAAGATTTTTCCTAATTTTCCCACTGAGGTTGTTGCCCTTGGAGGAAGGCTGCTCTATACCTCATTGGCATTCATTCAGACAGTCACTCATCATTCTGCATTGACTGCCCACTTTTCCAGGCACTGTGCTGTATACTGGCTAAAGGGTTGGGAATAAAACAGATCTAGTCCTTGGCATCATACAACTTAAAAAGCAAATGGGAGAAGCAGACTATAAACCATAAACAGACCCCCAAGCCTAACTAATATATAATTGCAAATTGTGGTAAGTACTTTGAAAGAACTAAACAGGGTACAAGGTAAGATAAAGAGATGAGGTATCAACTAAAATAGGCCTAGCATTTTGTCCTATTCTAGCTTACATTTTTGGAGAACTTTATTCCTACTTTCCTCATGCCCAATGCTGAATAATAATAATAATAACAATAGTACTACTAATAATAACAATTCTTAACACTTATATAGAACTGACCATGTCCCAGGCACTTTTGTAAGTGGTTTTCATATGTTAGCTCATTTAACATGGTATTGGTTAATGGCCTGGATTGCACTAGAACTTAAGAGCTGCTGTTAGCTGTTACTCAACTGTCTTGCTCTTTTTTCCCCAACTTCACACACACAAATCCACCCAGCCCCATCAGCTTCTCCTTGCAACCTGACCCCTATTTAGATGAGGAGTTGAGCAGCATATTGGTTTGGTCTACAGTTATGATTGCTGACCGCATCTTAGGACTCTGCTTCTGCCTCTGTGTGTCCTGCACAATTCCCTCACTCCCTGCTGTCTCCTTGCTTGAACTTCCCAGCATAATGCATGGATGCAGCATTGATCAATTCTATCAGGAAACCAATCTTATCAATATCCAGCTAGAAAGAAAAATACCTATTGCAAAGATATGGAAAATAAAATTCAGTCTGGAGATTTCAAAATCACACAGAAGAGATAAGCTTGGCCATGCTAGTTTTTCTAACATATTTTTAGCAGCTGAATCCTTTTGTAAATAAAATATTATTTGGAAATCTTACTATATAAGACAGTTAAAGACTCATGAAGAATCTAAGACTACCTTTCTCAACTTTAGAGGACCCAAGTCACCTCTATGGAGCCATATAATTATATATAATTCAAATTTAAACACTGCATTGAGCCATAAGAAGCAACTGTGGACAATTGAATAGAGAATTGACATTTTTAAAAATGTAGTTTTAGGAAACTAGTTTTGCAGTAATATACAGGAATAGTTGAAAGAGGAAAAATGGAGCTGAGATTCTAGCAGACTGTTGTTGATTTTTTAATTTGAGATGATTATAATGCTTTTAATTTGCATAGTATGTTCAAAATAGAAATTTATGTACATTATTTCATTCGCCCTCACATCACTGCTGTATGGTATGTGAGGGGACTGACGTGACCTTCATTACATATTTGAGGATTACTCATTCATAAGAACCATACAACATTGTGTAAACTAAGAAATATAGTTCAGATTGTAAGATAAGATCCTTCTCTTCTTTCCAAGGTACTAGCTTTCAGGTGTGGACCTGAGGAAATGGACACAGGATAGATGTCTTTCTACAAAGAAAAGAGAATTGGGCTCGGCGCTGTGGCTCACGCCTGTAATCCCAGCACTTTGGGAGGCCGAGGCAGGCGCATCACGAGGTCAGGAGATGGAGACCAACCTGGCTAACACGGTGAAACCCCGTCTCTACTAAAAATACAAAAAATTAGCCGGACGTGGTGGCGGGCGCCTGTAGTTCCAGCTACTCGGGAGGCTGAGGCAGGAGAATGGCGTGAACCCGGGAGGCGGAGCTTGCAGTGAGCCGAGATCACTCCACTGCACTCCAGCCTGGGCGACAGAGTGAGACTCCGTCTCAAAAAAAAAAAAAAAAAAAAAAAAAAAATTGTGGTGGTGGTGGTTTTTTAAACTTTATTTTAGGCTCGGATGTACATGCGTCGTTTGTTGTATAGGTAAACTCGTGTCATGTGGGTTTGTTGTACAGATTACTTCATCACCCAGTTATTAAGCCCAGTACTCATTAGTTTTTTTTTTTCTGATCCTCTCTCTCCTCCCACCTTCTACCCTCAAGTAGGCCTTAGTGTCTGTTGTTCCCCTCTTTATGTCCTTGTGTTCTCATCATTTAGCTCTCACTTATAAGGGAGAACATGTGGTATTTGGTTTTCTGTTCCTGCTTTAGTTTACTAAGTATAATGGCCTCCAGCTACGTCCATGTTCCTGCAAAGGACATGATCTCATTCTTCTTTATGGCTACATAGCATTCCATGGTGTATATGTACCACATTTTCTTTATCCTGTCTACCATTGATGAGCATCTAGGTTGATTCCATGTCTTTGCTATTGTGGATAGTGCTGTAATGAACATATGCATGCATGTATCTTTATGGCATCATAGAAAGATTTCTATTCCTTTGGGTATATACTCAGTAATGGGATTGCTAGGTTGAGTGGTAGTTCTGTTTTGAGTTCTTTGAGGAATCACTATACTGCTTTCCACATATTTTTTTAACCTAGTGCTATTTATAAGTTTAACAAAGCTAATGAGTGTTAACTGTTTCTAATCGGGCATGTAACATAAAGAATCTCCCATACTTTTTTGACGTAGGACTCTGTCTTCAAGGGCATCTCTCAGAATTTGTTAAGGCTCAATAAGATGAATTTTGCTTGGTCATTGTTGCACCTACTCACCTCTGCCACTGTAACATGAAATTAGAGAATAGGTTTAAAAAGCAAGCATGACTGCGTTCCAATAAAACCTTAGTAACATTGAAATTTAAATTTCATATAATTTTCATGTGTCTGAAAATATTCTTCTTTTGATTGTTTTCCAACCTTTTTAAAGTATAAAATTTATTCTTAGTTCTTAGCTGTACAAAAACAGCCAGCAGGTTGGATTATAGATTTTAGGGCACTCTGTTGGAAGGGACTGGCCTCAGGGTGGGAGGAATGCACAGATAGACATGAGGTCAAAGACATTTGTGGTTTGGGAAAGAACGAGGATAGTGGTGAAGGCTGGCTTTACTGCCCTCAGAATTCAGCCCAGGGCTGGGCACTGCTGTAAAGTGTAATTTTGTGAGAACTTCAGTTTATCTCAGCTTCTTATATGTAGCTGGGCCACTTACCTGTGGCAGCAAGGTTTGGAGTAAACTCACAACACTGCTGTCAGGCAAACAATGCCCCAAACAGTGGTTGCAAGGTGGCTCATTGACTCTTGTCTGAAGAAACTTTGTCAACCCTCACTTGCCTTCTTGTTCCTTGATAAACCCTAATCTCTCCTATCAAATTCCCTTCTAGACATGAAGCACATATTTTGACTTTCTCTTAAGGATCTTTGGGTTATCGCACTGTAAATACCATTCATTTATCTCAAGGCAATGTTTGAAACAAAATGAGTTTTCTGTTAGCCATAATTTCCATCCCTTCTAATGGAATGGGTATAAAAACTAGGAAATACTTCAATTAATAAGTATTTCCACACTCTCATCATTTTCCCATCGATGCTTCATTTGCCAAAGTACAGGCTTAATAGGGTTGAGGATGAGAAATGCAGAGAAACATTTCACCCCCTGAACTTACTTCCATCTCTACCCAAAGGCAAATAGTTTAAATGGCATTTTCCCCAAAAGTTCAGTAGTCATTTGAGCTTTTTAAACATCTGTTTTTCTGATTTCAAAAGCAACACATATTCACGGGAAAGATTTTGAAAGAGACAGCGAAGCGGGGGGGAAGAAGAAATCTCCTTACCCCACCATGTGGAAATAATAGCAACTGGTATGTTGTTTGTCTTTAAGGTATTTTAATGTACATCTAATAAAAATTAGTTCGATTTATGGATACTGCTTCAAAATATAATTTTTTTCACTAAATGTAGTGATTTTCCAGTGATAGTTTAAATGCAATTTGGCCTTAATTGATACTCCCCAAAGTTCGTTCCACAGAACACTATTTCTGTGGGTAGTTAATAAGCTTTTGGAAAAAATGAGAGGAGAGTTATGGTCAAATACATGTGGGAAATGTGAAATGCTGGGTTAGATACAGTTAAACAGGCTTCTTTGTCTCAGGGGTTCTAAGGGGTTATCTTTAATATGTATCTTTAGACATTTAACGTCTTTAATATGTATGAAGATAATATATATGAAGATACTATACATTTCTTCATATGAGAGTATCACTATCGTATCCTACATACATGATATAAAGATACATATAGCATCTTCAATATGTTGATGGGTATTACAAATCCTCATAATAAAGACTAGAGCACTTAGTGTTTCCCAACTTGTTGAACCACAAAATTCTTTTCTCCTCTAAGAATCTCATAAAACTTTTGATCCACCACACACCCTGGGAGACACAAGCCAAAATCATTAGGACCTGAAACTGAACCTTTGCATTTCTTATGGACCTTTAAGATACAACTTTCCCATTTCTGAAGAACTTTTTTAAGTGTTGCTGCAAATGTATTGCTTGGAAGAAATATAACTGAACTTCCTTGTCATTACATTTAATATTGTTTTACTTTAATCAGAATAATTCAACAACTAACGTTTAACTCTAAGGAAAACAGTGGTAATATATTATTGGTTGAAAATAGATGGTCCACTGGGGGAAAATAACCAGTGTGAACATTCTTTGATATTAGAGTAAGATTTTAATATTTTTCAATAAAGCTTGCTAAACACTGTTTAGCTCCTTAAATAAAAGGCTTATTCTGTATACAAGAATGTCCTTGAGAGTCTACAGTGAGAATATTCTTTCCATATGATGAACTCCAATCTCAAACTTGCTGCCTAATCATTGGTGATGCATAGTGGGCCATGGTGCAACAGAATTTAATTTTCATTTTGTCTGGAACTGCCTCAAAGTCTTAGCTTCACAGGTATATACTTGGAGTTAGTTTTGTATAGTATCATGGGACCTTTGGGCAGATAGTGGACAGACCAAACTTCAGTAGGCTGGCCGTTCATAGCCCCGTTCTGAGACACTTCTTCCAAGTCAAAGGTGGTTAAAGCCAATTAGTTCTGGGAGGATAATCCGACCCTGAGACAGTCTATCTATAGGGAATAGTGATCACCTGAAACAATAAAATCTAGAGAGCTAGACTATGATTCAGAGAGTCAGTGAGTTGATGATAAGAGTGGACCCAGAGAGCAAAATAGAGATAGAGAGAGTGGCAGTCACACAAGTAGGTATAGTCCTAAGGTAAAATATAGGAACCCATGTTTGGAGCCTTTCTCACCTTCAGGGCCCCAGGCCATGAGTCCCATTGCCACGTTGCCAGGAGGCCTGGCTGTGCACTTTTCCTGAGTGAGGCTGGTCACAGGGTTGAGATTCTTGTTTTGCATCTTGTTTCATGATGAGCTCACCTTGAGCAATACTGAATAAGACTTTCTTCAAAACGAGAAGAGTACAGCTCACACAGGTAGAAAACACAGCTGGAAAAACAGTGACTGACTTTCCTTCTTACTGCTGCCTTAATAAAACACCCATCCCATGTGCCCAGGAGGGAAAAAAGATGCTTCCTGATTTCTGTGTCTCATCAGCTGGACATACCTCGGGAATTATTATAGAGCTTCAGATTTTTAGCCTAAGGGTTGCTATAGGTGGATGGACTTCAGCGTATCTGTGAATCCTCTAATAATGTAGGTAATTTTTTTGCCTATGTACATTTTTCAGGGTGAGGTATCATTTAAAACTTTCTCTAGACCCTCAAAGATGCCTGACTCAAAAACAGTTATAGATAGAAAGGAAAATTTAGGCCTGTTTGTTTTTGATCCATGTGCTTTTTCTATAGATCAAATATCTTGACTTTCTATACTAAAGTGTTAGAGTTTTTTTTTTTTTTTTTTTTTTTTTATAATTTCTCTGAATCCATTTTGCGTAACAAAGTTTTATTTCCTTTGGATTCCCCACAGCTTGATATTACTACTTTTATCTTAAAAGACAGGGAGTAGAAGTGTCTCTGTTTCTATTTGATGCATAAATAAATAGCACAGAAAAAATGTTCACAGAGTCAAAATCTTATTTAAAGTTTTAAAGTGACATATTTTTCTGGCCTCATAGTGTCTCATGCCAAGGCTTTCAAGTTGAAAGTACATCCATTTACAAAACCATCCACATCTCTGTGCTTGTCCTATCTATCTCCTTCCCTCTTTCTCTCTTGCTGTCTCTCAAACTCACCAAATATAATTCCCAATTCCAGGGCATGTATAAAGAAAAGGGGACAGCTAATGAAGTCACTTTAATAATGCATTAAAAAATGAGAATCCTTGAAAATGCCGGAAGAAAAAAAAACCAGCAGAAGGTAAAAAGCAAAACTGTCTCTTGATAGTGTTGAAATCTACGCATAAGGAGAGGGGAGACAGCTAGTGAAGTCATGTTTAAAAATGAATACAAGAATGAATTTCTATGAAGATGCCAAAACCACACAAGCTGAAAAATAAAACTTTCTCTCAGGAATGTGTTAAAATTTACCCGTAAAAGTAGACATTTTTAACTGAAATAAAATTTCGTTTGGCCTTGAATAATGAATCCATATGCTGAGGCAGCAAAGGAGGTTAAGAAGGTTATGACCCCAATTTAATAATGAGGAAATTAAAACATGGAATCAGTAAGATGGTAGCCCTGGAGAGTCTGGGAGTGTTCCTCTCTGAGGCCTATGGTTAAATCAATGACCCATGCCATCTTCATGCGCAGTGTCCATCAGAGGGAGTTCCCATAGTGATGGAAGAAGTGATTTGAAATGAATGATTATCTAAAAGGAAAAGAGCACATAGGAGCGTTCATAGTCTCACAGGTTGGTCCTTGTTATAGTCTAGAAATGTAAATCTTTAGAAAGCTTTTAAGTGATGGCTTTAAAGATTCTATTTCTCTTCATTGTTTACAAGGTTTTCATGTTCTAATTCTTGCCTATTAATCTTTGTTTGAAAAACATATCACTTTGTTTAGAAAACAGGAGTAAATAGATAATTTCAAGGAGGAGTTAAAAAGTAGGCAATGGTACAACTTTAAAACACACTCACATAGATACACAATAATGAATTTATTCTTAAATTCTCTTGACAATATGTGAGTCAAAAATAATTTTGTCAAGAAACCCAAAATACTTTATTCCCATTTTTCCTCCTTTTAAAAAAATTTGAAATGTTAACAAGTATACTGAAATGTGCACAAAACATCAATTTACAACTTAACAAATGGTAGGAAAACGGATTCATGTTATCCATTCAGGTCAAGCAAGATAAGCCTCTTTTTTGCCCCTCCTTATCACAAGCTCTTCTTTTTTTTGAGGAAATGCACCATGCTTACTACTATGCCATTCACATCTTTGCTTTTCTTTATTGTTTCACTACCTCAGTATGCATTACTAAACAATGTAGTTTAATTCATAATATTTGGAATCATGCAATATACTCTGGCATGTCTAATTTAACATTTTTACTCAATATGTCTTTAAGATTCACTCTTGTTACTGCAGTTTGTGAGTTTTCATTATTGTGTGGTATTCCATTGTGCAACTATACCACAGTTTGTTTATCCAATTTTCAGTTCACGGACACTGGGTTGTTTCCAGTTAGAGGCTATTTACAAAGAATGTTTCAATGAACATTCCTATACAAGTCTTTCGGTGCACATAAGTATGTGTTTCTGTAAGGTATATACCTAAGAATGGAAAAACTGGTTAATTAATGTATGTGCATCTTCGGCTTTATTAAACACTGCCAAACTTCTTCCAAAGTAGCTATACCATGCTTAGGCCTTTCTACTTTTAGTTATTATAAATGTGTAACCACGTCATGTGGTTAAGGACTGCACCTGATTTTCCTGGCAAGAATAGGTTGGCAAATTGGTTTGGAAACTACTCTGTCTGCCAACTCTTGTTTCCCTTGATTAACTTACCCCCAGTGATACACTACTTCAGATAAATCTCTTGCCTTTGCCCTGATAATACAATCATCTTTGTTTTTATATCAGCCTATGACCTGTTTCAATATAGCTATATGCAAGTTGCAATTACGGAACTTAGAAAGCCAATATCGGGAAAATAATTTACCTAGGACATAATTTCACTTGGGTTTAAAACATCTATATTAAGCTTCTATGATGTGTAGTACAATCTGGTTTATTTTATTTTTTATTTTTAAGGCTATTTAAGTGATGCCAATGTAACAGAATGACTTAACACAGTTAAATGCCAAACTGGGATTTAAAATACCAATGTTTTCTTCTTTAAAGTTGGATCCCTCCAGGATATTATGAAGATGCAAGCATCTTCATGGCAGTCTGTCACCTTGTGGCTCCAGAATTTGAAAGCTCATCATGTTCATGGATCAGCACCATTTATACTTATTAGTATTTTTAGTGCCTGCCTTATAAATCAGGCACAAAATGCAGGGCTTTTAAAAATAGCCTTCGAAATCTCTTCAGGCTTGATCCACTCTGCTAAAATGAGTTGTTGATAGCAGCATCTCCTTCCCCCTTGCTGGCTTTTCTCTGAATAATGGCTACACCTGTGTTTGATTCAGGGCCATCAAAGGTCTCCAAAGATTTAACTGTTACTGGCCTTTGCTTCTGCAGTACCCTCACAATAACAATCACTTCATTTTTCTATCCAAGTATAGGCTCCAATCATTCAAAATTAGGAACTAGGGTCCTGTCGCTAAATTTTGGTTCAGCTTACCTAAGTACTAGGCAGTAAGGGGATCTCACATCAAAAGAAGTAAATATTTACTTGCTCAAAGTAAAGTTTAAGACAGTCTGGTTGATGTCTGTTGTGACAATTATATGGTATTAAAAGTTTGGGGGAGTACACAGACACCAATGTATTTTGCAAGTTGGTCATTGCTATGGTTTAGATGTTTGTCCCATCGAAAACTCATGTTAGAATTTAATTGCCGTTGTAATAGAACTAAGAGGTGGGAGCTTTAAGAGGTGATTAGGCCACAGGGCTCCATTCTCATGGGTCGGTTAATGCTATTATAAAAGAATGAGTCTGCCCCACCTTTGCCTCTTTGTCCTTCCACCTTCCACCATGTGAGGACAAAGACTTTATTTCCTCTGGAAGACAGAGCATTCAAGGCACTCTCTTGGAGCCAGAATCACCGAACCTGCCAGCACCTTGATATTGGAATTCCCAGTCTCCAGAACTGTAAGCCAAGAAATTTCTGTTCATTACAAATTGCCCAGTCTGTGGTATCCTTTTATAGCAGCACAAAATGGACTAAGGCAGTCAGTCATTTTGTATTTATATAATATAAATGATACAGTCCCCAACTTTAGGGAGATTGAAATTCAATTCAGGAGATTATATACATACATATGGAATTCTTTACATACATATGGAAACAACTAAAGAGTAAGTGATAGGGTATACAGCACAGTATAACAAGTATAACAAGATTTTAGGAGTTTAGAGAATAACCAAGTCCACAAAGTCAGGGACTAAAGTAAGAACTGGCAGAGGGTTTGAAGGAAGTTGGGCAGGAAGAGAAAGAACAGGGTCAGGAAAAGCACTTGTGAAACATGATGACTGCATATAAGAATGGCAGAGAGACTGGCCTGACATGGCTGGGTCATGTTTGGGAGCTAGAAGAAATGATGCTGGCTACCTAGGTATGGAGATCCATCCATGGAGGGTTTTACATACCAGATAGAGAAGTGGCACAGAGATGCTATTGAGCATTCTTTTTGTAGTTTTGTTTTTTTTTTGGGGGGGGTTTGCATGTAGTAACATGTTTTTAAAAATTTTTTATTTTAATTGACAAAAGTGCGTATATTCATGATGTGAAAGATGATGTTTTAAAATATGTGCACGCTGTGGAATGGGTAAATCAAGCTAATTAACATGTATATTACCTCATATACTTTTAATTTATTGTGCTGAGTAAACATAAAATCTACTTCCTTAGCAATTTTCAAGAATACAATAGATTGTTATTAACTATAGTCACCTCATTGTACAATAGACCTCTTAAACTTACTTCTCTTGTCTAACTCAAATTTTGTGCCTTTTCACCATCTCCCCAACTACTCCCTTGATCCACCCCACTGCCACAGTCCCAGGTAATCACCATTCTATTCTCTGCTCCTATGAGTTTACTTTTTAAAGATTTCCCTTAAAAGTGAGATCATTCAATATTTGTCTTTCTGTGTCTACCTTGTTTCACTTAACAGAATATCCTCCAGGTCTGTCCACTTGTTGCCAGTGACGGAATTTTCTCCTTTTTTAAAGGCAGGATAGTATTCCACTGGGTATATATACCACAATTTCTTTATCCATTCATCCATTGATGGACACTTAGGTTGATTGTATATCTTGGCCTTTATAAATAATGCTGCAATGAACATAGGAGTGCAGCAGGCTCTTCAGAATATTGATTTCATTTACTTTGGATATATACCCAGTAGTGGGATTGCTGAATCATATGGCCCACTGAGCATAATGACAGAATAATAACAGGAGTGACTTCTAGAAAGATTAACCCATCACAATTAATATCACAGGTGAGACAGGCAAGGGGGACTATCCTGGCCTCATTGAAAGAGAATTAGCTAAGGACTTCTGTTGCCACATTCACTTGAGCAGACGGTGCGTTGTGATGTAAATTACATCCAGTAACTGTGCAGGTACAACATGAAAGTTGTTTTGTTTGTGGACTGAGACAATCGGGTAAATAAAGAATCATCTTATCTGCCATGGAAATCATAGCTTGATTTTTATAAAATGCCCCCCAAAATCACTAAAACTATATATGTACATTAGTATTTAAACTATATATCCACTAACGTGAACATCTTAAACGTATGTTTTATTATGGCCACACAAACACTTGAACAAGAATGCCTATAGTAGCATTATTCATAATAGCTCAAGACTAGAAACTACCCAAAAGTCATCATGAGGTGAATGGACAACAAGCTGGAATGCATCCATAAAGTGGAATAATACTTTGCAACAAAAAGATATGAAATGCTGATAGATGCCACAACCTGGATGTATTTCATAGACGTTCTACTGAGCAACAGAAGCCATACAAAAAGAGTGCATGCTGTATGATTCCATTTATCTAAAAGTAAAATGCATACTAATCTATAGAGACAGAAAGCAGATCAGAAGCTGCTTGGATGCCAAGGATAGAAGGAAGGACTGCACAGGTGTGAGAGGAAACTTTTAGGAGTGACAAAAAGTTATTTATCTTAATTATGGTGGCTTCAAAAGTGTACGTAGCTGAAAAAAGCTCACCAAATTGTACATTTTAAATCTGTGCAGCTTACTGTACATAAATCATACCACAATAAATTCAATTAATGAGAGAAACGAAAATTCCAAATATTCTTTCAAAAATTATATTGTTAAAGTTTACTTATTAACGGTAACATTACAGTTTTTGTCCTTCAGTGTATTCTTAAAAGGTTTCTATGTTCTAATTATTGCCTATTAACAAATTTTGCTTGAAAATGTAATCAACTTCATTAGAGAATGGTAGAAAATAAAGATTAGTATGAACCTGGAAATCAAAAGCAATTGAATTATAAAAATTAAAAAATTATTTTCAGACTCTACCTGATTTTGTGTTTTACAATGCAAATGCACTCAGAAACCCTGAACCAGGAAGTTATTGTGATTATCTGATCTTTTCCTGGTATCATAGAAAATTAAAATTGAATCAATAAACTGGATCATTTCCCCAGCTAGCTTTTCACCTATTAGATTTTGCTGAGTCAGCATAAAAATCCATCATGGTTTAGCTCCAGCAAATGAAATGACAGCTTGTGACACACTTGTCACAGGAACCAGAGAAACTGAAGAATGACAGGCAAACCTTAAAGAGCCTCCTCCATAGGGGGTGGCAGTGGCTTTCCTTCTTTATGATAATATTTTCCTTTTTGCCACTGGAGGATGAGCCAACAGTCATAAGCTCAACAGGAAGAGGCTCTTATACCTTTGATAATAAACAGATTAATCACTATTCTGCTAGTGACTCTCTTTGGTTTGGGCATATAAGTTATTAATTTGTAAAGTGTGAGTTTGTCATCTCTTACTGAAATTTTGGCTACACAGATTGGGATACAGCAGAGCAGAGGAGAAAGAAGATGGTGGCTGAGAAAGAGGGCCGTTATTGCACCATCATGAATATGTCAGACCCTTGTTTGAAGAAAAAAGCAACTTGGAAAATGTGCTTTTATACATTCAGCTGGTACCATCCAGCACTAGAGCACCTTATACCTCTTAAATGTACTATTTGTAGCATCCATTATAATGCATTTAAAGCAGTGGTTCTCAACCTTGGCTGCATTTTTGAATCACCTCGGGAGCTTTTTAAAAATATGAAGGCCATGCCCTACCCTCAGAGATTCTGACTTAATTGGTCTGGGATAAGGCTCAGGCAAAGATATTTTTAAAATGTACTCCAGGTGTTTTAAATATGCAGCCAGGATGGAGAACTACTGATTTAGAGGCAGGATAGCTGCTTTTTATGTGTTTTAAGTAAATGCAATATATAGAATTTTTTATAGTTCACATTAATTCAAAAAGACTTTGAAATAAGTTCCAAAAATTTATTCAATCCAAAGATTTTTTTAAACTTGAAAATCTAATTAAATAAATGAAAATTAAAACAAGAGTGAGATGTCATTTTCCCGACTGGTAACAATTTTAAAAATTGATTATATCCGGTGATAATGAGAATATGTGGAAATGGTAATGCTGATACAATACACATAGAAGAGGAAATTGGTACCAGTTTCTTACAGGGCAATTTAGCAATATCTATCAAATATGGTATATATTGGTCTAGCAATTTCACTGCTAGGAATATACATGCAAATTTTCACCAAAATATAGGTTAAGGAATTAAGGTGTGGATCTGTGTCCCTGCCCAAATCTCCTGTCAAATTGTAATCCTCAGTGTTGGAGGTGGGACCTGGTGGGAGGTGACTGGATCATGGGAGTGGTTTATCATGAATGGTTTAGCCCCAGCTCCCTTGGTGGTGTTGCAATAGCAAGTTCTTGTGAGATCTGTTTGTTTAAATGTATGTAGCACCTTCCCCTCTTTCTCTTGCTCCTACTCTGGCCATGTAAGATGTGCCTGCTTTTCCTTTGCTTTCTTCCATGATTGTAAATTTCCTGAGGCCTCACCAGAAGCAGAAGTTGCTCTGCTTCCTGTATAGCCTGTGGAGCCATGAGCCAATTAAACCTCTTTTCTTTATAAATTATGCAGTCTCAGATTTTTTTTATAGCAGTGCAAGAATGAATTAATATAGACAATTGGTACCAAGGAGTGGGGCATTGCTGTAAAGATACCTGAAAAATGTGGAAGAAGCTTTGGAATTGGGTAATGGACAGAAATTGTAAGAGTGTGGAGGGCTAGAAGAAGACAGGAATATGAAGGAAAATTTAGAACTTAGAGACTTGTTAAATGGTTGTGACTGAAATAATGATAGCAATGTGAACAGTGAAGGTCAGATTGAGGAGGTCTCAGATGGAAATGAGGAACTTATTGGGAGCTGAAGCAAAAGTCATATTTGTTATGCATTAGCAAAGAACTTGGAGGCATGGTTCCCCTGCTCTAAGGATCTGTGGAACTTTGAATGTGAGAGTGATGATTCTGGGTATCTGGTGGAAGAAATTTCTAAGCAGCAAAGCCTTTAAAGTGACCTGGCTGCTTCTCATAATCTATGCTCATATGTGTGAGCAAAAAAAATGATCTAAAACAAAACTTACATTTAAAGGGTAAGCAGAGTGAAAGTTTGGAAAATTTGCAGCCTGGCCATGCATTAGAAAAGATAAACCTATTTTTGGCCAGGTATGGTGGCTCATGCCTGTAATCCCAGCACTGTGGGAGGCTGAGATAGGCAGATCATGAGGTCAGGAAATCGAGACCATCCTGGCTAACACGATGAAACTCCATCTCTACTAAAAATACAAAAAATTAGCCAGGCTTGGTGGGGGCCACCTGTAGTCCCAGCTACTCAGGAGACCACGCCATTGCACTCCAGCCTGGGTGATCGAGTGAGACTGTGTCTCAAAAAGAAAAAGAAAAGATAAATCTATTTTCTGGGGAGGAATTCAAGCTAAGTGCAGAAAGTTTCGTAAGTAAAGAGGAGCCAAATGTGATTAGCCAAGACAATAGGAAAAAGGCCTCAAAGGCATTTCACAGACTTTTGTGGCAGCCCCTCCCATCACAGGCCCAGAGGGCTAGGAGGGAAGAATGGTTTCCTGGGTGTATTAGTTCATTTTCACACTGCTGATAAAGACATACCTGAAACTGGGAACAAAAAGAGGTTTAATTGGAATTACACTTCCACACGGCTGGGGAGGTCTCAGAATCACGGCAAGAGGCGAAAGGCACATTTTTTTTTTTTTTTTTTTTTGAGACAGAATCTTGCTCTGTTGCCCAGGCTGGAGTGCAGTGGCCAGATCTCAGCTCACTGCAAACTCCGCCTCCCAGGTTTACGCCATTCTCCTGCCTCAGCTTCCCAAGTAGCTGGAACTACAGGTGCCCGCCACCTCGTCCAGCTAGTTTTTTTGTATTTTTTAGTAGAGACGAGGTTTCACCGTGTTAGCCGAGACGGTCTTGATCTCCTGACCTCGTGATCTGCCTTCTCGGCCTCCCAAAGTGCTGGGATTACAGCCTTGAGCCACTGCGCCCGGCCAAAAGGCACTTCTTACATGGTGGTGGCAAGAAAAAAAATGAGGAGGAAGCAAAAGCGGAAACCTCTGATGAACCCATCAGATCTCATGAGACTTATTCACTATCATGAGAATAGCAAAGGAAAGACCAACCCTCAAGATTCAATTACCTCCCCCTGGGTCCCTCCCACAACAAGTGGGGATTCTGGGAGATACAATTCAAGTTGAGATTTGGGTGGTGGGGACACAGCCAATCCATATCACTGGGCCAGGCCCAGGGCCCTGCTGATCTGTGCATCCTCAGAACACGTCACCTTGCATCCCAGCTGCTCCAGCTCCAGCCATGGTTCAAAGGGGCCTAGATACACCCAACATCCCAGTTGCTCCAGCTCTAGCTGCTTCAAAAGGTGCAAGCATAAACCTTGGTGGCTTACAGTGTTAAGCCTGTGGGTACACAGAGTGCAATACTTGAGGCTTGGGAGCCTCCACCTAGATGTCAGAGGATGTATGGAAAAGTCTAGATATATAGGCAGGAGCCTGTTGTAAGGGTGGGGCCCTCATGGAGAACCTCTATTAGGCAAGTGCAGAGGGGAAATGAGGAGTTGCAGCCACCACACAGAGTCCCCACTGGGGCACTGCCTAGTGGAGCTGTGAGAAGAGGGCCACTGTCCTCCAGACCCCAGAATAGTAGATCCATTGACAGCTTGCATCCTCCACCTGGAAAAGCCAGAGGTACTCATCACCAACACATGAGAGCAGCCAAGGGGGTTGCACCCTGCAAAGAGAGAGGGGTGGAGCTGCCCAAGTCCTTAGGAGCCCACGTTTTGCATCAGTGTGTCCTGGATGTAAGACATGGAGTCTAAGGAGATTATTTTGGAGCTTTAAAATTTAATGACTGTGGTCAGGCGCAGTGGCTCACGCCTGTAATCCCAGCACTTTGGAAGGCCAAGGCAGGTGGATCACAAGGTCAGAAGTTTGAGACCAGCCTGGCCAGCATGTTGAAACCTCATCTCTACTAAAAATACAAAAAATTAGCCAGGCATGGTGGCATGTGCCTGTGGTCCCAGCTACTCGGGAGGCTGAGGCAGAGAATTGCTTGAACCCAGCAGGCAGAGGTTGCTGACTGCACTCCAGACTGGGTGACAGAGTGAGACTCCATCCAAAAAAAAAAAAATTAATGACTGCCTTACTGGGTTTCAGACTTGTGTGGGGCCTGTAGCCCCCCTTTTTTGGCCAATTTCTCCTTTTTGGAATGGGAGTATTTATCCAATGCCTATACCCACATTGTATCTGGGTGTAACTAACTTGTTTTTATTTTACAGCTTCACAGGCCAAAGGTACTAGCCTTGTCTCAGATGAGACTTTAGACTTAAAGCTTTTGAGTTAATGCTGGAACTCAAATTGACTCAACCAAATCTCAACTTGAATTGTATCTCGCAGAATCCCCACTTGTTGTATGAAGGACTCAGCGGGAGGTAATCGAATCATGGGGGCCAGTTTTTCCCATGCTATTCTCGTGATAGTGAATAAGTCTCATGAGAGCTGATGGGTTTATCAAGGGTTTCCACTTTTGCTTCCTCCTCATTTTTTGTTTCTTGCCACCACCATGTAAGAAGTGCCTTTCACCTCCTGACTTTAAGGAACTGTTGGGAATGCATGATTGTATCTTGAAATGTGAGAAGAACATCATATTTGGGAGGGGCCAGGTGTGGAATAATATGGTTTCAATCTGTGTCCCTGCTCAGATGTCATGTTGAATTGTAATCCCCCATGTTGGAAGGTGGATCCTGGTGAGAGGTGATTGGATCATGGGAGTGGTTTATCCTGAATGGTTTAGCCCCATCCCCCTTGGTGGTGGTGTTGCAATAGTGAGTTCTTGTGAGTTCTGGTTGTTTAAAGGTGTGTGGCACCTCCCCACAACCCTTGCTTCTGCTCTGGCTGCATAAGATGTGTCTGCTTTCCCTTCACCTTCCATCATGATTGGAAGCTTCCTGAGGCCTCACTAGAAGCAGAAGCCACTATGCTTCCTATACAGCCTGCGGAACCATGAGTCAATTCAGTCTCTTTCTTATAAATTACCCAGTCTCAGGCATTTCTTTATAGCAGTGTGAGAACAGATTAACATAAGGAATATTCATTGAAAATTTTTTGTAATGGTGAAAAAATGGAGAAAACGAAAGGATTCGCTGTTCAGGAGGCCAATTAAGTCAATTGTGTTGCATTAATAAGGTAGAATACTATGGAGACCTTTTTAAAGGAAGTGCCTTCTATATATGCTGCCAGAAAAAAAGTCTCTAAGATATATCATTAGTTGAAAAGAAAAAGAAACAAGATACAGAAAATTATGTAGAATATGATCTCTTTTATGTAAATTTAAATAAATATACAGTTGACCCTTGACGAACACAGCTTTGGACTGTGCAGGTCCATTTATGCATGGATTATCCTCTGCTTCTGCCACCCCTAAGACAGCAAGACCAACCTCTCCTCTTCTTCCTATTTATTATGAAGATGATAAAGATGAATACCTTTATGATGATGCACTTCCACTTAATGAACAGTAAGTATATTTCCTCTTCCTTATGATGTTTTGAATAATGCTTTCTTTTTTATTACTTTAAAAAATATTATTTGTTAAATTTTTGAGGGTGCATAGTAGTTGTACATATTTATGAAGGACATGAAACATTTTGATACAGGCATGCAATGTAAAATAATACCATCATGGAGAATGGAATATCCATCCCCTCAACCATTTATCCTTTGAGTTACAAACAATCCAATCACATTCTTTAAGTTATTTTAAAAATATACTATTAAATTATTATTGACTATAGTCACCCTATTGTGATATCAAATAGTAGGTCTTATTCATTCATTTTTTGTGCCCATTAACTCTCCTCTACCTCCCCATAACCCCCCACTACAATTCTCAGCCTCTCGTAACCATCCTTCTACCCTCTACGTTCATGAGTTTCATTGTTTTCGATTTTTAGATCCTATAAATAAGTGAGAACATGCGATGTTTCTTTCTGTGCCTGGCTTATTTCACTTAACATAATGATCTCCAGTTCCACCCATGTTATTGTGAGTGACTGGGTCTCATTCTTCTTTTATGGCTGAATAGTACTTTATTATGTATATGTATCACATTTTCTTTATCCATTCATCTGTTGATGGACACTTAGGTTGCTTCTGAATCAAGTTAGCTGTTGTAAACAGTGCTGCAACAAACAAGAGTAGTGCAGATATCTCTTCAATATCCTGATTTCTCAGTAGTGGGATTAATAATATTTTCTTCTCTCTAGCTGGCTTTATTGTAAGAATATAGTATATAATACATCTAAGATACAAAATATGTGTTAGGAGACTGTTTATATTATTGGGAAGGCTTCCAGTCAACAGTAAGTTATTAGTAGTTACAATTTAAAGGAGCTGAAATTTATACCTAAGTTTTCTACTGCACAGGGGTCAGCACCCCAACCCCTGCATTGTTCAAGGGTCAACTATATTCTCAATGTTAGCAAGTCTACTTGTGCAGTTAGTAGAGATAGCCTCAGTAATTATTCAACAAGATTTTGCACTGTATTTGCAAATCGTCAAATGTCAAATAATTGTGGTTTTCAGACTACTATATGCTTTGGGGGACTTTTACCCTATTATAAAAATTATACTGAGATAGCAAATGTAATGATTTAGAAGGTCATTATGATCTCTAACTATAAGAGTGAGGAAGTTCTTTACCCTTTAAATTGTAATTTAATTTTAAATAAATGTTCACAGAATTATGTTTTTTTTTTCCTGGAAGGAAATGTGGTTGTCTTTGGGAAAATGGATGTTAGAAGGAATGAGAAACTTTTATTTTTCTTTTATGCTTTCTGTAGAGTTTGAATTTTCTAACCAATTATACATATCCTGGAGTTATCTGGGTAGTAAGATAATGTTCCATTTTTTCTTTATAATATAAACTTTTTAAAGTGAGGGAACTGTGAATAAAGATTTTTAAAAAGTCAAAAAATAAGATGAAAGTATAGTAAATTTGAAATACAAAATGAATGTCTGAAAGTCTATGAAACTGCTGAAGATGTGCCACAGATTTGGCTCTGATTTCTCTAGCAGCCAATAAAATAAGGAAACACCATCACATATGTAATTCATTATATCTGTAAGATACAAATGCTTTTGTAGGGAAAGCCCAACATTTCATGAAAGCTGAGTGTAATTTCTTTGGTGGATCCACAAAAGAGACCACTACGTCTAATACAGGGAAAAATACCCAGAGTTACCCATAAAAATGTCAAGAATTTTGATTTATTTTATGATCTATTTTACAGATCAAAATAGCCAGAGAAGAATAATCAGATAAGAAAACAACATCAGAAGGCTCAATTTCTGGCCCCTTTCTGCTGAGATAATAGTGTTCTTAGCTACAACAAATGATCCCTTTTCAGCTAACGTTGCTACTGATCACAGACATCATAAACTGGATTGACAATGCTAAACTGTGACTTCCTCCTCTTGCTGTTGTCTTAAGCCAGACACCCTCACTGCCACCCTTCCCAGAAAATGGATCTCCCTTGTTCTCATAAAAATCAGTCTCCTGTAACTGTATTTGACTAGTGAGGTCAAGGTAAAGTGACTGCTGTAGCTGCAAAAATATTGGGAAAAGGGAACACATCTCATAATATGGTATGTTTGCCCCAGCATGTGGACAAAATATTCTCAAGATACACATTAGCCAGGAAAAGGTCAAACACCCATCCACCAAGATTCCAAAGCAGAGCCAGGATGAGGGTCCAGACCCAGGTTCTAATACATCCAACACCACTCAGGATCTACGTTCATGCTTTGCATTATACCTCTTGCTTTGCTGGCAGGAAGTTAGACTTACACTTTGCCTTAACTCTAGTATTCTATCACTTCTAACACAGATCATACAACTAATAGGGATTTTGAAGACACTTTCTTCCTACAGTCTCAGATGCCGACAGGCCTTTAAACAAAGAAACACTAAAGTTAAAATCCAATGCACAATAAAATCTGGAAACAGCCCAAATACCTTTCAACTGGGAAACAGGCAAAAACTATGGTACAACGGGTTGTCGGAAACTGCAACTTTCAGAAAAATGACATATAACAAAAACCAATTTTACCATGTGCTAATTGATATAAACAAGAGTGAAGTTCCTACAGTATATTTCTGGTCACAAAAACATCACCAAACTTTTGAATAAGAACCAAAACACTTCCAATATTAGGCATTGAAATAAATGTGAACTATAATACATTAAGAAAAATTAGGGAGGCTGAGGCAGGAGAATGGCATGAACCCGGAACGTGGAGCTTGCAGTGAGCCGAGATTGTGCCACTGCACTCCAGCCTGGGACAGAGCAAGACTCTGTCTCAAAAAAAAAAAAAAAAAAAAAAAGAAAGAAAGAAAGAAAGAAAGAAAGAAAGAAAGAAAGAAAGAAAGAAAGAAAGAAAAAAAGAAAAATTAATAAAAACAAATAAGATCATCCTTTACTGGCTCATTCCAGTTCAGGTCATGGATGGCTAGAGCCTATTACATCAGCACAGGGTGAAAGATGGGAACCAGCCCTGGACAGGATGCCATTCCTTTGCAGGACACACTCACACATGCCGCCAGCCTCACTTGGACTGGGACCATTTAGGTATGCCAATGAACCTAAGATGGACAGCTTTGGGATGTGGGAGGAAAGTGGAATACCCAAAGGAAACTTACACAGACATGGGGAGAAAATGCAAACTCCACATAGATAGTGGAGGAATCAATATTTTTTATTTTCATCAATGTTACAATGAAACAATGTTATTTGCAGACTTGCTGCATACAGTGGAATACAGGAATGAACTACTGATGCATGCATCAACATAGAAGCCCCCCAAAAACATAACGCTGAGTGAAAAAAAAACAGGCTCAAAAGGCTGCATACTTTATGAATTCATTTATATAACACACTCAAAAAGGCAAACATATAGAGACAGAAAACAGATCAGTGGTTCCCAGGGGCTGAAGGTAGGGGAGGAGCTTGACTACAATGGGGCACAGAGTAATTTTGGGGATAAAAGAACTATTCTATATCTTGGTTGTGGTAGTGGTGACATGATCAAAAACATTTGTCAGAACTGTACACCTAAAAGGGTGAATTGTACTGCATGTAAATTATACCTTAGTCTTTTTGAATGAAACATTCAATTCAATGAATAATACCTGCATTTATTTATTCAACAAATATTTATTGATCACTTACTATACACCAGATACTCTTAAATGGTCATATATTTAAGCGAACCTAATCCCAAAGTATATAATGCATTGGAAATAATCTAAATTACTCTATGGATTCCTTAAACTTGATTTACAGCCAAAAATTCTGCATGAAAAACTTTAGTAGTGATGGGAAATGGCGGCAAGTAGTTTTTTTCACCCATAACTGACAAATTACTAAAGTTTGGTGTGAAGACATATTGCAACCAGTGGATTTGACACTCCCCAAGTACTGATTTAGAAAATCATTTTTAGGTGCTAATTGGCTGTGTGAAACTCACATTTTGGTGCAAGAAAGCTCAGAATTTCTGGTAGAAAGAACTAGGGAAGGGAGATAATGCGGGAGGGAGGTCAGGGCAGTCTGGAGTAGTGAGATGGAGAAAGTAGAGCACTGGCCTGAGGTCAAGAGATTTTGTTAGTCCTACTCTTGGCTTGGTCGAGGTCACTTTGCCTTTCAGGATTCAGTTTACTTAACCATTAAATGAATGAATTGGAAAGGTGGAAACAGCACTGACTGCACAATGCAGAGCTCTTCTGCTAGTAACATGTGTGACCTTGATCATTCAGTTGGCCTCTCTGGGCTTTGGTTTCTTACCGTATCAAATGAGAGATTTAATGGTTGCGTTGAAGATGTTGATGCCACTGAACTGTATAGAAATGGCTAAAATGGTAAATTTTATGGTATTTACATTTTACTATAATAAAAATTTTAATGAAAAAGATTTAGACAAAATGGATTTGGGGGTAATGTAGTTTGATTTTTTTTTTCTCTTACTCTTGAGATAAAGTCCAAATTCCTTAACAAAGCCACCCATAGGGTATGCATGTTCTGGGAAGATATTTTTGGTGGGGCCTCTGTCTATAGAAACAGTTTGAGCCATCCCAAACCAGCGTGTCAGCATCATTCCAGTGGCCCAATCTCATGAGATTATATGCAAAAAATACTGCACCTGCCAGAAGGAGCAATCTGTGTGCCAGACTACTATCCTAGGAACAGGGCCTGACGCTGTAGCTCTAAGAGTCCCAGAGCTCCTTGGGTCATCTGTTCAACCCCACACATGAGGTAGATTAGAGAGTACTCTGAGGGAGAGAAATAGAGGTTCCATGCAAATCCCAGTCTGAGCTCTGGGTGCCCTGCCCAAATGGCACTGCCATAGCCAAATGGTCTGAAACACGGGAGGGAAACTTAGGAAATTTTGAGGAAGGCTCTCCAAAGCACAGGTCCCCCTGAGGCATGGGCCCAACAGGGAGGATGTAGGAACTTGCCCATGTTGAAGGGTGGCACTTCTTGATTTAGTTTATAAACCCTGTCTGATTTGTCTCAAATATGCCCAGGAACTTCCCACACCTGGACTATGGCATTCAGATATGGTTTCTCTATTCAGAACACATGTTTCCCTCATTGCCTCAACATTCATTGCTCCATTTACTTAACTAATCCCCATTCATCTAAGAAGTCTCCGCTTAGAAAACAATTCCTTCTAGAAGATTTCTCTGCCCCTGAGTTCTTGTTTTTGATCCTGATAGGCTACATTTAAAGATGAATCTAGAATCTTGGAATCTGTTTTCTCTTTCCCAGTTCAATTCAACAGAATATTCAAGATAAAAGATAAAATCCCTCTGGAGTAGAATAAAAATTCTAAATCTGTTTCCGCCTTTCTAGAGGCTGGAAAGGTATGGATAATTCTGCATTCTGAATTCTCAGAGGAGACGTGTGCATACAGAAGAGGAAAGGCTGATATTAGCCCCTGACCAAGCTATCTTAAGTCTGCTCCTTGTGGTCTTATGCAACTTTTATTCATTCGTTAATTTATTCATTCATCCATCCTTTCAATCATTCAACAAACATTTATGACTCTTTATTGTATTCTAGACAACAAACTAGATCCAGAAGGAAAAAAGTCAAATAAGATGTGATTCCTTCAAAATGCTCATAGTCTACTGGGCATAACTCATTCTGAGACGTAGTTAATGGTGGTATGCCAGAGACTGTTGGAGAAACCTGTAGATGTGGCTGGAAGCTTTCCTGAAAATTTGCCATGGTACAATGAGTGCATCATTTATGAGCACATGAATTCAGAAAACTATCGGTAGGACAGCATGATGCTTCAAGGGTTAGACCATTACTTTGCACTGGGAACAGAAGAGAGCGCAAAAAAGAATTCCACTTTCTTACATGAGATTATTTCTATGCTTGCTGTTTTGTAGTATTTCCTATAAGAGAACAGAATCCCAAATGAGAAGCAAAGAATTCTAATTGGAGGTCTTCACCATCAAGCTCCATGAATGAACAAGACTCTTAAGAAAAATAGTGACAAGGCCAGGTCTACAGGTCTTGAGTGTAGCCAAACCTGTCAATCTGCCCCGCCAAAAACAGAGGGTGAGAGAGGGAGTATGGCGGTCTCCCGCTTTTGAAACAGCTCAATAGTTAAAGAAGAGAAACCTCACTTACATAGGTGCTAAGCAAACAGTGTGAATGATTTTTAAGATTAAGAAGTATTGCTTAATAATACTTCTGACTAATGTCTAACTCTACAATTGACTTTGGACTGGCAAAGAAAAGAGTTTATTCTCATATTTGCTCCAAATTTCCCTAAGAGAAGAATTCTAAAGCATTTGTTCTATGACTGATATTTCTACTTCTGTCCCCATATAAAATACCAAGATAGGTTAACGAGCTGCTCCATGCCTGGGAATGAACATTTTTTTGAGTCATTACTCCTTTTAGAATGGGATGAGGCCAGGCGTGGTGGCTCACGCCTGTAATCCCAACACTTTGGGAGGCCGAGGCAGGTGGATTGCCTGAGGTCAGGAGTTCGAGATCAGCCTGACCAACATGTCTTCACTAAAAATAAAAAATTAGTTGGGCGTGGTGGCACATGCCTGTAATCCCAGCTACTCAGGAAGCTGAGGCAGGAGAATGGCTTGAACCTAGGTTGCAGTGAGCCGAGATCATGCCACTGCACTCCAGCCTGGGTGACAGAGTGAGATTCTGTCTCAAAAAAAAAAAAAAAGCAAAAGAAAGAAAGTGATAAGAGCTATGACCTTCCTCTCCAGAAAAATGTCCATACACACAGTTTTCTACACAATCTTGGTGGATTCAGAGACCCATTAAGGTACATGAAACCTATCCATGTACCCTAGGGGAATCTGTGCTCCAGTAAACATTAAAAATGTAATTTGTTGTAAGAAATTATTTAGCTTTAGCTGCATCAATTAATTCATTTCCAGAAATATTGGACAGCCGTTCTCAGACTAGAGGTTGGTGGAAAAGTTCCAAGGCAGTGGTTGCTGTTAATAGCTATAGAAATGGGCACAATGGCAGTATATAATAACCCTGTGACAGTGTGAACGTTATTCCTTCTGGTTAGGGTGGCCAGATAAAATACAGGATACCCAGTGAAATTTGAAATTCAGATAAACAACAAGTAAATTTTAGTACATTATGTCCTATGCAATTTGTAGAAGTGTATTTGGGATATATTGGCATTATTTGTTATTTGTCTGAAATTCAGATTTAGAGCTGGGCATGGTGGCTCATGCCTATAATTTCAGCACTTTGGGAGGCCAAGATGGGACAATCACCTGGGCCCAGGAGTTCAAGAACAGCCTGGGCAAACACAGCAAGACCCCATGTCTACAAAAAATTTTAAAATTAGCGTGGTGTCGTAGCACATACCTGCAGTCCCAGCTACTGGGAAGGCTGAGGTGGGAGAATCGCATAAGCCTAGTGAGTTGAGGCTGCGTTGAGCCATGATCACACCACTCCCTTCCAGCCTAGGTGACAGAATGAGACCCTGGCTCAAAACAAAATAAAAGTAGATGAGATTCAAATTTAACTGAGCGTCCTGTATTTTGATTAGCTAAATCTGACAACTGTACTCCTGGCCAATTCTACTTTAGCAGGATTCCCCACCTAGAACTTGTTATACCTCTGTTCTCTTTGTGATCCTTTTGACAAAGGTCTTTCTTCTCCTTTATCTCTAGATGTATCTTAGTTTGATCCAGCACAGATGAATATCTAATAATAATTGTTTATCATCACTGACATTCAACGTCACAGAAATAGTGAAATCCTGTGTGTCTGTATACGTACATGAATGTGAGAGAGAAAGGCAAAAGAGAGAAATCACTCAGAAAGAAGTTTAAGAATTACTATTTTGAGATAAACATGACTATTAGAAAATGAAGTCTAAACACCAGAGACTGCAGAAGGAGGTAGTAGTACACAACTAGTATAAAATTTAAGATAAAGTGACTCCTGGGAACAAAATAGAAAAAAATCCTTGAGGTTTATAGGGCCACTAACTCCTTGCCAAAGACAGTTAACTCTTTTTGAAAATCAGATGGTTTGAGAGAACTACTAGTTGCTAATGTCATATGCATTTCTTCTTTTTCATTAAAAAATCTGAACTCTGATTTTGGTCAAGGCAGCAATTTTTTTGACTAAAACACACATTTCCCATTATCTCTTGCAGCTAGAGCAGTCATCTGACAAGCTCTGGCCAATGAGACATAAGTAGAAGATTGCTGAACATTTCTGGGTAACAGTTGCTTTCCTGATACAGGTGCTCCTTCTTGTTCCTGTCCAGAGTGCAGAAATAAAGCTGGGGGTGGAAGTGATCTTGAGATCATGAATCATGCATGAGCATGAAAGCCACATGCTAAGAATGGCAGATCAGGAAGGTAGAAGGAGTCTGGGACATGGAGAGCTGTGCTGGGCACTGTGCTATGCTGCCTGATCCTCCTTCAGGAATCCACCACTAATCTCCGCCAGTGGGTCTGTTGATAGCTGGTGTCCCTCTGCTATGAGCCCTCTCTGAGAATTGCCCTCAGCTGAAGAAAGACACCCCACTCCAGGTCATGCCCCTTCCTGGCAGCCAGCCCACATCCAGTGACGAGTTAATGAGGAGTACAAGGGCCTGCCACCTTGGTCCAACACTGAAAGATTCTGAAGGACCCGCTTCACAGCTCCTTGCAGGTTTGGCTGAGGTCTTCTGACCATACCACAGCCCAAATTCTTCCTCTTATGCAATCCTGCTGCCTGCCCTTACCCTACAGGTTGTTGATCCCCAGTGCTCTCCCCAATAAACTTCATACATGCAGTTTCCATGACAAAGTCTGCTTTCTAGGGAAACTTGACCTGCAACGACCACCTTGCACAGCCTCTATACCATCCTAACTCTTGATTTCTTGCTACATGAAAAGATTAAAATAAATTTTGGATAAGCTACAGAGCTGGATTTCTTATATATGTAGTCCAAAGCAATGTCTGTATAATAGAGAGAGGTATTTTATATCATGAACTGTGAGTTTAAAAGTCTGAATTAAGGATTGATTCACAAGACTTAACATGGGTTGCTGAGGGCAAATGTGATATAAGTGAAACTTCTGGGTTGACAAGGAAAATACTAATTCCCATCTGATTCCTGCTTTGGAATATGAAGATACAGAAAAACCATTCCCTAAAGCTGCAAGAAAGGGCAGGGCCTTGACATTTCTCACTGAAAGGGTAATGATGAACTACAATGAGACTTGGCTAGATTGAAACACAAATATTGGCTCTACCAAGGCTGGAAGCCTTCTTCAATGGTTAGATGAAGGCACATGAGAGTTGGTTAGCATGACCCAGAGTAAGCCACTCCAGCACTGGGGATTTAATGTTCAAATGTGAATTTGTGTTGCTATTATCAGACTCCTCAGACATCATTAGTTTTAGAACATCTTAATGACTAGAGATGTTGTATCAAGAGTACTTCATCATTGGTACCCTCCCAAAAGGTCAACTCCACAAAACTAAAAAGCAAATGGAAAAAAAAAAAAAACCTTGAAATGAATCAAATGCAAAAATGGAAACAAATAGTTTCCTTTTCTTCCCAGTGAATGGAAACAGTGGTTAAGTACATGCTTGATTATCATAAAATTTGAGGAAAATAAATCCTAGGTGAAATTAGTAGTGAATTCGGGTCTCTTGAGACTATAGAACTATATAGAACATATAGAACTATATAGACTATAGAACTATATAGTCTATATATAGACTATATAGAACACCTGAAACTAGCATTCTGCCTAGTGTCTCAGATGCATTATACCTACGTTGTTTAAGGCAAAGCCCAGCAAATGTAAAATCAGGTAAATGATAAGGCAGTCCTGAAGGTTTAATCAATATTCACCCATGACTATTGCATCATTACTGGTAGATTATTGCCTTCTTTTTCTGGGTTTTAAAATGAGTACAGTCGACTCTTCAAATAAAACAGTCATTGACATGAAAATGAGAAATGTGTACTTGTTCCATATAGCTTTTGACTTCAATGATATTTCCCAAAGTAATTTAAATCTAATGACTTCTCAATCATTTGCTTGTCTTGAGACTAGGGCAATGACAGGAGAAGTACATCTGTCATATCATGAAAGTCCTAGAAAAAGGAGTAAATCAAGTTTTAATTTGTGTACCTGGAATTTTTAGCTATTTTTTCTTTCATGTGTTTGCTTTATACAGACCTGCACTATATTGAAAATGGCCACATTTGGCACAGTGACAGTAGTCCTTCAATTCATTATGGTTATGTAATTAAAAGTATAAATCACATTATGCTCAGGCCAATATGTTGATCCAGAGACCTTCAAAGATCGTTCAAGGGCAGAAAGGAAGGAGATTGCTGAAAAGTTAGATATTTGTGGAATCTCTTAGGTCTAGTGTTCCAAAGCATGGGGCATCTTCCCTCCTTAGGATGTGTGACTTCCTTTTGTGCTTAGTAATAGAATCCAGATTTTATTCATGCCAACAATGCAAACAACAACAACAACAAAACAACAAATATACTTCTTGGTTTCCCTTCGACCCAGCAATGATCACGTGATGCAGTTCTAAGAAGGAGTTTGGGAGATTTTAGGATGGGGAATTGACCCTTTTAGCCAAGGGCCATATCTATATCTGATTTGCAGATGTGTTTCGTTTGGCCCATAGACTTAAAACAAAACAACAACAACAACAAAAAAACAACCGGATAAATTCCCATAAAAAGTTCAGGTTTCTAGATTTCTGAAAAAGTCATGAGATATGAGTGGTTTTGCACTCTTATGTTGCAACAACATGCTGAAACTCACTAACAACACAGTTTCTGCTTCTTCCTATTGTCTTATTATTGTTATTATTTCTTGAGATGAAATTTTGCTCTTGTTGCCCAGGCTGGAGTGCAGTGGTGTGATCTCAGCTCACTGCAACTTCTGCCTCCTGGATTCAAGTGATTCTCCTGCCTCAGCCTCCCTAATACCTGGAATTACAGGCATGCGCCACCACATCGAGCTAATTTTTGTATTTTTAGTAGAGACGAGGTTTCACCATGTTGGCCAGGCTGGTCTCGAACTCCTGACCTCAGGTGATCTGCCCGCCTCGGCCTCCCAAAGTGCTGGGATTACAGGTGTGCGCCATAACTTCCAGCCTCTACCTATTGTCTTATCCTAGCCTGCTTCACTTTTTTGCTTCACCTGCTTCACCCCATAAGCATTTGTATTGCAAACCCTACCTTAAACCATAATCTGTGTCTCTCTCACTCTTCTTTCCTTTACTGTGTCATATATCATGTTTTATCTGTCTGTGATTCAGCCCTGGGTGATGGAAGGGTTCCCAAACTCACACAGTTATCAGAGCTGCATAAATTACCATTCCCAGAAAGGCTCTCAAAGCTAGAGCACGTGTCAGTAAATGGATAGATTATTATTCATTAACTTTAATTTTTTTCGTTACTGGTGCTAAATTTGGATCACAGGTCATATTTCAAGGTGAGGTGGGCAACGTGAAGTCTAAAGGTATTATATTGTTCATCTGGTCTTGAGGGTTAGAACTGGGCGCATTGCAGTGGCTCATGCCTGTAATTCCAGCACTTTGGGAAGCCAAGGTGGGAGGATTACTTGAGCCCAGGAGTTCGAGACAAGCCTTGGTGACATAGTGAGACCCTGACTCTAAAAAATAAAAAAATAAAAAAATAAAAAACAATTAGCTGGGTATGCTGGTATGTACCCGTAGGCCTAGCTACTCAGGAAGCTAAAGCAGATCACTAGAGCCTAGGAGCTTGAGGCTACAATGAGCTATGATCACATCACTGCACTCCAGCCTGGGTGACAGAGCAAGACCCTATTTCAACTTTTTAAAAAGGAAGAAGTTAGAACAGTGTAATGAGGCAAAACTCAAGGAGTATTTACTACATTATTTTGTCAAAGGCAGTGCTAGGGGGCATGTAATAGGGAGATAGGTTGTCCTCACTTTTATGTTATAGGCCAATTCACTTTTTCATTCTAAGTTTATAATTTTATCACTTATCTACTTGATAAAATATATCTTCATTATCTTTATTTTTCTTACTCACATCATTCTTGGAGATTATGAGTGCCACAAAGTATTTCCATTGAATAAAATAGTACCTCCTTCATAAACTTCCCTAAGTTGAGTTTTAAAGGATCCCACTACCCTAGCTGTGCATTCTAGGGTTTCAGAATCGGGCCATTAGTCTACCTGTAATGTTCATGATCTTAGAAAATTCTACTGTCCCACTTCTTAACCTTTACCATCTTGAAATGAGAAAACCTGCCACCTCCTTTCATTATAGGGTAGCCTCTGTCCAATGGAACTCTTGCTTTCCATCAGCCTAGATGCCCTTCCTGACACTTTTTCCAGGGCTGCTGTAGCTTTCTTGAATTTCAATAACCAGAGATACACACAGTTTTATTGCAGAAATCTTTATTTCTTTTGAATGATGTTCAACATCTGGCTGGCCATTTGAGCTGTGGTGCCATATTGGAGTAGCATCCTGGAATGACTCCAGTCCCTCCTTTGGTCATAACCAATCATACAGAGCAATTCCTTTTGTGCATAGATTTTTGATTATTTATTAACTTTTAATATTGTTTATTTGTCGTTTAAACACTGTGTCACTGACATAGTATAGTGATTCTAAACTGCACGTCTCATGCAAAAGCATTAGCAGTATTTAGAAACTTGTTAAAAATGTACATTCTTAGTCCCCACCCCAGATCTACTTAATCAGAAACCCTATGGGTAGGGTCTAAGAATTTTGTTTTTGATGTAGATGATTCTGGTACACACTCAAGTTTGAAACCTACTGACATAGTGTTTTGTAAGTGAATAAGATGTAGTGATAGAAAAATTCATAGAAAGGAAAGTTTTTACTTAGAATTAGAAAAAAATGGAATGTAAAGGAATGGAATATCAAGAATATCTTATATTTCCTTTTGTTTGTTTGGATATATGGCTATTCATGCAATCACTGGCAATTTGTACAAGGGGTCAATTGCTCACATTTAAAATTATGTTATCTAGGCTTGATGATCTAAGTAAAATTAGCAAGGGGAAAGAAATAAATATGAGAATGGAGAAGTAATTTAATATGAGAAGAAATGTAAATATTTATACATGCATGTATTAGCAGAAAGAGGAAAGAGCCCCCAAAGGAAGAGAAATGTAACAGAATATTGATGTAGACCCTATTCATAGGTGAGGATAATTCTCCAGTTCAAAGGTAAGTCAGCAGAGATGCCAGCAGAAGTAGTGGGTGGATTCTGAGAATGAGTGCTCTTATTCATTTAATAAGTGACTACTGAGCACCTACTCTGCACCAGATATTGTTCTAAGGGCCAGGATACAATGATGGACAAGACAGAACTTAGTCTAGTGGAGGTCATAAACTGTTGAACAGCCAATGGCAATACAGTGTGATAGAAACCACATTAGGGGAGGAGCAAGGTAGCTGTGGAAGCTGAGAGGAGAGATGCCGGATGCTGAACTGAGACTTGGGAGATGGGAATCTTGGTAATGGCCGTTACAATGTTTAGAGTAGAGATCTATTGTAGAAGAAAACTGGAAGAAATTGGTAAACTACTTCTCTGGGACTCATTTCTAATTATATCTCTGAGGTGGGAAGCATTAGTCTCAGTTTGGGGTTTTGATAGAAAATGTGTGTGTGATGAGGCCATACAACAGAGGGGAGTGATCTTGGGCTATGGAAATCCAAATTCCTGGCAGAAGTACAGGACTGGGTCTAGATCCCGCTTTGAAACTAAATTTCTAATCTTAGGAAGCACAAGCAATCATAACATTGGGGAGAGGGATCTAGCTAAAAGGAAATAATTTTTTTTCAAATCTTTGAAAACTGAAAACCTGAATACTCTTTCTAATTTGGAGTTTTAATAGAACATGTGTGTGTGATGAAGCCGTACAACAGAGGCGAGTGATCTTGGGCTATGGAAATCCAAATTCCTGGCAGAAGCACAGGACTGGGTCTAGATCCCGCTTTGAAACTAAATTTCTAATCTTAGGAAGCACAAGCAATCACAACACTGGGGAGAGGGATCTAGCTAAAAGAAAATAAATTTTTTTAAATCTTTGAAAACAGAAAACCTGAATACTCTTTCTAATGCAATAGCTTTTGGTACTTTGAGATTCTCTTAGGATGAATTCTTAAGCATCAATAGCTATGAGAATATATTAGGACCATGTTTTGGGACCCCTTGTTAGTAGAAACTTTCATCAGTGGGCCATTATTGGTATAGCTGCAGATGGCACATAGAATTCCAACAGAGAGATAAGCACATAAAAGAAAGAAAATAAAGGGGGAAGGGAAGATAGCTTGGATTTTATTTTAATTTTTTGGTTTTGGTATTTTTATTTATTTACTAAAAAATCTATTTTAAAGCAGGTAACAGTTATTGAATGTTATTATGTGCCAGCTTTCAGTTTGTTTTAAACCTGTAACTTTAAGTGTAATTGGTCAGTAAATTCACAAGTGATAGTTAATGTCAAGAGAGATGAGAGGAAACAGAAAGAACATGGCCACATACAATTTTTATCAGGTCCAGTCAAATATCCATTTCATTAAATCAATTTAATTTCAAGTTCGGTAAAGTCATAGAGCCTGTAATGGAAGCTAAAAATCATTGAATATTTAAACAAAAATAATTTTTTTTTTTTTTTTTGAGACGGAGTCTCGCTCTGTCGCCCAGGCTGGAGTGCAGTGGCACAGTCTCTGCTCACTGCAAGCTCCACCTCCTGGGTTCATGCCATTCTCCTGCCTCAGCCTCCCGAGTAGCTGGGACTACAGGCGCCCACCATCACGCCTGGCTAATTTTTTGTAATTTTTTTTTTTAGTAGAGACGGGGTTTCACCGTGTTAGCCAGGATGGTCTCGATCTCCTGACCTCGTGACCCACCCGCCTCAGCCTCCCAAAGTGCTGGGATTACAGGTGTGAGGCACTGTGCCTGGCCAACAAAAATAATCTTTGAAAATTTTTTCAGGCCCCTCAGAACCCCTTCATATGAATGGGGAACAGCTACACATTTGTGATACAAGTCATTCATTTGAGCCAGCAGATTCCCCATCTCTTGGTCCTGATGGCTTGTCCATATGGATTTTGTTCAGCCTTGCAAGGTATCCTGAATCACTAAAGTAATTCTAACCAGTGCATATTTGGGGATATCATAGAAAAGGAATTCTCTATATCATTTTTCAATATCTTAATTTGGGGCAAATAATTCAGCCTGTGAAACATGCCCTCTTCCATTCTTGAGCAAATCCTTTATCTCACCAAGATCAAAGTATTCCACTTATTCTTTGAGCAACTTCTTTCCTCTGGCATGTTAAAATAATCCTTTTTATTGGTTTTGGAGACATTTGCAAGGTGCTTTAAAAGTTTTTTTTTTGTAGTTAGTATTCTCCTTCCTTATAATTGATTGGGTTTCTTTCTTCTCTTCACATGAACTACCATTTTGCAGGGAAATGCCCTCTTTTCTCTGCTAATTTACATGGCTCGAATAGTTCTCTTTTTAGTTCCTACCTCTAATGCTTATTATTTTTATTCCTTGGTATATGCTTTTCGTGGAAAGCAAAAAACAATAACAAGGTAATTAGGCTTTTCTTGTGGGTTACTGACTTTTTAAAAGTTTTTTATTTCAAATGTCTCCTAAATAGAGACTATACTTATCGTATTTCTCTTTAAAAAATCTAAAGTGTGTGCAATTTGTTTCATTGTTTTCACCTGTCCCATGAGGATGTAGAATTTAATTACTTCATTAGTTTTTACTTAGCTGTTCACCCAACACAATCTCTTGGGTCCATTTCTGATCCTGTTTAGGATGAAAGTTCCCTCATTCCTTCTCTTGTGGGATTTAGAAAGCAGTTCTCAGTTTGTTGACATCTATTCCCATTGCCTCTCGCACCTCTCATCCTGACTGAGCAGTTGGCTGCTCTGTGTTTGGATAATTAAAGCCTTTCATTATTATTATCTGGACAAATATTTTTTGCTTTCCTGATTCTATTTAGAATTTTCTGTCATCATTCCTCTCAGGTAATCTATAATATAAACTTTTTCTGATGGAGAAGTTTTAACATGAACTGTTTTAACATAAAAGTTATTAAAAGTTATAACAGAAATGGATCCTGTGAAGTTCATTGAACAGATACTTTTTGAGTGCTTGCTGTGTACCAGTTCTAGACCCTGGGAATAAGCAGGGATAAGAATCAAAGTTCATGTGCTTATATTCTAAAAAGAGCAGGGTTGGGAGACATCAAAGAAATAATTCATCAGATGTTGATGAGAGGTAGGAAGAAAAAAGTAAGATAATAATTTAGAGTAGCCCTTTTCCACCAGTTCTACCAGAGAATCAAACTCTTAATGCCCTAAGGCATACTTTGTATAGAATGAATTAACTTCTCTCCTATGCAGATAGAATGATACCAGCTGTGTACTTTGGAGACTAAAGAAAGCACTCATTCAAATCATTTTCTACAGGGCTTAATTTTCTCAAGGAACCCTAAGTTGAGAAAGGCTTGAGTTAGAGGGTAACAGTTGTGGGAGAGAATGATACTTTGGATCATTTGACCAGGGAAAGCCTCTCTGACAAGGAATCCTCAGAGCAGAGACCTAAATTTAGCAAGTGAGGGAGGGTCCTGAAGATGCAACAGCTGCAAGGTGGTGGTGGTGAAGGACAAAGTATTACAGCCAGAAACAGGAGTGGGCTTGGTATATTAGAGAAGTAATTAAAAAGGCCAAGGAGGCCAGAGCTCTGTTATCATGGGGCAGAGAAGTGGGGATAAGATCATAGAAGTGCATAGTGAGGGGTAGAAATGGTGTGGAAAACATACCAGAGACATTTCAACTCAAGCTAATTAAACAGATTGACTGGGCTCCAGCTATGGGTCATAGCTTGGGAAGTTTCAAAGATGAATGAATCATGGTCTCTGTCCTCATGCATCTTGCAATATAGAGTATACAACATAACTTAGACTAAGAAAATACAATGTCATAAATGCTATATCTTAATAATAAGGGATGACCATAAGCTGAATTTTCCCAGGAGGAGATCCTGAGCCAAGTATTCAAGTATAGGTGATTTATAAAGAAATAACATCCAGGAGGACTCATAAGAGTCAAGTAGGGATGGGATATCAAGCAAGAGACAGCCTGGCCATGCAGGAAGCTCTGTAGTATAAATGACACCTTAGAGATTGTCACACCTTGAAGGAAAGAAGCTGGGTTTTTGAATGTGCACCTGTTAATCATTGCTAATGGTGGTACACTCTGTTAGGCATGTTTGGTTCTTCATACAGGTGAAGTGGTGTCAGGTAGTTCTCTGAAGAACTCAGCCAAGGGAGCAGAGGCTCAGAAATGGGTGCACAGAGCTGGTAAAAGGGACCCAAGGAGATCTTGGTGGGGCATCAGAGGTGCCACCATAGGGCTCACAGAGCTTCTCAGTCTGAACGGTGGTGCTTAAGGGACAGGCAGAAGATATTAAACTTTCCCTAGTTGAAAACCATGCCTGTCTGCTTGGTCCTGTAGCCTCAGCACCTAGTCTGAGTCATACCATAGAGAATCCTAGAGGCGTTTCTGAATGGGAATGAATGCATGCATAAAAGACATCCCAGGCCCAGCAATTAGTCATGATAATTTTTAGGAATCACTTGGTAGAAGCCATGTGCCCCAATATTACATCTTTGTAGAAATGCTAAGATCCTCTGCGTAAGAATTATAAGCTGATGAGAATAGAGTTCGGAAATTCAGGAGGCATAGCCATACAATGGTATGTAAATGTGACTCTGAGCAAGTGAGAAGTAATGCATTTAAGGAACAAAAAGTCCAAACTACTTAGAGTATGATGTGTTTTATTTAAAAATTATAAATAAGAAAATCAGTAAAAATAATGTCTAAGTTTCCAAGAAAATACTCAGGTATGTGAGCTGCTAGGTTTTACGACTTGTTTTGGAATGAGAGAAACATTTTATCGTAAGAACTTCTTAAATGTGAATAAGAATTGTCATACATGAGGGGCATTACGATGAGCTCTAAGTCAGAGTCATGTCAGGAACCATGATGGCAGGAAGGTTCTCCCTGGGTGCCCATTCTGATTGGTTGAAGTGGGATGCCAATAACAATGTGTTGATGAGTATGAAGCTACATTCAGGTTTAGGAGAACAATATTAATAATACCTATCATTTATTTAGCACTGCCTACATGCAAAATACTACTTTAGCAGTTTGTATTATTTAATTAGCTCATTAACTACTATAAGATGGTGTAGTGACTCACGCCTATAATCCCAGCACTTTGGGAGGCCAAAGTGGGTGGACTGTTTGAGGCCAGGAGTTCGAGACCAGCCTGGCCAACATGGCAAAACCCCATTTTTACTAAAAAATTATAAAAATTAGCTGGGCATGGTGGTGCACACATGTAATCCAAGCTACTGGGGAGGCTGAGGCAGGAGAATCTCCTGAACCCAGAGGAGGAGGTTGCAATGAGCCAATAGTACCACTGAACTCCAGCCTGGGCAACAGAGTAAGACTCTGCCTCAAAAACAAACAAGCGAAAACAACCATAAGAGACAAATATAGTAGTCCCCCTTTATCTGTGGTTTTGCTTTCCACGGTTTCAGTTACCCTAGGTATAGCAAAATAAGACATTTTGAGAGAAAGACCACATTGACATAACTTCTTATTTTTGTGTATTGTTATAATTGTTCTATCTTATTATTGTTGTTAATCTTTTGCTGTACCTAATATAAAAATTAAACTTTATCACAGGTGTGTATGTGTAGGGAAAAAAAAGTCATATACATATATAGGATTTGGTACTATCCAGGGTTTCAGGCATCCACTGGGGTTTGTGGAACATATCCCCTAAGATAAGGAGGGACCACTTTACTTGTATTGCCATTATTTCCATTTTACAGGTGAGATAACTTTGTGAACCATTTATCCAGTATCTTCCAAGGGCCAAATTGTCTGGGTTTACACAGCTGGAGGAGCTGGGATTTCAACCCATACCATATAGCCCTAGATTCTACTCATAATCACTGTAACAGAGTTGAATAGTATGATTGATTATCTGCCATATGTACAGGAGGAGGGAGGAATGGCATATCATGCATTTGCAAGTTTTCAATTCTGATCTTTGCCCTATCTTTCAATCATCATTTTTCCTCCTTCTCCTGTTAAACCCAGTTAAATTACACTACTTTCTCTTTCCAAATGTTCTATGCTCTTAAGCTTTCATATGGGCTGTTCTCTAGGCCCAGAACACGCTTTCTTTTGCCGTTTGCTGGCGTCTTAGTCCATTTGGGCTGCTATAACAAAGTGCCATAAGCTGGATGGTTTATAAGCAACAGAAATTTATTTTCATAGGTCAAGAGGCTGGAGATCAGGGTACCAGCATGGACAAGTTCTGGTGAGGGCCTTCTTCTGGATGACAGTCTGCTGACTTTGTATTGTATCTTCACGTGGCAGAGAGCAGAAGCAAGTCTTTGGAGACTTTAAAAAGGGCATTAATCCTATTCATGAGGACTCTACCGTTACAACCTCATCTAATCCTAATTACGTCCCAAAGGTCCCGCCTCCCAACAGCATTCCACTGGGGATGGGAGGTTTCAATACATGAATTTTGGGAAGAAACAGTCCGTAACAGCTGGTTAACTCCTACAACTCTGGAATTCAGTTCACGTATAATTTCTTGCAGAAAGCTTTCCCTGATTTCATCAGTCAGAATTAGTACTCCATCTCCACGCGATCTTACAGTGTTATGCGCCTCACTTGTAACATAAAACTTTTTATTTTGAATTGTGATAGCTTACTTCTTTTAAAATGAGCTAAAAAACAAGGCTGATGTAGTGTGTTGATTGAATGAATGAAACCTGAATCCTCACCTCACCTCTGCTCCAGACTGCTGTTTTCTGAGGCTTACTTGCTTTCCATGTCCTTTGTAATTGTAAGACACAGGTTTTGAACGACAGGTGATTTCTAGTTTTCCTTGGCTTTTTCTTATATCAGTTTGGAATGTCCAAATATTTTATTCAGTAAGACTTTTGCCCATTTACACTTGTATTGCCTATTACATGCATGAAATAGTGTTCCTTCCATAAACCATTATCTCTCCTTGGTGAGTAAGCTTGCTAATTATGAAATCTCCATTTAAAAAAAAATCAGCTGTTGAGAGGGGCACATGGGGTCTTCAACTGTATGTATAATGCTTGATTTCTTAAGTTGGGGGAGGTACAGAGGGGTATATGTTATCTATACATATTTTAAGTTTAAATTGTTTTGTCAAAATATAAAAGTGAGTCTTTATATTCTTAACATTCGTTATAGAGAATATAAAGAAAACTAAGTTTTCTACAAAAATGCCTTGTGGTTGGGTTAAATCTGTACACAGTCACAGAAAAGGGATAAAGTATCAGTTATTAAAACACAGATACATAGATACAAAATGTTATCCTGGCAGGATTTATATGACAGATGGAGACTAGAACCTTAGGTAATCTATGGGTCTTCATGAATGAAATCAATTAAGTTTAGAGAAGCTATTTATTGTCTGAGAGATAAAAAGGTAATTAGCAATTAGAAAGCAGTCTATGGGGGTTCTGGTTATAATACAGCAATGGGTGGATTTCTGGGACTTGGCAAAATGGTGGATGGCTTATATCTTATCTTTTTCTTTCTTTTCAAATATACCTAAATCTCTTGCTGAGCAATTTCTGGACTAAGGGGTAGGAAACCTGCTTTGAGCTAACTCATATCAGGTTAGTAATATATCCACTTCCTGAGACAGGAAAATTAGGTTATATATATGAGGGAAGTAGACCGAAAAACAGAGAATGAATGACAGCCTGGATTTTTTTTTTTTTCAAATTTATATCCTCAAGCGAGAGTCTTTGTTTCTTGTTGCTTCTTTCTGTAATGATGACACCCACAAAGAGAAAAATAAATGCTTTTTTTCCTACTTAAAAATTTATGTTACTCCTACTAGTTAAGTAGCAGTGAAAACTGTCCTTGTTTTACTCAATAGATAAAGCAAGTTTACAAGGTGAGAAAAATTTCTCCGCCATTTGAATGCTGTGAAATATATTTTTAAAAGTGTCACAGAAGGAGGGAAGCTAGTTTGCAGGCTCACACATTGGGCTTCCATATTTCTGGTGTCACAAATAAAGTCACTTTTGAGTAAGATAGCTGCTGTTGGTAGAATGTTCTGAGGGGTATCACTAATTTAGTTAAAATCTAAGTAGATCATATTCCAGTACATTGAATATCACTCCATAAAAAAGCTCTGTGCAACAGTTTTCCAAGGTGCAGGCACTAATCACTTTTAAAAAGTAATAGAATGTGGTAAAACGCCAGGAAAGAGAATTGGAAATCCTTGGAATATTTGAAATAGACTCACCTAGGTGATGGGTTGCTAGGTGCAGCAAACCACTATGGTACACGTTTACCTTTGTAACAAACCTGCGCATCCTGCACATGTACCCTGGCACTTAAAATAAAAAATAAAAATAAATGCTCAAATGGAAATTGTTTTAGTTAAGAAGGGCATAAAATAAGTAAAGCTATCACCAGAGAGTTTATCAGTTTGGCATGGTTAACAAAAGGCAATACATTCTTTTGGAAATATTTAGTTCATCAATTGAAATTAAACCTAGTTGTGCACCTAACTTTTCATTTTATCCCATTGACTAGTCTTTGGAGTATTTGTTACCTATGAATTATTTTTGGCCTTTAAAAATCAGTTCTCAAAAATTATGTGGAAACTTTCTTCTGTTTAGAGAGTGTGTATGTCATTAGTGATGTGTGTTGCAGAGTTTAGTTTTCCCTGTTAACAAATGAGTCTATCGATCTAGCAGCTTCTGCAAGTGTTCTCAAGCATGGCTGGACATCAAATTGCCAGTGAAACTTTTTAAACCTATAGCTGTCCAAGCCCCACTTCTCATCCCAATCAGAATCTCCAGGCACAGGGCCCCACAATCTTTTACCGTCTAACCAGGCTCGAGAAGCCAGAGAAGTCCAAGACACACTGACAAAGGTGAAGTTTTCTCTAAGAGATAGTTTGATCACCTTGATAAATAGCGAGAAAGAAAAGCTAAAGCAGGGTTATACCACCTGGTTTGAAGAGATGAGAGATGAAGGTTTTGGAGAGTTCAGCACTTAAGAATCTTGAACCACGGTGGTACACTATTGGGTAATAAGAGCTTGGCTATGCTGAACGACAAAGGTTCTAGCTGACCAGTCCGAAAACACTGAGTCTTTAGGTCAAATTTGAGAGAAGATGACAGAGCCAGTGGGAGTCCTAACTTCTTGACTCTGGAATTACTGACAGAAGAATATTTGGACAGTTTTTAAGATCCCCAAAGCATATTATTTTACAACCTCTTTAGCTTATGCTTGAATTTGTGCTGTGACCGTTAGCTGCCTGGATGTTTACCACACATGCTTCTTTCTGAGCTAGCCTGTGTAGTTCTACAACAGACTGTTACATTTTGAGAAGCAGGGACCACTTATAACACTTCTCTGGCCAAGAGTCTGGCACCGCGCCACTCAGACATACACACCCAACCCTTTAGGATTAACGTAGACACAGTGTTCTCTTCCATGGCCATTCCGTCTCCACTTCCGGCTCCACACTCCAGTCACCAAGTTGGCATGATTGCTGCTCCATAGCCCAAGGGTGGGTAATGTGGGGGGGGGGGAGGGGGGATTAAACACACCTTCCGTCAGCTGATGCCCAAACTGTAAGCATAACCAGGACAACCCAAGTAGCCAGTCACAGGAATGCTTCTCATCAGTGGAAGGACAAGAAAGGTGCAACTTTCAAATTACTTGGAACTGGGGCTACAGCCATTACTTTCGGACAGGTGCAATTCAAAGCGTGATCCTCCGACCAAGAACATCGTCATCGCCACCTAGGAGCTTATTAGAAATGCAGGATCTCAGGTCCCCATCCCAGACTTTCTGGATCAAAATCCGCATTTTAACAAGATAGTCAAGTGATTCTTATTTATATTATAATTTGAGAAGTCAATTGATCTGGTAATTGATCAACTGACTGCCACTCAGCCCCCCAAAACAGAGACTCAACCCTTTATGCCACCTCACACCCGCTCCGCTAGGTAGCAACCGAACCCCCAGGGATATCGGAGCGGGCGCTGCCGAGGGCAATTTGGTGATTGGCTGGTCTCACCACGTGACTGGAGCTGAGCCTTCTGTGCGACCGGATTGGCTGTTGCAGACGCTGACGGACAAGGCCGGGGCGGGCTAGAGCCCAGTCTGAGAGGCGCGCGCGGGGGCCCGAGGGGCTAAGGCGCGAGTGCGCGAGAGCGCGTGCGCGAGTGGTGGGGCTTTCTCCTGAGCCGTCGGAGGGAGCCGGAGCGCTTCTCCCGAGGTAAGCGGCGCTGCGGGCGGCCCCCAGTCCCTCCCATGCTGGGTCCCGGCAAGCGGGTTAGGCAGGGCTGGGCGGGGCGCGGGGAGGTGTGGGGTCAGCTTGCCCCGGGAGCCCAGCTTCGGGGAGGATGCAGTCCCAGTTGCCTTGGTTTCCCTTTTTCTATCCTCTCAGGCACCTTCCCATCCTCCCCACTGCGGTGACGGGTCTGCCCGAGGGTAGTTGCCCACCGGGCAGCCCTGCCTCCGCCTTTGTTTCCCGCCCGGAGGGTTGCTGGCATGAACCCCCTCCCCAGGTGGAGGGTGCGGGTGATGGGGCGCGGGCGTCAGGGGCGCTGGACCTGGATTGGGGCCGAGGAGGAGGCGGCTTTAATGCAGGGGGACTTGTCACATGGGAGAACGAAGAAGAAATGTAGTGTCACTTTGGCCAGCCCGTGGGACTCGAACTAATCCCGCGGCCGCGAGCGAAACCGAATTTCTAGCGCAGCTGTGCGAAGAGCCCTCCTGCCTAGGTGCGGGCGGCCTCGCCGGGAACGGAACCCCCGTGCTGCCCGGGAGGTTGCTCTGCCCGCTGGACCTGGCGGTTTTCACCCCAGAGTTTCAGCGAAATTGAACGCTTTGAGCCTGCTGGAGGAATCCAGAGATTCGTTCAGAGGCTATTTTTTTTTCTTTTTTTTTTCTAAGCAGTTGGGCACCGGTGGAGCCGGTCTAAATGAGAGGCTACAAAAAGGAATTTCAGATACAGCGTAACTGATGACTGGTAAATGGTGAGGAGGGAAATGCCTGCAGTGAACTGCAGACCAGACCATCACACTGAGATTCTTCCTTAAGAAGATAAGGTTTTTTTCAGAGGAAGAGTTGTAGTTTCTGTAAACAGGTTTTCCTGGGGGTGCCCAGGAGGGTAATTACTTATTTTCAGCATGTTACTGGGTTGTGGGGAGAGGGAAGGCAGGGTCTAAACTACACCTACTCAGACCTCCTTAATTCTTTGAAAAGTGTGTGCTTGATGAAGACCATTTGGCTGCCAAAAGAGGTTTGTATGGGAGTCCGGGGGAGATGGATTGTTGCCTTTAAATCATACTTTAAAAAGGGGAAGGTGTGTCCAGGAACTTAAGAGCAGGTTGAGCTGTGCAAGGTATTCCCTGCCTCTCCTCCATTTTCCCAGACAGCTCATAGGCAAACATAAAAAGTCCCTTCAATTTTCCACGGGTTAACTTCTTGATTTGTTGAATACACCTGGTAATCGACTCCGTAAGAAATGGTTCAACTAACTCATTATGAAGATATTACTGTGTTCTGGAGTTTCCATGTAATTCATTCAGATCTCTTTCTGGTATGAGATGGGCAAGGGTCTCACTACCTTGTCCCTTGGGGACATCCTGATACCTTCAAAGCCCTTTATAGCTCTTAACATTTCCTGTACAACATCATGTTTCTTTAGGAAACGACCTGATTTCAAACCTCTAAAACACACCCCATGCCTGTGAAATGTCTACACTTGCTAATAAATCAGTTTACTAGGCAAGATAAATATTTTTTTTAAGAGGAAACACCTAAATTTGTTAAGGGGATCAAATTCAGGTTTATCAGCCACAGCAAATCAACTTTTGTCGGTTTTCTGAGATGAATGAAAGTAAAAGAACAAGTTGTTGCAAAGCTCATTCAGAATATCACAAATGACCCTAGTAAAGTGAAATATAGGTTATCACCTGATAGACTGTCACACAAACCAAATTAGTGGGAATAATTTAAAACGTTATCAGAGTTTTCTTTTTTTTTTTTAGAGACAAAGTCTCACTCTGTCACCCAGGCTGGAGTGCAGTGGTGCGATCTCGGCTCACTGTAACCTCTACCTCCTGGATTCGAACGATTCTCCTGCCTCAGCCTCCCGAGTAGCTGCGATTACAGGTGTGCGGCACCATGCCCTGCTAATTTTTGTATTTTTTAGTAAAGACTGGGTTTCAACAGATTGGCCAGGTTGGTCTCGAACTCCTGACCTCGTGATCCACCTACCTCAGCCTCTAAGAGTGCTAGGATTACAGGAGTGAGCCACCATGCCCGGCCAGAGATTTTTTTTTTTTTAAGTGGCATGGAGTAGAGGGGAGAAAAGAATGCTGAGGGTAAGGTAGGTGGCATAGTATGCACTTCTATTTTCAGAGGAAAGAAACTCATCTTTGTTCCATAAACCACAGAGGGTATGCATTGTTTGTTTGGCCTGTGGAAGGGAGGCAGGGATTTTGAAAAGGTTGGGAAACACTGATTAGGTTATGCAGGGGATAACAAAAAGATTGACAGGCTTAGTCCATCTAGCAACATACTTCAGTGACCTATAGGACAAGGTTTTATTCTCTGATTCAATAAAAGCCCACTAGTGTTGCTTTCAAAGCAACAACAAAATCTTTTCCTTTCTGTCGTTTCTGTCCCCTGGGTCAGGGACGGGAAGGACAGAGAGTGAATGAGAGAGATTAGAGTCCGACCTGCATGCCTAAGCAGTAGTGTCCTTTGAGGAGGATCTGTGTCACGTTGTGTAAGTATAAGAGCCTTCATATTGAGAGGGATCTGAGCACCTTCCTTAGGACAGATACTGTAAGATACAGCTGGCTAACAGTGCCACAGGTGGGGGCACTGGGTGAGATCATCTCATAGGGAAGCATTGGGGAAAGAGGAGAGCCAGGAAATGTTTAATTCAGTAGGGCTCTGCTGCCTGCTTTTGGATCCTTGAGGAGGCATTTCAAGGCAGAGCTGCCTCATTGGCTAGCCTGGCTGGCTTTATGTGGCTTCCAGAGGACCTACCATTCACACGATGAAAGCTCCTGTGGTAGTTACGTGTCTCAGGTTGTAAGCATCAGTTATGCTTGTAATGTGCTTGAGAAAAGAAGGGCTCTCAAAGACCTAAATCTAGGCTGCCGTTCCTTCAGGTTCTTGGCTGGTGTCACCCCCAAGGCTCCCGGAAACCAAGTTGTGCCCTCCTTACCAGTAGATGGCACTGCTGCCTCTGGGAATTCCTGGAGGAGCTGAACTATGGAGCTGGCAAATCAGCAGTGTGTGTAGCCTCTAGTCAGAAAATTTTGAAAGGCTATGTCAGCCCTCAAACAAAATCTCAAAGAAAATAGTTCTGAAAGCCATAACTGTTTACATAAGGTAGGAATAATGTGTGTCATGGGGATTGAGGAATGGCTGTGATTACACTGACTGTACTTGCATGTTTCTGAAGGGAAAAGGCAGAGAGTAAACTGACAAGCATCATAGCATAGGCTTTAAATGCACCCAGCATACATATCGTTGGTTAGTTAAACATAATAATCACGATTTCATGAAAGTTTCCAACAACTTCATCGTTTCTAATTACTTGCATGTGAAACTAGTCTACACACATGGATGGGACTATGGAAATGTACATGTGAATTTTAAACCTGAACAGTAGCTGGTAAGTGCATGCTCTGAAGATAGCAGTGAGAGTATCAGTAAAAATAATGCTGATAAAGTAGTCACTGTATTTCAGGGCTGTCCACAGAAGATAGGTCAAAATAATTCTTAATTCATTTCTTCTAAAACTTGAAAATTCCTAACAGATGTTTTTAGATTTTCTTAGTTAATGCTGACCTTTCAATATTACATTAGCAGCCCCAAACTTGTGCTTTGGTTTTAATGATGTTATTAGTCAGGGTTAATTCATCCATCCACCTATTTTGAAATAACTGTTCTTTGTTCTCTAGCTGTTGTTTACTGTTCTTTGAGATGGGAAGGTTATAGTGTGTAATGAGGGCCCCAGCTTTGACTCTGCCTGAGGTATAGGACACTGCTTCTAGGTGCCATTACCCCAGTCACCTGCTGCTTTATGTGGCTCCCATCCTATGGCTTAGGTTATCTGAGGTTTCTTTCTCTCTCTCCAAGTGAACTGATGAGCTTATCTTTACTACCAATGCTGAATACTAAAATCCTGCTTGTGCTAGATAGCAGTAGGCCCAACAGTCCATTAATGCCACTTTATTATGTGACTAAAAATCAATCTATTCACCTTTCTGAACCTTACTTTTCTCACTTGTTCACTGAGATTGATGAGATAGTGGATGTCTCTTAAAATCTCTTCCAAGTCTAAAGTTCTATGGTTAGGTGATTCTCATAAGGTATTTCTGAAGACTCTAAAAATTATTTAGAAAATATATTCATACTGTGAGCTTAGGGCAAAAAGACGTCTTGCTAATGTTTCTTTCCAGAGAAATGGTTGTGCATTATGTTAGGATCCTAACTGTTCAGAGTAGGAAGAAACCCTTGAAGATTATTTAACTTAACCTTCTCAGTTTATAGAGAGTTCAATTCAGAGATGAGTGACTTGACTAAGGTAACAGAGCTAGTTAGTGGCAGAGAACTAGTTAGAGGACTAGGATGCAAGCCCAGGACTCAATATAGTTTTCCCTTCTCCAATGCTGCTTTATTTCATCTGCCATCAGGCCACAGAATATGCTGTGTCTACAAGGCTGGGGCCAAGAAAATTTTCTGAGTAATTCCTTAATGTAGGGCTTTAAAGCAACAGCATGAATAGCTTTGAGTTTTGGCAGAAATTCAAGGTCAGGCTTCTCTTTGCAGCGCATTCTTTTCTTCACTGATTGATTGTGAGCAGGATTTTTTACTGCGCATCTTTAGGCTTTAAAACTTTTCTGCATATGCTGTTTCTTGTAAGGAAAAACTTTCATCATCCTAGAAGAATCATTCCTCAATCAGATGTTCTTAAGTTGGGTTCATGGACTCCCCAGCATCTCTCTGGATAGGAGAATCTTTCGTATAATTCACTTCCTTTGTAATCTTATGTATTTTATCTTATACATTTCACACATAATTCTGAGAAGGGGGTCCTTAGGCTTCAAGAGACTACAAAAGAGGTCTGTGACACACACACAAAAAATAGGGTAAGAATTCTGAGTTCTTGTCTGAGGAGCTGAAAAACATTAGGGTGGAAGAGTGTTAGGGGTAAGGTATGGGGTAAACTTATTGAAGTTTGTAGGAACATTTTTACCTTTTAACAAATTGCTCACTAAATGATGCTAATAGCATTTTACCCATCTTAATAATGTATATGTGAGTATTGATTTCCATTTATCATTCCTTCCTCAATAAGTACTCTCTCCTAATTTTAACAAAGCACTTTCAAATTCATGTTGCTTTATTGACAATGACACCCATACTAAGAGGTTTCCTTCTCCCCAATCTGACTTGATTTCCAGATGTTCAGTTCCTTTCTAATTCATGACTTGGAGTTTTTGACTTCTGAGGTACGACACCTCATGTTCAACTCTAGGCTCCTAGGACCCACCATGATCCCAGAGATGCAAAATAATTTACATGCTAGGAATTTTAAAAACTCTTTAGGTTCCTTTATTTGTACCCGGGGTTTACCACAGAAATTGCTGCTCCTCCTCGTCTAATCATTTTCCTTTTCTATTTGCAATCCCAAATTCTCTCTTTTCCTAATTGTTTCCGAATAGGAGTGACTGGGAGTTTGTATAAATTGGAAATAAAAATCCTTGTTTAAAAATGCAAAATTTTTGAATTTTGAAAAACATTTGCTTGAAAATCTCTTGCTTTGTGTCTTGTGACACCTTGCCTGCTTTTGGTACCATAGTGACCTATGTTGGTGAATTCACCTGCTGGCACCTTTTTGGCTATGTATCTTTTTGGCCAAAGTAATATTTGTTCTTGCTTTAGTAGAAGAATAAAAATTACCTTTCCTTCTTTAGAAGGTGATAATTGGGTTTATGTAATAACCTAATTATGTTATGTAATGTCAAATTTCTGCATTCTAATCTCAGTATATTGCTGAGTTATTGTGAGATTTTGGGGGCATGGTTGATTTCTCTGAGCTTGTTTCCTTGTTTGGAAAATAAGGGGAGAGAGTAGTGACTACTTTAATTGTTTCCTGTTCCAAAATCCTGTGACTCTAAGAAATTGTACCTGGTACCCAGACTAAACATATCCTAAAAAATGCTGCCTAGGGGCTGGGCATGGTGGCTCACGCCTGTAATCCCAGCACTTTGGGAGGCCAAGGCTGGCGGATCACGAGGTCAGGAGATCGAGACCATCCTGGCTAATATGGTAAAACTCCATCTCCGCTAAAAATACAAAAAATTAGCTGGGTGTGGTGGCGGGCGCCTGTAGTCCCAGCTACTTGGGAGGCTGAGGCAGGAGAATGGCGTAAACCCAGGAGGCGGAGCTTGCAGTGAGCCGAGATCACGCCGCTGCACTCCAGCCTGGGTGATAGAGCGAGACTCCGTCTCAAAAAAAAAAAAAAAAATGCTGCCTAATTGGGTATTTATTTATAATCAATTAGTGCCAGGATAATAGTTCTTTATATCTGCAAATCATTTTATGGTTTTCAAAAATATTCTCTAATCCTTTATCTATTTTCTACTCAAAATGCCAAAGGACAGCAGCATGAGTATTATGTGGGAGCTGGTTAGAAATACAGAATCTCGGGCTTCACCCATGACCTACTAAATCCGAACCTGCGTTTTATCAAGATGCCTAGAGGATGCACATGCACCTTAAATTCCAAGAAGTTGGTGGCTCGTGCCTGTACAACTGGTGCTTTGGGAGGCTGAGGCAGGGGGATTGCTTGAGGCCAGGAGTCTGAGACCACCCTGGATAACATAGTGAGACTCCATCACTATATACATTTAAGAAGCGATTAGCTGGGCATGGTGGCACATTTCTATAGCTCTAACTACCCAGGAGGCTGAGGTGTGAGGAACACTGGAGCTGAGGAGTTTAAGGCTGCAGTGAGCTGTCATCACACAGTGTACTCTAGCCTGGGCAACAGAGTGAGACCCTATCTCTTAAAAAAAAATTCTGAAGTGCTGCTTTGTTTCATTTCAAGTCTTTTTTTTTTTTTTTTTTTTTTTTTGAGACGGAATCTCACTCTGTCGCCCAGGCTAAAGTGCAGTGGTGCGATCTCAGCTCACCGCAAGCTCTGCCTCCTGGGTTCACATCATTCTCCTGCCTCAGCCTCCCAAATAGCTGGAACTACAGGCACCCGCCACCATGCCTGGCTAATTTTTTGTATTTTTTAATAGAGATGGGGTTTCACCTTGTTAGCCAGGATGGTCTTGATCTCCTGACCTCATGATCTGCCCACCTCGGACTCCCAAAGTGCTGGGATTACAGGCGTGAGCCCCCGTGCCCGGCCGATTTTGAGTCTATGAGAGAGGAACAGTATTTTACAGCTGAGGAAACTGAGACTCAGAGTAGTTAAGTAACTAAGTCGAGGTTACTGTGCTAGTGTCTCATTCAGAACCCTCTACTCTAAACTTAATGCTGTCTTCGTGATTGGGCTGGAGTCACTTTTGTATGATGGAGTCTGGTCACTGCCCTGCAGCCCATAAGGTTAAGTGTGACTGTGTAATTGAGTTTTAGCCAACCAACAGAATGTGATGGAAGTGGAAAAGTATTGTGATCCACTTCTAGGAAAAAAAGCACAGAGAATGCGTATGCAAGTTTCTTCATACTGTTTTCCATTCTTAGCTGACTGGAATGGAGAGAACCCATAGGGCAACCTTGGAAATTATGTTTTAAACATGGCAGGACTTTTCTCAGCCTGGGTACCTGGATCACTGCATTAGGTCCACCCCACTGACATGTTCAACTGTCCAGTATGCATACATGAATCAGAAATAAACTTTTATTGAACTTGAGCTATTATACATGTTTGAGTCTATGTGGTAAGCACTTAGTGTACTCTCATATTCACTTCAGCAGTGACTTGGGACTTGAAGTTGTGGATCCTTTGGCCTAATGCATTTTTTCATTTTCATCTTTGCCAGTTGGTGATAGATTGGTGGTCATCCAACATGCAGAAATGAATGGGCAGTGAAAAGCAGCAGAGCCGATGGGTCATGAGGATGTAAGTGCGTTTGAAGGCTTCCACACCCTCTACTCCAGGGTAAGGCAAAGGCATTCTCTGTCATTGTTCTTCTTGTTTTTCCAATTCATAGAGGCTCTTGTCTCACCTGTCTCTTGGAGTCAGTGCAATATGACGCCCTGTCTGTGAAAGGCTCCTAAAAGCCTTTATTGATTCAACTCATAGGTACCATGCAAAGCAGCAGTTATGAAGAGAAAACCATGACAATGGTGATGGGATGGAATCTATGCAAGGAAATATTTCAAAACAGGAATTTTTAGTGAGTTCGTATAGGGTGTGATTTATATGGGAGGGGCTGTTGAGCCCTCTTGAAATGCACTGTAGAGATGGGAACCAGGCCTGATTATCATTTCCTTATAGCCACGTCATATGTTAGGTCTGGTAGCTTCTGTTTCCCTCACCTACCACCTTCCTTCTTCATTGATTACTCTGCTTAACTTTTTCTTCATTAATCACTTTTTTAATGAAGGAAATAACTTCTCAAAGTGTTGAAAATTCCAGATTTGGTGGATAATAGCACTGGCAAAGCACATGGTTTTGCCTGTTCCATTTTATTTTATCCAGCATCACTGGAAGTCACATGCCCATTCATGCCTCATCTATTTGCAGTCCCTCATACAATGCGTGTGGTCACTGGCAACGTTATAACCAAAACTGGCTTTGAATTTTCACTTGTGCTGTAGATTTTTGAGACCGGAAGGAGAAATTCACTGTTTGATGTGGAAAGGACATCACATCCTTTCTGAGCTCTCCAACTTCTAGAGCTTAAACTAAAACCAGACTCCTTGAAGAGAAAATTATGATTCATATAAATTGAAGAAAAGCTGAGGATGGTTAGGAACGAGGGATAGGAGGTTAAAGAAACATACTTAGCTGAAAACTGAAGGGTTCTTTTAAGCAAGTTGGCTCAATACTGCTGAACATTTGCTAGATAGTGTCCCATTATCCAGGCTCAGACAGAGGGCACCCAGAAAAGGCTGTTATCTTTAGGTGCCTCATGTGGCTCAGTAATGAGTACAATTTACTGAACAAAATAGACAATTAGAGGATGGAGATCTCTGGAGATTCTAATAAATGTACATCATTATTGCTTTAAAGTGATGCACATGCTTGGAGATAAAGCAAAGAAAGGGCAGCTGCAAAGTACGTCAGGAGAAGAGTCCAGGTGAGCAGCCAGATGCCGACTATAACTCAGCACCTGGAGGTTGCTAAGAAAAGGAGCTGGTTTTAGTTAGATTTTCTCATTAAAAGAAAGGAGCTGGTCTTTGCTAACTTTGCTCAATTTCCTCTATATCCTGTATATCCTCTATTTTAAAACTATATCCTGTATATCCTCTATTTTAAAGGTAATTAGAAAGTGTAGCATGTCAGAAATAGCACTTGGCTGGTATGTTTCTGTGTAAATACTATACAAGGACTACATTGTGGAGGGTGCCATTCTTTAATTATTGATTTGGGGCCAAATAAAGTAATGCTAGAGATGCCAGTGGACCAGATTTAGTTTCTCAACCTTGCACTATTTATTGACACTTTGAGCCAGGCAATTCTTGTGTGGAGTGTCCTGTGCATTGTAGAATGTTCAGCAGTGTTTTTGACCTCCACCCACAAAATGCCAGAATCTCCCTCCCTGATTGTGACAATCAGAAATGTCTCCAGACATTGCCAGATGTCCCCTGGAGAGCAGAATTGCCCCTGGTTGAGAAACACTGCTGAAGGGATAGAGTGATTTAATCTTGCTCTGAAGTTCTGTGGTATCGAATTTTAATCATTTAACTTCATTTTGTTTCACTTTCCCTATCTGTAAAATATACACACATAAATAGCTAAATAGTCTAATGAAGTAATGTACATAGTACTGTGTGACTCCTTGGGGACTCTGTCAATTCTAAGAAGCGATACTCGTCTTCCCTAATTTCTAGGACCCAAGGGTAATTCTTAATTCTTTTGATGGCACTAACTGAGGAACTGTGGGAGTTTGAAGAAGGGCAAAGGTGTGTGGTATGGGAAATAATGAAGAGTGCTGGATTCTGAGTTTATTCAAGGGCTTCATGTTCTGGTTCATTGTGATAATATATTCTGGATGAATACTTTCCTTTGCAAAGTTAAAAAACGGAAGAGTGGATGAGGCAGAAAGAAGGCTGTTCAAAAGAGCAGTCAAGGAAATTGCATTTGACAAGGTGATCTGCTAATGTTAAAGTGACTCATGTATTATTAGACCAAAGGATGTAAAGAAATAGCCTCCAAAGGAAAACTATCCTCCCAAATGACTGCTGGTCCAGATCAGTTTTTGCAGACAATACAATAAAGACCAGAGAATGTTTGGAGATCAGTGTTTATTCTAGAAACTTTTACATTTCTATTTCTTCTCTTCTTTAGGAATATGGAAAGGGGTTATCTTTAATATATGTCATTTGAATTATAAATATAAATGTTTTAATATGACATGTTCTTTTGATAGTCTTCTAGTACTATGTGTTGGAATGGTCAAAGAGGCTATAACTCTGACCTCGACCTGAAGTAACCTACATTATTTTAATAGAAAGGCTCAGTTTAACTCTAAAACAGGGCCAGTGCAGGGATTAGATGTAAACTGTCTCGGCAGGTTTGCATTCCTCCTTGCTGTGTTTCTGGTCCCTGTGATTTATTAGACTTTCTTACAAAGTTTCCAACAAATATACTATATTTTGAATCTACTGTGTAGAGAAGCCATCATGGATAGCCTTGTTTATTTGCATTCTTCATACATTTTTAGTCCTAAGTGTTAAGCAAAACTTATAAGAATATTTAAGAAGGATTCCATGTACCTTGAAGAAAGAGGCACTTTGGTGTGGAAGAGAGGTGAAAAGTGAAAGAAGCTCCGCTTTGTTAGGAGTAGGCTTGTGTTTGAGTGTTGAAGTTTTTATTCTAGTACTACTCAAAAGTGTGGCCTCTGAACCTGCTGCATGAGAATAATTTATACTTGTTAGAAATGTACGGAACTATTAAATCAGAATTTCTGGGAGTAGGCGTAATAATCTGTGTTTTAACAAGACTCCCATTGATCCTGATGGATGCTAAAATTTGAGAAGCATTGCTTTATTAGTGGTTTCTGATGTAGTTACTTCTTACAAATGGTGTCTGTGTGTGTTTACAATGGGGAGGGCGCAGAGAAAGTATTTTTTCAGGTGGTCAGAACATATATAAGATTTTCTTGTGATAACCTCTTGGATCATTTTCTCAAATGATGCCTTAAGCCTTTTCCTGCATTGTCTAATACAGTAGCCACTAGCCACATGTGGCTTTTTCTTGCTTAAATTAATTAAAATTAAATTGAAATTCAGTTCTTCCTCGCACTAGCCACATTTCAAGTGCTCTATAGCCACATGTGGTTAGTGGCTACCATATTGGACATTGCAGATAGGGAGCATGTCCATCATCAGAGAAATCTGTTAGCACTGCTTTAGCCTGTGAAGACCCCTATTTGTCAGAAACTTACATTTAGAATGATAGTATGCTCTTGTTGTAATAAGACCTCAACTCATTTAAAACAGGATTAAGTTTTGGGCTTCTCCATCCTGGGGAAACTTTCAGTCTGTGAGTGTATCTTGCTGAACTTTTTACCTTACTGAGGCATCTGTCTGCTACAGAAAGTGCCATGGGTACGTCTCTGACATAATTAAATCCACAGCCTCTGAAATATTTGCCCTTTAATTCAAGGCTGCTGAGCTGTCTTTTTCCATTTGGTCTCTCTATGCCCTGACCCTTCATGGTGAGGCTTGTTTGTGCAAGATGTCTCTTTTGATACTGCCTAGAGCTTTCCAAAGAGTCTGGAAGAGGTGGCAAGAGAATTTTCACCTCCCCTACTTCTAATTCTCAGCTTGGCTCAATAAAAGTGTTTCATAAGAGGGTATTAATACTCAAACTTCATCGCTGAGGAATTATCCCCTGAAGAATTAGTCTCTAAACAAGTTTTCCAACAGACATATTACAGCACAGATTTAGTAATTAAGCCCTTTGGCAACATGGAAGAATTTTCAGTTTATATTATGTATTAATATTACCAATATTAGTTGCTCAGAAATTATAATTAGAACAAATGAAAAGATGTGGAAATATAGTCACACAATTTTTAAAAGCTATAATTTAAAGTTTCCTGAGTCTAAGATTCTTGTGCATAGGAGAGGGAATGGGAATAAGGAGTTTGTGGCAATTAGTAGTATTGCTGGAGTTGAGGGGAAGGAGGTGGATAGAGCCTGGACTTGATCCCTGAATAGTCTTAACCCTACTGTTTTACTTTTGATGGATGCATTGCTTGTTCTCTTCCTGCTTTTCTTTCTCTCTTTAAAAAATACTTTATTCACTCATTTATTTTATTTGAACAGTTTCAAGTTGAAGCAAAATTGAGAGGAAGATACCGATTTCCCATATTCCTCCTACTCCTACTCCTACTCCCTGTACATGCATAGCCTCCCCCAATGTCAGCATCACCCACCAGAATGGCACATTTGTTAGAACTGATGAACCTACATTGACACATCATAATCACCCAAAGTTTATAGTTTACATTAGGGTATATTCTTGGTGTTGTACATTATTTGGTTTTAGACCAATGTATAATCACAGGTATTCATCATTATAGTATATAGGTATTTTCACTGCCCTAAAAATCCTTCATGCTCTGCTTTTTCATACTTCCCACCCCTTTGCCCTTCACTAAACCCCAGGAACCACTATTATTTTTTCTTTTACTATCTCCACAGTTTTGCATTCTCTAGAATGTCATGTAGTTGAAATCATGTAATATGTAGCCTTTTCAGATTGGCTTATTTTACTTAATAACCAACATTTAAGTTTTCTCCATGTCTCATGGTTTGATAGCTCATTTCCTTTTAGCACTGAATAATATTCCATTATCTGGATATACCACAGTTTATCCATTCACCTACTGAAGGACATCTTGGTTGCTTCCATGTTTTGGCAATCATGAATAAAGCTGATATAAACATCTGTGTGCAAGGTTTTTTTGTGTTTTTTTTGTGGACATAAATTTTTAACTCCTCTGGGAACATTCCAAGGACCATGATCGCTGCCTTATATGGTAAGAGTATGTTTTATTTTGTAAGAAACTGCCAAACTGTCATTCAAAATGACTAGCATTTTGCATTCTCACCAGCGATGAATGAGAGTTCTTGTTGCACTACATCCTTACAAGCATTTGGTATTGTCAGTGTTTCAGATTTTGGCCATTCTAATAAATGTGTAATGATAGCTCAGTGTTGTGTTGTTTTAATTTGCATTTCCCTGATAACATATGATGTAGAACATCTTTTGATATGCATACTTGCCATCTGTATGTCTTCTTTGATGAGGTATCTGTTAAGGTCTTCGGACTAGTTTTTACTCAGATTGTTTTCTTATTGTTGACTTTTAAGTTTTTAAATATATTTTGGATAATATCCTTTGTCAAATATGTCTTTTGAAAATATTTTTTCCCAATCTGTGGATTGTCTTCTCATTCTCTTGACCTGATGTTTCAGAGAACAGACATTTTGAATTATAAAGAAGCCCAGTTTATAAATTATTTCCTTCACGGATCATGCCTTTGGTGTTGTATCTAAAAAGTCATTGCCACACCCAAGGTCATTTAGGTTTTTTCCTATGTTATCTTCTACGAGTTTTACAGTTTTGTCTTTTACATTTAGGCCTGTGATCCATTTTGAGTTAATTTTTGTAAGGAGTATAAGTTCTATGTCTAGATTAATTTTTTTGCATTGGATGTTCAGTTTTACCAGCATCATTTGTTGCTTTGTTGTACTGCCTTTACTCCTTTGTCAAAGATTAGCTGACTATCTTGATGTAGGTATATTTCTAGGCTCTCTATTCTGTTCTGTTGGTCTATAGGTCTGTTATTTTACCAATACCACACTGTCTTGATTATGGCACTTTATGTTAAGTCTTGAGGTCAGGTAGTGTCAGTTTTTCAACTCTGTTCTGCTTTAATATTGTGTTGGCTATTCTGGGTGTTTTGCCTCTCCATATACACATTAGAATCAATTTGTTGGTAGCCACAAAATAACTTGCTGGGATTTTGATTGGGATTTTGTTGATTCTGTAGATCAAATTGAGAAGAACTGACATCTTTACAATATTGAGTCTTTCTATCAATGATCATGGAATATCTATTTAGTCCTTCATTGAGTTCTTTTACCAGAGTTTTGGTTTTCCTCATATAGATCTTGTATACATTTTGTTAGATTTACACCTAAGTATTTCATTTTAGGAAATATTAAAATAAATGGTATTGTGTTTTTTATTTCAAATTTCATTTGTTTATTGCTGGTATGTAGGAAAACAGTTGACCTTTATATATTATTCTAGTATCCTGCCACCTTGTTATAATTGCTTTACTAGTCCCAGAGGTTTTTTTTTTGTTGTTGTTGATTCCTTCAGATTTTCTACATAGGTGATCATATTATATCATCTGAACAAAGATATTTTTATTTCTTCCTTCCCAATCTGTATTCCTTTTATATTATTTTATTGTTTTATTGCATTACCTAGGACTTCTAGTACAATGTTTGAAAAAAAAAAGTAGTGACAGGGCACTTCCTTGCTTTGTTCCTGATCTTAGTAGGAAAACTTCTACTTTCTATTTTCTCACCATTTAATATGATGTTAGCTATAGATTTTTAAAATGTTCTTTCCCCTTTAGTTTGCCTTTCTCACTCATTTTTTTCTGCCCTAAATATTGGAAGGGGCTCAGTTTTCTCAAGGTGGGTGCTATTAGCATTTTGATGAAATGAATCATTGTTATGTAGAATTTTCCTGTCTATTATAGGATATTTGGGCTCTCTGGTCACAAAATGCCCATATTATTCTAACCAAGTCATTGTGTCAATCAAGATGTCCCCCTACAACTCTGATTGAGAATCACTGACTGCTAGAAAGAGATGAGTTTGATGGTTTATTTCTTTCTTTTTTGATGGGGAGAGGGAGGAGTAATTAGAGTCGGGGAAGATGCAGGTGCTTTGAGTGTCTGGTTCATTAATTTCTAATATCACCTAATTTTCCCTGGTGCTGGCAGCGCTGTTGGTAGCCAATATTATTCTATTGGGATCAGGAAAATCAGGGTCTGCTACTGCAAGACTTGCTTTCAGAGGCTTGATACCAACCCAGAAACCATAGGGGGTTGTCCGTGCCACAGAGAGTAGAGGAACTCCTGAGGCTCCCACAAGATGCTGCATTTTTATTTTGATTCACTGCAGCTAAATCTCCTACATCTACTTGAAAGTAGATTGTGCTCTACACGACAGTGATCTACTGAGGGAAAAATGCAATAAGAGCAGTTTACAGACAATCCAAGGGAGAAAGGCTTTTCCAGCCATTTGCTTTCTTTTTCTGTGATTGCACATATTGGCAAAGTAGCCCCTAAATTTGTGAGGCTATGTGTAGACTATTGGGAGATCTGAGAATTGTTCTGCAATTAGCAAAGAAAAGGAGAACACTTTTAGACGTCTTGCCAAGGGGCCTACATAGACTATTTTGATTACAAGAATGGAAACTCAAGTTACTTTTAAAAATGGAAGGCTTAACTAAAGATGCACGAGAAAATAAGGAAAACAGAATTTCAGTCATGTGGCAAGTCTGTGAAGAATCTCAGGGGCCTTTTAGGATGAGCGAATAGTCTGACTGGACCTCATGGAGTCAGGACTTAACTCAGGAGCAGGAAGATTGTTCTGATCTGTTGTAGCTCAAGGGTATGTGTGCACTAACAATGTTGGTCAGTCCATATTCTACTTTTAGATGATTAATGTGGTTCAGCATTTCCGTTTTAGATTCTCTCTTGTTCCTCATGTTCCTGCTTCCATTTATTGTTCCCACAACCTAACCAATGATCTGCGTATAGACCAAACTCCAAAAGAAAAAAAGGAGTATGATAGGTTTTGTAGTAACTATCATCCTGACGGTTAAAGCTTTATACCATGCAATTTTAGAGCTGCTGATGCTCTCTTCTGGTCCAAACAGCTGTGATTTAGGGATATTTGCTTTAGTAAGGGCTATGGGCCTGGCGGTTTCTTTAGAAGAAAGTAATGATGGGGTCGACTGAGACCCCACTGGGGTAGAGCAGTGCTGGAGTAGAACATGAAACTTCAGTCTAGTATAACGACCCTGAATTCTTAATTCGTTGAATCATTATAAATAGTATGTGTGGGTTATATGGACAACAGAGAACTGGAAGATTATTCAGAAAGCATACATGTTTAGTAGCAATTGTGAAAAAGCATGCATCTGTTTTTTTTGAGAAGTCTGATTCTATCCTGGTGCTGAGTAGTAGGGAAATTGTTGGACTGGATGATTGGGAAGTGGGGAGTTGTATTTCCCAAACAGTTATCTTATTTTTTCTATCTGTCAAATTTGATTCTTTTGGCCACCCATGTGTTGCACAGGAATAATGACTAGGTGACTTTCTAAATGCTGAAAGACATTTTGACATCTTTGACAAATGTTGTTCAACAGCTGGGTTTGTAAGACTCCAGTTGTGATAAAGGAAAATAACTTGGCTTATTACTCTAAAAATAAGTTCCATACAAATGTTGACATTTGGGGATTACTACCTCACACAGTGTGTTTTGTTCACTTTCCCCCAATCTTGGAGCATTAGTTTCATTTGAGCCAGTGATTGAGTGTGACTTATAAGGGAATGCATTCTAATACTGCAGAAGGCTCTGTCTTTCTTTATGATTCTGTGTCAGGGTAAGAATGATGGTCCTGGCTCTATTTGGACTTGCACAGCTGTGAGTGGAGTGACCCATGGCAGCACAAACAGCTCATCATTTCATTGAATTCATTTAAGGCTCTTAAACTTCCCTTCAAGTAGCTGGATCATGGTGGCACCACATACAGAGAATAAGTTAGTATTTCCTTAGAGATATGCAACTTTTGTTGAAAGGGAGTCTGAAGAGAAGAGGTTCAGCAGGGCTTCTTCAATTGCTGGTTGAGGAAAGAATGTGGTTTGTTATTGAAGGGTGATGGGGATTGGAATCAACTTTCTCAACCCAGCTGCTGACTGCTGAGGTGAAAAGAGTAGAGATAAAACATTTGCTCCAGTTTCTCTTCTGACTCTGTGAAGATCCCCATCCCCTGTATTGAATTTTTAAAAATAAAAAGGAAAAATATAGAATCGTATCTAATTGGTCTTAACATATATCCATGTTTCTTCTGAACAGGAAGATTTGTATGTGGATAACCACATGTTGCCAGAAGATTAAAATCTTCAATTTTAATTTTAAAGAAGCATTAATCTTACAGTATAAGTGAAAGATTAAGTGACTCAAATTTGTGCATATACAATTTTTCTACAAAAATAAAACAAAATTATGTTTGTTCTCATAGAATCAGGAATTAATTTGCAGCCTTGTTGAAGATTCTTTAGCAACAGTAAAGATATCTGCTCTCTCCAGGGTGTAAAGAGATTCCGAACAATGGCCAAGAGCCAGGGATCCTTTATTCCCATCCTGCCATTGGCTACTCCCCATGAGGTTCCTGCAGGATAAATGTGCACAGGGGTGGTGGAGGCAGGACTTTGGATGCAGATCCCTGAGGGCCTAGGACTGAAACCCTCAGCCCTGAATTGCCCTATTCTTCCTATGAACCACAGGAGAAGGCAGCTCCTCTCAGCCTTTTTCTTTCCATGCCCACTGTTGAATCTTCGCCTTCGCTTTTCAAACAAGCAAAGCTGTGACTGATGCCTTGTCCTCAAACGTGACCCATCCCTATCAGCACACCCGTTTAGAGGGCCCATCACAGACAAGGAAGAAGGCAGACAGGGAGGAGCATGCTTCCCCTGACTATCAAAAGCTATTTCTTTTCCACTGGAAAGAACTTACTGGATCACTTCTGAAATTAATTATTGTCATTAGAACAGTATTTACTAGGCATTAAATGTTAGACATTATTTAGAGATTCTCAACTTAGAAAATAACATTTTTACTTTGAGAGAGCAAAATCCCATATTAGTACAGTCCTGGATTTTAACTTTTGGTTTCCTCTGGTGTTTCTACACATAATCCTCCATTTTTTCCTTCCATTAACCCTGTTACCTTAAGTTCTTTAGTCTCTTTGCCTTTCTTCTTACATCTTTATTTTATTTCCAGAGTTATATGGTTCTCACCTGGCTGCAGGACAAGGTGCTTTGTAAGTAGGCATAAAGACACAGGCTGATTCCAACTTCCCTGTCTGAATTTCTTTCTGCTCTTCCTATGCACAAACTTCTTTTTTACCCAAACTGGTCCTTGGTCCCATTCTCTCCTCCCTGTGTAGAATGCTCCTGTTTCTTTTCAGTGACCACTTGGTAGCATTGATAGGCTTTGGGTCCTGTAGCCAGATAGATCTGCATTTCTATCCTGTCCCTATCATTTTTTAGAAATGTGACTTTGGGCAGAATATTTAATTTCGCCTCAATGTTTTTACTTTTAGAATGGGAATCATGACTACCTTATAGGATGCTTATGGGCATGGTGCTAGGGAACTGTCCTGCCCAGGTTCTATTTTCTGCCTGTTCATCCCAACAGTATGCATATGTGCTTTCTGATAAAGTTACTGAACATCAGAATTCCAGAGCTGGTCTGCATCACAATTCGTGGTTAGCCATCCTCTACCTGCCAGTTTCATACCTTCCCTAACCACATCGTCCTTTGATAGGACCTAATCCTATCAGTGAGCACCTAAAGATACATTCTCCTCCTCCTACCTGTGATTGCGAAAACATTGTTCATGGACATTCAGAATGTCCTGGTATATCTGCCCATATCAGAAACTGACAGCAATTTCATAGCCATTGTCTGCTGCCTTGAGCACTAATTCATTTTCTCGGCATTTGTTTCCTTTCATGTAAAGTGACATTTATCGTGAACATCAAATGCTGTGATTTAAAGAATACCTCTTTAAAACCAAGTTTTCCAACAGCTTTTTATTCTGAATATCATTTAATAAAATGCAACATGACGTTAACAAGGTTGCTTAGACAAGCCCTCGGAGTTTATTTAAGTAGACTCTGCCCCATATTGATTCCCAATTATAACATGTTTAGCATGAATTAAACCTGCCAGTGTTCTCAGACAATGTGATGCTCTCCCTGCAATTCTGCCCTTGTCTGTCAGCTACAAGAGTGTCAGGGTTTCATTGTTCATTCTGTTTAAAACGTAAGTCTCAACCTCTTGCTCAAATGATTTAAGCCATAATGTGAGGTCTATAAATTTTGGTTTCTCAAACTACCACCTTCCGTCCCTTCTTACTGTTTCTTACTCCCTTTTCTCTATTTTCCTTATTGTCTCATGTACTAAAATAAGACTTTAAATTTTTTTTCTACTCAAAGTGAGAATAACTTAATGCTTATATTTTTCTAGTTTGATCTATTTTTTCGTAATAAATATGGGCTGTTAGTTGTATATGTATGTGGGTTTTCATGGAATTAACTTTATCTCCTTTTGCCATGAGTTTATTGGTGAGAAGACACAAGTATAACTGTTGGGATTCTTCTGCATTCTTTCGTTATTCATGTATATTGCTAATTGAACCTTTACTGGTTGTTTAAATTTTGTGGTCATGTATGTTTTTACCACAGGCTCTTGAGAGAAATATATAAAAGGCCATGGGAAAATTGGTGGTATGAAAAAAATCTATCAGTATATTCTTCTCAGATACCCTTTTCGAGAAAAATTAAGATACTTTGAAGAAGATTCATAATCAGAAATATCTAGTTTAACTCTTGAATGGGGAGATTTTATAGGCTGGCAACAGGAGCTTCTGACCTTTCTTCTTCGTGAGTACTGATGATGGAGGGAGTGACTGTGTTTGAGTGCATTTTAGGTAGAAGAAAGGGTGCCTGGTAACAACAAACTGTGAGACTGGTTGTACTAAGTTACTTGTTAATCCTTCTGAAGGAGAGATACCAGGGCCTCTGCCATGCATCCTTCCATGCTAAAAATATTCGTAGTTGGAGGAAGCAAGAAATGCAGCCTTTGAGTAAGTTGGATTTTTTTTTTTAACTCTCGATTTTTAAAAAAACTTGTTTTTGTAATTATGAGTACCAGGGAAAAAAAGTAGATGAGAAGAGAGATGTATAGCAGATCAAATACTCCACCTTCATTTTTAAATAAACCTCTCTGTTTCTTGCTGTCTCAGCTAATCAGAACTTTTCTCCTGCTCTCCCCTGCTCTCTTAGGATTTAGGAAAACAGCTGATGGGATTGGGCTGGGCCTTGGAAGGATTGACAGCACCTCTAAGGGTTTGCTCCTGAGGAGAGGAGAATAACTTGCCTCCTGCTCCTCTTCAAGCCTCAGACGGGAGCTCACCCCCAGCCTAGCAGTTAGCATTGCTGCTGCAGTCAGTTGTGCTCTTCTCTGTCCACCTTTTCTGTCTGGGGTTCCCTCCCTGTGTTTTGTTTGTCTGTGAGACATGTGGTTAAGCCCTTTGGCTACTCCTGTGCCTACAGACCCTCTTGCCCTGGTTGGAAGGGATGGGGTAAGAATACACCTGAGGGGTGAGAGGCTCCCAGAGAGGAGACCAAGAGGTACCAAGGGCAAAGCCCCATTTCACAATTCTGTTCCAGGCTTCCATGTTTACCTGGCTTTGCTTCTTAGGCTGGGGGACTTTGTTACTTATTAGAACTTTTTTCCCTCAATTACATATTTTGTTTCCCCAATTAGATAAGGAGGCCTCTACAGGCAAGGATCCTGCCATGTGCTTCTCTTGCATTCTTTGTGTTGCCTGCAATGTGGGAGGCACATAGCAGGAGCGCAGATATGGGGGTTTCATTGCATTAACAGTGTCTCTTTGTAGTTGTCTTAGGGCTCTTACAACGAAGACTGGGTGGCTTATAAACAACAGAAATTTATTTCTCACTGTTCTGGAGACTGGAAGTCTGAAATCAGCATGCTTAAGTTCTGGTGAGGACTCTCTTCTGGGTTGCTGACTGCCAGCTTCTCATTGTGTCCCCCTCACATAGTGAAAAGACAGCGGACTGGCTTTCTGGCCTTGGATTATAAGGGCGTTAATCCCATTGTGAGGTCTCTACCCTCATGACTGAATCATCTCCCAAAGACCTTACCTCCTAAATGCTTCACAGTGGGGGTTAGGTTTTCAACATATGAATTTGGGGGTAACACAAACATTCAGTCTGTTGCAGTAATTTGTCTTATTCATTCCCTTTACCTTCACTTACTTACCATTCTTTTATTTTTTGTTAAACATATATTTAGTGACTACTTTGCCTGGTTCTTGCTGGAGTGACTTTTTTTTAGAAGGGTCCAGATTCTGCATACCTCCAAAGCAGTCTGCCTAAGATTGATTTGTCCATGTCTGCCTTTATTCGTTGAGTTGAATCTTAAACTTTCTCTTTCCCGTAACTCTCTGAACCTGCAATCTCAGGAAACATGAGCTCCACTTTTGACTGAAAGGGCTTTACTACTAGGAAATGGGAGAGGGCTACGTTTTCGTCTTTCAGATCTCCCATAAATTGGCTGGGCGGCTGCAGAAGGGTTAGGTCACCTCTCTGTATGGTGTATTCTCAGATAATGTGAGTTAGGCTCATAATTGGAAAGGTTAGTGTAACTCCTCTAACTCAGATTATTCTGTTACTTAGGTTCTCCATTACATGCAAAATCATTGTTTTTGTTAAAGTTGTTCTGTTGTTTTGTTCTAGTTGTTTAATGCATTTTTCCCCTGGCCAGATCAATTTTTTTGAGGGGCAAGGACAAGACCTAATTCTCACATATCCTTGGCTACCCTTTTTCTCCCTGTAGACCAAGCATGAGATTCCATTCAAAGTAGGTGATCCATAAATGTTTTAACCTAATTAGACACAAGCATTTTTAGAATTCAAGAGGAAGAAATTCCCTAAATACATTAGCATTTAAGCACATTCTAGAGGTCATCTGATTTACCACCTCATTTTTTGATCATCAATTTATTCATTCTATTATTCCTTCCTTCCTTTCTTCATCCCTTTTGTGCCAGGCACTGTGTAAGGAGCAGGGGATATGAGGTGAGGATAGACAATGAGCTTCCATCAGTTGGAGAGGATAGACATTGAGCAAGTAATTAAAAGTCTGAGGAGAGATTTAAGTACCAAAAACTACAAAAGCCCATGATGGGGAGCTGCCTTGTGGTCTGAGAAGGCTTTTGTGAGGGCATGATGTTTAAGCTAAGGATTATCAACCCAGAGAAAGGAAGTGACTTGCCCAAAGTCAGTCAGTAGCTCACGTGTAGCAGAGCGTGGCCTGTAGCACAGATTTCTCCCCTGCCCTGGGCTTATCCCTATGAGTTTTGTGGGGGTGCTGAGAAAACATTCATTGTTCAAGTAATTTGATTTTGCATTTCACTGGGGCCCATGGCTTAGCTATTCTATGAATAGCTTACATTTTGATAATTTTATGGACTGTTTGTATATCCCCCAAATTCATGTTTTAATCTAATCTCCAATGTGATAGTATTTCCAGGTGGAGTTTTTGAGAGCTAATTAGGTCATGAGGATGAAAATACCTTCTAGAATTTGTCCACCAATTCAACTTCTAGTATTTGTCCAACTTCTAGTATTTGTCTATGCTATTATCTTTCTGGAAGGCAGTTTGGCAAGATATATAAAAGTGTAAAATGTATGTACACTTTGACCCAGCAATTCAACTTCTAGTATTTGTCTAACTGTATAGCCATGAAACAATATATGCACAGAGATACCCACTACAGGTTTGTGTTTGTACGAAAAAATCTAGAAATAACCTAAATACCTATTAGTGGGAGACTTGTTAACTAATTTATTATTAGGAAACTAGATACTTATACATGTTAACTGTGGAATACCATATGATTTTTAATTTTTATTTTTTTATTTTTTAGTAAACAAAGATTTACATATGATTTTTTAAAATGATATAGTAGTTCTTTATTTGTTTTTAATGGAAGGGTATCCCTGATATATTATTTAAAACAATTCTGATCATAGATAACATAAATAATATGAGCCCGTTTATGTAAAATTGTTTGTAAATGTATGCATGTATATGAACATGCAAGGCGTGTTCAACAAAATCTTATCAGTGTTTTTTCCAAGTGATTTTTAGTTTTACTTTGGCATTTTGCTGTGTTGTTTGAATGTTTGTACAATGGGCATGTCTTGTTCTTAAAAGTCACAACAGTATTTAAAACAAACATTGCCCTATTGACCAAGTGTTTGCAGCATTATCTAATTAAGTCAGAGCATTAAATGGGTACAGAGGATTGGACATTGCTTTCATAGAGCATCTATTAACTGTATATACCCTATAATACTAGGGGATATGAATACAGAGAGCTGTCCTTGTTTCCTAGGAGTTTACAGTTTAGAATAATTTCAAGGTAATATGTTACTAAGTAGGCATACTACACTGGTGTGTGGAATATGTAAGTACCCACCAAGTAGAAATTTTATAATGGCATTTGGATTCAGATTTATCACTTTACTTTGAGGGTTTATCCAAATATGAAAGGAATATCAGTGATTGCTTCACACTAAAGGGAAGGGGTTTGGGCACAATGTGTAGACCTCCAGTACCATTTAACTGAGTGTTGCTACCAGTTTGGGCATGTATTTTTCAAAAGGAACTAGTAGTTTCCGTCATTGGCAATTAATCAGGTATCCTAAAAACCTGCAATTTAAATCTAATAGCATGGACGGTGAGTCTTCTGGATGGCAGTGTTGGAGAGAAAGTCCAAGAGTGCATTTTCTAGGAGAAAAGGTCACTTATTAGCTTTGCAAGTAAAACCTATGCTTAGTCATTCCTTCATTCGGTTTTTCTTTTCTGATGTTCCTTTAGCAGCATCATACTATTTTTTGACATTGGAAAATCATAACCTGTTAACCCAATGCATAAAAAATAGCTAGCGGCCGGGCGCGGTGGCTCAAGCCTGTAATCCCAGCACTTTGGGAGGCCGAGACGGGCAGATCACGAGGTCAGGTATCGAGACCATCCTGGCTAACATGGTGAAACCCCGTCTCTACTAAAAAAAAAAAAAAAAAAAAAAAAATACAAAAAACTAGCCGGGCGAGGTGGCGGGCGCCTGTAGTCCCAGTTACTCGGGAGGCTGAGGCAGGAGAATGGCGAAAACCTGGGAGGCGGAGCTTGCAGTGAGGGAGATCCGGCCACTGCACTCCTGCCTGGGCTACAGAGCGAGACTCCGTTTCAAAAAAAAAAAAAAAAAAAAGCTAGCAATGCTTTTTAGAGTTTTTGATAATTTTATCAATTTTCTACTAATATCTCATTCTTTATTGTAATTTTCTTTAGGCTCAGAGAATAAAAGCATCTGTCTCTAGCTAGTGGACCAGTAGGATAGTCTTTGGAGCCAGTAGGATATGAGCCTGTGGTCTGAAGAATCAGGATAGATTTAAGGGAATTTGGTTAGTCATCTTGAATCTTTAATGTTCTCTGCCACACATTCTCCTCTTTTATAGTCTTACCATAAAAATTTGTGCTAAGAGGAATCTCTGGAAACATTCTAACCCAGGACACACAAACTGCCTTAGAAATCTGAAGTAAATCTCACATGAAATTTACTTACACATAATTAAATTTCTTTTAGTCTAAAATCTGGTGACGTTATTTAATATCAGTTCATTTCCACAAAGATTTATCAAGCTTCTGTGGATTCAAGTGAGAATGGAAGGAGAAAATTTGGAGACAACACTTCTGAGGACTTTTGCCAATCACCTAAGCGATGTGAGGTTCCATATTGTGGCTTTTGAGTGTGATTATTCAAAGGTGTTATGTGTTTTTCTCCCTCTGGGCCTTCATGTGTATGAGTGGAGTGTTGAAGCTAACCAGGCCATGTTTTTGCCAAGTGAGCAGGTCCACACTACAGTGGGGATAGAGTTCAGCATGTTTGGAAGGGAGTGGTTATGACATTTGACTATGGAATTTAAATTGACTAAGGAGATGAAGTTGGACATGAGGAGGGTGAGGGACAGTGAAAAGGTATAGTATCCAATGGATTGGAGGTCTCCCTGGGGTCAGAGACTTGCTGAAGTTGTATCAGAGGTGGGAAGCTGACAGGAGATGGTGGTGGTGGGAGAGCAACATGGAGGAATTTCAGCTAAGGACTGGTCTGTGACATTGGAGTTAGGGCAGAGGACAGGGACTGAAAAGCCAGGGTATTGGAATGATCATCTGTGTGGACACTGAATTCACTTAGAGTCATGGCCACAGGAGTGATGAAGAGTGATAGGGAACCAGGAACCCAGATCTTCCCAGAATGAGGGAGAGCGGGCAATATAATTTGATTTTGTGTGATTCAAAGCTCAGGATTTTACTGAAGAAGAAAGGAAGGACAATGGTATAGACGTGATAAAGATAACTCACTCCACCTCTAAGCCTTGAGGTTTAGGGAATGTGGGGAGAAAATAGTCACCACATAGCAGGGCTAGAGGTAGGGTGAACAGTGGGATCTTGCTGATGATCATAAGTTCCAGAGAGCACATGGGAAGGGTGGGTGATAGGGTCAGGAAAAGGAATGGAAAGAGCCATATGGTGATAAAAGTGTAAGGTTGGGAAATGACTTGTGAGTCCTTGAGGGCTTCTCCTTATATTCTTAACAGGGATAAAAGATGTGATTAAGTTAGTCCTGATATTCCCAAGGCTATTGATTTATAGAGTGGAATGCGAGAGAGGGCACCCAGGGTTTTGGGTCTCCCACTGGACTCCTGCTTGAGGGGGTGGTCTTATACAGAGCACATAGGGCTCCCATTTAACCCCAGCCAGAGGAGGGGCTGCCTTGAGACCAAGCATTCATTACCCCTGTCCAGGGAAGTATAATGAACAGTAGAGGTCATGGAACGTTCTCTTGCTTTATTCAACTTTGTGGATCACTTCACGTATTTCACCACATAGACAGCATTCCCTTGTGCCATATTTCTGATTACTTTGTGCCCAATGAGGATCCTTCATTCATTTATTGCTTCTTTCCTTCCCAGTTACTTGTATTCCTTTTGTCTGGACAGAAGAAAGCTGTAATGTCTGGCAGTCTGAGGACAGAGCGTGTGTGATGGTGCCCTATAAGACTACTGAATTGAGATACTGTCTGCAGGAAGGCCATTTTGTCTAAAACCAATGATCACTTCTGCTGACCTAAAAAGCATTCAGTTCTATCTTCTGGTCACTCCAGAAGAGATTCCATAGTATAAGCCAAAAGAAATTAAATACATGAAGTGACCTTTAAATAATCTATATTAGGGAAATTAATTTGTGTTTAACTCTTTGGAAGCACTAGATTTAAAATTCAAAATGAACTCCTTAATAAGTCCCTACTGTCTCCTTGTGGACAGATGCCAGGGTCTTTAATATCTTTATTTTTTATGTCACAGTCTGTTGAGCTCTAAACATACTTGTATAAATAAAGAGATTCAGGAAAGGTTTGCCAAAAGGACTTAATTTTATTTCTAATTTCTCTTTCTGGAATCCTACTTCCTTTACAAGGATATTGTACAGAAATGTGATTTTATGAAATACTTAAATTGTTTTAATACTTTGCTTTTAAAGGTCCACTTTGTATGTAAGAGGACTTCTCAGATTTGAGTCATAATTTTCAAAACATAGTGAAGGACCAAATGGGAATATAAAGGTTGGTTAGAGAAATAAATGTGTGTGTGTGTGTGTGTGTGTGTGTGTGTGTGTGTGTGTGTTTTTGTTTTAATGGACAGTTAAGAATGTGATGGAGGTTCCAAAGGTAGCTTGAAGTAGGGGAAGATAATGCTGATGAAATCACGATTTCACGGATGTCCCTTCCTTCCTTACAAAGAAACTTATCCTAGAGATCACTTATGCAGTATGTAAATAATAAACACAGTCAAAGTTGGTTTACTGGCATTTTTCCAACCAGAACTTTACACTGATACTTCCTCTCCTCTGTGATAGAGTCATGATTATCAGTCCCTTGGAAGATCTGGAAAGTCCTGAGATAGCAGGGTGAAATCGGACCCCTTCCAGGCTGTAAACTTTTATAAGGCACAGCCAGGCCTTTTATGCCTTAAGTGGTGAAGTTCTTACCATTTGGGAAGGCATAGATGCTAAAGTCACAATGATGTGATCCTTGAATATAGAGCTACTCAATGTGTATTTGTTGGATGGATTAATTTGTCACTGCATTTTTTTAGCACTATGTATTCTTTTTTAATTCTGTGGACTCCAAAAGTGTGGTTGTGTGTAAGGATGTGTACAAATATACACTTACATAGGTAGACACACAGACGCACACATACACGCGCAGAGATATTCCCATATGCAGAGAGACACCTGACTCTTGGTTCACACAGTTTTCCATTACAGAATGTTGCCTTTCCCAGCTATGGTAAATAAGTGCGGTTATATAATGTAGTTGTATTTGGCCAGTTCTTTATATTTTGCCTCATAGAGGAAACAATGAAATTCATCTTAGGAAATCATTAAGTCACAGTTCTCTTGAAGGGGGATGTTGTTTTCTCCTTTTGGCTCAAGTCTGATCTCTCCACCTCTGACCTAGTTTTGACATTTTGTAGTTCTACAAAAGAAACCCAATTTTTTTTCATGTTCCAGAAACAGGCTCTTTCTTCGTAAAAATAAATGAAAGGACCTCGACATAAGGTGCATATTTTCTAATTAAGAGCATCTATGCTGCATTTAATTGATAGCATCTCAACCTTATTTCCAACAAGTTGTTTTATTCATAACTGGGCCAATTCTTATTAAATTTTAAAAAATTTATGTCCATATGGCATTCTAGTGGTATGCGCATTTGTACATAGCATTCTAGGAATGAAAATATCATTTTAAAATGGAAATTACAATACCAGCATGTGCCTATTTCTACATAGTTCAGCCATTTTCAAGGCTTAAAGTGGGCGGGACCACACATCTGAATTTTTCAATGTAATCGTGGGGTTATCAACGCATGGCAATTTTGGTTCTGTGAACAAGGAAATACACTGTGCTGGAGTTTCTTCTGTAATGGGTAAATATACTCTCTAACTTAAGTGTAAGGATTCAGAGCACCCACAATAGCTATGTAAAGCTACTCTCTTTTGCTTCACTAGTGTGGTTTCTTTGAGGATTTTATTGTCATAATTCTTCACATGTACTTATATTCCAATTACTTTACTATATTTGGTGGCCCAAACATGACATTCCTTACTAGATTCCTATTGTTTTACTTAGACTCATCTTTTCTGTGTAGTAAAGACTTTCTTGGAGCTTGGAATTTAATTGGTGTTATGCTGGGATAACTACCAAGTTCATTCCCATTGCCATCTGGTATGAGCCTCTTTAGCGTTGTGTGTGCCTGGTTGCACGGTGATCTCTTCAGTCTGTTTTGTATTACTATATTGTTATTTATAATGTACATCTCATTTATTTTATAACTTATTCTAGAAAGGATTTAGGATGGTTTACAAAGATGCATAAAAAATAATAACTTAAAATTTAAGAGTGTAAGCAATAGAAGAAATAAGAAAAAAAGGCAGGATAATAAGAATAGAACTTGAAAGGGGCTGAGAAAATTTCTGGCTTTTAGGGCTGATATTCATGCTTTTGCATGGACATATATATGAAGTGTTGGGCATCATAGAAACCATTTAAAAAAGATCTCTACTCCATTATATAATATCCTTAGTATAGGAACAAACCATTTACCTTTCCTCTTCTATAGTTTGATCAGTGTTTGTTAATCTTTAAAAAGTTAATTTATTATATATAGAAGAGCAGTTATAATGTGTGTGTTATTTATGAAGAATAAAATGCATACCCTCTGCCTAGCTTAAAAATAAAACATAACCACTGCCTTTGAAGCCCCCAATGTGCTCTTTACCAATTGCATTCTCCCCTCTCTTCCCTACTGGATGTAATTAGTACACTAAAATTTGCAGTTATTCTTTACTTTTCTTATATTTTAACATCTCTTTACAAATACTTAAGTAAAAATGGAACAATAATATGCATGTCTTTTCTGTGATCTTTGCTTCTTGTGCTCAGCACTGAGATTCACCCATGTTGAAATTTGTACCTATAATTCATTCATTTTCACTTGGGTAAACATGTGCTACTTATCCATTTCCTTATGAACAACAAACAGTGCTATCAATATTCTTATTTGTGTCTCCCTTTTGTATGTCTTACATAAGTATATATGTGTGAGACTTTCTCTGGGTTTTAGAATTACCAATTTGTTGTCATAGGGATAATCAACTGTGCATATTAAGCTTTACTAAGTAATGTCAAATTGTTTTCCAAAGAGATTTCTCCTCCCACTAGTGTAAGAAGAGCTCTTGTGCTTCACAACCTTCTGATACTTGGCACTGTGTGACTTTTTGATATTTGCCCATCTAGTAGGTAATTGAAACATTCTTTATAAAGGTATTGCTAGGCCAGAAGCCTAGCACCAGAGATGAGTTATATGTGTCTGCTCATCTTATTCACCAGACCTTCCTTCCCAACTTCTCTCTTGTCCCTGAAGTTTTCCTTCATGCCATCCATCTAAAGCTTGACTACATCTCACTGCTTTAGCTCTCTGAATTATGAATGTTCATATGCTACTATTGCTTACATTAAACATTTAGAACACATTTCAAGTGTCTTCAGTCATGGTTCTCTATTAATTAGCTCAACCCATAAGTTGAGTAATTCATTGACATTGGACCTGGTATATGTTAAGGTAAGTACTTTGCTCTCAGAGGCTTTTGTCTAGCTAGGGTGGTGAGGGCCAATAGGACTGTAAACAATTATGTGATAAATTAAAGTGCTATGAAGGAAACATCAGGTGCTGAGATGAATAACATGGAAATGAACTTTAGCTGGTGTCTCAGTTTTGTGCTGCTGTAACAAAATAAGCTGGGTAATTTATAAGGAACAGAAGTTTATTTGTCTCACAGTTCTAAAAGCTAGGAAGCTAATTTGTACAGCAGCAATAGAAAAAAAAAAATAGAAACTGGAAAGTCTAAGAGCATGGTACCAGCATCTGGTGTGGGTCATCTCATGGTGGAAGGCAGAAATGAGCACATAAGACAGAGGGGTAATCAGACTAAACTCATCCTCTTATCAGGAGCACATTCTCGTGGTAATTAACCAGTCCCTGAGATGATAACATTATTATATTAATGTTATCTCTTAAAGGTCCCACCTCCCAACACTGTTGTATTGGGGATTGAGTTTCCCACATGAACTTGGGGGAACATACTCAAATCATAGCAGATCGTGTGGCCAAGGAAGGCCTCTCAGGCAGGTGAACTTAGCTGAGACATGACCAATGGGAAAATGTTAGCCAGATGTTGTGACTACTATGTATGGGGCAGGTTGGAGGGAGAGAAGGAAACAGAGGCAGCACTTCAGGCCAAGAGGTTGAAGTGCGAGGAACTTGAGGCGGGTTAAAACTGGCATGTTTAGTAGTTGTAAGAAGGCAGATATGGCTGGGAGGCAGATGCTTGTTTGGAGGACTGTGGCAAGAAATTAAGAAAGAGAGAAGTCTTATAGCACCTCCTAGGCAGGGTAAGGAGTATAGATTTATACTTAAGTGCAAGAGAAAGCTGATGAAGGGTTCAAAATGTGGATGGGGGAGGGAGAATGATAGGATCTAGTTGAAGTTTTAAGATAACTTTTGCTGATATGTGAAGATTCGATTGAGGATTATGATTGAATTTTTTTGTGTGTGTTCAAAAAAATCACAAAATTTTAAACATTTGCAGCACCTGTTACCTGTGAGGATATAAAGTGGGGTCCTTGCCCTCTAGAAATTGCTCATAATCATTTAGGGTGGTGAAGCACATAAGAAAACTGTTAGTACTAAATGCCAAGTGAGCTGTACAAAGACATGTTGCAGGATTAGAAAAGGAAGAAATAACTGGCCAGAAGCCATCAGGAGAGGCTTCCTGGGGGCAGCTATGAGGCTCAATACAGACAGGGAAGGATGAGTAGAAGTTAAATAGTAGGGAGTAGAGAAGGCATTCCAAGCAGGACAAAATGGCGTGCATCTGTGTTTGGATAGAACAAAGGAAGGCTGGGAAATGAATTTAGAGAGAGAGAGAAAGCTGTTAACAGGTTGTGAGAGCCCTTGAATGACCTCTCTTCCCTAAAGATGGCACCACCAGTAGAGTAGTGAACTGACACACTTCACATTTTCATGAGGATGGAACCGATGGCTCTGGTTTAGAAGACTTTACTTGGGAATGTAATTTCTTTACAAACAATACCATTGCATTTATGATTACAGACTTATTTTATTGGTCCTGGATTAGTATCTTATAGGTCTTTGCTGGGTCACATGGTTGATTTTGGTCTGGCATTGGGTCTTTACATAAGAGAACCAGTTCTTTTTTAAAATAACCTAAGAAGTAATTAGACAAATGCATGTCTAGCTAATAAAATAAGGGCACTCACTTTACTCCCTCAGGACTTCTTCATTTCAGCAGTAGTGCGAGGAAATGGTTGAGGCAGCATGCATCTGGGGGACTTACTTATTTAGATTAACTAGGATAAAGTCACATCTTTTAAGGTCTTACAGGAATGTAAGGTCCAGTTCAGTATAAGTCCTTTTATTTAAAACCCAAGCCATTCTCATCTGTATTTGATCCTTTATTTAATACCCAAACTCCTCCCTTGGCCTGCCTTTAAGTAGAATTAGTGGCATCTTGTGATACTCCATTCTGGCTTCTGGCTTCCAGCTTCCTTCATTTCTTAAGACTTTATATTTACCCATCATGCCCGTAATCAGGATTGGTGCATGGTCTGTCCAGGCTTTGTTTGGCCAAAGTCCAGCTGTATAATTGACTTACCTCACTCTTATGCTTCCAAGAATGTGTACATTGTTCAGTCTCCTTGTCTGCTTTTCCACAGTATTTTGTATATTTACATATTCTTTGAATGTGTTTATTTAATATATCCTATTTTTATTCACTATTTTTGCTCCCTAAATGTCTTTCTAAAGTTCTCGTCTTCCTATCAGAGCCCAGTGCTGCATATTTGCCCAGTCTTCTCTCATGGCTCAATACCATACATCATACCTCATTCAATGGTGAGGAAATGTCCATGAAGACCCTAATCAGTACAGAGCACTTGATTCTTTTCCTGCTCCCTCTGGAAGCACTGAGTGACATCACCAGTATAATAACCATCCTGGGTCATTGCCAGCCTTACCACAGGTTTTTTTCAGATAATTCAAACATTTTGATAGCCTGCCACAGTCACAGAGTTAGAGAGACCCTCAAAGTGCCAAGTGTGAGATGGTGTGCCTGTCTTCTGGAAGGGTTCTGGTCTTGGAAGAGGAGGGCTTACACAGGTGAGGACAAGAGAGGAGTACAAGACTGGCTTTACCAAGTTATCTCTGACATAAGGCAGTTCAACTTTGGCAGTTGCAGGGCTGTGGTGTACCTGCTGCCGCTGCCCTTCTCTCCCCTTAACTTGTGGGCAGTGAGCTAAACAAACTGAGGACGTTTTAAAGGTGGATTCTCCACTGGAAAAGGCTTAGACCTCTAATGCAACCTATAAGCAAGTGCTGCAAATACAGATATAAAGGAAACACATAATAATCCCTGAAGAGTGTTTATTAAGAAGAGAGCATGATTTAAATCTCACTGCAGCATTTCATACCAAGGACTCATTCTTTATAACAAAGCAATATCCCTGTCCTGGTAGACAACCCACAGAAAAACCATTTTGTTTCTCTGAGTACAGTAAACTCTTCGCACTGAATGCTTTCTCTGATATGTCTGTGTGTGTCTGTGTGTCTGTGTGTGTTTGTGTGAGTGTGTTTAACAGTCTCTTGTCATTAAAAAAGAATCACATTCTGAACTGAAGATGGGTATGAGGGTGCTAGGGTACTGCAGCTGCTCTGAATGTTATGTTGCCTTTAAAAAAAAATTGAACATTTGCTGTCTTCAGGGAACTCCCATTGAAGAGATGGGGACACCAGACAGCTAACTAATGCAGCTCTGATCTCATTTAAGGTAGGAGCTCAGGAATTTTTGTTTATCCCCTCTCTATGTTACCAGAATATTGTACACTGCCTGGTGTGCAAAAGGTGTTCAGTAGGAATTCACTTTTTTGTTTGGAAATAATTTCAGAATTTTAAATAAGTTGCAATATAGGCTATAGAGTACACCCACGTCTCTTTACTCAGTGTTTTAGTTTGCTAGGGCTGCCATAACAGTGTATCACAGGCTGAGTGGCTTCAACAATAAAAATGTATTTTGCTATGATTCTAGAGGCTAGAAGTCCAAGATCAGGGTGTCAGCAGGGTTGGTTTCTTCTGAGCCCTCCCTCCTCATCTTATAGATGGCTCTTTTCTCCATGTGTCTTCACATGGACTTCTCTCTATACATGTCTGTATTGAAATGTCTTCCTCTTATAAGAACACCAGTCATATTGGTTTAGGGCCCACTCTAATAAAATCATTTTAACGTAATTACCTCTTTAAAGACCCTATCTTCAAATATAATCACATTCTGAGGTTAGGACTGTAACATGTAAATTGTTGCAAGAGGATCATAGTTCAGCCCATAACACTCAGATTCACTTAATATTTTTCCTCACTTGCATGATGATTTGTGTGTTAAACATCTGTTCATATTCTTGTTAGCCATTTCTATATTATCTTTGGAAATAATACACAAAGTCCTTTGCCCATTGTTAAAAAATTGTGTTGACTTTTTTTGTTGAGTTGTAGGAGTTCTTTATATGTTCTGGATATTACCCCCTTATCAGACATATAATTTTCAAATATTTTATCTCATTCTATAGGTTATTTTTTCACTCTACTGATATTGTTGTTTGATGTACAAAGGTTTTAACATTTGATGTAGTCCCATTTGTCTACTTTTGCTTTTGTTGCTGGTGCTTTTGATGTCATATCCAATAAATCACCAAGTCAAATTCCAATGTTATGTTTTCTTCTGGGAGGTCTGTAGTTTTAGATCTAACATTTAGGTCTTTAATCCATTTTGAGTTGATTTCTGTATATGGTGTAAGACAAGGGTCCAACTTCATTCTTTTGCATGTGGATGTCCAGTTTTCTTAGCACCATTTATTGAAAAGACAGTCCTTTGGTATTGGTACCCTTGTTGAGAATCATTTGACCATATACAAGGAGTTTATTTCTGGGCTTTCTATTCCATTATAGACACATGTTTTCTAAGCTTACCAGATCATTAGGAGAATCCTGATGACATTTAGGAAAGGGATCCCCGCAAATAGCATCTAAAGATAGTCACACAACAGTGAGGTCAATGAGGTAAAAATAATGATTAAGGACAGATTCTAGAATTAAGAAGTACTTATTATGATGAATATGACACTGCTAAAATCTGTCAAGTAAAATATATAATAAAGCCTCAGGATAATCAGACAATGGCTTATTCTGGTTAAGGAAAATCTATTTATCTCAGGATTTAGCCAAAAGTGCTTTAGTTTTAAACCTTCATTAACATAAAGTTATTAAGGGTATTATAATATAAATGATTAAGGATTTCACAAGATCATGGGATCATAACTCTCATGTCAATTACCACGTTTAATGTAGAATAAGGGGAAACACAGAATACACGTGGCCAAAGAATACCCCAAGGAAGTTATTTGGTTTTGCTCTTTACCACATACCCAATGGTACTTTTTAAAGCAGGCTTTCTTTTTAAAATAATAGCTTTATTGAGTTATAATTTACATATTATAAAATGCACCTTAAAAATGTGCAATTCAGTGATTTTTTTAGTATATGTAGAATGTTGTGCAACTATCACCACTATATTTCAGAACATTTTTGTCACCCCAAAAGAAATCTCATACCCATTAGCTGTCATGCCCTACCCCATTTCCCCTAAGTCCCTGACAGACACTAATCTACTTTATATCTCTGGATTTGCTTATTCTGGACAATTCCTATAAATGGAATCATTCTATACTCAGTCTTTTGTTTCTGGCTTCTTTTACTTAGCAGATGTTTCCAAGGTTCATTCATGTTGTAGCATGTGTTGGTACTTCATTCCTATTTATTTATTTAAATTGACAGATGGACATTATATATATTATTTTATAAAATATGTTTTGAAATATGTATACATTGTGGAATGGCTAAATTATGATTTAAGCTAATTAAAATATGAGTTGTCTCACATATTTGTGGTAAGAACACTTAAAATCTACTCTCATCAATTTTGAAGTATACAGTATATTGTTGTTAACTATAATCATGTTGTTGTATTTTAGGTCTTTTGGACTTATTAGTCCTGTCTTATTGAAATTTTGTGTCCTTTGACGAGCATCTCCCCAGTTCCCCCTTTTCCCAAGTCCCTAGTGTCCACCGTTTTACTCTCTGCTTCTATGAGTTCTCCTCTTTTATTGTAGATTCCACATGTAAGTGAGATTATGTGGCATTTGTCTTTCTGTGCCTGGCTTATTTCAGTTAAAATAGTGCCTTGTCCATGTTGTTGCAAATGACAGGATTCTCTTCTTTTTTTTTTTTTTTTTTTCTATTGTCTCTCTATATATGTATCACATTTTCTTTATCCATTTTTCTGTTGATGGTCACTTACGTTGATCTCATATCTTGGCTATTGTGAATAATGGTGCAATGAGTGTGGGAGTGCAGATATCTTTTCTACATACTGATTTCATTTCCTTTGGATATATACCCAGTAGTAGTATTGTAGGATCATATGGTAGTTCTATTTTAATTTTTTGAGGAACTTCCATATTGTTTTCCATAGTCACTGTATTAATTTACATTCCCATCAACAGTGTACAAGAGTTCCTTTTTGCCCACATCCTTACCAACACTTATTTTTTATCCTTTTGATAATATTCCTCATTCTAACAGGTGCAAGATGATATGTCATTGTGGTTTTGATCTGTAGTTCCTTGATGATTAGTAATGTAGAATATTTTTTCATATTTGAAAAATATGGTCATTTGTATGTCTTCTTTTGGGAAATAGCTCTTCAGGTCCTTTGCCCCCCGCTTTTTAATCAGGTCATTCACTGAGATTCGTAGAGGTTAGTCAACTTTTCCCAAGTTATATAATTAGAAAGTAGTAGAGTTGGAGTTTCAACTTACTTGTACCTGTCTCCAAAGTTGAGGCAGATTTTTTGTTTTATTTTGTTTAAAATCACAGGCACAGAGAGTTGAGTAAATCCTATTTCTTGGTACATGGAAACAAGAAATAGGATTTTATTCAGTTCCATCTTGGTTATTTACTTAAATATTTATTTCCTTTTATCTTCATATTTCATTTGATCCCCCCTCCACAAGCAATGATTTTAATTTGTTTTCATGTACAGATGCTTTTCAACTTATGGTGTTGTTACATCCTGATAAACACAATATAAGTTAAAAATGTTGATAATGTGTTTAATATACCTAATCTACTGACCATCATAGCTTAACCTACCTTAAATGTGTTCAGAACACTTACAGTAGCCTACGGTTGGGAAAAATCATCTAACACAAAGCCTATTTTTTTATTTGTTTGTTTTTTGAGACGAAGTCTTGCTCTGTTGCCCAGGCTGGAGTGCAGTGGCGCAATCTCAGCTCACTGCAACCTCCCCCTCCCAGGTTCAAGCGATTCTCCCACCTCAACCTCCCGAGTAGCTGTGATTACAGGCATGTGCCACCACACCCGGCTAATTTCTGTATTTTTAATTGAGACGGGGTTTTGCCATGTTGGCCAGGCTGGTCTCGAACTCCTGACCTCAGATGATTGGCCTGCCTTGGCCTCCCACAGTACTGGGATTACAGGCGTGAGCCACCACACCCGGCCACAAAGCCTATTTTATAATAAAGATTTTATAAATAATTTTGAATCAAAATCCAAAATTCAGAGTACATTTTCTATTGAATGTGTATTGCTTTTGCACCATTGTAAAGTCAAAAAATAATAAGGAGATCCATCATAAGCCAGGGACCATCCGTACATCTTTTTGAGTGTATTATAAAATATGTATGGTGTTGTATTCATGAATTATAACAAATCTTATCTCTCTTTTCCCACTGAGCCTTGCAATTTTAGGATCTATCCATGTTGCTATGGGTACATCAAACCTGCTGCGTCTCTTTGCTATGCTTCTCCACAGAGCATCCACTACATTTTTACCCATCTATTCAGCCAGGGATGCTCACTCGATTCCCTCAAGCTCCCCTTCCCCACAAACAATACTGCTGTCAGCAGCTGCTTTTGATTGCACATGAACATTCCTCTGGGATATATACAAGGGAGTCAGACTGCTGGGTCATACTTAATTTGTTGAAGTAGTATTGGATTGCTCTCCAGAATAGCTCTACCAGACTTCCCTCTACTAGCGGTTCTTGGGGGTTGCTGTTTCCCCAACACTACACCAATACTTGGCATTATCCAGCTTCCTAATTTTTGCTAGGCAAATAGCATAAAATGAAATCTTGGGGGATTTTTTGGCCATTTCTTTGATCACCAGTGATTTGACATTTCTTGCTATTTAGCTGTGATTTCTCGCAAGTGGAAACAACCCTACTGAATAGTAATCCTAACCCACAAGAAGTCCAGATCATCACTAGTTTTCTGCTGTTGTCCTTCGTCACTCCGCCTCCTTAGCATATCCTCATGGTTTTTCCTTCTCTGCTGTAAACCCTCCTCCCTTGCACCTATCCTTTTTATCTTTTTGATAATATCCATTCTGACAGGTGTGAGGTGATATCTCATTGTGGTTTTGATCTGCCTTCCCTGGGAAAAGATCAGAAAAGATCCCTGGAGAAAGATCAGAAGCTATTTAGCCCATCTTGTGTTTTTGTTGCTGTGGGAAACGAGATTCTCCTGCTTTGTACCAGCAGTGAATCAAAGAAGAAGTAATAGATGATTTGAAGGGTGAGGACAAAGGCACAAGGCCACAAGCAAGTGATGTTCCTTTAAAAGACAACATTCAAGGAGAAGCAAGTGAGTGAGGCTGAAAGAGTGAGGAAAGATTGTTAGGAAAGGGGTCAGGTGGTATCTGGAGACCACCAAGGTCCAAAGGAAGGAGGAGATGATTCACAAAGGAATAGGGTACTGAGTAATGTGGGGACCCTTGAGATTTGGGAAAGGAGGAAGGCAGGAGGAGGATTTAAGGGCCTAGATTTTTAAATACATGTACTTTTGATAAGCCCAAACTCATCAACATATATACATTAAATGTGGGCAATTTTGTTTTATCAGTTATGCTTTGATAAAACTAAAAAATAAGGAACTTTTCCATAAAAGTAGGTAGTGACACTAATAATAGTAATAACCCCTTCTGTGTGTCTGTTTCACAGTTTAGCATTCTGCTTGCAGTTTAAGGAGTCAAGGATGCCACTGCCTCATTATGCATGTAAAGAGACCATGATATCGATGGGAAAAAGGACTTCCTCCAGGTCTTTTGGAAGTTGAGATTGGAACCTGGGTCTCAAAGCCCAAGTAACTTACTGCTTATTTCTGTAACGTGATGTTGGAGATTGGGCAGTGCTTGGGAGAAGCAATGGACTTAATAGAGTGGCAGAAAGGAGATAAAAGGAAGAGAAAAACTGCAGATGCAGTGTGTGTAATAAAAAATAAGTTACTCTGCCCTTAAAGTTTATGTCCTCTAATCTTCCACTTTAAATTGTTCCCTCAGATTTTTCTAGTGTAAATAGGTTGAGAATATTAGAGCTGATTACCTTTTCAGTTCTCTAGCCCAGTCATCCTCATTGGCCAAAGGCCAACAGACAGTTTTCTGAGTTGAGATGTAGGAAGGCTTTGGCAGTGGGCAGCAGTCCTTCTTAGCCCATCTTTGCCGTGGAGCACAGTCTCTTTGGGTTGCGCCACCTTTACAGGTTAGCTGGAGTCAGGCTTAGGTCATATACAGGGATCCAGATCTACAGATAAGCCAATGAAAGGAAGATAAATCAAGTGCAAGGCCAAGAAATAAGAATCAGGTCACCACATCAAAGCCAGAATGACAGCACTCTGAGCTGGGAGGGCTGGGGGCACTGCCTCAATTCCTCACATGAGATAGTTGTGCTAGAGCCCAAGAAGCAGATAGATCCAAGGCAAAGAGACAAGGACTTGGCGGGGGCGGGGCCAAGGCTCCAGTGGTTTCTCATTCTTTGCCTGACTGAGCCAGTCAAAGACTCAGACAAAGGGCAAGACAAGTGAGCAAGTGGGTACCTGGCCATTTGGGACTGTGCTGGCGGTGAGCAGGGGAGGCAGCTGATGTTTTATAAATTGTTGCAAACAACACTCCTAAGGTCTTGGGCTTTGTTTTTGCAGAGGGGAAAAAGGGCCCATTTGATTGTGCTTTGTTATTCTCCTACTCATTTTTTTTTTCTTTTTTATTGTAGTGATGGCAGTGGTGTTCAGCCAGGAGCGAGTTATATGAGGTAGGGTTCTGCCCAGGGGAGGTGCCAGGGGCAGGCGGTGAGATAGGCTACCTGGGTGTCCGCAGAGTACCCTGGAACACCCATTTCAGTGAGTTGTCTGACCCAAGAAGGCCAGCAGTCTGCTCTCCCCAGTTTGTTCTTGGGTTGAAGGATGGATCTTGTAAAATCTTGAGCAAAAACAAAGGCTAACTCTATCCCTAGGAGGAATGTTTGGGTCACATTTCCTCTTGGAAGACTACTTCCACAGTTCTCAAAGTGAGAAGGCAGAAATGAAAGCACTTTCCATAGAATCTGTAAATGTCTAGGTAATTTATAGATTCAATGCCATCCCCATCAAGCTACCAATGACTTTCTTCACAGAATTGGGAAAAACTACTTTAAAGTTCATATGGAACCAAAAAAGAGTCTGCATTGCCAAGACAATAGTAAGCCAAAAGAACAAAGCTGGAGGCATCATGCTACCTGACTTCAAACTATACTACAAGGCTACAGTAACCAAAACAGCATGGTACTGGTACCAAAACAGAGATATAGACCAATGGAACAGAACAGAGTCCTCAGAAATAATACCACACATCTACAAGCATCTGATCTTTGACAAACCTGACAAAAACAAGAAATGGGGAAAGGATTCCCTATTTAATAAATGGTGCTGAGAAAACTGGCTAGCCATATGTAGAAAGGTGAAACTGGATCCCTCCTTACACCTTATACAAAAATTAATTAAAGATGGATTAAAGACTTAAATGTTAGACCTAAAACCATGAAAACCCTAGAAGAAAACCTAGGCAATACCATTCAGGACATAGGTATGGGCAAGGACTTCATGTCTAAAACACCAAAAGCAGTGGCAACAAAAGCCAAAATTGACAAATGGGTTCTAATTAAACTGAAGAGCTTCTGCACAGCAAAAGAAACTTACCATCAGAGTGAACAGGCAACCTACAGAATGGGAGAACATTTTTGCAATCTACTCATCTGACAAAGGGCTAATATTGAGAATCTACAAAGAACTCAAACTTACACACACACAAAAAAAACAACCCCATCAAAAAGTGGGCAAAGGATATGAACAGACACTTCTCAAAAGAAGACATTTATGCAGCCAACAGATGCATGAAAAAATTCTCCTCATCACTGGACATCAGAGAAATGCAAATCAAAGCCACAATGAGATACCATCTCACACCAGTTAGAATGGTGATCATTAAAAAGTCAGGAAACAACAGGTGCTGGAGAGGATGTGGAGAAATAGGAACACTTTTACACTGTTGGTGGGACTATAAACTAAGTTCAACCATTGTGGAAGACAGTGTAGCGATTCCTCAAGGATCTAAAATTAGAAATACCATTTGACCCAGCCATTCCCATTACTGAATATATATCCAAAGGATTATAAATCATGTTGCTATAAAGACACATGCACATGTATGTTTATTGCAGCATTGTTCACAATGACAAAGACTTGGAACCAACTCAAATGTCCATCAATGATAGACTGGATTAAGAAGATATGGCACATATACACCATGGAATACTATGCAGCCATCAAAACGGATGAGTTCATGTCCTTTGTAGGGACGTAGATGCAGCTGGAAACCATCATTCTCAGCAAAATATCACAAGGACAGAAAACCAGAAAACACTGCATGTTCTCACTCATAGGTGGGAATTGAACAAGGGGAACACTTGGACACAAGAAGGGGAACATCACACACCGGGGCCTGTCGTGGGGTGGGGGGAGGCAGGAAGGATAGCATTAGGAGATATACCTAGTGTAAATGATGAGTTAATGGGTGCAGCACACCAACATGGCACATGTATACATATGTAACAAACCTGCATGTTGTGCACATGTACCCTAGAACTTAAAGTATAATAATAAAAAAAAAATAGCATAAACTTGAATAAGGAAAAAAAAAAGCACTTTCCCTTTTCTGTTTGTGCCCCTAAATTCCCCTGCACCTTCAGTCTTCCTTTGGCCAGGTAACTTCCTTTTGGGTTGGCCCAGCTTCCTCTGCCTGCTGCTTAGGGTTACAGGAGAGATGGCCCATCGAGAAGGGACTCTAATCCTTGTCTTCTGTTTATGGAGTAAATAGGTACTTGGCCAGGATTCCCTGAGCTCTTGCTCCCAGGCTAACTCATTTGCCTGTGTTCTGAGGAAACAGGCAGAGTGTCTCTTCCCAGGACAGCCCAGGGGCATTCAGAGTGATCACCCCGGATGCTGCCAGGTTTTTGTGTGTCTTCCAAACTAAGACTTTTATACAAACTAAAATCACCCTTTGAGGATAGAGAACTCCCTAAATGGAAACATGTAGCAAAGTGGATGGAGGGATGGCAAAGTGGGGCAAGGCTGTCTCACCTGCATGCTAAAAATGGTAGAGTTTATTGGAGCTCAGTGTGTGTGTGTGTGTGTGTGTGTGTGTGTGTGTGTGTGTGTGCGTGCGTGCGTATGTATCTCAGATCTTTGTTTTTAGTGACTCACATATGTGCTCCTGAGTTGCTTTTTGTGGACGACATGGCGTATACCTCCCTATTCTTCTCAGTCCTTTTGGACATCCACTCATTTTATATTACCTTAGGGATGGTTCCAGCCTTCCTACCCAATTCTGAAGTATTAGTAGACAAGTTACTCCCAAACAACTAGGCAGTGTCTGATACCCTTGTGGCAATCAAGTGATGCTCTACAAAGCTGCTTTGCAGAGCTGAGCTGAGTGGCTAGGGTCTTTGTAGAGATGAGCTGAGTGGCTAGGGTTAGATTAAGGCTTGGAGAGGTCCATGAAAAATTAGCAAGTTACAAAGCTGTAACCCTCTGAAAAGCCACAGAATTATTAGTGATATTTTCAGTTTTAATTATTGATGGCAACTCAATAATTTAAGTAGTTAATCAACTCAAGAATAAATACAACTTAGCAGGAAGTAATTAAAAAATTGAGATGTTTAACTGGAGGGGTTTTAAGATTAGAAGTTATCTATTCAGTCAGAATAATTGCACTAAATACCAAATTATTCATTTACCAAGTATGAAATTTTTTTTTCTTTCTCTTTCCCTCTCTGATGCTCACACACATGTATTTTATCATACTTGGATCTTGTAGGAAAAAGACTGTGAAGGGACTGATCATTTTCAAATCATTTATCCAGTGAATAGATATTGAAATATTATTTTGTATGTTATCCTCTGCTCAAAACTGTAAGGGTGTTAAGATGCTTAAAACATGATTGTTGCCTTTCAGAAACTGTCAGCCATTAAATTGAGAAGATAAGACAAACTTGCAAAATAAAATAATAGTTATATAAATATTGAATTCAGCGAGAGTGCCAGTGGTATATAATTAGGTTCTAGAAGAATGGATCAGATAGCTGTGACTTATGAAGGGGGAAGACATAATTGGTGACTGCATTTTACCAAATCATTTATTTCCGCCTGGATTTGTTCCCTGTGTGTAAAGAGGGGCCTTCAACCCTGGTCAGGTGAGATGGAATATGCAGTGCATATACATTTATCTGGAACTTTGTCCAGAGAATGCATCTTTCCAAAAACAGAGTTACATAAATCCTCTCAGTGATTCTTTGGGGATTGTTGAGATGTTCATCATTGTCTTTATTTTGCAGGTGCCTTAGTCTGTTTGGGTTGCTATACCAGAATAATATAGACTAGGTGGCTTATAAACAACAGAAATGGATTTCTTACAGTTGTGTAGGCTGGAAGTCCAAGATCAAGGTGGCAAGCTGATTGAATATCTGATGAGGGTCCGCTTCTGGTTTACAGATGGCCGTCTGCTTTCTTTGTCCTCACATGGCAGAAAGGAGCAAAGGTGCTCTCTGGAGTCCCTCTTACAAGCGCACTCATCCCATTCTTGAGAGTTCGTGATCTAATCATGTCTGAAAGGCCCTATATCCAGATACTGTCACGTTAGGATTAGCTTTCAGCATGTGAATTTTGGGAGGACACAAACATTCTGGTTATAGTGGCAGGTAAGGAACTGCAGGTCAGAAGGGCCCCAGCAAAGTATCATTATGAATTGAATGACAGATGGGACAGGCACGAAGCTTGAAAGCAAGGAATGAGAGTGTGTCTTGCCCGTGACCGTCTTACTCACTTGCTGAGGGAGAGGTGCTAGGTATGCCTTCTCTTCAAGGCAGGACCTCATCATGTAAAGGAGCTTCTGGGTGGAGGCTGAGTGCTTTCTCTATATAGCCAGAGGCCTCACTCCAATGCTTGGGATGTGAGATCTAAGTTTTGCACAGATGTTTTCTTGCTACTTGCCAAGGCCACAAACAATTGGGGGAATGGACTCTTTCCACATACTTACTTGTCATCTCATCTAAGGTAGATGTCTGGTTGACAAAATAGTGCTCTATGCTAAAGTGAGCTGCCTAAGATTCCCTACATATGAAAAAGAAGCCTAGAGGAGAGCAAAGATGGGGGACCGTTCAACTGCATTCCCAAGAGCTGTGACAGGGATAATGGCAGATGTTCATGGTCTGCTGCCCCTGCCCTGGCCATACACATTCATTACTGTAGAGGGTATAAATAGGAATAAGGAACTGATGGCTATGTGAAGGTGGATTTCAAACTCTTTGGGTTGTGATTAACTTCCAGAGGCTTCAAAATAACTGATTTATGTGAAGTATGATGCGGAAACTAAGCCACTCATTTTCATCTTCACCATATTTTCTACATGTAAAGTTGGTTACCTTTGGTACTTGACAATAACTTCAAGGAAGGAATGCTTTGTCTAATCCTTGCTCCTTCTTCAAGGCCCAACTCAAACGCTTTCTCCCCTGGAATCCTTCCCAGAGCTCTTTAGTGAAAATTAATGATCTTGTATATCCATAGCTCTTTGTTCATATGTCTTCACGTATTTGGTTATTCACATGTGTGTCCATTTCCTTCATTCAACTCATATATTGTCTTTTTACACTCAGAAGCTAAAATTATTAGGCAGTCAGTGCTATGATTGTAAAGTGTCTATCTAGAGGAAAGACAGTACAGTTCAATGTACCCAGAGTGAAGTACTATCATCCTAGTACTTAATATTTGGATATTTTCTCCATTTTTTAAAAAAATACTAGGACCTGTGTGAATGAAAGCTTAGTCTCTAGACAGACACAAGTAGGGTCTCTTCACCTGAAAAGGAACTCATCCTCTTCCCTTTAGCTCCTTAAAGCTTCTCCTCTGGGTAGCAGAGTGGTTTGATGAAAGGAACATGAACTTTAAGCTGATCAGATAGGTGATCTTGGATAAGTTATTCTTATCTTTCCACATACCAATTTCTCGGATATAAAATGTGGATAATTACAGTTTCCTTGAACAGTTCCATAGCACAGTGTTGTCACTTTTCATGCCTTCATCCATACCTTCATCATTTCTCATCTGGATGTTTCACTGGAAGATGACCGTCCTAGCTCAGGCTGCCATCACAAAATACCATAGACTGGGTGGTTTGACAAGAGAAATTTGTTTTCTCGCAGTTCTGAATGCTGGAAATTTGAGATCAGGGTACCAGTATGGTCAGAATATGCTGAGGGTTTTCTTCCCAGTTTGCAGATGGCCACCTCCTGGACATGTTCTCACATGGCAGAAAGAGAAAGAATAAGCACTCTGGTATCTCTTCTTATAAAGGCACTAATCTCATCATAAGGGCCTCACCCTCATGACCTCATCTAAATCTAATTACCTCCCAAAGACTCCATCTACAAATACCATCACCTTAGGGCTTCAACATATGAATTTTGGGGGAATGATTGTGCCATTCCAGTTCACAGCAATGATTGCGCCATTCCTTCAGTCCATTCTTGCTATATGGAATATAGATCGGTCACCATTTCCCTACAGGCCAGAATAAAATTCACATTTCTTTGCGTAACACTTGCAACTCTGACTCTTCAGCATTGTATCTCTCTGCCTTCATGTTGGTTGGTTCTTCCAGGAAGCAGACACCAACATGGGATTAGAAACGCAAAAGATCAATTGGGGAAAACATCTGTGAAAAATAATAGGGGAAGGGGAAAAGAGTAGGTAGGGAAACTTTAGACTGCAATGCCAAGTGCAGCACATGAAAAGAAAGGAGGAATCAAGTACAATCAGGTAGGAAGAGCGTTGGACTGCAGTGTAACTCAGCAACAAGGAACTTTCGTGCTGAGTCCCCATTGGTCAGGAGTGGCAAGCCTTGCTTGGTTATTGGCTGGAGCTACCTTAGTAGAGCATGACTTCAGCTTCAAAGCTGAGGCAGATCCTAAAGACACCCACAGCTAGGAGTTGTCAGCTGACTGTACTCCTTGCGGCGGATTCTGTCTTGAAAATAAATCTGAGCAGCATACCTCATGACCTCTGCAGTCTGCTTTGTGCTCTCTCCTTTGCCATGCCAAGTTCCTTCAACAACCATTCAACAAATATTGAGTGCCCGCTTTGTGCCCATAACCAAGCTTGCTGAGCAAAACCAGGCTTCTCTGGAGTTTGCAGTCTACTGGGGGAAATAAATGCTAGTCAAATATTCACAAAGATGGTGCATAACTGCCAGCTGGACTGAATGCTCTGCAAAGGAAGTCTATCCTATAGGAGTGGGTGGCAAAGGAACCTGAATTCCTTGAACTCATCCCAGTTTCTTGACTGTCTGTCATTGTATGCATTGTCACGTCTGCCATAACGTCCTTTCCCTGCTTCTTTGCTTGGCCAACGTTCTTCAGTAATAACAACCATGAGCACATATTGAGGGTGACCAAATGTCCTAATTTGCCTTGGACACTTCTGGTTGACTCCTTTTGTCCTAGTGTAGTAATTAGTATTGCCCTCTTTCCTGTTAAAAATGTCCCAGTTTAGACAGTATATTATATAGTCACTTGTTTGCCAAACACTATTTTAACCTTTTTATTTACTATTATTATTTTTATTGTTTTGAGACAGGGTCTCACCCTGTCTCCCAGGCTGGAGTACAGTGGTGTAACCATAGCTCACTGCAGCCTCAACCTCCTGGGCTTAAGGGATTCTTTGGCCTCAGCTTCCCAAGCAGCTAGGACTACAGGCAAGCACCACTGTGCTTGGCTAATTTTTAAAATTTTTTTATAGAAACAAGGTTTCCCTCTGTTGTCCAGGCTGGTCTCGAACTCCTAGGTTCAAGCAACCCTCCTACCTTGGCCTCCCAAAGTTCTGGGATTACAGGCATGAGCCACCATACTTGGCCCCTAAACTTTTTGTACAGTATATTCATTTAATGCCCACTATACCTCTAAAACAGTAACTTTTTCAAAAAGTTGCAATTTTGTAGTGGGAGAAGTGAGGTGAAACAACCCACTAAAAGTCACTGAGCCAGTGGTGCTGGGATTTCAGCCCAGGAAGTCTGTTCCTGAACCTGTGCTTTCAACTATCAAGCTGTTTTGCCTCTCAGGAGACATTACTTGGAAAGCCCCCTGCCCTGCCCCACTCCTCAGCCTGGCTTGGCTGTTTCCCATGTGATCCCTCTGTATCCTGTACATGCCTCTGTTACAGCACATTGTGATGGCACTGGAAACTGTCCCTCACTCCTCTTCCCCTTCCCAGCACCTCACACATGCTGAGTGCTCAGTCAATCTGTTGAATACATGGATTGAGACAGATGAGAGAGTTGCCCATACATGGCACATGGACTGTTAAACTGGAACAGGACGTTGGGTAAGTTATTTTCTCCTTTTTAGATGTTTTTCCCTTGTCCAACCTTCAGAAGTTTACTTCCTCTCTGGTTTAATACTGTCCTCAGACCTACTGAATTATAAGGACTGTGGACTGAAAAGGGGCAGCTTTGAAAGAAGTGTATCTCATAAGTTCTTTTTCTTTGTTTTGTCTAATTCATTTTGTGGTGTCACATTCATTGCGCAATTTATATTTCTTTTCATGTCCCTGAAGTAATGTTTTATTTTTAGATAGTTCTAACCCTGAGGACATTCCAAAGACAATGATATTTCTGTTTGTTTTTTTTTAAATAAAGGAATATATAATTTTTTAAAAGCACATTTTGGTAAGGGACAGGACAGTCGGGTAATTGGGGGGTGAAGGTGATTCTGTTCACTATTGTTTTCCCCTTTCTCCTCCATAGGGGCTAGTCCTGAGGTAATGTTAAAAAAAAAAAAAAAAGCATATAGTAATCCATTCTGAATATGTCATATCCCCCTTAGTGTTCATAGTTGAGACCTTCCATAAACTATTTCTTAAGACACTGAAGATGAACGTCTTGACATGGTTATAGGGAGCAGAGATAAGGCATCCAAGGGTTGCTTTTCAGGTAGAAGTTTTCGGTCATCTGTACAATGCATACCCCAGTATCATAAATGATAAGATTTTATTTTCAACTATTCTTTTTCTTGAATTAAAAAAAAAAAAACCGTGATTAGGAAATTTTCAACTAGACGAAACCAAAGAACAGTATCATGATCCATGTGTATTCAGCTTCAACATTTACCCACATTCTTTTAATCCTCCTACCAGACTTGCCTATCTGAATCATGAATGCTAGGCCCTCTGGTCAACTAGATTTTCTTCAATGCTTGATTTTTCCCTTCAAACAGACTTCTATTACTCTCACTAGAACAATCAGTATTAGACTTATTCCAGCCACTCTTCCCTTCTCTCTCCCACTCTAGAGAAGAAATGGCCCTCACATTTAGTTTGGAATAGGGTGCTGTGCACGTATCTCATTAGGAAATGGCGTAGATATTCAGGTGCTATCTAAAGATAGTTCATAGGGGAGAAAAGGAGTCAAAGAGAGGTGATCCATGTGCTGAAATGATGAAGGTACCAGAGCTGCTCCTTGAAGGATTATTAGCTTTTGGATGGGTGATGGAAATAAAAATTGTTAATTGTAATGACAACAATAGCTCACATTTTGACATGTTTACTATGGTCCAGGCACTGTTCCAAGTGCTTCACATATATTACATCATTACTATATGTGAAGGTGAGGTAAAAAACTATTAACATCCCATTTACAAATGGGTTGGAACCTGGGGCACAAGGAAGCTAGTTCCTTCAAGGGTGCACAGCACAGGGAGATAGAAGTTCAAATATTCATGAGATCATAGAGTAGGAGTGAATATCAAGACCAGCTCTTTTATTAAGGAAACCACAGTGCAAGGGGTAAAGGAGTTTCTCCAGGACACACAGTGAGTGGGTGGTGGGTTTGAGACTCTTTTCCGGGAACCTAGATTTGAGTGTGGTGTGTTTTAGTTATACCAGACAGTCGTCTTCACTAACAAAAGCACCTCACGAGGCCTCATGATGTCAGTTCTCTACCTTTTAGCTTTTGTTAGGATTGACTCTTCTTTTACTATTTCTTTCTTCTAGGAATAGTTCTTGCCTTTTATATTTTTTAATCTCAGCTCTGCAAATTATTGAACTTAGCTAACGTTTAGAGAATACTGCCTGTTCAAAACATGTTCCAAAGACAATGTAAAGTTAGGGGAAGGGTCTCTTGCCTCTTTATTTGAAATTCCAAATATAAAATGAATGTTTTCATGTTTCCCCCATTTCCTCTGCCATATAGTCTCAAAAAATTGACAGATATCTGAAGGATAATTTCTTTCTCTGCCACCAAAGGCCTTGCCCACTATGGTGCTTATTCACTTTGTTTTACTTTTATAATGGAAAAAGTTTATGCAAAGCAAAAACTGAGCACTGAAACATCACTGATTCTCAATCAGAGGCTACAGCAAGAGATGGGAAATAATTGCGTTATAAGGATTTCCCCTTTCACTTTTAATTTTTTAATGCATGTTACTGTGTACTCATGGGTTTTCATCTATTCAGTATGTTACAATCAATTATAGTCATTATTATTTGGACCAAATTTGGCCACTGAAAGCCTCCTTTGTCCTTTTGGCATAAACCCATTAGTCTTTGAATCCTTTCTTGTATTCAGTGATAATAAGATGTCCCATTAAGGTGTCATGTTGTACTTTCTTGCTAGACATTTTTGTAATAATTCTTTTTCTTGCTATTCTTTTTTGTAATAATTACTTTTATTTTTTTTTTCTTTCGTGAAGATTGTATGGATTTTAGAAACTCTTGAAAAGAATTGAAAGCCATTAGTAAGATCAATGTACCATTTGAGATTTTTTAAAAAGTATTTCAGCCTTCAAGAGCAATATTTTTAGTGTGAGTCTTATTTTGGAAATGGAATCTATAAAGTTTCTAAATCAGAGGTTTCTATTTTTCACTAATTTCATCTTTTCTCTTGTTCAGCTCTTCTAATTTCTGTCTTTGACTGCTGAGCCACATTAAAAAAAGAAAGCACTATTATTGCTTACTAAGGAGATATCATATGGAAAGAATTTTCAGATCCTGACCTTGTCCAAGGAGTGGTGAAAGGGATGGCATCCCAAATGTTAGCTGTCCTTTGTGGCCTTCTGTGCTCCTGGAGTCCAGAGGTTCTCCCTCTGTACCTTCTGACCTATCCAACATTGACTAGGGGGAAATTAGCTTATTCATTTCAGTGCCAGATGTGTCTGGAGTCCACCTTAGTTCTCTTCTTACTTAATCTCTTGAGCATTTGAGCTGTTATTGTTGTTGTTGTTTTTTTTTCATCTGTAAAGTGAAGCAAAACTGTAATTTTGAGGTAAGCATTAAATGAACAATACTATACACTATAAATAAGGGACTTGAGGCATAGTGAGGGTTTTGTACCTGTTGAATTCCTTCTTCCTTATGTTATATTTACTTACACATGCGGGATATGTGTCTGCTTCATTTCTATAAACATTTTCATTGTTAAGTATAAGACAAATACAAAAACCTCCTAAAATAATTGTACAGTTTAATGAACTATTATGAGATGAATATTTTTTAAAACATTATCCATGTGAAACAGGCCCTGCCTTTATTAGGTGAGGTACACTCTGATGAACAAGACAAGGGTCCTGCTTTCACAGAGCTGATGACTCTGTAGCATCTGGTACTGCCAGAGATCAGACATAGGAATGAGAGAATACATTTAATTTGGCTAAATTAACATTGGCTCAAATCCAGCAAAAGACCTTGTTAGCAGAAGGTAGAGCTCTTTGTCCACTATGGTGTTGTTTGGGCATTACATGGATGTATGGGGTTGGCCATACAACCGTGAGATAACATGAGATTCCATGTCTCACTTCCATGGTTATGGAAGGACCCGCATGCTTTGTAGTTTTACGTCACAAAATGATTCAGAAAAATGCAGATGTTTACAAATCCTATACTTGTCCCAGAAACCTTAAACTCCCACTTGAAAAGGAAATTCAAAATGTCAGGAATCCCTGGGGAGGAACTTCAACTCAGGATCTTGGCCCTGCTTGACTCTCAGGGGTAGCCACCAGCAGTTGGGTGCAGCCCTGATAGAGATTAACGTAACTCAGCCTAGACTTCTTCCTCTCTGGGCTCCTCCCTTGTCATGTCCTCTGACTGTGACTCTACTGTGTATCTCCTTGACCTGCTCCCCACTCTCTGGGTCTCTGGACTTGATAGCCTTGGTGAGTTCTAACTGCTACCTCTGGGAGTTCCTTTGAACCTTACCACCCCACTCCCATTCACTTCTCTTGTTCTGTCCTATTTAGATGTGGTAACGCTGCAGGATAAATCTTCTGGAACTATCTCCCAGGCTCCATGCCTTATAACCAAAGGAGATGCTAACATGCTTTGTTGTATAGCCCCAGTCTGGGAGATCAGACAGTGGTTTCCACTGGCTTGGGGTTAACCATAGCGATGTCTTTTTATCTTCTCTGTTATTGTTTCCTGGCTTGTTTTTTTGCTGATCCTTAAAAAATGTCATGAAACTGTGACATTATGACAATTAGCCCTTAGCACTGCTGTTTGGGACCAGATAAGGGAAGTTTCTGACATTAAGATTGGTTATGCAAGGACCATACTACCTGTCTCAGTATCCTTCTTGGGCTCCCTGGCATTGTTGGTTAGTTTGCTCTGGACCTTGTCTGCCTAACAGGGCTTCGGCTATCGAGAGCAAGGACTGTGGCCATCTTTCTTCCCTGGAACCTGAGCACTGAGCGTTGTCACCTTTCCACTGTGTGTGGCAGCAGCAACCAGAGAAGGGCTGTGGGTTTGCCTGTTTTGTTGCCTGGTCATCATCCAGGAGGGCAGCCTCTGTTGTGTCATTAGAGTCGAGGCCCAACTACATGGTGCCTTTGAGAGAGCCCACTCTCATAAAGGAACTTTACGGAGAGATGCAGATGAATACTGTAATCTGGGTGTTGCACTCTTTTTAGCAAAGAGAAAAAAAGAAGATTGTTACTGTATCTAGAGTGTTGAAATTGACTTTAGCGTGTTCTTTATCAGTGGGACCCAAACATTTTAGCCTGTTATAGGCCTTTGGAGAAGTAAAAAGAAAGATGACTGTGGTCCTTGTTGTTATGATATCTGTGGTGCTGATAAAGGGACAAGGCCTAAAACAGCTATCCAGCAGTGGTAGGGAGCCTGAGAAGTGCATGCTGGGATAGGCATTGTGGGCTGCAGATTGACAGGAGGGCAGGAAAGGCCCATAGAGATGGCAGAACATGAAGGCGTTGAGTTGGACCTTCACGAATGGGAGGAGTCATAGGGTAGAGAAGGGTGCTTTAGAGGAGACCATGGCCTGAGCAAAGCTAATACACAGGGTGTGTTTGAGAAAACTGAGTGAAAGTAATGTAACATTAGCCTTGAAAGGGCATGTGGGGCGGTAGGAATAGAGCAATGCTGAGAAGAAAGTCATTGAGAGGGAAGATTGCTACTGGGGCTGGCTTTTTGAGTAGCAAAGCTTAGGTCATTGTATTCTGCTCCTAAACTACTTCTGATTCATTTTTATAGATCTATGCTAGCAGTTCATCCACAAAGAAGGATTTTTTAAATGATTCATGGTGCTAAGCAGTATATTCACACTGTATTTGAATACTTGACTTGGAATAAATATTGACATTAATAACAGTTTTTAAGGACATTTCTGATTGATAATAGACATTTGAATTGCTGCTTGCTAGATTGACTCCAAGAGCTGTGGCATTATGACAGCCCTTGGCATTGTTGTTTGGGACCAGTGTTTGGGACCTCTGTCATTAAGATTGACTGTGCTGTAGCCACAAATGCTGTGAGCAATTGTCTGATCCATGGAGACCTGGTGTGTTAGTCCATTCTTGCATTGCTATCAGGAAATACACAATACTAGGTAATTTATAAAGAAGAGGTGTAATTGGCTCACAGCAGAAATTGAACTTTTCCATGTATTTGTTACTTGTATTTATTATTGCCCTGGCTTATTCTGTACTCTAGATCCTGTTTACAGGGATCTTCTGTACAGGTAGGTAGGCTTCCCTAATGAGTGTGAATTATGGGGCAATAATAGCTTATAACTAACCACAAACCAGGCCGAGGGACAGCTATTCCTATGGACTTGTTGATCAGATCAGTGGCTTTTATGTCTACTTAATGCACATCTGTCATAACTTTCTGTTTCTTATTTATTCTTCCCCTGACATCTACTGATTATGATGCATAATACGGTTTAGTAAGCTGCTAAGGAAACCATGTGATGGGTGGGATAATTTTTATTATCAGGAATTACAAATTCATTAGTATCATACTTGAAAACTTTGCATTTGTCATTAAAGAAGTTAAATACTACTCCACTTATTCACCAGCTCCTTGTTCAAATACTTTGGCCTAGGGAAGACTGTGAGAGGTTATCAAGTTCATTTTTCTGCCATTAGGCAAAACCTAATCAAACGAGGCTGGAAGAGGCAGTAGAGAAATGTAAAGTATTGCCTCTCCCAGCCTCATTTGATTAGGCTTTGACTAAGGGCAGAAAATGAACAGATGAAGAAATATTTCTCTGATTTGAGAGACTTCTTATTAAAAAAAAAAAAAAAGAAAAAAAGAAAACCAATGCCATCATGGTAGCATAAGAGCATGAATGTATCATGATTGTTTTGAGCCTCTCAGAGAAAACGCATTATTTGGTATCTGCTGTTGCTAGTCATCAACTAGTTTGTCCCTGTCTAATAAGATGCTGAGTCTATAAAGTATGGTGACTTCAGTAGTACTTGGAGCTTCCAAATTGCAAGGCGTGTCTTGGGAGGAAGACGACAGCTTTTCCTCTTCTGCCAAACAGAGGCACTCTTCTCTGATACCTGTTGAAATGGTAGAGATGGTAGTCAAGGGAAACAACCCATCATTTGAGCCTCGATTTTATAAACAGTTTAGTAATACATACAAGTCAACTTCATTCCAGATACAGCCTGACAAGGAACCAGCTATGAAAAAGATAGCAGATGTCTAGAACTTTCTTGTATGTTGATTAGTTGGTATACCCAGAGTTATGTGAAACATCTCAAGTGTTTCCCAAACTCCAGGGTCTAATAAATGCAGCTCATATTTTCTCCTACCCTCTTTTACCCAAGTCGTATTTAAAAGTTTTCTTTCTGTCAAATTTTAAATTTATAATTTTTTAGTTGAACAGTTTTAAGTATATTAAAATATTATAACTCACTTTTAGACTTTTAGAATGTTTTTATTCCTTGTAACTCTACAGCTGACACAATGGCCATTATTATTACTTTGATTGTTAACGCTATTGTTAGAAGAAATGGTTTTTACGTAGTATGATCATAGGTTATACTCTGTATTGTAACTCAGATTTTTTTCACTTAACATTAAATCCTAAAATATTTTCCTAACTTGTGGTATAGTCTTGATAATGTTAATAGCAGCAAAATCATTTTCCATTAAGTGAACATAACTCCTTAACCATTGCCCATTGTAGGGCATGTCCATAGCTTCTAACTCATTGTATCATAGTATTCATTGAAGCTATGTTTATGTTATAATACATGCATTCATAGAGCCATCAAGTATTTGCAAGTGAAAAGCAGATTTAAGTAGAAGGAAACAGAACAAAGCTGTGTAATCATGTAAAATAGTTCACTTAGTCGTAGCTGAAAAAGTTCCTCTGCCATGTCTGTGACTTGAGAGGAAAAAACAAATCCCATGTTTTATATTTGTAGGTAAAGTTTTTTTGTTTTTGTTTTTTTTTTTTTTGTTTTTTTTTTTTTGTTTTTTTTTTTTTGAGATGGAGTCTTGCTCTGTCACCCAGGCTTGAGTGCAGTGGTGTGATCTCAGCTCACTGCAACCTCTCCCTCCTGGGTTCAAGCTATTCTCCTGTTTCAGCCTCTTTAGTAGCTAGGGCTACAGGAGTGTGCTACCACACCTGGCTAATTTTTTGTATTTTTAGTAGAGATGAGGTTTCACCATGTTGGCCAGGCTGGTCTCGAACTCCTGACCTCAAGCAATCCACCTGCCTTGGCCTCCCAAAGTGCTGGGATTACAGGTGTGAGCCACTGCGCCTGGCCATAGGTAAGGATTTGAAGAGTTAGAACTGAAGTCCCACTTGGGGTGGAGAGCTGGAACTGATGCTGTTTGAAGTTAGAACTCTTGGGACACCACACTCTTGGTAAGGGCAGTAGGAACTTCCTCCCACCTGGCTTGTTCCTCAGGCCTGAGGTGTACAAACAGAAAGGTCAGAGGAAGATTTGCTACTAGGACTGGTTCTCCATCTTTATTATGTATATGATCTTTGCCAAGTAACTGTATTTCTCTGGGCTAGTTCCATCTTCCATAAAAACAGAGGCATCACATCAGATCTAAAATACTTGGCAATATTCTCACTTCTGTGACTTGTAGACAGCCTATCAGCTCAAAACTGCTCTGAATGGTCTGGAATTATGGGGAATTAATATGACTTACTGGGTGGAAGAAACTTAATTCTGATGGGGACAGAGATGGGCAGAAGGCTCCAACATTTAATGTTGCTTTAAAACATTTTTATGCCTTTCTTGATATTTCATTTTTACTGTTAAGTCAGCATATCTTTCTGAATTAGAAATCTAGCTGTAAGTAGAGATGTTTTTCATTCATTGAAAGCACAAATGATGTCTTGGTGGATGGCTGCGACTTTTCTGCTAATTCAACCCCTGACCACCTAGGAACCTGCCACTTGCATTTATAACATCGGTCATGACAGTTAGGTGTGTTGACATGTGAAGCAGACACCTGGGTAGATTAACAAGGCATGAGGAACTTGAGTTGTTATAGTTAATAGACCAACTATTGTATAGATAGTCATATTATAGCCAAAGTTTCCAGTTTAGTCCTTGTTTCCAAAGGAAATTCCTCTCATGATGTGAAGATATGCAGGTCTGTTTCTTAACCCTCTCAGTACCTGTGTCCCTTCTGATGAACCTCAATGTCAGTCATTCTTTCTTTCTCCCCTTCCCACCTCCCACCACCCCCTCTCCCCTCCCACACACACGAGATGCTGGTGACCAGGTTGATAATCCTTTATACAAATGGAAGGAATACTAGATTCATTCATTTCAGGGCTACTCAACTGTAGTTTCAGATCAACCACTTACCAGCCCTGTGGCCTTGGATAAGTTAGCAAATCCCTCTGTTTTCTCTTCTGAAAAATGAGGACTTTGGCCAGAGAATCTCCAAGAATCACAAAATTATACTTTCAGAAGAGTAAGACCTGACGCATAAATAAATACATGCCTGGCCCCAGGCATACCGATAAAACAAGACATGCTGCTTGTTTGTGGAACTTTCTTGTCTCTTGTCCCTTTCTGCACACCTCATCATTTGCTCTCGCTCCTTCCATATCCCCAGCATATGGCACCCAGTAGACTTCTGCTGCCACTGCTGGCCTGGTGCCTTGCAGGAATAGATAGCAGTTTCTCAGCCACCTCTTCCACTTGTTTGTATTCTAGCCATCTTTCAACGTGCAGGTTAAACGGCTTCTCCATGAAGCCACATAGATCCCCTCATCTAGCCTTAATCTCTTCCACCTACTATTCCATAGCACTTTATCTTGTTTCTTAAATTCAGGTTATTTATTACTTCCTCTTTTGTGGATACAAATATTTCCTCTACTGGATTGTAGTTCCTCTGAGGGTTTAATTTGTATCCCAATGCCTGGTATATTTGTTGAATGAATGAACAAATGAATGAGTGGGGAGTTAGTAATTGACTAAGTGAATTAGTTAATTGTATTCCCACTCGGTACTATGCCATTCACTAGTAGACCCTCCGAGTTCTGCTTTTCTCATCATTCCCTTAGGCCTTCTTTAGATAACTAGCTTCTTAATTTCAGGTTAATTAATGAAGAGATTTTTAATGGCTGATACACTGATATGTTGCTGCTTTAAAAATTTGTGTCTTAATAGCAGATCCAAAGAGATGACTCTTTAGTTCAGATAATGGACTAGAAGAGGATTATGGGATGTGTGGATGTAGTCAGGGATAGGGGGGTTCCATCTACCAAAGGTGATGGTCTCAGCCTGTGTAGAAAGCTAGTCCAAGTTACATGTATTAACTTTTAATTTATAATGCAAAACAATAATTCTCCATAGAACAGCAAGCCCTAGCCCTTTTGGAACCAGGAATTGGTTTCATGGAAGCCAGCTTTTCCATGGACTTGAGGGGTGGATGGTTTCAGGATGATTCAAGCACATTACATTTATTGTGTACTTTGTTTCTATTATTGTTACATTGTAATATATAACCAAATATTATAATTATATAACTCACCATCATATAGACTTGGTGGGAGCCCTAAGCTTGTTTTTCTGCAACTAGATGGTCTCCTCTGGGGTTAATGGGGGACAGTGACAGATCATCAGGCATTAGATTCTCATAAGGAGCATGCGACCTCGAAACCTTGCATGCACAATTTGTAATAGGGTTTGTGCTTCTATGGGAATCCAATGTTGCCACTGATCTAACAGGAGGTGGAGCTCAGGTGATAATGAGAGTGATGGGGAGCAGCTGTAAGTACAGATGAAGTTTTGCTTGTTTGCTCACCCAGTGCTCACCTCCTACTGTGTGGCCCAGTTCCTGGCAGTCCACAGACCAGTTTCAGTCCATGGCCCAGGGGTTTGGGACTCCTGCCATAGAACACTTAATAATTGTGGCGGGGGCGGAGCAAGATGGCCAAATAGGAACAGTTCCAGTCTCCAACTCCCAGCGTGAGGGACACAGAAGACCGGTGATTTCTGCATTTTCAACTGAGGTACTGGGTTCATCTCACTAGGGAGTGCCGGACAATCGGTGCTGGTCAGCTGCTGCAGCCCGACCAGCGAGAGCTGAAGCAGGGCGAGGCATCGCCTCACCTGGGAAGCGCAAGGGGGAAGGGAGTCCCTTTTCCTAGCCAGGGGAACTGAGACACACAACGCCTGGAAAATTGGGTAACTCCCACCCCAATACTGCGCTTTAAGCAAACAGGCACACCAGGAGATTATATCCCACACCTGGCCGGGAGGGTCCCACGCCCATGGAGCCTCCCTCATTGCTAGCATAGCAGTCTGCGATCTAACCGAAAGGCAGCAGCGAGGCTGGGGGAGGGGCGCCCGCCATTGCTGAGGCTTAAGTAGGTAAACAAAGCCGCTGGGAAGCTCGAACTGGGTGGAGCTCACGGCAGCTCAAGGAAACCTGCCTGTCTCTGTAGACTCCACCTCTGGGGACAGGGCACAGTAAACAACAACAAAAGCAGCAGAAACCTCTGCAGACGCAAAAGACTCTGTCTGACAGCTTTGAAGAGAGCAGTGGATCTCCCAACACGGAGGTTGAGATCTGAGAAGGGACAGACTGCCTGCTCAAGTGGGTCCCTGACCCCTGAGTAGCCTAAATGGGAGACATCCCCCACTAGGGGCAGTCTGACACCCCACACCTCACAGGGTGGAGTACACCCCTGAGAGGAAGCTTCCAAAGCAAGAATCAGACAGGTACACTCGCTGTTCAGCAATATTCTATCTTCTGCAGCCTCTGCTGCTGATACCCAGCCAAAGAGGGTCTGGAGTGGACCTCAAGCAATCTCCAGCAGACCTACAGCTGAGGGTCCTGACTGTTAGAAGGAAAACTATCAAACAGGAAGGACACCTACACCAAAACCCCATCAGTACGTCACCATCATCAAAGACCAGAGGCAGATAAAACCACAAAGATGGGGAAAAAGCAGGGCAGAAAAGCTGGAAATTCAAAAAATAAGAGCGCATCTCCCCCGGCAAAGGAGCGCAGCTCATCGCCAGCAACGGATCAAAGCTGGATGGAGAGTGACTTTGACGAGATGAGAGAAGAAGGCTTCAGTCCATCAAACTTCTCAGAGCTAAAGGAGGAATTACATACCCAGCGCAAAGAAACTAAAAATCTTGAAAAAAAAAAAGTGGAAGAATTGATAGCTAGAGTAATTAATGCAGAGAAGGTCATAAACGAAATGAAAGAGATGAAAACCATGACTCGAGAAATACGTGACAAATGCACAAGCTTCAGTAACCGACTCGATCAACTGGAAGAAAGAGTATCAGCAATTGAGGATGAAATGAACGAAATGAAGCAAGAAGAGAAACCAAAAGAAAAAAGAAGAAAAAGAAATGAACAGCCGGGCGCGGTGGCTCAAGCCTGTAATCCCAGCACATTGGGAGGCCGAGACGGGTGGATCACGAGGTCAGGAGATCGAGACCATCCTGGCTAACACGGTGAAACCCCGTCTCTACTAAAAAATACAAAAAAACTAGCCGGGCGAGGTGGCGGGCACCTGTAGTCCCAGCTACTCCAGAGGCTGAGGCAGGAGAATGGCGTGAACCCAGGAGGCGGAGCTTGCAGTGAGCTGAGATCCGGCCACTGCACTCCAGCCTGGGCGAAAGAGCGAGACTCTGTCTCAAAAAAAAAAAAAAAAAAAAAAAAAAAATGAACAAAGCCTGCAAGAAGTATGGGATTATGTAAAAAGACCAAATCTAAGTCTGACTGGGGTGCCTGAAAGTGAGGGGGAAAATGGAACCAAGTTGGAAAACACTCTTCAGGATATCATCCAGGAGAACTTCCCCAACCTAGTAGGGCAGGCCAACATTCAAATCCAGGAAATACAGAGAACGCCACAAAGATACTCCTCGAGAAGAGCAACTCCAAGACACATAATTGCCAGATTCACCAAAGCTGAAATGAAGGAAAAAATCTTAAGGGCAGCCAGAGAGAAAGGTCGGGTTACCCACAAAGGGAAGCCCATCAGACTAACAGCAGATCTCTCAGCAGAAACTCTACAAGCCAGAAGAGAGTGGGGGCCAATATTCAACATTCTTAAAGAAAAGAATTTCAAACCCAGAATTTCATATCCAGCCAAACTAAGTTTCATAAGTGAAGGAGAAATAAAATCCTTTACAGATAAGCAAATGCTTAGAGATTTTGTCACCACTAGGCCTGCCTTACAAGAGACCCTGAAGGAAGCACTAAACATGGAAAGGAACAACCGGTACCAGCCATTGCAAAACCATGCCAAAATGTAAAGACCATCAAGGCTAGGAAGAAACTGCATCAACTAACGAGCAAAATAACCAGTTAATATCATAATGGCAGGATCAAGTTCACACATAACAATCTTAACCTTAAATGTAAATGGACTAAATGCTCCAATTAAAAGACACAGACTGGCAAACTGGATAAAGAGTCAAGACCCATCAGTCTGCGGTATTCAGGAGACCCATCTCACACGCAGAGACATACATAGGCTCAAAATAAAGGGATGGAGGAAGATTTACCAAGCAAATGGAGAACAAAAAAAAGCAGGGGTTGCAATCCTAGTCTCTGATAAAACAGACTTTAAACCATCAAAGATCAAAAGAGACAAAGAAGGCCATTACATAATGGTAAAGGGATCAATTCAACAGGAAGAGCTAACTATCCTAAATATATATGCACCCAATACAGGAGCACCCAGATTCATAAAGCAAGTCCTTAGAGACTTACAAAGAGACTTAGACTCCCATACAGTAATAATGGTAGACTTCAACACTCCACTGTCAACATTAGACAGATCAACGAGACAGAAAGTTAACAAGGATATCCAGGAATTGAACTCATCTCTGCAGCAAACAGACCTAATAGACATCTATAGAACTCTCCACCCCAAATCAACAGAATATACATTCTTCTCAGCACCACATCGCACTTACTACAAAATTGACCACATAGTTGGAAGTAAAGCACTCCTCAGCAAATGTACAAGAACAGAAATTATAACAAACTGTCTGTCAGACCACAGTGCAATCAAACTAGAACTCAGGACTAAGAAACTCAATCAAAACCGCTCAATTACATGGAAACTGAACAACCTGCTCCTGAATGACTACTGGGTACATAACAAAATGAAGGCAGAAATAAAGATGTTCTTTGAAACCAATGAGAACAAAGATACAACATACCAGAATCTCTGGGACACATTTAAAGCAGTGTGTAGAGGGAAATTTATAGCACTAAATGCCCACAAGAGAAAGCAGGAAAGATCTAAAATTGACACTCTAACATCACAATTAAAAGAACTAGAGAAGCAAGAGCAAACACATTAGAAAGCTAGCAGAAGGCAAGAAATAACTAAGATCAGAGCAGAACTGAAGGAGATAGAGACACAAAAAACCCTCCAAAAAATCAATGAATCCAGGAGATGGTTTTTTGAAAAGATCAACAAAATTGACAGACCGCTAGCAAGATTAATAAAGAAGAAAAGAGAGAAGAATCAAATAGACGCAATAAAAAATGATAAAGGGGATATCACCACCGACCCCACAGAAATACAAACTACCATCAGAGAATACTATAAACACCTCTACGCAAATAAACTAGAAAATCTAGAAGAAATGGATAATTTCCTGGACACTTACACTCTTCCAAGACTAAACCAGGAAGAAGTTGAATCCCTGAATAGACCAATAGCAGGCTCTGAAATTGAGGCAATAATTAATAGCCTACCAACCAAAAAAAGTCCAGGACCAGATGGATTCACAGCTGAATTCTACCAGAGGTACAAGGAGGAGCTGGTACCATTCCTTCTGAAACTATTCCAATCAATAGAAAAAGAGGGAATCCTCCGTAACTCATTTTATTAGGCCAACATCATCCTGATACCAAAGCCTGGCAGAGACACAACAAAAAAAGAGAATTTTAGACCAATATCCCTGATGAACATCGATGCAAAAATCCTCAATAAAATACTGGCAAACCGGATAAGCTTATCCACCATGATCAAGTGGGCTTCATCCCTGGGATGCAAGGCTGGTTCAACATTCACAAATCAATAAACAAAATCCAGCATATAAACAGAACCAAAGACAAGAACCACATGATTATCTCAATAGATGCAGAAAAGGCTTTTGACAAGATTCAACAGCCCTTCATGCTAAAAACACTCAATAAATTCGGTATTGAAGGAACGTACCTCAAAATCATAAGAGCTATTTATGACAGACCCACAGCCAATATCATACTGAATGGGCAAAAACTGGAAAAATTCCCTTTGAAAACTGGCACAAGACAGGGATGCCCTGTCTCACCACTCCTATTCAACATAGTGTTGGAAGTTCTGGCTAGGGTAATCAGGCAAGAGAAAGAAATCAAGGGTATTCAGTTAGGAAAAGAAGAAGTCAAATTGTCCCTGTTTGCAGATGACATGATTCTATATTTAGAAAACCCCATTGTCTCAGCCCAAAATCTCCTCGAGCTGATAAGCAACTTCAGCAAAGTCTCAGGATACAAAATCGATGTGCAAAAATCACAAGCATTCTTATACACCAGTAACAGACAAACAGAGAGCCAAATCATGAATGAACTTCCATTCACAATTGCTTCAAAGAGAATAAAATACCTAGGAATCCAACTGACAAGGGATGTAAAGGACCTCTTCAAGGAGAACTACAAACCACTGCTCAGTGAAATAAACGAGGACACAAACAAATGGAAGAACATACCATGCTCATGGATAGGAAGAATCAATATCGTGAAAATGGCCATACTGCCCAAGGTTATTTATAGATTCAATGCCATCCCCATCAAGCTACCAATGAGTTTCTTCACAGAATTGGAAAAAACTGCTTTAAAGTTCATATGGAACCAAAAAAGAGCCCACATCGCCAAGACAATCCTAAGTCAAAAGACAAAGCTGGAGGCATCATGCTACCTGACTTCAAACTATACTACAAGGCTACAGTAAACAAAACAGCATGGTGGTGGTACGAAAACAGAGATATAGACCAGTGGAACAGAACAGAGTCCTCAGAAATAATACCAGACATCTACAGCCATCTGATCTTTGACAAACCTGAGAGAAACAAGAAATGGGGAAAGGATTCCCTATTTAATAAATGGTGCTGGGAAAATTGGCTAGCCATAAGTAGAAAGCTGAAACTGGATCCTTTCCTTACTCCTTATACGAAATTAATTCAAGATGGATTAGAGACTTAAATGTTAGACCTAATACCATAAAAACCCTAGAGGAAAATCTAGGTAGTACCATTCAGGACATAGGCATGGGCAAAGACTTCATGTCTAAAACACCAAAAGCAATGGCAGCAAAAGCCAAAATTGACAAATGGGATCTCATTAAACTGAAGAGCTTCTGCACAGCAAAAGAAACTACCATCAGAGTGAACAGGCAACCTACAGAATGGGAGAAAATTTTTGCAATCTACTCATCTGACAAAGGGCTAATATCCAGAACCTACAAAGAACTCAAACAAATTTACAAGAAAAAAACAAACAACCCCATCAAAAAGTGGGCAAAGGATATGAACAGACATTTCTCAAAAGAAGACATTCATACAGCCAACAGACACATGAAAAAATGCTCATCATCACTGGCCATCAGAGAAATGCAAATCAAAACCACAATGAGATACCATCTCACACCAGTTAGAATGGCGATCATTAAAAAGTCAGGAAACAACAGGTGCTGGAGAGGATGTGGAGAAATAGGAACACTTTTACACTGTTGGTGGGATTGTAAACTAGTTCAACCATTATGGAAAACAGTATGGCGATTCCTCAAGGATCTAGAACTAGATGTACCATATGACCCAGCCATCCCATTACTGGGTATATACCCAAAGGATTATAAATCATGCTGCTATAAAGACACATGCACACGTATGTTTATTGTGGCACTATTCACAATAGCAAAGACTTGGAATCAACCCAAATGTCCATCAGTGACAGACTGGATTAAGAAAATGTGGCACATATACACCATGGAATACTATGCAGCCATAAAAAAGGATGAGTTTGTGTCCTTTGTAGGGACATGGATGCAGCTGGAAACCATCATTCTTAGCAAACTATCACAAGAACAGAACACCAAACACCGCATGTTCTCACTCATAGGTGGGAACTGAACAATGAGATCACTTGGACTCGGGAAGGGGAACATCACATACCGGGGCCTATCATGGGGAGGGGGGAGGGGGGAGGGATTGCATTGGGAGTTATACCTGATGTAAATGACGAGTTGATGGGTGCTGACGAGTTGATGGGTGCAGCACAGCAACATGGCACAAGTATACATATGTAACAAACCTGCACATTATGCATATGTACCCTAGAACTTAAAGTATAATAATAATAATAAATAATAAGAAAAATAAAAAATAAAAAGAAATAAAAAAGACACACACACACACAAAAATAATTGTGGCAAAGTTGACAGTCAGCTGCCATCTCTTTCTTGCCTTGCAAATATTCTTTCCATTCAACAGCAGTGTTTTAACTTTTGCTGTGTGGATCGTCAATCCGTAAGCTACACTCAAGGCAGAAGACTGAGGTTCTCCTAAAAAATGATAATTGGGTCATCTTAACCTCTTACACAGAATCTTCCTATAGCACAGGTGAGCAATGTTCAGAGCCTCCCCGTGTTTACTCCTGAGGATGCAGTGATGGTTTTTGTTTGTTTTTTTACAGACAGAGTCTCACTCTGTCACTCAGGCTGGAGTGCAATGGCACAATCATGGCTCACTGCAGCCTTGAATTCCTGGGTGCAAATGATCCTCCCACTTCAGCCTCCCAAGTAGCTGGGACTACAGGCATGCACGACCACATGCAGCTAATTTTTTAAAAATTTTTGTAGAGATGGGGTCTTGCCATGTTGCCCAGGCTGGTTTCAAACTCCTCACCTCAAGCAATCCTGCCTTGGCTTCCCAGGGTGCTGGAATTACAACTGTGAGCCGTGGTGCTCAGTAGTTGTGGTATTGTAAAGTGAGAAATGGAGATGAGAGAGACTCGTAGGATGTCTCTACTAATGGATCAGCACAGGCTTTCTTGTCTCTTCAGGTTATATGCTGAATGGCCTCACCTCATCCAAACACACAATGCTGATACCTCTGCCTCGCCTACTACCATGCACCGTGCCTTTCCTATAATGTATATTAAAATAGATGACAGATGGTAAAGAGCAAAGCCGATACTGTAAGCCTTGTTTTGTGAGTGCTTGATCTTTTATTTCAGTCACTGTGCAGTTTTCTGTGGATTATGTTTCTCGTATTCTAGAAGACCAAGTATATCTAAATAATTTGGTATAATGCCCAACAGAAGACTGTGGGTGAACTGACACTGAATAAATGATTTACAATGAGAGAATGGAGATTTACAAATATGACAGCCAAGGAACCAGGGCAACAGTTAACTTGAGCAGTCGGCCCCAAGAGGAAGTTTCTTGGTGTCCTAGCAGAAGAGAGCCAGTGGTCTGTGTTGGTACCACAACTATCTCCTTCCTTCTTTTCTCTTCTGTCCGCACTCTTGCATGTCATGCGAAGGGCTAAAACATGGTGAGATTGGCCATTCCAGATCATGTTGTTAAGTTCTATAGAGGTCATGACCTGGGTCATTGTAGAAACAGATAGCAGTCTTTTTAATCTGTTTCTAGAATGTGGTGTGCTTAGATATGCAGTCACTCAAGGTTAGTATCTTTGCATCTGTGGTGTTTGGTATTTAAAGAATCAATTTAAACACCTTTTATTCAAAGAAAAATCTTAATGTTCTTTGGAGGTTAATGAATTTCAAGTATACTTGGGATTTAAGAAGTAGACAAAAAGTAAAAGAAGTAGATTTCTCATATAAGGAGTAAGGAAAGGATCCAGTTTCAGCTTTCTACTTATGGCTAGCCAATTTTCCCAGCACCATTTATTTATTTATTTATTTTTAAATTTATTTATTTTTTTATTATTATTATACTTTAAGTTCTAGGGTACATGGGCATAACATGCAGGTTTGTTACATATGTATACTTGTGCCATGTTGCTGTGCTGCACCCATCAACTCGTCAGCACCCATCAACTCGTCATTTACATCCCAATGCAATCCCTCCCCCCTCCCCCCTCCCCATGATAGGCCCCGGTATGTGATGTTCCCCTTCCCGAGTCCAAGTGATCTCATTGTTCAGTTCCCACCTATGAGTGAGAACATGCGGTGTTTGGTGTTCTGTTCTTGTGATAGTTTGCTAAGAATGATGGTTTCCAGCTGCATCCATGTCCCTACAAAGGACACAAACTCATCCTTTTTTATGGCTGCATAGTATTCCATGGTGTATATGTGCCACATTTTCTTAATCCAGTCTGTCACTGATGGACATTTGGGTTGATTCCAAGTCTTTGCTATTGTGAATAGTGCCACAATAAACATACGTGTGCATGTGTCTTTATAGCAGCATGATTTATAATCCTTTGGGTATATACCCAGTAATGGGATGGCTGGGTCATATGGTACATCTAGTTCTAGATCCTTGAGGAATCGCCATACTGTTTTCCATAATGGTTGAACTAGTTTACAATCCCACCAACAGTGTAAAAGTGTTCCTATTTCTCCACATCCTCTCCAGCACCTGTTGTTTCCTGACTTTTTAATGATCGCCATTCTAACTGGTGTGAGATGGTATCTCATTGTGGTTTTGATTTGCATTTCTCTGATGGCCAGTGATGATGAGCATTTTTTCATGTGTCTGTTGGCTGTATGAATGTCTTCTTTTGAGAAATGTCTGTTCATATCCTTTGCCCACTTTTTGATGGGGTTGTTTGTTTTTTTCTTGTAAATTTGTTTGAGTTCTTTGTAGGTTCTGGATATTAGCCCTTTGTCAGATGAGTAGATTGCAAAAATTTTCTCCCATTCTGTAGGTTGCCTGTTCACTCTGATGGTAGTTTCTTTTGCTGTGCAGAAGCTCTTCAGTTTAATGAGATCCCATTTGTCAATTTTGGCTTTTGCTGCCATTGCTTTTGGTGTTTTAGACATGAAGTCTTTGCCCATGCCTATGTCCTGAATGGTACTACCTAGGTTTTCCTCTAGGGTTTTTATGGTATTAGGTCTAACATTTAAGTCTCTAATCCATCTTGAATTAATTTTCGTATAAGGAGTAAGGAAAGGATCCAGTTTCAGCTTTCTACTTATGGCTAGCCAATTTTCCCAGCACCATTTATTAAATAGGGAATCCTTTCCCCATTTCTTGTTTCTCTCAGGTTTGTCAAAGATCAGATGGCTGTAGATGTCTGGTATTATTTCTGAGGACTCTGTTCTGTTCCACTGGTCTATATCTCTGTTTTCGTACCACCACCATGCTGTTTTGTTTACTGTAGCCTTGTAGTATAGTTTGAAGTCAGGTAGCGTGATGCCTCCAGCTTTGTCTTTTGACTTAGGATTGTCTTGGTGATGTGGGCTCTTTTTTGGTTCCATGTGAATTTTAAAGCAGTTTTTTCCAATTCTGTGAAGAAACTCATTGGTAGCTTGATGGGGATGGCATTGAATCTATAAATAACCTTGGGCAGTATGGCCATTTTCACGATATTGATTCTTCCTATCCATGAGCATGGTATGTTCTTCCATTTGTTTGTGTCCTCGTTTATTTCACTGAGCAGTGGTTTGTAGTTCTCCTTGAAGAGGTCCTTTACATCCCTTGTCAGTTGGATTCCTAGGTATTTTATTCTCTTTGAAGTAATTGTGAATGTTTATGGGTGCAGCACACCAACATGGCACAAGTATACATATGTAACAAACCTGCACGTTATGCACATGTACCGTAGAACTTAAAGTATAATAATAAAAAAAAAAAGAAGTAGATTTCTCATGGCTTAGATGTCTGGTGATGAAAACATAACTGCTTTCTAATATTTTAATGTTCTTCCTGTGGTAATTTCAGAATGCATTCATTGTGGTTCTGTGCCATTAAGTGCCGGCACAAAGGAGTTGTTGATAATAACCCAACCTGGGCACATTTCCCAGCCTGTAAGTTGATTTACGGTTACAGATTCTCTGCGCATGTTCATCACTCCCTACCCCCACAGACTATCATTTTTGAAGGAACTTGAAAAATAACATTAGTGGCATTTGAAAGGATAACATTAGAAAATTATCTGTTGTTATGTAATATCTATTATATTGACTACTACCTATTTTATTGTTCTGCTGTCTGAATGTTAGACTTCCATGTAGAATTCATTTGTAGTTTGGCTTGGTTTAGTTTTTATCCAGAGAGATGTAGAAATGTGGTTTACTGTTACTTTTGAGGATGAGGTCTATTAGTAAAGAAATATGTGGCCCATTATAACCCATTACTGTCTATGTGGAACCTGCAATACACTCATCCATCACTTTACATAAAGAACTAACAGAATGCAAAGTGTATGAAAATTTGCTTTAGGTTTTACACCTCAGCCTTCTAAGTTTCAGTTTGGTTCAGTCTGAGAAAGGCCTAGTAAATCAAGGAAAGAGAAGGGCTGCCTTGTGAGGCTATATTACAAAAATGAAAGTTGCTCAGCTTGGACAGATACTTACCAGTAGGATATATTACTGAAATCCAAAAGAGGCCAGGTGTAGCAGCTTGTATTAGTTCTTTTTCACACTGCTGATAAAGACACACCCAAAACTGGGAACAAAAAGAGGTTTAATTGGACTTACAGTTCCACATGACTGGGGAGGCCTCAGAATCATGGTGAGAGGCAGAAGGCACTTCTTACATGGCAGCAGCAAGAGAAAAATGAGGAAGAAGCAAAAGTGGAAATTCCAGATAAACCAATCAGATCGCGTGAGACTTACTCACTGTCACGAGAGGAGCATGGGAAAGACTGGCCCCATGACTCAATTGCCTTCCCCTGGGTCCTTCCCACAACATGTGGGAATTCTGGGAGACAAAATTCAAGTTGAGATGTGGGTGGGGACACAGCCAAACCATATCGTTCTGCCCCTGGCCTCTCTAAATCTCATGTCCTCACATTTCAAAACCAATTATGCCTTCCCAACAGTCCCCCAAAGTCTTATTTCAGCATTAACCCAAAAGTCCACAGTCCAAAAGAGGCCAGGTGTAGCAGCTTGTATTAGTTCTTTTTCATCTGAGACAAGACAAGTCCCTTCTACCTATAAGCCTGTAAAATCAAAAGCAGGCTAGTTATTTCCTAGATACAATGGGGGTGCAGGTATTGGGTAAATACAGCCATTCCAAATGGGAGAAATTGGCCAAAACAAAGGTAAAAGAAGTAGATTTCTCATGGCTTCTTTTAAGGGGTTAAAAGAAAAACAAAGGGGTTACAGGGTCCATGCAAATCTGAAATCCAGTGGGACAGCTCCAAAATGATCTCCTTTGACTCCAGGTCTCGCTGATGCAAAAGGTGCATTCCCATGGTCTTGGACAGCTCTGCCTCTATGGCTTTGCAGGGTACAGCCTCCCTCCTGGATGCTTTCATGGGCTGGCGTTGAGTGCGGCTTTTCCAGCCACACAGTGCAAGCTGTCAGTGGATCTACCGTTCTAGGGTCTGGAGGATAGTGGCCCTCTTCTCACAGTGCCACTAGGCAGTGACCAAGTAGGGACTCTGTGTGGGGGCTTAGACCCCACATTTCCCTTCAGCACTGCCCTAGCAAAGGTTCCCCATGAGGGCCCCACCCCTGCAGCAAACTTTTGCCTGGGCATTTAGGCATTTCCATACATCTTCTGAAATCTAGGCAGAGGTTCCCAAACCTTAATTCTTGACTTCAGTGCACCTGTAGGCTCAACACCACATGGAAGCTGACAAGGCTTGGGGCATCCACCCTCTGAAGCCACACCTGAGTTCTACAATGGCTCCTTTCAGCCATGGCTGGAGCTGCTGGGACACAGGGCACCAAGTACCTAGGCTGCGCCCAGCACAGGGACCCTGGACCTGGCCCACGAAACCACTTTTTCCTCCTGGGCCTCCAGGCCTGTGATGGAAGGGGCTGCTGTGAAGGTCTTTGACATGGTCTGGAGACATTTTCCCCTTGGTCTTGGGGATTAACATTAGGCTCCTTGTTACTTATGCAAATTCTGGCAGCCAGCTTGAATTTCTTCTCAAAAAATGGGTTTTTCTTTTCTACTGCATCATCAGGCTGCAAATTTTCTGAACTTTTATGCTGTTTCCCTTTTAAAACAGAATGCTCTTAATAGCACACAAGTCACCTTTTGAATGCTTTGCTGCTTAGAAATTTCTTCCCCTAGATACCCTAAATCATCTCTCTCAAGTTCAAAGTTCCACAAATCTCTAGGGCAAGGGAAGTATGCCACCAGTCTCTTTGCTAAAACATAATAAGAGTCACCTTTACTCCAGTTCCCAACAGGTTCCTTGTCCCCATCTGAGACCACCTCAGCTTGGACCTTATTGTTCATATCACTATCAGCATTTTTGTCAAAGCCATCCAACAAGTCTCAAGGAGGCTCCAAACTTTCTCACATTTTTCTGTATTCTTCTGAGCGCTCCAGAGTGTTCCAGCTTCTGCCTGTTACCCAGTTCCAAAGTCACTTCCACATTTTCAGGTATCTTTTCAGCAACACCTACTCCTGGTACTAATTTACTGTATTAGTTCATTTTAATGCTGCTGATAAAGACATACCACAAACTGGGAACAAAAAGAGGTTTAATTGGATTTACAGTTTCACATGGCTGATGAGGCCTCAGAATCATGGTGGGAGGCGAAAGGCACTTCTCACATGGCAGCGGCAAGAGAAAAATGAGGAGGAAGCAAAAGTGGAAACCTCTGATAAACCCGTCAAATCTTGTGAGACTTATTCACTATCACGAGAATACCAGGGGAAAGACTGGCCCCCATGATTCATGGGTCCCACCCACAACACATGGGAATTCTGGGAGATAAAATTTTAGTTGAGATTTGGGTGGGGACACAGTCAAACCATATCATGGCTCATGCCTATAATCCTAGCATTTTGGGAGGCTGAGGTGTGCAGATTGCTTGAGCCCACAAATTTGAGACCAGCTCTGGCAATATGGTGAAATGCGGTCTCTACAAAAAATATTTCTGAAAATTAGCTGGGCATAGTAGTGCACTTCTGTAGTTACAGCTGCTTGGGAGGCTGAGGTGGGAGTATTGCTTGAGCCCAGGAGGTTGAGGCTGAAGTGAGCCATGATCATGCCACTGAACACCAGCCTGGGTGACAAAGCAAGACCCTGTTTCATAAATAATTCAAAGGATGGTGAAGAGTTGAGGATTTGTTCAGTACCTCCAAAAGAATATTCTTTACAACTTGAAGTAAGCATGAGGACTTTGATTCCACTATCCATCCATTCCATGAAGTCTGAAACCTGGAAGCAATTTTTTCTAAAAATTTTTTCTGATTATAGAAGTAATATGTTAATTGTAGAAAACATTGTTGAGCACAGTAAAGAAAATAACCTGTAATCCTATATCAGAGAGATAATTGTTACAATAATCATAACTGTAATCATGGTGAATCAAACTTTGTGTGTTTATATATCTAGATATTTATTTCTAGTTGTGTATATAATAATTGATTTTTAGAATTGAAATTGTATTGTTTTTATACCTACATTAAGAACATTTCCTCATTGTCACATACACCTGTGAAATATCCATCATTTAGATGAACCATAAATTTCTGTGTCCTATTTTTGATTTTTTAAGGTTATCTCCCAGTTTTTCCTTCTATACGTAATAGAGCAATGAAAAGAGCCTGTTATGTAAACATTTATGTGAAAATTTCTAGTTATTTTATTTTGGACAATGCCTAAAACTGGAATTTTTGGGTGAAAGCTCCTGATAGTTTTAAGGATTTTTGAAACACATTGCCAGATTGTCCTCCAGAAGAGCTCCCATTGTCTTCCCATATCACCATGGTCTTCCCACATCATCATTGACTTACCAGCTTGCCCAGTGCCATGTATATCAGGCATTTTACTCTACAAATGATGTTCCCTTCACCATCCCTGCTTTGGTTAAAGCTTTAACATTTCTTCACTGGTTTGCATCAACAGCCTCTAGCCTTGACTGTCTCCAAGCACTTTCCATGTTTCCAGTGTGATCCTTCTTACATAGGAATTCATCACATCAGTGGCTCCTCTGTAGCCTTTACATTAACCCACATATCCTAGCATATATGTAGAACTTTTGGGGATTTGAATAGTCCTGACCTCCCCAATCTCATCTGGAGATAATTGCCTGCCTACAGTCTGGGCTTCATTCCTGTTAAAATATAGTAGAAGCCCTCTAATCTGAGGCAAGATTTTTTAATTTAGAAATATTGGCTAAAATAATGAGAGATTATTGTCTTAAAATGTTTATTTTACATACATCTCTTAAAATGTTTATTTTAACTTAAAACATATAGCTGGACATTGTTCACCAATCTTTTGATGTAGGAGCAAGACCTTTCCTTTGGATGTGGTTCCACCCATTGGAATCTACTCATTGGAATCCCATGTCATTTTTCTTGCGTAACCACACCTATAATATGTCACTTGTAAGTTCCAGTTTGGGATTCTTTTAAACAGAGTGAATACAAGGGCAAAACTTTTCCAGGTTGTTATGATTTATTTTCCAGTCTTGTATGGCTGCCTCACTCCTAATTTGACAGTAATTTTTTGGGACCTAGTCTTTTTGGGGCTATTGTATCTAGTTTTATAGAAGTAGTAAGTCTTTTGGTTCACATTCATATTCCATTGGTTTCTATAATATGATTAAGTTATGTGATTATAATGCCAAGCACAACTAGCACAAACATATTGAGAACCAACATAAATCACCTTTGGCACGCATGCCTCTCAGCTGGGAAAGCATAAATCCCCCCAGCATACTGTAGAGACGCCTTCGGGTTGAGAGCACTTCACTTGGCATGGGTACTGGTGAGTGCATCTTTCAGAAGGAGTGGAGAATATTTGTCAATGTAGGAGTTGGTTCAGTGGAGGCCAGTGAAAGAAGTTTCTGTTGTGTTTACAGTACCCTAAATATGTTGTGGTCTCTCGCTTCTTTATCTTCAGCCTGCTGCTTGCTCTGAGATCCTTGCAAACTGAACTCCAGCATCCTAACTTAATGCAGGAAGTTTTCTCTTTCACAGACCCTCCCCTTCCAGCTAGCTGCTCCTCTTGTGTGCTCGTGTACCACCACATGCTTTTCTCTGTTTAAGTGCCTATTGTAATTTATTTGCTTAAAGTCTCCCTAGATTAGACTGTGAGTCCAGTGAGACAAAGGGCCTTGTCCTTTACCTCTGACTCCCTAGCTTCTGGCACAGTCTTGGCTCTTAGAAAATATGGGTAAATGAAAATGAATTTCTTTAGCAAGTGGTATAAGCTAAAAATATACATATCACATATCCTAATTCTAAGACACATTCAGTGTCCCTGAAATTAGAACAGGACTTACAGTAAATGTGTTCAGTTTCTTAGCAGCTGTTACTCAATTGATGGTAGGTCTTAAAAATCAAAGAAATGAGAGGGCATGTGAAAAAAATCTCAACATCACTGATCATTAGAAAACTTCCATTCAAACCTCCAGTGAGATACCATCTCACACCAGTCAGAATGGCTATTATTAAAAAGTCAAAAAATAACAGATACTGTCAAGGTTGTGGAGAAAAAGGAACACTTAAACACTGTTGGTGATAGTGTAAATTAGTTCAGCAATTGTGGGAGACGGTGTGGCAATTCCTTGGAGACCTAAAGACAGAAATACTGTTCGACCCAGCAATTCCATTACTGGGTATATGCCCAAAGGAATATAAATTATTCTGTTATAAAGACACACGCATGCCTATGTTCATTGCAGCACTATTCACAATAGCAAAGACATGGAATCAACTGAAATGCCCATCAGTGGCGGACTGGATAAAGAAAGTGTGTACATATACACCGTGAAATACTATGCAGCTATAAAAAAGAATGGACCATGTCCTTTGCAGGGACATGGATGGAGCTGGATGACATTATCCTTAGCAAGCTAATGCAGGAACAGAAAACCAAATACCACATGTTCTCACTTATAAGTGAGAACTAAATGATGAGAACACATGGACACATATAGGGAAACAGCACACACTGGGACCTTTCAGAGGGTGGAGGGTGGGAGGAGGGAGAGGATCAGGAAAGTAATAAGTACTAGGCTTAATACCTGGGTGATGAAATAATCTGTACAACAACCCCCCATGACACAAGTTTACCTGTGTAATCTGCACTTGTACCCCTTTAGTTAAAATAGAAGTTAAAAAAAAAAATGTTAGATCACCTCAGGGACAACTAAACTTTAGTGAGCATAGTTGCTGATGTGGCAGTGTTCTTCCATAAACACCTCTCCATGTTTCTGTCAGAATCTGCTTTCTGGGCCTTCAGTAACCAGTGCAGCATTCCTTGATTTCTAATTCCTAAGGGTGGCTCCGAGTAGGGAGGTTGTGTAGCCCCATGGTTATGAGCATGAGGACTGGAGGTCAGATGTAGGCCCTGCCTCTTAGGCAAGTCAGGTCCTCAGTTTTCTCATCTAGAAAATGGAGAAAGTCATGACTTTGGGATGATGCATGAAACCACTTAGAGCTGCTTGGCATGCAGTATACCTTCAATATATTCTAGCAGTTGCTGTTGCTATTGTGAAACCAAAGAGTTCATAGAAGTGATCCTGTAAATAATATAATCAAAGAAGGATTCATAAGGTGCTTCTATAAATAATATCATTTCTGTCAGACACTCATTGCAAAGAATTCAAGGAGAAAGTACTAGTGGGTAGATGTTGATTCTGGAATCTACCATTTAACAACTGTAATATGTCTGGGATATTTTCTTCATTTAGCCTTGATTTCTGTACCAATAAAATGGTATAATAATAATGCAAAACTTGGGGGGTTATTAAGCATAGCAAATTATAGGATACATGTAAAGTACAGCTCCTGGCAGATAATAACTACTCAGTAAATGTTAGTTATCTCTGGCAATTATAATTCACAGTCACAGACTTGGGTATGCAAAATAGAGTTTTATTTGTCTGTAACTGAATGTTTCTCACCTCTTGAATTTCCATTTCCACTGATGACAGAAAACTAAGTCTTGCCAATTTATGATAAATTCAGCAACTTTCAGACTTTTTTTCTTAATCTCTAGTTTGAGTAAATACTCAGTTGATTTTGGATTCTTTCCTTTTGCTTTCTCCCAAAGGGTGAGGTCCTGGGGAGCAGGTGTTTTTCTGATATCCATATGCTTCTGTTCAGATGTAGGGCTCCTAATGGTCTTTGGCCCTGCTGTGTGCACAGCTGAAAGTTTTCATTTCTCTTCTGTCTCCTGGGATCCTTCAGGGTCCTACAGATCCCTTTGGTTCCCTGAAGTCTGGTTCACCCGCCTAATCACTGACACTTTGGGGGAAACTCTCAGTGTTCTCTAGCACCTCACAGGAGAGCCAAGAAGATGTAAGACAGCCTCCATTCATTTCGTTGCCCACACTGTGCAGCCATAGCTCCTCCATCCCTCAGGCCCCTGCTGGGTGCTGAGATTTTCTCAGAGCTGCTACTTTCCTGGATTTCCCAGGCACAGGCATCTGCCTGAACTTACCTGGTGTTTGTCACCTGAGGATTCATCCCTTTTCCACCTGGGCTTGACTTAGTGTGGATTGGGAACGAAGAGTGCTGTTTCCTTCTTAGAAACCCACAAGAGCATGTAACTGTTACTCTTTGTGTTAGTTTTCTATCACTTCCATAACAAATTACCACACATTTTGCAGCACAAAATAGCACAAGTTTATTATCTCACAGTTCTCTAGGTCAAACGTCCAGCTTGACTCTGCTGACATCTCTGTATCAGGTGGCACAGGGTCAAAACCCAGGCCTACTTCGAAGCTCATCAGGTGGTTGGCAGTTTCTTGCCATTGTGGGACTGAGATCTGTTAGCTGGCTGTCAGCGGCAGGTCATTCTCAGCTTCTAGAGGCTGTTCATGTTCCTTGGTCCATGGCGCTCTTCCTCCATCTGCAAAGCTAGCAATGGTGGGTTGAGTCTTTCTTATGGTTTGAATCTCTCCAACCTTCCCTTCTACCTCGTCTTTTTTGCCTTCGTCTTCCAATGCATCTCTCAGTGACTCTTCTGGCCTTCCTCTTCTGCTTTTAAGGACTCAGGTGATTACATTAGGCCTACCCTCATAATTTCCCTGTCTTAAAGTCAGCTCATTAGTAATCTTGATTCATTCTGCAAAGTTCCTTCACTGCAGTACCTGGGTTAGTGGTTGACTGAATAACTAAGGAACAGGAAACCTTGGGGGTATGTGTGTGCATGCACATGTGTGTATTTCTTTAGAATTCTGCCTAACACACTCTTACTCCCAAACTGCCACAACTTTCTCTCATCCACAAGTAGAGGGATAAACTGGCTTGGCATATATTCCTTGAAAACAATTGCTTCTGCTAGAACTTCAGTTTTTGAACCTAAGCACTTTTAAAAGTGTCAAACTATTTCCTCTACAGCAAACCTGAAGATGCATTGGATATCTAGAAATAAAACCAATATTTTTCTCTGTTATAGCCTGTGTACCCCATGGGCAATGGGTACAAAGAGGTCTCCCCATCTCTTAGGGTGGTGGCTAAAGGGTAAAGGGCCTTCTGAAGGCATGCCAGTTTGGTTAATCAAATGTTTATTGATTATTCTGTTGGCAGTGCTGTGGGAGATCCTGCCCTCACTGAATTTGTAACCTAATAGGGGTGAATGTCATTTAAATACATACTTATAATAAGTGCAGAATATGGGAAGACTGGGGAATACGCAGTGCTGTCAGAGCCTATAGGAGGAGGCTGGGACTTCCAATTGAGAGGTTAAAGCTTTTTTTTGTTTTGTTTTGTTTTTTGTTTTGTTTTGTTTTTGTTTTTGTTTTTGTTTTTGGCTTAAAGACAAGCTTTGAAGAATGGGTGGGTTTCAAGAAATAATTTTACATATTTGCGATCTACTATGTACTTCTATACTGGCTTTCACTTAGTACTCACAGTTCCTTTTTGTGGCAGGGATTATACAGTTTGTGTTACAGATGTGGGAGCTAAGCCTGAGAGACTTGGCTCAAAATCAGATTCCAGTCATTGACTGACACAGATTGAACCCAGCTTCACCAACTCTAAATCAAAACCATGCAGAGAGAACTGCGTGAGTGAAGACAGTGAGGTGGGCTAGTGTATCATGCAGAGCTAGCCTCCAGGGTGGCTGACCATGATCCCCAGCTATGGTACTCACACCTTTGTGTGGTTTCCTCCCAAACTGAATAGGAATGGCCTGCATAACCAATAAGATGTAGAAATAATGATGTGTGGGTCTGAGGCTAGGTTATAACAGATATTGCAGCTTGCTTTACTGGATCTATCATTCCGAGGGAAAATAGCCACCATGTTGTGAGGACATTTAAACATCTTTTTGGGGAGTTCCATGTGACAGGACTATGTAAGAGCCATCATGAAAGCAGATATTCCAGTTTCAGTCAAGTCTTCAAATGATTACAGTCCAAGGCAGCAACATGACTATAAGTTCATGGGAGCCTCAGAGCTAGAACCACCCCAGTGAAGCTGCACTCAGAATCCTGACCCTCAGAAACTATGTGAAATAATCAGTGTTTATTATTGTTTTAAGCCATTGTGTTCTGGGCCAATTTGTTTCACAGTAATAGATAGCTAATACAGTATGGGGTTTAAAAGAGTAATTTTATTTAAATAATGTTGAACAGATTGTAAATAACTTGCCTGCCAGACTAAAAACCACATTTTTTATTCTGATGGCATGAGGGAGCCACTGAAGGGTTTTGAACAGTAGAGTACTTGGAAAAATAGACTATTGGAGAGTCTCTTGCATATAGAATATTTACAAATTAAGTGAATTCCATGTCATTTGGGCCTGGAGAGGAGTCACTAAGAAATTAAATACCCCCCAAATACTTCTGCTTCATCTTTTTTGGTCTGAAAATCTTAAAATATGTATCTGCCTTCTTTTGCAATTCTAGGAATTGTGTTTCATTTTAAATCTTTTTCTGATTAGTGGAGATTTTCCTACTTCTAGCATTCATACAAGATTAGAGTCCATGAAAGATAAAACAACTTGTTCCAAGAGTATGCCGGGGCAAATCTGTGGGTTACCACCAGGATGAAGTGTATATGGTGTATATGTATGATGATTACATTTCAGCCAAACACAGACATAGCAAGGAAAAGTGTGTAGTAGAAAAATTCTGATCTTGAGCCTCTGTTCTCTAGCCTTCTAGTGGAGTCAGATTACAAGGGGGATTTAATTGCCAGCAAGACCTTGATGTTAATTCAGCTGCCAAAAAAGGGATTGCTCATGATTCACCAGGCTACCCAGGAGAAATTGGGTGACACATCCTGAGTCTCTAAGACCTTTAGGTCTTGGAAGGCCTTTACCTGATCCTGGTCACTGAACCACTATGGCCTCTAAGCCACAACCTTTTTGGAAGAGTGATCTGGATATGATGAATACTTTCTTTTTAAGTAGATTTCCTAAATCCAGGTTTATAGGAGGTAGTCTAAAGTGGCTCCACATCTTTGGATTTTGCTTGAACCTTGTAAGGACTGACAAATCTCCTATAAAAATGTTGTTTATAGCCGGGCATAGTGGCTCACACCTGTAATCCCAGCACTTTGGGAGACTGAGACAGGTGGATCACCTGAGGTCAGGAGTTCAAGATCAGCCTGGCCAACATGGTGAAACCCCGTCTCTACTAAAAATACAAAAGTTAGCCAGGCATGGTGGTGCGTGCCTGTAATCCCAGCTACTCAGGAGGCTGAGGCAGGAGAATGGCTTAAACTCTAGAGGCAGAGGTTGCAGTAAGCTGAGATTGCACCACTGCACTCCAGCCTGGGCAACAGAGTGACACTTCATCTAAAAAAAAAAAAAGGTTGTTTGTGAAGATGACCTTTCTGTATCATGGGTGCACTTGGCCTTGCAGGTGACCTCAGAGACTGTCATGCCTGTTTTGCTTTGCTTGGAGTTCATAGGCAGAATGATACAGTGGAAAGAATAGTAGGTTGCAGAGTCCAGAAATGAAAGTGCTGGTTCTTATGGTGCTCCTAACTAGCTGTGTAATCTTGGGCAAGTCACTGAATTCTCCTGGGTCACACAGCTTTCTTGCCCATAAAGTGAGGGAGGGTTGGAATAGATACTCGAAGGTTCATTCTAATTACAGTACTCCGTAACTTGTGATTCCTTTTATGAACTATCTTCATCAAAATTGAGGTACTGCTAGGCATGGTGGCTCACACCTGTAATCTCAGCACTCAGGGAGACAGAAGTGGGAGAATAGCTTGAGCTCAGGAGTTGGAGACCAGCTTGGTCAACATAGTGAGACCCCGTTCTCCACAAAAAGAAAAAAAAATTGAGGTACTATATAATCTCTAGGGAGAGTTCAGACTAATAAACTGATTCTATTTCTAAAGAGAATCGGGCAAACATTACAACCAGATATATTCCTTGGAAACTTTATGCACTGTTAGTAGACACAAATACCTATTCGTTAGTTTTCCAAGGTTTTTGTGTAAGATGAGTGTTCCTTTGTAATTGTAAGAAGCATTTAATTCCTGAGACTCATAAAGGTATGAAAAACATGAGAAAGGCTGCCATTGCATGCATTGACAGTGCATAAGTAAACAAATCTGTGCTATATTGTTCAGTGTGTTTTATATTGTTTAATAGCTGCAATTTTAGTCAATTATGATTTGTAGCATATACTTAACATCATGCAGGGGGTGCAGCCTCCTGCCTAATAATCAGTGTGACCTTAGTTTTGGTGCAACATTAGTATATAATAGGGTACTTAGGAATTGTGATTTGTAGCTATGACAGATTTTCTTTTTAGGATTGGTAAGTGCAGACAGGGCCCCCATATGAAACCCTTACAGGATAACTGAGATCAACCAATTAATCAGAAATCCTCTATTTTAGCTTCCACTGTAATTGCATCTCTTCTTCACCAAGCCTGTTTTGCCTGTTTTTTTTTCTCTTTCCTCAGAGGATCAGTGAAAATGCAATCAGATGAGCAAGCAGACAAGTAAAAAGGAGGAAAATCAAAGAGCCTAAATATTCTCTGAGAGAGCTACATAAACTCTGTTGCTTCTGGAGTTGATTTGAGTGTGGGGGAGTGGGAGGAAGAAAAGGTCACCAGGTACGGAAGCTTGTCTTATTTGAGCATTCAGCCACAGCTTCCAAGACTGAATAGACAGAAATAAAAAGTTGGTGCTGGCTATGTGCACCAGGTGGTTCTACATCAGTCCTCCCACTGTCGACCATGTTTACACCAGTAGGTTATTTTCTACACTCCTTTCATTCTGAGAGGATTACATCCTCCATTGCTTTCTGTCCAGGAATCCTCCAATTCCATCTGAAAGGCATGTTTGTGACATTTCTAGTTGGATCAGGAATTGACCTTGACCTGTAGTGGTCTGAGGAAATTTCGAGTTGCTGGGTGACCTGCATCTTGTTGTCACATAGCCAGATAGTATTGTGAATCCATTGCTGATCTGTGTTATATCACAGGGCCAGAGGGATACTGAGATTTCTTGAACTAAATCAGACATTTTCTAAACTCTGACTTGAAACAGATACAAACTCCTGAACCCACTGAAGCGAGACTATCTCCTGAGGCTGTGGTTCTCAAAATGATGTGAGCATCAGAATCTCCTAGAGGCTTTGTTAAAGTCCATTTGTTGTGTCCTCACTCCCAGAATTTCTGATTCAGTAAGAGTACAGTAGGGGCAAATATTTTGCATTTCTACCAAGTTCTCAGGTGATGCTAATGCTGTGGACCGGGTCCAGGGACCACTTTTGAGAGCCATTGTCCTAAGGGGCTTCTTAACATGGAAAGATTTGAAGTCAGACCATAGTCCTTCTGAGATTTCTCAATCCTTTCACTCTGTTGACCCAGCTTGTCTCCGACCTACTGCCCCTTGGGTGTGGGGGCCATAGATGTGTGCTCATATCCTGTCTTTCAGATCCATAGTGCCCAGACAACTAAGATTGTGTCTGAACTGTGGTAGACATCTAGTCCGAATTTTTAAATGTAGTATAAAAGCCAGAGATTTAGGGCAGAATTTATGTCTCCTATTGCCTTAGGAACATTAATCTTGAAAAAACAGTCTTAGGTGGAGAGAATTCTCATTTTTATCTATGAGGAATTGAAACTCAGAGTTTAAATTACTTGCTCAGGAAGTAAATGGCAGAGTTGATATTTGAACCCAGGATTCTGGCTTCAGTGGTGATTTTCCTTCACCTAAGCTTCTCTTTCTCTTGGGCTCCTTTTGAACTGAAGATTTTCTTCATCCTTTCTTCTCATCATGAGCCTCTTTAATTAGAGTGTGAAGTATGACTTTAATATAGATATAGATATATGTGTGTATATATATGTCTGTATGGAGGCCCATTTTCCAACAGTTTTATCTAGCCAGTGAAGTCCTCAGATGTGTGTGTATTCATATATAAATATATATGCACACATACATTGCTTCATTTTTAGTATTTTGCATGAATTTTATCATACCATATAATATGCATCTTTGTAGGCTGCCCTTCAGCAGTTAGAAACAGGGCAGAGAATACATGTAGACCCCCAGGTGTAGTCAACACATACACACACACATTATTTATCCACCTACAAGCTGGCTTGTTCTTCATATCTTACAGTCTAAGAAAATGTCTCTGTGGTAGCTAAGAACTTGTACTAGGTTCCAGCATACCCTTGACTGTCATCAGTAAATGGAGTTGAAACTGGCTTTGCTTACCTTGCTTCTACCCAGTAATGCTCTAGAAAGGAGATCAGGGCATCACTTAGTTCTGTGGGGAGAGAGGTGGCAGGTCTGTATTGACACATTCATCTGTTGGAAAACAAGAACAAACCCTGAGGGCTTTTAAAGTATGTTCTGCAGTGAGAGTTTATATGCTTTATCCACATTAAGAGCAATACAGTTTTTTTTTTTTCTTTCCTGAAGAAAACAGTTCTTTTTCCATTGTGGGGGAAACAAAAAAGAAAGAAATTCTGGCATCTCTTGTTGAAGGCTGTAAGGAGGCAAGGAGCTGGATTGCAGGAGGAATGGTAATAAGAAGGAAAAAATGATGGTCATAGATACTCCTCCAGGAACAAAATGACTCTGGGAAGATATAAAATTGCTTGTTTTTGTTTTTACATTATCAAATATTATGGCAAAATGTATCAGTGAACCTTACTCCGTTCCCCGAGGAAGTAAGGAAGGAAGGTTTTAACAGCAATATGGATGGATGGGTGGCTCATAACACTCAGTGACTTAGGTATCCGATAGCTGTTAGAGGCATGTGCACCTGCTTTGGTTTTCTGCAGTCACCTAGTGTTTCTCATGGACAAAATCAGGCATAAACCCAACATTTGCATTATACTTAAAGTGTTCCCTGATATATCAGTTGTGTTGAAACAAATTCGTGTTTTCAAAATAAGCATTATAGAAGAATTGAATTTACAAGTCAATCCTCAGAGGATGAGTGGAACCCTCCACCCACCTTCTCATTTTTTAAATAGTGATGGTCATCTGTGAGCAATCAGCCATACGAGGATGACTTTTTTGTGCATGTTTATATCATATCTCTTATAAAATGTTAAATAATATTAAGAAACATAAACATGTCAAGTCTTCCTTCCAGCCCCACAACACAAATAATAATAATTTTAGGCCAAATCAAAATATCCCATGTATCAAAATGGCCTTGTCAAGATGACATGTCCTTACCCCACCCCACCCCTACCCTTGAGTTGAGCCAAATAGAGGCTGAGTCACTGACGACTGGATGTTATTCATTTTCTCACTGATTATTTTCCTTGACTAAGGTGGCAGCTGTTGAACTGGCTCTGTAGTGTTTGATGAAGTGTATATATATCTAATCATTGGTTCTGGGTCCCAAGGCAGTTCCCAGGGTCTTGTTTGTTGATTTTCAGGATGTGGCTGCAGGTACTGCCCATTTCTCCGCAGATCCTGCATTCAGAATGATTGATTCTGGGGCTTTCTGGATGTTCTGCTCTTTTTAAGTCCACTTTGGGGAAAAAAAGGGAAGCTACTACTTTCACATGAAGAAAGAAGTAGCTCTATATCTTTGAGCCTACATTTGCAAGGAAACCGTGTCTAGAAAAAGCATAATCAAAATGATGCCCTTGGAGGGAGCACCTGGCTGTTTATAACAAATGAAATCCTTGTCTTCCAATTAGAGGGGCAGCTGGAGTCTCATGTGTGCATTCAGGTTGCAAAAAGATGAGCCACTATTAGATGAGCCACCACTAGCAGAACTGCTGGGATGATGTAAAGTAATAAATTACACCACTTATGTAAGTATGATAGCATCAATGTAAGCATATAGGACATTTTGTTGTAAATCTAGATTTAGGTATCAACTATAAAACCCTAGAATCTATGGCAAGTAGGAAATGAGGAAAGTATGTTTTATCCTACACCTCATCTTACAGTGAGGTGAGGCCTGCAGAAGCAACAATGACTAGCCAGGAGATGCTGACGAGTCATAATGTAACTGAACAGTAAAATAAACGCTAGAATTCCCAACTGTTCTTTTAGTACCATAGTATTGATTTTTGTAATTCGGTGAGTTTTGACCACTTATTTAAGATTCCAGATAGCCCTCCTGTTGTTGTTGTTGCTGCCGCTCTCCTTTATGCTAGCATTTGTCACACCTACTTGATTTGATTCCCTGCCTCCTGCCTTCATTTTATTTTATTTTTTAAAGCTGAGAAAAATGAGGGTTGCTTGTATTCAGGCCATGGTTACCACCAGTTGGCTTTATTTCTTTGGTCGATATCCTCTCTTCCATGGATAGAAATATGAATAAGAATAATCCTTGTACAAAGAAAACAAAAGTGCTAGCCTACTTTGTATGGAGGCCCATTTTCCAATAGTTTTGTTTTATCTAGTCAGTGAAGTCCTCAGATGTGTTACTTGAGATGCAAGGAATACATTGGGAAAAATGCCCTAGAAAAGTAGTAGCTTCCCTTTTTTTCCCAAAGTGGACCTAAGAAGACTAGAACATCCAGGAAGTCCCAGAATCAATCATTCTGTATGCAGGGTCTGCTGAGAAATGTCCAGTACATGCAGCCACATCCTGAAATCAACAAACAAGACCCTGGAACTGCCTTGGGACCTAGAACAAATGATAATCTTGATAATGAAAATCTTGAATGTTTATCTTTCAAGATTTTTCTTAAGCCAAATTGGGGAAAAATATGGATTATGAAAAATGCTTAGAATTAAATCCAATATTTAAGATATGTTAAGTGTTCATATGCTATTGTATAATCTTTAACCTTTCAAAATGAATTCTAAAAACCACACAATTGGAGGACATTCATAAAAGACTGTTTACAGTGTCATTTGTGCAATTCCCACACACCAAGGATAAGCTGACTAATAATAATATTAATAGCAGCAGCTAAAACTCACTGAGCACTTACTAAGTGCCTGGCATCATTCTTCATGGATTACATGGAACTATTTAATCCTTAACCCCAAAAGGAAAATACCATCATTATTTACCCCATTTGATGGGAGGAAACTGAGATTCAAAGAGGTGACTACTTTCATAAAGCTAGTCAGCTACTAAGTTGAGGAGCTGGAATGCAAAGCCAGGTTGTCTACTTCCAAGCTTACACTCCTAGTAGAAATAAAGGGAGGAACCAGTAGCCTTGAGTTAGCCATGCCTTTCTCAGGCAAGAAAGGGCATGCCTCCAGGCAGTTTTGTTATCCATTAAAGAGAAATAAAAATAATACATGTTTTTTTATTTCTCACAGATTTGTTGTGATAATCTTTGAAGATGGGAGAGGAAGTGGTGTTTAATGAATACCTGCTATATGCAGGCACTATATCAAGTATTTCACATAACATCATCAGCTATTGCTGTCCCTGTTATTGTGCAGGTCTCAAATTCACTTTTGACTGTAGAGTCACTGCCATTTTCAAAGGATGGAATCATTGCCATCTGTTCTCTGTGTGAGTTTTTCTTGTTGCCTGTCTTATTCAACTGATTCCAGTGGGGGTGGGGAGTTATTTTTAAAGCAATACATATTATTAGTAGAAAACTTGAGCAAAGAATTTTAACAGGCAGTTTACATAGGAGGAAACTTCACAGGCCATCAAACACTGGAAAAGATACTCCAAGTCTTTAGTAATGAGAGAAATGTAAATAGATGGTCTGCCTCTGTGGGCTTCATCTTCAACATCATCTCATCTCTTCTTAAAACGAGTTATCCATTTGTAAATTGCTGATTTCTTTGGGACATTGCCTTCGTAAACATTTTGTGAAGCATCAATAATTTCAGCATTCTTCCACCCAAGAATCACAGTAAATTTGATGTTTGTGCTTCAATTTTAGCAGAATTCTTGTTGCTTGGATAGGGGCACTTTGCAAACTGATGTCTTATACTTCTTAGTGCCTTAAACTAGATCCTGTTTAGATATGTTATAACAACTTAGTATGAGTTTATTTTGGTGCAAAAAAGAATTTGAAATCCATGTATAGGTTTTTCTTAATATTCATTTTTCATGAACTTTTTGAAGACTTCTTGTATTTATTTACATAAATAAATGAATAAAATGGAGGAGGCATATTACATATGCTTTTTTTGTATCCTGGCTATGAAGATGGGCTAAGTCATCTGTAAGATGCCTTCAACTTTGAAGACATTCTCCCCTCAAGGCAAATATCAGTTCATCAAATCCTGTCAAGTTATAAATTGACTTGGCTTCAGTATAATCCAAAAACATATTTTGCTAAGTACTCTTGTTATCAGCTATATGAGATACCAGTGTACCAGTGCATTCAAAGGAAAATATATCTGTATTTTGATTTATCTGCAGTTATTTATTTGTTTATTTTTTGAGACAGAGTCTCACTCTTTTCACCCAGGCTGGAGCGCAATGGTGCAATCTCTGCTCACTGCAACCTCCTGAGTTCAAGCGATTCTCCTACCTCAGTCACCTGAGTAGCTGAGACTACAGGTATGCACCACCACACCTGGCTAATTTTTGTATTTTTAGTAGAGACAGGGTTTCACCATGTTGACTAGGCTGGTCTCCAACTCCAGCCTCAGGTGATCCACCCACCTCAGCCTTCCAAAGTGCTGGGATTACAGGTATGAGCTGCCACACCTGGCCTGATTTATCTGCATTTAATTCAAACAGTACACGTTTTGACTTGGTATGCTGAAATCGTTTTCGTGTATTCAGACCATTTCATAGGCTGATAGTTTACTCTAAAAATAGAATACAGCATCTAACAAATATTAGTCCTCAACGGAACAAGTGAGGTTGAAACTCGATCTAATGTACCAGGAAACCATCCCATGTGAGTGATATAGTGGCTTTTAATAGGCTAAAGCTGAACAGTTTCTGATGACTGCTTGCTCAAAAGCAAGTCAATCAGTGAGTAATAGAGTTCAGAATCTTTATTCTCTGTTTTGTATCTGGACTGTGAACAACCCTTAATAAAGAGTGCCTTCCTTTCTGCCAGAACTGCCCAATGGAAGACAGCAAGTTTATCTAGGCTTCTTATAAAAGCCAACTGAAACCTCCCAAGGGAGAGTCAGACCTCAGATCGTTGCATTAGGAGCTGAAAATCAGAGTGCCATTGGCTGTTGTTGCCATGGTAATCACTGCTGACCCTGCAGGTTCTTCCTCATGATAGCCTTCTCAACAGGTTCACTTCTACTGCTAAGGTGTGAGGTGTGTGTCTCTGTTTGCTTGTGGCAAAGTTGTCATGTTTTACTCTAAATACAAAGTAAGAAGACAGGAGCCACCAATGTTGTGCACATAATAAATGTTAAATGAAGATTTTTGGGGTTGGATTGGGTGCATCGGGTTTGGAAAAAAAATCAGAGGTGTCAGTCACTATTCTCAAAATCTCCGTGAAGCCCCCGTTGTTGGCTGCTGTTTCTCTTGAACAGTTCCAATTGCTTTTTGGAGTAATCAGCAAATGGGTAAGGTTTGCAACTCTCCAATCCACAAAGTTCTGTAGGTGGCCAGAGAGGGGAAACTGTCCTTCTTTAGAATCTATTATGAGGCCTTTTTGGGGGAGGAACAGCATGGACTTAACAGGCTTCTGAGTACTCATTCTATTAGGTTGTCTGGTTTTGGGGAGTTGGTAGAGTACTAACTCTAGGTTCTCTGATTTCTAGGAGCTGGTAGAGTACTAACTCTAGGTTCTGTGATTTCTGGGTACTGGCAGAGTAATTACTTTAGGTTGTCTGGTTTCTGGGGCCCTTCTTTGGGATTTTTATGCCCATCCACGTGTGGAAGCTACTCAGTGGTAATAGTCTTAAAATCATCTCAAGATTTTCCAATCCTGAGATTTCCCCAAACCTAAACTGATATTAATAGTCTTGTCAGATTTTTGCCATGTGTTCATTGAAAAAATAATCTCCTTTATGTTAATGTATTACTTATGGAATTATTCTTTCCAAGAAGAAAGGAAATATAACACCCAAAGTTTTCAAGGTAGTTTAAGCATTTGTCTTAAGTTTCGTGTTTGCAAAATACTCTTCATTTGGCTCTCATTTATCCTTACGAGCCTAGCCACACCTGCCCCCAGTGAACATCTCAAATTTACTAAGAAATAAAAATTGAGTACAGGTGATTTGCCTTGGATATTGCTACCAGATTGTGTTTTTCCCCAGTGGAGAAGCAGATGTATTTAAAACTGCACTTAACACCTGAAAAATCGCTGTCCCAGAAGCTACTAAGTCCTTTGTGAAATCACAGTGAGGCTGAGGGCTGAACCACTGGTGGTTCTCCTACCCGGGGCTCTGCTTCATGCAGACATAAGTGAATCAGATGCCAGGGGGTTTCAGTTTACTGTAGGGGGTGTGTAAACAGACATAAGATTATTTACTTAGGAAGTGTAGTGTGGGGACAAAACCACAGACCAATAGTAAGAAGGTTGGTCTTGATGCTGGGCTCTTTTTCTAATAGTGCGGACTTGATCACATCATTAACCTCTCTTACCTGTAAAATGAAGACACCTGCCTTTCCTATGCCACAGGTGGTTGTATCAAATGAGGTAATGTTTAACATTTTTTGCAGCCTCTGAAGTACTTTGGAAACACACTATCTCCATTCTCCGAGGCCTGATCGTACACTGGCTGGAAATGGCATTTTCACATGTGCTTTTCCTGAGTCTAGGTTGTCAGGTGGATCTTTCTTAGGCTCCTCAGTTTGAACAAGCTGTCAGAGTGTATCAAAGAATACCAGATAGGAGGAGAAAGAAAAATAATAGCTTAAAAAAAAAAAAAAAAAAAAAAAGAGGGAAAAAAAGAGTAGGCACTCCCCTCCACCCACTCTCTGGTTCCATTCAGCACACTGACTTCATTCAGCAGTTTTTTTCCTGCTCTGTATGCAAAGACAGAGCCTCTTAAGAGAACTTGGATGAACAGTGGAGTATAAACACTCATTTAAAAATAAATCCAGATGTAGTTGGCTGCAGCCATCTGACAGAACCCTGATTCTCTCTTCAATAATGCCGTTCATTTGTACCACATTAATTCAGGGTTCTTAATAATTTCTCCAGGGTAAGTCTGAAGTTTACTTTGTTTTATCTATGAAGAAAGGACCCACAGAGCAAATGAATAGTATAAATACGTTTGCTAGGACACATTTAGCCTGCTTGAGAGGAAGGGCCATTTTCGAATGCCTTACTTGCATCTATTTGCATCTTAACTATCTACTGATTATGAGTGATTCTAGTCATTAAAGCAGTCCTAGGAGGATTTCTTCTTGGTGATGTTTTATTAGCATTTAATTTGAACTCTAATAAAACTCCATTTTTAAAAACTCACCCATAATTCAATATTGTCACACATCTTCCTTCCATCGGTATAAATTTGTTGTAAGGCATTATTGTAATTAATTACATGCCCCCAAATCCCTTGCATATCATCTGGTACAATTACATCCTTTTGAAAAAGATTTTCCATTTTCCTTTAGTTTCTTAAGATTAAAGTGTCCTGACACATAAATGGCATCACTAAGGCTTGAACTTAGAGAAGAGCTGCCTGTAAGAAACCAACTGGGAAGGAATGTAATTAGTTATTTCCACTATGACTAGTTTCCAGCCCAAGATAGAGGCCAACTTCTCCTTAGATTTCTGTGATTGCATAAACTAGACCTTATTCATAAAACAACTTCTGTACCATGCTTCAGATATAGTGAATACTAAGTATTTAATGAATTAAGGCATGAGTGCACATCTTTTGGGTTTTCCTTTGTCTTTCATGTAGACACCTTTTAATATCAAGCAGTCTGTATTATAATAGGAACTCTGCAAGAAGATCATATTGAAAGCGGTGTGTTCAACCCATCCATCCACTCATTTTTCAAATATTTTGAGGGACACTTATGGACCAACCAGACCTAAAGGTCAGAGGAAGTCTATGCCTCTGTACATCTCACATTTAGTGTTCAAGCCACTTAATCTTTAAAACTGAGATTGATACATTCTACAGTCTTTGCCTCTTACTATACTTTGAGTTGCTATGTGCCTGGTTCAAATCCTTTCCCAGTCATCCTCCTATGGTTATTGCTTTATGCCTAACTAGACCACTAGTTACAACAAAGCAGATGCTCTGGGCATAGCTCATCCCTCTTTATGTTTGTGTCTAATTTTTCACTTTGATGTACTTCTGTCACATTTTGAATATCTGCGGTACTAGGGATCTACACTTCTAAGTAAATAAAGTAGCTTTGTACCAAAGGTAACAGCTAATATTTTTATTATTTATGTTACATATACATGTTACATTTTATTATTTATATTACATATGTTTAGCATATGTTAGCTGTTAGAAGAGTGCCTAGCATAGAGCTCTTAGAAGAGTGCCTAGCATAGATAGAGCAAATGATAAAAAGCATGGATGCATGCATCTAAGAGCATCTGTGAAATGAGTATTTTTATTATTCCCATTTTACAGGTAAGAAAACGGAGTCACACAAGGATATATTTGTGTAACACAATTTCAAAAAGCAAACTCTTGCTCTTGTTAATGGTGAGGCCTTTTTGGCATTCCATATTTGTGAACTATATTGATATATGATCTCATTTGATCTGATACATCCCCCCCATTTGCTCACATGGAAGAAGTGAGACAGATGAAGGTGAGTCTCTGCTTTCAGCAGCTCTGCAGGTTAAGGACTGTATAAGCACTTGAACCCAGGACTTCTGAATCCTGGTCTTGGCCTCTTCCCTCAGAAACAAGCTGCCTTTCTTTTGCTGGTCAGGCCAGTAGATCTGTACTAAAGATGCGGACCTCTTAAACTGAATGGGAGATTTGGAATTATAGGGACCTGAAACAGTTAATGGAGGAGTGTTATAATAGAACATGCTTCATAGCCAGTCCATGTAGTCTAGGATCTAGAGTATTCCAAATAAACACCAACTCCTAATTTAGTTTTTGCTCCTGTGTTGAATTTATATCTAGAATATGGTCTTGACATCTCTAGAGCAAAAAGTCAGGTCTCTCACAAAAGAATCAGTACTAATTGAGAAATAAATCACAGTTTGCTACAGCTAAAAGGGAAAAACTCCCACAAATTTATCTGTCATTTTGATTTGTTCTTTCATCCTTTTAGTACATTTTCAGGGTCTCAAAGAAGCTCATCTATCTGTGAAGGTGCTCATGGAAGCATCTTGTTTTACATATGATGAAAATGGAGAGAGCACTTCTTTTGACAGGAAACTTCACTTCTTGTTACTGAAAACTGTCACAACAGTCATTATGTCTGGCTTTCAGCGATTTCCTGGAGTTAGGAGAACAATAGACAGTTAAAATGGCAATGTCAACAGCATTCTGGGGTTTTATAATGAGTACCAAGGGAAATTTTTTCTCTTGAGTTTGTAAGAAAAAAGTAGGAGGAATATTTGGGAAGCTGGGGATAATGTGGAAATGAAGGGCAATGCTCTATTTTTTTAATGGAGCGTTCCTTCTAACCTTTGTAAGCTGAAAAAAATTTTATACCATGGTTTCCATGTTCTTGTTATTGAGTTGCCAGTGAGGAAGAGACGTTTCTCTTGGGTTGTTCCTCTCTGTAGGTCAGATCAGCCCCTGAAAAGACACATTTGCAGCTTTCTGTACTTTTCTTTGATTAAACATCAATTAGAATTTTTGGATCCAGGTTTTTAACTCTTGTTATATATGTACAGTGCTTCTGGGGCTTGTGGTTTCTAATTTAGCAGCAGGAGTTACTTCTCTTTTCACTCTACCTCCAAAAAAAAAGATGACTCAAGCATTAGGAATACATTTTTTGGCTTATTGTATAATTCAATGTGTATTTGGATTTGTACAATTTTTAATCTTAATTTACGTAGCCCTAATATGATTTCTAATTTTTAATTAAGTTTTTGAGGTACTAATGTCTAACACATTAAAAGTATAAACTTCATAAACAATTTATGGGACCTGCTGTTTTCATTTCTGTAGTTTCTTGCTTTCTGCTAGAGCTGTGGATGGTTTTAAAGACCCCTGTATTAGTTACGCAGGGATACCTGAATGGTAAAAATAACCTGCTATCTTTCTTTTTTTTTGAAAATCTAATAATACAAAGGCAATTATGAATTGTTAACATGTTTTTAAAATACGAGTTTTTAAAATACGAACATTCCTTGTTTTAAAAATTGGTCAACATTTTAAGATGCTATACAGTGGAAATAAAAGTCTTCCTTCCTATTGTTTCAGTCCTAAATATCATTCCTTAAAGGTAACCACTGTTAAATCTCTGCAAATTCTACCAGAAATGACCTAATGTTCTGTTTGTATACAATCTCACATACACATATACATAAATACCTATACATATATAACACACATCTATGCTTATATGTGTATGTATGGATAAATATATGGATTCTGTTGTGGATAGGTTAGTGATATATCTTAGACATCTGTTCACATCAGTATGTATAAACCCATTTCATTTTTAATGGCTATATTGTATTCCATTGCATCAGTTTGCCATAATTTAGCTTGCCTACTGTTTATCAACATTTAGATTTTTCCAGTTTTATCTTGTTGCAAACAATGCTGCAATAAACATTCTTGTATATATCTTTTTGCATTTTTGTCAATATATTTGTAGGATACAAAGCCAGGGAATTGCTGGTAAAAGAGGGTGTCCATTTTTAGCATCACTAAATATTGGCAAATTGTCCTCCAAAATGGCTGCCCTAATTTATACTTCCATCAACAGTGTAGAAGAATGTCGTGTTTCTCCACACCCTTGTCAACACTGAATATGACAAAAATTTTAGTTTGTAAATATAATCAGTGAAAATAGTATCTTATTTTAATTGACATTCTATTGCTGCTGTATTTAAGGTTCATTTCAGCAAATGCTTACTGAGCACTTACTGTGTGTCATCACTGAAATAGGAAATGGCAATCAAAAATTGTCCTTGTTCTCGAAGGGCCATGGAAGTGAATAAGAAGCCTCTTTTTGGAAGAAATTCAAAGGTTGCAAAGATAGAAAAATGGGTCTTTTGCATCCTACCAGCAGGAAATAGTTGTCTAATAAAAGATAGTGTCCACCCATGTCAACTTTCAGGTCTGTTGCTGGCCTAAATTGGCAACTCTCTGCTTCTGCAACAGTGGCCTTGCTTTCATTTTGGAAGACAGTTGGTGGCAGGAAGGAGTAGAAATGTCTATCTAGTAGCTTTAGTTTTTCTCCAGGACCTGACTTGAGTATCTCACTGGTTGTTTTTGGGAGAAAGCACCTGCTGTTGGCTTCTGTTCTGAAAGGACACAACGCAAGCATGGAATCCATCAGCAGAGCAAGCCAAGAGCTCAATAAACTATTTATTCATTGTTCAAGCTTCTCCACCTATATGGATTATTAGAAGAAGTATTTCATCTTAGGGTACCCAGATTAGATTATAGACACTTCAAGTATTTCTTTAGAATTCACTGAGGGGAAAAAATATGGAAAGCAGCATCAGTCATTTGGGACCGTGTTGGTTCCTGATACCAAAATAACCTAAATGAATAAACTACAATCTGTAAGTTAAAATATCTGGTTTCCAGCCTGTTAAATAAAAACCAGAAGGGTTGAAGTACATGGCAAAATGAGATAAACCTGGTTTTCTGAGTGGAGGCAGCTATTGATAATTTTACTTTTCTTATAGCTGAAGAAGGAGATTTGAGGTTCTCTGAGAATTAAAATTCCTCTGGAGTTAGCCCAGGGTGGGACCCTGAGAGCTGTCTACTCGTGCCATTGCCTCAAGCCTGTGGACATTTTTTCATCCTGGGGCAAGAAGAGGCTCCAGTTTGCCCAACTGCTGTGTGTGTTCCAGGCCAGTGTCCAATGAGGCTGACTTGGCAGCTGCCCTTTCCACGGCCAGCCAGCCAGCCAGCCAGCCCCTGAGTGTGTTTTAAAAGATAAGCGACAAAAAGCCAACCGCTTTTAGAGGGACTGGAACAGGCTAGTAGTTGCTAGGCAAGTTAAAGTAATTCAGTGTCCTTGCCAAACGTCTGCCAGGCAAATAGGGAACTTTCAGGGAAGAGGAGTGAGATGGTGGTGTGTGTTGGTTGCCATAGGAATGTTTCCCTGATTGGAACAAGACCACAGAGTGGGGAGAGCAAGACGGCAGCATCTACGGTTCTTTCTGCTTGGGAATGGGAACCCAGAGTGGGCAGTAGAGCGGAGGCAAGCCGTGCAGAGGCAGGAGCAGATGAGACCCTAGATGCCATGTGAAGCTAAACATGTGGGGAAAAGAAAGAGCAGATTAACTCAGGACAATTATGTGGGGAGCTCTTATGCTACTCTGAAGATCTGAGACTTGTTGGAGAATTTACAATCCCGAATTAACTCAGGGAGAATTCCAACTAGACTCTGAAATGAATTAGATGGAGATTTAAAATAGGGCAATTTAGTGGGAAAAGATACTTAATTTGAAGGTAGGTATTTTGTATTTATGTAAATATTATGTCAGAGTATGTCTTTTAGCTCTTAAAGGTAGTAATTAAATATTTGTTCATGAATTATAGTGCTGTATTTATCAAGTTCTGATTTATAGGGGGAAAAAGCACAGTTGATCAAATTGTGTGAAACCTTGGACCTTTAAGAGTCCCTCTGATGTGGGCTTACTGCCGCATTAACAAGCACCCTGTGCATCTGGTGGCAGCTTCCAGAATGACAGCTGAGGGTTTGAATGGAAATAAGTGACTTTTAGCAAACGTTGAACCTTGAATGTGCTATTTAACCTCTCTGATTAATTGATTACCGAGCTCCGAAAATGAGAGGGGATGTAGCTATCCCCTATCTCATTTAAATGGTGTGAGCATGGATGCTGTTCTCATTTGAATACAATTTTGGGGGTTGGTGGGGGTGGTATCAGATTATAGGGTACATGCTATGATAACGACAGGCTTAATTATCAGTCAGTCAATATGGTTTAGAACAAAGGTTTTCTTTTAGATCACAATCTTAAGGAACCTTTCTTTAGTGGATAAAGTTTTACTTGTGCATATGAAGTGTATATATAAATTTATCATTTGCCGTATATTTGATTCATGTTCAGAGGGTATTTAAAATAGTATCTTCTTCAGAATGTATATATTGGGATTATATATTGCTGTTTCTTTCCTTTTTATGTGGTTTCTTTTTGTGGTCATGTAAAAGAAGACTAAAGGGATTTGATATTTAGTGTCAAATATTTGAATTATAGTCACTGTTTTGTTTCAGGGCTGTTTCCCTCTATCAGTTCCTTTGATCTGGAACTCCGATGTCGTTTTTACTTTACAATTGACCACATGCTGGCTGACTGACATCAATTAAATAATCTGAGGCAAATTTTAAAACCAAATGTCTAATTTTAATTTACTGAGAGAGTATAATCTAATAAGAAAGACTATCCTTGGGCTCTTCACATGGTGAACCCTAGTGTGATTTTGACAAAGAAGCCCAAGAATATACTACTACAATCTTTTCTAAGAAAAAGGGAAAAAAAAAAAAAAAAGTGGTGTTCTGGCCGGGCACAGTGGCTCATGCCTGTAATCGCAGCACTTTGGGAGGCCAAGGCAGGTGGATCATGAGATCAGGAGTTCAAGACCAGCTGGGCCAATATGGTGAAACCCCGTTTCTCCTAAAAAAAATACAAAAATTAGCCGGGTGTGGTGGCATGCGCCTGTAGTCCCAGCTACTTGGGAGGCTGAGGCAGGAGAATCACTTGAACTTGGGAGGCAGAGGTTGCAATGAGCCGAGATAGTGCCACTGCACTCCAGCCTGGGTGACAGAGTGATACTTTGTCTCAAGAAAAAAAACAAAAACACAAAAAATGTGGTCTTATCTAGACCTTCCAGAATCTAGAGTAGCATTGTCCAGTGAAAATGTAATATAAACCTCAAGTATGAGCTTTATATGTAATTTTAAATTTTCTAGTAGCCACATTAAAAATAAAAGGAAATATGAAATTAATTTTAACAATATATTTTTGCGTTGCTTAATATATTCAAGATATTATTTCAACATGTACAGTTGTCCCTTGGTGTCCATGGAGGACTGGTTCCAGGACTCCCCACAGATACCGAAATCTATGGATGCCCAAGTCCCTTATATAAAATGAAGTATTTGTATATAACCCGTACACACCCTCCCATGTATTTTAAATCATCTTTAGATTACTTAAAATACTTAATACAATGTAAATGCTATGTAAATAATTGTTGTGCTGTATTATCTGTATTTTTTGTTGTATTTTTTATTTATTTAAAAATATTCTTACTGGACAGTTGGTTGCATATGTAGAACCATGGATATGGAGGATTGACTATAATTAATATAACTATTAATGAGATATTTTGCATTTTTAAAATACAAAGTCTTGAAAGTCCTATTGAGATGTGCTGTAAGCATATTTTACACTTAACAGCATATCTCAATTGGGACACTGAAATTTCATGGACAATACTCGATCTGTACTTAGATTAAAACTTACAGTAGAGAAAGTAGATTCACATACCCAAGTCATTCCAAACATGCATATCAGTTGTTTTGTCCAGTAAATGAATCAGTGTCCATTTCTAAATTTAAATTTAACTTTAATTAAAATTAAATAAAATTTAAAATAAAATTCAGTTTCTTATTCACGCTAGCCATGTTTTAAGTACTCAGTAACCAGCTGTGGAGTGGCTGCCATGTTGGACAGCACAGAAAGGACTGCTTTCTCTAGCCTTTTCCTTCACTCCCACATGTCTCAGATTGGAAGACCTGTGTGAGAACTTTGATGGGAAGAGAATCTCTTTTTGTAAGTGTGGAACCACAGACAAAGAGTTGACGTTCTTAAAAGGAAGTTTCCATTCAGGCTATATTAGAACCTGCCTGGCAAGGAGTTATCTGTCTGGTAGACCACACTATCTCCACCCTTGTTCCTAAATACACCCCTCATTGTCTCCCCAACAGATAAAGTCATGCCAACCTTGACAGTCTGCCTCCCTCAGGCTCCCCTTGTCCTCCACTCCAGGCTGGCTCATTTCCATTAAGTCAGTGTATTTCCTGGTTATAGGCCCCCTTTATCTTTCTCATTGTTTCAATTTCCACATTTGGCCTTAATTTCTAGGATACCTTAGTGCAGCATTCAAATGTTTAAATTCCAGTTTAGTTCTTAATTAAGATCATGTATATCAAGGTCAATGTTGTTGATTTATGTTAATTTGAATAAGAAACATTTCCTTTGCCCCTTGCTCCAGATTTCTAGAGTGGCTGGGCTGAGAAACTTTACTTCCTGTTCACCTAGGTGGGTATCTTGCTTTGGGCAAATCAGGGTTCTTGAATATAATCACTCTGTGGTGAATCAGACCTGTGAACCTTAAAGAACTTATCTGTTCCCTAGAGAGGAAGAATTAAGAAATATCAGGTGGATGGATAAAGATTTAGCCTTGTCAGTAGTTTTGCCCCACACCTTCCTTGGGTCTGAAACTTGGTTGGCACATAGTATAACAGTAACTCTATCACTCATAGGTTAAAGAGCACAGAAGTCTGTCATTTTCTGTTGGGTATCTGGCACTTGCAAAGGACATCATTGATAAAATTCATCCTGCTCTGTTTTGAATATATCAGGTGAAAAGCACTTACATTGCTTTTTCAGGTCTGGAGAATGATGACCTAGGAACGGGCCCTTGTTCAAGACAGTTGCAAGTCCTCCCTTAGCAAGAAAGTTAGCTTGGAAATTAGGAAATAAATATTTGACCTGTCAAATCATTTTAAATTAACGTGAATAGAAATGCATATTGTGCTCCTTCCTCTTTGCCATCAGAATCAAGTCATTTTAGAGACAGCTAAGGCTTTGTGGAAAGAGGATCTTTATTGCCTGTAAACCTTGGATGCCAGTCCCAAGTCTGTTGGCTGCAAGGACTGTGACATCAAGAAAGCCACTGAATTGTTCTTGGCCTCACTTCTCACCTGTCAAGTGAGAACATTACACAAGATGATCTTAAGTCCTTTTGGTCATCACATAGTTTGATCATCTACTCTAATCCCATGGTTTCTTGGGTGAAGAAACAAAGGCCTGCAAAGTTACTTCCTAAGATCCCACAGCAAGTGTGAGGCACATGCTCTGTCTACTTCAGGAAGCTTCGTTGTTCACTTAGAGGTTAAGCTTGAACCAAATAAAAATACCTGGAGGGATAGCTGATTCTCTGTTCTTCCCATAATGTCATTTTGTCTGCTCATATATTGAGGTTGTTGGCCAAACATCTAAAATCCGTAGGTTACCTGTTAATTTTTTGCCTCCTTAATCTAGCCGGCTAGTAATTCAGGTCAGATACCTCTCTGGCATAAAGTCCCCAGTGACCTCCTATTTAAAACAACACAGGCTGGGCACAGTGGCTCACGCCTGTAATTCCAGCACTTCGGGAGGCTGAGGTGGATGGGTCACTTGAAGCCAGGAGTTCGAGAACAGCCTGGCCAACATGGTGAAACCCCATCTCTACCAAAAATACAAAAATTAATTGGGTGTGCCATCGTGCACCTGTAATCCCAGCTATTCAGGAGGCTGAGGCACAACAATCGCTTCAATCTGGGAGACAGGGGCTGCAGTGAGCTGAGATCACACCAGTGCACTCCAGCCTGGGTGACACAGCAAGACTCTGCAACCCCACCGCCAAAAAAAAAACCCCACGAAACACTAAATTAGTTCTTTGCTAGTGACAATGCATGGTAACAAAAGAAAAAGCAGTAGCTGGGATGCAGAGTTAAATTTGCTCAAATATTTTCCGTTAAAATAATGACTACAATAAACAAAGAAACCCAGAGAGGGCCCCAGTAGCTGCTCTGGTTGGAGGCCCACTTTCAAGTGTTGGAGCATCACTCATGGGCAGGAAGCAGAGCCTGAATTTCTTGGGAAGGCTTCTTTTACCTGGAGCAAACCCTGGGACTTTCATTCTCCTTTAGCCTGTCATTCAATGAAACAGGTTAAGAGTGCCAAGGAAAGGAAACTTGTTGATTATCTATTATATACCAGGCATGCTAAGTATTTTATATATAGTGACTCATTTAATTCTGTAGCCACCCTGTCAATAAATAGGTATTATTTCCATTTTGCAGATCAATAAAAGTTGTGTAGCTTGTCTAGGGTTACACACTAAGTGATCAGGGATTTTATTTAGCTCTAAAATCTGATTACTTTCTACTAATAGCCAATAGCAGATAGTATGTAGAGCCCAGTGATTTCATTTTGGTTCTACTGAATTTGAGGACACCTGATATCACTCTGTCGGCACCAACATAAATTACAATGAAAGGTGGATACAGTAATTGAGTAAATTTTGTTAACAAGCAGAGGCTGTTAACCTGCATCAGTGATCTTTTGAAGACATTAAAAGCAAAAATAAAAGGATTTTTTTTTCAGATAATACATTTGCATAGATATCCACTAATCGGTATTGTTGGCAAGTGGCAAAAGGTGTGTGAATCCTAAGTCAAATTTAACTTTCAGAAGTGGTGCTTGCGCTTTTTGGGTAAAACACAGTGCCATCATTTTGATTTTTAAGAAATCCTGCTGTTTGGGCTTGTGGTTCTGTCTTTTATCCTTTGGGTAAATGAGGGGATGATATTTGCATTCAGTGTCCCTCCTGTTCCAGTTAATTGGTGCTGCATAACAAACCACTCCAAAACTTAATGTCAGCAACAACCATGTGAATTTGACTCATGAATCTGCAATCTGGCTGGGGCTCAGCAGGGACAGCTCATCTCTGCTCCACTCACATCAGCTGGGTTGGCCTAGAGGCTGGGGGTTGGAATCATCTGAAGCTAGCTCACTTACATGTCTGGAGCCTAGCTGGGAAGACATAACAGCTGGGATCCTCAGGCATCTCTGTTTGTGGTCTCTCCAGCATGATAACTTCAGGGTAGACAGACTTCTGTACCAGTTCACTGCTCAGCACATGACCCAAGAGAAAGAAAAGCAGGAACTTTTCATGATCTACCTTAGGAAATCAGACAGCCATCACTCCACTATGTTCTATTAATAAACTGACACAGTTACAAAGGCCACTTAAGTTCCATGGGAGTAGAAATAGATTCCATCTCTTGATAGGGAAGTGAAAAGTTTCTCAAGGAGTCTTGCAGTGGCCACTATTGGAAAATACAGACTGCTACACAGATATATGAGACTGCAGGTAATGTGCTGGTGTCCAAACCAGATGCATCTCTGGGCCTTTGTCTCCCGACCAAGGGAGTATATTGGCATTAAAATGGAATATAATCTATCCATTATAATTTAACCGACATAATTTATACTTTTCAAGAAAATCATCTGAAAATTTATGACTGTCTACTATTAAAAAGAAATTACTTGTGGAACACCAATGGATTAGGCTAATGAGGTAGATAGTTGAGTCCCTAAATTTTTCATCATTTTTGAGCTGGTATCTGTTTAGTGTTCCTGAACTGTCATCAGATTTCTGCTTTTCTACCTTGTGTGCAGAGGTAAACAGCTGAATATTTATGTAAACAGCTTTGTGTAGAAACTTTTCCATTTAAAACTAAAAAGGGAAGGCAATTGCACTTAGATTGAATGTTTCCTGAAGGGGTTGTTTCAGCATTTTACAGCAGCTGCTGCCTCCTCTTATGGAGATGAAATTATTATTCAAGACACATTTCTCAAAGTTTACAAAATTAGTACAAGCACACCTTATTTTATTATGCTTCACTTTATTGTGTTTTGCAATTTTTGTAAATTGAAGGTTTGTGGCAACCCTGCATTGAGCTAGTCTATCAACACCATATTTCCAACAGCATGTGTTTGATTCATGTCTCTGTGTCACATTTTGGTAATAAAATATTTCAAACTTTTAAATTTTATTATATCTAGTATGGTGATCAGTGATCTTTGATGTTACTACTGTAATTCTTTTGGGGCACCATGAACCATGCCCATATAAGACAGCAAATTGATAAATGTTATGTGTGTTCTGACTACGCCACCAACCAACTGTTCTACTTCTGTCCCTCTCATTGGGCTTCCCTATTCCCTGAGACACAACAATATTAAATTCGACCAATTAATAACCCTAAAATGGCCTCTAAGTGTTGGAAGGCTTGTTGAAAGCCTACAGGCCAAAACAAAAGCTAGGCCTCTTGCATCAGCTAGACAAGTTAGGAATGCAAAGCAAAAGTTCTTGAAGGAAATTAAAAGTGCTACTCCAGTTAACACATGAATGATAAGAAAGCAAAATAGCCTTACTGCTGATAGGGAGAAAGTTTTAGTGGTCCAGATATATATATAGAGAGAGTGAGAATTTATAGAAGATAGACAGACAGATAGATAATATATTGAGAGAAGATTAAATCAGTCACAACATTCCCTTAAGCCAAAGCCTAATCCAGAGTAAGGTACTAACTCTTCAACTCTCTGAAGGCTGAGAAAGGCAAAGAAGCTGCAGAAGAAAAATGGAAAGCTAGCAGAGGTTGGTTCATTAGGTGAGAGGAAAGAAACCATCTCCATAACATAAAAGTACCAAGTGAAGCAGCAAGTGCTCATGGAGAAGCTGCAACAAGTTATCCAGAAGATCTAGCTAAGATCATTAATGAAGATGGCTACACTAAACAACAAATTTTCAGTGTAGATGAAACAGGCTTCTGTTGAAAGAAGATGCCATCTAGGGCTTTCATAGCTAGAGAACAGAAGTCAATGCTTCACAGGGCAGGGTGACTCTCTTGTTAGGGGCTAATGCAACTGATGACTTTAAGTTGAAGCCGGTACTCATGTACCATTCTAAAAGTTCTAAGGCCCTTAAGAATGATGGTAAACTATTATTGCTTGTGCTTTATAAATGGAACAACATAGCCTGGATGACAACACATCTGTTTATAGCATGGTTTACTGAATGTCTTAACCCCACTGTGGAGACTCACTGCTCAGAAAAAGAAGATTCCTTTCAAAATATTATTGCTCATTGACAATACACATGGTCACCCGAGAGCTCTGAGGGGGATGTACAAGGAGATTCTTGTTGTTTTCATGTCTGCTAATGCAGCATTCATTCTGCAGCTCTTGGATCAAGGAATAATTTCAACTTTTAAGTCTTATTATTTAAGAAATTCATTTCATAAGGCTGTAATTGCCATGCATGGTGATTATTCTGATGGATCTGAGCAAAGTAAATTGAAATCCTTCTGGAAAGGATTCAGCATTCTAGATGCCATTAAGAACATTCATGATTTATGGGAAGAGGTCAAAATATCAACATTAACAGGAGATTGTAAGAAGATTCCAATCTTCATGGATGACTTGGAACGGTTTAAGATTTCAGTGGAGGAAGTCACTGTGGATGTAGTGGAAATAGCAGGAAAACTGGAATTAAAAGTAGAGACTGAAAATATGACTGAATTTCTGCAATCTCATGATAAAACTTGAAGGAATGAAGAGTTGCTGCTTATGGATAAGCAAAGAAACTGGTTTCTTGAGATGGAATCTACGTTGGTGAAGGTGCTGTGAACATTGTTGAAATGACAACAAAGGATTTAAAATATTGCATAAACTTAGTTGATGCAGCAGCAGCAGGGTTTGAGAGTGTTGACTCCAATTTTGAAAGAAGTTCTGTGGGTAAAATGCTATCAAATAGCATCACATGCTACAGAGAAATCTTTTATGAAAGGAAGAATCAATCGATGTGGCAGACTTCATTGTTTTAAGAAATTGCCACAGCCACCCCAAACTTCAGCCACCACCCTGATCAGTCAGCAGTCATCAACATCGAGGATCCTCTGCCAGCAAAAAGGTTACAACTCACTGAAGGCTCAGATGATCATTAGCATTTTTAGCAATAAATTGTATTTAATTAAGATATGTAGTGTTTTAGACATGTTATTGCACACTTAATAGACTACAGTAGTGTAAACATAACTTTTACAGGTACTGGGGAACCAGAAAATCTGTTTGACTCACTTTATTGTGATACTCACTTTATTGTGGTAGTGTGAAACTGGACCTGCAACATCCCTGTGGTACGCCTATAAGGGAGATCATATGCCGTTTATCTTTCTGTACCTGGCCTGTTCACTTAACATAATGCCCTGCATGTTCATGTTCATCCATGTTGTAAAGTGGCAGAGTTTTCTTTTTTAAGGCTGAATACTATTCCCTTATATATATACATTCCCTTATATGTATACATACTCACATTTTATTTGAGCATTCAAGTTACCTTTTAAAAATATATTTCTAATATTGCATTGTAAGTGAATGTTGGTATACCAGTCCTTTGCAATTTATTGAGGTTTTCTTTATAGCTTAGTCAGTTTTCAGAGTTAATATTTCACTACTTATTGTATTCAATATTCTATATATGTTCTATACATCTAAAAGTTAATTATGCTATTTAAATCTTTTTATCTTTACTGACTTTTTTTATCTGCTGAAGCTATCAATTACTAGGAGAGTTGTATTGCAGTTTGTCCCTCTGGTGATGGATTTGTTTATTTCTCTTAATTCCATATGTGACATAATAAGAAATATATATTTGGTCACTGCCCTCAGTTTCTGACATAGAGCTCCTAAAATGCTTGTAATTTCCTGAGTAATAGGGGTGCTTATCAATGTTTTTTCTTTCCCCTGTCTCTTCTTGCTGTCCCTTGCCTTTTTAAAATTATTATTATTTTTATGATAAAAGATTTTTTTTATTTCAACAGCTTTAGGAGTACAAGTGCTATTTTTGGCTACATGGATGAGTTGTAGAGTGGTGAAGTCTGGATTTAGTGTAACTGTCACCTGAATAGTGTGCATTGTACTCAGCAGGTATTTTTTCATCCCTCAGCCCCGTCCGAACCTCCCCTCTTCTGAGTCTCTAGTATCCATTATACCACTCTGTCTGCCTTTGCGTACCCATCTTGCTGTCTTTTGAATTGATAGTCTTTCTTCCCCACTCCAAGTCCCCTCTGCCTGTTCAGAGGTTGTTTGCTCTATGTCTATCTACTTCCTTAGTAGCTGCTCCTGCTATTTTAACAGGCATCCTTAAAAAAAAAAAAAAAATCTCTGTTTGAATATGTTACCACTCATGCTCCAAAATTTGAAGACATATCTCTCTGGCTTTTCTATTTTTCCTCCACAAATTACACGTGTTTCTTATAGTTTGAAACAATGTTTTCCTTTTCCCATCTATTATCAATATCTTCTCTCATTGTTACTTTCCTCCATTTTGAGGTTTTCATCTGCTATCATTTTTTTTTTTCTTTCTGCAGTACGTACTTTAGAATTTCCTTTGGGTCTTTCTCTCTTCTAATAGCAAACTCCATAGTAGACATCAGTGATATAGAGATAAGTAAGGCTCACTCCCATACAATATGTAATTGCAATGTAAACTGAGTACAAAATTAGAGGTTAGGACAAAGTGTTGAGAGCACAGAGAATAGAGACTAACTCTAGAAAGTGAAAAGAGCATCTCAGGAACAGTAAGTGTATACGGAATTGTGGAAGGCTATGAGTATATTCATGGAACATTCATCAGCTCAGTGGGCTGGAGCTTAGGCACGGGTTGGTGCCAGATGGAGCTAGAGAGGTGAATTAGCTAGATGGTGGTCTGTGAAGAGCCTTAAATGCCAAATTGAATGCAACAGGGAATTGGGAGAGGCTTTAGGCTGGGGAGTGGCATGATTAGATGCATTATTTAGAGGTAAACTGTGTGACTGCATGGAGAGCCATGAGCTGCAATAGTCACCTGAGAGGAAGCTGATTAACTAAAGCAAGGCAAAGCAAGGATAATGAAGAGAAGAAAAGAAATTTTAAAAGATATTCATGACGTAAAATCTTAACAGATTCAAAGCAGACAGCACTGGAGGATGTACTCCAGGGACTCTAATTTAGAGGACCAGCACGCTTGAAAGCACAGGAAGGAGTGCTCATGTTTGGGAGTGGAGGGAGGGTGGCATTAGAGAGAATGAGTTTAGTGTGTAGCATAAAACATTTTATGCGTCTTCAGGACAAATGGTGTGTTGGTTTTAGAAGAATTAATATTTGAGATATTAGGGGGGATATCTATGTGCTGAGAACTCTGCAACATTTTCTGATTATATTGGACTGTTGTGGTCATTACTATTTTTCTTTTACTTTCTGAATTGGAATACACATCTGGGTTTCAGGATGCAAAGGGTCTATTTTCCGCAATAAAGTGTAATTAAATAATAGTTGGAGTTCAGGTACATTTTAAGTCAGAAACTTGAAATGTAGTCCTGCCTTCACTGTGTTTTGCAAAATTATTGCTTCTAAGCACGGATTGCTCTTGACTGGTAGGACCTCTTGTTTTGGATCTGTTTTTTATCTTAGCACTGTTTTCAGGCTGACAAATGTGACCCAGATTGTCTAAGAGCATTTGTCAAGACAGGAGAGAAGGAAGACAGAGCAAGAGAAGAGGGGAGGGAAAAACATACTTCATTTAATTAAAAAAGTATTTGCAGGGCTTATGCCTCCTACCTGCTGTTTTTAGCTAGCAAGATCAGATTCTCCCCTGGAGATTGCCTCCTGGCCTATAAGCCCAGACTAGGGCTTTCTTTTTGATGCGTGAGTCATCACAGTATTTCAGTGACTTATTATTCACTCACATGTAATAACTGCAGTGGGCACTACTGAGAATTGAGGGGAGCTTCTTCCCACCAGGGTGTGAAGTAGTTTTGACAGCAGGTGTGGTGTGTCAGTCTGAAACCTGAACGGGGCATCACCTTTTACCTGGTGCCATCACAGAGGTCTCCAGATTTGGGTAGGAAGAGGATCCCATCACATCCAGGCGTCTCTTGACAGAGGAAAGCGAGCTGGTCAGGGAGTTTTGAAAACAAAAAATGGACTGTAAAATCTTTTATTTGGAGAGCTGTGCTCTGGCAGCATCCTGATCTGAAATAATTCCTAGCCTTTTATGTGGTTGGTGGTGGCTGATCCATGGAATCCTGCTGTGTCGCTCAGCTGCTGTTAAAATATTGGATCAAAGAAATGACTCAGGAGGAAAAGTGTCAAGTAAAAGTTAATCATTTGATCCTTGCTGAAAGATAGAATTTGAGTTGTTAAATTGCAGAGTTAGTCCTGGAGTTGTTGTTGTTGTTGTTGTTGTTAGAAATTAGTTTTGATAAGAAGTTGTGTTCCTACATCTGCATAGAGACAGTGTTTATCACTAGCACCTGTCTCTGGTTGGCATCAGTAAGGCAGAAAGTGAGAAGTGGTGACATATGTGAACGTGTGAACAATGCTAGGCATTGTACCTAAATTATCTCATTTAATCTATTGTGCAATAAAGGAAACTCAGAGATGCTCAGAGACTAAAGATACCATCCGAGGTCACTGGGCAGCCACATGGCAACTACAGTTCAAACCCAGTGTAATTGTTGGCAAAATCTGTACCTCACTGCCATCAGTCATCTTTCAGTATTTTTTAAAATTTGAAAGACCAGATGTGGTTTCCATGATGAATTAGTTTCATCCAGGTGTTTTCCCTTGATAGAAACGCCATCCTTTCACACCTGCCCCAGATTCCCAGACTTCTATTCCCAGATGCTATCTTCAAGTAACAAAGGAAGGAAAACATCTGAAGGGGCTCACTCCACAGTGCAGCAGCCAGTCCTACTTCATTCTTTGCTTTGAACTGTTTCTTGACTGCTCGTTAGACCATTTGTCAGATATGTTTTTAAACTATTACAGTTTCTGGCTGTCCTTGTCACAAAGATAGATTACACAAGGTTCTGAGCAGCAAAGATGTCAGCTGTACAAATATAAGGATTTGGTCCTTGTTTTTCCTAGTGGTATAAAATTGACTAAAGGCCTAGGATGGGCCAAATGTCAAGCTGTCAGGAAAGGCAGGAACATATAATGGTTGTCTTGGGAGCAGGTTTCCTTGGTGCCCACCCAAAGTGGCTTCCTGCGTTCTACAAAGCTTAGGGGAAAACAGCATTTAATTTACATGGAGTGTTCGTTGTCTCCAAGAGAACTTAAAATCACTTGCTTGGACAAGCAGAATTTACAATAAGAGGGCTTGAGAACATGAATGGATAGCCTTTTGTTATGGAAACAAGTTGTGTTGTACAGATGAAAATGTTAATAGTTTTGGATGGCAATTGGAACTGGAGCTTATATCTATGTATGGTTGTTTTCCCTGGGACTTGTAGATACCCAACCAAAAGAGTAGAGTATTTTTAGCCAGGTTGTTACCCACAAAGAAAATAAAATGAAGATCTAGAACTAGGAATCTGGAGTTGAGAAAAAGAGGAACAGAAAGTGAGAGGATCAGTTACAAGCAAGGACCATTTACAGAACAGGTGTGACTCATTCTCCAAGGTAGAGTTTATCACCTTACCCCACAAGGAATGACTTTCTGGAGAAGCCCTATTAGTCTCTTCCTTTATAAGACTTCACAGGAGAAAAAGGAATAAAAAGGAAGACAGACTATCAGGCTTGTCCAACCCAGGGCCTGTGGGCTGCATGCAGCAGCCCAGGACGGCTTTGAATGTGGCCCAACACAAATCCATAAACTTTCTTAAAACATTATGAGATTTTTTGTGTGTGATTTTTTTTTCTAAGCTCATCAGCTATTGTTAGCATATTTTATGTGTGGCCCAAGATAATTCGTCGTATTCCCTGTGGCCCAGGGAAGTCAAAAGATTGGACATCCCAGCCAAAGACTGAAGAAGTTTATGTATATTTGTATATTCGGGTAAGTTCTAACTTACCTGACCAATTCTTGTTTGTTAATTTTATGCCACCTTTTTGTAGTTAAGTGGATTTTGGCATAGTTGTAGGGGCCATATGTACTAACCTCTGTTGATTTTCTTTGTTTTTTTTTTTTTTCTTTTTTTTTTTACTTTAAGTTCTGGGGTACATGTGTATCACGTGCAGGTTTGTTACATAGGTATACACGTGCTGTGGTGGTTTGCTGCACCCATCAACCCATCATCTACATTAGGGATTTCTCCTAATGCTATCCCTCCCCTAACCCCCCACCCCTCAACAGGCCCCAGTGTGTGATGTTCCCCTCCCTGTGTCCAAATGTTCTCATTGTTCAACTCCTACTTGTAAGTGAGAACATGCAGTGTTTGGTTTTCTGTTCTTGTGTTAGTTTGCTGAGAATGATGGTTTCCAGCTTCATGTCCCTGCAAAGGACATGAACTCATCCTTTTTAATGGCTGCGTAGTATTCCATGGTATGTATGTGCCACATTTTCTTTATCCAGTCTATCATTGATGGGCATTTGGGTTGGTCCCAAGTCTTTGCTATTGTGAACAGTGCAGCAGTAAACACACTGTGTGCATGTGTCTTTATAGTAGGATAATTTATAATCCTTTGGGTATATACCCAGCAGTGGGATTGCTGGGTCAATCTATCTATCTGAGAAAGGGCTAATATCCAGAATCTACAAAGAACTTAAACAAATTTACAAGAAAACAAAAACTTCTGTTGATTTTCTACTAACTTTTTAGAAACTCACATTCTTAAAGTGTTCAGAGGCCTTGTGTTTCTCATCTGTGTAATAAAGGAGGTGATATAGATGACCCATAGTGTATGATTTGTGACGCCAGAAAATAGTTAGAAGTGAATTCAGTTATCAGTTAATGTAGTAGACACCCAATGACTAGGGGAAAATCAGCCAAGGACAGGTAGTTCTCTAGAGCCCTGTCTGGTCTTTCCTGTGCACATACAGCTTTAAGCACTTGCACAGCCTTGTTTACCTTTAGAGATAAGGGGATCTTTAAAAGGTTATCTTTAGTTGTTTCCTTCCCTGGATTTTCTTATTATATTTCTGACTGCTCTGCCATTTTGTGTTTGCTTGTTCCAACCAGTATCCAAACCTAGGCTAGCCTTGATGTTAGGCTGTCCTTATTGTTTGCCACTGTGACATCTCTTATTTCTGATAGTATCGTGGGCGCTGTTTTCCATGTCCCGTTCCAAATATAGTCAGCCCCCTCCCGCAGGGCAGTGGAGCTGCCAGCCCACATAGTCTTCCTCATCTGCTGAGGCCGGGGTAGGACTTTCAGGTAATGGAGCTAAGGTGTGAGGGGGAAGAGGATAGGAGCAGTCCCTGGGGAAGATGTCACAGATACCACTGTTGTTACTAAGATTCAGTAGGTTTTCTTGATAAATCCTTTTCAATTTGTTATATGCCATTGGTCAGTTTTTAGAATCTTAATTTGATTGTTTTTGACAGCTGTGCCCAGTTTTATCATTGCCCTTTGGGGAAAAGATTTACCGAGCTCCTCACTCAGCCATTCCAGAAATCCCACCCCTTCTTCATATATTTATAAGTTTTCTTTAAAACTTATTTTACAATTCTGACTTCAGATTAGCGCATGGACATTATAGTTGTAAACATCTTGAGTCTCTTCAGTTATCTCCTACGAGTCCTGCAGGTGCAATTTACCATAACTTGGCCCTAAACCATACTGATTTAATGAACACAGTTAGCTATGTATATTCCCTGATGATCTGTCGGTAATTTGAAAGCTGATATCAGCAGACATTATCCTGAATGGTAGAGTTGTGAAGAATTGTGTCCTGTGAATTTTGCAATTCGGAGGACAGATTGATTAGAAAGAAGATATTCTGCTGGATAATTCTGTACTTCAACAAATCTGGCAAATTTATAAAATCTTTTTTTGAGAAAAAGTCTAGGCAGGATACAGTTGTGGTAAAGAGTCTTTCAAAAGCATCCTCACAAAACAGAAATTAAGTACCAAATTGGTTGCTGTGATCTCAAAGTAGTCATTTATTCCCTTCTATTTTCTGTACTCCATGAGAAGTCTTAAGCCTTAATCACATTTGAGTGATAGAAACATATCACAGTACCAGAAGACAGAAATTTAAATGAAGTCTGGCTCTAAGAATGGGATAGAAACTAGTCATAATTCTAATAAAAAGTTATTTTATTTTCTAATTTTTAATAATTATATATTGTGATTTAAAAAATTTTAAAATATGTGCACATGCCCCTGTCCTTGAAATTTTATGTATGCCAATCATGGGCTCCATTTCAGCAGTGAAATGGCTGTGCCTGCCACAGTAGACTGGGGGAAAGGTACTGACTATAGGGGTTCACTCCAAAAGGATCCAGCCTACCAAATCATAGTAATGTTGCTCATATCTTTTGTGAATCTAAATTATTTAAAATAAAGGTTAAAATCATACCATTTAAGGGGTAAAGTTAATATCCAGGAGATCCTTGAGGCCAAATAGTCTCAACCTCTTTTGGGCACAGATCTCTGTAATGATTAGGTCGTTTCCAGAGCTGTGGGGCCAGCAGGGCCATTGTGGTTGAAGCAGGCCCACAGCTGATGCCTTGGATACTGAGAGCAAGACTCATCTCCAGGTCAGTGAAGCTTGCTGAGAGCCAGAGTTAAAGGATGAGGGCCTGAACTATAGGGCTGTACTAGAACTCATTTGGGAACCTAAACCTAAACCTCATTCCCAGGGATGAGGCAGGTGTGGCAGGATTGGCAAAAGAAAACTGCAAGGAGGTAGGCAGGTGGCTGTGCAGGAGTCCACTTTAGTTACCTTAGATATACCTGGGCAAGAGCAGCAAAAGTAACCTCAGACCCTACCTGTCCATGGGATGGGCTGTATTAATATTCAGATAAGTAAGGTGGGATGAGCCTGCTGGTAAAAGGCTTTCAGAGCATGCAACTGGATGAGGTGTAAGCCAGGGACTGACCTGTGTGGTCTACCCTGTGCCAAAGATATGTCATTGTCTGTATTTATAATGACAATTGAACAATCCCTGCTGCTGGCACAAATACCACAAGGCCCAAACAATATAAAGGCAAAATATCCCCTTTTATTTTCATCATTATCATTATTGCTATTATTAAAAAGAAAGGACTTTGGGCTAATGGGCATGATGCTGGAATGAAAGTTGAAATTTAGTGCTTGACCCATTAAGACATTACAGAAAAAAAATCATATAATTGGAATGAATCTCATTTTCCCACTGTCCTTGGTATTATTGGACAGGATTTCTCAACCCTAATACAATGAACATTTTGGACCAGATAATTCTTTGTTATGGGGAAAAGAGGGGCAGGCTGTCCTGTGTGTTGAATGTTTGGGAACATCTCTAGTCTTGACCCACCAGATCTCAGTAGCACTCCCCTTCCCCATCATGACAACCAAAAATGTCCCTAGACATTGTCATATATATTCTGGGGGGCAAAATTGTCCCAAGTTAAGAACCACTGCTGAAAAGATACAAAAGAAGCCTGTGTAAGATATGGCTTTGTCTTTAAGGAATTCGCAAACCTATTAGGTGAACACACCTAATATAATATAATTCATATACATGGATAATGTGGTAAAAGTTAAAATTTGGAACAGTGAATTTTTCAACTTACACGTAAAAAGAGTTAAAAGCAGAATATGAGACTAGCTACTGTCAGGAAGGGTGCTGAGGAGCCAGGGATAGAAACAGCATTTAAGGATGGACAGCATTCAACATATTTAGAGGAGATAAGGAGGGCAGCTCAGCTAGAGGAACAAGAGCAAGTGTTTGTCAAGGTCCATGAGAACATTCCCTGCTCAAGGTGGACGTGTGTGCTGGGAAGCAGAGGCAGGAGGCTGCACCAGGCTGCTGCTGTCCTGGAGCACAGTTCCACACTCCACATGCCCCTGTTCCCTAAAACATTACATCCCAGGCATAAAGTTAGGCCTTACAAGTATTGGTGATTCTACTTTTCTCCTCTCCCCGTGTGATTAAGTGTGATAATAAAATACCTGCTAATACTTTAACTCACAATCTGTGCCCCCTCATTAGGGATTCTATTTGATAAGGTTGTTAGTGTAGTAGAATTATAACTAACACTTACTAAGTTCTCACTATGTTCCAAGCAGTGTTCTAAATGCTTTACATGTCTTAATTATTTTCCCAACAGCTCTCGTTATAGTATGTTGTCATTTTCTCAGTTTTTAGAATGAGGAAACTGAGGTGTGAAGAGGTTATACCTTGAGTGTGCCCAAGATTATGCACCTAATAAGTGGCATAAACAGCATTTGAATCCAGATGATCTGGCTCCAGTGTACTTTTAACCCATATTATACCCCCTCTCTATCCATGCTGATAAAATTGTGTATGTGACATAGATAGCAAAAAAACTACATAGAAAAAAGAAACAAGTGTATGGTGCTGAAGGAATTACTGGTTCATACCCACAGCTCTGGCCTCTGAAAAATCCAAAACTGTCCTTGAGGCATGGGCTTATCTTCAGGGAGTTTACATTCCAGGGGTGAATTGAAAAGAAGCTCTGGGTTTGGAATTAATATCACATAAATTACTTGGATATATTCAGTATTAGGAATATTGCTGTACCTAATCTGAATCTTTTAAAATGGGAATGCTTGGATCTATCTTATTTCCAGATTTCATAGATTAATGTATTCAATTCATACTCCCCAGAATATTAAAGTATAGTGCATTCATCTGGAGCTGTTTAAAAAAGAAAAAAAAAAAAGAGTGCCTTATGTTTATATAGGTCATTTTCAATTGCATCATTTAATTTTATCCTCATAACAGCTCCAGAAGCAAAACTGCTTATGAGGCATAAGAGTTTGCATTAATCTTTTCATTCCTTTACCTTTTATTATTGCCTTGTATGGCAAAAAGGTAGCATAATTCTGTTTTACAGATGAGGAAACAGAGGTACAGAGAGATGAAGCCAATTACCCAAGAAAGCAGAAACAGATTTAGGTGTGTAATTCTCCTAAGTCCCCTGGATAGATCCTAAATCTGCTGCACTGAAATGAACTGCAGGGGAGGCCAGACAGCCAATATGGTTTCTTCCTGCACAAAGACTCCATGCTCAGCCTTGACCAGTCTGGTGTCTTGCCAGCCCCATCACATGCCCTTCTCTGCTTTCACTCATAGTACTTCCCTGACCTGCATTGCTTCCTCTCTTCTCTGATACTCTAAGTTATGAACATTCTACAAGGGAAAGGAAGGCTCACTTTAAAAAATTTTTTTTTGCTTTAAGTTCTGGGGTACATGTGCAGAATGTGCAGATTTGTTACATAGGTATACACATGCCATGGTGGTTTGCTGCACCCATCAACTTGTCGTCTACATTAGGTATTTCTCCTAATGCTTTCTCTCCCCTAGCTCCCCACACCCTGACAGGCCCCAATGTGTGATGTTCCCCTCGCTGTGTCCATGTGTTCTCACTGTTCAACTTCCACTTATAAGAACATGCGGTGTTTGATTTTCTGTTGCTGTGTTAGTTTGCTGAGAATGATGGTTTCCAGCTTCATCCATGTCCCTGCAAAGGACATGAACTCATCCTTTTTAATGGCTGCATAGTATTCCATGGTGTATATGTGCCACATTTTCTTAATCCAGTCTATCATTGATGGGCATTTGGGTTGGTTCCAAGTCTTTCCTATCGTGAATAGTGCCACAATAAACATACGTGTGCATGTGTCTTTATAGTAGAATGATTTATAATCCTTTGGGTATGTACCCAGTAATGGGATTACTGGGTCAAGTAGTATTTCTAGTTCTAGATCCTTGAGGAATTGCCATACTGTCTTCCACAATGGTTGAACAAATTTACACTCCTACCAACAGTGTAAAAGTGTTCCTGTTTCTCCACATCCTCTCCAGCATCTGTTGTTTCCTGACTTTTTAATGATTGCCATTCTAACTGGTGTGAGATGGTATCTCATTGTGGTTTTGATTTGCATTTCCCTAATGAACAGTGATGAAGAGCTTTTTTTCATGTTTGTGGGCTGCAAAAATGTCTTCTTTTGAGAAGTGTCTGTTCATATCCTTCACCCACTTTTTGATGGGATTGTTTGTTTTTTCCCTGTAAATTTGTTTAAGTTCCTTGTAGATTCTGAATACTAGCCTTTTGTCAGATGGATAGATTGCAAAGTTTTTCTCCCATTCTGTAGGTTGCCTGTTCACTCTGATGATAGTTTCTTTTGCTGTGCAGAAGCTCTTTAGTTTAATTAGATCCCATTTGTCAATGTTGGCTTTTGTTGCCATTGCTTTTGGTGTTTTAGTCACGAATTCTTTGCCCATGCCCATGTCCTGAATGGTATTGCCTAGGTTTTCTTCTAAGGTTTTTATGGTTTTAGGTCTTTCATTTAAGTCTTTAATCCATCTTGAATTAATTTTTGTATAACGTGTAAAGAAGGGGTCCAGTTTCAGTTTTCTGCATATCACTAGCCAGTTTCCCCAGCACCATTTATTAAATAGGAAATACTTTCCCCATTTCTTGTTTTTGTCAGGTTTGTCAAAGATCAGATGGTTGTAGATGGTGTGGTGTTATTTCTGAGGCCTCTGTTCTATTCCATTGGTCTATATCTCTTTTGGTACCAGTACAATGCTGTTTTGGTTACTGTAGCCTTGTAGTATAGTTTGTAGTCAGGTAGCATGATGCCTCCAGCTTTATTCTTTTTGCTTAGGATTATCTTGTCCATATGGGCTCTGTTTTGGTTCCATATGAAATTTAAAGTAGTTTTTTTTCTAATTCTGTGAAGAAAGTCAATGGAAGCTTGATGGGGATAGCATTGAATCTATAAATTACTTTGGGCAGCATGGCCATTTTCATGATATTGATTCTTCCTATCCGTGAGCATGGAATGTTTTTCCATTTGTTTGTGTCCTCTCTTATTTCCCTGAGCAGTAGTTTGTAGTTCTCCTTGAAGAGGTCCTTCACATCCCTTGTTAGTTGTATTCCTAGGTATTTTTATTCTCTTTGTAGCAATTGTGAATAGGAGTTCACTCATGATTTGGCTCTCTGTCTGTTATTGGTGTATAGGAATGCTTGTGATTTTTGCACACTGATTTTGTACCTTGAGACTTTGCTGAAGTTGCTTATCAGCTTAAGGAGATTTTGGGCTGAGACGATGGGGCTTTTTAAATAGACAGTCATGTCATCTGCAAACAGAGACAGCTTGACTTCTTCTCTTCCTATTTGAACACACTTTATTTCTTTCTCTTGCCTGATTGCCCTGGCCAGAACTTCCAATACTATGTTGAATAGGAGTGGTGAGAGAGGGCATCCTTGTCTTGTGCTGGTTTTCAAAGGGAATGCTTCCAGCTTTGGCCCATTCAGTATGATACTGGCTGTGGGTTTGTCATAAATAGCTCTTATTATTTTGAGATACGTTCCATCAATACCTAGTTTATTGAGAGTTTTTAGCATGAAGGGATGTTGAGTTTTATTGAAGGCATTTTCTGCATCTATTGAGATAATCATGTGGTTTTTGTCGTTGGTTCTCTTTATGTGACGGATTATGTTTATTGATTTACGTATGTTGAACCAGCCTTGCATCCCCAGGATGAAGCTGATTTGATCGTGGTGGATGAGCCATTTGATGTACTGCTGGATTAGATTTGCAAGTATTTTATTGAGAATTTTCGCATCAGTGTTCATCAGGGGTATTGGCCTGAAGTTTTCTTTTTTTGTTTTGTCTCCAACAGGTTTTGGTATCAGCATGATGCTGGACTCATGAGTTAGGGAGGAGTCCTTCTTTTTCTATTGTTTGGGAAAGTTTCAGAAGGAATGGTACCAGCTCCTCTTTGTACCTCTGGTAGAATTCGGCTATGAATCTGTCTGGTCATGGGCTTTTTTTAGTTGGTAGGCTATTAATTACTGCTTCAATTTCAGAACTTGTTATTCGTCTATTCAGGGATTCGACTTCTTCCTGATTTAGTTTTGGTAGGGTGCATGTGTCCAGGAATTTATCCATTTCTTCTAGATTTTCTAGTTTATTTGCATAGAGGTGTTTATAGTATTTTCTGATGGTAGTTTGCATTTCTGTGGGATCAGTGTTGATATCCCTTTTAGCATGTTTTAATGTGTCTATTTGATTCTTCTCTCTTTTCTTCTTTATTAATCTGGCTAGTGGTCTATCTATTTTGTTAATCTTTTGAAAAAACTAGCTTCTGGATTCACTGATTTTTTGAAGGGTTTTTCATGTCTCCATCTCCTTCGGTTCTGCTCTGATCTTAGTTATTTCTTGTCTTCTGGTAGCTTTTGAATTCGTTTGCTCTTGCTTCTCTAATTCTTTTAATTGTGATATTAGGGTGTCGACTGTAGATCTTTCTTGCTTTCTCCTATGGGCATTTAATACTATACATTTTCCTCTAAACACTGCTTTAGCTGTGTCCCAGAGATTCTGGTATGTTGTGTCTTTGTTCTTATAGGTTTCAAAGGATTTATTTATTTCTGCCTTAATTTTGTTATTTACTCAGTAGTCATTCAGGAGCAGGTTTTCAGTTTCCATGTAGTTGTGTGGGTCTGAGTGAGTTTCTTAATCCTGAGTTCTAATTTGATTGCACTGTGGTCTGAGAGACTGTTATGATTTTTGTTCTTTTGCGTTTGCTTATGTGTTCCCTTTTCTCTGAAACCTCTCCAGCATCTGTTATTTTTTGACTTTTTTAACAAAAGCCATTCTGACTGGTGTGAGATGGTATCTCATTGTGGTTTTGATTTGTGTTTCTCTAATGATTAGTAATGTTGAGCATTTGTCCATATACTTCTTGGCCACATACATGTTTTCTTTTGAAAAATGTCTATTCATGTCCTTTGCCCACTTTTTCATGGGGTTGTTTTTTGCTTGTAGCAAAAATATTGGCAACTTTCTTAATCTCTCTGGAGCCTCAGTTTTCTCACCTGTAAAACATAGTCAGTACAATCTACTACCTACTGCTGAGAAGATTTTATTTAAAGAAACTCAATGACCACATCAGTATTTTCCCCTCTCAGTCTGGCCTAAGACATAACTGCTTTGAGAAATCTTTTCTTTCCTTAAAATCTTTCTCTGATTAAAAACTCCCCTTCTCTGAATGCTGTGACAAATCCTATATAAATCCTATGGTACCGGATTAAAGTTAGAAATATCAGTATGAACTCCTGTTTATTATAATGCATATTTGGATAGCTAGCTACAGAAATACAGATATCTCTGTATACCTGCATTAATATACATACAAATATTTTCTAGCTGTATCCATGAGGAGCAATGAACATACCTAGTACCCAGATTTTGGTTTCTAAATATCATTTCCTGATAAAATAGCCCAGGGCTTCTTGGAGAAATGGCTGATTCTAAGACTGGGAGAGGAAAATACAAGAGGAACTGAGAGCATCTTTTGGTGCCAGAAAGTAAGGAAATGCTCAAGAATAAAAAAGTACACTAAAAGGACACAGAAGCCAATCTGAAAGAACCTCTAATGGCCAAAGGTAGGCAAATAAAATAGCTGCTTTTCTTGGGGCAGTTGGAAAATGTGCAGAATAACTGAGGAGCCAGAGAGTCTGATTTTGTTGTGGTAGTATTGCACTTTCATTTCTAGGAGCATTGACTAATAATAATAATAAATCTTCCATGAGGATATGGACTGCTTACATCGTATCATTATGCTTTCAGTTAGGTGATGCTAACACTGGAAGAAGTCCAAGATTTCACTGAAAAGTCTTCTATGTGTCCAGAATATAAATCCGTATTAACAGGGCTTCATCATGATATTTCTTAAATTATGTTCTTGATAGCAGTCATTCAAGAGAGCCTCTCAGCTTTTAAATGTGCCAGTAAGGTTAAAAAAGAAAATCCAAACATTGGTCAGGTATGGTGGCGCATATCTGTAATCCCAACACTTTGGGAGGCTGAGGTGGGAGGATCACTGGAGCCCAGGAGTTTGTGACCAGCCTAGGCAACATAGTGAGACCCCCTCTCTACAAAAAATAAATAAAATTAGTCAGGCGTGGTGATGCGTGCCTGTGGTCCCAGCTACTCAGGAGGCTGAGGTTGGGGGACCACTTGACCCTGGGAGGCTGAGGCTGCAGTGAGCCAAAATTATGCCACTGCACTCCAGCCTGAGTGACAGAGGGAGACCCTGTCTCAAACAAAACAAAACAAAAACAACAAGAAAACACAAATATTTAACCTAGCTTATATAATAAGAGAAGAAAACACCTATATCAGTCAAGTTGGACTTCACTACCTGATACTGCTACATAGAAGAATGACCAATAGGAGCTTACGTTTTAGGCCTTACTCAGTTGACTCAGCACCCCACAGACCCTCAGATGAAACAGTTCACCTTTCTTGTCTCCCCGCATCAGCTTTCCTGAAAAATAATGGACAAGTAAAAAATGTATGCATTTAAGGTGTACACTGTAATGTTTCAAAACGTGGATACATTGTGAAGTGATTACCAAATCAAGCAAATTAACATCCATCACCTCATATGCTCACCATTTCTTTAATGTATGGTGAGAACACTAAAGATCTCTTAGCAAATTTTAAGTATACAATACATTATAATTAACTATAGTTACTATGCTATATATTTGATCACCAGAACCCATCTTATAACTGAAAGTTTGTATCCTTTGATCCAAATCCCCACATTTTTCCCAGCCACTGACAACCACCATTCTACTCTGTTTCTATGAGTTCAACTGCTTTAGACTCCACATGTAAGTGAGATCATACAGTATTTTTCTTTCTGCACTGGCTTATTTCACTTAACATAACGTCCTCTAGGTTCATCTATGTTTCTGCAAATGGCAGGATTTTCTTCTTTTTTAAGGCTGAATGGTATTCCCTTATGTATACGTACCAGATACACATACATAAGGGAATATATATATGTATCTGGCACATATACATAAGGGAATACTATTTTTTACTCATTCATGTATATGTACCAGATACATATAAATAAGGGAATATATATATGCATCTGGTACATATACATAAGGGAATGCTATTTTTTACTCATTCATCTCTCAGTGGACACTTAGGTTTTCATATCTTGGCTATTATAAATAGTGCTGCAATAAACATGGGAGTGCACATATCTCTTTGACATACTGATTTCAGTTCTTTTGGATATATACCCAGAAGTGGGAGTGCAGGATCATATGGTAGCTCTATTAGTTTTTTGAGGGAATAGCCATACTGTTTTCCACAGTGATTGTACCAATTTACAATCCCAACAACAGCGTACAAGGGTTCCCTTTTCTCCACACCATCATCATCACTTGTTATCTTTTGACTTTTTGACAATAGCCTTTCTAACAGATATGAAGTGATATTTGATTATGGTTTTGGTTTGCATTTCTATGATGATTAGTGATGTTGAGTACCTTTTCACATACTTTTGGACATTTGTTTGTCTTCCTTGGAAAAATATCTACTCAGGTACTTTGCCCATTTAAAAAAATCAGGTTATTTGGTTTTTGTTTTTGTTTTTTGTTTTTGCAACTGAGTTGTTTGAATTTCTTATATATTTTGGATATTAGTCACCTATTAGATATATGATATAAGATGAAATAGCAAATATTTTCTCCCATTCTCTAAGTTGCCTTTCCATTTGTTGATTGTTTCCCTTGCTATGCAGAAGCCTTTTAGTTTGATGTAGCCCCATTTGATATTTTTTCTTTTGTTGCCTGTGCTTTTGAAGTCAGTCATAAACTTGTAGTTAACCTTTTTTAAACATGTATTTATCTACTTGAATAGTAAGAAGAATTAGAGAATTAGAGTGTGTGATCCCCAGATCAAGAACATGATGGATAGCTTAGCTTAAAAAAAAAAAAGCCATTCTGTGGTTATAAAACATCTATAGAAGTTTCTAAACTGGGGTGAGATCAGAGATCTTACGAGAGAAGTAGTCTGATGGCACAGTGAACATCGATCCAACAAGTACAAGATGGCAGGAAGAGTAGGCCACAGTCAAGAACACTCCCACCTTCCTTTCCAAACACCTTTAATGCCTCCCCCCATACTTTTAAGGTAAACTCAGATACCTTCGTTTGGCTTATACAATATTTCCTGGTCAGTCCCCAGTTTACCTCCTTTGATCTCATTATCCCAATGTGAATATATCAGTCACGAGTTTCCATTTCTTTCTCTTGCCATGCCTTCTTTTCCTGGCCTGTGTACCTGCTGCCCACTCTTCCAAGAATCCTTTTTTATTCCTTTAGCTCCCCTATTTCACCACCATTTTTCCAGGATATCTTTTATGAACCCCATCTTGGTAAGGGGACCTTGCTAGGTGCTCCTTTAGCATTGATCCTTTCCTGACATTGGCACTTGACATGCTGCATTGTATTTGGCTGTTAATTTCTGTTACCCCCCTTAGGACTATAATCCTGAGGGAAGGGAACATGTTTGTTTTGTTGTATCCCTAGCCCCTAACCCAGTTTATGGCACCAAGATGCCCAACAAATACTTGTCAAATGAATGGACAAACTATGAATGAATGAACAACTGAGCAGTATTAAATCTGAGCTAGCTTACTGAGAAGACTTTCCGAAGTCCACTCCAAAGATCTTTAATGGCAAAACCATCATGGAAATCAAATTACAAGTCACCTTTGCTATGAAGCATAAATTTTCTTTGTAGAGCTATTTTATCTCTTATATTCTGAGAAGCCCTCTGAACAGTAAGAAGAGTCTAATAGAAACTCGAGGGGAAAATCATTGACATTAAACTAGGATTTTAATGCTAGAAATAAATAATAGTAACAAAGAGCCTATTGTAACAAACCAGGCTTAATGGTTTATAACCTAATTTAATGAATTATTTTATTGACAGATCTTTCTTTTGTGCTTATATTCAAATAGCAATAGAACCATTATATAGAGTTGCTAAATATTTTAATTGCAGATTGTCATTAAATTTGTGATATCTTGTCACTTTAAATTAAGTAGAGGCTTATTTGTTAAACATTTCACAGCATCTCCGTATCCTGAGTGCCTAAGAGAGCTGAGTAAGAGAATGGAGAGTTGAATGTCATGGTTGATGCCAACCAGAGTAGTCCATATGCTACTGTATGCATCTACAGTTGACCTGCACATATCGGGTGATAACGTATTTATTTGGTTGTCTGAGATTTCCGTTGACCAAAACAGCATCTGACTCAACTCCACAAGCGAGTTCATCATTTGAGTGCTTCCAAAATGCCAGTAGAACATTCACTTTAATCAGAATCTCAAGTCATACTTTAGATACAAAGGACAGAAGAAGGTATTTAACTCTTCATTCACAGTGCCTTTGAAGAATGGCATTGTTGCTAAGGAACAGCAATAGCATATTCTTCTGCAAACAATTGGTCTGCTGGGAATTCACATTACTGTTTCAACGGGCTCTCTTAAAAGGACGCAATATCTCTTTCTTCATTTGCCAGTGTAATGGCAACATATGCTGACTTCACTTCATCTATTTTGTTCAAGAGGTATCTCAGTTGAACCTTCATAAGGACAGAAGAGAAGCTAGATGGCACACTGCTCTCTGTTGTATAGTGATATGATTTTGGAAGGAAAGAATAAAAAGAGGAAATCCATCTTTATAGTTGTTTTAGAAATTGCCGTCATCTATTTGGGTTATGCCTTTGTCACAGGACCCTTGTATACCTCCCCTGGGTTACCAGGGTCATGATTTCTGTTTCACAGATAAGGCAATTCAAAGGCTTACTTTGGAGGAATGAGAATATAACTCTTAGAGCCTGGAGAACATGGAAACTTGCTGGAATTTCCAGACCCCTATTACCTGGAAAAACATGTTTAAGCTGCTTTCTGAAATGCCCTTATCTAAGCCTTTTAAAAGAGAACCAATTTAAATTTTTTCACTTTTAAAGTGCTTTGGAACCCAGCAAGCATTTCTGCCAGCTCTTAAAATTCATTCAGTGTAGCAGTTAAGGGTGACTTAATTAAAAAACAACTGACAATATCATTAAGCTGGTGAGCAAAATAGAACTAATTTCAGACTGGAGTCCTACCTCTGGGCTGCAAAGAGCTTTGATTCAATATTTGGGCCTGTTTCATTTTGTACTCAGGCCACAATTTAACAATGATGGGGGTTGGTTGTGTTCTCTGTGCTTAAATAGATGGATTTTCAGAGGAAATGAACACTAACCAAAGAAAATCAACTTGGATTTGTGCAGAATCAAGTAGACCATTGTGTCAAACACTATTCTAAATAAGATGTTCTGCCGGGCGCGGTGGTTCACGCCTGTAATCCCAGCACTTTGGGAGGCCGAGGCGGGCGGTCACGAGGTGAGGAGATCGAGACCATCCTGGCGAACATGGTGAAACCCCATCTGTACTAAAAATACAAAAAATTAGCTGGGCGTGGTGGAGGCACCTGTAGTCCCAGCTACTCGGGAGGCTGAGGCAGGAGAATGGCGGGAACCCGGGAGGCGGAGCTTGCAGTGAGCGGAGATAGCGCCACTGCCCTCCAGTCTGGGTAGCAGAGCGAGACTCCGTCTCAAAAAAAAAAAAAAAAAACAAACAAACAAACAAAAAAAAGATGTTCCTTCTATACATAAAATTACATGAGGCTACCAGTCAGGAAACTCAGATTTCATCTTGGCTTCCTCATAAACTGTTTGATTCCAGGCAAATGCCCTAAATTTCTTTGGAGCAAGTAGACCCTAAAGCCCCTTCCAGCCCTAAAATTTCTTTATATGTTAATATCTGAGTTCAGTTGGCTCAAGTGGAAGCATTTGGCAAAATTCAAAGGAAAGTAATAGCTATAACATTTAGTGAGTGCTTACCATGTATTAGACATTTTCTGTGTCTTATGCATTCTCGTTTAATCCCCACAACACCCCTATGAAATAAGTACTGTTATTATCCCACTTTTACAGTGAGGAAAGTGAGAAATTAAGTAGCATGCCCAGGTGAGTTTTAGTCTGTGGTTAGATTAAGACAGATCAGACAAGCTATCAGGAAACTGGTTTCACCATTATCACTTCTCCTTTTTATTCAGACTCTGGTGCTAATTAAGCACTTGGCTTTTGATCCTTCCAATCTTGCCCTGTGCAGGAGCACTGCATTTATTCCAGTGTTTTCAGAAAATTTCTGCCTTTGGGGAAATTATGGAAATGACTTAATGATGGAAAAATTATTTTTAGTGAATTCACAAAGAAGAACTTTCAGTGTCAAAACAAAGGCAAACAAGTCTGCAAATGGGCAGTGACTGTATGTAGTAAGAATGATGTGTTGTCTGTAGTGTGTGACGTGATTTGATGTGATGAAAAAGGGAAGCACATACATATATAGTCACACTTTACATGTACTTTACATGCACCATGTATTTACAAAAGCAAAAGTTTTGTATTTGCAAACAAAGGTGGTATATGAAGAACATCTCCAAATGGAGTAGTCTTAAGTTCTCCATAACAATAAAGTAGTAGACTTTTCTTTTCTTTTAAAAAAAAATATTTTAACTTTTATTTTAGGTTTGGAGGTACATGTGCAGGTTTGTTATATAAGTAAACTCATGACTAGGAGGTTTGGTATAGAGACTATTTCATCACCTGGGTACTTTTTTCCTGAACCTCTCCCCACTTCCACTTTCCTCTCAAGTAGGCCCTAGTGTCTGTTGTTCCCCTCCTTGTGTCTATGTGTTCTTATTATGTAGCTCCTGTTTATAAGTGAGAACACGTGGTATTTGGTTTTCCGATCTTGAGTTAGTTTGGTAAGGATAATGGCCTGCAGTTTCATCCGTGTTCGTGGAAAAGAAGTGATCTTATTCTTTTCTAAGGCTGCATAGTATTCCATGGTGTATATATACCACATTTCCTTTATCCAGTCTATTGTTGTTGGCTATCTAGGTTGATTCCATGTCTTTGCTATTGTGAGTAGTGCTGCAATAAACATAATGTGTGCATGTGTTTTTTAATGGTAGAATGTTTTGTATTCCTCTGGGTATATACCCAGTAGTGGAATTGCTGGGTTGAATGGTAGTTCTGTTTTTAGTTTTTTGAGGAATCACCACACTGTTTTCCACAGTGGCTGAACTAATTTATACTCCTGCTAGCAGTGTACAAGTGTTTCCTTTTCTTGGCAGCCTCGCCAGCATCTGTTATTGTTTGAGTTTTTAATAATAGCCATTCTGACTGATATGAGATGGTATCTCATTTTGATTTTGATTTGCATTTCTCTACTGATTAGTGATATTGAGCATTTCTTCATATGCTTGTTTGCCACATGTATATCTTCTTTTGAAAAGGGTCTGTTCATAACCTTTGCCTGCTTTTCAGTGGGGTTGTTTTTTGCTTGTACATTTGTTTAAGCAGATTCTGGATACTAGACCATTGTCTCATGTATAGTTTGCAGATATTTTCTCCCATTCTGTGGGTTGTCTGTTTACTCTGTTGATGGTTTCTTTTGCTGTGCAGAAGCTCTTTAGTTTAATTAGGTCCCATTTATCAATTTTTGCTTTTGCTGAAATTGCTTTTGGCATTTTTGTTAGGAAATCTTTGCCAGATCCTATATCCAAAATATTATTTCCTAGGTAATCTTACAGGGTTTTTATAGCTTTATGTTTCACATTTAGGTCTTTAATTCATCTTGAGTTGATTTTTTGTCTAATACGTAAGGTGAGGGTCCAGTTTCAATCTTGTTTTTATTTTTTCTTTTATTTATTTATTTATTTTTTCTTTTTGGTAGGGACAAAGTTTTGCTATGTTGCCCAGGCCTACACTTAATTTTTCTAGTTTACTTCTTTCTCCTGAGACACTCAAAGTACAGGCTTGGTGTTCAGAAAATAGTGATTCTGTAGGTGTTTTACAAATCAACCAAGACAAACTTAAAAATATTTGCCTTTTATGTCTCTGCAGTAACTGAGATACTATGGGGAATGCAAGGAATTATGTGACAATATATCTTCAGGAAGCACAGAATTTAGAGATAGAGTACATGTGTAGTATATATGAAGAGATGAGTAGCATCAGATAACATTTAATGAATAGTACAAATAACAAGTTAGAATGTACTTCAAATTGTGGGTGCAAAGATTTGTACCACAATAGCCTTTTAACTAGAATATTATAATATGGAATTCCAAAAGCTGTTTGACTTACTATTTATGTGATTTAAGCAAGTCACTTAATCTCTCTGAGGCTTGGCTATTTTTGTTTGTAAAATGGGATGTAGATAGAACCCAAACTACAAGGGTGGAGTAGAAATCAAATGAGGTAACAGATGAGAAAGAACAATGCAAGATTCTTACATAAGATTGTCATTTGTGATATACAGAAATATCCACCTCTGTGCCTTTTAAGCTTGTGGCAGAACTGTACTGCCTTGCCTCCTTTGTAGTTAGGTATGGCCATGTATCTTACTCTGGCCAATGAAATGTGGGCCCAAGTGGATATATGCCACTTCTAGGTGGAAGCTTTTAAGAGCCTGTGTGTGAATCACTGTTTTCCCCTTTTATTCTCTGCCACTGGGATTGTGGAAGCAATGTGAAACCTTAATGGACCTGGGGTCCCTTGAGTTGCCATGATGAGCAAAGCCCCCAGGTACCTGATGGTCATGTTAAAGTAATGAGATATTGGGGTTGTTACTGCAACACAATTTCCTAGAACAGTCTGGCTAGAATGTATACCAATCATTCTTAATATTACTTGAGTACCTGGATATCCAGGTTTTAGATATGTTATACATGTGTCTGCTGCATGTTAGATTTGTTAATATCTTTGCTACCGTTAACTCCAGTTTTCCAAAAAAGATGTTGGCCTCAATCCAGTCATGTCTTTTTCTCATCTTTTCTATTAAGTATTTAAGATATCTACAGACCAGTACTAGAACTGGGCTTTTCTGTCTACTTCTGTTTTTCAAAAGTTTTAATTGAAGGGAAAAGTTATTGGTCAAGACAAAGTTTCTGTGCAGATCATAACAATATTTGGAAAAGTGGTTGAATATAATTAAAGACAAGCTACCTTTATATATATGTGTGTGTGTGTGTGTGTGTGTGTGTGGGTATACATATATATAATATGTATATGTATTTAACAAATCTGTAGTTATTACCACAAAATTAAACCTAAGTCTTATAAGTTTGGGGAAAGTAAACTCTTGCTCAGATTTTAAGTTCTTACTCTCCTTGACACCCTTTGCTCACTTAGAGAAAATTGGACCCATTTTAGAACATGTGGCCATAAACTGGTGCTTGAGAGCCACGGAAGGAGAGGCATTCTGTTTAAGCATACTTTTAACAGGTTAAGGATATCAAGTTCTCTTGGAGGGTGCCTAAAACAGAGCTACTTTATATTAAACTCTTGTCTGCATTAAAGAACATAGTAAGCATTCAGTGTAACAGTTGCTAACTCTGATGATCCAAGCCGTCAGTTGTAATGAGGATTTACGTGTATCCTGTTGAATACAGGTCTCTCAGGGTGTGTGTGAGCCAGGGGAATGAGCTCCCCCGGTTCTGGATAACAATTAGCCCAGTGTGACCCTGTTGAAAGGCTGGTTAGTGCCAGCACTGCAGACTACAACATGGCCTTTTGAGTGCTTAGTCTCTTTAGACTGAACAGATTAACCCTTCTTTTTGGAGTAAAGCCTACATTGCCATATGCCAGGTACTAGACAAGTGGGTTATCTCCTTTAAGCCTCTTTTCAATCCTGTGAGTCCTGTTAACTCCTTTTTATATAACAGATTCAGACAGCAACAAACACAAAAAAACAGAGGTGGATTCTGCCCTCCATATTTATCTCTGTGGTGTCTCACGTATCTTAGAAACTGGTTAGATGGGCTGGGTGTGGTGGCTCACGCCTGTAATCCCAGCACTTTTGGAGTCCAAGGCAGGTGGGTCACGAGGTGAAAAAATCGAGACCATCCTGGCCAACATAGTGAAACCCCATCTCTACTAAAAATAGAAAAATTAGCTAGGCATGGTGGCATGCGCCTGTAGTCCCGGCTACTTGAGAGGTTGAGGCAGGAGAATCGCTTGATCTCGGGTGGCGGAGCTCACAGTGAGCCAAGAGCGCGCCACTGCACTCTAGCGTGGCGACAGAGCAAGACTCTGTCAAAAAAAAAAAAAGGAGAAATTGGTGTGAAATAGATTGACTTAAGGAAGCAAACCTTTTAGTTCTTTGACATCTTTGACATTTGTTTCATAGAAAACCAAAAAATGCCAGAGTCAAAGAGAAACTGCCCATCATTCTGCCATGCATGGTGAAATGTGATTGAACTTTGGCATGCAGTCCCCTTCCTGAGCCTAAGTTTGTGCAGTGTTTGTGGCCGAAGATGTGAAGGAGCACTGTCCATCTTCCAGCACTACTTGGAGAACCCAGTATCTCAAGGATGAGGGACAGGAGATTTAATTTAGTTAAATAGTCAGTCATGAGAGGAGCTATCACAAAGTTTAATGTCCATGGTTACTGTCTCCTTTGGCCTTTCCCACAGCTGGCTAATGTCATCCACCTGCCAATCAAGGTTTGTGAATAGGTGGCTAACACAGCAGAATAATAGCTCAGGCCGTATGTATGTTTAGCAGGCTGTAAAAATTCCCACCCTTTCCCATTCAGGGAAAGTGTCACAAGCTTGCTATATCTGTTGGTGAATGTGATGAATCACCCAGAGAAGGACAGCAATAATGCAGGCTTTCCATATAAAAATGGAGAACATTACATTCATTGTCTCCCCAGATCTTCACTCGTGACATCCATGGTTTCTGATAGATCATCCTCTATGATTCCCCACTGTTGTAAGGAAGTATGTGAGCTGCTCTGTGTGTCCCTTATCACACCAGTCGATATAATGAGTAGGAATTTATCACTATGATGTACTTCATGGTTTTCCACCTATAAACTAGTTTTTAGTCTAGTTTTGCTAATCTAGTTAGGTAAGTCTCCATGGCCCATTCCCCTGGAATTTAGCTATTTTAAAACATTAGTACATCTGTCATCTGTGTATTTCTCTTTCTTCTCTTTGGCTGCATTTATCCATGCTCTAAGTAGCTAACTTATTTTCCTCCGTTCACTCCAAAGGATCCACCCCTTTGATGACCTGATCTTTGAGGGCTCCTACACCTTACTCAGTGTCTTTCTGGTATAATTTTTTCCAGGAGCAGCACTACAGTTTTGCGTTCAGATTTAAGAAGCCCACTATGATGATGATAACCCGTACGTACCTCTAACTCTGGGCCAGGGACTGTTCCATATGTTCATGTTAACTTACTTCTCATAGCCCTGTGAGCGGATATTGTTGTTACCTGCATTTTTTAGATGAGGGAGCTGAGTCACAGAGACGTTAAATGACTTATGCAAGGTCACACAACTGTTAGTGGCAGATCTGGGACTTGAAGCCGGGCAGTGTGGCTCTAGGACCTCTCTCCTTTAACTGCTCCTCTGTGCCCATCCCATATCCCTTCATTCTGTTTTCATTTTCACTTTTTTTTTCTGAACTTTTCTTCAGAAACTATGTGAAATCTCTTTCTGTTTTGTCCTACTTTGTTTAAGAGAACCCAGCAAAGATGCAGAGAGAATGTAATGGCTTTGCTGCTGATGTCACTGCAAGTAAGAATCCATGTTGAGAAGCATGGGGAGAGGCCAGAATCAAACAGAACATGCTAGGTTCACAGTCACCTTCTTTGTTGACAGACGCCTTCTCTGTGGAGGGCTACAGGGTTTTCCTGTGGTGTGCTTAAGAGGAGACTGACTTTCTAGCCCGTCGGAGGCATAAGGCACCCTCCAGGTTAGGCGGGCTTCCTTTAGGGCTGCTGCTTCTCTTGTGGATCACTCAGACTCAGTTAAAGTCCTCAGAGCTGGGTCTAGAAAGCGGCGCTGGTGGGAGAAGAGGAACTGATGCTGCTCAGTGGAATCACATGAGGAACCAATAGCAATGTTTCCTTGGTTAGTGGGTCTGGGTGTGAGACTGTGAGAACATGTGTGTTCCCAGTCCTCAACATAGCCACACCTAAGGAGTTGGCCTTGGGTCTAAATAATGTTCTCTGTTCCTCTATCAGGAACCAGACAAGGCCTAAGTTCCACTCTGTGTTTGTGAAATCACTGAGTCCTAGGACTCATTCAGATTGAATGCTGCTTCTCTAGGTTTAGGTTAAATAAAGGTTAAATTTAGCCTTGGATGCTAGAGCCAGATTTATTGCAATAGGGCATAGCCAGGCTGGCCTGGCCACCTTGGGCTGCCACTTTCAAATGCTTTCCATTTACATAAAAATTGATGGAGCTTCTCCCAGGGTAGATCTAATCAGTTGGCAATTCCTTGCTGTCACTGCTAACCTGTCTGTGCCTTCAAACCTCTGTTGACTTTGAGGACCTATCTGCCTACTTTCTGCAAGTCACTTAGCCTAGCCATCCTGCTCCACTTCTTACGTATCTGGTAGCTGGATCAGTCCAGCATCACCTTTGGTGCCAAACTTTTGTCCTTGTGCAATTCTGTAGACTTCTTTGGGGGGTAGTTTAAGGATTTGATGCAAAGCATGATGTCTGACATTGATATTACACTGTCACCTGAGCTCCTGTAATGGCCTCCTAACTGGCCCTCCTGCTTACACACCCCTCCCCACAATCTCCAAAAGCAGTTTTCTGCCTATTGCCAACACAATCTTTTAAAAATGAACATTCCATCATATCAGTTTCTTACTTAAAATCCTCCAGTGACTTCTCAATTTTTGGCATATTGAATAAAACCCAAGCCTGCATAACCCCACATGATCTGGTCCCACCTCTACCTTAGGCACCATTTTGTACCAGGCCCTTTTGATTCAGCCATACCGAGCTTCTGTTTTCATACTTCAGGTACTTGCATTGGCCCTTGTGTACACACAGTTTCTGCTTCCTGGAATGCTTGTCCATTAATCTTACAGGGCTGGCCTCTTCATACCATCAGCTCTCATCTTAACATCCTCGAGAGGCATTCTTTCATCACTCAGTCTAAAGTAGCCACCCTGTCACTCTTTCTGCCTCTTGTATATTTGTCTATTGTCTCTCTACTCTCCTTAGAAAATAAGCTCCATGAGGCGGGAACCTTTCATGTCCTATTCTGTTGTATCTCCAATGCCTAGAATAGTGCCTGGAACATAGTAGGTAGGTGTTCAATTAATAGCTATTGAATGAATAAATGATATATGGTAAGTGCTCAATAAATGTTAGCTATTATTATTATGTTAGATAAAAACAAAAATGTGAAAATATAACTGGGGTTCCATTGAGTCCTGATTCTTTGCAGTGATATGTTCAAAGAAACGACTGTGTGGCAGAAAAATATGACTAAAAGCAACTAACATCTTTACTCATCCCCTCAAAAAAAAAAAAAATGCCCACAGTGAGAGGGTGTATTTTTCACCTATAACAGAACTTGCTGAAATCTTGTCTCGCCATTTCTGATACAGTATTCAACACACATGGCAGCTCTGCCAACTCTGTCTTTCTGTCTGTTTGCCAACCCCCAACCAAAGAGCTCCTCGAAAACCTGGCTAAGTGCCTTCAGGTGCTGTTGTTACCTCTTTTTTGGCCCCAGTTTCTAAATCAGCGTTCAGAAAAGGTTAGGAGTCACATTAGGCACATTGGAACCTAGAGTGAAGTTGCGGGTGGTGAAAGTGAGGTTGGGAATACTCAGGTTGATAGTTTTTTAACCTGCTAGGCATATAGCAAAAAAAAATAAAAATAAAAAGGGAAACTGATTAAAGATCTGAGTGTATTCTAAACTGAATAGTACTTAAGACTATCCTTAACAGCTGTACTTATGGAGCATTGAATCATAGATTTTTTTTTTCAGATATATAAAAGTTAGATCTCTTTAATCTTGGTTTCCTGCTACAAAGCTTTGAACCCAGAATAGAAGGAGATCTCTACTATCACAAAGCTTGTGCATTAAAACCATTTGTTTACTCTATAGGTCCTCCCTTGGAACCTTATTGACATGACATGCTCTATTATTTTGTTTGTAACTACTGTAGGTTAGAAACTGGACCTCAAAGGGAAGGGGAACTATTAGAGACAAGGAAAAGAACATGATACTAGTCAGCCTGAGTGAGCAGACCAAGATGAAAAATGATCTCACTACACAGTGATAACAGTGACCCTGATTCCTAAGGTGGGAGTCAGATTAAAGACAGGAGTATGTCCTGGTCACTTTTTATCTCTGAATTGTTTCTCCAGTAGCCGGTTCTGGCTTCCAGAGCCATCAGTGCCCTCTGTTCAGCCTTCTTCTGTCCAGCACACATTTGCAAGACAGACCTTTAAGATTAAAGGATGTGGCCGGGCGCGGTGGCTCAAGCCTGTAATCCCAGCACTTTGGGAGGCCGAGACGGGCGGATCACAAGGTCAGGAGATCGAGACCATCCTGGCTAACATGGCGAAACCCCGTCTCTACTAAAAACACAAAAAATTAGCTGGGCGAGGTGGCGGCGCCTGTGGTCCCAGCTACTCGGGAGGCTGAGGCAGGAGAATGGCGGGAACCCGGGAGGCGGAGCTTGCAGTGAGCTGAGATCTGGCCACTGCACTCCAGCCTGGGCGACAGAGCGAGACTCCGTCTCAAAAAAAAAAAAAAAAAAAAAAAAAAAGATTAAAGGATGTGGTCTTGGGAAAGCAGATCTTTACTGTGCAAAATATCCAGGTCTGCCAGAGCATCTTTTCTGAGACCTTGGCTTCATTAATACACTGCTCCAACCTGCTGACCTCAACTGACTCATCAGGTTATAAACGGACTTGGGAATAGAAATTATTTCCCTGGGGGATCCCAGTTGTATAATAGCTGTCATTTGTATGCAGTAAAATGATTTGCAGAGTAGCACAGCTCAGAGTTCCCAGCTGCATTCTGTCTGTTTATTTTTGGCAACATATGAAACAGTTTGCTGGGTATGTGGTTTCCAAAAGGTAACATGGGCATAAGAGTAACATCTGGGGCTGGCGTCTTCTTCCACCGCATATAGATTTTAGTAGGAAGTCTGCATCTAAGGAATTTGAGTTTAATGTCTGTTGCTTGCTTTCTAACTGCATGCCTGTCAGTTCTCCCTTGCTTTTACTGGCCACAGTCTTGATCCTCTCAGCTGCCATCTCCCAGAGAGTGCCAAGATAAAGAGCTCCACATAAATATTCATGAGGGAAAGAGACTCAGAAAGCAGAGGACAGGTTGGGGAACCCTTTATTCCAAGATGGGCTACTGGCTTCTTGCCTTACTTTCTTTTACCTCTCTCCATCCCCCCTAGAGTAAATTAACTTATACACTGGCCATTGTCTTCCCTGTCCAGTGGGGAAGGGGCAGGACAGTGTGGAAGGCAACAGCCAAGAGAAGTGTGGGAACTACACATGTTCCCCTGGGATGGCGTGGTGTTGTCCAGCCAACTTATGCCACTGAAGGGTGCCTTGTCCAAATAGTCCTTATATACCATAGGGGTCAAGGAGGGTGTAATGAGGAGAGCAGAGAATCACAAGTCGTAATAGCTGTTCTGGTGGACAGCAGAGGGGCAGAGGAAGGAGAGATGCTCTTGTTTGCCCTAGCCAGGCTAGTGGGGACTGTGACTTGGAGACAGTTATACAGGGGCTCATACTCCTTCCTCTAACCCCCTAAACCTTTCTGTACCAGAAAATCAGATGTAAATGAACTACAGCTGCAGCCTTAAAGACTATGGAGAGAGGGAGGATATTTTAGACCTCTGTGCCTCACTGAGAGCTGGGAGAGTTGATGCTCAGGGGCCTGAATCTATGAGTCTTCTGATAATATTGCCACTGGGTGTAGCATCCTCTTCTTATTGTCATCTTTCTCCTCCCTCTGCATTGAAATCATCCCTAGCCACTGAGTTTCCCACAGCTTAGGCTGCTGGTAAAGGCCCCAGTTTGTTCCACACTTGGTTGTTCTCTGACAGCTACTTGTCTCAGTCTCAAGTTCCTGATTTTCAGTTTTCACAATATTCTGAGATGGGATCTTGCCTATTTCTAGTTGCCTTTACCTAGGTTTCCATTTTATAACTTCCTGTCAAGATACAAAGTCTGATTAACCCTTCATAATATTGTTTTCTCTTTGTAAGCAGTAGAATTGAACTCTTAAATCAGATCAATTTATAGAACAGCCATCACAGCCATCTCTGTGTCTGCCTTTGCATGGACTATGTTTAGTGCCATTTTCTACTATATGACAAGAATACTTTTATTAATCTCAGCAGACAAGACCAAGTGTCAAGTCACAGCAAGGGTGATGGGAGCCAGGATTTCTTACTGACTCGACTGAACACCTCTGACTAAGGATAGTTCTTCAGGTAGCTTTAACACAGTTTCTAGCCTAGCCTATCTCCTGAGCCTGATAATTTGAATAAGTGGGGAGTCTCTAAGCTGGACACCGAACACCCTGTGTATATGATTGGTGGGTCTGAATAAAAATGTTTATATTGGAGCTGGAATGGCAGGAGACAGTGTGATATAGTAGAAGGAACACTGAACTTGTAGTGAGAATCTTAGGTTTGGGAGTGTCCTTACTCTGCCGTCTTACTGTCCACATGATGTGGTCAAAACATTTAACCTAATGTTCAGCTGTTCATGAATCCTGTGTACCAGACACTGTGTTTGGCACTGCTGACACAATGGTGACTGTGGCAAGATCTTGCAGCTAAATGTGACAACCCTGGCTATATTAGGGGGCTCTTGTGACCCTTGAATGAGATAATGTTAGGGGATTCTCGTGTACCTTAAATGATAGAAGAGTCACTTCTTTTGTGAACTTTAAATGTTCACAAGAGAGGTCTCATTTTTACTGGAAAAAAACATTAATAATATACATAATTTAAAGTCCACATGGGAAAGCATTAATGTATCCAACCAGAGCACCGTATTGAAAAAAGTGCATAGCTGCACAGATGGAGAATAGTGGCAAAATATTTTTCACACATTTGTACACTTACAGTAACAAAGTATAAACACTACTGCCTTTGATCCAAGGAATATAAGTACTTATTAAAAATAAATTATATGAAACACCATTTGATTCTCTTAGAAGCTATTCTTCTGTGTCATCATTGAACACCCAGAAAGACTACAGGCTTATAAAGAAACATCTCTATTTACATGGTGTATATCTGTATCACTCTTCAGGGTCAAAAGAGAAGCAGAGCAGAGTGGCTGTAAGGCATGGATTGAGGACAATCTTCAGACCACCCTTTCCTGGTGAGGAGGGGCTTTGTGAAGGCTTATGTTCTCCTTTGGAACCTAAAAGGCAGCCCTCAATATCCTCCTGAGGGACTAAATGCCAAAGGGAGATTAGGCCTGGGCAGACTTAAATGCACTACACATTGGATGATTCAAAGTGACAGAGAAGAGCATTTTAAAATTATATACTGTAAGACAGATTACAGATCTGTAAAAAGACAATGTCCTGTTAAAAACTCCTCATGATGTATTGGTAAGTGGAGGAAAAAAAAAGAGAGACTATAGACTGTTTTGTGCAAATCTCACTTTTTGGAAAAGGAAGTATTTGCAGGTTTATATGTATCTCAGTCTGTTTTGTCACTTTAATAAACACACAATTTATAAATTTAGAAAAGGAGAAGAGACTTTATTTCTTCTTAAGAATTATAGCCTGCAAGGTGGCCCTCCCACAGGCTGAGAAGCCTGCCTCTGACAAAGACCCACTTCGAAAGAGGTGGGTTTGGGATGGGAGCTTTGTGCTGAACAGGTTGGCTAAACATACATGTTGAACAGGTTACAGAAGGGGCTATGAATATTCATAGGTGAATATGTGGTCCTAACACATGTGTATTGGACAAACATGCATATAACATACACCTATGTTCACTTTGGGGTAGACACTTAACATTTAAATGTAATTACAATTAGGCCCTATATATCAAAAGGTCTTTTCGGGGCATGAAGGCACCCAAGTGGGCAACATCTGTGAACCAGCAGAATCAGTCCATGGTTGATGGTCTTCTCATCAGGAGAAAGTTACTGAAATCAGTCTTGTCCATTAAAGCTGTATTTATGGCTGATAGAAGAGGGGTTCAGTTAGCATCTGTGAGCTGGATGAGTTGTAATTGTTTATACCAAGGCCAGTGTTTGTGTAGCTGCTAGGGAAAAAGGAAAACCTTGTGACAATTAAAACATAGTTCATGTTGGAGGGTGGGGTTGGGAGGAGGGAGAGCATCAGGAAGAATAGCTAATGGATGCTGGGCTTCATACCTAGGTGATGGGATGATCTGTGCACAAACAACCGTGGCACACATTTACCTATGTAACAAACCTGCACCTGCACCCCTGAACTAAAAATAAAAGTTGGAAAAAAATCATTTATTTTACTCATAAATAAACATAGTTTATTTATTCCAAGGGTAGGAGTGTGTGACTTAACCCTTTCCTGGCATAGCCTTACATCTTGTTTATAATTTGGTATCTTAGTGCCACAGAGAGTCTGTTTTGTCAGTCTTATGATCCCTATTGTGACATTAATGCTGGTCAGTTGTGTCTAAACTGCAAAAGGGAAGGGATGTCATGAGGCATGTCTGGCTTCCCATCCCATCCTGGCTGGGAACTCAGTTTTAAGATTTTTATGGGGTTGCCTTGGCCACAAGGGGGCCTATTCAGTTCGTTGTGGGGGCAGGTAGGATTTTATTTTTGGTTTACACACTCTAACAGAATACCACAGACTGGGTCATTTATAAGGAAAAATGTGTTTCTTACAATTCTGGAAGCTGAGAAGTCTAAAGTTAAAGGGCCCACATCTAGCAAAGGCCTTCTTGCTACATCTTCACATGGTGGAAGGTTGAAGGGCAAGAGAGCAGGGGAGAGAGAGCTGGGAGAAGGGGATTGAACCCATCCTTTTATTAGGAACCTACTCTTGAGATAACAGCATTAATCCATTCATGCCCTCGTGACCTAATCACCTCTTAAAGTTCCCACCTCTCAACACTGTTGCGTTGGTGATTAAGTTTCCAACGCATGAACTTAGGGGTCACGTTCAAACCATAGCAGTATGCAATATTAACTTTGTTTATCATTGGATGATATAGTTCTGTACTCATCTTTGGACTTTCTGTATTTTCTAAGCTTTGTGCAGTAAGCGTGTATTTCTTTTGTAGTCAGAAAAGTAATTATTGTAAACAAAATCCTATTATAAACAGAACCCTAAAATTTTATCTATATGGGAAAGGGACTATGTTGTTCATTATTTAATTCCTGGTGTCCGGACTATGCATGGAATCACATGAGAGAGCTTGTGAACGCTGCAGATTTCTGAGCCTCAGCACTAGAGATGCTGGCTGATTCAGTTGTTCTGGAAGATGAGGCTGCCAGGGAAAATGGAAGCAGATTCTAGAACAAGTCATACTACGGAATATTATCAAAGCTGTCATTTCCCATATAACTCCAGGTTTATTATAACCTGGGACAAAATGTGTACCCCAGTTGAAAATTATCACTATAGCCTTCCCTTCATCTTAGCTCCAGTTGTTACCCTACCTGAGAAGAATGTATCTAGTTCAGTTTCCCCTGAGATGCTTTTCAGGCTCTGTGGGACTTAGAAAAAGCAATTATCTATCAAATACCAGATGGCTGTGTAGATTAGCCCCAATGAGTAAAAACACAGTGATGCGAACAAAAGATGGTGATTAGCTGGTTGAATAACAGCAGACCATCTCGGCGCAGATGTACTGGAAACAAGGGCGGGATCAGATACTATCGTTTTTGTTTTCTTGGGTTCATTAACAATGCATTCATTATTTCAATACTGCTCTGATGTTAACAGAGAGATAAGGAGAGGGGGATAACTTTTACACCACAGCTTTCTCATTTTTATTAAAATAACATTTCCTTAAAACTTCATGGTAAGAGATGACTTAATGTTGTTTTCCATCTGGTTGTAAAGAATAGTAATGTGTGCTTCCTGGGATATTAAAAAAAAAAAAAAAAAAACGAAAATTCCAAACTAAGCGTTTTTAGCTCAATTTATGTAACTGTTATAGAAAAACTAATATTCCAATAATATTTATATTGTCCACGTATGAAAACACAGGACTTTTCTGTTGTATAAAACAGAAAAGACAATGGAGGCCACCCAAATGTTTTAGGCCATCTTTCTGGTTCCGTTCAGTTAAAAAAAAAAATAAATTTTCTAAGATGCTACCTATTCAAAACCCTGCTGTAAACTCTAGGATCTCCCAACTCTCAGCTAAGGTATGAGTGAAGAGAAGAAAAATCACAGGTTTAAAGCATGGTTAAACCAAAACTAGTAAAATGTGGTACCAAAATTTTAATTGTAAAAATACTTTGTTTCAAATGTAGCCAATATTTAGAAACACATTAACATACTCTAAGACATCATCCAAAAAAATGCATTTAGATATTGGTGGTGTACAAGCACTAACCATCATTTTACTTCAAGAAAGAAATGGTCAAAATATTAAAGCCAGAGTTTTAAAAAGATCAAAATCTGTTAAAATATACTGCTTTTTTTAATGAAAGAAGAAACATATCTCCAAGGTGTGATAGGAGATATATCAGTATATATCAGTTAATATATATTTCTAGGAATAGATGCCTTCAAAAATACAGATATTGTTGCTGAATTGTGGTGGTTTAATTTTTTGACAAATGCATTATCTTAGGCGTGGTCAGTTTGATTTGCCTACCCCTCTGAGGATCAATAGTTAAACCCCATATCACCCAGCCTATGTTCCTAACATTCAGACATGTGATGAAGATAGGCAACTAAAAGCAGTTATCATTAGCAAGATGTATAACTGAAAGGCAAGCTGGTCATGAGTAGATATTTTTTCATTGTTTTATTTACTCTTTTGTGAGCCTGAGGTCATTGGTTCTACCTAACTTCTCTCTCTGACATTTAGATAATTCACCACCAAATAGATGGTGATGGTGATGGTGATGACTGGCTTTCTGTTAATCTGTGTATTGACATTGTAGTTTGTCTACCCATAATAGGTACATGAAAGAAGTTAGCAAAGCTATAGTAGAAATGGATGCATGTGATGTGCTTTCAGAGAGTATCAGTTTTGCTTAAGGATGTTAGGGGAACAATAATATAAACAAGTTTTATTGCTAGTATATAATTTTAAAATTATATTTATATTAAAGTCATGTTACCTATTGTGGAATATAAAACAAAATATGCATGTATCTTTAAGAGATGGAGTCTTGCTCTGTCACCTATGCTGGAGTGCAGTGGTGCAATCATAGCTCACTACAACCTCAAACTCCTGGACTCAATTAATTCTCCTGCCCCAGTGTCCCAAATAGCTGAATACAGGTGCACACCACCATGGGCTCAAAATACACATTTTTGTAAAGATGAAACAAGAGATTTCAAGGACATTTCCTGCTTAGAGAAGTCACTTTCCACTGTACCTCAGGACTCCAGAATGTGGGATTAAGGTGATATATATTAGTTCACTCACATCTTTTATTAGAGACTCTTCTATAAAAAGATTTGAGAAGCACTGCATGGGGCAGGAAGAAAAAGACCATAAAATTTACTTAAATAGATGTCTACTCAGTTACAGTTATGAGAGGACTCCATTAAGTTACATATTTTTTGAAAAAACCTAACTCTTAAATGAGCCAAGCGTAAATCACTAATTATTCTATTTATGAGGATTCAGCGTTTAGAGAATAAAGAAGCACCAATGGCTACCTTCTCATGATTTCCTGATAAAGAACCATGAGTCTCTCATTTATCTACTTTAGTGTCTCATTTACCACTTTTGATGTGAAAAGTTCCCATGATTTATACATACCTAGACCCTTGCTGCTAAAGATTCTCTACATGCTTTGATGATAATGATTATAATGATAACCCATCCATAATGTTTACTGCATGCCAGACACTGCTCTAAGGTTTTTGCATTTAACCCTCACAGCAACCCTGTGAGATGCAGTTGTCCTCGTGTTTTCATTTTACAGATGAGGAAACTGACTCAGAGAGAGTTAAGTAATTTTTTCAAGGGCATGTAGCTTACAAATAGTAGAACAAAGATTGGACCCTGGACAATCTGGTTCCAGACTCCTGTTCTTAAACATTACCTTTTCCTGCTTCTTATCATAGAAAATATTAGATGTTTACTGTTTACAAGGCTAATATTTATGAAGTCATTAGAAATGATGTTGGAAAACTGCTTTGAATCACATAAGTAGCTACTAACAAATGAGGATCTAGTAGAATTTGACAATAATGACATGGTAGGTGCCATTTGGCTAATAAAGAAAATAAAATGAAGCCCTGAAATAGATTTTTAAAATTACTTTCATTATGGTTGTGCCATGCACATCTTGTGTGAAGTAAAGGATGCTGCTTCGTGCTCTTGGGCAGGGTTTTTTTGTGTGTGCTTTTTAAAACTTTATGTCAACACAACTATGCTTACAGAAATACACTCATATTGGTTAATAGAATACAACTTAGGTTTAACTTACAATACACAATGTGGACCAAAAACTTGGTACATGGTTTAAGATTTTAAAAAAGGACATGCAATCTGATGTATTTTTATCTATTACCAATTGATATGGTTTGGCTGTGTCACCACCCAAATTTCATCTTGAATTCCCATGGATTGTGGGAGGGACCCAGTGGGAGGTAATTGAATCATGGGGGCAGGTCTTTCCCATGCTGTTCTCGTGATAGTGAGTAAGTCTCATGAGATCTGATGGTTTTATAAGGGGGAGTTTCCCTCCACAAGCTCTCTCTCTTTGCCTGCTGCCATTCTTGTAAGAGGTGACTTGCTCCTTCTTGCCTTCCACCATGATTGTGAGGCCTCCCTAACCATGTGGAACTGCAAGTCCATTAAACCTCTTTCTTTTGTAAATTGCCCAGTCTCAGGTATATCTTTATGAGCAGCATGAAAACAGTCTACCACACCGATGTAAAAAAGATAAGATCCTTCATCAAATGCTGCTCAAGAAGGCAGCGAAAAGAAGGCAGCAAGAACCTTGAGAAACTTAGCTTTGGTTTGCCTCAGAAAAATAACATGTGTTGTACTGCATAAGTTTATAAAATTGGTGCAACAAAACATTGTAATATTTCAATGACAGTTTAGAAAGTTCAGTAACTAATGGATATGGAATAGGGTGGGAGGGAGCCTATGTACACATGTGAAATTTGTAAAAGCTATCTGATTTAGATAATATTGCATATAGGTTGTAAATCTACACAAACCAAGACTCAGATCATTTCTTCAATCTGAATTAACACTATCTGTTCATCTGCTGAGGTCAACCAGAAAACTGGGCACACTAGCTGTTAAGTTTTTTTGACTTATGCAAAAAAGAAAATTAAATTTCTTCTTCAACTTTTCAGTTCAGAAGTGAAGGTATATTACAGACAAGGTATTCATTCCATTGTCAGCATTCATGGGCTAGCATGCAATGTGGTCTACTTGGGTCTTAATTTGTATCAGCACTCATATGCAAAATGGTCTCCAAAGTTAATGACCACATGACTTTAGAAGTGACTCTAAAAAATAAAATGGCCCTTCTTAGAAGAATAGAGCAACGCATCTAGCCATACTTACAAGCCTTATCAAAAAAAAAAAAAAAATGCAGCCCCTTGTGAATTACACCTCAATTTTAAAAAGTAGCCTCAATGTAAGAAGCAGCTTTGAAAAAAAGAGCAGAACATATAACTTAAAATATCTTGAAAACCATTATGAATATAGGTTCAAAAGATAGCTAAGAAATTCATTGTCATAAGACTCCCTTGGATTAAGGCTTATAATATATTCTAGTATTTCAAGTTTATCACTAGTTACTAAACATCAATTTACAAATAACATGTTCTTTTTTTGTTCTTTTGTCAAAAGGGAAAAATTCTAGTTTCAATTCTATCTAGTGTGGGGGAGAGGGACTAGAAAATAAAAAAATTCAAACAGTTCTATGGAAATATCACATTTTTCAAATGGAAGAACTTCCAATGGACCAGAAGTTCATACTGCTAACATACTTTTCATTGAAACAATTTTTAATAAGTACAGATACATGGCATTGAGGTTTAGAACCTAATATATGCCTGACAAGTCCTTTTTTCTGGAAGAAGGCCTCAAGCCCCAATCAATTTCCAGTAACAATGTTTTTACAAATCAGTGTAATAATAAGTGGTTTTAATTTCCTTCATATTTTTGTTTTTAGCATTCTAGTCTTAAAGACTAGATTAGAATTTAGTTCAATTCCCCAGAAGGCAAATAGCTTTCCTCTTGCAATATGAGAGAATTCACAAAAAAACTTCTTCCCCAAACTAATTCCTAATATCTAATTTGTGCTTAAATGAATCTTTTTCTATACAATGTAAATGGTGACTTAGGTTAAATGTTCCCATGAGTTGTTAGAAAGATTTGACTAGCTTTATAATTTAAGTTTTAAAACATAAATATTTGCAGCTTGATCTTCTGTTGGTAGTGATTGTTGGAGCCTAGAATTCAACATTTATAAATTCCCATTCACGCACACAAAGCACACAACATCATCATACAACTTACTCCTCATGTCCTGAGAGAAGAATCTTCTACTTCTTTCAATCTTTGGCCTCCCAGTAAATTCCAATTTCAAAGAACTTTTAACTCAAACTTCACTCTCAGATTTTTAACAAGCTTTTCACCCATACATCATTAATGCTTTCCCTAATCTTTCATGTTGTACTGACTATTGGGCAGTTTAGTTATAAAAACAAAACCAACACTCCCAAAGCACTTGATTTATTATTATCTGGAGAATTAGTGACCTTTTCTCAATTGTCTTTCGATAAAGATAATCCATATTAGATAAATTGTATGCTTGAAAGTCATCATCAGCCTTGTTATTGACACAGGAAGCTGGGCAGCATAGGAAGATGATAATGCCATGTCAGTAAAAGTATAGAGGAGGTTCATCTGTGAACCATCATCCTGTCCCAGAAAAGAAGAACCTGAGTGGTCTTACCTATGCCCCATTACTCCAGATTTCTACATTTATCTTCATCATAGGAAAAGAGAGAACTCTTCTCCAGCAATCACTAGGGCCTACATTTATTCCTTGTGACTACCATGAACTTCTTTTCCATATCAGGAAAGTGTGTGTGTGTGTGTGTGTGTGTGTGTGTGTGTGTGTGTGTGTGTGTGTGTGTTTAATTTCCCTCTAGTTGACATCTTTCTTCCTTAGTTCTATGCCTTTTGAGGACAGAATCTACATGGTTTTTAAATTATATGTAATGTTTAGAGTCACTTCATCACTAAGGTTTCCCTTCCCACAGCCCAGACCCAGATAGAGATTGATTGCCCTCTTATGAAGAAATCCCGTTGCAAAGAGATTTTCAGGCGCATTTATAGGGGGGTTGTCAAGGAATGAGAAAAAGTGATTATGCTTCAGTAAAATTAAAAGTTCAGCAGACTAGATTCAGAAGCACAAATTTTAGTTAAACCGAGGAGACGTTATTCATTATCATCATGTTAAGCTTGGACTTTGGTAGTTGGAACAGAGATTAACCAGCTAGTCAACTGAAAGTAGTACTGAGGCCAGGCTGGAGAAATTCTGTTACCAAATAGCTTAATCTGATTAAAATTAAACTTCAGCTTTTATGCTTTAGTCCCTGAAAATTTGAAGATGGTTGACATTGAAACATAGTAAATATTCAGAGAGGTCTCTTTGCCCAGAGTATGGAGTCACAGATATTTTAAGCCAAAATGGGCCTTTGGCAATAGTCTTTGCCAGTAAGCCCCAGATCTTCCCTATGCAATAGTCTGTCCTGTAGACCTCAACCTGTCTGGGAAACTCCACCTGGCTTGATCTGCCACCAAGCTGCCATTTATCTGTCAGATGTGTCAATTTTAATGGTTTCTACATGCTGGCTTTTCATTCCAATTTTAATGGAAGCAGAGTCCTTTCTTCCCAGTGGTAGATGGATTAACCACACTGCATTGAAGGCAAGGAAGGTTAACTTTTCCCTTCAGGACCAATAGTCCTAAGTCGAATGTAAAAGATGAAATTTTGCTTTGATCTAGGAAAATACATTGGTTTGATTTCTCCCTGGAGAACTGCTCTGAGTTTAAATGTGAGTAGGCTCTTTTAAAAAACCTGCTGAGTATCACCGTTTAGAGAAAGCCGCCTGAGATTGCAGTATGGGTTTATCACTGGGTGCACCTAAGCATTAGCAAAACATGAGAAGGGAATCCTGGAAATCCCCTGGTCATTAGGTGATAGCATACTGATGTCACGTTGAGGTCTTTATGTCTGCTGGTTTGAAGGTTCATGATCAGGCAATTTCCTTTCTTGTTTTAGTAACCTTAAACATTGGCTTATGTCTTTATTTGACCATTGTGTGCTGGAAAAACTGCTACAGCAAGCAGACCTCATTTTTCCTTCATCCCAGAAACATAAGGCCCAGCTACAGCCTGGTGGGATCCACCTCTCTTTTCGGGGAAGCCTTCTGGAATTCAAGGAAGACACCGCTTGTGTAATAATAGCACCCAGGTCAAAATATGTCTTGAGAAGATAGTACTCAGCCAATGGTGCATCTAACTCAGTTTTTTCTTCTCTGGTGCCAGCATTCTCACTGTATTGTCCAGTCCAGACATCTATATATAATAACAGATATTAGTTCTTAACTGAAGGTAGAGGAGATTTTATAATTACAAAAGTATTACAAGTTGAGTATCTCTTATCTGAAATTTTGGGGGCCAGAAGTGTTTCACATTTTGGACTTTTTTTAGATTTTGAAATATTTACATATACACAACCAGTAGAGCATCCCTAATCCAAAATCTGAAATCCAAAATGCTCCAAGGAGCATTTCCTTTGAGCATGATCTTTGAGTGCCATGTTGACATTCAAAAAAATCGCAGATTTTGGAACATTTTGGATGTCCGACTTTCAAATTAGGGATGCTCAACCTATAGTTGGGAATGTTTGTACCATCACTGTGAAATGATAAGTAAATATATAAATGAAAACAAATAACAAATGTGTTTTCAAAAATATTAAACCAATATATTTCCCTCCTCCTCTTAAAGTCTTATCTTATTCCTAAGGCATATGATTCCTAAGTCACAGTGGCCTTAGTACTCCAGTGTAGGAGACAGTGGCACTGGGGTGTGAGAAGTCTTGGTATATTTATCTTCTTCTTAGATACAGAGAAGATAAGCCTGGAGAGATCAGTTCACAGGCTTCTCTTGCAGTGTGAAGAAGTTTGGAGGAATGAAGGATGATATGATGTAAAAGAAAATTAGAAAGCCTTGCCTCTGTCCTGGCCAGGGTCAGGATGAAGAGGAAGAATGAAAAGGGAGTAGAAGACAGAAGTGAGCACAAGTAGCATCTCCAGAGTTCTCTGTGAGCTTTGATGTTGGGAGACTGAGGAATTCAGGAAACCACCACAGGCCCAGGCACAAGATTCTACCCTACATTCTTGTTAAGACAGAGAGTGGACAGGAACCCTGTGCAAGGCCCTTCAAGCCCAGCTGAAGCAGTTCAGTTACCATAGAGCTGGGATGCTAAGGTGAGCAGCAGCATCATAACAGATGTTAGGGCTGAATGGTGCTGTGGCACAGACTCCAGGGTCTGCAGCCAGCCACAGCTGAGGGAAGCTGAACCAGCAGATGGGAGATGGCCATACCTACTTGGGGGCATTGCAGGAAGTGAAAGAAAGGGCCAGCCTGGTATTTTACCATCAGAGGCTAAAAGGGCACATGATGACAAGGGAACAAGGACATTACTGCAGACCAGTGGATGCTAGGCAGTACAGACAAAAGAACTGGCACAGCCAACATAACTCCCAGCTCCTTGGGAGGACCAAGATACCATTATGGGAAGAGGGGATGCTATCAGGAGTCTGAATATTTTCTAAAGGGACTATTTAAATTATTAGACTAAATTTGAAGCTGGCTTGGATATTTACTTAGAGTAAAAGCTGTTACATCAGATGTGATCAGAACCAATTTTTTAAAAATTAAGACAGAATCAGAAATAATTTATGTATATAACATTTTAATTTAATGTAAATGTACATTAGCAATATTTTAATTCAGGGCTGAGACTTTTTCTTTTCATGTTGGTTTTCCAATTAGAGTTTTGCTTCTTATTTCTTGCATAAATCATCCTTTAATGCATCAGCTACATTTCTACTTGCATTTTCTTTACTGGGCAAAGAACTCTTTAAGATACTTGCAAAGAAATTTGAGTGCAGAATCTTAGATTTCTACGTTAAAAATGTTTTTTTACCATTGCCTTGACACCTAATTGAAAGTGTTGTTAAAAAAAAACTTGCCTTAATTAAGTCTATTCAAATCATTCAACTTAGTTTTCATACAGACAACTCCCGTCAGTCATTTTTTTCTAATTTTGCAGTATTTTAAAATTATATTATGTAATTAAAAGAACAAAAGAAATGGATGTAAATAGACTTGGAGACAAAACTGACTCTTGAAAGCAGACAGTGTGGAGACATCCCAGAGAGAAACCCTGTTACCTTTGCGTTCTCAGTGTTGCGGGTAGAATCAGTCAGTATGATGTAGAAAAGAAATGAGTTAATTCAGCAAGACAGTTAAATGCAGATTGATCTCTCTAACAGCAGATGAAGGCTCAAAAGGAAAGTCCACTTCCACTTGCAGTTGACATTTTTTAAATTGTATTTAGTTGCATGTATTGTAGGTTAACTTTGCAAACCCTCCACATATATTCTGTAATAAATAAATCAAACCATAAATTATATAGCTAATTTTACTGGGATGTTTAGTGGAACACTGATTTTTCTGCTAATCATTTTCCATTATATTCCTGATCCCATGATGGTAAACAATAAGATTTTTCTTTCTTGTCTGTAGAATTTATCCTAGATTCTACTTATATACCTCATTAAAGATCTTTTAAAATATTATCTTTATTATCATATTTGTTAGAAAGCTTGTTTCCTGCCACAAATTCTCCAGAAGTATCTCTGCTCTGAAAATAAACTAAATAGGAGAAGGTGTTTTAAGCTACTTTTGGTGGGGAAAGTAACTTCCTAATTGGGGTCCAAGCTAGAAACAGTTGTTTTCCCATTGAATGGACACGTGGATGCTTTTGGTTTAACTACTGCAGTTCTCTCTGCCCCTTACCCTGCCTTCACTTTTGCCTATCTCCAAAGATGCTGTTGTTTAACTATTTCATGTCCAGTACCATGCAGGCTTCTCCCGCTCTATGCTCAGATATCATTTACCCATCTAATAGCCTAATCCCAACTCTCTGTGGCCACCTGAGTCTGCAGTGGAGCAGGCTGAAGGGAGAGTTTGTAAGCTTCTTGACATTTTGCCTGTGTTTGTTCACTGTCAGGTTTATAGTGCCAAAAATTCTACAGGCCAACCCCCGGCCGTGGAGCAGGGAGCAGGACTTCAGTGAATGCTCATTGATTTCTCCAGCTGTCAGAAAACTTGCACCCAGGAATGAGCAGGTGCCTCCACTGCCTTTGGCCAATGAATTGGGAACCTTGCATTTCTTTTCTTTTCTTGTCTTTTTTCTTTTCTTTTCTTTTTTTTTTTTTTAGACAGAGTCTTGCTCTGTTGCCAAGGCTGGAGTGCAGTGGCATGATCTCAGCTCACTGCAACTGGTACCTGCCAGGTTCAAGTGATTCTCCTGCCTCAGCCTACCCAGTAGCTGGGATTACAGGCACATGCCAGCACGCCTGGCTAATTTTTGTATTTTTAGTAGAAACAAGCTTTCACCATGTTGGCCAGGCTGGTCTTGAACTCCTGACTTCAAGTGATCCACCTATCTCAGCCTTCCAAAATGCTGGGATTACAGGCATGAACCACCGTGCCCAGCTGGGTGGGGCCTTGCATTTCTAATCAGACAGAGGATGCAGTCTCAAAAACAGAGTTGACATTTTTTCCAGACTGGGTGATCAAGGTAAATAACCCATTTTCTTTTGTTTCATTGTGTTGTTGTTTTCTCTAGAACACTATTCACTTCATTAGGAACCGTTAAAAGTGGCTTCACAGTATTGATTACTATTTGTGATCCATTTGTGGCACATTCTTGAATCTTACTTTCAAAGTACGGAAGAGAGAACAGTTGCTTAACAGAGAGAAGGGTTGCTTAATTTCCTACAAACCATTTAAGCGGATACTACTGTTCTATTATAAACGCAACTTACAATTTATTCCTTACTGTCCTATCTCTGAAACGTGCCTGCAAAGCTTCATAATGTAAACTGATTTTAAAAGGCATAGCATCAGCTACTGTGCTGAGGTCAATGTTTAATATCCTGAAAAGGCTTAGGAATCAAAACCCAGTTTAAAACTTAGCCCAGTCTAATTGTAAGTGGAAACAGAAATGTCAGTCTGAGAGCATATTGTGACATATCTCTGGGAAGTGTGTCCTCTATTGATTTGTGTCGTTATCCCTGGAAAGAGCATGTGAGGAAATAAGTCTTCCCAATCCAAATTTCCTTTTGATAAAACCTTGGCAAAAGCTTTTCTAATCCTGGGTTTCAAGCCTTTAAGAATAATTTTTTTGGATGATGTATGCTTTGAGGATATGATATTTTAAATATCATATTGCTTCCAGACATCTGAGGGTTTAGCATGCAAATTAGTATATATCATTTCCCCTCTCCTTCCCTACACATATGTGAGTGTGTGTGTGTGTGCGTGTGTGTGTGTTTTCTGTCATATGAAACACACTGGTTTTCTGACTGACAGAAAACCAGACCTTGGGCAAGTCACTTAACCTTTACAGGCCTGTTTTCTCACACTGTAACATGAAGGAATTGTACTATATTTTATTGTAAGCCCTTCACAGTTGTGACATTCTTTTATTCTACTGGAAAAGAATTTTGAGTCCACATGCTTATGTGTGTCCTCCATATGTAGATAACATAGGCTAGGCTTTATCTCTGAGAACCTAAAATAATATGATTCACATATGCAGAACTATTTTCTTAACTTTTATATTTTAATATGTAAACTAGAGGGAGAGATTTTTAAAAGATTAAAATCTTTTTGACAAAATATTGCATCTACACCTAAACTCAATCTTCACCATCACCCTTCCACTACCAACTTTAGTGTTTAGAAATCATGAGAAAGAAGTTATGTAATAAATTGGTGTTACATGGAGCTCTTGCAGGGTTGAGAAGTAGCAGGGAGAAACTCTCAGCCTGAGTCTCCAAGACTGTCACTAACCGATTAGCATAAGAAGTGGTCTTGGGCCAGGCACAGTGGCTCATGCCTGTAATCCCAGCTCTTTCAGAGGCCAAGGCGGGCAGATCACTTGAGGTCAGGAGTTCAAGACCAGCCTGGCCAACATAGTAAAACCCCATTTCTACTAAAAATACAAAAATTAGCCAGGCGTGTTGGCGGATGCCTGTAATCCCAGCTACGTGGGAGGCTGAAGTAGGAGAACTGCTCGAACCGGGGAGGTGGAGGTTGTAGTGAGCCGAGGTCATGCCATTGCACTCCAACCTGGGCATCACAGCGAGACTCTGTGAGGGAGGGAGGGAGAGAAGGGAGTGTGAACTAACAGGACAACATAACTGGTTTCCTGGTTCCCATCCACTTTCAGGAGAGTTTCCTTTTAGCTTGCTTTAAACTTTATACATATCAGAGTACCAGTTGCTGCAAAAAAAGACAGGAACAAATAATCAATAGGCTTTTAAAAAAAATCTGATACCTCATGTACTTCTACTTCCTAGAGTCACTAAAGGCTGTCTTTTAGAGTTAATTTTTTATTGCTGCCTTGCTAAGATGAGAACCATAGCTAGTCTTTGCCTGCTTTCTTGATTCTCACACACCGTTAAGATTGAAGCTAATTTGTCACTTTGACACTGAGGAATGTTATTATTCAAAGCTGAGTTAAAAAGGGAATTTATAGAGAGCAAAACCAATAAGCCAAGCAGCTCTGACATTTAATTTTCTTGGAAACCTTTCCCATCGAACTAGGCGAGTCTGCACACTACACATTTGCAAAATGAAAAGTGGTGTTGTAGTAGGATAATCTCCTCATATAAACGATGAATGAATAATTTGAAAGAGATTGGATATTATAGAGGGTGCTTTCTCCTTCTCTTGTCCTCGCCCATTCTACCCTGAAATGACATTTGTGGGCGGGTTCCAGCTTTTAGAGGTGATATGTTAAGTTCTATTTTGTTCCTTTTTTTTTTTTCCTAGGAATGGAGGGTTTGGGGAAGTGAATACAGATAATTTTTATTTATGTTTTTGGCCACCAGTTCCAGGTTTGTACTATTAAGAATATTGCTTTCTTCGACCATGAGCCCAAAGGGCAATAAACGCTGTCTATCTATCAAGAGTTGCTTCAAAATCCTTAATATGAACTAATTTAGGATTAGTTCAGGATACTATTGGCTTCTTAGGGTAGGCTAAGCTCACAGAAGAAACCATATTTGAGTATCCATTTAGCTTCCTGTTTTAGTCAGGCTGGATTATGCTAGTTGCTTTAATAAAAAGCCAAAATCTCTGTGGTTTGACATAATAAAAATTTATTTATTGTTAACATCTGGGCCCAATGCAGGTTAGGAGGTGAGCTGGAGAGGGTTCATATTCTATATAGTCATTTAGGGACCCAGAACTCGTCTATAATGTTAGGTCTGCCATCTTCTGAAATCAGCATTTCTCTGCAGAGTTCAGTGTCCACTTGCAGGAAAGTGAGAAAGCTAGTGGATGGAGCATCATGCAGGGTACGAGTGGGTGGGTATGGATCCAGGCCATTGACTGGAACTCAGTCACATGGAACTGCAAGGGAACTTTGGAAATGTAGTTTAGCTCTGTGACCTGAAGAAGGAAGAAACAAGTTTGGTAAACACATCATGTTGACTCTCCCTCTTTCCTCTTACTACCTGTACCTGCGTATGTACTCCTAGTCCCAGATAAATCTACCTGTGATGTCACCCAGGCATTTAATTTAACTGATCTAGTGTTTAGGCAAATATCCATCTGCTTCTGTATTATTCTATTTGCTCTTCTTTGGAAGGAGATGACCTTTACATAGAGAGGAGGACTTTCCTGCTATGAAGGGTAAACATGTATAAACATGGACGCTCTTTAAATCACCATATTTTTAAAGTGGAGTTGTACAAGGAGTAAATGCCAATTGTTCATTATATACACATGGAAAGAGGGGATATCATCCATTCATCTATTACATTTGGAAAAGCTTTGAATGATTGTTCCTGTCTACCAAGTTTTTCCTCTGTGTGGAAGAAGAGAGAATTCTAGGGCTTCAAGATGACCCGAAGATAACCACATGATTTTTAAAAAGCTAGAGAGATTTTAGGTTAAACAATAATGGAACAAAGTATCACCAAGATGTCTAGTAACAGAAGTTTACTTGACAATTTGAGACACAGTGTTCTAAAGAGATTGGTTTATGCCCCTTGACTGTATTCCAAAATTCAGGATCTAAGAAATTCTCAACTCAAGTTGGTTTTTGATTAATGAACCATTTAGACACATGAAGGACTTATTAGAGGAGGCCAAAAGTAGGGAAGCAAATTGACAAGGAACTAATATGAGCTAAGGATTGTTTTACATGCATGTGAGTTTTTGGCTTGCATACATAAACTTTCATCAAATCCTTCAGCAAAGCATGATAAAGGCAAAGTTTGGCATTACTGGGTATGCGAATTTCTATCCATGGACATTTTGGGACTATCAAATATGGCTCTCTATGCTTTTGGTTGGAAGCCCGTACCTCAAGAGGGATGTAGAAAATGAAGTATTGCTTTCTTATTGATTGTAGTACTGACTTCATCTGCCAGGAAAAGGCTGGCACTGCAAGAAAAAAAAAAAATCTCATTACCATGGCAACAGAAATCTTAACTTTGATATCATATAAAAAGGAAATTATTTTTTCTCTGTTTTTAAGAATTGCAATTTTGTGAATGTGGAAGTGACCTTTGGTAATAGTGTTTTCTTAGAGCATCTGAGCCAGAGGGCTAATGTCCAGGGTGAAGGCCTTTAGGACTTTTAATATGGCAATCCTGATTTTATTTATATCAGGGGAAGAAGCAATACTTAGACCATGCAAGATACCATTTTCCTACCAAGAAAATGACCTTATTTTTATGCCACAGATATCTCAAGGGTAGAAGAATAGGAAATTTCATTTGCTGAACTTTCCTGAATATTGCCAGACCCCCCAGAAATGGGGTGAAGGAGGAGGTAATTAAATTAATCTATATTGGATGTTACTATCCTCTTTTCCTGATAAGTCAGTGACCCCCTTCTGCTGTCATTAAACCCCTTAAGATGGTGGAACCAGTCCTATAAAGGACATTTGATTACTCTGGTTGAGAAAACTGAGCTTCTTTTAGAACAGAGCTGTGGAGAAATCACTTGCCTTCCTGTTTTAAAACCTCAAAATGACAGTAAGTCTGATCAGCCAGGTCTCTTCAGTGAAGCAGCAGGTCAGGGGCTGGGTACAAGAAGAGACCTGGCGTTTATTGGTCACACACTCTGCGCTGGGCTCTGTGCTAGTTGCTTGAAGTATTCAGACCATATAGTTTGTTTTTCTTCCTTGCTCTTATGAATAAAGTGGAAAAAATACAGAATGTTACTAGAGGCCATCACTTCTATATGAGGGTCTAAACTAATAGTTCAACATATTCTTTAACCATTGGTGCCAGATATGTCATGATTTGGTCAGAGTTATTGAAGAGCTGGTATTTTAATTAAATGGTAGTTCTTAGCAAAGAAAAAAAAAGTCCCCAAAGTATCAATGTGGTTCGTTTTTATTCTTAATGATTAAAAACATTAAATCATTTTTCATTTAAAGTTAATTGGAGTAAGTGACAGACTATATTTTTGAGTAGTACTATTATGAATAGGACTCAAGGATTGGGGTGGGAGGATCTGTAAGCAATACAACCAAGCAGAGGTGGTTCTTTTAAGAAAAATACGTAGAAGGAGGCAGACTCAGAGTTAGACGATCAGTTTTAGCAAATCACAGTCCCCTCTAGAGCCTTAATGCCAGGTCTTCAATTCACCAAGTTTTCTCTCTCACTATTCTTTGTTTTAGCTTAGTAAGCAAACTTTCACCTATGTTAGTATGAAATAAGCCCCTTCTCCTCTGAAGTTTTGAGAAATGTTTATGAAAGTCACTATATCTGGCAGGGTAGGCTGGTTTATTCTATGGTAACAGTCAACCACAAAATAACAGTAGGTGACAATCATACTAGTATATTTTTCACTCATGCCACATGCCATCAGGGATGGGCTTCAGCTCTGTTTAATGTCATCTTCACTCTGAGACCCAGGCAGATGATGTCACCTCTATCTGGAACTCTGCCAGTTTTGTGGTACAGGGAAAGAAAATATTCTCTTGTTAATCTTGCACTGGCCATTAAAGTCTCCTTCCCAACTTCCTGCTTCTGTCTAGTCAAGATTCATATGTTGTCATTGCCTGGTGGAAAGCTACTGAATAATTTGAGGTGTAGTAGTGCAGGAATCAGATTGGATTTTTAGAAGCTAGGAGGTAGAGGGCAGGAAACCAGTGGGAGGCTATTACAAGTGCTTGCTACTGGACGTGGACGCTGCTGTGAATGAATTAATGGGGTAAAATCATGATGCTGCCACCCTGTTATTTAAAACCTGATTACTGATAAACCAGACTGCTTGAATATGTCTCTGTGGTGCTAACATGCCAGAGTGGCCCAACTTCTCAAGACCAGTCTTTCCGATCAGATTAGTTTCCCAGCTCTGCCCCTATCCCACTCTGTCCCAAAATAGCTCCAGCTGGCTATTTTGCTGAGATCCACGTATGTCCCATGGGCAAAGCTGCACAAGCTCGGACAGTTTGAAGAACCAATGTTTGAATGCAGGCGGAAGAGTTAGGAAGCCATTACAATCGCAAGGGAAGGATACATTGAGGTTTATTTCCTGGTAAGATGTAGAGGGCAGGAGTTTCAGCTTGGGTTATTGAAAGAGTAAGTCCATTACCGAGATATAGAGAACTCAGGGAGGCGGTTGAAATATGTATTGAAACTAGTTTACTCCTTTTATTTTGGACACATTGAGTAGGAGGTTTGAGCAGTACTTTTCCGAGGAGTTGTCCGGCAGGCATGTGGGAAGCTCAGGGAGGTGTCTGTAGTTAGAGGCATCACTAATGCAGAGGTAACTAAGATTTGAGAGTTTTGAAGGAATTGCCTGGGAGAGCATTTAGAGGAAGAAAAGAGTGTGGAGGCTAGGATAGGCAGGAATGTCCATTTAAGAGGAGGCAGAGGAGGAGACAGAATAATGAACTGAGAAGAATGTTAAGCGAGGAGAAATGCATCAGGAAAGTGGAATGCCCAGGAAGCTACCATTTCAGTAGCTAGCTCGGGAGGAATTACAGCAGGAAGGGGTTTTGGAGGAGGAAAGTCTTGAAGGAAATATGTTTGAATCGCCAGAGGGAAGGAGAGAGGACATTTCCTGTGCGGAGTTAATACTGAGGTGGAAATGAGCAGCTCCAGGCTTCTTTGTGAGTATGCACAGGAGAAAGTGGGTGAGGAGGCCAGCTTCATGAAGAAGGAGAATGCATTGGGAAGCAAGAAAAGGTGAGATGGGGCAATGCTGAGGAAACTTCATATACTAGTCAAGAGGAGGCCTGTATGGATTCCTGAAAAAGAAGTTTACTGTGTGTGTGTGTGTGTGTGTGTGTGTGTGTGTGTGTGTGTGTGTGTGTGTGTGTAGAAAAAGAAGCCAGTAGCTTCAGCAGAAAGGTAGAAAAAGCCATGAGAAATCTTTTTCAAGAATCCATACCTGAAGTTTTTCTTAGCCTAGGTCACAGTACATTCTTAAACTAGGAGAGAAGGCTCTAGAAAGAATTTGAGCATTGCTTTGCAAAGCAACATTTCCTTTTTTATGACTAAGGGAGCAGAAATGTGTGGATCTAATCTTCAGTGTGGGGGACTAAACAAGAGACAAAACTTTGTCGTTAAGTCAAGATAAAAAGGCTTTCTAACAGTTGCACTTTCCCCTGAATTAAAAAAAAAAAAAATCTATAAAAATCAAAGATAAAAGATGTTCCTTTTGGTCACTTTTTAGAGAGCCTAAAGAAATAAATGTTCAGAGATAATTCAGTGAATGAAAAGCATTTATGAGGAGCCTGTGTGGTTACTGATGATGTGGGCATTTGGTAGGTTTGGGTTTTCAAGGCTAGTTTTTAAGAAACTCTACAGTTTTTTTTTATCTTGTAGGAAGCAGCATGGTTTGATAGAAGGACAGTGAGCTTAGCAAAGTCCTGAGTTGGAATCATGGCTCTGCCATGACTGGCATAAATAAAGCTCTGTCAAGCTTTATAACCATGAGTAACCCAAACTTTCTTAGCACTCCAAAAAAATATAATTGCCAATGCCTATTTTATGAGGCCAGTGTGAAGCCGTCAGTGAAACAGTCCCATCTGGCATGTTGCTGGGCACACAGTCACTGCACAATAAATGTTCATTTCCTTTGCTTTTACTTACAATTCCAACATAGTACCCAGATAAATGGCAGGACTTTAGGTATACTTTCAGGTCTCTTTCTCATATTACTGATCAACTGGAATAAGGAGATAGGCTTTTTTTTTTATGTAATTAGGCTTTTTGTTTAAAAATTGAGTTTACTATTAAACTGATTAAATATAAGCATTAGCTGAAATCAATCTTATTTATAAAATGTTTAATTGTAAGGTTTAATGAAATACAAATGCTTAGGAATAGTAGGAGCATTCTCTTTTTTTTTGAGTCGTAGTCTCACTTTGTCACCCAGGCTGGAGTACAGTGGTACGATCTTGGCTCACTGCAACCTCTGCCTCCCAGGTTCAAGTGGTCATCCTGCCTCAGCCTCCTGAGTAGCTGGGACTACAGGCGTGTGCTACCACACCCTGCTAATTTTTTAATTTTTAGTAGAGATGGGGTTTCACCATATTGGTCAGACTGGTCTTGAACTCCTGACCTCGCGATCCGCCTGCCTCGGCCTCCCAATGCTGGGATTACAGGCATGATCCACCACGCCCAGCTGAACATTAATTCCTAAATCATATCAACTTCTACTTAATTTAACCTTATCACTTTTCCCACAAATTAGTCATATAAGCAATTTCCCTGGATACTTCCTTGAGATTCTGACTTTTCTAGGGTGTGTTTATGCCAGTTTTTCTGTGGGCAGTTTTCTGAATTTGTTAATACTATTTTTTCAAATTGCATCTCTTCTCTAGAAACTAGATTCATCCTAACAATGAAAAATAAGTTGCCTTTTCTGGTAGTTTTTTTAAAAATTAACTTTCCTGAATGTTCAAACTTACCAGAATCAAAAATGAAAATAAAAGCCCTATGATGTGTTTCCAGTGTGAAATTCCATGTTTTTTTGTTTTTTTTTCCCTCATCAGCAGGGAAACAAATTCACTTTAAGTTCCACCATCTCTACTGACCAGAGAGGCTACCAACATGGGTTGGGACCGATTTCCTTTCTAATAAGGACCAGCTTTCTTATGTTAAAGGCTTTAGATCGCCTTCCTGGTTTTAAATTCAGTCTCATGAAATTGTAACTATTTAAATCCTATACAGCAAATCCCAAAATCATAAGAATGTAAAAATTTTAAATACAGAGATCTGTTCAGATATGGCATAATAGTTACCATGTATACTGACATAATGAGATAGAGTGTCTGCCCCCGGGCACTAACACTTGACACGTGTGTGCACGTGTGCATGTCTCTCAAAGGACAATAGATGACAGATGACTATTTAAACATCTATTATGTAAATCATGTATGATCTTAAATCTGGAAATAACAACCTTGTTATTATTTATCAAATATTTCTTATAAACAAAAAGTTCATGTCTTGAATTTTTTCACATTTGAACTTGTTAATCCTGTTTGCTATTTGTGGAAGAATAATAAAAATAATCGTAATAAGAATAGACAACTATTTATACTTCTTTATAATTTATAGGATACTTCCACATGTATTATCTAATGTAATACTTGTAATAAGCAATCCCTGAAGAATAATACTGTGTCTCATTTTTAAAGGTAAGCAAACTGAGGTTCACAAAATTTAAGTAACGTGTAATATCTCATCCTAAGAGAGAGACTTAGACAAGATGCAATATCTCATAATTTTGTACCCTACTTTTTTCCTGTCATATTTATTGCTCTTCTCTTCCAAACATTCTTTTTGACGTCCTTTCCACCCTTCATGGTTCAGCTCAGCTACCATCTTCTTTATGTGGGTTTCCCTCTAGTCATCCCATCTGGAGGAAATTTTTCCTATTCTCTTGTAACGCAGCATACGGTATTTCTGTTGTGGCTCTTAACCTACAGTGCCTTTGTGGTGTCATTATTACTGTATGTGTCAATTACCACTCCCAGATGGGTAAGCTCCTTGAGTCCAGGGGGTATATTGTACCACTTATTGGTAGTAGACATGCAGGAAAAGTGTGAATGAGTGAATGAATGGATTAATATGAACAAATGAACCAGTGATATTCCAAGAGTCTCTGCCATGAAGCAGTGTTGTGGTGACACAGCGAAGGATCTTTCCTCTTAGAGTTGCTAATAAAGTGGGAAAATGAGCTCAGATATAATCCGAAGTGGTGCTTTGAATACAAACAGTACATGACAAACCTATACATGGTGAGCACCCCTGTTTCACTGTGGTCTTCTCTTTACCAGTGTTTCTTTAATTTCCCTTTCCATGCTAGTACTCCTTGCAGGCCACAATAGCTCTAGAGCAATCAGATAAATATGTCTCACCTTTTTCTTTTGCGATCTGACAGTTTTCCTTTCATTTGGAATGCTGAAGAGACTTTTCAACCTTTATCCACCTTTTACAGATATAGCAAATCCTTTAGCTGTCAGTGAGCCATTGGCCACACTGGTGTCCTTGTCATCTTCTCATTGCTTTTAATCTTCGCATCTCTATGGCCTCTTTGACCATTGTGTTCTAATTGGAGCAGCAAGGAAATTCTTTCTGAAGGAGGTCAGACTGGCTGTCCTGATACCCTGTGATGCAATCACTGTAGGAATATTATAGGTGCTGCTTTTTTGAGTAGGAAAGATACCAAGATGTTTTGCATAGGGCTCCCACAGAGCTTGTTATCACCACGTAGCCTGTGAGCTTGGAGCCTACCAGTGGTATACAAGATTGCTAATCAAAATGGAAACCAGTTAGCAAGACAATTAGAAAACAAGTACAATATTTCTTTCCAGAATAGATAGTTTCAAATGATGATGGTGGCCATGTAGCTTGATGTAGTCCTTTTGGAAAGTCATTTGGCAACTGTATCATAAATTTACGTGTTTATACCTCTTTTGACAGGACAATTTTCTTCTGGGAGTCTAGTCAAAGGAGATCTAAAGTTAACAGTATAAATACGGTGCTTCAGGTAGGGGGTTGCATTCAGCTGTGTCAGAGAAACCATCACCGTGGTTTAACACAATAGACATTTATCCATCTCAAGTAACAAGAAGTGAGTAGACCAGCATTCAGGGCTACTGAGTCAGCTCCATGATGCCACTGACATCCCAAGGCTCCTTCAGTGACTTTTGTCCTCATTGTGCTTGTGATTGTAGGATGGCAAGTGTATCACATGTCATTGTTCCAGGTGGGAAGAGAAAAAGGCAAGGAGAACAGGCAAAACTTACCTAGAAATCCCAGGTAGACTTCTTTTTCATTTCTCATTAGCCAGAACTGTGTCCCTGCTACCAGTAAGGGAGGCTGGGAAATTAAGATTTGGGTCAGGTACATTGTCAGGTTAGACAAAATTAGGAAATTGAGAGAATGACTGTTAGTAAAACAATGTCTTAGTAATGTCTTCTCTGGAAATCAACGTGCAGATGATGACAAAAGTAAAACGATGAAGGCACACAATATCCATTCAGAGGGTAACAGATAAAATGATATAACATAGACTATTATGTAACTGCAGTATATTAGTCATAGTTTGTTCAGGAAAACAAGCCACTCTCTGAGGAATAGGAAATATTTTAGTACAGGTAATTAAAGGTTTGTACAACCTTTGGAGGGCTGGAGGAGTGGAGATCAGAAAGGACTATCATCATAGCTTGTATCCTTTCAAAGCACAGCCTAAGGCAAGGAGTTATGAGCAGGCGGTTTATTTGGAGGTGATACCAGGGATTTGCAGTGGCAGAGTGAGGAAAAAGGAGTGGTCAACATAGGGGTGTGTTACAAAATTCCATTTGGGAGGTAGGAACTTGATTCTATCAAAATCTAATTAGAAGCACACAGAGTACCTTCCAGAATTGTCCACCCAAAGTATGGAAGGTAGGAGGATTTCTCTGTTGGCTCCTAGGACTTGCCCCCAGGGATATTAACTCCCTGTATTTCTGAGCTGTACACACGTATGTGGGCCCAACTAACTCCCATGGCATCTGCACTGTTGGAGGAACTCTACAACAGAAAGTAGAAATGCGGAGCCTGCACCCAAGGCAGGATACTTGCAGCATGATATGAGTTGAAACCTGTGTGGAACTGTGCAGTCATGGCTGAAATCAGAGGTGAAGCCAAGAAAATATGAGCCAGGGTACAGAGGTATCTGCTACAGCAAATTTCAGAAATTCAGACATGAGAGTCATAAGGAAGTGACCACCAAGAGTCTTACTTCCTTTCTGTAATCTAATGAGTCATTCTCTGGTGGATACTTAGAAGCCCTGACAAAACCATCCATCTTTTGTCTACCACTACCCCATAGCTGACACTGGAGAATAATGGCTTCTCCTTCTCTTTCATCTTTCTAATAACATGCAGGTGTATTCAAATGGTGGGCTTAATGGAAATCCTGAGAGAGAAGTCTCTGAGAGATGTAGTTTCCAGGCATCATGCCCCTGAGGTACAAGAGAGAGCTCAGAAGGCTGAGCATTGTCCTGAGTATTGATAAATGATATCTGGCTCATCAGCAACTGATAAATTATTTATGAAGAATTTTCGTATAACTTGTTTTAATCACCTCTTGTTAAACCCACTGGTGAGAGAGAGATTCCCACCTTAGGGTTATGGGGATTGTGAGAATGGCAAAACGCACAACTCCTAACACTGGATAGATGAGGTCAATAGACATTTAGTAGTCGTATATACGCATAACTTTGGGAGAAAGACACTGCACACCATGCAGGGCCACATGGGAGTTGCATATGGTAACGGCGTGAACAACCAGAGGCCATTTTGTAGGATCAAGAGGATGGGGTACCCCTGCTTCCCTCAAGAGGATACAATTGGTTTGTTTGAATAATTCTGCTGGCTGACAAGTAACTGCAAACCACTACTCAGGGATAAACAGGAACTGCACCTGGTCCTTTGGATAAGGAGGGCAGTTTGGCTGGGGAATCTTGCATGTGAACTGAAGCCTCAACTTTTTAGACCTCACGTCATGTGAACAGCAAACAGTCTTTACTAGTTTGGGTAAAAAAAAAAAGGGCACATCCTTTGTAAAAATTAAAATTAAATGACTCTCATTTAATTAGCTCATTTTGCAAAGCAATCCTTTCTCCTCAAGATTTCCTGTATTCTGTCATAAGCTGAAGAACTTCAGGGTCCAACTGAATCCTAAGGCTGTCTTTGGCATAGTGTCCCCTAAGAAGGGAAAATAAAACAGGAATGACCCTTTGCATTGGCAAATATTTGAATGAATGCACACCTGAACCAGAAAGCGAGCTCAACCAAGAGAGAAGTTCCAAGCTCCTCACTGCTTATGCTTCTGCAGGCACTTGCTGTCCCTAGCCATCCAGCAGTTGTTCTCACAGTGGCCATGTTGTCCATGGATTAAACACCACTTTGTCCCTGGTGGGAGAAGAATACAGACACTTCTCCTTGAATCTGAAACCCAGTCCTCCCTGCCTCAGCAGCTGCCGCCACAACTTTCAGTGGATTTAAAGGAATGCAAAAAGAATCCAGAGCCTAAGAAGCATTGCCCACCCAATCTGCTCTTATATGAATGACTTCCCAGGATCAGAAATTGTAGATAATATGTTTTCTGCATTACACACTCGTTGTTTTTGCCTTATGTTGTTGTTTCCTCCCTCGCCCCCACATTTGTCCCAGCCTTTATTAACTATGTTGCCCAATGTGGTAATCATTAGCCACATGTAGCTGTTTAAATGTAAATGAATTGAAATTTAAAATTTGGTTCCCTCGTTAAACTAGACATGTTTGTTTTAAATGCTTAGTGACCACATGTAGCTAGTAGCTACTATATTGGACAGTAGAATTTATAGAACATTTCTATCATCACAGAAAATTCACTTGGACAGCACCCCCTATGTTAATTTTGGAGGATCATTCAGGCATTTATTTAACCAATATACTGAAAAACCACTATGTGCCTAAACTTATACTAAGTACAAAGGATACTGTAGCAGTCAAGACACACAAAATTTCTGCCTTCCCAGAACTTACATTTTAATTTACAAAGCCTGTGTAAAAGTGTCTGTGTTAAGCTAGGGTAGCACTGGAAAACAGATGGCTAGTTGTTTACTAAATTTTAGGCTTATCCCCACTCTGATTTCTTTGCGGTATAGCCCAATTTTCTTCAACTTTTAGATCTGAATTTTAAACCTCCAATTAAAAAAAAAATTCTGTACTTTAAGTTCTGGGATACATGTGCAGAATGTGCAGATTTGTTACATAGGTATACATGTGCCATGGTGGTTTGCTGCACCCATCAACCAGTCATCTACAGTAGGTATTCCTCCTAATGTTATCCCTCCCCTAGCCCCCCCACCACCCCCTGACAGACCCCAGTGTGTGATGTTCCCCTCCCCGTGCCCATGTGTTCTCATTGTTCAACTCCCACTTGAGTTGAGAACATATGGTGTTTGGTTTTCTGTTCCTGCATTAGTTTGCTGAGAATGATGGTTTATAGCTTCATCCATGTCCCTGCAAAGGACATAAACTCATCCTTTTTTAATGCCTGCATAGTATTCCATGGTGTATATGTGCCACATTTTCTTTATCCACTCTATCATTGATAGGTATTTGGGTTGGTTCCAAGTCTTTGCTATTGTGAATAGTGCCACAATAAACATACGTGTGCATGTGTCTTTATAGCAGCATGATTTATAATCCTTTGGGTATATACCCAGTAATGGGATTGCTGGGTCAAATGGTATACCTGGTTCTAGATCTTTGAGGAATCGCCACACCGTCTTCCACAGTGGTTGAACGAATCAACACTCCCACCAATGGTTTAAAAGCGTTCCTATTTTTCCACATCCTCTCCAGCATCTGTTGTTTCCTGACTTTTTAATGATCACCATTCTAACTAGCAAGAAATGGTATCTCATTGTGGTTTTGATTTGCATTTCTCAACTAACCAGTGATGATGAACTTTTTATCATATATTTGTTGGCTACATAAATGTCTTCTTCTAAGAAGTGTCTATTCATATCCTTTGCCTACTTTTTGATGCAGTTTTTATTTTCTTATAAGTTTGTTTAATTCCTTGTAGATTCTGGATATTAGCCCTTTGTTAGATGGATAGATTGCAAAAATTTTCTCCCATTCTGTAGGTTGCCTGTTCACTCTGATGATAGTTTCTTTTGCTGTGCAGAAGAGCTTTAGTTTAATTAGGCCCCATTTGTCAAATTTGGCTTATGTTGCCATTGCTTTTGGTGTTTTAGTCACGAAGTCTTTGCCCATGCCTATGTCCTGAATGGTATTGCCTAGGTTTTCTTCTAAGGTTTTTATGGTTTTAGGTCTAACACTTAAGTCTATAATTCATCTTGAGTTAATTTTTGTATACAGTATAAGGAAGGGGTCCAGTTTCAGTTTTCTGCATGTGGCTAGGTAGTCTTCACACCACCATTTATTAAATAGGGAATCCTTTCCCTATTGTTAGTTTTTGTCAGGTTTGTCAAAGATCAGTGGTTATAGATGTGTGGTGTTATTTCTGAGGCTCTGCTCTGTTCCATTGGTCTGTATATTGGTTTTGGTACCAGTACCATGCTGTTTTCGTTACTGTAGCCTTGTAGCATAGTTTGAAGTCAGGTAGCATGATGCCTCCAGCTTTATTCTTTTTGCTTAGGATTGTCTTGGCTATACAGGCTCTTTTTTGATTCTATGTGAAATTTAAAGTAGTTTTTTCTAATTCTGTGAAGAAAGTCAATGGTAGCTTGACAGGTATGGCATTGAATCTATAAATCACTTTTGGCAGTATGGCCATTTTCATGATCTTGATTCTTCCTATCCATGAGCATGGAATGTTTTTCCATTTGTTTGTGTCTTCTCTTATTTCCTTGAGCAGTGGTTTGTAGTTCTCCTTGAAGAGGTCCTTCACATCCCTTGTAAGTTGTATTCCTAGGTATTTTGTTCTCTTTGTAGCAATTGTGAATGGGTGTTCACTCATGATTTGGCTTTTTGTTTGTCCATTTTTGGTGTATAGGAATGCTTGTGATTTTTGCACATTGCTTTTGTATCCTGAGACTTTGCTGAAGTTGCTTATCAGCTTAAGGAGATTTGGGGCTGAGTTGATGGGGTTTTCTAAATAGACAATCGTGTCATCTGCCAACAGAGAGAATTTGTCTTCCTCTCTTCCTATTTGCCTATTTGAATAACCTCTATTTCTTTCTCTTGCCTGATTGCCCTGGCCAGAGCGTCCAATACTATGTTGAATAGGAGTGGTGAGAAAGGGCACCCTTGTCTTCTGCTGGTTTTCAAAGGGAATGCTTCCAGCTTTGGCCCATGCAGTGTGATATTGGCTGTGGGTTTATCATAAATAGCTCTTACTATTTTGAGATACATTTCGTCAATTCCGAGTTTATTGAGGGTTTTTAGCATGAATGGGTGTTGAATTTTGTCAAAGACATTTTCTGCATCTATTGAGATAATCATGTGGTTTTTTTTTTTGTTTTGTTTTGTTTTGTTTTGTTTTGTTTTGTTTTTTTTTTTTTTGAGACAGAGTCTGGCTCTGTCGCCCAGGCTGGAGTGCAGTGGCCAGATCTCCGCTCACTGCAAACTCCGCCTCCCGGGTTTGCGCAATTCTCCTGCCTCAGCCTCCCGAGCAGCTGGGACTACAGGCGCCCGCCACCTCACCCGGCTTATTTTTTTTTGTATTTTTAGTAGAGACGGGGTTTCACTGTGTTAGCCAGGATGGTCTCGATCTCCTGACCTCGTGATCCGCCCGTCTCAGCCTCCCAAAGTGCTGGGATTACAGGCTTGAGCCACTGCACCCGGCCAATCATGTGGTTTTTGTCATTGGTTCTGTTTATGTGATGGATTACATTTATTATTTTGTGTGTATTGAACCAGCCTTGCATCCCAGGGATGAAGCCGACTTGACTGTGGTGGATAAGCTATTTGATGTGCTGCTTGATTAGGTTTGCCAGTATTTTATTGAGGATATTCGCGTCGATCTTCATCAGGAATATTGGCCTGAAGTGTTCTTTTTTTGTTGTGTCCTGAATGGAAGCAGCTCCTCTTTGTACCTGTGGTAAAATTCAGCTGTGACTCCATCTGGTCATGGGCTTCTTTTGGTTGGTAGGCTATTAATTACTACCTCAATTTCAGACCTTGTTATTGGTCTACTGAGGGATTTTATTTCTTCCTGGTTTAGTTTTGGGAGGGTGTATGTGTACAGGAATTTATCCATTCCTTCTAGATTTTCTAGTTTATTTGTGTAGAGGTGTTACCATTATGTAATGCCCTTTTTTGTCTTTTTTGATCTTTGTTGGTTTAAAGTCTGTTTTATCAGAGACTGGGATTGCAACCCCTGCTTTTTTTTTTTCTTTTTTTGCTTTCCATTTACTTGGTAAATCTTCCTCCATCCCTTTATTTTGAGCCTATGTGTGTCTTTGCATGTGAGATGGGTCTACTGAATACAGCACACCAGTGGGTCTTGACTCTTTATCCTATTGGCCAGTCTGTGTCTTTTAATTGGGGCATTTAGCTAGTTTACATGTAAGGTTAATATTGTTATGGGTGAATTTGATCCTCCCATTTTGATGTTGGCTGGTTATTTTGCCCATTAGTTGATGCAGTTTCTTCATGGAGTGGATGGTCTTTACAATTTGGTATGTTTTTGCAGTGGCTGGTACTGGTTTTTCCTTTCCATATTTAGTGCTTCCTTCAGGAGCTCTTGTAAGGCAGGCCTGGTGGTGATGAAATCTCTCAGCATTTGCTTGTCTGTAAAGGATTTTATTTCTCCTTTGCTTATGAAGCTTAGTTTGGTTAGATATGAAATTCTGGGTTGAAAGTTCTTTTCTTTAAGAATGTTGAATATTGGTCCCCACTCTCTTGTAGGGTCTCTGCCAAGAGATTGCTGTTAGTCTGATTTGCTTCCTTTTGTGGGTAACCCGGTCTTTCTTTCTGGCTGCCCTTCACATTTTTTCCTTCATTTCAACCTTGGTGAATCTGATGACTGTATGTCTTGGGGTTGTTCTTCTCAACAAGTATCTTTGTGATGTTCTCTGTATTTCCTGAATTTGAATGTTGGCCTATCTTGCTAGACTGGAGAAGTTCTCCTGGATAACATCCTGAAGAGTGTTTTCCAGCTTGGTTCCATTCTCCCCATCACTTTCAGGTACACCAATCAAATGTAGGTTGGTCTTTTCACATAGTCCTATATTTCTTGGAGGCTTTGTTCATTCCTTTTCATTCTTTTGTTCTCTAATCTTGTCTTCATGCTTTATTTCATTAAGTTGATCTTCAATCTCTGATATCCTTTCTGCTGCCTGATCAATTCAGCTATTGATACTTCTGTATGCTCCACGAAGTTCTCAAGCTGTGTTTTTCAGCTCCATCAGGTCATTTATGTTCTTCTCTAAACTGATTATTCCAGTTAACAATTCCTCTAACCTTTTATGTTCTTAGCTTCCTTGCATTGGGTTAGAACATGCTCCTTTAGCTCAGAGGAGTTTGTTATTACCCACCTTCTGAAGCCTACTTCTGTCAATTTGTCACACTCATTCTCCATCCAGTTTTGTTCCCTTGCTGGCGAGGAGTTGTGATCCTTTGGGGGAGAAGAGGTGTTCTGGTTTTTGGAATTTTCAGCCTTTTTGTGCAGGTTTTTCCTCATCTTCGTGGATTTATCTACCTTTGGTCTTTGATGTTGGTGACCTTTGGATGGGATTGTTGTGTGGATGTCCTTTTTGTTGATGTTGATGCTGTTCCTTTCCGTTTGTTAGTTTTCCTTCTAAGAGTCAGGCCCCTTTGCTGCAGGACCGTTGGAGTTTGCTGGAGGTCCACTCCAGACCCTGTTTGCCTGGGGGTCACCAGTGGAGGCTACAGAACAGCAAAGATTGCTGCCTGTTCCTTCCTCTGGAAGTTTCGTCCCAGAAGGGCACCCACCAGATGCCAGCTAGAGCTCTCCTGTATGAGGTGTCTGTCGATCCCTGCTGGGACGTGTCTCCTAGTCAGGAAGCATAGGGGTCAGGGACCCACTTGAGGAGGCAGTCTGTCCCTTAGCAGAGCTTAAGCACTGTGCTGGGTGATCCACTGCTCCCTTTGGAGCTGGCAGGCGGGAACATTTAAGTCTGCTGAAGCTGTACCCGCAGCTGCCCCTTCCCTCAGATGCTGTGTCCCAGGGAGATGGGAGTTTTATCTATAAGTCCCTGACTGGGACTTCTGCCTTTCCTTCAGAGATGCCCTGCCCAGAGAGGGGGAATCTAGAGAGGCAGTCTGGCTACAGAGGGTTTGCAGAGCTGTGGTGGGTTCTGCCCAGTTCAGACTTCCCAGTGGCTTTGTTTACACTGTGAGGGGAAAACCGCCTACTCAAGCCTCAGTAATGGCAGACGCCATCCACCACCAAGCTCGAGTGTCCCAAGTTGACTTCAAACTTCTGTGGTGGCAGCAAGAATTTCAAGCCAGTGGATCTTAGTTTGCTGGGCTCCATGGGGGTCAGATCCGCTGAGCTAGACCACTTGTCTCCCCAGCTTCAGCCCCCTTTCCATGGGAGTGAACAGTTGTGTCTTACTGGCATTCCAGGTGCCACTGGGATATGAAACAAACAAAAACAAACAAACAAACAAAACAACTCTCAGCTAGCTCGGTGTCTGCCCAAATGGCTGCCCACTTTTGTGCTTGAAACTCAGGGCCCTGGTGTTGCGAAGACCGTGGGAAACGCATAGTATCTGCACTGGAATGCACCGTTCCTCAAGATACAGTCCCTCAAGGCTTCCCTTAGCTATGGGAGGGAATTCCCTGACTCCTTGCACTTCCCAGGTGAGGTGACACCCCACCCTGCTTCTGCTCGCCCTCTGTGGGCTGCAGCCACTGTCTAACCAGTCCCAGTGAGGTGAGCCAGGTACTTCAGTTGGAAATGCAGAAGTTACCCGCCTTCTGCATTGATCTCATTGGGAGCTGCAGACCAGAGCTGTACCTGTTTGGCCATCTTGCTAGCCCTCCCCTAGACCTCTGATTTGAACTGATTTGTCAGGCAGAAGTGGCTTACATGTTTGATTTACCTGTAAGTATTGGCTGTCGTCGTAAAGTTTTTTAGGTGCTGGATGAGAGGTTTATTTGAAAGTAGTTGTTCCAGGATTTAATTATTTAAATCAATTCTGACTGCCTGTGTTTAGAATTTTAATTCAGTGAAGGTCTAGTTCTTAGTGATTATATGTAACCACAACAGAGACGAGAAATTCATTGCAATTAAATTGTTGGTTTTCCTCATACAAAACTCATGTTTTAATGCTCCCCTCCATATGGGGGTCAATCATATAGCATTAACATTAATAGCCTAATAAGTCTAATAATGAAGATGTGTAGCATGTTAAAATTAGCCATTAGAATTCAAGCACACCACACTCAATGCGTGCAACAAGATGCACAAATGCCAACACTGCCCATCTGTTTGAACTAATGAGCTGTAAACATTTCCCCCACTGGTGAACTAATAAATTATAGCATGTTACAATTGAAAGGGACCTTGGAGATAGATCTTTCTGCTCCAGCTACCTCTTTCTTCATTTTATTGGTCCTCTAAAGAGGTATATTATTTATCCAAGGTCACCGTTGTACAGTAAAACCCTGCCATAGCATAATGGGCCCAGAAATTCCTGTGTATAAAGCAGGCGTTCCCAAACTTCAGTATATATCCTGGAGAGCTTGTTGAAGTACAGGTTACTGGGCCCCACCCCCAGAGTTTCTGATTCAGTGGTTCTGAAGTAGAACCTGATCATTTTCATTTCTAACAAGCTCCTGGGTGCTGCTAGTGGTCTGAGGACCAAACTTTGAGAACCACTTGTGTAGACCACGTGGTGACATTACTGTGAAGTTGATGGAGTGATGAAAGCCAGCCTACATAGTTAGCTGTCCTCCAGTTCTGAGGATCTAGCTGCAGGAGCCAGATCTATCCAGGTGTAAACCTGGGTTTGCCACCACCTAGTGTTAGTCATCTATTGCTGTGTAAACATTGATGGAGATGATTCTGGATCCTGTAGCTGGCTGGGGCTTCCAGCTATCCCGTGGTTAGTAGGCATTTATTTCTTATATTGATTTGGGAAGATTGTGCTTTGGGGACCCAGCTCCCATCTTCCTGATTTCCAACTACTGCCAGCTACTTCCCTGTCAGTCTTGTCCTCTCCTGAATATATTCTCCCCTCCCCTCGAAGAAAAGAACATTGACCCAACTCTGTTTCAGAAGCTGGAGAGCCAGTCACATTATATCCAAAACTGTACTGGGGAAGGAATTTACAGCAGCCAATGGTAGATCTCCTGTTGTTTAATGTACTCATTCCCAAACTCCTGCTTCACTGTCTTACCTCTGTGCCTTTGCATTTTCCATCACTCTTAACCTTCAAGGTTTAGCTGAATTCCACCTCCTTCAGAAACTTTGTCTTGCTACTCCAGAAGATAACAATTTTTCTTTTAAAGGAAAAATAGGGCATGATTCTGGTACTTCTGTGTTCCAGACTCTGTGTGGATGTTTCATATCATTTTATTCTCAAAACTACCTTGCAGTATAGACGTTATACCTGTTTTATTGATAGGAACGCTGAGACTCAAGAAGGAAAAGGCTTTTAAGAGACAGGGTCTCGCTGTTGCCCAGGCAGAAGTGCAGTGGCACAATCATAGCTCACTGCAACTTCAGACTAGCTCAAGGGATCCTGCTGCCCCAGCCCCTTCCAAGCAGCTCTGACTATAGATGCAGGCCACCACATCTGGCTAATTTTTTTTTTTTTTTTTTTTTTTTTAAGATATGGGGTTTTGCTATTTTGCCAAGCTGGTCTCAAACTCCCAGCCTCAAGCAGCCTTCCTGCCTTGGCCTTCCAAAGACCTGGGATTATAGGCATGAGCCACCATGCCTGCCCCATTTTCTAATTTGTTAGAATATAATTTGCTATGATATACCTTGCCTAATACAAGTGCATTAGACAAATACATAGGCAAAGCTGTCTATAGAGTGATTTTTGACAAGATAGTCTCTCCCCATGCCAAGCTGCAAGCTCTTAAAGACGAGGAGCATGTCTCATTTGTTTTTATTCTCAGCCCCAGCCCCTCCTATTAGCACAGTGCATGTTAAGTTGTGGCACTCAGTATTTTCCAAGGAAATGGATCTCCTGGCTCACTGCTGTGTGTACTGCATCTTCCTGCCCTGTTTCTCTCTGTGCAGTTGACTGTGGTCCCCAGCAAGGAAGGAGGTTCCTTTGGTGTAGTCTCTCCTCCATTGCCCCCACTCAGAATTTGCTGCCTCAACTGTTTTCTCTCAGTCTGTCTTCTCTATGAATGCCATCTTCAGGAAGAGGAGCACTTTTCCCCCCTGGGAATGAATGATTTAGAGATGAGCGTGGTTTCAGCTTCATGCCAAGCTCACAGACCGGGGGTGGCTTCCCACACCCTCTTCCCTTCCCTGAACCTCATCTCTCCTTTTCAGTTACTATCTCCTTATTCTTCCAGACATCCCTGTGAATCAAGCAGTAGGGACAAGTGAGAGGCTTACCAGAGTCAGAGATTGGGTGAAAGATCACCAAAAGCTCATGTTGCTTAAAACTTGAATTGCATGAAAGGCATTGGATCCAAATGTTTAAGAAACACTGACTCACTCCTTTGCTGTTTTGAATATAACTTGCAAATGTGGTTTCATTTATCATCCCACTTCCTTCATCTCTCATAAAACTGTCACTTTCAGGGAAGAGAATAAGTGGGCCTGGCCTCACTGTGGCTCTAGTACTCTCTGAGGCTGGAGTAAGGATTCCTGGTTCTCAACCCAACTGTACAGTAGGATCACCTTGAAGCTTCCCACATTCCTTCAGGGAGTCTGATTTCCTTAATCAGGGATGTAGCATGGCACAAGCATTGCTGTGTTCCTCCATTGTTCTAGTGTTCAGTCACTGTTCTAGTGTTCAGTCAGCATTAAGAGCTGCTAGATTAGGTTTTTGGATTCCAAGCCTGACTGATCATAATAGCCATATTGGGAGCCTTTTAAAATTTCTCCATCCCATAACCTGGGAGTCAGAATTCCTAAGGGAAAGACCTGGGGATATATATTTGAAATAGATCCTGGCCATCAGCTAGTGTGGGAAATTACCAATCTTGGAACTTTCAGATATTTCTTCTAGCCTTCCAGTCATCAAAGCAAGGTAGAATTATCAACATAATGATATAAAGCTATTTAAGTTCCTCACAGGTGAAGTCAAATGTATTATTTTATCCATGCTTCCTGGAGCAAGACATAAAAATGAAACTCATTCGAAATATTTGGAATATCATGGACTTCACTGTGGGACTAAGCTTTCCTGCACAAGTCCAAACAGATAACTTAATCCATACTCTTCAGATGATAGCTGTGTCTGTTTAATATTGGCCCAGCCTACTCTTGCCCACGTATTTTTCGTTTCACTATAATTTTTATTCCAGCTGTATATTCAACAGACTGCCTGCCAACCCTGTAGGAACCACTTGACATAAATGATGTATTTTGAAAGATTAAACCAGAAACACATCTTTATACTAGCTTAAGACTTAAAGAAGTTTTTATGTGGATTCAAGTGGAATGAGAGGAACTAAAGAAGGGGAATGAGGCCCCAAAAAAGCGAATTTGAGGTTAAAGGTCAAAATTAAAATTAACTGATTTTTAATCCACATGTCACTCGGTAGCAAAAAATTAAAATTTATTAATGACTATGATATTATGAATAATTTCACATGCTGAAGTGTATTGCCTCTTCAAAGCATGCCTCTTGGGTTTAAATTTTCTTTTGACATGTAAAACGTTCTGGTAAGAACTGTGCCTCCTTTCTATGACCTTACCTACCTTTCTACGTAAAAACATCAGCACATGTTTAAGGAAAACTGACTGCTGCCCAAAGGAAATACACATAATTTTTAGGTCCCTGAATTCAATTTCTGAAGATGTTTTTCAGGCATTGCAAAAGAAAAAAGAAAAATGAATGAGTTTGCTGTGTACAAGAAATAATCATTTTCATAAGCAGTGTAGTCAAAATGATAGAACATGCTCCTTTAGTATTTGGCATCTCTACAATGTCATTTAATTCCGTGACCTCAATATTCAGTCTTTAACACCAAAACCATAAAAAGGGAAGTATGATACGTATTCTTCACCCTGCACAAGCACCTTCCTGTCTCCTCAAAGGAGCTAAATGGTCCTAATTCCCTTTAATGCCGGAAGAAGGAGGTTCTGTGTCATTCTAATAAGCCTCAAGCTCCCGGTACTATTTTTACCCCATTGCTGACCTCAGTGGCTGTGGAGAGTTGAACACCCTCCCTCAACAAATGCAAATAGACTCCAGCAGCCATTCTTGAGGAGCACTCAAGCAATTACTTCTGGGTCCTCAAGTAGAATTCACATTAATTGATTCCCTTTTGTAGGCTTTTCCTTAGCAGGAGATTAACAGTTTTTGCCTTTTTGTTTGGAATTCAGCATCTTGGTGAAACTGACAACCTCCTGTATTTTCTTTTATTTTTTAGAAAGGGAAATATGAAAGAAAAGAGCAGAAAGGAGTTCCATTACAGGTGGGTTTTTTTTCCCCCTTGAAATTATCCTGAGTGATAGCCTGGACTCCAGGCTGGCTGGAGGACTTGCAGAATGCAGGGATCTGCTCTGCCTCCTCCCTCAGTACAAATTCCTCCAGGGACAGGCACTCTGCTCCTCAGTTTTCTAGAAAAGTGCCCATGTAGATTCTGCATTATGAAAGCCTCTCTGAATCAGGAATTACACAGTCCTCTTTCATCTGGCTTGTAGTCTTGGCCTACATGAATTAATTGCCAGCACTTTAAAATAGGGAAATTCCATCTAAATATTCAGATTTCTGACTTTTCTTAAAAACTTAGGAGAAAATGAGAGAATTTTCTATTTTCTTAAGAAAAACGAGGGAAAAGATCTGTTTTCCTGTTGACAGTTGGTGTGTCAAAAGACCACTATACCCATTTGCTGTCTAGTTCATTATACTCCCTGTAATCTCACAGAACTGCCACAAAGTGACACTTATTGTAATTGTGCCCACACTGTTGATCGTAAGTTCAGACGACAGTGAAATATTTTTTGTACAAAATACAAAAATTTAAAAGATAGACTAGGAGTAGCACAGATTTCAAGGAAAATGAGAGAGAACGGCTAGGCATGGTGTCTCATGCCTGTAATCCCAGCACTTTGGGAGGCCAAGGCAGGTGGATCACCTGAGGTCAGTAGTTCAAGACCAGCTTAGGCAACATGGCAAAACCCTGCTTCTGCCAGAAGTACAAAAATTAGTCAGATGTTGTGGCAAATGCCTGAAATCCCAGGTATTCGAGAGGCTGAGGCATGAGAATGGCTTGAACTCGGGCGGCGGAGGTTGCAGTAGGGCCAAGATTGCACCACTGCACTCCAGCCTGGGTGACAGAGGGAGACTCTGTCAAAAAAAAAAAAGAAAAGAAAAGAAAGGAAGGAAAGAAAGAAGAGAGAGAACATCTGTTTATGGAAGTGAAGGATATTCCTGCATTTAATATGCAAAGCATCTGTATCAACAGAATTTGACTAAAAATGCCATTATAGCCCAAACCCAGCCCTGTGGACACATGCATTCATTTGTGACTTATGCTGTAAGTAAGCCTGAGAGACCTTCATATTTGCCGTCCTGAAGTAATCTGCTGCTCATGGAACAACAAGATGCTGAGGCCCTGAGATAACATGCTGAATATTCATTCCTTCTGTTTTCCCAGTTCTCTCTGTCCCAAATAACCAAAAGCAGCATGTCTGTACACCATTATTAGCTCAGGAGAACGAGAGAGACATATGATGTGCAAGACACATGGTAGGTGTTTTAGTACATTTAATTACCCTAACTGTCCTCTCATTAGGTATCAGCCCCATTTGAAGATGAGAAAGCTGAGACTCCAGATAAATTAAGTAACTCACTCAAGGTCACAGAGCAAAGCTACTAAGTGGCAGGCCTGCCTGGTTCTTTCCCTTCTACCATTGTGCTTGCACTACTCATTGAAATGCTTTCCCTGAATTACTACTTAGCACAATGACTTTAGTTTTTATTGTGGGTTGATCATAAGGAGTAGCCATAACAAGAGTATTCTGTTCATATTCTGTAAAACTGCTATTGAGGATGCTAATGTTTATCAAAACATCTGTCTGATGATCTTTTCTTAGCAATTAGTGACAGATGAAGTTTGTGTTTCTGAACAAAATAAAAATGTACTTCTGTTTATGTAGCCGGAAATAAATGATACTAGCTATCCTTTTGGCCTTCATTTCCAGGAAGCTCCAAGGGAAATGTATTGGCCCATTCCATCTTATGGTAAAATTAATCCTCCCTTTTGCTACATTATTTTGGACCTTTCTTTCTGGAGTCATTATTGTGCTTTGGTGTGTTAATAATTCTATTATACAAGTTGCATCTAGTTGTAAGCTTGCTCAGATTCCTTTTAAAGAAGGCAGAAGTATAACTTATAAATAAGACCCTTAAAATTCAATTTATACCCCTAAGAGTAATTAATAAATCCAATTTTAATATGACACTAGATTTAACAAAAGGGGCTATTTGGGGAATGGCCCCAAAGCCTTTGGGTCATATCTGGCTTAGGGGAATCACAGTTAACAGAGACAACTCTCTCAAATTGAGCTCTGGCCCAATTTGTCTTGCATTCCGCTACTGGGTGATAGTTGCTAACTTGCACAGAGAACTTACCTGGCCGTGGGCCAAGTACTTGACATGCCTTGTCTCCATCTTTGCAGCAAGTATATCTAGAACCATTCTTACCCCTATTACAGGAAATTCAAGGATCAGAGCTCAAGAAACTAGTTCACAGGCACGTAGATAATAGGTTTGATCTTGAGCAAAGATCTTGACTTCTTGGTGTCCCTGTCCCCACCTGTAAAACAGGCATATGCTCCTTTCCCAACCTCCTCACAAATCTGTGATGTTAGTCACTTCTGTCCTCCCCTCCCCCACTGCAAGGAACTAGATCCAAAGGAAGGGTTATATTCTGTATCTCAACCTTCCTAGTCTTTTATTTTCCCTGAGGGCTCTCTAAGGCATGTTGACCACTGACTTAATCAAATTTTCTCTTTTCCTAGGGAGAGGGAAATCTATTGTTCTGTTTTGTCGAAACTCTACTATTGGCCTGGGTTGTTGGTTGTCATCACTCTTTGTCTCACAAAATATTTTAAATCTCAATTCAAATACAATCAATTATTGCTATTTGGTAGTTATGTTATATAACCAGCATCCCCCAACCCCTGGGCCACAGGCGGTACCAGTCCATGGCCTGTTAAGAACCAGGCTGCATTAGCAGGAGGTGAGCTGCAGCTGAGGGAGCATTACCAGCTGAGTTCCACCTCCTGTCGGATCAGCGGTGGCATTACATTCTCATAGGAGCAGGAACCCTATTGTGAACTGCACGTGTGAGGGATCTAGGTCGCATGTTCCTTATGAGAATCTAATGCCAGATGATCTGAGGTGGGGCAGTTTCATCCCAAAACCATGTCCCCCACCCCAGGTCTGTAGAAAAATTGTCTTTCTCGAAACTGGTCCCTGGTGCCAAAAAGGTTGGGGACTGCTATTGTCTACAGTCTCCATAAACGTTGAATTATCTAATTCAGAACCATTTCTCATAAAAGAAATAGAAGGTTAGGTTTCTGTGAACCTCTCACAAACTTATATCAACTGATCAGTATGTACCCTTCTTTTGTGTGTTTCTGATTAAAGACACCTTATCTAACATTGCGCTTATGGCCAACAGCACTGTAACTTATGTCTGAATGAAGCTAATCTACAGCATTTTCTGTAAAAGCTACATCGCAACTTATTTTGCTTAGACACACTAGACAGCACCTCAGCACTTTGCTCGCAAACCATATTTAATAGTAAAATCACCAACACAAAAGCATAAAAATGTAAAAAAAAAAAAAAGACACTAAATAGTCCATGGAGAGGACATTTATTTCTAGGAAAGAGCTGAAACATGAAAGACAGAGCATCACCTTGCTCATCTTCAACTGGAAATGTGTGCATTGATTGACTGAAATTTTTTGCCACTCTGTGCATGTCCACTAATGACCATGAAAACATTGCAAGTATTTATTTTGGGATTACAAAGAAATTTTAGGTATAGTAACCCCTTGCCTGTTATAAGTTGAAGAGTTTTTGTTTTTTTCAGTTTTATTTTTACTTTGTTTTTTTTTTACTGAATTTATATGTGTAATAAAGTTTATCAATCTTTTTCCTTATTGCTTTAGATTTTGAGTCAGAGTTAGCAAAGCTTCTGTACTCACAAGTTATAGTAGAATTTACCTGTATTTTTTTTTTCCTAGTACTTCTATGCTTTTTTACATTTAAATATCTGATAGATTTGGAATTTATATTGGGGTATGGTGTTTGGAATGAGTATAGTTTTACCATTTTCCATATTGCTCAACCAGTATCTCAACATGTGTTAAATGCTTATATTTTCTCCAACTGATTTGATATGCTGCCTTTATCAGTCCTAAATTTTCATATATCATTGGACCTACTCGTGTGTCAATATCAAATGCTTTTAATTATAGAGGCTTTAGAGTATGTTTTAATGTCTGATAAGGCCGGCAGTTCCCCTGACACCACCTTGCTTTTTTTCCCCCCCAGAGATTTCCTGGCTGTTCTTCCTTACTTGCTCTTCATGTACTTGTCATTTCAAGTCAATTTGCATATCAAATATCAGAGCTTTTCATTTGGCTCTTTATTGCTGTTTTCTGACACCATAGACATTTCTAATTAGAACAGTTTTAGTGTTCTATAAAATTGAGAAGTATTCCTCCTGACTCAGTGCAAGTGATATGACTGTCCCACTTAAGCTTGAGAAGCAGAGTTCTATTAGGCTCACTCTCCTTAAATACGGTATGGTCCAGGTTACTTACATCCCTTGTGTTTCTCTTGTGCTAATAATCAGTGAGGTCCCCACGTTTGCCACCATCTCATATGTTTGGTCAAATGCTTTCCCTCATGTATTTTTTATGGTGAGAACATTTAAAATCTACTGTTAGTGATTTCCAAGAATACAATACATTGTTATTAAAAATTGTCACCATGTTGTACAATAAATCTTTTGAATTTATTTCTCCTAACTGAAACTTTGTATCCTTCAAATAACATCTCCCCAACCCCATCTCCCCAAGCCCTTAGTAACCACCATTCTACTCTGCTTCTATTAGTTCAACTTTTTTAGATTACACATATAAGTGAGATCATATGGTAGTTGTTTTTCTGTGCCAGGCTTATTTCACTTACTATCTTCCAAGTTTATCCATGTTGCTAATGACGGGAATTGCTTCCTTTATGATGCTGAATGGTATTCCATTATGCATATGTATACCACACTTTCTTTATCCATTCATCTATTGACAGATACTTAGGTTGATTACATATCTTGACTGTTGTGAATATTGCTACAATGAACATGGACATGCATTATCTCTACATACTGATTTCATTTTCCTTGAATATATACCCAGTAGTGGGATTGATGAATTATGTGGTAGTTTTAGTTTTTGTTTTTTCAGGAGCCTCCCTACTGTATTTCGTAATAGTTGTGCTAATTTACCTTCCGATCAACAGTGTGCAAGGGTTCCCTTTTCTTCACATCTTTGCCAAAATTTATTTTGCATCTTTTTGATAATAGCCATTCTAACAGATGTGAGTTGATATCTCATTGTGGTTTTGATTTGTATCTCTCTTTTGTTAGTGTACAGTGATGTTGAGCATTTTTTCGTGAACCTCTTGACCATGGGTATGTCCTCTTTTGAGAAATGTCTATTCAGTTTTTTTGCTCATTTTTTCATCTGGTTGTTTTCTTACTATTTAGTTGAGTTTTTTATATATTTTGTATATCAATCCTTTATCATATGCACAGTTTTCAAATACATTTTCCCATTCCATAGATTGTCTCATAACTCCGTTGATTGTTTCTTTTGCTGTGTAAAAGCTTGTTTGTTTAATGTAATCTCATTTGTTTGTTTTTGCTTTTGTTGCCTGTGCTTTGGGGTCATATCCAAAAAATCATTGCCCAGACCAATGTCATGGAGATTTTCCCATGTCTTCTTCTAGTAGTAGATTTACAGTTTCAGTCCTATATTTATGTCTTTAATCTATTTGGAATTGAGTTTTATATATTGGGTGACATAGGAGTCTAATTTCATTGTATCTGCATGTTGATACTCAATTTTCCCAATGCCATTTATTGAAGAGATTGTCCTTTCCCTATTATGTGTTCTTGGCATCTTTGTCAAAAATCAATTGGCCATAAATGCATGGATTTATTTCTGGGCTCTCTGTTCTGTTCCATTGATCTGTTTTTATGTCAGTACCAAACAGTTTTGATTACTAGTTTTGTAGTGTATTTTGAAGTCAGGTAGTGTGATGCCTCCATATTTGTTCTTTTTGCTCAAGATTACTTTGGCTATTTGGAGTTTTTGTGGTTCATTACCAATTTCAAGATTGTTTTCTCTCTTTCTGTAAAAAAAAAAAAAGTTATTGGAATTTTAGTTAGTATGGACATTTTAACATTAATTTTTCCAATCTGTGAACATAGGATATCTTTCCATTTATTTATGTCTTCAATTTCTTTTATTAATAGTTTGTAGTTTTCAGTGTACAGGTCTTCCATCTTCTTCGTTAAATTTATTTCTAAGTATTTTTTTGTAACTATTGCAAATAGGATTGTTTTGTTGCTCTCTTTAGATAGTTTGTTGTTAGTATATAGACATGCAACTAATTCTGTGTGTTTGTTTCTTGTATTCTGCAACTTTACTGGATTTGTCAGTTTTAACAGTGTTTTGGTAGATTCTTTAACATTTTCTATATATAATATGTCATCTGCAGACAGAAACATTTAATTTTTTTCTTTCCAGTTTGAATGCCTTTTATTTCTTTCTCTTGCCTAACTGCTGTGACTAGGACTTCTAGTACTATTTTGAATAAAAGTGACAGTGATGACTTCTTTGTCTTGTTCCTGATCTTAAAGAAAAAGCTTTCAATTTTACATTGTTGCATATGTTAGCTGTGGGTTTGTCGTATATGGACTTTGTTGCATTGAATTACTTTTATTGTGTACTTAATTTATTGAGAGAGTTTTTTTTAATCATGTTAGGATGTTGAATTTTTTCAAACGCTCTGACTTTTGAAATGCTAATACGATTTTTGTTCTTCATTCTTTAATTAGTAGACTTGTGTATGTTGAAGCATCCTTGCATCTCTGGGATAAATTTCACTTAATCTTGGTGAATAATCTTTTTGATGTGCTGTTGAACTTGGTTTGCAAGCATTTTGTTGAGGATTTTTGTGTCCTATATTCATCAGGGATACTGACCTATAATTTTCTTTTCCTGTACTATCCCTGTCTGGCTTGGGTATCAGGATAAGGCTAGCCTTCTAAAAATGAGTTTGTAATTATTCCCTCTTCTTCTTCTTCTTTTTTTTTTTTTCTGAAGAGTTTGAAAAGGATTGGTATTAGTTCTTCTTTAAATGTGTGGTAGAGTTAAGCAGTTAAGTCATCAGTCCCTGGGCTTTTCTCTAATGGGAGACTTTTAATTACTGATTCAATTTCCTTACTTGTTACTGGTCTGTTCAGAATTTCTATTTCTTCATGATTTGCTCTTAGTAGGCTGTACGTCTCTAGAAGTTTATTCATTTATTCTAGATTATTCCATTTGTTGGCATATAATTGTCCATGGTAGTCTGTTATGATCCTTTGTATTTCCGCAGTATTCATTGTAATGTCTTTTCTTTCATGTCAAACTTTGAGTATTCTCTTTTTTTCTTAGTCTAGCTAAAAGTTTATTGATTACCACCTCTCAGTTTCACTGATCTTTTCTATTGTTTATATTGTCTCTCTGTCATTTATTTACGCTTTGGCCTTTATTATTTCCTTCCTTCTAACTTTGGGCTTTGTTTGTTCTTTTATTTCTATTTTGTTGATGTATGATGTTAGTTTGTTTATTTGAAATCTGCTTTTTTGATGTAGGCTTTTATTGCTATAAATTTTCCTCTTAGAACTGCTTTTGTTTTGCATCCTTTAAGCTTTGGTGTATTATGTGCTCGTTTTCATTTGTCTCAAGATAATTTTTATTCTTCCATTTAATTCATTGTTTGGTTGCTCAGGGGCATGCTGTTTAATTTCCAGTGTTTGTGAATTTTCTGAAATTCCTCCTGTTATTGACTTTTAGCATTATACCATTGTGGCTGGAAAATACATTTCATATGATTTAGATCTCCTTAAACTTAAGACTTGTGTTATGTGTAGTCTGTCCTGGAAAATGTTTTATGTGTGCTCGAGAAGAATGTGTATTCTGCTGCTCTTAGGTGGAATGTTCTATATATGTCTGTCCCATTTGCTCTAAAATGTAGTTTAAGTCAATATTTCTTTCTTAGTCTTCTGTCTGGATAATCTGTCTGTGATTGAAAGTGGAGCCTTGAAGTCCCCTGCTATTATTAAGAGTCTATCTATCCTTTCAGATCTATTAATATTTTTTATATATGTAGGTGCTCCAATGTTGCATGCATATGTATTTATAGTTGTTATATCCTCTTGATGAATTGAAGCTTTCATCCTTATATAATGATGAGTTTTGGTTTTTTTGTGGTTTTTTTTTTTTTAACAGTGTTTGACTAAAAGTCTTTTTTATCCAATAAAAATATAGTTACCCTGCTCTCTTTTTATTTCTGTTTGCATGGATTATTTTTCCATCCCTTCACTTTCATTTTGTATGTGTCCTTAAAGGTGAAATGAGTCTCTTATAGGCAGTATATAGTTGAATCTTTTTTTTTTTTTAATTACTCATTCAGTCATTTTTTTAAAGAGATGAAGTCTCACTGTGTTGACAAGGTTGGAGTGCAGCAGCATGATCAGAGCTCATTGTAGTCTCAAACTCCTGGGCTCAAGTGATCCTCCTGCCTCAGCCTCCTGACTAGCTAGGACTATAGGCGTGCACCACCACGCCCAGCTTATGTTTCTTGATTTGATAATGTAATCCATTTATAATCAAGATAATTATTGATAAGTAAGGACTTTTGAGAAGGAAAGAAGTTTATTCATTTCTTCTAGGTTATTCCACTTTTGAATTAAAAAATTATTCAAATAAATACATTTGAAAAAATTTGTTTATTTTCCTTTACTCTCATACTACTCAACACTTCTGACACCAAATGTGTGAGGGTATTTCCTTATTTTTTTTTTTACTTTTTTTTACTTTTGTGGGTCTACTATAGTGTTTTGCTTTGTGACCACCATGAGGCTTACATAAAGCAACTTATAAAAGCCTTTTTTCAAGCTGATAACAACTTAACTTTGATTGCAAAAAAAACCTCTGCAATTTTACTCCACTTCTCTATATTTTATATTTTTGATGTTACAGTTTACATCTTTTATATTGTGTATCCTTTAACAAATTACCATAGCTCTTATTATTTTAATAGTTTTATATTTTAACCTCCATACTAAAGATAAAGGTGATTTACCTGCCACCATTATAATATTAGAGTATTCTGAATTTGACTATCCACTTATTTTTACCAGTAAGTTTTATGCTTTCATATGTTTTCTTGTATTAATTAGTGTTCTGTTCTTTTAGCTCAGAGAACTCCCTTTAGCACTTCTTGTAAGACACGCCTGGTGGTGATGAACTCCTTCAGCTTTTATTTGCCTGGAAAAGTCTTTATATCTTCTTTATTTCAGAAAGACAGCTTTGCTGGTTTCAGGGTTTTTTTTGGCAATTTTTTTTTTCTTCAGCACTTTGAATATATCATCCCACTCTCTCTTCACCTAGAAGGTTTCTGCTGAGAAACTGCAGCCTTAGAAGCTCCCATTTTATGTTATTTGCTTCTTTTCTCTTGCTGCTTTCAGGACCCTCTCTTTGTCTTTCATTTTTAACAGTTCAATTATAATATATCATCTGTGTTGTTTCAATTGACTCTTATTGGAGGCCTTTGACCTTCCTGTACCTGGCTATTTATATCTTTTCCTGATTTGAAAACTTTTCTGTTATTTATTTTTAAACTTTTGTTCCTTTGTCTTTTTCTTAAACCTCCTATAATTCCTTTTTATTATTTTTTTCTCCTCTGACCACATATTTTCAAATAACTTGTCTTCAAGTTCACAAATTTTTCTTCTGCTTGACCATTTCTGTTGTTGATGGCTTCTATTGCATTTTTCATTTCTTTCATTGTATTATATTTTTCATTTACAGAATTGTCTACTTTGTTATCTTGTTTTTAAATAATTTCAATTTCTATTACATTTCTCATTTTGGTCTTTTTATTTTTTATTTTTATATTATACTTTAAGTTCTAGGGTACATGTACACAACGTGCAGGTTTGTTACATATGTATACATGTGCCATGTTGGTGCGCTGTACCCATTAACTCGTCATTTACATTAGGTATATCTCCTAATGCTATCCCTCCCCCCAGTCACAACCCATGACAGGCCCTGGTGTGTGATGTTCCCCTTCCTGTGTCCAAGTGTTTTCATTGTTCAGTTCCCACCTATGAGTGAGAACATGCAGTGTTTGGTTTTCTGTTCTTGAGATAGTTTGCTGAGAATGATGGTTTCCAGCTGCATCCATGTCCCTACAAAGGACACGAACTCATCCTTTTTTTGTGGCTGCATAGTATTCCATGGTGTATATGTGCCACATTTTCTTAATTCAGTCTGTTATTGATGGACATTTGGGTTGGTTCCAAGTCTTTGCTATTGTGAATAGTGCCACAATAAACATATGTGTGCATGTGTCTTTATAGCAATATGATTTATAATCCTTTGGGTATATACCCAGTGATGGGATGGCTGGTCAAATGGTATTTCTAGTTCTAGATCCTTGAGGAATCGCCACACTGCCTTCCACAATGGTTGAACTAGTTTACAGTCCCACCAACAGTGTAAAAGTGTTCCTATTTCTCCACATCCTCTCCAGCACCTGTTGTTTCCTAACTTTTTAATGATCGCCATTCTAACTGGTGTGAGATGGTATCTCATTATGGTTTTGATTTGCATTTCTCTGATGGCCAGTGATGATGAGCATTTTTTCATGTCTGTTGGCTGCATAAATGTCTTCTTTTGAGAAGTGTCTGTTCATATCCTTTGCCCACTTTTTGATGGGGTTGTTTTTTTCTTGTAAATTTGTTTGAGTTCTTTGTAGATTCTGGATATATTATTCTCCTGATTTCGTTGAATTGTTTCTCTGCAGTTAGCTTCTTTCATACAATTATTTGTACTTTTTTTTTTCTCACTTTGTCACCCAGGCTGGAGCATGATTATGGCTCACTACAGCTTCAACTTCCCAGACTCAAGCAATCCTTCTACCTCAGCCTCTCAAGTAGCTGAGACCATAGGCACACATCACCATGCCCAGCTAATTTTTAAATTTTTTTTTGTAGAAATGGGTTCTTGCCTTGTTGCCCAGGCTGGTTATACAATTATTTAAATCTTTGTTAGACAGTTTATAAGTCTCCATTTCTTTGGGGTTGGTCACTGGTGCTTAATTTTGTTCTTTGGTAGTGTCATGTTTCTTTGATTGTTCTTCATCCTTGTTGCCATGTGTCAGTGTCTGTGCATTTGAAGAAATAGGGACTTATTTCAGTATTTGCAGACTTGCTTTGTTTGGGAAAGCCCTTTACCAGTCAACCTGTCCAGAGATTCTGAGCAGGTCATCTGGTATGGTCCATGAGCAGGTGTGCTGTTGGAGTCCTCGGGCAGCCTGGCTTCATGTCTGGGTCAGCAGGTGGTCAGCCTGGTGCCTGAGTGTATGGAATTGAACCTGGAGCCTAAAACTACTGTAGTAGGCCTGTTATTGGGTCTGTAGGCATGGGCCTGGAGCATGGGTTGCAAGGGTGGGTTGTTTTTCCTTTATGCAATCCTTTTAGATGTAACTCTGTACTTTTTTAGGATTTCATCCCCCAAATTAGTTATCATCCTCCTGAATTATTCCCTGAGGGACCAGACAGATGTGATTAATATTTTATACTATATGGTTAAAAGAGGCTTTTGATGGAATCTAATTGTGGCTTGCCATCTATCCAAAGCAGCACAATTGATCCAAGAGACTCAGCTGAGAAACCATCATTAGAATAGTAAGTTAGTTCAGTTAGGTCACAAAATGAATGTCAGTCATTTTTATGTAGAGGCAATTAGGAAATATAATGGAAACAAATTCTATCACTGTGAAAAAATAAACATAAAATGTCTAAAAGCTATAAAACTTGACAGGACTGTAGAACTTAAATGAAAGAAAACACTGAAACTCTAAAAGAGGACCTAATTAAGATTAATTTTTAATAAATAGCCAAATGGTGCTTCTAGTTGGGATAACCCTGTGTAACTCAGTTGATCCCAAATCTCCCAGATTTATAGACTCAGTTGTTTTTGATAACTGAATAAGGTGAACCTGTTCCATGTATTATGGGAAGTCTGTCACTTTTTCAAAAATCTTTAAGAATTTCCAGAGACTATTGAAGGACTTATGATCCCCTTGATCAATATATTCAACCACAACTGTTTCTCTGTTCTCTTGTTATTGATCATTTATTTATTCATTCATCCATTATTTATTTACTATTATTACTAAGCATCCATTTATTGAATGCTTACCACATTCTAAATGCTCCACATATACCCAATAACCATTGTTGTGGCTCCTAGGGCTGCTGCCTCTGACTGCTCCTGGGTCACCCTTGACTTGGGACAATCTCTTCTCTTTTATTGCCCCTGTCAAGCATCACTAATACAAGGCTGTTTTGTGTCAGACTTTTACTGAAGTTTTGACAATACTAGTGGTGGATGAGCATTGTGGAGAAGGAATACAGATGGAGCATATTGATATGGTTTGGCTGTGTTCCCACCCAAATCTCATCTTAAATTGTAGCTCCCATAATTCCCACATGTTATGGGAGGGGAGAGTCAGTGGAAGATAATTGAATCATGGGGGTGGTTTTCCCCGTAATTTTCTCATGGTAGTGAGTAAGTGTCATGAGATCCTATGGTTTTATAAGGGGAAATCCCTTTTGCTTGGCTCTTTTCTCTCTTGCCTGCTGCCATGTAAGATGTGCTTTTTGCCTTCTACCATGATTGTGACTCCTCCCCAGCCATGTGGAGCTGTGAGTCCATTAAACCTCTTTTTCTTTATAAATTACCCAGTCTTGGGTATGTCTTTATCAGCAGCATGAAAACAGACTAATACATATATAGTGTATATGTGCATAAAACAAGACGCAATGAAAAATTAAGTATTAGACATCTTAACATTCATGGGCATCTCCTGTGGAGAATTTCTCACTTTATCCTTCATCCTTAGGTCCCACCTGCTACCATCTTTTGGAGTTGCCTCTTCTTGTCTCAATATTTCTTGTGTATCATCTCCTCAGCCTCTCTAATTTCTATACCCTTTAACTCTTTTTTCCTAGCCATAGCCTCTGGAAACTCAAACCTCCTAATTTTTTTTTTTTTTTTTTTTTTTTTTTGAGGCAGAGTTCTGCTCTGTCACCTAGGCTGGGATGCAATGGCACGATCTCGGCTCACTGCAGTCTCCGCTTCCTGGGGTCAAGCGATTCTCCTGCCTCAGCCCCGTGAGTAGGTGGGACTACAGGCACCTGCCACCACGCCCGGCTAATTTTTTGTATTTTTAGTAGAGATGGGGTTTCACTGTGTTAGCCAGGATGGTCTCAATCTCCTGACCTTGTGATCCATGTGCCTCGGCCTCCCAAAGTGCTGGGATTACAGGCGTGAGCCACTGCGCCCAGCCCCCAATTAATTTTTGTATAATGTAGAGCACTTTATCTATCTCTTTCTTTTCCTTCCTCATACAAATCACACTGGTGGTGGGGGACGAATTTGCCTAACCAAAAAAGTCATTGAGCTGTTGTGCCCCATGCCCCCCAAAAAGAGCACTTCCCAGCCCCAGAAAGGAATTCTTCTGATTTCCAGAGCAATAAGTTTTGGAATACTTAAGTTCTTCCTCACCCCAGCTGGATTTTGATGAGATACCAAGTCAGTCTCTCCCAAATTAATAAAGCAAATAGAAGATAATTCTGACTATAATCCTAGTGTACCTTTTCTGGATTTTAATAAAGTGATCTTAAAGTTAATTTTGGAGTGAGGTAAAAAAACAAGCTCAAGTAACAAAAAAATATTTTTTAAAAGAGTAATAATAGAGAACTCAATGTACCAGTGGTTTAATTTGAACACTTATTGTTCTAGTTGAAGAATGAGCAAACAGAAAAATGTAAAACTTAATACAAAGTCCAGAAACAGATTGTTGATGAAAAAACCAAACTCCATAAAATATTTGAAGAGATTTCTTCTGAGCCAAATGTGAGGACCATGACCTGCAACAGCCTCTGGAGGTCTTGAGAACAGGTGCCCAAGGTGGTTGGGTTACAATCTGGTTTTATAAGTTTTATAAGACATCCAGTACATTGAGGTATACATTGTTTCAGTCTAGAAAGGTGGGACAACTCAAAGCAAGGGCTTAAAGATCGTAGGTGGATTCAAAGATTTTCTGGTTGGCAGTTGGCTGAAGGAGTTATTAATATTATTTGAAGACCTGGAATCAATAGAAAGGAGGGTCTGGGTTAAGCTAATGGGTAGTAGAAACCAAGGTTCTCATTATGCACATAAAATGACTGCCCTTAGAAGTAATATATGGCTAATGTTTTCTATTCAGACATTTAAAAGGTGCTAGACTCTCAGCTAATCTCTCCAGGATCAGAAAAAGACCTGGAAAGGCAAGGGGATTCTCTACAGTGTGTAAATTTTCCTCCACAAGAGATAGCTTTGCAGGACCATTTAAAATATATCAAAGAAATATGTTTTTGGATAAAATACTTTGATATTTTTCAGGGCCTGCTATCTGTCTTGTGATGCTAAAGTAGAGTCAGGTTGGATTTTGGTATCTTGTTACTACAAACAATCTGTTCGGTGAGTTCTAAGATCACTGTTTTAATGTTAATGCTGGTCAGTTTTGCCTCAAATCCAAAGGGAAGAAAGTATAATGAGGCATGTCTGACCCCCACTTCCCATCATGGCCTGAGCTAGTTTTTCAGGTTTCTTTGGAATTCCCTTGACTGAGAGGAGGGAGCCATTCAGTCAGTTGGGGTGCTTAGAATTTTATTTTTGGTTGATAATATCTAACAATACAAAAGCATTTAGAATGTAATAAATGAAATAAAAATTACTGGAAGTTTGTTTTCACGCTACTAATAAAGACATACCCGAGACTGGGCAATTTAGAAAAGAAAGAGGTTTAATGGACTTACAGTTCCACATGGCTGGGGAGGCCTCACAATCATGGTGGGAGTCAAGGGAGGAGCAAGTCACATCTTACGTGGATGGCAGCAGGCAGAGAGAGAGAGCTTGTACAGGGAATCTCCCATTTTTAAAACCATCAGTTCTTGTGAGACTTATTCACCATCACGAGAACAGCATGGGAATGACCCACCCCTATGATTCAATTACCTGCCGCCAGGTCACTCCCACAATACATGAGAATTCAAGATGAGGTTTGGGTAGGGACATGGCCAAACCATATCAGGAAGAAAATATGGGCAAGTATTTATATAATCTTGGACTAAGGAAGGCCTTTCTAACCATGGTAGAATGTCTGTGAGGTAGGTAGAATTCTTATTAAAAAAACACTTGAAAACCTAGAATGTTATATAACATTGATGAGCCTTAAAAACATTATGCTGAGGCCAGGCGCAGTGGCTCACGCCTGTAATCCCAGCACTTTGGGAGGCTGAGACAGGCAGATCATGAGGTCAGGAGATCAAGACCATCCTGGCCAACATGGTGAAACCCTGTCTCTACTAAAAATATAAAAATTAGCTGGGTGTGGTGGCGCGTGCCTGTAATCCCAGTTACTCAGGAGGCTGAGGCATGAGAATCGCTTGAACCCAGGAGGTGGAGGTTGCAGTGAGCTGAGATCGCACCACTGCACTCCAGCCTGGCAACAGAGTGAGACTCCATCTCAAAAAACACTGTAAAATAAAATAAAAACATTATGCTGAGTGGAAGAGCCAGACACATATGATTCTGTTTATATAAAATGTCCAGAATGGCCAAATCCATAGAGACAATAGATTAGTGGTTGCCAAAGGAGGGGAAAATGGGGAGTGACTTACAGCAAACATGGTGATTTCATTTCTGAGTGATGAAAACATTCCGGAATTAGGTAGTGGTGATGGTTGGACAACTTTTGAATATATTCCCAATCACTGAATTGTATACCTTAAAGGCTGAATTTTATATATGAGTTATATCTCAATTAAAAAATTTAAAGATAGGTAGTTCTACTTGGGATGTCATGAGAAAACAAAAAACCTGGCATGCTAGTAGAGAATTGTTAAATAATATACATTTTAAAAATTTTATATACAAATGGCCAATAAACATAAAAAGCAAATTAAAACATTGAGACCAAATATTTGCCTACTGGCAGAGATGAAATTGTTAATTTCTTTCTTGGGTAGAGTGTAGTCTAATGGTTGTTCTAATATGCTGGTATTGATGAGGAGGAATTTGGTAATATATTTATTTCAAAAAGCCTTAATTTATGTCCTTCCATAATGCGTTTCAGTTTCTAGGAATTTATCTTAAAGAAACACAGTTTGCCATGTAAAATAAAATTGTAAAGTAATAGTAACAACACAAAGATATTTCTGCTGCTAGGGAGAAAAATTAAATTAAAAATTAAATATAAAATCAAACAGACCAATAGAAGTGCACATTCAAAAGGCTAAAGAGATACACTCTAAAATGTGGGTGCTAATCACCTCTTATTTGTGGGATTATGGATAATATATATTTTCTTGTTTATTTTTATCTGTATTTTCTGTTTACTTTTTCTAAATAGTCCATACCAGAAGTATCCTTGAAATCAGAAAATAATAGAAAAATTATTTAAAATAATACAGTTTCAAGTGTGGCAAAGCTTTCTAGCTTGTTTTTTGTTTGTTTTATTTGGGTGTTTGCTTGTTTTGTGAGCGCCTTAGCAGAAATGAGATGAGAAAAGAAATTTTTTGTTTCTCGTGTGATTACAGAGATTCATGAGAGATTCATGAAAAAAGTCTTCAATTCTGAACCCAGATTCTTACTAGCTGCCCCTATGAGCTTTCTTCAGTGGGGTGTATAGTTTCAGGGTTCGACCAGTTGATTAGTTGGTAATTTTATAACATACACCATTGTAAATTAAACTGTTTGTGGTGTACTTATCCCAAGATTTTTTCTCTTCGAAATTGGGTAAGTTAGGATTTACAACCAAGATCCTATTGAGTGGAGGACACTCTGATTTTTAAATTATGTTCCTCAGATGTAACAATTTTCTTCTCCCCATTTCCTAGACAGAATCATGAATAAACTGGAGGATAAGCAGGACCAGATGATACCATGAAGAGAAGTTTACAGGCCCTCTATTGCCAGCTGTTAAGTAAGTTGACACTGCATTTCTTCTTTCTTAAAATATACCAATGTCATTATTTGCTGGATGCTCAGAACTTACTTTTTGGATGAAGACCAGGGTTGGATCAGTGAAAGAGGACAGTAAAGTTTCACTCTGCTTCATCTAGATGAAGTATCAAGCATTAATTCATTCTAAGATCTCTGTTTTAATGTTAATGCTTGTCAGTTTTTCCTGAATTCCAAAGGGAAGTTTTAATATCCATTATAGTTGTAACTTGGACATCAGTTATAACTTAAACTCCATTATAATAATTCTAAATTGATGTGTTAAGCATAGTTAATCTGGGAATGAGTGTCCAAAAACATTATTGCCTTTGGTTTAGTGTTCTTCCAGGATGACCTGCTATAGATTCCTCATGAAGAGGAAATGGTGTGTTGTGTTTTCTGTTTTTTAACACATAGAACTTGTTGCCATACAGCCTTTGGCTTAAAGTGTTATGCATAATTATACATGGTTCTCAAATAAGAAGTGGTGAAAATATGACTTCTTGGTTTTATGGTGGAATAAAGAGTGTTCAATTATGACTTTCTGCACATCACTCATGTGTTTTGTGTATACTGCCACAAAGCACCAATTGCCATGTAGTGATTGTACTTTCTTTGGGATTAGAATTGCTATGAATGAATGTAAAAGCCAAAACCAATTGGTGGGTTTGATGTTCCAGTTAACCCACTTAAGACAATAGGCATTACCCACTCCAGGTCAAACCAAAGCCAGTGAGTTGGAAAATTGTGAGTTAGTTGTTTATCTTGTTCTTGCTAAGGTAAATGAAGTACCTATCTTTCCTAGGCTGAGTGGCTCCTTGTTAACTTTTGTTGAGAGAATAAAAGGAAAAGATATTGAGATGCAAATCACCAGTAGTCAGCCCTTAGAATTTAGTAATTCAGCTTATGTTGTACCCCCAGTGCAAAGCACTTTATCTACAGACAGCATTCTGGCCGGGTGTTTTAATTGACTCATTTCTTCTGCTGAATTCTAATCCCTAAAACACATATCACGTCAGCCTGTTTCAGCCTGGTGGAAAGTCGCCAAGAGTTATAGGGACTTTCTCATGTTCCTTTTCCATGTGTTCTATGGGACTGTCAGTTTGTTGCTTTTTTAAAAAATGATAAGCTTGTTTGCTAAAGAATAGGCTTTAAAGATTGAAGAAGCAATGTCATCAAGGAATGATTAACTCTGCCTTGATGAGAGAGTAGACATATGAAGGATAAATAGGATTTTACAAACACACATGCACACATACCCCTCAGAGAAGGGGAGGAAGGCTTTGTAGCCAGAAAAATGGGAAATAAAGAAGAACAGAGTAGATTTTGGAACAGCAAAATGTTTGCTGAGTTCACCCATGCCGACTCTATGCCCCAAAGTTTGCGTAACATTTTAGGGTCGTATGTTATTTGAAAGGCATCAGTAAATTACCCTGCAGTCCAGAGAGATAAGACTTATCCTATGATGAGGTCCATCCTCCTATACTGAGCAACTCTGAATGCTGAAGGGGGTTCAAACATCATCTGGCTAACTATAGAAAACAACTGTGTCTTCACACCTTGCTGTTTGCAAAGCTTGCTGGGAAATGCAGACAGTCCAGAATATGTAGTTTCCTGCTGGTTAGGAGGGTAGACAGTGGCCCTCACTAAACCACCCTGATTACTGACATGCATATACACACAATAGATCGTATTTGTCACTGGTCAGCCAGTTATTAAGTTATGTGTATGTTAACATTGTCCACAAATAAAATGTTTTTAAGACATTTAGTCTGTGTCTAAAATAGACTTGAGAACTAGCATCAACACACAATATGTTATTTTATATAACTCATATATTTTATATAACTCATGATAAAAATATATGAAAATATATTTTTAATTTGGATTAAAAAATCATGATTGAGTATTCTGGTTTTTCATTGTTACATAACAAACTAGTCTAAAACCTTGTGGCTTAAAGCAATAACAGTTATTTATTTCGCTCATAAGTCTGTAATTTGAGCAGGACTTAGCAGAACCTATGCCTCCACTGCAGAGTGTTTGGGACCTAGGCTGGAATGACTCCAACGGCCGAGGGCTCCCTGAGGCCTTCTCACATGGACAGTTTGGGCTCCCCCACAACATGGTGGCTTCAGAGTCATCAGATTTCTTATATGGCAGCTACCAGTATGAGACTTGGGCAAGGCTTAGAAGACTTATTATGAATTAGCCTTGGAAGTCCCAGAATAATACTCATGCCACATTGTACTATCTGAGGAAGTAAGACCAACAGTAACTCAGGGGAAGAGGAATTAGGCTTCACTTTTCAAAGAAAAGAGGAGTAACAGTTCGTAGCAGTTATCTTTAGTCTATTACAGAGAATATCTATTTGTTTAAAAAAAACAAAAACACTTACTAGTGGACATTAGCCAATTCATAAGTCATTAATATAGAAGCTATACCCTACTGAGTGCCTACTGTGTTCACAAGGATTTGCTGACAGTTTACCTAAATCTCCTCAATTATTCCAGAGGAAAATGCTTCAAGATGAAGAAGCGTTACAGATGGATAAGCAAGGACTGGCCCAGGGTGCCCAGTGAGTTCAGTTCACAGCCATATCTCTCTGACCCCTGCATATGTGCCCTTTTCTTTCTGCCCTGATGCCCTACCACACACAGGAAAAACCAGCAATGTGGTCCCTCTGCTGCCCTTATAGCTAAGATAGGGACAGTTCAAGCCCACAAGCAGTGAAGTTTGCATCTTGCGAGTGATATTAGATGAGTGCTGGGGTTTGGATATTTGATCCCTCCAAGTCTAATGTTGAAATTTTATCCCGTTTTGGAGGTGGGGATAAATGAGAGGTGTTTGGGTCATGGAGGTGGATCTCTCATTAATAGATTAGTGCCCTCTCCAGGAGAAGGGAAGTGAGCAAGTTCTAGCTCTTTTGTTACCTTGAGAGATGCCCCAAGAACTGGTTGTTTAAAAGAATCTGGCACCTCCCTCTACCTTGCATCCACTCTCTCACCATGTGATCTCTGCACATGCTGGCTCCCCTTTACCTTCCACCACCAGTGGAAGCAGCTTAAGGCCCTCATGAGATGCAGATGCTGGTGCCGTGCTTCTTGTTTAGCCTGCAGAACCGTGAGCCAAATCAACCTCTTTTCTTTATGAATTACAGAGCCTCAGGTATTTCTTTATAGCAACACTAAACAGACTAAGACAGTAAGACCAAAATAAAAAGATGCTCTTTAGATCACTGAATCATAATTGATAGTCATTGAGGCTTGCATGTGCCCAGTTGGGGCTAAGGAATGCAGTCTTTGGCAGGCAATGCTATTGAGGTTTTAATGGTTTACTTTTGTTACAACTGACTATCTCTGCCTTTGTTTTTATTACCTGAGCTCTACTCCACAATGCAGTACTGAGTGTTTCATCCCACTGGCTTTAGCCCTTTCAGAAGGTTTAACACATTTTATATGATATATTGGAACAGCGGAAAGCTTGAGTATGAGGGTGGTGATAAGAGTCTTTATGGTTATAAAAAACCAGATACTCTCATTCATTTTTCTTTCCAAGACCTAAGTAATCAATTAGGTGTTAAAGCTCGTGCTAAGAATACCTGGGTTTTTGAGACAGCAGACAGGTTCAAATCCTAGTTTTACCACTTTCTAGGTGACTTACCTTAGGTAAGTTACTTAAGCCTCAGTGAGCTCTAGATGTAAAATGGGATGTGATCACTCACTACCTGAGATGGTATTGAGTGAGATGACATACCATATAGAAGTCCTACATAAATGCCGGCTTTCTTACTGCCTTCCTGCCTGGAAAACATAAGGATAACCTAACCAGGAGGTCTACTGTAACTAACATTTGTGTGGAACCTTCTGGTTCGCAAAGCATTTTCCCATAATTTGGTCCTCACAACAACCTTATAAGGCAAGTGGGGCATTATTATTGACCATATTCTACAGAGAAAGGAATTGACATGATCAAGGCTGCTTTTGCCAAGCGACATCACAATTTTTTGAAAAAGTTTTTAATAATGGAAGGTAAAGAGCATCATCACAACCCCTTAAGACCATGCCACTGCTGAGGAGGGTCTGAATCTGAGTCTTGATTTAGCAGATGTGTGTTTGCTTGGGTACTGTGTACTGGAAAATTGTTGTGCTACTTTGTTAAGAAGACTAAGGCAATTATTATTTTATGACAATATGATGTTTTTACATATAAATGTCTATTCAAATCAGAGTGGTTTAAATATGTAAAATTAAGCAGTGATTATGTTTTGTAACTTCAGTGTTTGCTGTACCTCCAGACATTTGAATTTCTTAAATCATGCTCTGTATTGTTACTCTAGTACACCCTGCTCGCTCGTTCATGCACCCTTTGCATCTACTGGTCTGTGTCAAATCACTCAAAGTAATTTTTGTTCAACTTAGAGAACTGTCTGTAGGTCCCTATCTTAGGAAAAGGAGGAGAAAAAGGAAAAAAAAGAACTGCCGGTGTGGATTTGGACCCTTACCCTATAGAATTTGAAGGAAAATACACCCCTTTTTCTGCCATCTTTACCTGGGGCATGGAGATCATGTCTCAGTCTCAGATTTGAATTATATATATGTATACACACACACACAAAAAAAAATCCATATTTCCTGTCTGTGGATTTTTCTGGGCCTAATGAGAAGCTACTTGGTAGTTCCTTTCCACTTGAAACCTATTTTCTGATGGGATGATCTTCTTCTCATGTGATCTCTGGAACTGAGCAGAACCCTTGAAAACACTTTAAAGTGAGGGAACTCTCTTTGGTGCCTTTTCAGCTCTAACCATTCCTTCTTGCCTACCAGCTACCCAGTGACTATTCTTTCTTCCAGTTACTTCTTAAACTAGAAGTATCCACATAATTATATCTTCTTCAAGAGATTGACATTTCCCTCTCTTTTTCTTCTTCCATGCTTATTTTTGTCCCATATTAGACACAAAGCCCCCAACATGCTACCTTCTCATCTCAGATGTCCTCCTGTGGTCTGTGATCTGAAGTTCTCATGTATTCCATTAAGATGGAAAGCAATTTGACTAAACTAAGTAATACCAAGATGTGCTTACTGGTTAAGGAGAGTTAAGGAACTCCCTGTCCTTAGCTCTAAAGATGTGTTTTGAAAAGACTTGGTATTGTTTTAAACAGCATTGAGTACACTAATTTAAAGAGGTAAGCTTCCCAGGATCTGCATATTTGTCTGTATCTCCCAGAGTCATGGGTCAGGAATCTGCATGTTTCCCTTGCTGGCTCATTATTATTTCTTCTTCTTCTTCTTCTTCTTCTTCTTCTTCTTCTTCTTCTTCTTCTTCTTCTTCTTCTTCTTCTTCCTTCTTCCTTCTTCCTTCTTCCTTCTTCCTTCTTCCTTCTTCCTTCTTCCTTCTTCCTTCTTCCTTCTTTCTTCTTTCTTCTTTCTTCTTTCTTTCTTCTTTCTCCTTCTCCTCCTTCTCCTCCTTCTCCTCCTCCTTCTCCTCCTCCTCCTTCTCCTCTTCCTCCTCCTCTTCCTCCTCCTCCTCTTATTCCTCCTCCTCCTCCTCCTCTTCCTCTTCTTCTTCTTCTGCTGCTGCTGCTTCTCTTTTTTTCTCTCTTTTTTTTTTCGTCCAGCTTACACCAGGAATGATCTTCTTATGCTGTATCTACACCTTTTGTATCATCACCATCCAACCAGATTTTGCAACCCCAAATACATGAAGCCATCCTTGACTTGCCTCCCACCCTACCCTGGATGCATTTGTATACTAGCGATACTAGCTCCTGTTGAACTTAACACATGACTCCATTCATGTCTCTGCATCCCTATTGTCTCAGCTTTAGAGAACAGCTTCCTATGTTCTTTCCTGGACCATTTTAATAGTCCTCTGCTTATTGTCCTATTCTCAGGTCTTCTCCTTCTAATTCCTCTTCACATTACTGCCAAATTAGCTGCTTGTCATCTGATCATCTTTCCATGGCTTTGCATTACCAAAAGCAGCAGTTCTCATAATGTAGTCCAAGAATCCCTGGGGACCGCTGAGGCCTTTACAGGAAGTCTGTGAGGCCCTTCTTTTTCCAACTATACATATTTATAAAGCCAGATTTTTTTCCATATACTGTACTTCAACCAAAATAACATATCGCAACAGATTGAGTGCAGAAGCTGATAAGAGAACCAGCTGTCTTTCATAAGCCAGACACTGAAGAGATTTACAAAATTGTAAAACAATGCCATCCTTCTAATTTTTTGTGTTAGAAAATGTTTTTTCATTAAAAATGCTATTTGTTAAGAGTAATGAGTTTGTTATGAGTTAATAATTTTTGTTTTACAGCTTTAATTTTTAATATAGTAAATATCAATAGATATAACCCATATTTTGAAAAGCTCTTTGGGGAGTCCTCAATAGATTTTAAGAGTATGAAGGGGTCATGAGACCAAAATGTTTGAGAACCTCTGACCTAAAGGATAAATCCTAAATTCCTTAGGTTAGTGTCAGAGTCATTAATAGTCTGGTCCCAGACTACCTTTCCAGCCTCATCTCTTATCCCTTCTCCCTTTTATATCCTCCTCCCTCACTCACACACATACACCACACAATTCTACCCAATAGACAACCGCAGTGTGCTCCAGCCATCATAACACATACTCTGTCCACCACAAAATATGTAGCTCTGATTATACCTGTGTTTTTTTTCTTTTCATCTAGCTTCTTAGGCGTGGGAATTCTATTTCATCATCTGTTCCTTTGTTTCCAGTCTAATCGGGAGCTTGATTCATAATGGGAGTCATAAATGTTTGATTTAATTAGCATAATTCATCAAATCTAAGATGCTATTAGTTGTAAGATCCACTGTTATTTTATGAACCACTAAAAAAGACAAAATGTTGCTTAAACAATCACACACTATCAATTACACCTCACAATATGGAAACACATGTATAGATAAAATACAGAATTATTAAGTTGGATTGTGGCTAACTGAGAAATGTACTTTCTGAGCCTCTGCGACTAAATTCTCCTTTAGTATCAGGTCTCAGCAAACCCATCTGTAGTTCTAGCTCTCACCCTAGGTGGGCCTCATGGAACAAAAGCATTTCCCTTCAGAAACTAGAGAGAGATTCAAGGAGCTGGGCCATCTCTAGCTGAAGTTGGCTCATGTATTTTGTCTTCATGGCTTGTTTCTCCTCATAAATGAGAGGAAATTTTTCCTACAATTAAGGAAGGAAAGTTTATATGAATTATAAATGACATAGTATTTAGGTCCAAACAAATTTTGACTCCAGAAATATATGACCTTTTAGATGTTACAGGCAATCATACAGATATTGCCATTCTGTATACATAAGAGTCATTTCCCTAGTCTGAGGAGATAAATGGAACTTCACCATTCTTTATGAGGTCTTCATTTCCTCCTCCACCTTTCCCAGTGAAGTTATCTTCCCTTGTGTTTTACACTGCTTGGTCACAACCTTCATGGACAGTGATTAAGACTGCTTGAGTTCAAGTCCTGGCATACCACAAATTATTTTCGTCCTTTTCCGTCCAAAACATACCACTGCTAAATAGCTGCTGGGCTTTGTGTCCTCCACCCCTTACAAATTCATCATTCCTGAGCTGTCGAAGACTCATTGCTCTTGAGGAAATAAAACAGCATGGTTCATTTAGTGGCATAGACCAGTTCATCAGCCTACAGTTCCCTTGTGCTACCAGCAGTGGCTGCAGTAACAGTAATGACACTTCTGGTCATCAGTTGGCCTCATGGATATTGGAGGGCATCCACTTCATTGACACTAAAATTCAGTATTTTAGATTAGTTTGATTGGCTTTGATCAGTGTTTCCCAAATCTGACTGTACACTAGAATCACCTGGGGAACTTTTTAACAAATCCCCTTTCCCAGACCCCATCCCAGAGCAATTAAATCAGAATCTTTGGGCATGGGACTGGGGCATCCAGTGATTTTGATGGGCAACCAGGGCTGGAATCACTGGCTATGATCTCTGGTTCTTAAACTTTAGTGCACAACAGAATCACCTTAAGGGCTTATTTAAACACTGACCACTGGGCCCACCCCCAGAGTTTCTCATTCAGTAGATCTGGGGTTGGGCCAAGAATTACATGTCTAAGTCTCTAGTAATGCTGAAGCTTTGGTCCAGAACTTTGAGAATCACTGTTGTAGACTTATGAAGGGCTACCCAGGAGCAGGAGATGCTTTTAGCTTCCCTACCTCACTTGGGCTACATGATGGAGAAATTAGTTCTGGAATAAAACCAGGATCAGTTAGGAAGGAGAATGGAGGGAAGGTGTCAGGGAAGCAACTAGCAGAATTCCGTTAAAACTTGAAGTTTCATATTATTCTTCAGGATGTACTGGAAGTTAGTTTTTACTCTGTTTTAAGAATGAGAAGGGCACAAGGAATGGGCTGGCTAGGGTTATAAAGCAAAAGGGAAACACCTTTTGAGTAACTGTTGGTCTTGACTGTTTATTGCAGCTGTCTGATTTTAGAACTTGATTTTGTAAGACTATTTTTTTCTTATGCTGTGTAATTCTTTTGCAAATCAAAAATTAGAGGCTGTTTTTTGGGGAGCTTGATTGTGAAAAGATTTCCAAATGTTCTCTAGGGAGAATAGATCTCTTTACTTCTGAAGAGTAAGTCATTCACATAGAAAATTTGAGGAAGTGACTCTTTCCAAGGTGATATTAACCCAGGAAGTTTAGGCATACCAGGTCCTTAAAAGTGTCATGTTGATTTAATATTTTTTATGGTTTAGGTTGTGATTTTACATTTGCACAAGTCAACAATTCTTTTCTGCAGATAAAACAAAACTTTAATAAGACATTCTCATTTTAAACAATGCCAATGGGGACTAAGAATAAATATTTTAAAGAAATTCAATTTTATGAATTTGAGTACATTCCATTACACTGTTGGCAGAAGAATGTAGGTGAGGGAAGTTATGCTCATACTTAGTAGAGCTGTTGACTTATGTAAATTCAAATGTTAACCCTTAATGAGTAAATCCAATTTTCTATAGGAAAGTATTTTTGCTAAAATATATGGTGGGAGAAAGCATAGAATTTCAAGCTCTCATGTTGTCTTTTACTAGTTATATGACTGCACAGAGTGCTTCAGCTCCCAGAGCTCCCTCATTGTCCTCAAGTACAATGCACAGATGACCAGTATAATGTCTACCTTGAGAATTGTTGCAAGAGTTAAATGGGTAGGGTATAAAAACATTTCATGTGTTGAAAATGCCTTTCAAACATGGGTTGTTGCTGTATTACTATCCTCAAATAACATTACTTTTGTTGTAATATTGTAAGCAAATCTTATTTTTGTTTGGCAAATCTTATTTAAAAAAGAAAGAAATGTGAAAGGTAGTCTTTATGTCCTCACCCAGATTTGAATTCAGTAGAATGCTCGTTAATACACATAAACCTCATGAATTGGGGCTATTTTTAACAGAGAACTGTCTTCTTTGTTAAAATCTGATATAATTCTGGGAGATTCTTCTGAAGGAGGAAAATTCAAACAGAATTTTTTAAATGAAAACAGGGGTTTTTTCCCCCCAGCAATTTCATATTGTCTTTGTAATAAATCTCTGAAACATTTTTGAAACATTTAATCATTGCCTTTATATATGTGATGGACACTGGAGATTCTTCAAGCTAAACCCCAAAAGCCCCCCAAACCTAAGATACATTGCCTTTGCAACATCTTCTTTCTTATCTCCCTAGCTCCCTCTCCCAGCTTGTGTCATCCATTTCCCTTCCCTTCCTTTGGGTCATTTGCATCACCAAGCTTTCTCATGTCTTTGCTCCTCCCCTCAGAAGTTTTCCAGCCTTTCTCCTCAAGGGAATCAATTATCTGCTGCAAGCGTCCTAGTAGCTCCTTGAAGATGAATCATTTGCCTTTGTTCTGACTGTACCAGGATATCACTCAGCTGTGAGCTGTGGGCAACCTCATTGCTCATTTCCTCCAGAGCATCTTCATCAGTTTCCCTGTCTGTAAAATGGGTGTTTGTATTAGTTTCCTGTGGCTTGCTTTTTGTTTTTTTTTAGACAGAATTTCGCTCTTTTTGTCCAGGCTGGAGTGCAATGGCACGATCTTGACTCACTGCAATCTCTGTCTCCCAGGTTCAAGTAATTCTTCTGCCTCAGCCTCCCGAGTAGCTGGGATTACAGGCGCACGCCACCACGCCCGGCTAATTTTGTATTTTTAGTAGAGATGGAGTTTTACCATGTTGGCCAGGCTGGTCTCAAACTCCTGACCTTCAGTAATTCACCTGCCACAGCCTCTCAAAGTGCTGGGATTACAGGCGTGAGCCACTGCCCCCGGCCTCCTGTGGCTTCTATAACAAATTACCACAAACTTTGTGGCTTAAAATAGCAGAATTTTTTTTCACAGTTCTGGAGGCCAAAAGTCCAAAATCAGGGTGTGTGTGTGGCAGCAGGGAGGGAGGGGGGCACACTCTCTCTGAAGGCTCTAAGGCTCCAATCTCTGCCTCCATTTTACATGGCCTTCTCCTATTTTCCATGTATCTCTCCTCTGTCATTGGATTTAAGGCACACTTGGATAATCTATCATAAGCTCATCCCAAGATGCTTAATTATATCTGCAAAGACCATTTTTCCCAGTAAGATTACATTCAGAGGTTTCAGGGTTAAGATGTGGATATGTCCTTATTCAACCCACCATTCAATCATCTACACTGTGATATTGCTATTCTTCATAGAATTATTAATATAAGTATATGGCACACTTAGCATAGTGCTGAGTTCAGAAAAGGTGCTCAGTAAGTAGAGGGTACAGGCCAAGAAGTAAGTAGAAGGTGAGGAGATGGAACCATGAGTTTATAAAGTGAGAAGTTTAACTATAAAGTGAGAGCAAGAGAAGGCTGCTCTCTCTTGTTTTTTGGAGAAGTTTAACTATAAAGTGAGAGCAAGAGAAGGTTGCAACTGGCAGGTATATAGAGAGCAGAGTGTTTTAAAAACCAATGTGCTGAGCTGGTCTAAAACTCCCAGGGAGGGTGTGCGGGGACTAAGTGCTATAGGCATGTGAGCTTCAGATAAGGTGAGATGCACACTGATGGGCAGGAACTGCTCTACACATGATTCTCATGCTCACATGTTGCACTGGTTCACAGGGTCTCTTTCCTGCCCTTGCCAACCAGTGCTAGTGCTAGATGCATGACTGTGCTGTGTTTGATGAGAAGAGGCAAGAATGAGAATCCCCTGTCCTGTGATCAGTGAGTCAAATTAACACTGAGTGTAAATGCTTTGAGAGAACAGTGTAAGATGTTAACAGTGTTACTGTTAACAGTAACATCTTACACTGTTCTCTCAAAGTCACACAACTATTTCTCCACAGAACAGAGCCCAGGCTCTGTGCTGGCAGCTTGAGGTCAGCTAATTATACAGTAGCTCAGGAGAGAGCCCTAGAACCCTCTGAGATGGGAAAAAAAATGCAGCAGTTTGCTTTGAAATTCCTTGGTTAGATGAAGAAATTACAATGTGCCCACTTTACCCAAAAGGCAGAGAAACAAGGGTCCTAGAATCACCCAGGGAAGCAATATTGTACCCCAAGTACCTGGTCATGCCTGGGCATCCCTGGAAGCAGTGGAAGATGAATGAGATGGAAGGGTTGGAAGCTCTAGAGTGGGCCACTTGAGAAGGGATGGTAATTGATTCCAGTTGCTGGCCTGGGGATCACTATGAGCTGGGGACAGCCCCTGAGCCTGAGTGAGTGCTGTTTAAAAGCAAGCGAGAGTGGCTGGGCAGCTTGCTTGTATAAACATATGGGGTCACATCTAACCAGTTCTCACTATGACATAGGAGAATCCCTGAAGGAGGAAAAGGAGGCTCAGACAAATATAGTTACATTCTTTAATTGATGTTATTGTTATTTTGACCTGCAGTTAAGTGTAAAATAATTGAGCTAAAAAATAAAATATAATTATCGTTTAAATAACCTAGCTATAGACATTTCATAAGGAAAAATGTCCCATATTTCACACTAAAATTGGTCTGATTGGGGAAATATTCATGTCTTTTTTTTTTTTTTTTTTTTGGTGGAGGCAAGGGAACGGAGTGTCGCTCTGTTGCCCAGGCTGGAGTGCAGTGGTGCAATCTTGGCTCACTGCAAGCTCCACCTCCCGGGTTCATGCCATTCTCCTGCCTCAGCCTCCCGAGTAACTGGGACTACAGGCACCCGCCACCACACCCGGCTAATTATTTGTATTTTTTTTAGTAGAGATGGGGTTTCACTGTATTAGCCAGGATGGTCTCGATCTCCTGACCTCATGATCTGCCTGCCTCGGCCTCCCAAAGTGATTACAGGCATGAGGCACTGTGCCTAGCCTCATGTCTTTTTTCAAATGAGTGTCGTAAGTTGGGTGGTCCCTAGAAGCAGACCTCGAACCCTGAGACCAAGAGTCCTGTGGAGTGACTTATTAGGAAGGTTTCTCAGGAATAACTGATAGGGGAAAAGGATAGTGGGCCTGAAAAGGGAAGAAAGCCCAGCAAGGATGAGTATCAAGCAAAACTCCACAGAGACTGACTTTGTTGCAGTCTGTCTTGAGAGTTCTGGTGAGATGATAGGTCACACCGTGGACTTGTCCTCATCAGGTGACAGAGTATTATAATCCCAGACCTCTCAGTCATTGGTTAAGGGCACTAAAGATGTACCAAGCTCTGCTTAAATATTTTAAATTAGTGACCTACATGTAAACATGTTTAATTCATTTAATATACACAAAGCATTTTAAACAGTGCTATAAATGTTGGGCCGATGTTATTCCTACCATCATCATCATTTGCTCCCCTATTCCTCCCATCTCTCTGAACATAAAGTAAAACCTCATCTCCCTTCCATTGCTAGGACCTTGTTCCTTGTTCTCATATATCATGTTACAAATACAACTTACTGCATCTTCCTCCTCACCTCTATGAACCCCTGTCCTAAGTCTCATTCTCTGAGAACCAGTATGGAGGTTTCCCGTAAGAGCTGGAGATGGCTGGTGAAGGGCTGATGATTAAAGATTTGTCATATGCCCCGGGGTTGGAGATGTAATTGAAATTCCCCCTGGATATAGTCCCGTGGGCCTCTCTTTTGCATTATTAAATCATAATGGTAAATGAATATGACCAGGTATTTTATTCTTCCCCTGGAGGTGTGGCTTTTATAGATATGGTCTCCTTGATACTATTTTGCCACAGATGAAACTTTTGGCAGAATCATTGCTAGCCTAACAATCCAAATTTCCCAAAGTTCAAGGGATACTTTGAAAACATAAAGTTCTGAAAACTAGAAAATATCGACTTGCATGGAAATTGTAGTCTAATTATAAAGGAGGGCAGTCTCTGTGCAGGACATCTGACTGTATTTGTGAGGAAGATGGTCCAGATTTTGGAGGAAAACATTCTTGTGTATACAACAGGGAATTGAGAAGTTTACCCTTTGATGCTGTATGAGAGTGGGTTGGCTAGATGTCATGTAAGTTTCATTTTCTTAAAGAAGAGGGAGAGGAAGAGAAAGGTAGGCATCAGATAAGCAGTTGCTAATCTTTAAAGGGTCAGAGTGTTTCTGTTTGTTTCCTTTTTCTTTAATTTTCTAAGACAGGACTTTTATTCCTTAGAATATATAGAAGAGTCACAAAAGTCTATGCTCTCAGAGCTGAAAGATCCTTTAGTAATTGCCACTGTGTTTAGCACATGAGGAAATGGAGGCCATCCTGAGTGGAGAAGTGACTTACCCAGGATCCAAGCCTAGCTGATGTGAGGGAAGAGGCTTAAGCATGAGTCCAGATTCTCAGTGCAGTGCGCATGCTAGGATGTCCTCTCCTACATCCCTCTGCACAGCAGTACTCCAGTCACACTGATGTTCTTTTCCTTCTTCAAGCACTTCAACTTATTTGCAAAGTCCTTTGACCAGTTGTTTGTCCCAGCCTGGCATGGGTGGCTCCCTGCTGTTCAGATTACAGCCCCAGGACCTCCCCACAGCAGTTCCCCTCACCACTCAGCATAAATACTTCACCCAGTCTCTCCATTACTTTTCCCTAGTTTAAGTTCTGCACAGCACTTGGAATTATACAATTTTTTTTTTTTTGGTTCTTTGTTTATTGCCTACAGTCAGTTAAGAGCCCACATGCTGTATTCTTAGCCTAGAACAATGCCTGGCACATGGAAGAACATGGCATTAAAGTGGCATGAACTGGACAGAGGAACAGTGAGCAGGTTTCTCGAGTGGTCCATATTGTTGGGTGAGACTTCATTAGAGAGAATGAGAATTATGGTCTAGGTTGGCCCAGTTCAATGGACATAGAACACAAGGCACATATGTAATTTCAAATCTTCTAGTAGCCACAGTAGAAAAAGTGAAAAGAAATAGGCAAAAGTAATTTAAATAATATTTTTATTTAAACCAATATATTCAAAACATTATTTCAACATATAATCAATTAAAAAAATCTAGTGAGATATTTTGCTTTCTTTTTTTTTCAGATCAGGTCTTTTAAATCTCCTATGTAATGTGCATTTACAGCACATCTGCAATTTAGACACTGCATTTTTTTCATAAATAGCTGGCATTTAGATTTCCTAAAACTGACAATTGGAAAAGTAGATTTACATACTTAAAATGTTTCTAGTGACTGAATTAGCTATCACCTTTTAAATTTAGTTAAAAATAAATTTTTAAAATTCAGTTCCTCAGTCACACTTGCAACATGTCAAGTTCTCAGTGCCACATGTGGTCAGTGACTGCACAGGTCCATATCAGTTGCACCGAACTATTAGTTTTGAAGTTCCTTAACCCTTCCTGTCCCGTATCAGCTCTGTGGAAACAGTCTGGCATGTGGGACCCATTGAGTTAGAACACCCAGGCAGGCCTTATGCCAGGAGTACATGACTGCGCCTTGAGCCCAGCAGTTTTTTGGCCATTGTGTTAAGAGAGAGGAGTTGGTGAATCCTTTTAATACCTTGAAAGTTGAATTGTTTTGTTCTGATTTGTCCTAGAAAAGAGCAAAGTTAGGGGATTCTCACGGCGTCCGCAGAGCATGTAGTCCAAAATGCAGTGCACGGGTGCAGACCTCTCGGAGGCACAGATCAGGGCTTAAAAAACACAGAGAGAATCACATAAAGCAGAGGACCTGACTCCACAACAACCCTGCCCAGGCGGCCGCAGCTGAGTAAGCCATATCTCATGCATTCACCCCACTGAGGAACCGAGAGTTTATCTGTACAGGAAGGTTTGCTATCTCAGATCCTCTGCAAGGCCCTGAACTGAGGAGCAGCACACTTCACAAGAGTGTTTTGAGGTCGTCATCCCTTACAGAGACCTCTGCATGCCACCTCATCCTAGATATTATGTCAGCAGATTCTACCAGCAACTCCAAAGGAAATTGTTTCATGGTGTATACATCTCTTGGGAGAAGAACAAGGGTTGTTATATTCTGAAACATCAGATGTCACAGGTTTCTGTCATGGCTCTAAGTTAATTACCAAGTGACAGTTCCTCTCTGCTATGGACATTAGCAGACCAACTCCAATTAAGATGTCCAGGGCTCAGATGCCCAGATAGCCAGGGTGCCTAACAAGTAAACAGAAGCTGAAGTTTCTCATGGGGAAAACTGTCTCAAATAAAACCTTGAATCACAATAATTTGCAGGTAGTGCTATTTTCCAAAAGAACAAACTGTCAAGAATGGGATCCTTCGAAGACAGCCCTCCTTTAAATCCCTCTCTGCTTAGTCCATCATTGTTTTTTACTTTATAACATCGTTGAAGAAAAGTTTATATCAAGAATAATAGAAGTGTCAGCCTGCCTTTTGCTTGTTGTTCACTTGTGCTTCCATTATTAGCATTGCCTTCAATCCAGTGTTTATTTCAGACATCTTTTTCTACCTGCCTATGTTTTAGGAGCTAACATTTCAAAGTAAATAACAGAATAAGCAAATCCCCTCAGTTTACTTGGATACAAGTGAACTGCAAGGCTCCCTAGTGTCCTGAGTGTTAGGGAAATAGGATAGACCCCACTCCTGAGCCTTCCCACATGGGGAGTTTCCCTCTTCCATTAAGATGCCACCTGTCTCAGAGGCCAACCAAAAAATTTTGAAATCACCGAAAGGACTATTTGCAATCTGTATTTATATTCACTGTTATTCATAATAAACTTTGTCCTTAAAAAATAAAATAAAAAATAAATAAATCCCTCTCTGCAACCCCTGGGTGGCACCAGATCATTTGGTACCCTTCTGTTTTCATGATCTTTCAACACACTTTTATAAAGAATCTACTGCGTGCTAGGTATCATGCTAAGCACTGGGAATGAAAAGACACGAACCCTGCCCTCCAAGAGCTCCCAGGCCAGTGGAGAAAAAGGCGTCACGCAGAAAACTGTGGTACAAATTTGGTCTCCTTTATCAGATAGCACACCTGCTGGGGTATGGCTCTGTGAAAAACTCTAGGGATGCAGAGAGATATAAAACATAATTTCTTCTCTCCAAAAGCTTATAGTATAATCAAGGAGAAAGGGCAGAATATGAAAAAATATTGTGTTACAGGATATGGTAGGAAGCTATAAGTCAAGCCATGTTCTTAAGTCCAACTTAACTAGTAATAAAGATAATGTTTGATCCACCTCTGACTCCTCTATGTATGTTTGAATTAGTTCTGAACTTGGAGAGAGGCAACAATTAGTCCCCTTAACCAATATAACAACCAAAAGAGACTGACGATAACAAGCCTTTTGTATTTTATAGTGTTTTCCCATCCAATAAGCCGTTGACTCATTCTGACAAGCCTGTTGATAGGCATTATTTTAATACCATGTTACTATAAAGAAAATGCAATCTCCCAATAGCCAAGTGTTATGCCTAAAATCCTAGAACTAGGAACATGGACTGAGGTTGTCTTACTCCAAGTCCAGTATATTTTCCAGAATCCCACAGCTTTCCATGTTTCATGTAGGCACCGCCCTTGTACTTGGAAAACTGCGGCCCACTGAAGACGGTTGTGCCATCTGATTGTGTGTCTCTTGATGGAGTTTTTACAACTTCAGCCAGTGAACTGCTCCAGCCTTTCCCTTGCAGTATGCCTTATCTTGTTTTAGCAGCTTTAGTGGTTGGTCTTTTTGTTTCTCCCCTGGGTCTGTTTAAAGAAATAAAACAAACAGTAACAGGATAGAGGTATTGGCTCTCAAATCAGATATTGGCTGGGTAATATTTAGGAAAAGAAATGTTGCAACCCATTGTGGCAGTGGGTTATTCCTTTTATAAGCTGAGGAATCTGTAGCTCATTTAGCCTCATTATTTTTTGGTTAGCAGGCTCTGGTTGTGCCATCCTTATGGCTATATTTTTAGAAGTCTTAGATTATTATAGCAACTGTGAAAAAGGATGGGGAAAGAAATCTGGCTCCTAATATACATCCGCTTAATTGTTTCTTGAATTAAATTAATCTTCATCTAACCCTCAGAGAATGCTGCACTCACTCCTGCTGCTGATTAAAAGCTGCTACCTTTGCATGGTCACTAAGGGAGGTACCAGATGATGAAAGAGGTATTTCAGGGTGCTGGTGGGCCTCCTCCTCATCCAGTTTATTCTAGGTACCAGCTGGGCCTGGGAGGGTAGAGGTAGGAAGGGCCACAAAGGAAGCATGTATAATCATGACATCCCCTTCACAGTGCCAAATGAAATATTCACAATTTGCTTCAAGTCTGATACTCTTAGTTGTGGAACTTAAGCCTCCTCATTCAAGCTGATATGATAGGAGGAAGAGACAGTAATGGGACAGCCAGCCCCACTGTGTTTCAGAGGGTGAAATGGAACTGAGGAAATAAATAAGTACAGAAAACTATCGGGCTGCATCAGTGCAGTGAAGGGCAGAGAATGTTAGCCCTTAAACTATTTCTGTCACACTGTGGTTAATTATAGAAAAGCTATGAAGGGGTTGAGGGGAAAAAACTAGGGTAGGGAACACTCTGAGCATGAGGGATGTAAACTGATGTTTTACTGCCCCTCCTTCCCTCCACCTTCCAGTAGTCTCCAGTGTCTATTGTTGCCATCTTTATGTACGTGAGTACCCAATACTTAGCTCCCACTTATAAGTGAGAACATGTGGCATTTGGTTTTCTGTTTCTACATTCATCCACTTAGTATAATGGCCTCTAGCTCCATCCATGTTGCTGCAAAGGACATGGTTTTATTCTTTTTCATGGCTGCGTAGTATTCCATGGTGTAGATGTACCACATTTTCTTTATCCAGTACACTGTTGATGGGCCACCTAGGTTGATTCCATGTCTCTGCTATGGTGAATAGTGCTGAGGTGAACATATAAAGCACCATAATTTTAAATTAACTTTTGTGGTGAATAAATTTTCACTACATTAAGGAATAAAGAGCTTTTACATTATTTGAGTAATATGGTAATTTAAGTGATTATCATGCATACAATAGAAACATTTTTAATAAGAAAAGGAAATTTCAGTTTATGAAAATCATTATGTGTTTGTAATTTTTTTAAGAGACAGGGTCTCACTATGTTGCACAGGCTGGCCTTGAACTTCTAGGCTCAAGCAATCCTCACAACTTAGCCTCCAGAGTAGTTATGTGTACTTTTTAAACTTCAAACAATTATGCTCTTGAGGTGTCAGTAGAGTAACATCAAATGATCTAGAAATATAGGACTCTGGCTTAGTTCTAGATAGGACTATGCTAGGAGATAGACTTCTCATGCATTATACAGTTGGCCCTTGAACAATGTGGGTCCGCTTATATGTGAATTTTCTTCCATCTCTGCCACCCCTAAGACAACAAGACCAACCCCTCCTCTTCCCCTCTACCTCAGCCTACGTGAAGCCAATGTGAAGACAACAAGGATGAAGACCTTTATGATCACCCACTTCCACTTTGTGAATAGTAAATATATTCCTTCTTTCTTATGATTTTCTTAATAACATTTTCTTTTCTCTAGCTTACTTTATTGTAAGAATACAGTATATATAACATACAAAATATGTGCTAATAACTTTTGTTAGTAAGGTTTCTGGTCAACAGTAGGCTATTAGTAGTTAATTTTGGGGGGAGTCAAAAGATTTTTGTGGATTTTCAACTGTGCAGGGGGTTTGCACCCCTAATTCCTGCATTGTTCAAGGGTCAACTCTATTCTTGATGTTAGCAAGTCCACTTGTACAGTTAGCAGAAGTAGCCTCAGTAGCTTTTCCATAGGATTTTGTGCTATATTTGCAAATCATGAAATGCTCAACAATTGTGTTTTTCAGGCTACTATATGATTTTGGGGGATTTCTGTTCTGGTATGGAAATAATACTGAGTAGCAAATATAATAATTTACAACATAACTATGATCTCTAACCATAGGGGTGAGGGTGTGTTTTTTTTTTTATTTATCCATCCTTTCAACTCTAAATTTACTTTGCCTCCCATTTTTTCTTTCTCTTTCTCTCTAATCTCTTAAAGCAGAATTCTTTGGTGTTGAGCTACTTGCCTTAAAATTGTATAACATATTACCAAGACAAGAATCTCTTGAATTTTGTTTGCTTGCTTGTTTGTTTCACTTGATTTGAGGTCTAGTCTTTGACTCATATAGCTTTGCTGGGTAGTCTGGGCTGGTGAACTTTCCTAGGATCTCAGTCAGTCCATGATCAGCCATTCTGTAACCCAAAGGGACATGGAATGAGATTGATAGACAAAGATAAGCTTTAGTTTCATTTATTCAACAAATATTTCAATGTCTGCTATATGTGCAAGTACTGTGCTATATCCTGGGTATATCCCTTAAAAGTCAAATAAAACAAACAAAATTTTAAACTCTCAAGAAGGATGGCTTTAAAAGATTATCCTTCTCCAAAGCAAATTTTTGTGGACATTTATTAAGCACTTACTATACAAGACACTGCAGAGGTTATAATATACTAAGATAAGGTGTCTAAAGAGTTTCATACAGCCAACCAACAGATATTTATTGTTTTCGTCAGTATAGGCCATCTGCTGTAACAACTCAAAGATTGCTATGATGTAACATAAGAAAAGTTTGTTTCCCACTCATAGGACATTTCAAAACAAACATTTCTGGTTGTCTGGGCTTCCTCCAAGATGTAATCAGGGACCCAAGCTTCTCCCACTTAGAATCCCATTATCTTCAGTGCCGGCCTTCAAGATTATCATGGGAGGGGAATAGATATTGGATAGGTATCCTCCTCTGACTAGAAGTGATACGTATAAATTTTTGCTCCTATCCTACTGTCTAGTCACATGGTCCTATCTAGATGCAAGAGGGCTAGGAAATGTTATCTAGATTTGGGCAGCCACTTCCCAAGAACAAATCTACACTGTGGGACGGAAACGTGAATCTTGGATAGTCAACTAGTCATTTCTGTTCTTAGCTCTAAGCTTAAAACTCTAGGTGCAAAGAAAACTAATGAAATAAGACAGACTGACAAGCATTAGATTTTTCTGACAGCCTATAGTATGTAGTAAAATAAAGGTAATAGGCATATTTTTCAGACATAACTAATTGTAATCACTGTTGCTATGAAATGCCTACAGCATTGTGTTATTAATAGTTTTCTCTTATGGAATTCTGTTGTTACTGTCACTATAGATATATCTGTTGATGTGGGTGCCCTTGAAATAATGAATGACTGACTAGAACCACCTTAATTTCAAGTTTTGATAGACTCATGAGAGTAAATATTGCTATTCACAGATTGAAAAGACTGAAAGAGAAAGAAAAACATGATTCATTTCAACTCTCTGCTATGATAGTATTAAAATAACTGAAAAATTCTGGGTATGTGAGATGAATGAAAACAGGACTTCCACCTAAGGTTATTCAGGTTGTTTACTGCACAATTGTGGGGGCACCATTCACATTGTAAGCTGTATAAATTGCATCCTCCAGGTGTTGTGTGGCTAATATGTAGAGAATCTGAATGAAAATTTTAGCAATGGAGTAATTAGGGAAACAATAGCATTTTAATCACAATTAATGAGGCTGCAACTATACATTCACATTGGAATCTAACTGATAACTTGCTCTTTAGGTTTTGCTAATTCAAGTTCTGATCAGCATTTCTTAAAACAGTATGTAAGAAAGTTGTTTCTTAAGCAGGTATTTCATGTTTCTATAGAGAAGAGGAAACAAAAATCAAGAGGAAGAGAGTTGAGAGTATAATGAAAAGTAGAGAAACAAAAAAGAAAAGATGAAGGGGTCAAGGAGTTATGACATTTTGAGAACTAAATGAATAGATCTGGAGACTTTTCTGAACCTCTGAACCTCTGATCACTTATCTGTAAAGTGGGAGGCTTAGACTAGGTGATCTCCATTCCTGCATACAGTGTTCAAAGAAACATAAAACACCATATGTATTTTCCATCGCAGTTGGTTGAATGTGCAGATGTGGAATCTGTGGATATGTAGGGCTGACTGTACTACCCAATTTTATAATAAAAGACCTGAGCATTCATAAACTTTGATATCCAGAGGGGATCCTGGAACCAATCCCTTCTGGGTACAGAAGGCCAACTATATTAGGTGTTATAAGTAATCAAGAAACTTTTTAAAGTATGCAGGAGGATGTGTGTAGGTTACATGCAAATACTATGGCATTTTATTACAAGGAACTTGAGCATCTGTGGATTTTGTTTTCTTCAAGGGTCCTGGGACCAATCCCTCAAGTATACCAAGGGTTGACTATACAGAGAAACCTATTACAGTTGTTGTTTTACTCAAGAAATATCATACAAGACAAGAAGAGTGGTTTGGTGGCAGAAACATTTGTTTGAGATTCAGAAAAGATAGATTCTAATACTGGCTCTCCTACCAACTTGATCATTTCACCTTTCTGAACCTCAGTTTACCCATTTATAAGGAGTCTCAGTTTACCCACCTGTACAAAGTACATCAAGTGATCTAAAAGGTTGTTTTGACTTTTCCTAGTCTCTGATTCTAGAATTTTTAAATGGATGTATGTTTTTTCCCTGAAAAAACAACAACAAAAATTAGCCCAGAATGTCATCAGATCTGCACACTGGAGTCATGTAACATGGGAAAAGCCCACCAAAGGCCAAAGAAGAAACATAAATTACGACAGTATGTGGTCTTTTCAAGTTAGTCCATCCCAGTTGTTACTGCTTACTGAATTTATCAAAATCTTTAACTCTTTAGGTATTATTAGATTTGTACAGAAAATGGAAACATACCACCCTTTCTGATAGGGTTTTTGAATTCTAAATCTGTGGGAAGATTTCGTGTTGCCAGTGGTTAATTTAATTTTACCTGTTTTCATTGTTTACCAGGTTTCCCTTGATTGGCTGACAGCCATCTTAAAAAATGTGTTCTGAGCATCTCTTGGGCATATTGCACTGTTGTAGTCATTATGAATTTTAAAGAAAATAAAAGGAAAAAGATAACATGCCTGATCTCACATAGCTTCAGAATAATTCCAATAAATTTGGGAGGTAACTAATTAGATAATTTTAAAAGCTAAATTGTCAACCTGGATGCAGCACTACTGGGGTTCCTAAATATGTCATATAAACGAACATATGTCATATTCCTATAAAAGAACATTAAAAAGTATTCAAGCCAGGCACAGTGGGTCACACCTGCAATCCCTGTGCTTTAGGAGGCTAAGGCAGATGGATCACTTGAGGCCAGGAGTTCAAGACCAACTTGGGCAACATAGCAAGATCTCATCTCTAACAAAATAAATAAAATTATTAAATAAATGTTTGTAGGTTGAATGAATGTACCTAGGAAAATTTCATCTACAACAAAGGCAGCCAATGAACAAACCTATTGGTCAGTAGTGGCTCTTAGTGGAGAAAAAAATAGTAACAACAAAGGCTTCCCTTGAGAATTGGAAACCATAGGCCTGCCCTCTTGTGGTTTAGGTTTTGATTCCTATTAAATATGCAATATGAATAAGAGGCCATGTAAATAAAAATAGTTCCAGTTGGTAACACCTTCTGGGACCCATCTAAAACAAGTGGAAATTCTCTTGGTAGGAAAAAGTTCTCAACCCAGGTGCCTCAAGATACTTGCATATTAACATCAGTCGAATATGTGATCTCAATAAAAAGTTACCAAATATATAAGAAAACAATCTATGATAAGCAAGAATCAGCAAAAGGGAGAGGAGAAAAAAAGAGACTGATGATTGATTGATTGATTAAGATTGCCAAAAACTTAGAATTATCAGATACTGAATATGAATTAATTGATATTCTCGTAATCTATTAATGTTTAACAAATTACCCCAGACCTTCATGGCATAAAACAACCATGTATTATGCTCATGGAGTCTGTGGGTCAGGAACTTAGGATATAGGAATAATGATTTGTCTCTGTTCCGTGTTGTCTGGGTCCTCAGCTAGATGGCTTGAAGGCTGAAGTGACTTGACAGCTAACTGCTGCAATACTCTGAAGGCTCATTCATTCATATTTCTGGTGGTTCATGCTGGCTGTGAATGGGACCTTAGTTGGAATTACCAACCACACACCCAAATGTGGCCTCTCCATGTGGCCTTGACTTCTTCACAGTATGGTACTTGATTTCCAGGGTGTGTGCAGAGAGAACCAGACAGAAGTCGAATAATCTTTTCTAACCTACCTTCAGAGTCATGCAGCATCACTTCCACAATATTTTACTCATTAAGGAAATTACACAGCCTAGCCAGGCTTGAGGGAAGGAAGAATATACTTCATTTCTTGATGAGGATTGGCAAGGTTCTGAGAAGGCATTTGGAGCCAGAGTATTGTTGCATCCATTTTAGAAAGAGACAGTCTGTTACACTATATAAAAATACTGAAACAAAAGATGGAAATAGGGGAGGAGGATTATGAGATGATAGACTATTCAACTTGAAAAAAGAACCAGCTGCAACTTACAAAATTAAAAACATGTAATTATTGGAATTTAATACTCAGTGAATGGCTTAACTAGCAGATTAAACATCTTCTTTTAAAATATCAGTGTACTAAAACACAGAGCTTAAGAAATTACTTGGAATATACTATGGAGAAATAAGAAAGTAAAAAAAATGAGAAAGGGTAACTGAGACATGGAAGATAGTATGAGAAGGCCTAACATAAGTACAGGTGGGGGTTCAAGGAGGAGAGAATAGAGACAATGGGGGAGAAGAAGACATAATGGTTTAGAATATTTCATAGAATGTATGAAAGCTAGGCATACTCAGATTCTGGGAATACTGTGAGTCTCAAAAATAAATACCAAGGACTGGGTGTGGTGGCTCACGCCCGTAATCCCAGCACTTTGGGAGGCTGAGGTGGATGGATCACCTGAGGTCAGGAGTTCGAGACCAGCCTGGCCAACATGGTAAAACCCCGTCTCTACTAAAAATATAAAAATTAGCAGGGCATGGTGGTGCACGCCTGTCATCCCAGCTACTCCTGAGGCAGGAGAATTACTTGAACCTAGAAGACGGAGCTTGCAGTGAGCCGAGATCGTGCCACTGCACTCCAGCCACTGCACTGGCTGACAGAGCGAATCTCCTTCTCAAAAATAAACAAACAAACAACAAGAACTGCATGCATGTCTGGTTATAAAAACTGCAAATAAAGAGATAATCCTAAAAGCAGCCAGAGGAAAAGGTTCCTTATAAAGGAATAATATTTAAACTGATGGTTGACTTCTCAACAGCCACCACAGAATCAAGGAGACAGTGAAATAATATCTTTCAAATGCTGATAGAAAACAACCAGCAACTTGGAATTAAAGATCTAGTTAAATAATCATTAGAGCATGAGGGTAAAATAAAGATATTTTCAGATATTTTTTAGAGTACAGAATTTTCACAGATGGACAATCATTTACAGAACTTCTAAAAGATATGCCTCAGGAAAAATAACATTTCTTCTGAGAAACAAGGTCTTAAAGATAAGAAGGAATAGCTAGTAAAGAAATTGGCAAACATAGAAGTCAACCCAAGCAAACATTTTCTGTATGAAACATATAATAATGTCTAATATGTGGGGTTAATGAAAAACAACACGGAATAAATATACTAGACAATAACAGCAGTTACGTTGGGAGAGGATGAAGAGAATCAAAGTCTTATAAATTCCTTGTATTGTTAGGATGGAAATATATCAATTAACTTAGACATAGTCAAGTTTTAGTAGGCATGGCAAAATTTCAAGGGAACTACTAAAAGATATAGAATTCATAACTTCCAAAGCAGTAAAACAGAACTATTAGAATAAGAAAGAAAAAACTCAGTCCAAAGTAGGGCAATCAAGAAGGGGAAAATAGATATAGAGAAATCCGAATAAGTAGGACAAGGCAGAAATAAATCCAAATGTCGGTAAGCACAGTAAATGTAAACGGACCAAACTAGCCAGTTAAGTGCTCCACAACTCACTTTATGAAATTACTATAACTTTAATGCAAAAGTCAGAAAATTATAATATGAGAAAGTAAAATTACTGAGTCAGTCTTACCCATGAACATAGTTCTAAAGTCATGGCTTGGTGAGAGGGATGACAATCATGAAACTGAAAAGGAAACATTGCCTGCACTTATCATCCCTGATGTCAAAATGCCTGCAAGGACACTGCCTTCTTTTAGTTTATTTCTTGGGTAGAGACGACAGGAGGTCTTTATTGATATTATCTCATTTGAAATTGTCTCTTAATATTCATGACCTGAGGCTGCTACATAGTTCCTGTGTTATATAACAGCACCTCTTTTACAACTCAGGATGTCACAGTATTATGAGTAATGAGGTGCTTGTGGGAGTTATTGAAGGATTAACTGTAGACTCGTAACCAATCCAAGAATTGCAGGAGATGAGGCACCCTCATAAAGAATTTATCAAAGTAATTTATCTATGTTGCTATGGACAGATTACATTCTTATTCAGTCTCTGAAAGTTCATTGCCAGTCTCTGAGTAGTTACAAATGCATTATTAATAATCCTTAGAAAAGCAATACATTGTTGCATGGCTTAAGCTTTGCTTCTGTCTAGAAATTTGGAATAGTTGACCCTGACTTCATTTCACTGCCTCTTAAAACTTGATCCCCCTGAAACAAAACCTAAAGAAGTATTGTGTTTCTCCCTCTAAATTCAGTGAATCTACTTGTCATTTATTTGGTGGTATTTGAAATCTTCAGTTGGCAAATTAGACTAATATTAAAAACTTAGATATGCCTCTCTTCCTTCCCCATCTTTGAGCTGTTATTGAGTAAAGGAGCAAATGAAAAGGGATGAAACTCTCTGGTAGAATTAAGTAGTGTATCTAAACTAAGTGGAGTAGATACTGCCTAGTTGTAAACTTCAGCCACTTCTGTGTTGAGAAAGACAGGTACAGGGGCTTTTTTTTTTTTTTTTTTTTTTTTTTTTCCTTCAAGCAGTGACCTACTTAGTGCATAACACTGAGCTATCCCTGTTTGGAAGAAGTCAGAGACCCAGACAATTTTTGCTAAAGGGAAGGATCCCCAATATGAAAGGCTCTAGGAGGAGTTACTTTCTGTATCTCCCTTAAAGGGAGATGGGTAGGACAGGATTCAGATGCTCCTGAGTCCCATGGTGAAAATACCATTTATAACCCACCATAGACTGTATGTTTATGATCCCCCCAAATTTATATGTTGAAATTTGAAGCCCAATGTGATGGTATTTAGAGGTGGGGCCTTTGGGAGGTGATTAGGTCATGAGGGTGGATCCCTCGTTAATGGGATTATTGCCCTTATAAAAGAGACCCTAAAGAGCTTTCTCACCCCTTCCTCCATGTGAAGACACAGTAAGAAGGTATGGTCTGTGAACCAGTGAACGGGCCCTCACCAGAAACTGAATCTGCTGGCACCTTGATCTTGGACTTCCCAGCTTCCAAAACTATGAGAAGTAAATTGCTGTTGTTTATAAACCATTCAGTCTTGGTATTTGGTATTTTGTAATAGCAACCCTAACAGACTAAGATCCTTACCATCGTTTCCATCAAGCTACAAAAAGGGCATGTTGTGAAGGCAGGAAAGCATACCATGTGGTGGGCCCAGGCTGAAAGGAGCCAGCTGCCCACACTGCCTCCCTTTTGATAAAGTTGGATGGCAGGGGGGTGATGGAAGTCCAAAGGAATTCCTTAGTTGTTTGTGTCTCACATCCTTATCTCTGAGGCAGCTGCTGCCATCTCATCTCCCTGTCCCTGCAGCTCAGAGGGCAGAGAGGTGCATTCCCTAGAACGAGTCAGCATTCAGAGTTGTTTGGTATCACCACTGCCTCGTACTGCTATTCTTCATCCTCTTCAGACTGTATCCACTCTGACTCAGTGGTCATCCCCAAGACTTTGCATGAAGCAAAAGGAACTCTTCATTCAGACAGAGAGAGAGTTCGAGAGGGAACCAGGTGAACATACCTCATGGCCTGAAGAACGTTTTCCAAGAGAAGAGGTTTATTCTTAGAACTGTTATATAGGAAACAATTCACTGATCTCTGCCTCCAAGTGGCTTAAAATTCACTGACAAGATGTAGAAAAGTGAAATGTAAGATCAAGAGAATAATTTGAAAATAATTGCTTTTGTTTTAGTATTTGCAGGCTCATATGCAATAATCCTTTCATTTTTCCCTTGGTTTATTCTTCAGTCTCAGACTGTCCTGATGGGTAGCTTTTGTAACATAGGGTAGCAAGTCCACTAACATTTCTCCCAGTTACCGAGGAGACCTTATTGGCCTTAATATGTTACCACCACTAAGTCAGAAGTCTTACATAATTAAGTGTTGTCATCTGTTTCACTTCGTACTTTAATAAACCTTGACTGATTAGTTCATTTTGCTTCTAATGCTTGCTTCTGTAGCCTGTGGTGAGATGTCATTCTTTCCTTTATGAGAATTGTGTTTTGATGACCGAAGAAGGGTTTTTGGTGTTGTGAAATTCTTCTGGAGTTCTGAAATTATCTCTTTCCTATGAATGGTTGAGGAACCACTAGAGGAAGCCATTGAGAAGTGGGCAAGACCACAGGTTCTGGACTAGCCTCCCTCCTTGGCTCAGATGTGGAGTGCCTACAAAGTGCATGCCACACTGCTTTCGCATATTTGCTTAAGAGGTAGGTGGTGTTATCACTATTATACAGATGAGAAAACCAAGACTCAATAAGGTTGAATAATACTCAGGGTTAAATTGGCTGCAAATAAATAATTGAATTAAGATTTTAATTCCGGGCCTCTGACTCCAAGCCCGGTGTTCTTTCAGCTATTTGGTATTGCCAGTTAGGAGAAATAATGGGTGCAAGGAAATAGAGTTTTTCAATAGGAGGACAAGAGTACCTTTGAGTCCCGATGCAGGACCCAGTGGCCACTAATGATGATACCTTACCACAGAGGCAAGGAAAGTTTACTAATACCTGGAGTATGGGTGTGATTCTTAAAAATAGGACAGACCTTGGAGGAATGGGTCTCTCAGGAGATCAGTTCTTTAATTGGCCTAAAGAGCCAAGGAGGCAGTTCCTGTGTCAGTGCAGAACAGGCGGATGCTCTTCAGAATTCAAACAGAAGGCTCTTCAGAGTCCAGATAGGTGAAGGCCTTGGTGACAGAGCCCAGGAAAGCATCTGCAGGGCCCAGAGCCAAGAAGAGTAAGAACTGGTTTTGTAAGCACAAAGAGATTAGTGAGGCTCCTGCCAGGTGTGGAAACAACTACACCAGTTCATCTGCACCTTGAGCCAGGTGTTAAGCATCTTTGCTTCAGTAAAGCATTAATATTTTCTTGCTTGTAAAGCTACTCACCTGTGACTGTTTGGGTCTTCTTTTCATTTTTTCACCAAGAATATTGGATACCTACTGTGTGCCAGTCATCATTCTAGGTAGTTAATAAGACAAATAAGATACCTTCCCTCCTGGAGCATATAGACTAGTTAGGGAACCGAGATAATAATAATTTTTTTTTAAATATCAGCATGAGATCCCTACTAAGCAGAGAATTAATGGGGTTATTATGATGGCCTGTGACTACTAGCTAGTTTGATTGGGTGGTCAAGAAAGCATCTCAGAATCGATGACATTAGGTTGCTTTGTGAATGACACCTGCCAAGGTGAATAGGAGAGAATTTGCAGATAGAAGAACAGCAGAGGTAAAGGCCCTGAAGCAGGGACCTGCTTGAGTTTGTTGAGGAATAGAAAGAGGGTCAATTGTGGCCAAAGCATAGTAGTAACAGAGAACCAGTGGAATGAGATGAGGTACGCATGCAGGTGGGGAGCAAGAGTAGGAAGTTTGGGTTTTATCTTAAGTGTAACGAGGAGCCATTGGAAAATTCTGAACAGATAAATAACATGATATTCTTTATGCCTTGAAAAGATAACTGACTGCTTTGTGGAGAATTGATTGTAGGAGTTTAGGAGTGGAGGCAGTGTTTCCAGTTAGGAGTTGATTACTATAGTCAGGCAAGAAGAGATGGTGACAGATTGGACTAAGGTGACAGTCATGGATATGGGGCAGTATGAGAGTCAGGAAACATCTTGGAAGTAAAGTCAAAAGGACTTGTTCATGAATTGGATGATACAGAGTGAGGGAGGCAAGTTCAGTCAACCCGGACAGTCAACAGAGTAAAAGATGTCCTAACCAGATAGGTTTTAGGGCAAAAATTGCTCATTATAAAGAAAGAGATAATGAGCTTTTGGTGACCTCAGTGCTGATGGCAATGACAGCATCATATGTAGATCCTGTTGTGGTTAGAACACATGGACAGTGAGAAATCACAAGGACAAAACTGGGGCTGTCTCTGGAAGTGGTATCTGTTTCATTCATTCATTTATTCATTCATCAAATATGTAATGTCTGCTAGGCATAGAGAAGTGTTCTGAATATAAAAAAGATAAATTAGATTTCTACCTCAGATGCTCACACTCTTATTCCTCATGGGAATTTTCAGAAACAGGCCACCATGAAGTCACACCTTTGGATTGAGACCTCTGTGGACATCAAGTTGGTTAATGTCTGTAACCAACAAAGCAGCCCTTTAATTTCTGGATTGGTTGTGGTTTTTCTACAGCAGTAATAACTTAAGACACTTTTTAAAATGCATTTCTGAAAAGAAAGCAGACATCTTCACTCTTCCTGACTGTGCATCAGTGATTGTGCTCCTCATACTCTTACCTCTTCTCACCTGCCCACTCCTGAGACTTACTGGCATATAGTAGCTGAAAGTATTACTGTTTTCCTGGAGGATTGTAAAGGGTGTCTGAAAGCACTCTATTTCTCCCTCTCACAAGATCCAAACTGCATTAATTTATCATTGAATATTTCCATTTTAAGAAGCTGTTAATTCCAATAAATGTTGATGGAGGTTTGAAGCCCAAACATTTTAACGAAGCCGTAAATCAAGAAGCCATGGTGGCTTTCTTCAAATGTCCTCACACAAAATGATCTGCAGGATGGAAGGTTTTCTATGGTGTTATAGCGGCTGCTTCAGGCAGACAGATGCATTCCCAGCTTCGATGTTAATATGTTTTAGTTAGCACAGTGTAAAGCTGGTGTGGAAAACCATGAGTTCATGGTTCAATTGTCAGCTACTTCGTGCCCCTTCTCCTTCACCTGTCTCAAATTCTAGCATTGGTCATAAACAGCCTTGAAGTTGCACATATCAGAGGGCAAGTGTCATTAACATATGTATTTGTTTCCTTACGTTATCCCTGCCCTTTGTAACTGCAGTTACCAATGTACTTCACCATTCAGGTTATATCTCAGTTTAATATTCTGCCTCCACTCAGCATAGTCTCATACGCTCATCTTTGGGACTCTGCGGCTATTACCTTTATGTGTTGAAACGAGTGAATGTCTTATCTGCCTGTGGACTAAATTCTCACTGGTATTTTTTCAAATGTCTTAAAATATTCACTTGCTTATAATTTCATACTTAATTCAGTTTTCCTGGGCTCAGTAGATCTGTTTCAACATATTGTATCTATTCTGTATAGTGTTATGTATTATTTAAATGTATTTATTATAAAATAGGACATGTACAAGTTTTGCAGATTGCCAAGGAGGTTGCCCTCTGGGCAGATTTTTCTATGAACTACATCAATCTCATGATTTCCTCCTCCTCTCTACTTTCATTTATAGAGCATCCTGGTACCAGATGTTACCATAGTAACATAGAAAGATTGCTCAAACAAAAATGGGAGAGACATAACACTGAGCTTTTATCTTCACTGCTTTGGGTTGCTGTGCACCCACCAACCAAGATACAGCGTGTGGAAAAGCAGAGAGCCGTATCCTAGAGGCTACCAACTGTCATTAGAGATGAGGGTGTTGTAATACTTGTGATTTCCCGAGAAGTCATTTCATTAGCTAGTTATTAAGCCTCCACTGTGTGCCAAGCCCCACTAGGTGGGGGATACACACAATAAAAGATACAGTTGCTCCCTTCAAAGAACTTACAGTCTAGTAATTGCACCCCTTTTACACAAAAGAGTTGCTTTTGCAAAAATCTTGACAATTCCAAATACATTCCCTTTTCTGACAGATATATTTTCCAAATCTCTTGAGAATAGATTCCTGAAGTATATGATTATAAATCAAATTTTTGTCCTGAATACCCTGCTAATGGAGTGAAAACGGGAACCTGTATTTAAATACTTAAAACTTATGTATTTTTGGAAGCTCTCCATTGCTGTAGATCATGGGCAATGGTTTATAACACTTTATAAACCAATTGCTGTGTTCCCGTGCAAAAATCCTGACCTATTGAGAATGCCCCAGGTGAGGTAGAGACCATATGTGTTGTAAGAGTCCAGACAGCCTTGTGTGGTGAAATGGAAATGCTTCTACTTTCTTAGAGAAAAATAATTGAAATACTATAGTGGTAAATTAAAGGGAAGGAACTGGAGTGGCAAGTGAGAAATTAGCCGAATTCCATTTTCTGCGTAAGCAAGTAAGTAGCAAAGAACTTGCCATCTGAAGCTAAGTTATTACCTGAGTGTTTGCTGCCTTTACAAGCTATATCAGTTCTTCTAGTATGCTTTGTTTGGAACTGTTTGCTACATTTCTATTCTATCCTGATCACAATTAAAGTAAAATAAAGCATTTCAGTGCTTGGAGAATCCCATAAATATAACAATGAAATTTTTCCCCAAATCTATGAACACTGTATCCTTGTTCCCTGACCTGTTGGAAGGGTGAAAAGAAGCTCTGGAGTGATAATACTTGGGGATTCTAATAGCACTAAAAAGTCAAATTTGTTGTTAAGTTTGAATTTTACCATTCATGTCAACCCCAGGAAGGACAGACTTCTAAACAATGAAGTGGTCCAAAATTAGCAATGGAAGAGAGAGAAGGACACAAATAATCCCAAAACTATGTAATCAAAACTTGCAGGCAGCATTTGGGCGGGGTGGAGAAGTCAGTCGGCCATGCTGTCTTTTTCCAGACCACACAGCTGCGGTGAGAGGACAGGGGATAGGAGAGCTACTGCAAAAGGCACATTCAGTTCAAAAATAATTGCTTTCTTCCTTTAACTTGAGCTTATTTCAGAGCAGTTATTTTGTCTGTTTATGGAATAGTCATTATTTCATCCTGCAAAGGAAATAATCATTGTCCAGCTCAGAGGTGAATTATGGAGTATCAGGGAAGTGGAAGTGAAAATTTTTAGATATTCTACTTTCAAGAAGTAAATAACAGGCCAAGTGTGGTGATGCATACCTGTAATCCAGGCACTTTGGGAGATCAAGGCAGGAGGATCACTTGAGGCTAAGAGTTCAAGACCAGTCTGAGAAGCGTAGTGAGAACTCATCTCTAGAAGAAAAAAAAAAAAAAAAAAACTTAAAAAAAAATTTAGCTGAGTGTGGTGGCACATATCTAGTCCCAGCTACTCAAACTCCATGAGTTTGAGGCTGCAGTCAACTATAATCATGCCACTATATTTTGGCTTAGGCAACAGAGCAAGACTCAGTTTCAAAAAAAAAAAAAAATTAGGTAAATAAAAGTACTGATTCACCCAAAGAAACCTATCCATCATGCTATTTTCCCAGTTAGTAATAGATTACTTCAGCCATCGATGTTCTCTTGTCCAGATTGCTCATGAGCAGGAGCACATTTGCAGCTGCAGATCTGTGCTTAGAGGTTTATTCTATTAACTTGAAACTGTGATATTCTCAGCAGGAAGCCAGCTAACTTGGGATTGAACTAACGTCCACAGGGGTAACACCATTTTGTAGCAAAGATAGCATCATTCCTCTGCAAGTTGTCATTATATTGTTTCTGTCTGCTTTGGATACAAATTCATCACAAAAAAAAAAAGTAGTGATAGTCTAAGTGCATGCACTGGCTTTTGGAACAGTCCATGAAGCAAGTATAAATTTGTGGAGAAAAGATGAGTTCATGAATATGCAAAGCACTTACCATAGAAAGAATAGGGTTTGAAGGTCATTCGTAAAACAAGCAATGGTGAAGTTACCTACCGTATAGGCTTACTGAAGGGACCAAATGAAATAATGCAGGCATGTCAGTCAGGAAAACAGTGCAGGAAAGAGAAATCACTCTAGGTATTTCAAGCAGAAAGGGATTGCATATAAGGAATTATATGCTTCCAAAATCACTGGGAAGGCTAAGGCAGTAGGTGTTGGGAACTGTGGCGTCCAAGGACACACTCCACTGTAGCAGCAGACCAGAGGTCAGAAATGACTCTTGCTGGGCACCAGCCCTCACCAGTCATCTCTAAACACTAACAAAATGGTGACCAAGATACTGAAATGCTGAGTACAGCTGCCTCACTGCTGATCATTCTGAACACTCACGTTAATCAAAGATTACATATACCCAGATGGATCCGATTAGCATAGATCTGCTGGGAATCATCAAGCCAGACATGGGCAAGACAGGATCCTTTGGTTATGTGTTCTGTTAACTTACTTCCTCCAGACAGCTTTTTGTTCCTGTCTCTAACATTTTGTATGTCCTTGAGGTTTGATGTTATGCCTTGAAGTTTTGAAATAATTCATTTAAAAATGGGTCCTTGAGCTCCCAACCTGTTGGTAGACAGAAGACATACTTTGTGTTGAATGTGATCACTGTAACCTGCACTACAGTGCAGCACTCTCGGCACTAGATTTGCTGAGGCTGCAGTGCAGTGATTCTGAACCCAATGTGTGGGAGCCTTTGTGAACCAATGTGCTCGCATTTAATCCACACCTCTAACCTTTCCATCTCAACCTGTCATCCTTGACAAGCAGAGCTGCAGTGAGAGAATATCCCAAGTTTGGACTTCCAAGTAAGGAGGTGGAATGAAGAGGTGTCTGCTATTGGGCTTCTGCAAAAAGCCTGAATGAGATCATTGAAAATAAATGGAATATGCGTGCTTTTTCCCCTCCAGGTTCCCTAGTTCTCTTATATCAAGGCAGATAACAGAGAAGCTACATACTTTATTATTTGGCTCTCTGTAGAAATACCTTCACCAACCTGGAATTTAACATTATGCTTTTGACTTTTTCTTGAAAATGACTGTATGTGAAACATTCCTATCCTTTTTTTAAAAAAAAAACTTTACCAAAGATAACATTCATTGTGTTGTCCAGTGCCTCTTATATCAAGACCTGTGAGATAAATTCCCCTTATAATTCAATACTATGACAAAGGTTGTCTTTACTGACAAACTTGTATGCTACTCCTTGCAAATATTGAGAATTGTGTAATACATTCAGATCTCTTTTTGCATTGACTCCAAGAAAGCTCTGAAAAAATTAGTTCACTTGCAGTAGTTTCCCTAGCCTAGATTTTCTAGGATAATATTCTTCCCCACCTGGCCTTATCATCACTTGTGCTTGTTAATGTACTTCCTTATTGAAGAGTTTTGGGGGTTTCTATTGGGTTTTTTGTTTGTTTGTTTACTAATTGTATTCTTATAAACCACCTATCTCCTTTGGGGCATAGATTAGATATCAAATTCATGAATATCACCTTTGGAATGAAAAGTCATCTATAGAATTAAAATATGTGTGTCTGAAGCTTACCACATGACTAGTGACAGAATCTTTGGGATCAGGACTGAGATAAGAATATAGGAAGCCCTCACGTAACATTGTCCATAGGTTTTTGGTGACTGTGACTTTAAGCAAAACAACATACAGCAGGTCCTCAAAGGACACGTTCAGTGTTGTTTCATCATAGTGTAGAAGAGAAAATGAAATTGGTTTTGTTGTAAGTTGTTTTGCTTGAAGTCTCAGCTTCAAAGAACCTGTGGATGACATTAAATGAAGGTTTACTGTATAGTTTTTAAATCTCCACAGGTAATTCTGATATGTTCTCCTGATTAAGTGCACTAAAGTCAGTCAGTCATGAGTGGTGTGAGCAAGAACTGGAAATTAAACAGTCAGTGGATTGCATATTGGCTGACACATGTGACATGGCTGGTCAGGCGAGTAGTGGCAGTTGTTTAAAGAACTCCCAATGTGGCCAGGCACGGTGGCTCACGCGTGTAATCCCAGAACTTTGGGAGGCTGAGGTGGGTAGATCATGAGGTCAGGAGATCAAGACCATCCTGGCTAACATGGTGAAACCCTGTCTCTACTAAAAATACAAAAAAAAAAAAAAAAAAAAAAAAAAGCCAGATGTGGTGGTTGGTGCCTGTAGTCCCAGCTACTCGGGATGCTGAGGCAGGATAATGGTGTGAACCTAGGAGGAGGAGTTTTCAGTGAAGCCAAGATCGTACCACTGCACTCCAGCCTGGGCGACAGAGCAAGACTCCATTTAAAAAAAAAAAAAAAAAAAAAGATCTCCCAAGGTAAAGAGATATAGTTGCTGTGAAGCCACCATTCCAGTGCAGTTGACTTCATTCATTTATTTATTCCAACATGTAGTGAGTGCCTACTATATACCAGGTACTCTGGCACTGAGGATACCAAAATGATATAGTTCCCTGCTTCTAAGGAGCTCACAGAGTCTAGTGGGACTGTCAGACATAGAGATAATAACTACACATTATAGCAAATACAAGAATGGAGACATGCCCAGGGCATCATGGCAGCCCAGTGGAGAGGTGTCTGCTCAAATCTTGCAAGAAAAGGTCAATTAAGGCTTCCTGGAGAAAGCAACCAGAGAGTGGATCTCAAAGGATGAATAGGAGTTTTCCTAGATGAAGGATATTCCAAGAAGAAGGGCCAGCATTATGTGGGAAACGATATACTCTGTATAGGAGAAGTCAGCTATTGCGCATAACAAATTACCCCAAAACTTAGTGGTTTAAAACAATAAAAAATTATTACCTCACAATCTCTATAGACCAGAAATTCAGGAGTGGCTTGATTGGAGATTCTAATGAAATGTCTCTCATGTGTTTATGGTTATGGTCAAGGGGTCAGCAGGAGCTACAGTTATCTGAAGGCTTGACTGGGGCTAGAGAATCTGCTTCTAAAATCTTCTACTCCTGTTGCAATGGACAGGATTCCTCCTCAGTTCTTTACCATGTGTGTGTCTTGATAGACCTACTTAGGTGTCCTTGTGACATGACAGCTGTCTTCTCCCAGAGTGAATGATTGAAGAGAGGGCAAGGTGAAAGCCAAACTATCTTTTATGTAATAACCTTGGAAGTCATACAGAATCCTAGAGGTTACACAGATCAGCCCTATTCAGCATGGGAGGGGACTACACAAAAGCACGAAACAGGGATCATTGAGGAGATCTCAAAGCTGGCTACCACACAAAGCCATCAAGCTTATGATCTGGCATGGCAGAAGAAGCTGGCTAGGTGCAGAGCCCTGTCCTGAAGGAGCCCAAAGACTGTCAATAAGGAGCTGAGACTTCATGTGTGGGCAACGTGAAGCCACTGCGGAGGCAGTAAGAAGAGAATTGATGATGTCAGATTTACATTTTAGAAAGGCTTCTTGGACAGTATGAAGAAAGGTCCTTGGAACAGAAGGGCCAGTTAGTTGTCACAGAAGTCCAGCAAGATCATGTGGGCCCATATCAGGACAGTTGTGGCCTAGAATAGTCATTTATTGCTCAAAATGTGGTATATGGACAAACAGCTTTGACATTACCTGGGAGTCTGTAGAAATGCAGACTCCCAGGCATCAGCTTAGACATAATAGAATCTGATTCATGTGGACCTAAAAGTTTGAGAAGTGCTATTGTAGAGGGCGTTGTAGAAATAATTAGGAACACAGAGGGGAGAAGAGTGACTCTGAAGTCATGTTTATTCTACTTCAAAACTAGAATGCATATTGTAAATTTTTACTGAAATCTGCATAATAGATCCAAAGAGCTTTGGGCATTCACAGCATCAGTAATGATATGGTATGATCTAATAGCAGAAGGGCTTTCTCTGTTGTTATAAATGGCAACCACGTAAATAAATGTTGCCAGCAGAGGAAACCTACTGAATACTTCTCTGCTCTAAAGCTTTACATCATTTTCCAACCAGCTTATTTCTTTTGTCTCAGAGTCTGAAGAGCAAGATAGCTGAATTTTCAGAAAAGGAGCCATGAGGAATGGAATAATGTGATAAACAGAGATTTGGAAAGCTACAAGATAATGCACATTCTGGAAAATGTCCTGATTTCCAGATGACCTTTCCAAGCATTGTCTTTTCTGGGATTAGATGTGGGAGCCAATTAACTACTGGGCCTCACACGGTAAATGTCTGCCAGGAAATTCATTACTTGCATATGGTCAACAGGAACCACTATCCAGTAGTTTTTTTTTAACTTGTTAAGCAAAAGTGCATCTCGTGACGTTCTCCTGGTCTGCCGGCTGGCAAGTGCCATCTGCCAACATTGGCCATGTGTCAATCTTTGTTTTTCCCCCTCCATTCTTCCACCTACCTCTTTACAATTAAGAAAATTATATAAATCAACTAGTGCTGGATCTCAGAACTCAGACGAATATGCTCCTAGTTCTGCAAAGAGAAACAGAGAAAGAAGGGGAGGGAGGGAAGCAGGAAGAAGCAGATCTACCTTTTAAAAACTGATAAATGAGCACTGACACAATGAAAATACTTTATTGATGGAGGCGGGAGAGTTTCCTCTTGCAGCATGTTCAAATACTTTGGTGGCTAATGATTTCAGACCTCCCAGAGCCTTAGTCCCATTCTTCTCCAGGCATGAACTGTTGTTCCTACTACTAATCAGGAGGTACTTTACGTAAACTCATCAAAGAGCACTGGGGTCACTGGCTCCAGGAGCTGCTAGAGATTAAATGGCTTCATTGGCATGTGTCCAGATAGAGGAAAAGTGAAAGGGAAACTGGCACCTTTTCCTTGGCCCTTCTGCCTGACTCCCTCCTGTGTTCCAGCCCCTCAGAGTTTAGTTTTTTCCAATGAGTTATTGCTCACTTATTGAGTCAGTTTTTAATTGGACTCTCACCTGATATGAAGTTATTGCTATTTAGAGTGGTTAGACACATTTCTGACTAGTAAATCTGAGATTACCAGTAATTATAGAGCCTTAGGGAGAAGAGCTCAAAGCTGCTTGTCACCTATAAACACCTCCTCCTCTGGGGTTCCCAAGGAGTGGGTAGGGAAGTTTTCAATAGTACCACCCCCTCCTGAACTTCAAGGACTTTCATGTCAATACTCCCACACCAAACCTTGAGTGAGCGTTAAAAATAAGATCTACTTCCTCCTCCTGGAGTGAGCTAGTGTTGGGGGAAGGAATGCTAATTAAGAATATTGGGTGCTGACGAGTTGATGGGTGCAGCATGCCAACATGGCACAAGTATACATATGTAACAACCTGCACGTTATGCACATGTACCCTAGAACTTAAAGTATAATAACAAAAAAAAGAAAAGAAAAAAGAAAGCAGAAGCTTACAAATAAAAAAAAAAGAATATTCCCAAACCTTATGAAAAATAGGAAAAAGAGGTTTATATGTTTCCTATTTTTGGTTATCTCAGCTTAATAGGCATCATATCCCCATTTCTCAGAGGTTTACCTTTGAAAGCATTCCTGAGACTCCAGAAAATAAGATATTACAGATTTTGCAATTCTCTCCTCCCCCAGTCAAGGTCCTCCTTTCCTTACTGTGCTCTATTTCATCCCATAATACTGGTCACCTTCTAAACTACAGTATAGGTTATTATTATCTTTACCCTCTGCCTCCCTCCACTAGAATGCACACTGAGGACAAGTATTTTAGTCTTTTGTGTTTGCTGCTGTATCCCCAGCACCTAGAAAGTACCTGGCACATAGTAGGCACTCAGTAAATATTATTGGAATAAATTTAAGATTCTAAAGGAACTTGAAACCTGTTTAGTATCTTTGTTTGGAGATAAACCAATTAAAACCCTAAGAGTTCATGACTTTCCCAAGGTCACATAGCTAGTCTGCAGAGGCAAGTCCAGAAGGTGAATCCAGATCTCTCTCCTAACCCTGTGTCCTTCCTACCACCTGCCGCTGCTTTTGGCTACTGGATGGAGCTGCGAAGAAAACTGGAGGCTACTGGTCCTAATCCAGAGAAGGGATTTTCTGAGTGCTGCCCAGAAGGAGGCAGGTATCAGGAGCATCTTCCGCCCTCGAGAGGATCTTGGCAGTCAAATATGGCTGCAGCCTGGTTCCATTCCTTGGTCATAATCGCCAACTTCTGCTGCCAGGATTTTCTCCCTGTTTTTTTTTAATAAGGCTGCCTGTTTGAAGAAGGTACACACACACACACACACACACACACACACACACACACACACACCCCTACCCCTCCAGGCTCACCAAAGCAACATACAGCTCTGTCAGGAAAGATCATAATCTCACCCATCACGCTGTCTGGTGCAGCTTGGGCAGAGGGATTGCTGATGAAATTATTGAAGTTCCAAAGCCCCCAGGCCATCCTCTTGACACAGCCACTATTTTGGCACTATCTTCTGTTATTCTTTGGTTTTTGCTACTCCTAGTTACCTCAAATGAACACACTATCCCGCTTTGGATCCACAAACTCTACCCCAATATCTGGCCAATCTTGCCATGCCCTTCCCCCTACACCATGCCCTCCTCACTATCCCCAAGGGGCCAAAATGGATAATTGTAGAGACCGGGCAAGACTCAGCTCACTGGTTGAGAGAGGAGGTCAAGAGCTCTGCTGTAGAAGGGAAAAAATCAGGAAACAGGAGGAGGACCAGAGAATAGGCAGTGCTTGACAACCCTGTGGAGGCAAATTGTCTGCAGAGTTGAAAAAACCACTTCACATTTGTCGTTAGAAAAATATTAATTTTTTTACCTTTTCAATACTGTGTTCAAAACCTCTCTCACAAGACCCACAGACTTTCCTACTACAGGGCTGTCATTTTTGAATAGGAAAATTTGAATTCAGTATTTCAAAAGTGATGTCTTGGAAGTAATTTCTTAAGTGGTATCAAGTCTCTGGAGAAAAATGCAGAAAGTCTTTCTGCCCATTAGATGCTGTTCACAAGAGAGAGAAACAGCAGGAATTAACAGTATGGTGGCTTCACAGGATTGCCCAGATAGTGTGTGAGTTCAGGAAGTGTCTCGTTTGCAGGGAGAGAATGATTAACACACCAGACGCTGCTTTGACTCTCCTGTAGGAGTCAGAGGAGACAAAGCTTGAAGGCTACATTTACAAACTATCCTGAGCCAGCCCCACCTAGAAGCACACGAAGCTTGTTTTAATCATCTCATTTCTCTCTAGCCCATGGGCCAGCCTTATTCCTGCTTTCTTGTATTCATTTGGATCCCCACTATGTGTCAGCCTCTGTGCTGGTCTTGTACCAACAAGGCAAAGAGGAATCCTACATGATCTCTGTCTTCAAAGACCTCATGTACTTGATACAGAGGTAAATAGATTAGCAAATAACAGCTATTGGCAAAATTAATGAATCAATAAAAATGCATTTAAATGATGTTTTGAGTGCCTAACTCTGCTGTAGGAGCTAAAGAAGGCCTCTTAGAGGAGTTAACAGCTGAGCTTTCTGCCTCACAGTTTCCTTAAGGCTGTGCAGATTCTTGGATTCTCATCAATAAGGCCAAATAGGATATTCCCTCCCATAGGACTTTTTCTCTTAGGCATCTCATTTGTGTAGTCTAACACTTAGGGTATTGGGGCGGAGGGGCATGTGGAGAATCTTGCCTCTGACTCAGCCTTATAAGAACACCGTACGTGTACGTGTGTGTGTGTTTCCTAAAGGAGGACTTATTTTAATATCTGAGAGTAGACTTGTAGGAACTTCTTGATGTACAGAAATCCCATAGACCCTGCAGTGATTACTGCAAAGAATCATCCCATTTTAGAGCTGACATTGACCTTCTAAATCAACTCACCCTTTTTACAGTTGATGGAGGTTAAAGCCAGGGATGCTAAAGTACTACCCAAAGTCACGCAGCTAACCACAGGCAGAGCCAAGTCTAGGACCAGGGCCTCAGTTCTTTGCAATTTTTATGCTACCTTGCAGGTCCTTCCAAGGGGCACACATCTGTCAGCATAGTGGGATGATGAGGAACAAGCATTACACTAGGGGTAGGGGCTGGGAGTGATGTATGAGATACTACTGAATCATAGAACTGGAAGGGCCCCTAGAGGTCATCTCACTCACCTCCTGCATTTTTCTGATGAAGAAAGAGAAGATGGGGAAGGTGAACCTGATCTTCTCATCCAGGGGAGGTATTGCCCTCTAAGAGGTGTATGGAAATGTATGGGACCGTTTTTGGCTGTCACAATGACTAGGAAATGATATTGGCATTCAATGGGCAGATGCCAGGGATGCTAAGCATATATTGAGTGTAACAGTCCTACCAATGACAAATCACCGAGCCCCAGATGTCAACAGCATCCCCATTGGTAACCGTGAAAAGAGCCCCCATTACAGACAAAGAAGGGACCAGGCTCTGAGGTGGTTTACCCAGTAGTTTGTTATTGTGTGTACATTTAGGGGTGAGTCACAAACCCCTCTGAGAATCAAATAAAAACTTCTCTTCATAGAAACCTACACATGCACAAGAACTTAGCCCTTAATTTTAGTGGGTCAATGAGCCCCTTTAACCAGTCAATGAACCACAGGTAAATAACCCTAGTCTAAAAAGAGACTTAAAGGTGGAGAAAATTAGATAGGTATGTGTTTTCTTATGGATAAAAATTGTCTTATGATGTGTCCAATGGAATGAAGAGTAAATGTGAGTTTTTCCCCTACCACGTGAACACAGTGCTATCCAGACTCTTAGTCTCTTTCTTTTGTTCATTCAACAGAAGCCTTGGATTTTTATCCATCACTTAAGAAGTATAGCTATTATTTCCTATTGACAGTCAAACTAAACACCACATCTACCTCCCGCACCTTCCTTCCCTTTCTCTCCCCACAGTAAGTACTCAGCAGGACTGAGGTAGGAAGTAGGAGTGGGTACTGACTTCAAAGGGTCCCTCTCCCTGAGCTTTGGAGAGTCCCTTCTTCAGGAGTGTGAGTCCTGGGTGAGTGGTGGAAGAACTGCAGGCTTTAAATGCTAGTCAAGGTGTAAATCAGATACTGTGTTTTAAAATGTGCTGAGTAATTTCTGACTCATTAAATTGGTTAAATTACAAAATGCTCCATTTCAAGATGCTCTATTTTGTCCATTTGCAACAAGTCATGGCAAATGCGAGAAACAGATTAGCCAATCATGCCTCCATGGTGTTGTTGAAGAGAATAGAGGAGAGGAGAGATGGACGACTCACTACCACTCTGTGAGAGAAGACTTAGGGTCAGGCATAACAGTCAGACCAAGCAGTCTTATAGGATAGCTATTCTTCCAGGGTTTTACATCTCATTTACTCCTGACAGCAATCCTTGGGGGCTTATTTTCTTGTCTGTTTTACTAATGAAGAAACTGTGGCTGAGAGAGGTTAAGTAACTTTTTCAATTGAGTCACAATTCACACCCAGTCCTATGTGACTCCTAGACCAAGTTCTTTTCACCCCAATGCTTCCCAGCGAGTTTGTATGAATGAACACAGGTAATGATGCTTTCAAACAGCTAAAATTATCTGCACAGCAGGTGCCCCCTTGCCTTCCCATCTACAAGACCCATCCCAGATTGTTCTTGGTTATTCCAGTATGCTGAGGACAAGCCTTCTGATTTTGATTTCATTTTGTTTTGTTTTTCTTAAACTGTGCTTCCGTCAAGGCTGTAGAGAATCCTGTTAGGACAGTATGTCATGATTTAAACTGTGGCTGATGGGTGACTCCCTTCTTTCCTGCTCTTGCCTCAAACCTTTCCTTTCTCTTCTGATGGGAGAGATCAAGTGTACTTCTGCATGCACAGTGCCTGGAGATCTTCCCAAGCCTGACTGGGAGGCGTCAAAAGGGAATCTGTACCTAACTTTCACAGAATGGTTTCCACTTAGCTGGGGGCTTTGTTTTGTCCCCCAAAGTAGCTGGTGACTTTGTTTTGTCCCCCAGAGTGTTTCGTTCTTTTCCCCTCATAGATTTGTTTCTCTGTGAATTTATCTAAAGACAGTGGTGTGCTGTTGGGCAAGAAGTCCTTTTCACTGCCTCCTGTAGGAGAGCTATAGTTACTGCTGAACAAATAACAACCTGCCCACTGCAATAATAACCACCATTCCCCTGAGTGACAAGTATCTAATTAAGTGAATGCCTTGGGTCAAGGGGTCATATTTCTGCAGGCAATGGACCTTTGTACCATTTGCCAGTCAGGGGGTTAGACACATTCCCTATCCTCGCTGCTGGGTGTTTCCACACCTAAGCCATTGCCAGCAGAGCTGATGAAGGAGCTTACCTCAGAGTCTCTAAGTAGAGTCCACTGCTCTAGATGTGCTAAGAAATATCTCAAAACCGTTGGTTCCAAGTTGGTGCTTGATTTTCCTATTTCCATCAGCAAAAACCATAAATACTCAATTAAACTCTGAAAGTGGTCTTAGAATTCCAACACCAGGTATAGAGGCCTTAATTCTTTTAATGGGGGAGGGGAAAAGCACTAGGTCAGGAGTCAGAAGACCAAAGGTTTAGCTCCTACTCTACAACTAACTGCCCATATGACCCCAGTAACTTTCTCATCTAGTTCCCCAACTGGAAATGGGAGTTTTTTCCTTAGACATTCTTTAAAAGTAGTACTGTACTGTCCACTAGAAATATAATAGGAACCACATATGTAATTCTTAATTTTCTGAATTTTAGCAAAATGAAAAATAAAAAGCAAGTAAAATTAATTTTAATAATATATTTTATTTAACCAGTATATGCAAAATATTATTTTAACATGTAATTGGATTTTTCACATACTTTTTCCATATTAAGTTTTTGAAATCCAATGTGTATTTTACACTTTACATTGCATTTAAGTTCAGACTAGACACGTTTCAAAGGTTCAATTTGGCCACATGTGGCTGATGGCTACTGAATTGGATAATGCAGCCCTAACTCTTTTCTGGCTATTAATTTTTTTTTCAGTCTGTCACAATCCTTTACTTGAAACTCTTGAGGTTAGATGGATAATTTAGAATTTTTTATGTTTTAAAATGAAATACAGTATTTATTATTTATTAATACCCCAGGGGGATCTGGAGCAGCACTCCATGATCAAACAAATAAATATTTCTGTAGCAAAAAGTATGACAGTACACACTGAGATAAAGAAAGAAAATAAATAGCATTATATAGATTGGGCATTGCTGCCAAGTGAGTTACAAGAAGAAAACTTTCATTTTTCAGAGGACTTGCCTTTTGAAATTGCAGATAAAGGATTGTGAGTCTGTATCACAAAAACTGTTCAGTATTAGGTTCAGTATTTGCTTAGTTGTTTTATTTGTCAAAAATTGGCCCAGCATTACTGTGGCAGTACAGTTGTCCTTTGACTAGCCATGGACGTGGCATTCTGGTTGAATCGTCTCCCTTGGTTTGACTCTTAGTTGTGGTAACTGTCTCCAGCAAGCTGAAAGGGTGACCCATGGAGACTTAGGATTGCTGGATTAAATATAGGATGCCCAGGTAAATGTGAAGTTACGATAAATAGCAAACACATTTTAAGTGTAAACATGTCCCATACAATATTTGAATTTCATATAAAATGCAAATTTGACTGGGTGTCCTGCATTTTATGTTTTAACTCTGGCACCTCTACCATGTTAAAAGCTGTTTCAGCAAGTAACCACTGCTTCTTCTGAGGTCAGCCAAGGGAATGTAAGGGAAGACTTTCTCATCTTGTGTCATGTTTGCTCAGACAGACCATATAAAGAAACCTGGATGGTTAAGGAGAATGGAAATCTGGTTGTTTTGATTCTAGAATCCAAAAAATTAGGAATGACAAAGAATTCAGTTACAGGTATGGCATTTGCAATCCTGATGTGGGCCTTGATCACGGCAGAAGGCTAATCTAACAGGTGTTCTTAATAGACTGTCTTAAACTCCTTAAGAATCTTGTCAGGTCATAGCCACACACCAATCATGTAGCCCCTAATTTGGGGGTTTCTTAATCTCTATCAAGGATTCCAGAAAGAAAACCGAAGAGAGTGAATTAGGAACTATCTCTGTTTTTAAAATATGGGGTGGGAAGTGGTGGGCGTTTGTTGAGAGCATAACTCTCTCTTTAAATGCCTCAAAAATTAAGAGGTGCCAAGAGGAAGTGCTGCTTTAAGAACCATCTGGCTCACCCAGGTGCAGGGCTGGGGAGGCTCAGAGCCTGCATCAAAAGTGGCTTCAGCTTCTGTAAACAGCGTCATTCCCAGCATTCCCTGCCAAGATGGGGCTTTATGTATCCCAGAGAGAGTCAGCAGAAGCAGGTGGCAAATTTGACAGACTACGGAGAGGATGACATGATATCTGTTCATTCAGTGGGGTCCACTCAGGGTCCCTCAAACTTTAGTGCCACCCTTTCTAATGACTTGTGAGGTGCTGGATCAAGAGCAGTGACCTGACTGAAACTGTTTCAGATCAAAGGAGACTAAAAGGACATGACAAGCAAATGCAGTATGTGATCTTAGATTGAACTCTGGACCAGGAAAAAAAAAATGTTCCTGTAAAGGACATTATTGAGACAATTGGTGAAATTTGAATATAGGTCATTTATTAGACAGTAATTTTGTAATTGTTAAAATTTCTGATCATAATTGTACCCTGATTATGTAAGAGAATGCCTTTGTTCCTAGTTTTTAAGGGTTAAAGGTTTGTTTATGGTTTCAAATGATTCAGAAAAAAATAATACAGTCATGCATATCCACTTTAAAATGTGGCAAAAAGTTACCTATTCGTAAATCTCTGTAAAGAGTACGAAAGTTTATTATACTATTCTTGTAACTTTTCTGTGAACTGTTTAAATAAAAAATAAAAGAATAGCAGCATGACACCATCCAAAGATAGATGTTCCGAAGGGATAGTCATGGGAGAGGTGAGGATCCCTGACTCCCTGAATTAGGAGCTGCCCAAGTTAGATTCACTGAGTTTCAGTTTCAGGACTTGGTGTATTGGTAAGAGCCCATGCACCAGACTCAGTCAGCCCTGGCGTTCAGCCAGGCACTGCATTGTTCTATTTAACCTTGCTGAGCCTTAGTTTCCTAATCTGTAAAATGGGGCACTGTAACTTATCTCACAGCCTTCCTGCTAAGATTGGAGGTGATGTTTGCAAGGCACCTTGCTGAGTGGCGTGTAATAGATATTTCCCAAAAATTAAATATGTCTTTGTTTCCATGGAAAGACCATGACTTGATGGCTCCAGAGTCTTGTATTTTCATCAAGTGCAAGGAGCAGCAATCTGTCACCAAATCTGTGGACCAGAGACTCAGGCTCTGCCCCATTTGAAGCCTTCTCATTGCAAACCCCAGTGGAAAGCCCATTCAGCTGGCAACTTCGAGCAGTATTTCCAAGCATAATTCGTTTCCTAGTGGCATAATCACTTTGAACAAAACCACGGCAAGCCTTTTCAAGAATACTTTTGAAAATCTTTTCTTCCACAGCTGCCACACAGCATGAGAAGCAAGGTCAGGTTATTGGCTCAAAAGGTTTGAAAAGGATGGAATTAACTCTGGACTTTAACCTTCAGATAAATGACCTCACAAGACATGGGAAGTAAAAGTAAAAAGAAAAAAATGTCTGGGGCTGTGAGTGAATAGCAATGATACTGAACTAGAAATCAAAAGACTTGAATTAGAATGCTGGTTCTGCCACTTAGTAGCTGGTGATTTTGAAGCAGGCCATTCCGAGCCTGTTGCTTTATTTGTAAAATGGGGACACTAGTGCTCCATATAGTTGGTGGATTAAACAAGCGAGATAAAGTACAGTGCTGCACCGCTTCACAACAGGGATATGTTCTGAGAAATGTGTGTAGGTGATTTCATCATGCTAACACCATTATGTGAACATCGTAGAGTGTACTTACACAGACCTAAATGGTACAGTCTACTACACACCTAGGCTCTATGGGATAGCCTATTGCTCCTAGGTTACAAATCTGTGCAGCATGTTACTGTACTGAATAATGTAGGCAATTATAACACAATGGTAAATATTTATATGTCTAAACACATCTAAATATAGAAAAGGTACAATGAAAAACCAGTATTATAATCTTATGTTACCACCATCATATATCAGTCAGTCCTTCATTGACCAAAATGTCCTTATGTGGCACGTGACTATACGTGGAAGCTCTTGGTAAACTGTAAGGGGCTATGTAATGTATAGCCTAGCTACCCAAGTATAGTTCAGCATTGACATCACCAGGGATAAAATGAATAATGCGGACTCTCAGGCCCCACCCAGACCTACTGAATTAGAATATACACTTTAACAACATGTAAATTGTCCAGAGCATTCATGAGAAGTTTGAGGACATACACGAAAGTTTGAGGAGCTCTGAGGTAAAACACTACCCTTGAGTTGATTCTTGAGGTGGTGCCTTTAAAGAGGCCTAAGGGGGTTTACTTAAAACCAGGCCTTTCGAGGCCAAGTGTTTTGCCTATTCAGACTATCAGGTGTATCTTGTGAGGGTTGGGCAAACCAGCCTAGTCTCTAGTGGATGTTAAAACACCCTGTGTCAAAGTGAGCACTTGCACTTCAACACAACTTCTGCCTCAGCACAGGTCTACACACGTGGACAAAATCCTCTGTGCTACCTCCACCATCATCACTGTGGTGTACTACAATCAGCTATGAGTTTTGGAATACCTGTTACTCCCAAGTCCTGCTTTCTATCTGGGTCTGGAGACCACCATGTCTATCATGAGACCATCCTAGATTTGATAATCAGAAAGGAATGTAAAGACATAACCCAAGGTCATTTGCAAGTAAGAATTAGGACAGCCTGTCCAGTCTCCCTTTGCTGCCAGAAGTGGCAGGTAGTAATGACCCCGAATGACCCTGCTCACCCTTGGGTAGATTAAAGGAAAATATTCTGGGGCATCTCGTAACTCCACAATTTCTTGAATTTGCTCTACTTTGGGCCAACCCTTGGTTGGCTAAGGCAGACCCCTCAAAGGCAGGAATTGAGGGGACTTTATCATCATTCCCAGCAGCCATGTACCACACTCAGTGCCTGGACATGGTAAATGGCTGCCTAATGAATGAATCTGTTGAAGACTCCAGCACAGTACTTTATAGATATTAGGTGCTCAGTAAGTGCCTATTGTTTGATTAACTAGGTCAGGGTAACTTTCCTGTTAGGCACTTACAGGCACGGAGCCCAGAATAGAATCTATGAGCTTGTCAGGGCCTATGAAAATGTTTCAGACCTGAACATTAACAACAAAATGACTCCAGGAACCAAAAAGGAAACTGCAAAGTAGATAATAAAATGTGTAATTAGCTGGATGTAAAATATAATATTATGCCAACTAGTCAAGTGCAACTTGCCCCTTAAGAGTTCTGTGTAGATTATATTACATTTTGAGACGTGGGCACATTTTAATCTGTTAAATGTGGCATGAAGGAAGCCCCAAAAGTTAGTGTCTAGAGCTTAAGAAGGATTTAAAAGATCCCCAGTCAGAGGAGTCAGGTGGGGTGGTGTTTCTTCTCCCCTGCTAAGGAGTCTGAAGCAGGGCAGACGAGATGCTGCCTGTCTGAGATAGATCCCAAGACACAGGGAAAGAAACAGTGCAGCAAAAATCAGGAAAGTCAAGATGTAGGAAAAATTACAGGGTTTCACCCTGTCCCAGATGATTTTTCCCAATATATATTTTGTACAGTTTTGTGTAAAGAGAAAATTTTCTGCTTCTTGTCTTACTACCCTAGCATTGATTAATGGCATGCCCTATATCCTGTGCATTTCTATTTATTTCCTTAATCACAGGCTTTAGATGTTGGGGTGGGCTGAGTGTAGGGGGAAAGTGAAAATCAAATGTTCATCAGTTTTTTCCCATTTTCCCATTCCTTTCAAGAAAATTTTTGTTCTAAATTTTCATTACTCATGTAGATAATATACACAACTAAGCGGGAAACATAATCCATTTGCTCTGTGAGACCCGATTTAATTAACATTCCTGCAGACACAAAGGGATCTATATCAGTTAGTTTTTCCTACATAACAATGCCCTGCCAAAACTTAGTGGCTTAAAACAGCCATCATTTATTTGGCTTACAATTCTACAAGCCAGCAACCTGGGCTGGATTCAGCAAGGTAGTCCTGGTTTTGGCTAGGTTCACTCATGCCTCTATGTTCAGCTGCCAAGTGAATTGCAGGGATGGCTGGTCTCAGATGACCTCATTTGAGACTACTTAACTTTATCCACATGGTTTCACATGCTCCAGCAGGCTAGCTCAAGCTTATTCACATGGAGGCTGAGCAGGTGTCCCAGAGAACAAAGACTGGAAGTATATGAGACTTCTTGAAGTCCAACCTTAAAATTTTCACACTGTCACTTCTACCATATTCTGTTGACCAAAGCAAGTCACAAAGCAAGCCTATATTCAAGGAATGGGAAAATAAACTTCACCTCTTGACGGGAAAGAATTTCAGAGTCACACTGTAAGGGGCATAAATACTATGAAGGGAAGAACTGCAGTCCTTTTTGCAGTCTACCAGAGTCAAACACAACGAAAGAAATACAGTCTTGAATGAAATGATTAAACAATGTTTAAACTGCAGGGCAAAAAGAGAGGATGGGAATCAGAGGATTCACATGTTTAAATGTAGTCAGATCCAAGTGGGAAAATGAGAGCCAGGGCCTGGTCACTCTATTGGAATTTACAACTTTGGTTTTGATGGGAAAATAAATAACCACTTTAGAAAAAATAAGGGATGCACACACAGGTGTGTGTATGTGGTTTTGCCAGAGAGCTATGCTCCAAGAGTATGCGAAGTTATAACGTCAGATAAAAATTAACCTTTGTGGTAGATGCCACACACAGCTAAGTACAATTATAGCTGTTCAGCATCTTTTTCGTTGCATTGTAACCAAGGACAGAGAAGTTTAGTTTAAACAGAAAATGTTATGTCACGTGGCTAAGAAAGTGATGCGCAGAGGGGGCACTCTGAGGCAGAAGTACCACAGCAGCTGGCACACTGGGTGGTGATGGCGAGGCATGCTACGGTGAGCAGCGGAGGACTGGTTCAGAGTAGCATTTCTCCTGGTCTTGGCTCTGCTGCTAAGGAGCTCTGTGACATTGCCCAAGTGACTTTCCCTCTCTAGGCTTTGGTTACCTTCTCTACTACATAGGAGAGTGTGTTCGATCATCCCTATGACTCCTTCTACTGGTAAGACTAAATTGACTGAATATCCCAGCACATAACGGCTTATCCCAAAAGATAGACAAGACGAAAGAGTATTTTTAGAAAACTTTTGATTTTGGACTCCAGCTGAGTTTTCTTGGCCACAGGCCTTTCTGCCAAACCTACTTTTGCTGCTTTTCTTTGAGGTAAGAGAGTAATTAAGCAAATAAGAATCAAAAGGGACTCTAAAAGGGATTTACAAGACTCTCCTTCCCAGGTTTTCCTAGTTGTATTTAAAGCTACATGGGGCTCCCTGCTGGATTCCAGAGATACAGGATCACAGTCTCATTTACATTCTTCTCCCGCCACAACATATCCATGTTTCTTTACACAGTCATCTTGTTTCTTACATCCTTGTGTAAACTCTTCATCTATGATGAGCTTAGAATACTTTCTTCAGCTTGTCATTTTAATTCATGGATGTTTAATTCTGGTACCCAAGAAGAATCCCCTGTACCTGGCACCAAGTGAAAACATGCCGTTGTTTTGCTATTGTGCTTCTCCATTTGCCCATCATAATTTTATTTCTCCTCCTCTGTTTTTTGTAAAGTTAAAAATGTATTTACTCCCTGTCTCCACGCCTCTTTATGAAAGGTGAAGTACATTGCAGTATTGTTTGTAATAATGAAAAGTGGAGCATAATGCCCCGTAAATGCTCATAGAGGAATGAATGGTTTGATTAAAAAACAAAAAACAAAAAACAAAAAAAAAAAACCACTATTTAAGGGACTACTAAGGAGCAGTTAAAAAGAGCAAGGTTTATTGGTATTAATATGGAACATTTTCAAAAACATATGGATAAATGAAAACCAATGCATATAATATGGTATTATTTATGTGAAGGCTTATCTTAGTATAGACATGTATGTGTATAAACAAGAAAACTCAGGAAGGTCACACAAATAGATAGCAGCAGTTTACTGTGGGCAGCAGAGTAGGTGAGGGGTAACAAGAGTAGTGAGAATTTTTGTCTTATCTGCATTACTTAGATTTTGAATGTTAAAAATATAATTATTTGTGCCATTTAAAAAAATATTTTTAAATAGGATTTTTGTAAAGAGTGAGGTGGCTATGGTTTATACCTATCTCTGAATTTAAGCAAATAAAAGGTAGAGAAAAAATTTCTTCCCCAGATTAATAACCCAGCATTCTGTGCATGGAGGTGTGGTAATCTTTCTGATTATCTACCAGTGTGAGGGCAAATAACACAACGAAGATTTCAGGAAATAACCATGTATTCCATCCCAGACAAGAACCATCTGAAAACCTCTGCATTTCAGGTCTTAATTACCATGTCATTTCAGTTTTATTCTCAGAGCTAATTCTGAGAAGTGACAGATTTTCTCATATGCTGTGCTATTTAATTACAATTAAGTCCTTACAATTTAATTACAGGAAAGTGCTATTTTTTCAGAATCTGAGCAACCAGAAAGTTCACACAATCAGCAGCTTTCCTCTGTAGTCTGCTTTTTGAAAGTGAGACAAATAAGAGACTGAATCAGGGAACTCTTCCAAAAAACACCTTTCAAGCTCTGTCATAGGGTCAGTCCAGACGACGCTTAATTTCTTACACTTTCAGCAATTATAGTACTATGTGCTGATAACTGATGTTTCTAACAATGGCAGTGAGATAACGCATGCGAACTTGGAAATTTCAAGGAAAGATAAAATTGTAGGTGGTGTCTGGTGTTGCTTTCTGTGTTTTTGAAAATTATAATTCATATGCCACGTATTTAGTGTCTCTCAGATACTCAGAAAACTCAGCAATAGCATTTCTGAACCAAGAGATGTAAGAGGCAAGACTTGAGCAGAATGTTTCCAGGTAGCAGACATGGACAAGCCACATTTTAAGCGCTCAGAGGCCACATGTACCTAGTGGCTACCATACTGGAAAGCACAATTCTAAAGCATTCTGACAAGAAGTCTTCCTGCAGCCACCATGTCTTTCTCATCCTTCCATTTGGGCTCCTCTATTTAGTCACCAGCTCCAAGACAGCAGGAAGAGGCAGCATATATCCCCCAGGAGCTCATGTCATGTTGCAGCCATTTCTATTGCTCAGCTCTTGACACTACCTTCATCCTCTGTCAGCGAGGTGGAATGATGCTGGATTCTGCAGGGTTAGCCCTTTCCTCCACCTTCACACCCTATGTTGAGAGTCTTATACTTCCCAGAGTCCTAAGTAATTTATGCATAGAAAGGGCCGTTTGTTCAAGGGGCCAGCAGTGGTTAGGCCCCCCACTTGGGGCCTACCTCTCTCAGGCAAACTAGCTTCTAAGCACCAACAACAGATTCTTCTTGTTCCTTCAGTCTGTCTTCAAATGGCCACCTTCACTACACAATGACGTTCCTACCTTGTCCTCTTCTCATGGGATAGGAACCTGAAAGGTCACAGCCAGCACATCCCTGGAAATGCTGAATCCCAGCTCCCATGGCTGCTGCGACTAAGGACTGTTTAGTGATCAGCCAGCTGTTTTGAGTTTACCTTCTCCAAAAAATGGCTTTCTTCTCTTCTTTGCATATTATTTTTCTGAATTGCTGCCTCTATTGTTCAGACCATCCCAGATTAATGACAAAACCCTATCTTATTCAAGCCAAGAATTATCTACAACCCTCCTCAACTAGTTTTTGCAAGATCATTTCAGTTTTTCTTTTTGTGCTACATCCTAGATTAATTCGTCAGTTTCATCTTCTATTGAATCATTACCTAAGGCTTATTCCATGTTTCAAGTTTTTTTTTTTTTTTTTTTTTTTTTTTTTTTGTTGATGAGTATATTTGCCAACGCTTTCTTATTTATTTGTTCTTGCCTCATTTTGGCAATCTTTGTTTTATAATTTCTTTTTTAAAGTGGAAGACATTTCTTCATTTATCTTTTGAGCATCATAAATTTGTTTTAAAATCCTTGCTGAATTGTTTTATAAAATATATTTCATCTACAGTGCTGTGCAATAAAAGAAATTATATCTGCACTGTCCAATATGGTGGCTATTGAGCCCTTGAATTTCATTTGATCTTAATTGATTTTTATTTAAATGTAAATCATCCATATGGCTAGTGGCTACCATATTAGATAACACAGATGTAGAATAAATTTTAAAAGCAATCACTGATTTTGTTAGTATTAGGTTTCCTCCTGTGTTTTAGAATTTTGATTTTCAAGCTCATTTTAAGCGGAAGATAATTTATCTTTTCTGTAGCTGGGGGAAGCAGAGTTGGGAAGGAAGTCCACCCTTCCTATTTAGTGGTTTTCAGTATTCTCCACTGGGACAGCAGTCTAGAATTATGTATTTAAATGGTGTTTTGAAGCTCTTGCCTCAGAGAGATGTTGTTAATATTGAAGCACCCACAGGCAGCTTGGTTCAGTTTCTGATCAGACCATGTCTTTGTTCTTCTTTTGTAGACCTACCACTTGCTACTGCTGTAGCCCCTAGTAGTAGCAAGCAGTGGCACATTTTTTCCACACTACTTTGTCAAGCAAAAGAGCCCTGTCTTAGCCCCAAACTTGAGGCCATGAGCCTAATTCCCTAGTTTTTATGAGTCATTTTAGTCCCTTTTTCCTGCAAGAGCTAGACCACCATCACTGCCTGCCTGCCTCCAGACTGGGTGCCCAGCTGCTTCAGCCCCCCACTCACTGCTTTTGCCTTTCTGTTCCATTCTGGCTCTTGGATGTGTTTATCTTGTTTTGGAGTCCAGTCATATCTTTTTAGTTTTCTATTTTTGTATTATAACTGGCATTGCTATGTGTTTGAGGTGGAGGGGGAACATCATGACATGAACTTACAAAGTTATCTTGACCCAATGGTGTCCCCTCCAATAATATTTCCAGTTATAGTGCACACGTGAAGACTTCCACCACCACCTCATCATTCCCTAAGCATTTGGTCACTTGTGTGACAGAACACAATAGGTTCTCATTAAATGTGTGTTGGATGAATAAATGAAATATCAAATCTCAAGACAAACATTACCCCCAGAGTGGAACCCCATAAATTTTCAATAAACTACTCCTATAGTATCTCAATGGGATGATGTAAAGTGATAAAACTCTCTTCTTCTGAGCCACACAAACCCCTAGAAATAGAACAAACACATAATTGGGAGGAGCAGCAAAGAATCTGTGGTCATCTCTAATTTACCACACCCAACTTTTATTTATTTATTTTTTAGAAACAGAGTCTCACTCTGCTGCCCAGCTGGTGTAAAGTAGTGTGTTCATAGCTCACTGGAACCTTGAACTCCTGGGCCCAAGGGACCCTCCCACCTCAGCCTCCCAAATAGCTAGGACTACAGGCACATGCCATCACACTCAGCTAATTAAAAAAATTTTTTGTAGAGATGGTACTCTCACTATGTTGCCTAGGCGGGCCTCAAACTCCTAGGCTCAAGCAATCTTCCTGCCTTGGCCTCCCAGATTGCTGGGATTACAGCTATGAGCAGTATGAGTGTGTACCAGGCCCACACTCAGCTTTTCAACAGTTCTGAAAAGGATTCTCAAATGTGACTTACATGTTCTTACCTCTATGAACCTTGGGCTACATAGGATAATAGCAAGGGGAACAAAACAGTAGTGAAATATCTGGGCCGTTGGTCACTAAACGGTCCTGAGCACACCTGTGTATCCACTGAACACTTACACAGATCCTATCTCTAGATCCCCACTGCCGTAGTAACCAAAAAAACTTCTCTTATCAGGAAAACAGAAAACAGACCAATGTGAGTTGGATTGGTTTGATTTTCTTAGGTAGTCTGTTTCTGCTATCTGCTTCTCTAACCCTATTTTCTTAGATTTGCCATTAGTTTATATGTACATGTGAGTATTCTCTATTTTTCCACTTCCAACAGTTGAATCCCATGCTCCTCTTTGCTTTAAAAACAGGCAGGGAACTTGGAAAAGTAGGAGGCTCAGGTCCCTCAAAGACCTGCCTTGGTGCTACTGGAATTGAGGCTGTGGCTGGCTGGCAAGATGATGTTTGTTATTTTTAATAACTCACCTGCTCCAGACATTTTTATGTAGTAAGGTTTAGGGCTAATGAGCAGATCACTCATAAAGAATATGGATTAAAATTCTTCCCAAACCTTACTTGTAAAACCTTTTAAAAAATGGATCAAGGTTGAGTATATCTATGGGTGTGAGTGACCTCAGTTAATGATTCTATTAACCCAGTAAAAACTGGCTTTAAACAAAGAACCAACTGTATTAGTCAAGTATCTAATACAGTATCTCATGCATATCTACTCCCTGAACAAGCTACTGACAAATGTGATTTTACTGAATCCCGACCCTCTGTAAGTTGTCATGGAGGTTAAAGTTACTTCTAGCCAGTTCATTCTGTTTGCCAAAGAATGTTTTTCCTTGCTCCTTTGTATGGGATTGTCAGTTGTCTCGGGGAAGTGCTAGATAGAAATTACGATATAATGATGGTAGATGATAAAATGAACACTGAGAGAAGATATGTTGATAAGATTTCAAAACATCTTCTAAGATATACTTATCACCTAAAACAAATAGATGTTTGCTATAGATGGTTTAATTTTAAAATTTGCCCTTCAACTAAATGAAACCCAAAAATTTTTAGTTAGAGCATCTTTCAGATTGGTTACCAAACACTCTCAAAATAAAAATATACAGATCAATAATTTGTTCAACTTTGTTGAACACAGATAATCACTTAGGTTCAAGAGCAAACAAATTCAGAAGCACCGAATGGAGAATTTTGCTGCTGTAGCATAAAAATCAAAGATGTACTTTATGTTCCCAACATCATCCCTCGCTCACCGTGACCCTTAGGCTGGGTTCAGCATGATGGACCTGGACATCCCAAAAGAGGGACAATTTCAGTTGCATTTTAATCAAGCCCAAGGATAGAAGGGAGAATTATGTGAAATTGTTAATAGAAAAGAGCAATTGTTTCTTGCCCCCGTGGTCATTTATACACCTCATGCCTGAACAACTGGATAAATTAGTAGCTGCGCCTTCCTCACAATCAAATGTGTATGCAGGACAGTTTCAGGAAAGTTCGACCTCCTGCCCTAAACTGATTTTTCCTAATACTTCTGAATTTGTGCTATAACAGATGAGCAGCATTCTGATGCAGTTAATTAAGTAAAACCTCACTGCATCCACAGCAGCAGGAGGTAAGATAGATGAATATGGCCTTAAGCTTTCCCCCCACCCAGAGAACATTTCTACCCAGAACAAAGAAATCAGACTAAACTTGATGTAGCTTGGTTGTTTATATGTATTCTTTAAATCGGATGCCTTTAGAACATCATGTGTTCTCTATGGGGGGTGAATAGAAGTTCCTTGTGGAGAGAATGTTTGCTCAGATACACTAGTGGTACGTGCATTTGCAGCAGTCCTATTCCCTGTGATCATGAGTGTACCTTTATGTTGGGGAAAATCACATGAAACACTCCACCTCCCACCTGTCTGATGACGCTTCCCTGCAGAGGAGGCAGTGAGTGTTTATATACAGTACCTAACACTTTAGGATGCTCAGCACTGTGCTTAATGCTTTACATATATTAATTCATTAAGAGGTGTTTTACATATAATAATTTGGGGTTCTTTTGAGATGGAATCTTGCTCTGTTATCCAGGCTGGAGTACAGTGGTGCGATCCCAGCTCTCCATCCTCCACCTCCTGGCTTTAAGCAATTTTCCTGTCTCAGCCTCCCAAGTTGCTGGGACTACAGGTGTGTGCCACCACACCTGGCTAATTTTTGTGTTTTTAGTAGAGATGGGGTTTCGCTATGTTGGCCAGGCTGGTCTGAAACTCCTGACCTCAAGTGATCTGCCTGCCTTGGCCTGTCAGAGTGCTGGGATTACAGCCATGAGGCACCATGCCAGTCCCCATATAGTAATAGTAATTTTTACATATTTTAAATATAGAAATATTTCCAGATGAGATCTGGAATTTACGTCCCAACTGTGGGGAGTGGAGCATGGAGGTATGTCTGGAACAGGGTTGGCCATGACTTAATGGTTCTTGGGGCTTGGGGATGGGATTTGGGGGTCCATCGACTTATCCTGCACACTTTTATGTACATTTGAAATTTCTCCATAATAAAAAGAATAACCACAACATTGAGGTAGATATTATTCTTTTCTCTTTCTTATAGATGGGAAAATTTGCCCAAGTTCACACAATTTCAAAGAATCTGCATTCAGCCACTGTACTCAAGGTTGTGAAACTGCACCAAGGTGCCCCAGGGTACTACAGTGAACTGACTGTGGATGGAAGCACAGCAGTACTCGACATCAGTCAGATACCACGTGAACTACCATACTAGCTCAAGTTCACAGTTTCCACGTTAGAACTCACTACCTTCCTTTTGATGACGTCATTTCTTTGGGAAGCTGGGTTTTCAGCACTTGTCATTGAGAGCAAGCACCATGTGAAAATCAGTGTGGAACAGGAACTGTGGGTAATAGTGTACAATCTGACTGTGAGGTTTGAAAAGTCGTGTAGTGCCCATTAGGCATCCCATTAGGAAGTAAGCGCAGATTTAGGAATGAAATAATTTTTCTGTCAGTTTATGTGTAATTTTTTTCAAATAGCTACTAAGTTGTTAGGATATAAATTTTTAAGTTTTTTGGACCTAACCAAAGGCTATGTGAATCAAAAACATTTGGGAATCCCTGCATTATATTATACTGCCTAAGATATGGAAGCTAAAACATGGACCATCCAAATATTTGTTCCCTAAGCTGGTTCAGCCCCCTCATTAGAAGCAATGTGTGTTTATTCACTTATCCATTCAACCAATACATGTTGAACTCTTACTATGTTCCAAGCACTGTGCAGATGGGGGCATATAGCAGTGAAAAAGACAGAGTCCCTGCCCTGATGAGCCTGCTGGAAGGAAAGACAAACAATAAACAGGATTAACAGTAAGCATGCATTCTATTAGACTGTGGTAAGCGCTAAGAAGGGGGAGATAGAGCAGGCCAGGGAATAGGAAATGTGGAGGGCAGAGAGGAGGTGAAATTCTAGACAAGGTGACCAGGGAAGGCATCCCTAAGCTGACAATATGGTAAAGACCTGAAAGAGGTAAGATAACTATCAGCCACTTAGTTATCACTCTCTTTTTTGTTTTCTAACCCTTTTCTGTGAGACTTAGTTCTCTCTTCATGCAAAAAATAAACCGATTCAGCCAAGTGCAGTGGCTCACGCCTGTAATCCCAGCACTTTGGGAGCCCAAGCTGAGTGGATCACCTCAGGTCAGGAGTTTGAGAGCAGCCTGGCCAACAAGGCAAAACCCCAGCTCTACTAAAAATACAAAACTTAGCCAGGCATGGTGGTGCACTCCTGTAATTCCAGCTACTCGGAAGGCTGAGGCAGGAGAATCACTTGAACCCAGAAGGCGGAGGTTGCAATGAGCCAAGTTAGTGCCACTACACTCCAGCCTGGGCAACAGAGTGAAATTGCATCTCAAAAAAAAAAAAAAAAAAAAAAAATGACCGATTCAGAAACAGAACTCTGAAGTTAAATTATACAACAAATAGGAAACTGACAAGAACTAGCCTGCATCAGATTAATGAAAAAGCAAAAGCAAAAGAAAATGGCATGTAACTTTTTTTCTTCTCTGTGGATTACCTTCACTTTTTCCAGTGGAACCTGAACTTGGAGCATGAGGAAACAAAGGTAGTAAAAATCACACCAGCTCAGCCCTATACCTCATTTGCAATGAGAAATGAAGAAGGGCCCAGAGATTTTATGCAAATAAGTCATGTTATGATTTCAGATGGTAAATGACACTAACTATAATGCTTAGACATTTTAAATGGGATCAACACTGTATTAACACCAGCTGCTCATATAATAACTTCTTATTTTGCTTTTGTATGGAGATATTTTATGAAGATGGGAGCAAAGGGTCATAAGGAGAATTTTTTAATCAAACCATGTATAACACACAGAGTTCAATCCCAAAAATGTTGTTCTAATAGCAATTAGAACCATCAGTCAAAACAAGCAGTGGGTTGTTTTCTTTCTGTCACCCTGTAAAGCCCATATAAATGGAAATACCAGAAGAAAAAACAAGTTGAAATTACCACCATGGAGTTTTTTGTTTCTGTTGTTGTTGTTTGTTTGTTTGTCTGTTTTTGAGACAGGGTCTCATTCTGTTGCCCAGGCTGGAGGCAGTGGCACCATCACAGCTTACTGCAGCCTCAACCTCCCAGGCTCAAGCAGTTCTCCCATCTCAGCCGCCTGTGTAGCTGGGCTCATAGGCATGTACCACCACACCCAGCTAATTTTATTTTTTGTAGAGACAGGGTCTCCCTGTGTTGTCCAGGCTGGTCTCAAACTCCTGGGCTCAAGTGATCCTCCCATCTGGGGCTCCCAAAGTGCTGGAATTACAGGTGTGAGCCAACACACCAGGCGTACCACTAGGTTGTTGTTTTTTTTTTTAATGGGACAACTGCAACCTTCATGGCGCTATGGAATTTCTCTGAGCCTCACCCAAGAGAACTTTGGATTTTTTTTATTATTATAAGCCCCTTAGATGTCCTATGCCCCTGAACTTGTTTGTTTTCCCACTTCTATGTCCTTAATGAAGCCATCAAACTCGTTATATTATACTGCCTATGATGCAGAAGGCAGGGTTCCTCAGGGTACCTGGAGCCATTTCAACTCCTTTCCCTTCTATCTTGGCCTTTCTCAGCTTCAGACTCTTGGCAAAGTACAAGCATACACGATCTCTCTACTGCCTTCCTCCCTTCCCAAAATGTTCAGAGTTAATCCCACTGTAAGTCATGTCTTGTTAAAAATCATTTGGCTGAGCAGGATCTGCAGTGGTTTCCAACCCTGACTGCACATCTGAATCCATCCCCCTAGGAGCTTGATAACAAGAGAAATCTAGATTTAGTACATTTGGGATGAGGCCCATGAATTTGTATTCTTAACAAGTGCCTCAGATGAGTCTGTTAGAAAACACTTTGTAGGACTCTTGATGGTTGAGTAGAAGTTTACCAGATTGGTAAAGGGAAGAAGAGAATGTTTTTATACATGGGATATAAAATGCCATGTGTGCAAGTATGGATGAGGAAATATGTGTGGCAAGTTCAAGGTTTTCAAACTGTGCTCCAAAAAACTGCTCAGGTAGGAAGGAAGTTGTTTTATAAATATCAAGATTCTTCATAAGATTTCTTCAAATAAGGGTTTCACTGCTAAGCTCCCCTCTAGTTCTATTGTTTTAACCTCACAAAGTGATGGTTTCCTTGCCCAGTCCTCATTAGGCCCATTGCCAGGGTCTGGGTTGATCTCAAGCTTTCCTTTGATCCTACCTTTGTCTGCCTCTTGCTTGTTGTTAGCTTTGGCACTGATTGTCATCATAAGAGAAATAAACAACATGCCTGGAACTTGGAATTCTGCTGCTTATAGAATGTGTCAGGCATGAACAGCCCACCCAAGTGTTCTACAATTAGGTGGTAGGCACGCGTGGTTTTGTTTTGGAGACTGCCTCCTATGGGGACCCTGGAGACAGTTTTGTTTTTTTGTTTTTTTGTTTTTTTGTTTTTTTTTTTTTTTTGAGACGGAGTCTCGCTCTGTCGCCCAGGCTGGAGTGCAGTGGCCGGATCTCAGCTCACTGCAAGCTCCGCCGCCCGGGTTCACGCCATTCTCCTGCCTCAGCCTCCCGAGTAGCTGGGACTACAGGCGCCCGCCACCTCGCCCGGCTAGTTTTTTGTATTTCTTAATAGAGACGGGGTTTCACCGTGTTAGCCAGGATGGTCTCGATCTCCTGACCTCGTGATCCGCCCGTCTCGGCCTCCCAAAGTGCTGGGATTACAGGTGGAGACAGTTTTTATAAAGATTTTTTTAAAGCATTGGTTTCAAACTCTAAAGCACCAAAGTCCTCTCCTTTTCTCAGAGACACAGATACCCTAGCCACAACTCCCCTGCTGTAAAATTCTGAACTTAGCAGTTTGATCAAGCAAAGCTTTGTAGAGAGCTCTGGGCTTGAGATAGAGGATGCTTGGCTTCCAATTCTATTTCATATGCCATTTGCTTACACGAACTTAAGCCAAGTAACTGGCCAAATGAGACATTCTGTAGGTCATAGTTTCCCTATCGATAAAGTTGGTATACTAGCATGCTTTTATTTCTGAGACCAGGAATAACAAGTGATCTCTTAGGCGAATGGAGCTTTGAGAGAACAGAGTAACATGCTATAAACATAATATTCTTAAAAACAATAGGGAACAGAATTGTGCTTAATTTAACCTTGTAAGACAAGTTGCTTTTTCTGAGATACAAAGAGGAATCAATTTACCAGTAAGTACCTTTTAGGAAATGTTAATTCTCATTGATAGAATATTCATTTAAACCATCTGCCTTTCATCAAAGGATCCAGCCTCCAACTTTCTTCAACACTGAGTCCACGGATGAATCAATCATGCCTACCTTTGAATTCTCATCGAATTTAGCACTTCTCTCCATGAAAGCCTTTATCACACTCCTCCAGGGTAGAAACCTTCTTTGTATCTGTTCCCAAGCCTAACACAGAGCCTGGCACATAGTAAGCCCTTGACAAGTGTTGGCTATTAAATGAATGAGGTTTGGACACTGTCCAGTATTGAATTAGATGCACTCAAGACCAAAGATTAACAAAATACACATTCCTGAATTCGAGTGGATCTTAAGGATTCATCTCACCAACTTCCTGCCTTATGCCAGTGCCAACTTTCAAGCATAACTAGGACCCTTTATTTTTAGTTCCTTCCTAAGAAGGATGTTGAGTGGTTTTGCTGGCTAACTCATCAAGCATGAGCATTCTTTGTGCAGCTTAAGTCCATTTTCTTTTTCTCCACTGACATGAAATTGAAGTAGAACATGCCTACATCTTGTGTGTGAGGTTGTTTTTTTTTTTTAACATATTGAAGATTCCTCTTATCTCACAGTGTCTTGTCTAGTTCAGATTGGAAGCAAAGACCATCACCTCAATTAGAGTGTAACAGAAGAGTTAAGAGGTTGTCAACTTGAATTTTAAGATTGCATCCAGTGGCAGCTGGCAACATAGAAATCAGCTTCCGTACACCAAGGGGAGATGTTGCAAACTGGAACACTGCCATCCTTTGCCAAAGATAAACCGGGCTACTGTGCAGAAAGTCTCAGATTTGTTATGACTGAATATTAATGTACCACTTTCTGTAAGTGTTTGGTCCTCTTTGCCTTATTTGATGTGGTTTGAATGAATTTAATTTACTAGAAGTGCTTTTCTGGATAATAAGCATTTGTATTTTTCATCCTTATAAAAATGCAGGGCATCTTCAGGCAGAAAATAAGTGATAGTGTTAAATATAAGGAAGAAAGCTTTATTGTACAGCAGAAATCTTCCAGCCCTAGGGTTATTTTGAGCTGATAGCAACATGGGACTAAAATTCTCTGAACTTCTCAGAAGAATGAGGTAATAAAAAGTGAAGCCACCATTTTTGTGTTGTTTATTTACTTTTTAAAAAATGCAGTTTAGAGTTGAGAAGCTAAAGAAAACTATAAGACTACAAAAACACACAGCCTTAAGTCCCAGAGCCATCACCTCACGATGACTCATATCAGGATGTTTTCTCTACTTCCTTCAAATATGATTGTTTCCAGACAATTTAATTTAAATCCCAGTATAATGATTATTTCTGGAGATGGGGGATTTGCCTCCTATGATAATTCTCTTATCTGCAGAAGGATAGAATCAATTTAATTCCCAAGTAGCAATATTGAGATGTCTTTTTATTGGTTTGCTTGATTATTTTTTAAACTTCTGTAACTATTGATGGAAACTAATTAAAACTAAATGCACATCAGCTTTTATTAAATGGCTGCTACTGAGATGGTGAAGTTCAGGAAATTGTAGGCCAGCCCATTCCCTTTAATGATGTTAGCTGATTCACAATTGGGGTAATTTCAGATTTATGAGATTTAAAGTATCCATATGTCCTATTTCCTGAAGAATTTTTAATAAAGAAATGAATGTATGTGCCATTTCAATCTAATGAGAACAGAACCGCTAACTGAATAATGTATTTTCTTTGCCTGAAATCAAATTTCACCGACCCTGGGAGTGTTACTGTGGACAAGAGTACTTGGGGTTTATCTATCAAGTAAATGAAAGTCTTTCGCCACTGATTTATGAAGTATCCCCTCCCCACTAGGTACTTTTGTAACAACAAATTATGGTAAAATGATTCATTTAAACTTGAGATGCTGCAGTCATATATTATTAGCATTTAGGTCATAAGCACTTTTTTAATGGTTGTTTCATTAAAAGGGCAAGTTTGGAGATTGATGTAAGTTATCCAAATATTTTTATACAGAAACTAGACAAAGTTTGCCGGGAACCCTGAGAGCCATAGCATTTGAGATCTGGAAGGAGGCTTTAAGCAAAGCTTTTCTGGAGGGAGGGATGGAGAAGTAAGCAGAGCAAGGAGCTGAGAACCTAGAGCTGCAGTTCCCCTGCTCACCCTCATCTAGCATGTGGTGTTAGGCCCAGTAGGGAACTCCTGGGCCCACTGTTTCCTTCTCTGTAACTGGAGAGGCTGATGACTCATATGCCTACCTGGAAAGTAGTCAGCATGAAATGAAACATCCTGAGAGCATTTTGTGAACTATAAACCCCCGTGTCAGGGTGAGTTATTATTACTGTTATCTAGAAAGGCCCTCCTCACTTTTCAGAAGAGCAGAAGTGTGCAGTGACTTGCCCAAAAGCATTATTTGGTAAAACTAGGCCTGGAATCCAGGATATTCCAACCTCCAGTCCAGATTCTCCCTGATCCTGTGGGACATTGAGAGAGCCAAGAGGGAGATAGTGAGTGCAATGTTAGGGCCACCACTGGGTTCTGGGCAACTTGGTTACATTACTTTGCCTTGTAATTTCATGGGAAAACATAATTACAGGCCAGAACTGATGATGCTGGATGAGCAACATCAGCATTGCAGCTGGGCCCACTGAAGAAAAGAAAACCACGTGATGTGGGGTACACAGTTCACCAAGTCCCCCTGAATGAAAACAACTTGTAGCCAAAAAAGGGTAACAGGATTGTCTATAGGGGAACAACCTCTCTTATTAAAATGAAACAGCTAGACAGATAATTTTAAAACTGAAAAGGGCTCTTGTCCAAATTGACTATTTTCCCCCCAAAAAAGTATCCTTTGTCTTGTTTTCATTCCTGCTGTTTCTAGCATATCTAATGTCCGAGGGCATGTCTACCCTTAATGTCTAGTTCAAACATTAGGAAAAGCACCCCCCCACTTTTTTTTTTAATCTTAGTCATGTTTAAGTTTTCTAAAGAATTTTCCTATATATCAAAGGCAGGCAAAAAACAAAGCAGGCGTAATAGAAGAATCATTAAAGCTGTCAAATTGGTGGAGCCAGGATTTAAATCTCAGAGTGTCTGCCCCCAGACCCATTGCTTTTTTGATTTCATTAAAAGCAAAATAACACTTGCATTCTTAAAACAGGAATTACACACACACAGGAGTCAAGGGGCTTAGAACCCTCATGGAGATTTATATTTATGCACAAAGAAATCACATGGTTTTGCCTGTGTTCCCAGACCTGAAATATCAACTAGCCAGGCTAACCAAGAAGTATCACATAAGTGTTAAGCTATTAATACCAGGTTGCTAGGCTGCCAGAAAAAAAAAAAAAACACTAATATAAAGCGGTAGTCTGATGTCTTCATTGAGCCTTATATTTGTTCAGATCTCTGTCCCAGTCCTTGTAGGGAGATGGACAGGCTGGAGAAGGAACATGCCTGAGCCAAAGCAACCCATGTATCAGTGAGTGGTAGAGTAGACAGGGGGGACTTGGGGCTGTGGGTGGATAATGGGGCTGAGAGCTGGCACAGAAGGATTAGGAACACACAGAGAGAGTATGTCAAGGATGACTGTCAGAAATTAGGTTAGAATGCAAAGCATGTCTAGCTAATTCTCAAGTATAGAATCTCTGCAGACAACTTTCTCATCAGGTAGAAGGAAGGAGAGAGGGTACAAGCCGCTGAGAATGATAGCCCCCCTAGTGATATCAACTATCCCCACTTTCTTAATGGTGGGGGGATGGTGATGGTCTAGTCCCCAGATAACCAATTAAGACAATAGAACAAGGCCCAGGTCTGAGCTTAAATTCTCAGATCCTCTTGGTCTCTGAAGGAGGTCCAAACAATATCAGGCTAACAGTAGCTTTTTCTTAAATGCATGCAGATATGCTAATAGTGCTCATTAGGCTTATAACTCACTCAAATTTAATTCAGAGTATTTCATTTGTGTCTTCACTATAGTTGCCAGGACAGATGTGTGCGTGGCTCAGGCACACTTCCCTCTGCCTGAGACAGATGTTAGGGTATTGGACCATGCTGGCACAGTGCCAACATGTTTATTGGCAAAAATAGATTGTCAGCCTTCTTTCCCCCAATGGAGGGTTTTCATTTTTGTAGTTAAAATGCAAATCCAAGCTCAGAAAAAGAGACATATTTTGAGGGATGTAGAGGAAGGTGGAGGAAGTACAGTGAAAGTAGAGAAGAAAATAGAAAGTGATTGAAAGAAGAAAGAGGGAAAGCTTCAGGCTTGTCACTTCCTCTCACTAAACATGATCTAGATGATTTCTGATTCTCACACATCACTGGGATTTACCTGGGGGTGGGGGGAGGCTAAAAATGCAGAATCCTAGGCCCCACCCCAGAACTACTACTTCATAAGGCCAGAGAACTTTATTTTTAAGCTCCCTGGGAGAGTCTCAGTCACTCCAGCAGTAGGCTAGGGGTCAGTCTTGAGAGCCAATGGGCTGAGGCAATCTCTAAGGTTTCTTTCTAGCCTTAAGAACTGTAAGAAGAGAGTAAAAGGAGTGGTGGGGACCACATGAACACAGAGGGCACACACTGCTGTATTCATGTTGCTTTACACTGCAGAACACACACTCCTCCAGGCAAAAGCTGATAAGATACTGAGATCAGAGAATGAGGAAAGGAAGGAATGTTTGGCATTGACGTTGGTAGTTTGTGTTGATGTTGGTATTGACACCTCTTTTCCATTACTGGAGATACTTATTTCACTAAATGTGCACAAGTCCTGACAAATGGGAGTAGTGCATCCCTACCTTGTAAGTCTCAGATGCTTTGATCTCTTTGTCCAGCCGTCTAATCTGCCAAGATGCTCTGAGCTCCTGCCCTCCCCTGATGGGCCACGCTACTGGAGAGAATCGGAGCAGGTAGAAAGGAGGTGGCAGCCCCAATGACTTTAGACTCTCTTCCTGGCTTCTGGCTGCTGAAACCTGTCTCTTCATCTGTCTTTCTCTTTGAAGACAGTTTTATTAGTAGATTTCTATTAACTCTCTGGGTAGAGCAGACAACCCTCCCAGCTCTGCCAGAAGGACCAAGTGATTTGTTTCAATCAGAGGCCCAGGAAGAATGTTTCTTCCAACTCCTTCCCCTAGCCCTCTCCAAGCCTCATCAAAACTTCTTTGACTAACGAAAGCAATACAGAATGTCTGGAAAGCAGAAGATCCTCTCAGCCCAATACAACTATGTTTATTTCATCTAGTCCCCTGATGAATTTTCATATTCATATTTTACCTAGAGTGCTTGTGATTTTATGGGACATTTTTCTTGTTTCTTGATAATCATTTGTAAAAGCTGTAAAATTCTTCTTCTAGAAAAGGTACCACTTTGTTTATCAAATACTTACATAGTGCTTCCTGTGTATCGGGTACATAAATATTATAATAAATATTAATGCAGTTCATTCTCATAATATTTATAAATTCATTTCATGCTCGACCATATTATGCCCATGTTCCAGGTGAGGAAACCAAGGCTGAGAGGTTAGGTTACCTGCCCAAGGACACACAGTTGTGAGTGACAGAGACAGGGATGTGCTTAGCTATGCTCATAACCACTATGCTATGCTGGCATTTTATTTAACCACCTTTCTACTGTTTAATATTTAGCTGCTTATAGTTTTTTATAATTATAAAAAAAACTACAAAGACCATCCTACTGCCTGTGGCTTTTTATTCTTCTGGATTATTTGTTTAGGATAGGTTTTCTAAGAGATCTGCCTGCCACATTTGCTGTTTTGAGCTGATAGATAGGAGTGACAGTCTTACATGAATTCCCATTGGGGAAATCTGAACTGCGGGGAGAAGGAACACTTTCTCATGAGTTTGTTAGTGCTTGATTCATGGCCAGTGTAGTCTAAGAGCAATAAGGGGAAACTATAAAGCTCACAGTTTGGCGAAGATGAAAGGTTCAGATGTTGGATGATACCTTGCAGCCAGCTAGTGCTCAATTACTGTCTCCTGGTTGACTTGGTAGCCATAAAACCATTCTTTAAATAAGAAAAGCTGTTTTTATTTATTTCAGTAGGGAAATAAAAACAGAATAGCTCTTTAGTGGCAAATAGATTAGCCAACCAGTTGAGCTTAGTCTTTCTCCTTCAAGCTGGATGTTTTGACATCCTGTAGACAGAAGTTTGGTTTGGAGGTCAAGCTGTGTTCTCTAGAATTTCTGTATAGACAGAGTTGGGGTTGGCAGTCCTTTTGGAAGGGGTTGCTAAGAGGACTTGTTGTGAAACTATGTTTGCATAGCAAGCATAGGTTTTCCCTTCTGCAGTACGTTTATATAGAGGATGACTTGGAGCAGAGGAGCTCATGGAGATTATGCCCCCGTCATGCTTGAGGTTTTCCAACTGATGTTGGGCCAAAATTATCAGAGGTCTTGATATCTCACAGGGCATTTCTTTGTGTTTTCTCATATATGACACAGGACCACTGTTCTTCTTTGCTTAGAATATTATCATAATATCAAAAACTGAAGATAATTTCCATTTGAGAGAGCCAGGCCATCGTACATCTTCAACCCAACACACACACTCTTCTGGCAGAGGGACTTTCTTCTCCTGGACCATCCCAGTTTTAACAATCATACATCTGTTCCCCATTCTTCCCAATTATAAATGTAATTACCATATCCCATTAGCACATTTTATTAAAACAGTCTTCCTATCACATAGAAGTGATAAATGCAAAAATCAGAGATGAGAAAAGTGGACTGTCAGAGTAAGAAGAAAATAGAAAAAGCTTATTTCTCCCCCTAAGTGTTCAGGTAAATTGCAGTGAGCCACAGATGCCTCAGTGAAGCGTGTTAATGGCATAGTTAGAATAGGTAGACTGCTTCATTGGTCCACACCTTCCCTTACACCATAGCTCACTGTGTCATTTATCAAGCATTGAAAGCCTCTAAAATGTTTATTTAAATAAGCAAGAATACTCTGTGGCTGGTATGGGGGGGTAGGGAGTGGGCCTGACCACATTTTAAGAACGTAAAAGGAGTAAGTAAATAAGACCTGAAAGAGAGGGATTAACGTCCATAGGCAGTATGCAGCATACCTGATGGTGTTGCCTGGCAACCTACAGCCAGTCCTGCAGCAAGAGTCCCAGACAAAGAGGGAATTGAGGATGTGCTCAGAGGAACTGGGTTTATCACTCCACCCCTGTTTTTTTTTTTTTTTTTTACTGTGGCTGCAACTGGGTGAGGGGCCTCTTTTTAAAAATGTAGCTGGGATTTGTTTTCATCAGATGTGGTAAGACTTGCAGACATGGAAATGACTGTCATGAAGGAAGTTTATACTCACAGATCCCTGGAAAGAAGAGGTACTACACACCGTGCAGGGCCACATGGGGAAGCACCAGGTTTAATGAGGATGCAGAGAGCCTTTATTGTGGTTTTCATAAAAAGAAATGGGTAAGGCAGGGTAACCATGGTAGACAGGTTTAGTTTGAATGATTTTAGTGGGCTCTGGGCTATAGGGATTGTCCCTAGTTGCCAGGTACCTAACCCTGGGGTGATTAGGGCTGAGGGATAGTGCCCTGGACTGCAAGAGGCTGATTAAAGGAGATGGGGGATTGGGAGGTATATATGAACTCTGGTTTGGTGGAATTGCACATCAAAGATGTGATTGCAGACAAATTTACTATCTCCAGGAATTATCTAACCCTGGAATGGTCAACCCCTACCCAGATGCAGAAGGCCTCAGATGCCACAGCATAAGAATAAAAAAAAAAAAAATACAACTAATACAGACCGCAGTACACACACACACACACACAAATTCTACTCTCTGTTTTGTGACATAAGAGGCATCTCTATTTTAGGGGCTGATGTTCACAGAACGTGTAAGGAACCTTAAAGAGTATTATTGGAAGATCTCCTATTCCCTGTCCGTTTGACGTCAAGTACATAGCCAGCAGTCTGCAGTCAGTTCTAATGCCAAGCAAGATGCCTCACTTCATGAGAAAAGTCACTCTTCTTTCAAGATTTGCTCTTAGGACCTAATGAACATCAAAGGATTTTATACAACAGCAGCATGTAGTCCATGAGACACAGGCTTGAAAGAATAACTCCAAGAAGTTCAGAACTCCTATCTGGTCATTTTGGTTGTCTCAATGCAGAAAAGTGGAAAATGCAGTTTTCTCGGCTCACCTCACAGGTTAAACCAGAGTTCAGGCATGAACTATGTCATTTCCTATCATGCACAGTGAACATTGCTGAAAAGCATTGTCTGGAAATACTATATTATGCCATAGTTGAATTAGTCTCAGTAATGAAAATAAACATTTGCAGAGCCTTTTGTGTTTGTAAAATGGTTTACAAGCACCGGCTGGCTCACTTGTTAATAATTACTTTCGGGGATTCTTAACAATGCACATTTAAGAGATAAAAGTGATGATTTGGATGGGATTAGAGAAAAAACAAGTAATAGAAAAGCGTTTAACACAGTCATTTTCAGTTTTATACTCTCTGCAAGCCTGTACCAACTAACTTTATCATTTTCATTGCATTTCGTCCCATATTCCTAATCTTCAAAGACCAGCACAAATACACTCAATGCTGGGTAAAATCATGGTTTAAGCTTTACATTATCACTCTTCCTTGTTGCCATTTCGTGTCTTGATTTGCATATAGCATGGGTGCAACTCAGGAAGCCCTCCACAAACACACCCACCCAACTACCATGGAGACAGGAAACCCAGCTCCCTGCCCTTCCTCTGCCTCTGATGTAATGGGTGACCCTAAGAACTTCATTGTGTGTCTAAGCCTCAGCACTCCCACCTGTAAAATGGCTAAGGAAGGAAGGATGCAGGGGAAATGGGGGAATCTATAAATTCACAAATCTGTGATCTTGCCACTATCATTGTCTAAAGCTCAAACTGGCTCTTAAATCTCGTGAATCCATGATCTTGCCACTCTTGTCTGAAGCTTGGAAGTGTGATGCCATGCATCTCACTGCTCATTTTCTTATTAAAACTCAAACTGTGACACATTAGTGGAACCACACGAGCGTGCGCACACACACACACACACGCACAGCTTACCAAACTTTACCTAGGAGGGAATTTACACCATTGGTGAACTGCAGATATTCCAAAAACACTTAAAATTTTTAAATTTCAAGTATCTCTCGAATTTTCTTTTTTTTTTTTTTTTTTCTTTTTTTTGAGATAGAGTCTCACTCTGTCACCCACACTGGACTGCAGTGGTGTGATCTCAGCTCACTGCAAGCTCTGCCTCCTGGGTTCACATCATTCTCCTGCCTTTGCCTCCAGAGTAGCTGGGACTACAAGGCACCCGCCACCACACCCGACTCATTTTTGTATTTTTATTAGAGACGGGGTTTCACCATGTTAGCCAGGATGGGCTTGATCTCCTGACCTCGTGATCCTCCCGCCTCGGCCTCCCAGAGTGCTGGGATTACAGGTGTGAGCCACCACACCCAGCCAATATCTCTTGAATTTTCTATTCTAATCTCAGTTTAATATCACAGTATTTTTAGTCGAATTGTTAGGTAACATTGACCCTTTAGATCAATGTTATCCTACAGCATTTGGGTATTTTTGGGCCACCCCACACGTGCACCATGCCTGCTTTCTGGTATAAGAAGAGTAGTTGAAGCCTCATGCTCCTCTTATTTCATGCCTTGGTGAACCCTAAGTCTGAAGTTAGGTTGCAGATTGAACACTGGACCCCATTTCCTCTGCTCTGTTTTTAAACTGTCTCTTGATGGGTTCTTAAACCCATCTGCTGGTGAAGCCTGAAGTGCTCTGGGAAATATGGTAAGAACCAAAGACATGTTTGAGAATAAAGCTATTCTATGGGGAAATTTTCCATGACACTCATGTTCAACTTTACTGCATAACTCTAACTGATTTTTTAGTGGTGGTACATACCTCAATAATAATCACTGTATTTATATATTATTTAGGGTTATCTTTGAAGCACTTTTGATGTATTTGAGCAGTAACCACCATTTTTTGAGTATGTACATGCTACACAGCCTGTCATACACCAATCATGTCAGTCAGGATCCCCACAGGGAACAGATGGCACTCAAATGGGGTAAGCGGGTAAGTTTGGACCTTTCAAAGGCAGTGTTTCATAATAATGACAAATCTCATGGATAATGAACCTTATCAAGGTTTTCCGTAGAGAATTCTTTTCTGGTACCTTCCTAAGCATTTCACTGTGTGTAGAAAATTGGTGTAATTTAATAAGCTGCTGATTCAGTATCCTGAAAATAACTTCCTAATGTCCCCCTTCTAAAGTAAAAAATCTTAAGCCCCAAAGGAATCTAGTCATTGTTTATTCATTATTCATTCATGAATTATGTTATATTAACATGAAAGCATGCCCTAGACATAAACACACACACACACACCCCCTTAAAAATGAATATTGTTAACTTACCCAAGATCGATTGATCAAATCACAAGTAATAATGTCATAATTCACTTTGGAAAACTTTCTGCTATAATAATGAGATATCAAATCCAATTTTAATTGATTACTTTGTTGTAGTTTTTAAAACTCTATTGGAAAGACAAATGATTCTATAGTAATGTGGTTGCTGTTTCCTTCCTGCCCAAGCAGGAAATTGGAGTCTGTATCTGTTAATGTAGCTTCTGACTTTATTCTTGGCTTGGGGCTTTCCTTTTCCTAGGCCCATGCTACATAATCCAGCATAGCCATGTGGTAGCTGTTATTTTCAGTAAGTCTCACGATTTGAGATCCAGCTTCACCAACCCATAGTAATATGGCTCTGCCATGCTAACAACTTCTCTGAGCCTAAATCTGCAAAATGGGAATAATTCTCAATTTTGTTGAGATTTAAACATCCGTCATGATGTTTAAATAGGACAATGTTAAGAAAATGAACCAGCATAATACTTAGTGCATAAAAAGAGTTCAAGATATGCTCAGTTCTCTACTTTTCCCTCATGTATGTAATAGGGCTGTGGTCATCTCCCTCTAAGACAGTGGTTTATGACATTCTGATTCAGCCATGATCATAAAGAATGGTCTGACAGAGAAGTCTCATATATTACATGTTCCTTCTAAACTTGGCTATATTGACATTTTTAACAGCTTTAGTTAAGTATATATTGCATATCATCAAATTTACCCATTGTAGGTATACAGTTAAATTTTTTTCATAAATGTATGGGGTTATGTAACCCTCAATATAGTCCAGTTATACAACATTTCTATCACCCCAAAAAGTTTCCTTATTGTGCCCATTTATAGTACTTCACTCCCACCTCCAGCCCTAGGCAACCACTGAGCTGCATTTTTCTCTATAAATTTACCTTCTCTAGATTATTCATATAGATGAAATTATACATTCTGTATAGTCTCTTGCATCTGGCTTTTGTACTATGCATAATGTTTTTGAGGTTTATTCATGTTATAGCCTGCATCAAAATTTCATTCCTTTTTATTGTGTAATAATATTCCATCATAAGGATATGACACAGTTTGTTCACCTATTCACTAGGCGATGGAAATTTGGATTGTGTCCAGTTTTTTTCTGTTAACAGTAATGTTAGGCTGGGTGCAGTGGCTCATGCCTGTAATCCCAGCACTTTGGGAGGCCAAGGCAGGCAGATCACTTGAGGCCAGGAGTTCAAGACCAGTTTGGCCAACATAGAGAAACCTTGTCTCTACTAAAACATACAAAAATCAACCGGGCGTGATGGCATATGCCTGTAATCCCAGCTACTTGGGAGGCTGAGGCATGAGAATCGCTTGAGCCTGGGAGGCAGAGGTTGCAGTAAGCCAAGATCGTACCACTGCACCCCCAGCCCAGGCTACAGAGCAAGACTCTTGATTCAAAGAAAGAAAAGAAAAGAGAGAGAAGAAAGATGCCTATGAACATTCGTATACATGTCTTTGGGTGTACATATGTTTTCACTTCTCTTGAATAGATTCCTAGGAGTGAACTTGCAGTGTTGGGTGGTTTATGTTTAACTCTTTAAAACTGACAAATTGTTTTCCAAAGTGGCTGTACCATTTTACATTCCCATAAACAATATGTAAATATTACAGTTTCTCCCCATCAGCACCAATACTTGTATTGTCTTTTTTGTTATAGCCATTCTAGTGAATATGAAGTGATATTCATTATGGTTTTGATTTACGTTTCCCTAATGACTAATAATATTGAACATTTTTCAGTGTATTTATTTGCCATCCATATGTCTTCTTTGGTGACATGTCTATTCATATATTTTGCCCATTTTTGATTGGGGTGTAAGAGCCCAATTTTTTATTGAGTTGTAACAGTTCATTATATATATTCTAGATATAGGTGTTTAGCAAACCTATGTTATGCAGATATTTTCTCCTGTGACTTATATTTTCTGTCTGTGGCTTATATCTTTATTTTCTTAATAGTATTTTTCGAAGCACAAAACTTTTTAATTTTTATTGATGAAGTTCGATTTATTGAGTTTTTTTCATTAATGGCTTATGCATTTGTTCTCATTTTTGACAACTCTCTGCCCAATACAAAGTCACAAAGATTATCTCCCATGTTTACTTCTAAAAGTCTTATAATTTTAACTCTTACATATAAGTACCATATTGTGTTAATTTTGGTATATGGTGTGAGGTAAGAATCTAGTTCATTAATTTTGCATATGGCTTTCTAGTTATCCCAGCATCATTGGTTGAAAAGACTTTTCCCTCCTTCATTTTTTTTTATACTTTAAGTTCTAGGGTACATGTGCACAACGTGCAGGTTTGTTACATAGGTATACATGTGCCATGTTGGTTTGCTGCACCCATCAACTCATGATTTACATTAGGTATATCTCCTAATGCTATCCCTCCCCCAGTCCCCAACCCGTGACAGGCCCCAGTGTGTGATGTTCCCCGCCATGTGTCCGAGTGTTGTCATTGTTCAGTTCCCACCTATGAGTGAGAACATGCAGTGTTTGGTTTTTCTGTCCCTGTGATAGTTTGCTGAGAATGATGGTTTCTAACTTCATCCATGTCCCTGCAAAGGACATGAACTCATCCATTTTTATGGCTGCATAGTATTCCATGGTGTATATGTGCCACATTTTCTTAATCCAGTCTATCATTGATGGACATTTGGGTTGGTTCCAAGTCTTTGATATTGTGAATAGTGCCACAATAAACATATGTGTGTGTGTGTGTCTTTGTAGTAGCATGATTTATAACCCTTTGGGTATATACCCAGTAATGAGATCACTGGGTCAAATGGTATTTCTAGTTCTGGATCCTTGAGGAATCACCCCTTTGTCTTCCACAATGATTGAACTAACTTACACTCCCACCAACAGTGTAAAAGCGTTCGTATTTCTCCACATCTTCTCCAGCATCTGTTGTTTCCTGACTTTTTAATGATTGCCATTCTAACTGGCGTGAGTTGGTATCTCATTGTGGTTTCAATTTGCATTTGTCTGATGGCCAGTGATGGTGACCATTTTTTCATGTGTCTGTTTGCTGCATAAATGTCTTCTTTTGAGAAGTATCTGTTCATATCCTTTGCCCACTTTTTGGTGGGGTTGTTTCTTTCCTGTGAATTTGTTTAAGTTATTTCTAGATTCTGGATATTAGCCCTTTGTCAGATAGGCAGATTGCAAAAATTTTCTCCCTTTCTGTAGGTTGCCTGTTCACTCTGATGGGTAGTTTCTTTTGCCATGCAGAAGCTCTTTAGTTTAATTATGTCCCATTTTCTATTTTGGCTTTTGTTGCCATTGCTTTTGGTGTTTTAGTTGTGAAGTCCTTGCCCATGCCTATGTCCTGAATGGTATTGCCTAGGTTTTCTTCTAGGGTTTTTATGGTTTTAGGTCTACCATTTAAGTCTTTAGTCCATCTTGAATTAATTTTTGTATAAGGTGTAAGAAAAAGATCCAATTTCAGCTTTCTACATATGGCTAGCCAGTTTTCACAGCACTGTTTATTAAATAGGGAATCCTTTCCCCATTTCTTGTTTTTGACAGGTTTGTCAAAGATCAGATGGTTGTAGATGTGTGGTATTATTTCTGAGGGCTGTGCTCTGTTCCATTGGTCTATATCTGTGTTTTGGTACCAGTACTATGCTGTTTTGGTTACTATAGCCTTGTAGTATAGTTTGAAGTCAGGTAGCCTGATGCCTCCAGCTTTGTTCTTTTTGCTTAGGATTGTCTTGGTGGGCCCTTTTTTGGTTTCATATGAACTTTAAAGTAGTTTTTTCCAATTCTGTGAAGAAAGTCATTGGTAGCTTGATGGGGATGGCATTGAATCTATAAATTACCTTGGGCAGTGTGGCCATTTTCACGATACTGATTCTTCCTATCCGTGAGCATGGAATGTTCTCCCATTTGTTTGTGTCTTCTTTTATTTCGTTGAGCAGTGGTTTGTAGTTCTCCTTGCAGAGGTCCTTCACAGCCCTTGTAAGTTTGATTCCTAGGTATTTTATTCTCTTTGTAGCAATTGTGAATAGAAGTTCACTCACGATTTGGCTCTCTGTTTGTCTGGTTTTGGTGTCTAGGAACGCTTGTGTTGTTTGCACAATGACTTTGTATCCTGAGACTTTGCCGAAGTTGCTTATCAGCTTAAGGAGATTTTGGGCTTAGACGAAGGGGTTTTCTAAGTAGACAATCCTGTCATCTGCAAGCAGAAAAAATTTGAATTCCTCTTTTCCTAATTGAATACCCTTTATTTCTTTCTCTTGCCTGATTGCCTTGGCCAGAACTTCCAACACTGTGTTGAATAGGAGTGGTGAGAGAGGGCATCCTTGTCTTGTGCTGGTTTTCAAAGGGAATGCATCCAGTTTTTGCCCATTCAGTATGATACTGGCTGTGGGTTTGTCATAAATAGCTCTTATTGTTTTGAGATAAGTTCCATCAATACCTAGTTTATTGAGAGTTTTTAGCGTGAATGGGTGTTGAATTTTGTCGAAGGCCTTTTCTGGATCTATTGAGATAATCACGTGGTTTTGTCATTGGTTCTGTTCATGTGATGGATTACGTCTATTGATTTGCTTATGTTGAACCAGCCTTGCATCCCAGGAACAAAGCCAACTTGATTGTGGTGGATAAGCTTTTTGATATGCTGCTGGATTCGGTTTGCCAGTATTTATTGAGGATTTTCGCATCAGTGTTCATCAGGGATATTGGTGTAAAATTCTCTTTTTTTGTTATGTCTCTGCCAGGCATTGGTATCAGGATGATGCTAGCCTCATAAAATGAGTTAGGGAGGATTCTCTCTTTTTCTATTGATTGGAATAGTTTCAGAAGGAATGGTACCAGCTCCTGTTTGTACCTCTGGTAGAATTCGGCTGTGAATTCATCTGGTCCTGGACTGTTTTTGGTTGGTAGGCTATTAATTATTGCCTCAATTTCAGAGTCTATTATTGGTCTATTCAGAGATTCAGCTTCCTCCTGGTTTGGTCTTGGGAGGGTGTATGTATCCAGGAATTTATCCGTTTCTTCTAGATTTTCTAGTGTATTTATGTAGAGGTGTTGGTAGTATTCTTTGATGGTAGTTTGTATGTCTGTGGGATCAGTGGTGATGTCCCCTTTATTATTTTTTATTGCGTCTATTTGATCCTTCTCTCTTTTATTCTTTATTAGTCTTGCTAGCAGCCTATCAATTTTGTTAATCTTTTCAAACATCCAGCTCCTGGATTCATTGAGTTTTTGAAGGGTTTTTTTGTGTCTCTATCTCTTTCAGTTCTGCTGTGATCTTAGTTATTTCTTGCCTTCTGCTAGCTTTTGAATTTGTTTACCCTTGCTTCTCAGTTCTTTTAATTGTGATGTTAGGGTGTCAATTTTAGATCTTTCTTGCTTTCTCTTGTGGGCATTCAGTGCTATAAATTTCCCTCTACACACTGCTTTAAATGTGCCCCAGAGATTCTGGTACGTCATGTCTTTGTTCTCATTGGTTTCAAAGAAATTATTTATTTCTACTTTAATTTTGATATTTACCCAGTAGTCATTCAGGAGCAGGTTGTTCAGTTTCCATGTAGTTGTGCGGGTTTGAGTGAGTTTCTTAATCCTGAGTTCTAATTTGATTGCACTGTGGTCTGAGAGACAGTTTGTTGTGATTTCTGTTCTTTTACATTTGCAGAGGAGTGCTTTACTTCTAATTATGTGATCAATTTTAGAATAAGTGCAATGTGGTGCTGAGAAGAATCTTTAGTCTGTTGATTTGGGGTGAGAGTTCTGTAGAAGTCTATTAGGTCTGCTTGGTGCAAAGCTGAGTTCAAGTCCTGGATATCCTTGTTAACCTTCTGTCTCGTTGGTCTGTCTAATATTGACAGTGGGATGTTAAAGTCTCCCATTATTATTGTGTGGGAGTCTGATTCTCTTTGTAGGTCTCTAAGGACATGCTTTATGAATCTGGGTGCTCTTGTATTGGTTGCATATATATTTAGGATAGTTAGCTCTTCTTGTTGAATTGATCCATTTACCATTATGTAATGGCCTTCTTTGTCTCTTTTGATCTTTGTTGGTTTAAAGTCTGTTTTATCAGAGACTAGGATTGCAACCCCTGCTTTTTTTTTTTTTCTTTCCATTTGCTTGATAGATCTACCTCCATCCCTTTATTTTGAGCCTATGTGTGTCTCTGCACATGAGATGGGTCTCCTGCATACAGCACACTGATGGGTCTTGACTCTTTGTCCAATTTGCCAGTCTGTGTCTTTTAATTGGGGCATTTAGCCCATTTACACTTAAGGTTTATATTGTTATGTGTGAATTTGATGCTGTCATGATGTTAGCTGGTTATTTTTCCTGTTAATTGATGCAGTTTCTTCATAGCATTGATGGTCTTTACAATTTGGCATGTTTTTACAGTGGCTGGTACCGGTTGTTCCTTTCCATGTTTAGGGCTTCCTTTAGGAGCTCTTGTAAGGCAGGCCTGGTGGTGACAAAATCTCTCAACATTTGCCTGTCTGTAAAACATTTTAGTTCTCCTTCACTTATAAAGCTTAGTTTGGCTGGATATGAAATTCTGGGTTGAAAATTCTTTTCTTCAAGAATGTTGAATATTGGCCCCCACTCTCTTGTGGCTTGTAGAGTTTCTGCTGGGAGGTTCACTGTTAGTCTGATGGGCTTCCCTTTGTGGGTAACCTGACCTTTCTCCGGCTGCCCTTCACATTTTTTCCTTCATTTCCACCTTGGTGAATCTGGCAATTGTGTGTCTTGGGGTTGCTCTTCTTGAGGAGTATCTTTGTGGTGTTCTCTGTATTTCCTGAATTTGAATGTTGACCTTGCTAGGTTGGGGAAGTTCTCCTGGATAATATCCTGAAGAGTATTTTCCAACTTGGTTCCATTCTCCCTGTCACTTTCAGGTACACCAATCAAATGTAGACTTTTCACTTAGTCCTATATTTCTTGGAGGCTTTGTTTGTTTCTTTTTACTGTTTTTTCTCTAAACTTGTCTTCTTGCTTTATTTCATTAATTTGATCCTCAGTCACTGATACCCTTTCTTGCACATGATGGAATCGGCTATTGAAGCTTGTGCATGTGTCACAAAGTTCTCATGCCATGGTTTTCAGCTCCATCAGGTCATTTAGGGTCTTCTCTACAATGTTTATTCTAGTTAGCCAGTCGTCTAACCTTTTTTCAAGGTTTTTAGCTTCTTTCTGATGGGTTAGAACATGCTTCTTTAGCTCGGAGAAGTTTATTATTACCAACCTTCTGAAGCCTACTTCTGTCAACTTGTCAGAGTCATTCTCTGTCCAGCTTTGTTCCATTGCTGGCGAGGGGCTGTGATCCTTTGGAGGAGAAGAAGCACTCCGGTTTTTAGAATTTTCAGCTTTTCTGCCCTGGTTTCTACCCATGTTTGTGGTTTTATCTACCTTTGGTCTTTGATGATGGTGACCTACAGATGGGGTTTTGGTGTGGATGTCCTTTTTGTTGATGTTTATGCTATTCCTTCCTGTTTGTTAGTTTTCCTTTTAACAGTCAGGTCCCTCAGCTGCAGGTCTGTTGAAGTTTGCTGGAAGTCCACTCTAGACCCTGTTTGCCTGGGTATCACCAGCAGAGGCTGCAAAACAGCAAATAATTGCAGAACAACAAATATTGCTGCCTGATCCTTCCTCTGGAAGCTTCATCCCAGAGGGGTGCCCACCTGTATGAGGTGTCTGTCAGCCCCTACTGGGAGGCATCTCCCAGTTAGTCTACACAAGTGTCAGGGACCTATTTGAGGAGGCAGTCTGTCCATTCTCAGTGCTCAAACGCTGTGCTGGCAGAACCACTGCTCTCTTCAGAGCCGTCAGACAGGGACATTTAAGTCTGCAGAAGTTTCTGCTGCCTTTTATTCAGCTATGCCCTGCCCACAGAGGTGGAGTCCTAAAGTCAGTAGGCCTTGCTGAACTGTGGTGGGCTCCACCCAGTTCGAGCTTCCTGGCCACTTTGTTTACCTACTCAAGCCTTAGCAATGGAGGACACTCCTCTGCCCACCAGGCTGCAGACTCGCAGGTCAATCTCAGACTGCTGTGCTAGCTGTGAGCGAGGCTCCATGGGTGTTGGACCCACCAGCCATGGGAGAGAATCTCCTGGTCTGCCGGTTGCTAAGACAGTGTGAAAAGCACAGTATTTGGGTGGAGTGTCCCGTTTTTCCAGTTACAGTCTGTCACAGCTTCCCTTGGCTAGGAAAGGGAAATCCCCCACCCCTTGCACTTCCCGGGTGAGGCAATGCCCCATCCTGCTTCGGTTCGCCTTCTGTGGGCTACACCTACTGTCCAACCAGTCCCAGTGAGATGAACCAAGTACCTCACTTGGAAATGCAGAAATCACCCATCTTCTGGGTCAATCATGCTGAGGGCTGCAGACCAGAGCTGTTCCTATTGGGCCATCTTGGAATGGAACCCTCCCTCCTTCATTTTATTGTCTTAAGAATGACGTTCTCTTACATAACCACAGTAGAATTACGAACTTTACTGTATCTTTACTATATCTAACATTGTTATAAGGCTTTCATCTAATCCATTATCCATATTCTAATTTTATCAATCAGAATGTGCTTTATAACATATTTTCTTCCTGAGCAAGATCCAGTCTAGGACCATGAAATTTACTTAGTTTTCATTTCTCTTTAATCTGGAACACTTGTCTAGCCTTTCTTTGCCATTTATAACATTAACAGTTTTGAAAACATTTTCAAAATTTCTGGATAATTTCAGCAAATACATATATGTAATTTTTTTTTTTTTTTTTTTTTTTTTGAGACGGAATCTTGCTCTGTCACCCAGGCTGGAGTGCAGTGATGCGATTTCAGCTCACTGCAAGCTCCGCCTCCCAGGTTCACGCCATTCTTCTGCCTCAGCCTCCCGAGTAGCTGGGACTACAGATGCCTGCCACCGCGCCCAGCTAATTTTTTGTATTTTTAGTAGAGACAAGGTTTCACCGTAGTCTCGATCTCCTGACCTCATGATCTACCCACCTCGGCCTCCCAAAGTGCTAGGATTACAGGCTTGAGCCACCATGCCTGGCCAAATTTTTTAATAATTTAGAATTTGCTTTAAGATACATTTTTAGATAAATATCATTTCTCTTTTCTTTGTCTGACGTTTCCTCCTGATTCCATTCGTGCTGTGTCTCCCAAGTTGGAATACCACTTAGGTGATGACATATCCTTCTAGTGTACCCTTTCTGGGCACAAACAATGTCCATCTGCCCTTCGTTGATGTTAAGTTGATGTTAATTTTCATCACCCAATCAAGATGTTGTTCAATTTCCCCACTGTGTAATTATTATTTTCCCCTTGCATTTAGTAAGTGCTTGGACTTCTTTTTTGGACCAGCACATTTAGATTTGTCTCAGTGTCCCTGGCAAAGAGAGGAACTGCTCTTCTGCTTGCAACACAGTAATTGCTAACCCCTGTGAAGAGAGCGTTTATAATGGCATTAATGCCTGAAGACCTTTTTAATGTGTATTTAAGGATTTTCCCTAATGCATGGATGATTAGAATTAGAGAAGGCTGCTACCAGTTGGATGACAGTTTTCTTATCCACTGTAATCTAGTACAAAAATAACTCCTTTCTGCTGTCTTATTAATATCTCTAGTCAAAAAAACTTCTCTGATTTGATTCCTGCCATGCTTGTTCATGAATAAATGGATGGAGCTGTGTTCCTGCAGGAATTTTTAAGAGTTTATTTTTTTCTGTTTCATCAAATGAAGATAAATGAACATCTTGAAAGAAAAGAAGTAGCTCAGACTTTACTGGAAAGAGTAATACTTGGAAAAAATATTTCTAATAGCTTGGGGAAATAAAAAGGATGATGATAATTCTAAAGTGTATGCAATCTCTCATCAGTGTCTCTCATCCAGTTAATAGGAGAGGATGGCAGCTTTGTTATTAAATCATGCAGATGCTAATCGATGGCACAACCAAATAGAAGGATCAGTTGCCTTCAGAAGCACTTTCAGGTTATTAGCTGTGATTTCAATGATGGAACACAATTTCCAGATCCACTCCAATTCTTAGAGTGATGATTTTCCTAGGAACGTGCATGTTTTGGGAAAGAATGATTGTATAGCTGGTCCTCATTAAGAACCCTCATTCTCCAAGTCATTTTTGCCTCTAAAGTGTAAGTATTCCCATTATATATTACAGCCAAGGCCACCTGAGAGCTGTAATGTGCACACTAAAGCCATTTCTCCACCTAGTCCCTCAGATGTCTATGACTGGGATCTGCTCATGCTTTGTAGCATGGAATCCATCCTGATAATTGGTGGATGGATAGCTTTGCCCAAAAGTCTATGGGACAAGGACAGGCAGCATTAGTTCAGATTTTGAAATGGCCCAGTCCTTAGAAATAGCTTATCCCAACCCCAGAAGGTCATTACTATTGATATAGCTCTCTGAAAGAAATAACAATGACAATGACAACCTGGATTTGCATAGCTCTTTGCCCTTTTCATACACTCTTGGAAACATCTTTTTTCAGGCAATATAGCCAAAATGCCTTAGTTTAAAACTTGGCATCACCATCCACTGACTGTATAATCTCAAATAAAGTTACTTGATCTTGTTTTGTCTCAGTTTTCCTATCTGTAATATGGAGACAATAGTGGAACCCTGTTAATAGGTTGTTGTAAGAACTAAAGATAATGTCAATCAAGTGCTTAGAGCAATGCATATAGGAAGTGCTTAATAGAGGTCAAGTATTGTTGTCCTTATCCTATTATTCTACTGAAGAAAGTAAAGGCATGGATTAATATCCTGTTTTTATGGTTGAAGAAGTAACCAGTGGCTCAATAACTTGCCTAAGATCACATAGTAATTGATAGGTGACCCACAACAAAGAGAAGTCACTCAGAGCTTTTGAGTCCTGCTTTAGGTCCCTGGGGAGGGTCCCTCCTCCCTCCAATCTTTTGCACATTTCATTACCTTAAATGACTTTGAAACACAGAAAGCCCTGAGGACCACACCTGGATCTATGGAAGGAGGCCTGGACCAGCCTGTGTCCCCATAGAAATGCTTGGTCCCTCACCCCAGCCCCCAGGCCCACGAGAGCTTGGGTCTGTGGTAGCAGCCAAACAGATTCCATAAAGAGCCAGACAAGATGGGGACACTAATAACAGAATCTCCACTGCCTCTGCCTCTTCCAGGCTCACAGCTACCCCAGCAGGAAGTCTTGCAGATGTGCCTGTTTCACCAAACCCAACAACCACAGTGGCTGTAGCAAAAGTAGTTAAGTCTGTCTCAGAAATAAAGACCAAGGAAGTAGCCAAGAGGTGGATTTTGTAACTTTAGATCTTTAGGGAATGAAAACTGAATGTAACCCAACTTTGGCAATGGACAACCCCTACAAGTACTTGTTTGTAAAATCACTTTATTTTATATTATAGATTAACATTAAATGAATGAGGAATACATAATTGAGTAAACTTTGGTGTTATATATTTATATTAAGCCAAAAAAAAAGCATGGATACATACTCTACAGCTTTAGCTAGCACATGTCCTCAAAATAGATCTCCACACTACTAAGATCCAGAGACAACTTAAAGCCCTGCAGTCTTTCTTGTAACACACACAAATAATAAAATGAAAAAAGAGACTAATAAAAAGACAAACATTTCTTCTGGTAATTAGCTGGTCTGGAGTCACTGTTTCATTAGGTATTCCATTCATCACACAAAATAAGGAGAATAAATAGAAACACACATATGGGGAAGAGGGAGAGAAATAAAAATGAAATAAAACAAATGAAATATGTACCCCACATTCTTGCAAAAAAAAAAATCATTAGGTTGAGTGATTCCCTTTGGGTGGTGAGAATATGGGCACTCAGTTTGGTTCCCTTCTTTGTATAGATACCCTCCATATTATAAGAACGTATTTTACAATGGAAACTGAAAAAAGTACATTTTTAAAATACCTTGAAAAGAAAGTTGGTACCCAGTGGGTACTAGTGGTAAGGGTATACACTGAAGAGGCTACATCTTTAGCATCATCACTTAGGGAGCTGTGCAGTCATTAGGTTTATCCCAGTGAGAGTGTGCTGAACTATCCCTTGAACATCATTATGTCTGGTGCTTGTCAAAAAAGGTCTGAACCTTAGATACTGAAGACCTTCCCATTATAAGGCAAGGAGAGGAGAAAGATTTAAAAACACGTATAAACATCTTTTCTTTATGGATAAAGAGGTGTGCCAAACTCTATACCTTATCGGTAACTCTGGAATGTTTTAAGAGTGAGCCAGAGTGTCGGATTCTTTCCCCCATCCAAACATCCCAGCTGGCAAGGTCCCCAGGGAGCTAAATCAGACCCGAGGTGAGCATACTGGTCCTCAGTTTGCAGTGGGCAAGACCTCAGGGTGAGCTGAAGAACAGGGTCTGGGTGATGCCAAATTGAAAGGCCAGACAGCCATCCAAGTGAGTTGACTGACAGAGCAGTAAAATCTGGATACCAAGCCAGAAGATAGAGCCTAGGGAAATTAAATTGTGGGTGGGAGAAAATTCCCTCTGTAAGTAAAAGGGATCTGCAGCAACCTCTTTTAGCATAAATGGGGAGAAGAATGCTACTGAAAATTCCGGTATGGCCAGGATGGGAAGGTTTGTAGATACCTTTGTGCTTGTCAAAGTGAGGATTTATTCAAATGTGAAATACAGCTGTTGTGAGTGATTGAAAAGCATTCCAAGTTCCTGGACTGATAAACATCCTCTGTGTATCCACAGCCCTATTATTACCCATCTAATTCAATGATAGGGACATTGAAAGGGATTTGTATCTCCAAGGAATATATGCCTTGCTGTTACTGTATTACTATGATGGCCTTTAAAAAACTGTGTATACCATTCTCTTGATATAAGATATTTGATGGGCTCTCAGCAAATGCTGAGCTTTTACCACCTTTACTAAGGAAGCAATGGCACTATATCAAAGGGAGAAAAAGGGAAATTTTTGCCAAATCTTGAAGACCTTGACACATATCAATACTATGATTTTTATAAGAAATGAGATTCTACAAATTGTGGGTAATAGATTTACACATTTCTCAGATGGCTTACAGAATAACAGACTGGAAACAGAACTTAAATTATAGGCAGGAACATAAACACCAGACCTGATTTTGAAAATAAGCAGAATAGAAATGTGATGAGCATTAACAAATAGTAATTACTTGCAACCTTTAATGTCATCTTGGCTAGAGATGTTATTTGGTGTGAATGCCCCAAATAACAAGAACCGAAAGGGTTTATTTTCAATATAACTCAATCCAGCAGATACAAATTCAGTACTTTCTATACTCCAAACACCATTCTAGGAGTTGGGGACACAGCAGCAAACAAAACTGGTTGAACAAGTTCTTTCCCTCATGGTAATGATATTCCAGAGGGGAAAGACTAGCGAATAGGAATAAAGAAGTAAAATGTATAGTATGTTAGATAGGGATACATGCAATTAAAAAAATGTAAAGCCAGAAAGGAGAATATGCATTGAAGGATGGTGCTTCAGTTGGAAAGGAGAAAAATTCAGTCAGTAGTCTAATTTTGGAATAGAAATGGGTTCCAAAGTGGGAGGCAGGAGGCCAGTCATTTCACTCTCTGGATTTCCCTATCTATCAAGTGGAGCAGACTGTGGGATCTTTGTCACAAACAAGCTCTTACAACTCAGGTTGCTGGTGGTGCTTTGCTGTGTGACACAAGGGAAATTAAGAAACACATTGGATTTCAAACTTTAAAGGTGACACATCAAGTAGGGTTCTTTTGTGCCAGTAAAACAAAGCCACAGATTGCCCAGAGGGAGACTTCTGCCTTGGAGTGAATGCCCTATAAGACCGTACACTGGTATTTTCCATTCCAGTGACAGCATAGGGGAGGAAAACTGGGGATAGTAACTACTTTACATCTCAAGGATATTATAGGTTCATAATTGCTTCTTTTTAACATTTTTCCCTTAGAATTACCATCTGTTAGGCACTGTCATTTTTCAAACCCATTTTATAGATTGGGTAATTGGAAAATAAAAATTAAGTATCTTGCTGAAATTCATATAGCTAGTTGCAGTCCAAGAATTTAAAACCAGATCTCTCTGATTCCAGAGTCAATAAACTTTCCATGACACCCAGCCATGTTCTCAGAAGTACCTCATTTTTTACTCTAAAAATCTCACCCAGATGAGGGTACACTCAGCAAAATCTGAAGTGGGACACCATATAGGACAAATGTTTTTCTCAGCAAATAAATTATAAGAAAAAAAGAGAAAGGGAAAATAACATATAGATTAAAAATTACTTAAGAGGGGGAGTTCCAGGAAGATGGTGAATAGGAGACAGGACTGACATGCAGCTCCCACTTGGATGGACAGAAGAGCATGTGGAGACTCACACCATGGAATTTTGTTCCAGGAACTGCTGTAGGAGCGTACCAGGAAAACAGAAATAATTAATAGATCCTTTGAAAGAAGCAGCAAATTCTGCGAGATAGGTAAATAAATAAATAAATAAATAACCTCAGGGAAATGTATAGCCTGGGGCTAGGTCTCAGTCCTGTGGACAGGCTGCCTGGAGATAAACTCAGCACTGTTTGCAGGCCACAGTGGGAGAGAGACTGGCCTCACCAAATGCATGGGAGCTGGGTGAGGCCCATCACAACTGGCTTTCCCCCACTTCCCTGGTGACAGAGGCCGCCCTAATCCCCTCTGGAACATAACCCCTTTGGCCCAAGAACCACCCCTTTATCCCCCATGGTAGCTACAGCAAGCCCTGCCCATGAAGAATCTGAGCTGGGACCTGCCTAACACTGCCCCCGCCTGATGATTTTTCTCTACCTGTCCTGGTAGCCAATCACAAAAGACATAAACTCTTGGGAGCTTTATGAACCTGACCATCGCCTCAGAAATCTGAATACTTATCCTGGCCAACTTAGGGCATGCTTATATCCCCGTTCTGTTGCAGCTGATGCTTTCTTAAAAGCACGACCTCCTGGCTGTCAGCCAACCAACTCAAGACATTACAGCAACTCATGACAGAACAACCCTGCTGCAAAGAAGGAGAAAACATCTAATTCCATTGCATGCAACATTCTGGCTAACCAGTGGTCCTAAGTCTGTCCACATGACAACTTCACTGCTAACTTAACTAGTATTCAGGAAAGCTAGTACACTAAACATATCTACAACCAAGGACTCTAACAGAGTCTACTTCACTCCCCTGTCACCTCCACCAGAGCAGGTGCTGGTATCCATGGTTGGGAGACCTGAAGTTGGATTGCATCACAGGACTCTTTGCAGACATTCCCTAGCACCAACCCAGAGCCTGGTAGCCCCACTGAGTTGCTAGACCCAGAAGAACAACAACAATCACTGCAGTCTAGTTCACTGGAAGCCCCATCCCTAGATGAAGGGGACCCTTCGTGGGACCTTTATGGGTCCTTCATGAGGCCACCTCATGGGACAAAATAATCTGAAGAGCAGCCCTTGAGTTCCAGATTTTTTCACTGAAATAGTCTACCCAGATGAGAAGGAATCAGAAAAGTAATTCAGGTGATATGACAAAACAAGGTTCTGGCTGGGCACAGTGGCTCATGCCTGTAATCCCAGCATTTTGGGAGGCTGAGGTGGGAAGATCTCTTGAGCCCAGGAGTTCAAGACCAGCCTGGGCAACATAGACTCCATCTCCACATTTAAATAAAACAAGGTTCTATAACACTCCAAAAAGACCATACTAGCTTCCCAGCAGTGGATTCAAACCAAGAAGAAATATCTAAATTGCCAGATAAAGAATTCAGAACGTTGATTATTAAGTGACTCAAGGAAATACCAGAGAAAGGTAAAAACCAAGTTAAAGAAATTTAAAAATATATACAGGATATGGATGAAAAATACTCCAAAGAAATAGCTATCATAAAGAAAAAAAAAATCACAACTTTTGGAAATGAAAGACACACTTAGAGAAATACAAAATGTACTGGAAAGTTTCAACAGTAGAATCAAACAAGTAGAAGAAAGAACTTCAGAGCTTGAAGACAAGTTTTTCAAGTTACCCAATGAGAAAAAGACAAAAACAAAACAAAATGAACAAAGCCTCCAAGAAATTTGGGATTATGTTATATACCCAAATGTAAGAATAATTGGTGTTCTTGAGGAAGAATAAAAATCTAGAAGTTGGGAAAACATATTTGGGGGAATAATCAAGGAAAACTTTCCTGGCCTTGCTAGAGATCTAGACATCCAAATACAACAAAGAACACCTGGGAAATGCAACACAAAAAGGTCATCACCCAGGCACACAATCATCAGGTTATCCAAAGACAAGGAAAGAATCTTAAGAGCTGTGAGGCAAAATCATCAGATAACCTATAAAGGAAAACCTATTAGATTAACAGCACATCATTTCTCAGCAGAAATCCTACAAGCCAGAAGGGATTGGAGTTCTATCATTAACCTCCTCAAGCAAAAGAATTTTGTATTGAGCAAAAACTAAGCTTCATAAATGAAGGAGAAAGTCTTTTTCAGACTAACAAATGTGAGAGAATTTGCCACTATCAAGCCACCACTACAAGAAATGCTAAAAATAATTCTAAATCTTGACACAAAACCTTAAAATACACCAAAATAGAATCTTCTTAAAGCATAAATCTCACAGGGCCCATAAAACAATAACACACACAAAAAAACAAGGTATTCAGACAACAGCTAGTACAATGAATAAAACAGTATGTCACATCTCAATAACATCGAATGTAAAATGGCTTAAATGTTCCACTTTAGAGAATGGCAGAATAGATAAAAATCCACCAACCAAGTATGTGCTGTCTTCAAGAGACTCACCTAACACATTGTGACTCACAGAAACTTAAGGTAAAGTGGTAGGGAAAGATATTCCATGCAAATGGTCACCAAAAGTGAGCAGGAGTAGTGATTCTTGTATTAGACAAAACAAACTGTGAAGCAACAACAGTTAGAAAAGACAAAGAGAGACATTATATGATGATATAAGGATAATGATAAAAGGATCAATTCAACTGGAAAATATCACAATCCTAAATATATATGCACCTAACATTGGAGCTTCCAAATTTATAAAGCAATTATTACTAGACATAAGAAATGAGATAGCAGCACAAAAATAGTAGGGGACTTCAGTACTCCACTGACAGCACCAGACAGGTTATCAAGACACGAAGTCAAACAAGAAACAATGGACTTAAACTATGCCCTAGAACGAATGGACTTAACAGATATTTACAGAACATTCTACCCAAAAACTGCAGAATATACTTTCTTTTCATCATCACATGGAATGTTCTCCAAGATATACCACATGATAGGCCCCAAAACAAATCTCAATGAATTTAAGAAAGTCAAAATCATATCAAGTGCCCTCTCAGACCACAGTGGAAAAAAACTGGAAATTAATTCCAAATGGAACCCTCAAAACTATAGAAATACATGGAAATTAAATAATCTGCTCCTTTAATAATTTAAATTAAATGATCTTTGGATCAACAATGAAATCAAGATGGAAATTAAAAATCCTTTGAACTGAATGATAATTGTGACACAGCTTATCAAAACTTCTGGGACACAGGAAAAGTGGTACTAAGAGGAAAGTTCATAGCATTAAATGCCTACATCAAAAAGTCTGAAAGATCACAGAGAGACAATCTAAGGTTACTAGAGAAACAAGAACAATCCAAACCCAAACCCAGCAGAAGAAAAGAAATAACAAAGATCAGAGCAGAATTAAATAAAATTGAAACAAAAAAAAAAATACAAAAGATAAATGAAACAAAAAGCTGGTTCTTTGAAAAGATAAATAAAATTGATAGACCATTAGCAAGATTAACCAAGAAAAGAAGAGAGAAAATTGAAATAAGCTCAATTAGAAATGAAACGAGAGATATTACAACTGACACCACAGAAATACAAAAGATCATTCAGCACTACTATGAACACCTTCACATGCACAAACTAGAAAATCTAGAGGAGGTGGATAAATTCCTGGAAATACACAACCCTCTTAGATTAAATCAGGAAGAAACAGAAACTCGGAACAGACCAATAACAAATAGTGAAATTGAAAAAGTAATTTAAAAAATTAACAGCAAAACAATCTAGGACCAGATGGATGCACAGCTGAATTCCATCAGGCATTCAAAGGATTGGTAGCAATCTTAGTGACGCTATTCCAAAAGATAGAGAAACAGGGAAACCTCCCTAAATCATTCTGTGAAGTCAGTATCACCCTAATTCCAAAACCAGGAAAGGACATAACAAAAAAGAAAACTACAGACCAATATCCCTGGTGAATATAGATGCAAAAAACATCAACAAAATACTAGCTAACCAAATCAAACAACATATCAAAAAGATAATAAACCATGATCAAGTGGGCTTTATACCAAGGATGCAGGGATGGTTTAACATATGCAAATCGATAAATGTGATACATCACATAAACAGAATTAAAAACAAAAATCGTATGACCATCTCAATAGGCACGGAAAAGCATTTGACAAAATCCAGCATCCTTTTATGATTAAAACCCTCAGCAAAATCAGCATAGATGGGGCATAGCTCAAGATAATAAAAGCCATCTATGACAAACCCACAGCCAATATTATACTGAATAGTGAAAAGTTGAAAGCATTCCCCCTGAGAACTGGAGCAAGACAAGGATACCCACTTTCTCCACTTCTATTCAACATAGTGCTAAAAGTACCAGCCAGAGCAATCAGACAAGAGAAAGAAATGAAGGGCATCCAAATCAGTAAAAAGTAAGTCAAACTGTTACTGTTCCCCAATGATATGTTTGAATACCTAGAAAACCCTAAAGATTCATTCAGAAAGCTCCTGGATCTGATAAATGAATTCAGTAAAGTTTCAGAATACAAAATCAATGTACACAAATCAGTAGCACTGCTATACCCCAACAGTGACCAAGCTGAGAGTCAAATCAAGAACTCAGCCCTTTTACAACAGCTGCAAAAAAAATAAAATAAAATACTTAGGAATATATCTAACCAGGAAGGTGAAAGATCTCTACAAGGAAACTGCAAAACATTACTGAAAGAAATTATAGATGACACCAACAAATGAGAACATATCTCATGCTCATGGATGAGTACAATCAATATTGTGAAAATGGCCATACTGCCAAAAGCAATCTACAGATTCAGTGCAACTCCCATCAAAATACCATCATCATTCTTCACATGGATGATGGAGATTCCTCAAAGAACTAAAAGTAGAACTACCATTTAATCCAGCAATCTCTCTACTGGGTATCTACCCAAAGAATAAGAATTCATTGACTGGATGCGGTGCCTCACGCCTGTAATCCCAGTACTTTGGGAGGCCAAGGTGGGTGGATGATGAGATCAGGAGTTCAAGATCAAGACCAGCCTGGCCAACATGGTAAAACCCTGTGTCTACTAAAAATATAAAAATTAGCTGGACATGGTGGCAGGCACCTGTAATCCCAGCTATTTGGGAGTCAGAGGCAAGAGAAATGCTTCAACCTAGGAGATGGAGGTTACAGTGAGCTGAGATTGCACCACTGCGCGCCAGCCTGGGCAACAGAGCAAGACTCCATTTCTGAAAAAAAAGAAAAAAAAAGAAAAGTCATTATATGAAAAATATACAAGCACATGCATGTTTATAGCATCACAATTCACAATTGCAAAGATATGGAACCAGCCTAAATGCCCATCAACCAACAAGTGGTTGCTTGATGAAATGTGGTATATGTACACCACGGAATGCTACTCAGCCATAAACAAGGAATGAAATAATGGCATTCAAAGCACGCTCGATGGAGCTTGGAGACCATTATTCTAAGTGAAGTAACTCAGGAATGGAAAACTAGACATCATATGTTCTCATAAGCGGTAGCTAAGCTATGAGGGTGTAAAGGCATAAGAATGATATAATGGATTTTGGGGATTCAAGAAAAAGGGTGTTAGGTGGGTGAGGGATAAAACTATGCATTGACTACACTGCTTAGGTGATGAGTGCACCAAAATCTCAGACATCATCACTAAAGAACTTTTCCATTCAACCAAACACCATCTATTCTGCCAAAACTCATGAAATTTTTTAAAAGTAAGAATAGGCCGGGTGCAGTGGCTCACGCCTGTAATCCAAGCAGTTTGGGAGGCTGAGGCGGGCGGATCATGAGGTCAGGAGATCAAGACCATCCTGGTTAGCATGGTGAAACCCCATCTCTACTAAAAATACAAAAAAAAAAAATTAGCTGGGCGTGTTGGCGGGCGCCTGTAGTCCCAGCTGCTTGGGAGGCTGAGGTAGGAGAATAGCTTCAACCTGGGAGGCAGAGCTTGCAGTGAGCTGAGATCACAGCACCGCACTCCAGCCTGGGCGACAGAGCGAGACTCTGTCTCAAAAAATAAATAAATAAATAATAAAAATAAAAATTACTTAAGAGACAACAAATACCAATATTTGGACCTTATTTGGATCTTGATTCAAACAAACTATTTAAAATCAATACATGTTAGCCAAATGTAGTGGCATGCGCCCGTAGTCCTAGCTACTTGGGAGGCTGAGACAGGAAGATCACTGGAGCCCAGGAGTTCAAGGTTGCAGTGAATCTGGGCAACAGAGAGACTATCTCTAAAAAAAATTTTAAAATAAAAATAAAAAATATATATATATAATTTTTAAGTGTGTATATGTGTGTATATATATGTAAAATCAATATATGAAATATGTCTGGGAATTTGAATACTAATAACATTTGATAATATTGAAGAATTGGGGTTTTTAAGGTGTTATAACATTATGTTTATATTTTAAAAGAGAGTCATTTTAGAGGTACATACTAACAGATTTCCAGAAGAAATATGATGTCTGGGATTAATTTTAGAATAATGCATTGAAGGGAGTATAAATAAATAAGATTGACTACATGTTGATCACTGATGTAGCTGGGTTCGTGAGGGTGGTTATACTTTTATTCCCAATTTTATAGATGAGTAAGAATTTCCATAACAAAAATTAAAACAAAAAAAAATTTTCATCATGGTGAATGTGGAATTAACTGTACTGACCACTTGCCACTTTCATAAATGCTGTCTCTTCCACTGGACTGGGGGCAAGCCTGGGCACGCACCCCAGTCTAATGGTCAAAACACATGTACCTAGTGCCCCTTCCTGCCCTGGTTTATAGAGCTGACCTAGACATTGGACTTCCTGCTCACTGTAGACTCGCCTGTTCTGGGTCTCTGACTTTTATGCAACCAGCCCCGAGGACATGTCACCCAGGGATCCCAGGAGGCAATTTGATATAATGAAAGAAGTTAGTCCTTTGGAATTAGAACAACCTTCACTGGGAGTCTCACCTTCCCTTTAGTAGCTATGTAATATTGAGTAAAGCCCTTTACCTTACTGGGCCTTTATGAGTTGTGATGATCAAATGGAAAAGTATAAACAAGGGTTCTTCCCAAGAATCTAGGCTCCTAAATATACTGGTCTACTAAGACCCAACAATGAATCAGATAAAGAAATGGTCTCTATAGTGGGAGTGACTGACATTTTCCTAGATCGCATGTATCTTCCCCACTGGACTACATCTCCTAAAGGAAGGAACCATACTTTGTGCTTTTGGTGTTCCCAAAATAGTGAGATGGGAAAAACATGGCCTTGGTGTCAGAAAGTCCTGGGTTCAAATTCTGTCTTCATTGATTATTAACTGTTGAACCTTTGACATGTTTTGGCCTCCTTATCTGTGAAATAATAATAATGTCCACTTAGAGGATTTAATGAAAGAAGGCATTCAAGTGCCCACAGTATAGTTGGGGCTTGGGAAGTATTATTTTCCCACCTCCCTTAGGTGCTCTCTTGATACTTGGTGGATAAATGAGTTTAACAGATGTTTCTTTGAAACATGAATGCCTCCGAAGCCTTTCAGGTACAGCTATTCAGGTTTTTCACTGAACACAGGCAACTAGGTGGACTCCCCAGGCTGTGAGTGTGTGTGACTGTTTGCCACAAGAAGGGTGCCTTTGTCTACTTTGTAAAGGATGCTGAGTGGACAAGCGCGTCCCTGCTCAGAAGAAAAATGCCAGTCACCCAGAGAAAGGAATTTGTAATGAATGATTGAGACTAGTGCCAAGGTCAAGAGGAAAAATAATTCTAACTGATATTGTCAGAGCACTGGGCTTTCTTTGAAGAAAGCCACATTTTTTGACCATGTTAAAGTTTCTTTGTGGTTAATTCAGGTCCCTGGCCTGGGCCTCATGGTATTAGGGTTATTATGAAGACAGAAGTATGTAAATACCAGTTATCCAACTAGGCCTGACTGCATGTTAGAATAGACTTTTCCCCAGGCTGCCCTCAGGTCCCAGTCAACTCTGCACAGCCAGAGCAGCATCAGTTCATACTAATGCCAGGCAAATCCTGAATAGTGATAGGAGCCCCCCGGGAAAATGTCCATTGGCAGGAGGGCCTGAGGGCTATTGCTTCTGTTGAAGTGTTTGAAGAGGTGCCGCCACCTCAGACTGGTGTCAAGGTCAGAGTGGATGCGCAGTTACATCTTCTTTGCCCTTGTCAGTCTTGCTATTTCATTGTAAAAGTTCAAGGCTACAGAGGCTCAGGGGCAGGGATCCCACCATTCTGAAAGGAAAGAGCAGAGGTAAGGCTCATTTCTGTGGATGGGGGGCAGGGTCAAAGATTCTAAAGTCTGTCAGGACAAGCAAAGACAAAAGAAGAGTCAAGAAAGTTGTGAAAAGCAGCAGTGAAATTCAGTGAAGGAAAAAGTGCAGGCAGGAGGGAGGTAGGTGTAACAAGTGTATGGAGTGAAATATGTATCTCAGTTTTTTTTCCCCCGTATGCTTAACTGGTAGCCCCAATGCCATTTGTTGGGAAATTATTCTTCTCCTTGTTTTCTAATACCACCTTTGTTGTGGACTAATTGTTCATCTTTTGGGGGCTTACTATTTAGTTCCATTCTTCTGTCTCTGATCTCATGCCAGTGTGTTGTGTTGGAGTCTAAGAGCGCAGGTCCAAGGAAATTCAGACCTACATTCAGAACTACAGTTGTTGAATGTGTGCTTTCCCCAACAGGAGACTCTTCTGTTTATCATTTTAAATGTTGTATCCTAATGTTATGAGGTCAGAAGGAACTGTTTAAGATGACGGTGTACACCTAATAGGGAATTAATCATTTGTGCCTGAGTATAAGACCATATCATGACCTTCCGATCACAAGAATATGAGCTATCATTGGAAAAAACTCTAAGCCTGTCACCTGGGTCTAAAAGTCAGGTTTGTGAGATCAGGCACGTTCAGGATGGCATGGTGGTAGACCAAAAAAGCCTAGTAATGATAAATGAAAGTCCTGGTAATTTGATTAGTTTTTTCTGTTTCTGCAAGTCACAAAAGTACGTGAGCACTCAGTGGCCTTTATACTGTATGGTGGCCCCAGCCTGGTTCAGCAGGGTTTCTTCCCTCTCTATCACTCTGTGAGAAGCAGAGGGACTCTTTGATTGTTTCTACTCAAGCAGGGTGAGAACAATGTTATCAGACATTTCCAGGCAGATAGCAGAGGTGGATTTTCCTAACCTCATCCCACCCTCTCTCATCTCATGCTGTCAGACTGTCATGCAGCTGCAGACAGAGTCCATCCCCAGAGACCAGTGGATAGTGGAACCACATGTTTATTTTAGTTTTAGTTTCCAGGTTTGCAGTAGGCTAGATGTAATGTAGGAATGAACCCTGAACAATGCTTTCTGAACCTTCTATGCCACAGGTTCCCCCAAATAATTGGGGGAGTGGTTGGAAGGAATCAAGGAGGAAGATGGTTAGAGGTAATTATTCACTGCTCTCTTTTCAGTCTCATTGTGCTAAATCCATGCCTCTGTTTTAAACCTTATTACATCATGATAGTATTTATTTATCTGTATGTCTTCACACCCACCCCCAACCCCTGCAGGCTGCCTAAGAGTGTCTGGACTGTTTTAACCGTTTTCAGAATCTAGTGTGATGTCTGGAATATAATAAGTGTTTGAGAAATTGTGACATGTACATGTCTAGGACTGTATGTGGCAACACTAGTACTTTGTGAAAATCACATTTCTATTCAGTTCAGGCATATGGTTTGTGTGGTAGTTGCAATTGGGAAGGGGGGTATCTGCTTTAAAAAAAACAGTAACACCCCAAATTGCCTAATGCCTGGGACCATTTTCCAAGTTGCCTTCACTAGAATCAGAGATGAAATCTGGGGAAAGAGCTTGGGTCTCTTTTCTGAGAAAAATATTTTTCCCTAAGCAGGTGACACCTTACAACTTCAGTTCATTGCCTCCTAGATCCTATGACAGCCTGGCAGGTGACTGGCGGAATTTTGCTGTGTTTTGTCTCAGCAGTCAAGATTTCAGGCCTCAAAGAAAAGCTCCAGTGAAAAGGAAGGAGAAAATCCTGGGAGTGGCAGAAATCCAACCTCCAGTGGCTCCTTTTCCCTGCAGGTTCACCTCTGAGCAGATTCGCTAATCACATAAGAAGGTCTTTTGGGAGAGATTTTACTCATCCTTTCCTTTCCTCAGAAAGCCTCCTTTCATTTATTTTTTTTTTAAGGCAAAGAAAAAGTTTCAACAATTCTTATCATAGCCTGCAGGCACACAAGAGCAGGAGAAAAAGCAAATTGCAAAGTGAAGACCCAGCACCCTCTGTTTAGCCTTCACCCAAAATTGCACTGCATGGTGAACACTTAATTGCTGATTAAACATGTTTCTAGGCTGTGATATAGATTCCCTAAGAGAAGGGTTATAGGATAGTGTGGTTATATTTCCTCTACCTAGAGAGGATTAAGTCTAAAATCTCCTGCATCAAGAAACTTGATGTTGGGAAAGATGCAATACAGGTTCTCTAAGGAATGAGTTTCCACCTGTCTTTTTATGCTTTACATCTGGCAGTTTCTTGCTTTTGGGGAAAAAAAATCTGTGACAGCATACAGGAGGAAAAGGAACATTAAAAATGCCATAAATACCTCTAGCTATTTACCTACCCTGAAATGTGCTATATCAGTTCCCTTGATGAAGACAACTTTTTAAAAAGTAAGTTTCCTTTCAATAGATAAGAAGCTTCCTCTCTGCTGCCCATGCTTCCCCTGCGGAAGCCTGCAGTGCAGTAGCCGCTGCTAAGACTCCTCTGCCAGTTGCTATGGAGAGCAGCTGCAGGGGAGGGGATTCCTGGAGAGGCAAAGAGGTGGAGAGTAAGCTCTCCTGTCTAAATCCAGATTCTCCATCTGCAAAGGTTAAGCGGGAAGGAAACAATATTCAAGGATGGGTGTGGGTTTGGAGGTGGGGTGTGTGTATATGTGAGTGTAAGAGAGAGAGAGAATATGAGAATATGTATTATTTTGATATGTGGGTTATAATTAGTTTTCTTGGGAAAATACTTTTCTAGAATGACATAGGAGAAGGTCTTGGTTAGTAAAACCATCTGGTTTTACAAGAAAGTGTCTGATTACACAGAGTATATCTTATGTTTATGTTTTTGTTGGTGGTGGTGGTAATAATGTATTTGCTTTGTTCTGTTGCTTAGCAAAAATAAAGTGCTTGTGTCTTCCAATTATATTTAGCTTTTTCTAGACAATGGAGCCAGCTTTGTTGGACTCATGGATTCTAACTCATATTTTGATGCTGACCAAGTTGCACCTGTTTTTTTTAATGTGTTCAATTCTATAGAAACTAGTTGAACAAATAACTTTATAACAGAGTATATCAGGCTAAGAAGAAGAAAGGGATTTCTTAAAAGTATGATGTTTGAGATTTACCTCAAAACAAAGCGTCAGAAGTTATAAGTAGACAACATAACATAGCAGAGAAAGAGGATCAAATAAATAAAATATGTAAAATAGTTATACTTATCTGATGGAATTTACCTTAAAACAACATAGGAGAGGAGGGACGTGGATGGGGATTTAGATGAAACTAGACTCACTGGGGGCTGATAATGTTTGGTGCATGGGAGGCTTATGATACCACATAGAGGTTTACTTAAACCTCTAATAAAAAATCAAAAAGTCATAAAGTAAAAAGAAGCAGTTGTCCATGTGTCTCTCAGCTCTTAAATATGGAAGAAATCATGGTAGGCCTCAACAAAATCAGGCTGCAGGCTAGAAAAACATTTTACTAAAGGGAATATACTGACGTTTGGTGTGGGTGGTTGATTGGTGTGGAGATGCTTGCTGTCATCAAATGTCTCATTTGTAATGAAAAAATGCTGGTTACACAGCAGGGAAATGATATTCAAGGGTGAGTATATGGATTTGATCCAGGCTTAACAGGTCTCTCCCATTGTTGATTACTTTATGGCACAACGTAGCATTAGCATCCTATTAGAACATTCCTCTGATGGAACATTAATAGAAGCAGAGAAACTAGACAAATGACTGTATTTCCTAAAACCAATGACAAACTATCCAGTGTAGACTACAGTATATGGATTGAATAGCCTAAATATTGCCTTTCTTAGCCTATCAGAACCCTCTGTAGAGCACAAGGCATATAGAAACTGCCCTGAGCAACTATACAGTACCATTTATAGACTACAAGCTATATATCTACTGAGACCCCCAAGGACCCATACTGATTATCATTTCTCATCTGGTTTTCCCAGGCATGGCCCTCCGTGTTCAATGATACACATCCTCAAGAACTCAGAAGAAGCAATCTTATTAGTATTTGTCAGGGGAATTCTAGTGATGGAGGATGGGGAGGCCTCAAGACCCAAGAGACCAGACCAGAAGTCAGCTTACATCAAAAATATGTGCTGAAACTTTGAGTTCAATTTTCTGGCTACAGAGTTTGGGTCATGATCTGGTCTTATAGTCAGACCTGATATAGCCAGGTCTGAACATATAGACCATAGTCACACTTAGGGGACTGCAACCTTGAGTTTCTACAGCACATTCTTGTGCTTTTTATGGAGTTACATATTGGCTGGAAGTAAACTTGTGCACATGTGTGCATGCGCGCGCACGCACGCATACACACACACACACTTACCTAGACACTCTCTAAGTTTAGCTTAAGGACCTCACCCTATTTAATTAGCCAAGAGGATAAAAATATCATCTGAAGCCATATAGGGGAGGGATGCACAAGGAGCAGAAGATGATAAATGGTGCAGTGAATCTCTGGATGGCTCCCTGTAGCTCCCAGGGTCCCTCAGTTGACTTATCCAGGCAGATCATGATCCAAAGTGGCCTGAGGTGTCCAATTTGCCACTGGAACAGCCACTCCTTATATTAGGAAGGACAGTGTATGAGGGAGGAAAGTGGTTTCATCTATTTCTACCTTAAAGTCTGGTTCTGAAAGCTAGTTAACATGCTCACTAAACAGGGAAAGCTGGGAGAGTTGTAATATGTGGCAGGAGATACCAACAGTGACACACAGGGACCAGAGAGATCCATCTCAGTGTGGACACTGGCTTTAAAAAGGCAAGTACATAAAATAGTGTTAGAACAAGATCCTTCTGATGCTGTGGTAATTAGCCTTATTAGAAAATGCTTATAGCCCCAAGCTTAAATCTAGAGTCAGGTGCTGGTATATTTCAAGACCTTTCTGAAAATGGGAAACAGAAGTTATACCTTATAGCCATTCTATTTTAGTCATTTTCAATCAGTGAGATTCAGTCTTCATCCTATCCTTTAAGCTGATTATTCACACTGCACAGCATGTTCCTTTAACCAAGAAACCATGAGGAAAGTGAATGACCATTTGTGTTACTTTCACAAACTATTTCAGGAAGATAAATTGACATACGGAAAGAGAGTTTCTCCCTTGTAGTGCTCCAAGTGTCAGATCCCTGAGGGTTTGTCAGAGAATTAGACCATCTCCTCAGTTCCTGACACGAATCCACCATGACCCCATCTGAGGCCATGGTGGCAAGGCCCTAGCAAGCTCTATGTGGGTGCAGCACCCTTCCTTGCAAGGTGAAGTTCTCTTCTGTGGGAGCCTATGGATTTTTTGAGGGAAGCCATGCCTCTAGTTGTACGATGAAAGTTCTAGACCTGCACTGTCCAGTATAGTAAGCATACACTGGCTATTAAATTTAAATTTTCATGAAGACAACACCCCCTTGGATGTTCTTTCTATCCATCACCTTGTCATTCTTTCCAGTCCCCCATACCTGTTTTCTGAAATTACTCTCCAACATAAACTCTACATTTTAACCATGTCTCAGACTACTTTTTTCACCTTCTTTACTCTGCTTATCCATTCCCAGGCCGCTCTTCAAAAAAAAAAAAAAAAAAAAAAAAATCAAATAAACTTAGAGCCAGAAAGACCTTTAGAAAACATTTATTTCCACACCTTTTGGCTATAGATAAGGACACAGAGGCCCAAAGAAAGTAATGTACTCCTGCTATAAATTGTCTTTCTTGTGGAAAAGGTGTGTGAATCAAAAGTAGAGAATCAAAAAATATATAAATAAAGGAGTCCATAGCTTGGCATACAGTTTCAAAGTTAAGAATAAGATTTTATTAACAGAGAGCTAACCTTTGGCATGGCATAAAAGGCTTAAGAGTTTAAATAGAGAAGTAACTGTACAATTTTGTTCAAAAAATAAAGTTTTAAACATAAAAGATACTCAGAGTTTTGGGTCAACTGCATCTTTCTGGAGAGTTTAAGTATTTTCATTGAGCATCCATCCTTAAGGTTTCGTACGTGCTGTCACTTTGCGAGAGAGTCAAGGCACATTCTGAAAGAACTCCCAGCAGACTGGGGATCAGGAGATTGAATTCCAAATTATATTTTGTCCATTAATTGCCTCTGTAAACTTGAAAAAGTCATTTCCTTTCTCTGGGCAATGTGGAAGTTCCTTATTTTTAATCAACGACAAATAGCCTTAACATGGAATCACAGAATATTAACTTTAGAGATGGTTTAGAGTCCATCCTCATTTTGCAGGTCCAAAGAAATGAAGTGAGTTTCATCAGTTAATATGGTAGCCCCTCCTGGGGGGAAAAAAAAAAGAAGTGAGTTTCTGAAAGTTGTTGAGTTAGAATCAGACAGATGATCCTCAATCTAGGATTAATTTTAAGAATCTTCCTAGCCATGAAATCCTATGACTCCATGATCACAAGACAAGACAGTATTTCTGCCCTGAAGGATCATAGCCAAATTGAGGAGACACTTGATACCCATAAATAGTTATTATTTAAGACAAAAAAATGAGACCCAGTAAGCCGACTAACAACCCTCACTTAGATTAAGGCCTTTGAGAGAAGCAGATTGTCAGGAAAATCCATGAGCTTTGAGCAGAGCTTTTAAAAAATTGAGTAGATGGAAAATGTCATTATGGGTGTATGAAAGTACCCAGAGCAAGACATGGACATGGGATCAGCCAGGAGGACAATGAGTGTATCCATCTGGCAGGAGGAGGTGAGATGGGGTTCACAGGTTATGGTCCTTGAAGAGAAGTTCTTGGTGGTTACCCTTCCTCACTTCTTGGGGCAGGTCTGAAGATATAGTGAAGGGATCTGACACATGCTTTCAAGTCTGTAACAGAGAAGGGAAGTACAATGTGGAAACTATGACCAGGAGCCCTTATAGTAATTAAATAGTTAAACACACTAATTTCTGATTTGTCCTCAAGCAATTTTATTTTTAAATGACATTTTAGGTGTAACTGATACATGGTGTTCCTGGCATCAGGATAGTTAGAAAATTCAATTAGTAGACTTATGAAGAACAGTTCACGTTTTTGCTGGTAGTTGTTTGGAACAGATTGTTTCAATAAGCATAATTGTTTGTTTAGAAGCAGGAATGGGTAAGCCCTTTATCAAGCCCACTACCTTGATAAATTTCTTATGTTGTATAGAATTGGTAAGGGTAAGGAAGAGATTCAGAGTTTCATATGTATAATTAGAGAAATGTAATTATGGTAGGAAAATAGCAGTACATATACTTTAAAAATGAAGAAATAAGGAAGCATCAAAATAAAAACAATACAACGATTCTTCAAGGATCTAGAACTAGAAATACCATTTGACCCAGCCATCCCATTACTGGGTATACACCCAAAGGATTATAAATCATGCTGCTATAAAGACACATGCACACGTATGTTTATTGTGGCACTATTCACAATAGCAAAGACTTGGAACCGACCCAAATGTCCATCAATCATAGACTGGATTAAGAAAACGTGGCACATATACACCATGAAATGCTATGCAGCCATAAAAACGGATGAATTCATGTCCTTTGTAGGGACATGGACGAAGCTGGAAACCATCATTCTCAGCAAACTATCGCATGAACAGAAAACGAAACACCGCATGTTCTCACTTATAGGTGGGAACTGAACAATGAGATCACTTGGACACAGGAAGGGGAACATCACACACCAGGGCCTGTTGTGGGGTGTGGGGAGTGGGGAGGGATAGCATTAGGAGATATACCTAATGTAAATGATGAGTTAATGGGTGCAACACAGCAATATGGCACATGTATACATATGTAGCAAACCTGCACGTTGTACATATGTACCCTAAAACATAAAGTATAATAAAAAATAAATTAAAAATTAAAAAATTTTAAAAAGAATGCTGATTAACAGGTATATAGTCTACATTTAAGATATATGAATTTTGCTGTATGCAAATTGGAGTCATACAGTATGTAGCCTTTTCAGACTGGCTTCTTTCACTCAGCAATATGTGTTTAAGGCTCTTCCATGTCTTTTTGTGCTTTGATAACTCATTTTTTTATTGCTGAATAGTATTTCATCATATGGATGTACCACAGTTTCTGTGTTCATTCACCTATTGAAAGACATCTTGGTTGCTTCTAGTTTTTGACAATTATGAATAAAGTAGCTATAAGCATTCATGTTTAGGATTGTGTGTGAACTTAAATTTTCAACTCATTTAGGTAAATACCTAGGAGCAAAATTACCAGATCATATAGTAAGACTATGATTAACTTTGTAAGAAACTGTCAAACTTTCTCCTGTGGTGGCTGTACCATTTTGCATTCCTATCAGCACTGAATGAGAGTTCCTGTTCCCTCACTTCCTCACAGCATTTGATATTATCAGTTTGTTTTTGGTTTTTTTGGTTTGCCTTTTTTTTTTTTTATTTTAGCCATTCTAATAGGTGTGTAGTGGTATGCCATTGTTGTTTTAATTGACAGTTCGCTAATGACATATGACATTGAACATCTTTTCATATGCTTATTGGCTATCTGTATATCTTCATTGGTGAGGTATCTGTTCAGATCTTTTGCCCAAATTTTAATTGAGTTTTCTTATATTAAATTTTAAGAGAGATTTGTATATTTTGGATTCAAGTCCTTTATTGAATGTATGCAAATATTTTCTCCCAGTTGATGGCTTGTCTTTTATTCTTTGAATTTATCAGAGCAGAAGTTTTAAATTTAATAAAGTCCAGCTTATCATTTTTTTCTTTCATAGGCTTTGCTTTTTGTGTTGTATCTAAAAACTCATCATGAAGCCCAAAGTCACCTAAATTTTCTCCTATGTTATCTTCTACAAGTTTTATAGTATTGCATTTTGCATTTAGGTCTATTACCATGTTGAGTTAATTTTTGTGAAAGAGGTAAGCTCTTTGTCTAGATTCATGTTTTGTTTGTGGATGTCCAGTTGTCCTGGCACCATTTATTGAACAAACAGTCCTTTCTCCATTGAATGCCTTAGCTCCTTTGTCAAAGATCAGTTGACTTTATCTGCCTGAGTCTGTCTCTGGACTCTATTCTGTTCTGTTGATCAGCTTCTCTGTTCTTTCATCAATATTACACTGCCTTCATTACTGAACCTTTATCGTAAGTCTTGAAGTTGGATAGTGTCAGTCTTTCAATTTTGTTCTCCTTCAGTATTGCATTGGCCATTGGTCTTTTGCCTTTCCATATAAACTTTATAATCACTTTGTCAGTATCCAAAATAACTTGCTCTGGGATTTTGATTGAGATTTTATTGAATCTGTAGATCAAGTTGGGAAGAACTGACATCTTCACAATCTTGAGTCTTCTCATCCATGAACATAGAATATCTCTCCATTTCTTTAGACCTTCTTTGATTTCTTTCATCAGAGTTTTGCCATTGTCCGCATACAGATCTTGTAAATATTTTGTTAAATTTATACCTAAGTGTTTTATTTCCTTCCTTTTTTTTTTTTTTTTGGTGTTGGTGTAAATAGTGTTGTGTTTTTAAATTTAAATTCCAATTGTTCATTGATGGTATATAGAAAACCAACTGACTTTTGTATATTAATATTGCTTATTAGTTCCAATATTTTTGGTTTTTTTTTTGTCAATTCTCTGGGAATTTCTATGTTGGCAATCATGTCATCTGCAAACAAAATTTTTAAATTCTCAATCTGTACACTTGTAGTTCCTTTTCTTGCTTTATTGCATTAGCTAGGGCTTCCAGTGTGACATTGAATAGGAGTGGTGACAGGTAACATTCTTGTCTTGTTCTTTATCTATATGTAAATTATACCTCACTAAAATAAGTTAATAAAAACCTAATACCTCCTCTGTATACCAGGAGTGACTATGTAGAATATATAATGTAAAGAAATTTTTTTCATAATTGCAACAGAAAAACGTAATATTTAACCAATACATGAAGAAAACTATAAAGCCTCACTGCAAGGAGAAGCATAAAAGAAGATTTGAATTAATGAAGAGAGAGAACACATTCTATCTCAAAGGAAGATTTAATATTGCCAGAATTTCCCAAATTAGTTATAATAAATAGCCTTATTGAAATCCAAATTAAAATTCTAATAATGGAATTCTTAATTAACCTATGGAAAATGAGTCCAAAATTGATCTAAAAATATAAACAGAAAAAAGTAGTAAAGATATTTTTGAAAAACAAGAGTAATGGGGTGGGGGGCAGGTTTGCTCTACCAAAAATCAAAACATGTCATCAAGTAATGTTAATCAAAATATTGTATTACAAATATAAAAGAACAGATTAGGGTAACAAATTAGGTAACCCTGAAAGAGTTTGTTTATAACAGTTTTATTGCATTTTTAAAATTTAAGTATAGTAAAGGTAGTTCAAAATCTGGGCAAAGGATAAGTCAGCAAATGGTATTGGGAGAATTAATTACTTGGAAAAAATAAGTTAGAGCTTCATCACACACAGTATATCAAGATAAATTACAAATGGATTGAATTATTTGTCTTTGATTTCTCAGGAAACTTTGGGGAGAAGTCTTAGTATAGGGCATTTAGTATAGAGTGCACTGGGAGATAGAGTGAAGCAGAGTGGAGTCAGGCAGTCCCTCTAATACATGCTAATACAAAGAGCTCAACTGACTCCACAGGGAACTGGGGAGCTGGGCTAGCCCATCACAGTTGTCCCAAATTGAGACAAGGGCCTGTGTTCCCTAACATCAACCAGGTGTTGAATGTGGGATTCACCCTAGAGGGGCATAGTCTAAGGTGAGGCAGCTCCCTTTGGCTCAGTGAGATTTCTGGGAGAGAGATTGAACAATGAGCCATCAGCATCCAATACTCCAAGAAATTCGGGAATGAGAGCCTAAGTCTTCAAGAGGGGACCCGAGTGGCACACAACATCCACTATGTGTGTAGAAGATGAAATTATAAAACAAATAGAGGAAAATATTGGCAAATACTTCCAAAACAGGATTGGGAAGGACTTTTTTTGGTCAAAAACAAAACAAAACTCCATAGACAAAACACAACAAAATCAAAGGCAGACAAATTATTGGGCGAAAATATTTTCAGTAAACACGATTGTTACCAAGTTGATAGCCTTGACATATTAAAAAATACTTACAAATAGATTTTTAAAGACTAATATTACAGGAAAGAAGCAGATAATGCTCTTGAGCAAAAAAAAAAAAATACACAGGTGAGCAATAAACTTCTGGAAAAGTGTTCAATTTCATTAGTAGCCAAAGGAATACAAATTTAATACTATTTTTCCCCCTTTAAATTGACCAAAACTGAGGCCTGTAGAGTTTCAGTAACTTCCTCAAAGTCCCACCACAGGAACATAACAGAGGAGGCATTCAAATCTAGGGTTGAATGCTAGTTTAATGTGGCACAATATAAACACATGTAATCAAAGCTTCATTAAATAGTAAAGGGATTATTTAAAATAGTAGACCGTAAGAACAAAGAAAACAGGAGACCAAACACAGCGATATAATTTAAGAAGTTAAAAGCACAGGCAACAAAAGCAAAAATAGACAAATGGGATTACATGAAACTAATAAACATTTGCACAGCAAAGGAAACAGCAGAGTGAAGAGACGGCCTAAAGAATGGGAGAAAATATTTGCAAATTATACATCTGATGAGGAGTTAATATCCAGAATCTATAAGGAACTTAATAGCAAAAAAAAACTAACCTGATTTTTAAATGAACAAAAGACCTTCACAGACATTTCTCAAGATAAACAAATGGCCAACAGATACATGAAAAAATGCTCATTACTAACCGTGAGGGAAATACAAATCAAAACCACAATGAGATACCATCTCGCCCAGTTAGAGTGACTGTTATTTTAAAAGAGACAAAACAAGTGCTGGTGAGGATGTGGAGAAAAGAAAACACTTGCACACTCTTGGTAGGATTGTAAACTAGTACAGCCATTATGGAAAACAGTATGGAAGTTCCTCAAAAAATTAAAAATAGAGCTGCCACATAATCCACCAATCCCATTACTGTATATATATCCAAAGGAAATGGAATCAGTATGTCAAAAGATATCTGCACTATTATGTTTATTGCAGCACTCTTCACGATAGTGAAGACATGGAATCAACCTAAGTATCCAACAATGGATGAATAAAGACAATGTGGTATATGTACACAATGGAATATTATTCAGCCATAAAAATGAAGGAAATCCTGTCATTTGCAACAACACGGATGAGCCTGGAGGACATTTCATTAAGTGAAATAAGGCAGCCACAGAAAGACAAATACTATGTGATCTCACCACTCATATGTGGAATCTAAGAAAAGAAAAAGAGGTGATATAGAAGCAAAGAGTAGAACAGTGATTACTAGAGACTGGGAGGGGAGTAAGGAGAGAATGGAGAGAGGTTGGTTAATAGGTGAAAGGTTACAACTAGGAGAAATAGGTTCTAGTGTTCTATTGAACAGTAGGGTGACTGTGGTTAATAGTAAAACATGGTATATTACTAATACTAGAGAGAGGCTTGTGAAGGTTCTCACCACAAAAAAAAGATGACAAATGCATGAGGTAATAGATATGCTAAATACCCTGATTTGATCATTATACAATGTGTATATTAACCAAAACATCAAATTGTTGTCTATAAATATGTACAATTCCAATGTGTCAATTAAAAAATAAACAAAATCTAGAAAACAAATGGAGAAAGGGTAACTTCTTAGAAACCTGATGAAGTTGAATCCTAAACTAGGAGTCAGGAAGACCTAGAACCAACTGTAGAACCTCCCAAAACCTTAAAAATTGGCAGTAATTCCAGGAACCCCTGGGAATAGAGGTGGAGGTGGAACTACAGGTCAGAGAATTGACTGAATGACCACATAAGAAGCAGTTAAAGGTCCAGAGCCTTCCCAGATTCCATGCGGCTCGGGGTCTGCCTTTGTCTTACCCCGGCAGAATCCCCACTCTCTGCAGGCATAAAACACAGGCACACAGAAACACCAAGCATTGTATACAAAAATAGGGTATGAAGGCAGCTTTACACACTGAATGCTGAGACCCTGGCCCTCTTCCTAGCTTACTCGCAGAATATTAGTAGCCAGAGCCACACCCTCCAGGCAGGAGACTAAAAGGAAAGATCTCATGACATTGACATCCAAGATTCCCTAAGTTATATTTCAAAGCCTGTTTCTTTCCAACCACACCAGGTTGTGACATTCTCCAAATCAGATTTAAAGAGTTGTAAAACAAGAATCTTGACAATTGGTTTTATTGAGTTGGGAGAAGAAAACAGTAAAAAAAAAGCCACCAGCATCACTGTGGTCCTAGTGTGACCTTGCTTGCCTGTGAGGACTGGCTTTTCATTCCAGCACTGCTTTTCTCAAAGCCCTAAAAGCAGGCTATGTCAGTCTTGGTTTTCAGGTTTTCAGCCTGAGATCTTTGCTCCTGTGAGACCCTCAAATTTATTTCACCTGTGTGTCTGGTGGGAAGAGGCTGATCTTCAATCACCCTGATGGCCCTGCTTACTTCAAACCCAGCATGTGGTAAAGAGAGCATGGCCTCCAGGGAATATTCTCCCGCCAGCTCCTTCCTCTCCTTGCAACTTGCACATACTGGTGGCCTCTCCCCACTTTTGTTTGCCTGTTTTAAAAAGTTGAGGCCATAGGGGCTGCGGAACATGAAGCACAGGCTTTTTCTGGAGGTGCTCTCTTGGTGTCCCAGGTTCTCACTTGCTACATTGCTCTGAGCCCTTGGGAAGGCTGAGGGAGGATGAGATGATGATACTCTAGGAAGGAGGAAGACACCCTCAGGATTAGTAATAATCGTGATCATAGCAGCCATGATGGCTGTACCAGACACTGTGAGATGCACTTTCCTATGTTATGCACCAAGTCTTCATAAGCCTCTATTTAATGAATGAGGAAAGAGAGGCGCAAAGTGATCAAGATCACACAGCTGAAAGCCCTCTCCTGAGCCACCTGGATGTGAACGAAGTCTGTCTCATTCCAAGGACATCACTCTCCCTACCACCTCTAGTTCCTCACAGGCTATGCAGCTCATCAGCAGAGGACTTAGTGTACAGCTGTTGTTAGATCAGTAACTTTCAGTCTTGGCTTCACATTATGTCCACTTGGGGAGTTTTAAAACCCCATTGATTCCATTGAGAAGCAAGATTGAGAACTACTTATCATATACACACACATAACCCTAGAATACAAAATTGGTATCATCTTAAAAGCTAATGTTAACCTCATTCTTAAACTTTAAGATTGCACCATTGGGTAATCTCATGACTACTCTGAGCATCTTATTTACAAATTTATTTTCATATGAAGCTAACAGGCATTGTAACTAAACAAAAACACAGAACATAGCAGCTTCATTGGACTTGGGAATTCTAGCTGCTGCCATACATGCCCATGTGTGGCAGGGAGTCATAATTCCGAAGAGTTGGAAAACGCAGGTTCAAGTTTCAACTCTTTTACTAGATAGGAAAAACCAAACTGCTTTTCTTTGTGCTCACACTCAACACAGAACTCTTCTGACATCAAATGTGGGGGACAGTGGGTTCCTACACTAGCCAATTCTCCAACTTTCCAGATACCAACCGGGTGTTCTACAATTTAACTCCATTTTTATACTATCTACCTGGCAATAGCGTCAGATCCCACAAGTCAAGAGCTCAGCCCCACAAGACTGCTCCCACTTTAGATGCCAGTCATTAAGTCCAGGTTACCACCTCTGCTTTTGACTGAGTGGCAGTAAATCAGAGGTTCCCACAACCCCTTCCTCTGGTTTACTAATTTGTTTGAACAGCTTGCAGAATTCAGGAAAACCATATGCTTAGTAGCTTACTGCTTTATTAGAAAAGAATACAACGCAGAACAGCCAGAAAGAAGACATGCATAGGGCAAGGTGTATGGGAGGGGCGCAAAGCTTCCATGCCCTTTCTGGGCATCCCACCCTCCTAGCACTGTCATGTGTTCAGCAATCCAGAGGTTCTCTGAACCCTATCATTCTGGGTTTTTATGGAGGCTTCATTACAAAGGCATGCTTGGTTAAATCACTGGCCATTAGCAATGAACTCAACTTCTAGCCCCTCTCCTCCCCTCCCCAAAGGTCAGGGGTTCCGGCTGAAAGTTCTAACCCTCTAATCACTTGGTTGGTTCCCCTGGCAACAAGCCCCCATCTGGAAGCTTTCCAGGAGCCCCCAGCCACCAGTCATCTCATTAGCATACAAAAAGAAGCTGTGTGCCAGGAAACCAGGCAGAGACCAAATATATATTTCTTATTATGTCACAACCGCTTAACCACCTTTGTGATCTTGACCTTGAAATTTCTCCTGAAACTGAAAGAAGCCAGCGTGATGTTTGAACAGAAGAATGACATGCTGGGGGTGCAGGAGAACCTTTCCTGAATACTGGAAAGCTAGAGACAAAGATGTTTTCAGGGCAGTCAGGGTATTAATAATGCCACCCTTACCCACACATTCCAACCTCCATGAAGTTGAAGCTATGGAGCACAATCTAATGTTGATTCTGTCTTAAGCATCAGGAGAGCCTTCTTTGTAAGAATTCCTTAAATGGAAGCATATGCAGTATATGACTGGTCTTCTTCCAAAATGGAGATTTAAGTTCAAGCCTGCAAGAGCAGTGGCATAACAAGAATCCACTGTGACTTCATATACCCTAAACATCTTATCCACCAGGGAAATGAATGCCAGGAGGGGCCCCATGCCAGGGATTGCTGTATCTGCCTTTGCCTGTGTGGTCACATGTCTCTGACCCAATAAATTAGGATCTTACTCTAACTTGAAGTGGGTGTATGGTCTGCCTCAACTCTATCACCTGTATGCTTGTAGACTGGCAAAGAAAGTCCTGGATTTGAGATTTGAGTTGGGGGAAAGAAAGGTGGTACGAGTGGGAGGAAGTAATTACTTCTTAAACTTACACATAGAGATGGTTTAGGAGCCTGCCAAGAACCTTTTTATCTTCCAGTCTTTGTTCAGGCTCTCCCTTTCAGAAAACGAACAGTGTGTCTTGCCTACTGTTCAATTTAATCATACAGCCTATTTGCCCAAATTTTGCTTCATAAGCACCAGGCAGGCACATGATCTCTTCCAAACTTTGTTTCTTGACATTCTGGAGAAGCATTAGTTTGCTTGTGTCCATTGATTTGCTTGTGTCCTTTAAGCTTGCTTAGCAGTAAGGCTGCAGGAGGCAGGGTGAGCAGCATGGACTTTCACACGTGGCTCTTGTTTCTTCCTGCTGAGTTTATTCCACCTCTGCTTCAGCTCATTTTAGACTCCTATTTCTCTATTAAGTCTTGACGTCAGTTTTTATGTTATAAAACTTATGTCTGTGCCTGTTCTGTTGTAAACCACCTTGAAGCCTTTTAGAAAAAGTGAAAGACATACATCACAGACCTACTGTGTCATCTCAGACCTCCATGTCTGTGGTGAGAGCACGATGTACACCACATCAGGGGCCTGCTGCTAAAGCTGTCAGCTGGGGATGTTGCCTGGCTGGGGCACATTGGAGATTCAGATCATGTGGAGCCACCCAAGAGACATGGTCAGGCATCTGAGACTCTGGCCCCATTACAGGGGCACAGAATGGTGAGCTGGCATCTAGAACATTGAATCGCTCAGCCTCATCTCCACGGGAGCTTTGCAAGGAAGCTTGTTTGCTACAGTGAGTTGTACAGAACAGAAATATTGGCATTGATTCTTGCAGCACCTCTGTGAATTAGCATAAGATAGAAAGAACAGAGGTTTGGAGTAAGACAGACCTGAACCTCGAGCAGGAGAAGGACACAAGGTCTGTGACAGAAGAGGTCTGCCATATAGCAGGGTACTTTCCCTGCCACCCCATCATGCCCCCCCTCCCTCATTAAACAGAACCCCTCAAGCCCAGCTCAGAGAGGGGCATAAGGAGCCAGGCAGACTTTTTCACTGGTAGCAGGCGCTTGTCACATTCTACTTTAAATGTCATAAAACCATTTTTTCAAATGGATATAAATTCCTAATTTGGCTTTTTCCTTTACACATTCCTTTGGCATATGTACTAAGCACATGTTTAGGAAAAAAAAAAAAAAAAAAAACTAGCTGTAATTCACTTCTGATTTTCTTACTTTAAAATGATCGTCACTTCATACTCATGCATATTTCATTATGTAAACCATAAGATCCTTTTTGAACTCATGGGAGGAAGGGTAGGCAAGTGTAAAGATACAGTTTTGTGGGTCATACTGAGTTCGCACCTACAAGAATTCCATAGTGAGACCTGTTTCCACCCACATGACTTCCAGTGCACAGATATTCAGCTGAATGTATCTAAATGTCACTGCAGAGCATTTGTGAATGGTTATAAAGAAGAAAAATGATACAACATGCTGCTTTGAGGCCACTGGTTTTTTCCTTTTTTTGTTTTTACCTCCTAAAATTCAAAATTAGAACTTCGTTTAATTAAATACACATCTTCATCTAGGCTTATGATGTTAAAGAAACTCCTGTTTATCTTAATATCTCTGAAACCAGGATGCATCTTATGGTCTCTGTCAGCCGGACTCATGATGTAGTTACCACTGCCCGTGATGGGTGAATGTTGGTTGTAGTTGTTCACCTCATCATCTCTCCATTTGAGGCAAATGCATCGTTGGTGCTATGTGTATTTAACAGCTGTTTTAAAAGCCTTCACAACGATTTACTGTGATTTAGAATTGAAACAAAAAGTTGTTCTGTGTGCAGAAGGGCAAAGCAGAGCAGCACGCCAGGAATTTGATATTCATGAAACAAATGTCATCATTGTGAGAATGCTCTCCATTCCATGTTACAAAGCAACAACCGAGTTCTACATGGGACCAAAGGAAAGAAGACACTCACAAAGCAGTTGAAACTAGGTATTTTGTTGCTAAGATGCTTGCGAAAAGATTGGCAGTTACACACGACTTACTGTAACTGAAGGTAGCAGGGATGTATGATAAACTGGTTAGATAAGTCTAAAGGAGTTCTTTCAATAAGGAAAGAATAAAGATTGTAAATGGAAGAAACCATTGTGACATAGTTTAATTGCCAGCTTTTTTCTTTCTAACTGGCACAAAAAAATGTGTATTGCTTCTTATATTTGATGAAATATGGGACCTAAAAAAGAAGAACTAGGAAGCCCTACCCAGAGCAATCAGGCAAGAGAAAGAAATATAGGGCATCCAAATTGGAAAACAGGAAATCAAACTATCAATGTTCTCCAATGATACGATCATATACATAGAACACCCTAAAGACTTATCCAAAAGGCTCCTAGATCTGATAAACAAATTCAGCAGAGTCTCAAGTTACAAAATCAATGTACACAAATCAGTAGTACTGCTATACACCAACAACAACCAAGCTGAGAATCAAATCAAGAACTCGATCACTTTTACAACAGCTGGAAAAAAAAAAGAAAACCCTAGGAATATACTTAACCAAGCAGGTGAAAGATCTCTACAAGGAAAACTACAAAACACTGCTGAAAGAAATAATAGATAACACAAACAAATGGATTCACATCCTTTGCTCATGGATGGGAAGAATCAATATTGTGAAAATGACCAGACTGCCAAAAGCAATCTACAGATTCAATGCAATTCCTATCAAAATACCATTATAATTTTTCACAGAACTAGAAAAAAACAATTCTAAAATTCATATGGAACCAAAAAAGAGCCCACATAGCCAAAGAAATAGTAAGCAAACAGAACAGATCTGGAGACATCACATTACCAATCTTCAAATTATACTACAAGGCTATAGTTACCAAAACAGCATGGTACTCATATAAAAATAGGCACTTAGACCAATGGGACAGAATGGAGAACCCAGAAATAAAACCAAATACCTACAGCTAACTGATCTACAAACCATGCAAAAACATAAACTGGGGAAAGGACACCCTATTTAATAAATGGTACTGGGAAAACTGGCAAGCCACATGTAGAAGAATGAAACTGAATCTCTATCCCTCACCTTATACAAAAATAAATTCAAGATGGATCAAAGACTTAAATCTAAGACCTGAAACCATAAAAATTCTAGAAGATAACATTGGAAAAACTCCTCTGGACATTGGCCTAGGCAAAGAATTTATGACCAAGAACCCAAAAGCAAATGCAACAAAAATAAAAATAAATAAATGGGACCTAATTAAACTAAAAAGCTTCTACACAGTAAAATTGGCAGTGTAAACAGACAATATTTGCAAACTGTGCATCCAACACAGGACTAGTGTCCAGAATCTACAAGGAACTTAAATCAGCAAGACAAAACCAATCCCATCAAAAAGTGGGCAATGGACATAAATAGACATTTCTCAAAAGAAGATATACAAATGGCCATTAAAAATGAAAAAATGTTCAACATTACCAATCATCAGGGAAATGCTAATTAAAACTGCAATGAGATACCACCTTACTCCTGCAAGAACGGCCATAATTTAAAAGTCAAAAATCAATAGTCGTTGGCATGGATGTGGTGAAAAGGGAACACTGTTACACTGTTGGTGGAAATGTAAATTAGTACAACCACTATGGAAAACAGTATGGAGATTCCTTAAAGAACTAAAAGTAGATCTACCATTCGATCCAGCAATCCCACTACTGGGTATCTATCAAAGAATAAGAAGTCATTATATGAAAAAGATACAAGCACATGCATGTTTATAGCAGCACAATTCACAATTACAGAGATATGGAACCAACCTAAGTGCCCACCAACCAACGAATGGATAAAGAAAATGTGGTATACATACACTATGGAATACTACTCAGCCATAAAAAGAAACAAAATAATTTGCAGCAACTTGGATGGAGCTGGAGTCCATTATTCTAAGTGAAATAACTTAGGAATGCAAAACCAAACACTGTATGTTATCACTTATAAGTGGCAGCTAAGCTATGATGATGCAGAGACATACAGAGTGATATAATCGACTTTGGGAACTCAGAGTGTAGGTGGGCATTGGGAGGCTGGTGAGGGATAAAAGACTACATAGTGGGTGCAGTGTACACTTCTCAGGTGGCAGGTGCACTAAAATCTGAGAATTCACCACTGTAGAACTCATCCATGTAACCAAAAACCACCTGTACCCCAAAAATATTGAAATAAAAAATAAAGCTTAATAATAGAAAAGTGAAAAAAAGACAAGCTATAGTTTCCTTAGATAACTGTTATACCTATTGCCCAGTTAGATGAAAAAACTCATAAAATTTACTCCCAGAATCACATATGTCTACCACTTATCTGGCCACAAGCTCCCAAAAATTTCATGGCATCCTTGAAGAAGGAAGCTATTCAGGAGTCTATGGTCTTTTTTTTTTTTTTTTTTCCTTTCGAGATGAAGTCTTGCTCTGTCACCCAGGCTGGAGTGCAGTGGTGTGATCTCAACTCACTACAACCTCTGCCTCCCAGATTCAAGTGGTTCTCCTGCCTTAGCCTCCCAAATAGCTGAGATTACAAGCATGCGCCACCAAGCCTGGCTAATTTTTGTATTTTTAGTAGAGACAGGGTTTCACCATGTTGGCCAGACTGGTCTCGAACTCCTGACCTCATGATCTGCCCGCCTCAGCCTCCCAAAGTCCTGGGATTACAGATATGAGTCACCGTGCTTGTCCAAGTGTATGGTCTTACAGACGGAGATGCTGAAGCCCAAGCCCAAAAGCCTTCATTATTTATTTATTCACATAGAGCATGAGAATGTGCTGTGTGGATGTCCTTGTCCAGTACTCCAGGTGGACTCTCTGGGCATAAAGGGGAATAGAGGGGAAGAAGAGGAAAAGAGGGTAGGGAAGTGGTTTCTCTTTGAGCAGTTATTCATTCTGCTCTTGGGAAGTTTTTATTTTCTCCAGCGTCTGCTCCAGGACACCTTCCCTCCAGTTCACTCTCTCCTGTCCCTTCTTCCCCAACCCACAGCTACTTCTTTTGCTTCTGTTCACTCATCTCCTCCCTTCCCATCCCTCTTCTAAACTTTGTGGTGGCAGATTAGTTGGGGTGGAGAACGATATGGGAGCATGTAGGGAGAAAGCAACACAAACAGGCCTTGGGGAAACACTTTAAAAACTTACTGGGAACCTTCCCCAACTCAACTCCTGCCGTCTCTAGATCAGGAGTTGGCAAACTACAGCCTGCCATCTCTTCTTATAAATAATGTTATATTGAAACAGCCACACCCGTTCATTTACATCAGGTCTGTGGTTTCACCCTACAGTGGCAAAATTGAGTACTGTAATTTTGGTCAGGACCATATCCATCAAGCCTATAATGTTTACTATCTGATCATTTACAGAAAGTAAAGTTGACTCCTAGTCTTCGTAAGTGCTTCGCTGAGAGTCTTCTACAGAATTCTCATTCTGCAAAATGTTAAGTAGGTATTGCTGGCAAGAAAATTCTACAGTCAAATCATTTTGGAAACCCTGCTTTTTAATCCCAGGACTTCTTAGAGCTTTTATTAAGTTAATGTGCATTATGAATTTCTAAGAGGTCGCCATAGTTTGCAGCATTTTCCCAAGTTTATTTGGGAACCCTTTTCTTACAAATACAGAGTGATGCATAGAGCTCCTGAGAACACACTTTGGGAGATGAGATGGCTCTTTAACAATAGCCAAGATATATTGTTAAGTGAGAAAAACAAGATGTGTCCAGGACACACTCAACTGTATGAAAAGTGGGAGAGGGAAAATGTAGGTAAGTGTTTGCTTATGACGTTTTAATTGTTCCTGGAAAGGTCCATGAGGAACTGGTAATGCTACTCACCTTCGGTGGGTTAAAGCTGGGAGAGAGACGTCACACAGTAGTTATTATCTGCATCATGCCAGTATACTTTGTTACCTAAACAATCAATTAATCCATCTGTCAGTCAGCATAATTAAATTTTTAAACCAAAAGGTAAAATGGTAAAGCACTTGGAAAACAGTGTGGCAGTTTTTAATCAAGTTCAATAGACACTTACCATATGTCCCAGAGTTCCATCTCTAGGTATTTTCCCAAGATAAATGAAAACATATGTCCTTACAAAGAATTTGTAAACAAATGTTCATAGCAGCTTTATTCATAATAGCCCTAAACTGGAAACAATTCAGCTGTGTATCATCAGATGAACAAATACACGAATTGGTCATATCCCTGTAATGGAATACTACTCAACGTTAAAAACAAAAAAAGGAGCAAACCACGGATACCTGCAGCAAATGGAGAAATTTCACAGATGTTAAGCTTGGTGAAAGCCAGACACAAAAGATTCTGTTTAATTTCAATTTTGTAAAAATCTAGAACACACAAAAGAAACCTACAGTGATAGAAAGCAGATCATTTGCTTGGGGTGAAGGTTGGGGAGGAGATTTAACTGGAAAGGGACACAAGGGAACTTTTTGGAGACATGGAAGCATTCTGTGTCTTGATTATGGTAGTGGCTACACATGTGTATACTTTTGCCAAAACTTGCCAGTCTGTACACTTAAAATGGTGAATTTTATTGTATGTAAATCATACCTCAATAAAGTTAATTTTAAAAAGAAATGTCTCTTAAAAGGGAGCAATGAAGGAGTAAGGGATATTCAATAATTTTAAAATAGGGTCAAGCAGCCCTGCAGTTGATTGCAAAAGGTTACTGTCACTCTCTAGGTGATCGTTCTCTGGAACCCCTAGAGAAATAGAAATGAGCAGCCCGTAACTGGCTGCATTTGTTCTTGTCCAAGCCAGCTGAGGGATCTGGTCTGAAAACCAGTTCTGCAGAAGCAAACCTGCTTCACCTGATTGAAGGTTCCCACTCACCATGAGTGAGGCTGGTGACCTTTCTCCCACTTGTGCGCTGTCTCTGATGATAGTCCCTCCATTTTCTGGAAACTTGCCAATTCCAAGTATAGCCCCAAAGTCATTTTGGGTCTACCACATGGTGAAAATGTCAGCAGCGCATCGGACCTCACTGCAGCCTTGAAAGATTATCCCCAGTGGGCTATCTCCAGTTTACAAACCAACCGAACTCCAAAGTAAGAGACAGTGAAGAAGCTATTTGACTCTTAGAACACATTTCCTGATTAAAATACTATTATGAATGGTAAAAACAAACAAAAAAATAGGCTGATCTCTAAAAGGCCACTAGAGTTTTAGGACATCACAGCCCTCATGTAACCTCAAGACCACCTGTATCCTTTGTTCCTATTCCCACTTCAAGGTTGTGTCTCTTCATACTGGACATAGGAATCAACCTTACCTGCAGACCTTTAAGGATAAGTCGTCTTTCCTATGACACAGTTTTAAACCTTGCAATTATTTCTGCTTACTAGCTGTCTATGTAGAGTCATGTGTAATCTAGCAGACATTTCTAGGCATTGCAACAGACCCACTAGGGACTGTAGCACATGCATTAGAGTATGGCCAAGCCAGGTAAGCTGTGACTCAAAGAGCCTGCACTGAAAGCAAGACAGCCCTGGACTGTGGGTCAGCTCTGCTACATACCAGCTGTGAAGTGTTAGGCAAATTACTTAATCTGTATGTTTCCTCATCTGTACGATAACTGTGATAATAATACCTAGTTTAAAAGGTTATTATGTGGGTTTAATGAGGTAGCAGAGGAGTTCCATTTACGAATGCTGAGCAACAAAATCACCCCAAAAATCAGCGTCTTAAAAGAATGACACCATTCATTTTGTTTGAAAGTGTGCAATCTGGAAAATACTTAGTGGGGACAGCTTGTCTCAGCTTCCCTTGGCATCAGCTGGGCTGAAATCACCTGAAGGTTTGCCCACTCACATGTCTGGCAGTTGCTGCTGGGAAGATTCACATAGCTGGAGGCTTGGACACCTGGGACTCCTAAGCATCTCTCTCCATCTGTGTGTGGTCTCTCGAGCATGGCAGCTTCAGGATAGCCAGATTTATTACACGTTATCTTTCCTGACCTGGGCTTGGAACTCATGGAATCATTTCTGCCATAGTCACAAAAAGCTGCCCATATGAAAGAGGAGGGAATGCAGACCCCACTTCTCAGTACATAGCAAATCACATTGTAAGAACCTGTGGGACGAGATATTTTGGTGCAGTCATGTTTGGAAAATATAACCTGGCATAGTAGCAAACTGCTTAACACCTGGAAAAAGTAGGACCAAATAAATGATATGTATTTGCCCATTCCTATCACCACCCCCACCTCGCTATCACTTCTATAATTAACATTATTAGTGCTACTGCTAGTAAACCTGATGCACCTTTCAGTTCTGATGATGTGATGCTTGCCCTTCCTGCTGTGGGGAGATGAGGGTCACAGACCCAAGGGTACTTCCAGGAAATGGTGTAACAGAAACTTTGCTGCTGGCCCAAAAGTTCCACAACATAATTCACTGTGCATGAAGATGATATCATTGTTATGAGCAAAGATGGCTGCAAATACACAAGCTGAAAATAAAAAGGAAACTGGTTGTAGGTGGGGTGAAAAAGGCTTTTGTAGAAAGATGAGTTTGTTCTGAACCTGCAGCCTCCTCCACAGTGATGATGTCCCACGGAGCCCCTTCTTTCCAGCCCTCCACTCCCACTCCCCCAGGGAAACAAATGTGGCCAGAGCTTACCAAGTCCTTTAATTCACAATGTGTCATACCCACACCACGGTGCAGGGGCTTCTTTGGACTCATGTCCCTGTCTGTGACCCTACTGAAGACCAAGGACAAATTGTGGGCTTTATCAGCTGTAAGGCATTCATTTGGTAGGAGCCCAAAATAAAATAAAAGCTATAAATACATAGTGCAAAATCATGGAATTAGTGTAGAATCTTTTCCTAATGGAAAAGGATCTCTGCAGCCACCTCTAATCCTCCCCTAGCTTATGGTGCTCTCAGGAAGCAGCTCTATTTAGAGGCTGACCCGCTTGTCACAAGCTGGCTCCTGAGCTCTTGCTGCTTCTCTCTTGCTCTCTCTCTCTCTGAACCTGGGTTGTCCATCTGCCCCACATCCAGCTGGTGCTAGCACAATACAGGAAATAATAAACACACCTTTTGGGGTCATGCTTTACAAATGCAAATTATTTTCACTAAGGGCACGCAGTTTAGATCCAATTTGTTCTTGGCTCTCTTTAGATTAAAAAGGTGCAGAGGGCGGGGGACCCAACCAGGCCAGAGGGTGTTGTTTCCAGAAAAACCAGCATCTAAAGGAGCCAAGCAGAATGGGATAGAGATTTGCTAGAGGCCACCTACTTTTGTGTCAAACTTAATACATGCGTGGACCATTTCTGTGTGGCCTTCCCTGCCCTGCCTTTTCTCCAATACTATTGTGATGAACAACTTGGTCTTCCCCTCTAATTGAATTGGTTACTGATTCCTCTGTACTGCCTTAGAGAAGTACCTCTTATACTTTGGTCAGATCAGAATCACCTGGACACATAGCTGGCTGGACCTCTCCCCAGGGTTTCTAATTCAGTCCATCTGGAACAGGGACCCAACAGTCTGTAGTTCCAACAAATTCCCAGGTGATACTGATGCTGGTTGTTCACTCTTAGAATAGTTTTTCTGGCAGTACATATACCTTTATGATGGTATTTCTTTCTGCTTTTCATTATTTTTTTTTTTTCTTGAGACAGGGTCTTGCTCTGTCATCCAAGCTGAAGTGCAGTAGCGTGATCACAGTTCACTGCAGCCTCTTAGGCTCAAGCAATCCTCCCACCTCAGCCACCTGAGTAGCTGGGACGACAGGTGCGCACCACCACACCCAGCTAATTTTTTGTATTTTTTTAGAGACAGGGTTTTGCTATGTTGCCCAAGCTCGTCTTGAACTAGTGGGCTCAAGCAATCTGTCTGCCTTGGCCTTCCACAGTGCTGGGGTTATAAGCATAAGCCACTGCTCCCAACCCATTATTATTTTTATAGCAAAGATTTAGGTCAGTACTGTCCAATAGAAATATAATACGAGCCACATATATAATTTTAATTTGTATAGCAATCACATGAATTAAAGTGGAAAATTAATAATTCACCCAATATATCGAAAATATTTCAACGTGTAGTCAATACAAAAATTAATGGAATATTCTACCTTGTTTCATACTAAGTCTTCAAAACTGCATGTATATTATTTTATACTTACAGTACACAACTACATTTAGAGTGCTTAATAGCCACATGTGACTAGTGTCTACCATATTGGGCAAGGCAGACTTAAATAATGCTTACTGTGTACCAGACAGTGACACAGACTCCTTACATGTTAACTCTTTTCGTCCTCACAATAATCCAATGATGTGGCTACTGTTGTAATTCTCATTTTACTGGTGGGGAAACAGGCACAAAGAGCTTAAATAGCTTGTCCCAGGCCACTGAGCTAGAAATTGGGAGAGAGAAGTTTGAACCTTGGCAGTCTGGCCTCAGGGTCAGCCACTTTACCACAAACCTCTCCTGCTCAACTGCAACTCCCTGGACAGTAGAAAGGAAACATTATTTCTTTGTGTGTCCCATAGCACAGGCAATGCTTAGCTCAGACAGGACGGCCAGTAAGTGTGTGCTGGATGAATTAAATGAGTGAGAGGAAGGTGAAGCACTGACAAGGGATTTGTCAAACATGTTCTGCCAACAGGATTAAATGCCTCCAACCATCACTGTGTATGACTGAGTGAGAGGAAATATTTTAAAATTAAATTTGAAATCACCTAGTCATAATGAGCTTCCACGATAATGGAAAGATGTGAGAAAATACATAATGACAGGAATAAAAGGCTTATATACCATCTATTAGAGTGGCAGTCATGATTAGAATGACCAGAACCTGGAAGGAGTACATGAAGGAAGCCTACCTGAAAGGGGTGAATCCTTAAAGGGATGTTAAATGGGATGAAAGGAATATTGTGGAGAAAGACATGGGAAATGATTGACAAGAAGGAAGAATTGTCTCCCTCATCATGAACATTAATTGAGTATCATCTGTGGCAGATCTGGTTCCCAGGAAGCAGGAAATTTGCATACCGGAGGTATTCCAGAAGTACTCCCAGAATCAACACCTTCAGGAAAGTAAGAGAAGCCGGATCAAGCAAGGGGGGATGTTGGGCTGCAACACAACCACGCCAAGTCCTTAGCCAACCCTACGGGGAATTCCAGAGCTGGGATGGCTCTTCGTAGTCTTCCCACATTGGAGCAAGGCCGCTCTTTTAAGGCAGCTCCATTCCTTTTACGGGAACCAGTCATTGGATACTGGTTTCCCAGGAAAGGGGTGTAACCTTGAGCAAGGCAGCTCTCTTAATCCAAGGGCAATAGCTGAAGAGAAGTTCAGCTGTGTGCTGTCATCTGGCACCCCTCCTAGCAGCTCCGGAATGAGAACCTCATTGTTGTGGGTTGGGGGAGGAATCTGGGTAGTGGACTACAGCATCCACTACATCAACCCAATGCAAAATCTGAAAGAACCCAAAAGAGGACATCATGATAAATGGAAAGAGCCAGACAGAATCCCAACCCTGCCAGCTTATCTGGGAAATTGAGGCAAGGCCATAAAGCTAGTGAGTAAATTTTTACCTAGTTTTGTGTGATTCTGGTGTTTGTCTCCACACCTCCTCAGGAAAAAGAAAAGGGAGGACACAGGAAATACACGTAGGGTGGTATTTATGTGTCTGGGTACCTGGGTTTGTTAGGAGCTATGGTTGGGGTGAGAGAGGATCAGCTAAGCAAATCTCAGAGACAAGGAGCCACTTTCTTCTATTCCCCCTGCCTAGGACATGGGGCAGCTACCCTTCTGTTACTGAGGAGGGTGTTTCTACAAGAGACAACATCCCCAGGTTGGGTTGTGGTAGTCTGTCTCCCCACTTCCAAGCTTAGCCTGGAGATAAGAGCCTTTCAGGGGATGCACTTAAGCTTTCATCTTGGTCTTATTTTCTTGGGTTCAACTCAGAGGCAGGGTTTGAACTATATCCCTAGCTGGAATGGGGGCCAGACCAAAATGGAACAGCCCTAGAGAGCCTGACTCTGCAGGGTCATCTGCCTATCATCTCCAAGGTCTGGTGAAGCTAGGAGCCCTTTAATCAGGTGGTGAGCTCACCAGGAGCAGAAGTAATCAGGAATAACTACTAAAGAAGTTTGCAGCTGGCAGTGTCTACAGCTGAGAATAGAGGGAGACAGAGAACAGGGTGGCGGGGCGGGGGGGGGAGTATGAAAAAAACAGTAATAGACTTAGCTGTGCATCTTGGCTCCACCCTGAATGTGTGACCTTGGATAAATCTTTTAACCTCTCTGAACTTTAGTTTTAGGGAATGAAACACACCTTACAGAAGCTGCTTAAGTATCAAATCGGTTTTCGGGAGTAAAGTTATTTGCAGATGTGGTAGGTGCTTAATAAATGTGTGTTCCTCTTCTGAACGTAACACAGGGTAAAGTGTTTCTACCTATGGATAAACTTTACAAAATTTGCCGGAATTTTCCCTACCAATATGCGTCTTATTGCCCATGGTGGGGAATGAGATAGTAGCAGCTGAGATCCATGGCTATGATCAGGATACTAGTTTATCTGGGATACACAAAGCCACACTCAGCCCTCAATAAATGTTTGTTGAATATGTAAATGAAGAAATGAACAAACAGTGGAGTGGTGATAAGAGAACTCAGCTTTCCCTTCTTCCAGGAAGTCTTCCCAGGTTCCTCCAGCTTTCTTGGGTTCCTGAAAAGCTTCTACATGTACAATATGCTCCATCCAATGTGCTTCTGAATTATAGACCATCTTCCATTATTCTCTCCTTGTTCTTTGTATGTTGAGCTTGTCTCCTTGGCTTGATATGGACAAATGGTGTTTTTAGTTTTTCCACCAGAAAGCCACAGTGAATCATTCAGGTATGCAAATCCACAGATTTGTAGCCCAAAAGAGAATAATAAAAAAGTGGAGGGTGAGTACCCTTATAATCACACAGCACATGGGTTAAGATTTGTCCTTTTCTACCTCATAGGGTTTTGTGAAGATTGAGATGATATATGGAAATTGATTCGTACAGTGTTGTCATGCTGGACCCTTGTTGACTTCAGTAGTGATGGTACCATGTTCAAGAGGCTGAAAAAGAGACCTGGAGCCAGCAAATGAGACATGAGGTTTATTGAGGGGACTCACATATGGAGGAGTCCAGTGGTGATGAGCTGGACAGAACTGCATCTGCTGGTAAAAAGCATGCAGTTGATATAGCATTTGCACTTAGCGCCCTACCCTTAACCTCCACCTGTCAACTTTCATTTAACCCAAAATAAACGGCTTCAGTCCCCTGTAGACCTACATTCCATGAAATGGGCCACAGATTCAGATGTTTCTCATAAGTAAGGAATGAATCTCCTAATCGGTCACTCCCAGATTTCTTAGCTTGGAATTCTAAGCGTACATTCTTCTTAGACCATAGGGTCATTCTCAGGATAGGCTTAAGGTAAGCCATGGCTGTCAGGTGCAGCCATACAAGTGCCTAGCACATAGTAGATACTCAATAAATGGAAATTTAGCATTAGTGATGGTATCAGTATTGATATTGGGGAGGGTGGTAGATAATGGAGGAGGGAAGAGGAGAAGAAAGCTTTTTAATTCCCACACATGCACAGCCTGGAGGGCTGAGTTTCGGAATTCAGTTGTGAAATTCAGCTTATGCCCAAAACCCAAATTACACCTTGGGGTATGGCATCCTGCCTTGAAATGGGAAATTGGGCAGTCTCACAAGGATGCACAGCTGTGTTGCCTGAGCTGTTTTGTTCCAGGCAAACTGGAGCAGGCAGTGAACCTTTGACAACTGAGGAGAGCAGGGCCAGACAGCTTTGCAGCCATCCAACAGAACCCAATGAGAATACCAAGCAGCTGTGCACAGGGCTCCAGGAGAAGCCACAGGGGCTCAGGAGCAGGCAAGCTGCGTGCAGAGGAGGCAGACCCCCTTCTTAGATATCAGTCCCTCCTCGGGTGGGCCTGTCCATCCCCTCTTCCTGGACACTTGGCCACTGTCTCTGCTAACCACTAGTCACTGTCTCTTCTCCTTCCTCCTCAACAAGCTCTTTTGTGAGGGGAGAAGAAGTGCTGAGAGATATCAGCATGCCCGGGAGGATGTCAGGTCAAAAGCCCCAGTGCTCTTTTTAGGTAGGTGATTCTCAGGCATGATCAGACCAGGACATTGTATCTTTTTCCTTTTCTGGCTTTGGAGAATTTGAAGCTAAGGGTACACAGATGCTGGTGTGCTCAAGTCAGGTCCTTTAGGCAGGTCCCAGGACTCTCCAAGAGGTTCCCTAGGAGTCCCAAAGGTCCTGTTATGCTCTCTGATGAGTGCACTGAACCAGACCCCAAGCCATGGGCTGCAAGCTCTGGGGATTCAGTGCACTGGGTTTATAGGAACCAAGTGTTCTGGAGACACCACTGCAGGCCTGTCCCTTGCATCTCTAGGGAGTGCCTAGGCTCTTCGTGAGGCTGTTCTATTAGCTGCCCCCTCTAACAAAAACTTCTATTTGTCCTATTTCCTGCTGCTGTCATCACAGCCTTCCAAAAGCATAAGCCTTGAACCAGAAAGCAAAAGCTGGGACTTGTCTCTGTAAAATCCAAATCTTGACAAACACTCTCACACCATCCTTTAGAAGTCTGGAGAGAAATGCAGGCCAATTTGCCTAGGTAATTAGGAATGGAGCTTACCATGGGGGGAGCAACGGTGGGACGAGAGAGTCTCTGCAGCAGATCGACAGGAGTTAGGTCCCAGCTCAGCCTTCTCCTGCCTCACTCTGGCCTGTGGGATGTGTGTGCATTTGATGCAGTTAATGTTAATCACAGAAGCAAGCAAAGTAAAAAGATAAATACATGCACTCACACACACACACACACACACACACACACACCCTGAACTGGCGTGTCACAGGACTGATGTTATTTACTGCTTGCTTTCATTGACACTGTCTTCAAAGAAATAAACATCTATGATTTTGTAGTAAGCATTCAGCTGCAAATAACTCAAATGTGTGGAATTATTCTTTCATTCTCACATGGTTTCAAAAGCATTATTGTGCTCTTATTATGTATCAGATAGTGAACTAAGTTCTCAGGCTCCAGATGACTCAGGTCAAGAACTCACAGCCCCAGGGGAGGGTGTAAGTTTAGTTTAGAAACTAAAACAAGAGTTACCACCTATTTAATGTGAGGCACTGTGTGGGGCCTTCCAAGCATCTTAATCGCATATTCCCACCCTAAAAGCACCCTGCAGATAGGCGTTATTTTCCTCATCATACAGCTGAGAAAAATGAAGCTTAACTAATTTGCCTGAAGTCTACAACTAGAAAGTTACAAAGTCAACATTGAACCCAAATCCCACTGACCCCATGCCCATGGCCTTCCCACTATGTCCTTTACTGAAGGTCTCTTTGCAGAGAAAAGTCACAATAGGAACAGGAACAGAGTGTCTGGGAGCACTGGGCAGGGAGCCACCATTTCTGCCTGTAGAGTTGAGGGACCTTGACCTTGCCAAGACAAAATGACAGTCTAGTTGGGTTTTGGAGACGAATACATCATCACCGAGCAGGAAGGGAGTATGGGCAGAAATTGTGAACGAGACTGGACATATCCACGTCCAGCACCTTATGTGGCTTCCACATTTAAGCAACAGGGTAACCTAGCCCCATGATACTGACAAATAAGCTTTGATTTTCATTCAGCCTGCTTGGTCAGGAAAGTAGTGACTGTTTATATTACATGGGTGGTGTTTACCCTGATTCCACAGTTGGAATTTGAACACGTTAAAAACTGTATGTTCAGGTTGTTGTCTCCCTGACCATTTCACCTAACTCCATACTTTGAATTAGAATGTTTTAAAAAGTAAGAATCAGGCAATATAGACAGATACAGCAAAAGTCTTAGAATTTTCCCTCCTCTCTCTAAGTGGACTCCAAAGCACATCAGTAGATACATTTGACTAGAATCTATCAACTAGGCTAAAAGAGATCCGAGGATCCAGAAGCTGGCATTAAGGCAGGGAGCATCTCAGCACCCCGCGCCTACTCCGCCACCCACATGCCCGCATCTGTGGGTGCATGATCTCACACCAGGGTGCTGGGGAAGTTACCTACAAGCCTCCCTTCAGTTATGTCCCCTTCTAGAGCCCACCCCATGGGGTAACCTTCACATTGCATTGTCCCTGCTGTCTGCCATCCATGCACCATTTTAAAATATATATTTTTAAAATTTAGAATAGTTTTAAATATACAGAAAAGTTGCAACAGTAGTACGGAGTTCCTAGATGCCTTGTTTGCACTTTCCTCTGTGATTAGCATCTTGTATTACTGTAGTACATTTGTCACAGTTAGTTATATGGATATATTATTATTAACTGAGGTAGCACTTTGTTCAGACTCCCTTTTTTTTTTTGCCTAATGCCCTTTTTCTCTTCCAGGATGTCATCTGGAATACCACATTACATTCAGTCTTCATGTCCCCTTAGGCTCCCTTTGGCTGTGACAGCTACTCAGACCTTCTTTGCTTCTGATGCCCTTTGCAGTTTTGAGTACTGGTCAGCTATTTCGTAGACTCCCTCAATTGGGATTTGTCTGATGTTTTTCTTATAACTATACTGGGATTATAGGTTTGGGAGGGGAAAACTACAGATATAAAGCACCTCTTTCATATCAAGGGTACATATTGTCATCATGACATTATCACTGTGGATGTTCGCCTTGATCACCTGGCTGAGGTCGTGTTTCTCAGGTTCTCTACTGTAAAGCAGGGAGCAGTTTTTATGAACTTCTTCCTTTTAGTTTGGAAGAGTACAAGGCAGTCTGGACTGATGCATTTGTGTTCTTTCCCATGATGTCAGAGAGATGTTCCATGAATATTAATGATCTTGTTATTTTATTAGAAGCTGAGTTGACCTTTTCATCCATCTGATTTGATTCTCATTTTTGTTTATTTGAGGCAAGTCTTTGAGAGAACACCTTTGGTATGTGAGTTTATGCTCCTGTCACCGCAAATTTTATTTCCTTCTATACTATTAGCTCCTTGCAGGAAATGGCTATGTCCTCAATATGCAGACACCATATAACAGTCTCCAGCTTTATTCCATCTGTTTCCCCAGCCCACAGTGTGTGTGCGCACCAGGAAGCTTCATGGCCCTCCTAGTATGCATTTGTTCCTTACTTCCCTGAGGGAACCTGTGGCTGTTGATCAGAGAAATCATGATGCTGTAGAAAGAGCCTGGCATTGAGATGTTTCCCTTTCTCTGAGCCTGGTCAGGAAAGTGGGACAGTAAGGAAACCCAAGTTAAAATCAGCCCGTTGAGCTCCAGCACTTAAAAGCCGTTGATGTCTAAATCCAGAATGCTCACTGAAAGAGCTTTGATTTCACTTCTACATGGATGGTATTCCAGTTACTGCTGCTGCCTAACAAACCACCCGAAACTTAGTGGCTTAGATCAATAGTAATCATTCATCTTGCTCATAAGTCTGTAGCTGGGGAGGAGTCGCTTGTCTCTGCTCTCCCCTGACTCAGCTGCATGGGCTGAATCTAAGTCAACTTGATGGGCTGGAAGGTCCACTTTCAAGATGGCTCATTCACATGGCCAGCCGAGTTGTACTGCTATCATCTGGAAGTGAGGCTGAGGCAGAAGGCCGTGAACCTCGGTTCCTTTCCACATGGGCCCCTCTCTGGGCTGCTCAGGCTTCCTCACAGCATGGCAGCTGGCTCCCAGGAATAAGCACCACAAGAAAACCAAGAAGTAGCCATACCACCTTTTAAGACCTGACCTTAGAAGTCAGGTAGCATCACTGCAGCCACAGTCACAAACCCACCCAGATTTGAGGGAAGGAACATAGACCTTACCTCTCAACAGGTGAGCCAAAGTCACATTTAGGAAGGGTAAGCAGATTGCAATGTACTGGTCATTCTCGGGAAACACCAGCTGCCACAGGTGGCTAGTAAGTGATTTAGGAGAGTTTCTTATTCTTCAGCAAATATGTGTTGTAGCCTAGGTGCTGGACTAGACATGGGCATATAACATTGAATCAGACATGGTCCCAGCCCTGGCAGCTTCCACTTCAGACAAGGAAACAGACAAAACACTGGCCATTTCCATTCAGAGAGGTGAGAGCTGGAGTAGAGATAAGCTTATAGGTTACAAGCACACAAGGAGGGATTCCTAACAACAGTTTCAAGGCCCAAGAAGAATTCTCAGATGGGTTCTAGGTGAGAAATGTTTGTACCAAGTTGAATCAAATGACTAAGGCAAAAAAGCTAAAGCTGAAGATTAAAGGCAGCACAGTTGCCCCCAAGTGTTGCTGCACTTGGGGAAAGATTTGTCATGGTCATCACAGCCGTTACTATTATCTTCATCAAGCATTCCTCTACTCATGTAGGACATTTTCCTGGATCAGAAATTTCTCAGGATTTCTTGGGCAGTCAGGATCAGAGAAACCTGGGTTTAAATCCTGGTACTGCTACAGCTACATGGTGGTCGTTTTGACCTCAGACAAATGACTTAACCATATGTGAGTGTGGAGATGATGGGGGACTTGAGCTGAAAACTTGTCATTCTTCCCTGTTTCTCGCCCCTGGGAAAAGGCCTATGCTTACTCTGTGTGAGTGTGTGTTCACATGTGTTTATTCATATGTTTTTTAGGAGGCCATGATCTGTCAGCCCCCTAGAGCTTCAGCGCAAGGTGAATTCATGTTGGCTGGAGGCCAAAGGTGTGTCTGGGGCACACAGGTCCTGTCTCACATGGCTTTCTTGCTGGAATGTATTCAAGAGATTGTACTCTGGGAAGTAGTTTCCCAAAGTACAAGTCATGGACCTGATCAATCTAGCTGTTGAACCAGTAATCTCAGAGATGTCTGTAATCTACCAGACACTGGTCCCAGTTAGCTCTAAGCAGAACTTTCTGTTCTTCAGCCTTGTTATCTGAGGCATGTTCCCAGCAGAATTTTATAGGAGGGAACATTTTAAATGTGGCAACCTATAGTGAGGGAAGCAGAAAAGATTTGCACCCAAAAGTCCTTGGTTTCATAAAGAAGTGAAGTCACAGGCATGGATTACCTCTTAAGATCAGTCACCCAGCTCACCCTAAAATCAGTGATACATATTTATTTTTGGTTAAGGGAAACCATGCTCCAAGGAATTAGAAGTTTATATTTGATCTTTAATAAAAGGAATCATTGGAGTTCAGAGATGGACCATACTAGAACACTGGAACCACAGTGAGTATAAAAAGAACACTGGCCAGGCACAGTGGTTCACGCCTGTAATCCCAAAATTTTGAGAGGCCAAGGCAGGCAGATTGCTTGAGCCCAGGAGTTGGAGACCAGCAACATGGCAAGACCCCATTTCAAAAATTAGCTGGTCCCAGCTACTTGGGAGGCTGAGGCAGGAGAATGGCGGGAACCCGGGAGGCGGAGCTTGCAGTGAGCTGAGATCCGGCCACTGCACTCCAGCCTGGGCGACAGAGCGAGACTCCGTCTCAAAAAAAAAAAAAAAAAAAAAAAAAAAATTAGCTGGACATAGTGGTGTATGCCTGTAGTCCCAGCTACTCGGGAGGCTGAGGTGGAAGGATCACTTGAGCCCAGGAAGTCAAGGCTGCAGTGAGCTGTGATCACACCACTGCACTCCAGCCTGGGTGACAGAGTGAGACCTTGTCTCAAAAAAAAAAAAAAAAAAAGGAAAAGAAATGAAGAGAGAAAGAGAGAGAGAGAGAGAGAGATAGAAACAGTGTGAGTTTGGCGCATTCATGGGATTGGCAGGCAATGAGTTGACCTGAGTCCCTCCCTGCCCCTCACCCTGTGTGTGGCTGTGTGGCTGTGTGGCCAGGGTAAAGGGTAAATCATTTCACTTTGTTGGTCCTCAGCTTTCTCATCTGTAAAGTGGAGGGGCCGATACCAGAGTCCCAACATCCCTTCCAATTAAAGAACAATAATCTTGAAATTAGAAAAGCCCATTTCCTGGCAAGGTTGTATGCTATTGCTCATGCAGAAAACAAACTCCCTGATGGTCAGACTTGGTGTGCTCAGATGCTCTTTTCTTTTGTTGTTGAAGCATCAATTGCAGAAGCTAAATTGCCAAGTGTTCCAGTTTTCTATTGATAATAGAAACCAAAACAGTGGCTTAAAGCAGTAATACAATCATTTATTTTATTCAAAAATCTTAGGGTTGACTGGGCTCAGCTAGGCAGCTCTCATTTGGGATCTCTTGGGTGACTGCAGTCCAGCAGTGGCCAGGGTCATCTTGCAAGCTCTTCACTTTCATGTCCCATGCCTGGCTGGGGCTGGGACAGCTTGGGCTCCTCAGGCATTCCTGTCGCTCTCTGCAAGGTTTCTTTATGTGGCCACCTCCAGGGAGCTGGAGTTCTTACAGTGGGCCAAAGCCCCCAAGAGAAACCTGTAAAAGTTGCATGAGCATTTTGGCTCTGGCCTCAGAAGGGATGTAGGGTGCCACTTCTGCCTCATTATATTCATCAAGGCAGTCACAAAGGCCTACCTAGGTTCAAGGGGAGGGGAAACAGACTCTACCTCTTGGTGGGAAGAATGTCAGAGAACTTGTAGCCACAATTTAAAATCACATCAAGCGTCCAGGATGGTTCAGAAGATTTCTCAGACTGCTGTGATTCTCTGTTAAAAGGGTTTGAAACAGCAGTGCACAAAATATCTTGCAGTAGAAAACCTAGTTTAATGGGGAAGGAAGATCTACTTAGAAACAAGAAACTTAAAATTATGAAAAAAAAAGACAAAATTCTATTTTTATGAATTTTCTGTGTAACAAATATGCCTTGTGTGTATATAAGCAATTTTAAGAAAAAATGTGTATGTATATATGTGTGTATATATAATTTTTTGTTTTATATATATATATACACACACACACATATATATATATAATTTTGTGGGTTTTATATATATAATTTTTATTCCACCAAACGATGGAGTGTATGAGATGTTAGGATTGGGGAAGAGGAGAGAATTAAATCAGCGGCTTCCAGTCCTTTTATTGTACTACAAGCTCCCCCAGTTACTTGCAAAATGAAGTTAATTTACTGGGTTGTTAAAAGAACACCAAATGTGTCATACAGAGCCCTGGAATAGAGATAGGAAAAAAAACAAGACGGAAGAGAAGTCAAGAGACCAACAATAGAAAATCAGTTCTCCAAAGATGTGAATCATTGCCTTTGAATGGCAGAGCACCCTGGGGAGATGGGTAGAGCAGAACAATAAATGAAAGTAGTTAAGAGTGTAGACTCTGCAGCCAACTGCCTAGGAACAAATTGCAGCTTGCCATTCCCCAGCTATGGGCAAGTTCCTGTACCTCTCTGTGCTTCTTTTCCTCAGTTGCAACAGGGAGCTAATAATACCTGCTTCATCAGGTTGTGTGAGAATTAAATGTGTCAGTACAGGCTTAGCGCTTTGAGCAGTGTATAGTATATATTAGCCGTTTCTCTTTTCACCAATTCCCTTGTTGCCTTTGCCAGATGCAAATGTCATACCCAATATGGACTGCAGGCAGCCAACCAAATAAACAGAAGGAGGAGGGCCTTTCCTTCCCTTGGGTCCTGAGCTCATGTATGCATTGGAATTTTCAGTAGGAGAAGACCTTCTTGCGATATCTGGACATCCATCAATATGTAGATTCCACCCTGCAACACTTGTCCATATTCGGACACGTTTTAAAAATCGGTTCCACATTTCAAGCATGTCAAGCTAGGTTTTAGCTTTAGTCTCTACTACGTATTTGGAATTAAAGCCTCTAGAGTCCATTATGCAAATCCATGCAAATAATATGCAAAGAGGCAGTAGCCCCAGATTGTGGGGAGGGGGAGTGTGTAGTCCAGCACAAAGGGCCTTGAATGAAAATTTGCATGTGTTAGGGAAGCCCTGGGTTGAAGGCCTTAGATGTTTATTGTGACAGTATGCATAGCATTCAGTTGTTAACCTTTTGTGCCAAAGAAGAGAGGTAAATGCTTATCTGATTTCCATATTGAAGGTGACAGTAGAGGTTGGAGGTGGTGTTTGGCTAGCACAACATTGTAGGTATTTTTATTATACAAATGAAAAGTTACTTTGAAATAATGGTTGTGGTCCAGGCTGTGTCCCCAACCAGCAATGTGTTCTTGGGCAAGTCACTTCCCTCCTTCTGTTGCCCACTCTGTGAAATGAGGGGATTGGATTAGATGAAACACCAGATCCCCTCTCACTGTAACATCTAAACATCATCCTCCAGGTAAAAATCCTTTGGCACCTAGGGTGGCAGTATCCATTCATTGTGCCAAGGATGTACTCTAAAGTCCAAAGAAAGGGCTAAGAGGTAACTCTACAGTTCTTCTAGAGAGAGCAACAACTTCAGGGGATGCTGATAGCTGAGTGGGGGAAATAGGCAGCAGCAACAACAAGGACAAACATATTTACTTAGACTGTGTATCTTACAGCACCAAGGATTCCAGTCATAGGCTTCCCAGGTAGGAGGATGTAAGTTCTTGGAGTGCCAATAACAGGAAAGTCGGGAATTTTTTCCCCTGAGTATTTTAAAGACCAGTCTGTATTAACCCCTCTCTCTGCCTCTGGAGTGCTGCAAAAGTTCTCCTAGAGGCCATGGTGGCTCCTCTCCCACCTGGCCAGTCCCTGGGGTCGGCCAGTGTTGCTTCCAAAAGACTGCTGTGTCCTTGGTCTCTGGTCTTTTATTGTATCTGACACATCTGGTGCCTGGCCCCAGAGATTCCCCGGGCCCTTAATTTTAACTCCAGCTGTTGCAGCAAACACCAGCTGGGTGCAGGCAGAACCTGAGAGCCCCATGGCCCAGAGTTTCTCTGACCCAGCTAATGGAGACCTGGCATCAGTCAGGAAGTGCAGCGATGAGCACCCCAGGAACAGCCCTTAATCAGTGAATATGGGAGCCTCTGGGTGAGTGTTCTTTTCAGGCAGACAATTTGAGGTGCAGCCTAGTCAGCTCTACCGAAGTCCCCAGTGAGTTTGAGGTGCCCACCTGGACCAGCTCATAACCTGCCCTCAGATTGGTTTTCCCTGTTTCACTCATCTCAGACCCCCACGGCTGACCCCACAGATCATTTTCCAGTATAAACTTCCTGCACAAAAGCCCTGTCTCTGTCTCTCGTTTTTCAGAGGATCTCTAACATAAGGCATGTATATTAGTTTGCTAGGGCTTCCATAACACAGTACCACAGACAGAAATGTATTTCCTCACAGTTGAGGAGGATGGAAGTCCAAGCTCAAGGTGCCAGTAGGGTTGGAGTCCCGGGAGGCCTCTCCCCTTGGCTTGCAGATGGTGCCCTCTAGCTGCCGTGTTCTCACATGGTCATCCCTCTGTGCACACGTGCTCCAGATGTCTGTGTGTCCTAATCTCCTCTTAAGAAGGACACCAGTCAGATCGAATTAGGGCCCACTCTGTTGGCCTCATTTTACTTTAATTACCTCTTTGAAGGCGTCATCTCCAAATATAGTCACATTCTGAGGTACTGGGAGTTAGGGATTCAACATAGGGATTTTGGGGGTGCATAAGTCAGTCCTTAACAGCACTTAACCCTTGTGAGCTAAACAGAGGCTTGAAAGGGAATGTCCATCAAAACATGGAGGTCACCACCACTACCCTAGGAATAGATTGTCTCCCTGGTGGTAAGCCATGGGCAAGATAGGGGCCCCAGAATAACCCTGAGCAGGTCAGAGCATAACAGCACATTAGTTCCTCTGGGATGCAACATACTGTCCTCTTCTTCCTCCTTCTGCATCATTGATAGCGGTTGACCAGGATAAGCATGCACTTTAAAGACAACCCTTGTTTCACATACTTCTGCTCCTGTGTGGCTTCCCACATGTTGCCTATTCTCCCCAAACCTCAATTTCATGCCCCACCAAGTGGTCATATGGATTAAAGCATGAAAGCCTGGGCCAGGGCAGATGTTCAGTAAACAGGTTTTAGGTTTGACTGGAATACACAGAATGTACTGTTGGTGTGTGGTCACCACCGGGCCACAGACCAGTACCCATCCGTGGCCTGTTAGGAACCAGGCTGCACCGCAGGAGGTGAGAGGCCGGTGAGCCAGCATTACTGCCAGAGCTCTGCCTCCTGTCAGATCAGCGGCACCATTAGATTCTCATAGGAGCACAAACCCTGTTGTGAACTGCACATGCAAGCGATGGATCTGGGTTGCGTGCTCCTTATGAGAATTGAATGCCTGCTGATCTGAGGTGGAAGAGTTTCATCCCAAAACCATACCCCCCCGCCACCAACTCCAATCCATGGAAAACTTGTCTTCCACAAAACCAAGTGGAAGACAATTTGTCCCTGGTGCCAAAAAGGTTGGGGACCACTAGTCTAGATTGTGAAAGAAAGTTTAGAAAAAAAATAGATTGTTTAGGGCAAATTTTTGGCCCTAGAGTTAGTGGATGCTAGAGCCTCAGTGCAATCTAAAGTCCCCTGCAGCCTTCCACTCCCCACCAATTTAGAAGTGCAGGGTGAGGAGGACACTGGTCCACACCAAGGCTCCACCACACACCAAATGGTGATCCTGGGCCTTGTGTCAAAGGCATGCCTGGAGATCTCCTCCCCATGTCTGCTTCTCGCCAGGGCCCTGCCTTCTCCATCAGACACCTGGGAATCACAGCTGGGGCCCCTGCTTCGGCCGTTTGTCCTGCCGGAATCTGATAGGGGATAGAGGCTCTGAGAGAGTAATTAGACACAGACAGAGATCTCCCTCCATAGTCAGGAGAGCCTAGCAGGGGCTGAAGGAACTGCCTGAGGGTGACAAAGAAGGGGATCCATGAACAAGGAGGTGCTAACAGGACCAGGAGATGCTAACAGGTCAGAATCAGGCCTCAGAGGACTGTTGGCCATTCCTCAGCCGTAGAGACAGGCTCTTCCCAACCCATGTGTTGTCAGGGAACAGCTCCTACATCTCATGCTTGCATGAGGTACCGGTTTTAAAAATAGACACATGCTATTGTGAGTAATAAAATCCACACATAACTAGAAATGTTTTAAATGTATACGTTTTTGTCCTTGTGCATTTTCTCAAACTGCAAGTATGCACATTCACTATCATACAAAATCCTTTTTTTTTTTTTTTTTTTTTTAATGTTCAAAAGGGCTCCTTCTACTCAAAAAGGCTGGGTATCACCAATGACAATTTTCCAGAGTTCAGGCACATGAATGCCATAGGAAAAGCAGTTAATAACAACCATGACACCAGCTGGCATTTGTAGAAGGCACCTTCTGTTCCAGGCTGTGCTAAGTGCTTTTATGGGCTCCAGGTCTGGTTGCCCTTCTCTAGACCCCAGTCCTCTTCTGCCTGTCACTCCTCTATGGCACTGAGACATCTTTGTCTTATTTTAGGATTGTTTGTGGATATGTGCGAGCTTATCCAGGGTCAGAGACTACCCTGTTCATTTTTGTGTCCTCCAGGGTCAGGGAGAGGGTTGAGCCTCCATAATTGTTTGGTGAATGGTCCTGAAGGGACAGAGGTCTGTTTGCTTATACTTTTGTATAGTTTATAAGTGGAAGATTCAGAAAAGGGCATAGGATTTGGTGCATGCTGCCACCCAGACCTTCCTCATTTGGTTTGGGGTGGCTCACACAGAGTTCACACAGGCTTCCCCATAGGCAAGCTGGCCTTGACCACTCCTGGCTGCAGAGGAAGAGGCAGATGTGGAGGCCACAAGCCTTCTGCCCCTCCAGCCCCAGCCTGTTCTGAAAAGTTGCCCTTGTCGGGAGGGCTGATGGCGTTTCCGAGGCATATGGGAAAGGAGGAGCCTGGCCAGGGTAGCTGCTCTGCTTCCCCTGGTGCTGGTCTCTCTTTCCAGCAGGTGCCAGGCAGTGCCTACCTAATAGACCTGCCCCAGCTCCACAGACAGTTCTGTCAGTGTTGGGGCACTAGTGTGGGCTCGGGAATGCTCCTGATGTTTCCTGAGTTCCCAGCACTGTCCTAGGCCACGGGTAAGAAAGGCCCAGGCTATATGCTGCTCCCCAAGCATTTTACCTCTTCTCTCTGTCTCCCTCTCAAGGTTTCCTGCTGATTTTGGCACTGACCGAAGCGCTGGCATTTGCCGTCCAGGAGCCATCTCCCAGGGAATCTCTTCAGGTCCTCCCTTCAGGCACTCCCCCGGGAACCATGGTGACAGCACCCCACAGCTCTACCAGACGTACTTCTGTGGTGATGCTGACCCCCAATCCTGATGGACCCCCCTCACAGGCTGCAGCTCCCATGAAAACACCGACACCCCGTACAGAGGGGCACCCTCCTGCACACACCATCTCCAGCATCGCTGCGACAGTAACCGCCCCCCATTCTGAAAGCTCCCTGTCCACAAGGCCCGCTCCAGCGGCCACGACAACCACATCCTCCAACCCGGAGGGCCGCTCTCCAGGCCAGGCTGCCCCCACCATCCTGCTGACAAAGCCTCCAGGGGCCACCAGCCGCCCCACCACAGCGCCCGCCCGCACTACCACACGCAGGCCCCCCAGGCCCCCAGGCTCTTCCCGAAAAGGGGCTGGTAATTCATCACGCCCTGTCCCGCCTGCACCTGGTGGCCACTCCAGGAGTAAAGAAGGACAGCGGGGACGAAATCCAAGTTCCACACCTCTGGGGCAGAAGCGGCCCCTGGGGAAAATCTTTCAGATATACAAGGGCAACTTCACAGCATCTGTGGAACCAGACCCCTCTACCCTCACCCCCAGGACCCCACGCTGGGGCAACTCCACTTCACCACAGCCCCACACAGTGGCTGCGACCACAGTGCCCAGCAATACCTCATGGGCACCCCCTACCACCTCCCTGGGGCCTGCAGAGGACAAGCCAGGCCTTCGCAGAGCAGCCCAGGGGGGTGGTTCTACCTTCACCAGCCAAGGAGGGACACCAGATGCCACAGCAGCCTCAGGTGCCCTTGTCAGTCCACAACCTGCCCCAGTGCCTTCTCAGCGCCCCCACCGCGGTGACCCACAGGACGGCCCCAGCCATAGTGACTCTTGGCTTACTGTCACTCCTGGTGCCAACAGACCTCTGTCTGCCAGCTCTGGGGTCTTCACAGCTGCCACGGGGCCCACCCCAGCTGCCTTCAATACCAGTGTCTCAGCCCCTTCCCAGGGGATTCCTCAGGGAGCATCCACAACCCCACAAGCTCCAACCCATCCCCCCGGGGTCTCAGAAAGCACTATTTCTGGAGCCAAGGAGGAGACTGCGGCCACCCTCACCATGACCAACAGGGTGCCCAGTCCTCTCTCCACGGTGGTATCCACAGCCACAGGCAACTTCCTCAACCGCCTGGTCCCCGCCGGGACCTGGAAGCCTGGGACAGCAGGGAACATCTCCCATGTGGCCGAGGGGGATAAACCCCAGCACAGAGCCACCATCTGCCTGAGCAAGATGGATATCGCCTGGGTGATCCTGGCCATCAGCGTGCCCATCTCCTCCTGCTGTAAGTGCCGCCCTCTCCCACCCATCCTCTCCCTCTCCCACATCACTGGCTCATCCCCAGCATTCGTTTGTCCCTGATTTGGCATCCTTGCCAAGTGGGCTACAAAAATTCCCAGAATCTCAGGAAACTAGAGAGCAGGACAGGTTATCCCTGACCCTAGTCCTCAGCTCTGCCAGGCCATGGCTTGAATGCCCGCTGGTCATAAAGCCACAACTCCCAGGAGCTGGCGGAGGACCTCACAGGCAGTCTAATCCAACCCCGCACTCCACAGAAAAAATGCCAAGTAGCAGTGACGTGACTCACCCAGGATCCCAGAATTAGGGAGAGGCAGGGCTGGGCTGAGAGCTTATAGCAGCTGTCTTCCAGCCCAGTGCCCTTGTCATGACACCACTCTGCCTCAAGGTAGCCTGCCAATGCCCCTAGCAACCTGGCACCAAGACACCATTGGTCAATGCTGATGCTTCAAAATGTACAGCCTCTAACTAGCAAACCCCTCACCTTCTTCTTCATCTTCCATCCTCTTTCTTGTGTTTTCTCTCCTCTCGCCCCTCTCCTCTCCTTCTGTCTCTCTTCTCCCAAGAAAGAAAAAGAGATAAAGCTTTCATCTGGTGGGAAGTTCTATAGCCTTGGCAAAAACCTAGTTCTTGTAGCTAAATTAAGGCTTGAGAGTTACGTAAATTCTAGCAACTCTCCACCCCCACCCCACATTATTTGTTCGTAGGTGATGTGAGCTGATTGCAGTGTGGACCTTGTCCTTATTTTTTGCCCTCCCAAGGCCACCAGCTCCTCCTAGCTGCTGCCTGGCACTCTGTGAATGAGGAGTCAGGAGGTATTCTCTCTGCTATCTCCATAAAGAATCTGATATAACCTCTCAGAACTTTAGGGATTTCATTATGTCTTCCCTCGTGTACTTGAGCTTCGATTCTTAGAGTTTCTCGGATAGCCTTGCAGGAATCCTCAGCCACACCCCACCCCAAATGGTTACCATCTGCCACTCCCTGACGCCTTTCAGGCATGGCCACACTGCCCCACCCTCGTATCCCCGCTCCTCAGACAACCCACTCTCCTCTGATCCTCCAGGTTGTTGCCCAGCTCTCCTGGGGGCCTGAAGTTTGCCTTCTTGTGGTTCGCACTCTATGACCCTAAGCCATGCCATCTGAAGCCATACAACTCTAGTTTGTCTAGCAACGCCTGAAGCATTTGAAACAGCTCTGAGAGACAGCTGCTCTTCATCCCAGCTGCTTAGCCCCGGCCCTGCAAGTCTTCTTTGTAGGCTGCATTGCCTGGGCCTGTGTCCCATCCGCCCCTCTGGGGTGGCTTCTGCTTTGTCTCCCAAAAGGAAGCACAGCATTCCACCTGTGTCTGGCTACAGAAGAGGGAGCCAATGGTGGACTCTTCCTTTAGCAGCACTCAGGCAGCCAGCACGGGCATCAGCTCTACTGGTTGTATTGGCTTCAGGTCATACCCAGGCTTGCCCTGATCTCAAGAGGAGCAAAGCCCCGAAGGCTTCCCTCAGGGAAGGCTGCTGAGCCAGGTCTCCCAGCTTTTCCTCCCGCCCTGGTGGTTAGTGCAGGAGGTCTGTGCCTTTAATGTGAACCATGATTTCCACTTGGCCTTGTGTTGCAAGATCTTTTTATATCTGGAGTCTAGATTCTTTTCAGGAGCTGCCTCTCCTAGCTTTCTGTCTCCTTCAGGTTGATGAGCAAAGTAAACTTTCCATGTCAGGGCTGGCAACCTGCTTCTGCTGAAGGACCCAATTCAAGAAGAGCAAAAGTGTTTGCAAGTTGCATATTTCATTCTTAATGAAAGCAGCTTTATTGTCTCTCCTGGAAACACACATTTACACATTTATTCTTAAAACTGTGGTTGCCCACTCCTAAAACAGAAGAATGATTATGAGAAAATGTAGCACTATTAGCCAATGAATTCTTAATAATGGTTGGTCATATCTGAGAAGTAAATACAGTAGGGACAGCTTTCTGATTTTCCAGTCTTTACATGTGTCTAGGATGCTCTCGTTTACAAAGTGCATTCCGTTATTTTTTTTTATCATTCCATTCTTAGACCAGCCAGAGAAATAAAAGCAGGAACAAGCAAACACACTGCTAAACACACAGGTGCCACAGTGGCTCCAGCCATCCTCCACACCTTATAGGTACGGAGTGAGTCACCAGGTGAAGTGATTGACCCAAGGTCCCGACCACACAGTGAGTCAGACTAGATCTGGTAGTACAAAATCTGTTTTATTCAATGCAGGATTTCCTGTGTGCCCATTGTGTGCCAGACACTGTGCCAAACATTAGGGAATCTGAGATGTGGGCCTCCCTCTTTGAGCTGGATAGCCTGAACCCCACAGGCTACACCCACCTAGATTTTGCAATTCTAAAAGGACTCCTACTTCTCCCCCAGCCCTTCTATTATGTATAAGCTTGAAATTAAATCAGATCTTGCTGCGAAGCTGGAAAGCCCATGGGCTGCCTAAACCATGCATAAAAATGTCAGTCAAGACAGGAGCAAGGACACAGCCTGGAACTGTCCCTTGAGGATTCTTCTGGCACCCTGAAAGGAGCCTTCAGGTGCTTGAGATGGAACATATTACTTTCTAAAGAAAGACACAAACTTTTAATAAAAGTGGACTCTGGTAGCCCGTTGGGAACCGCACACTCCACTCCCTTTGATGTTTGTCTTGCATTTCCACTATACACAAGGAGGCTCTTGCCTCGGCCCTGACTGCCTCCACATCAGCTCCATGTCGTCAGTCATGGCCCCGACTCCTACGGGACCATCATTAACCCTGTGAAGGCTCCAATGAGATGGACATTACGGTGGAAGAATATTTGTCCAGCTTCAGAACCCTGTGCTCTCAGGCACTATCCTCGTCTATTTAGGCTGTTTTCATAGCCCAGCACCACTCTAGTTATCAGGAAAGCAGACCTCTTCCAGGTCTAAGGGCCCCTTGTTTTGGACCTTGTCAGGTGCTTCATTTATCCTAAAGCTACTCTACAGACCTCAAAGAAGGGTTTCATACTTTGCCAGTTTGCCAGATATTTCAGGCACTCTGAGTCAGTAGCAAAGTGCATGCATCAGCTTCCTCTCATCTGGCTTATCATACCAGCACTGGCCCCTGCCCTGCTTCTCTGAAGCCACCAGAGTCAGAATTCAGATGGGCTGGGTGCTGGGCAGGGGTGATCCTCTGCTCCTGGTAGAAGTGGGGGTTAAGCAAGGCAGATCCCAGGCCTGCCCAAGGAGGGAGGGTGTCAGTTCATCTGCCCTCCCAGATTGCAAGTCGCAGCCAGTGCCTGGAAGGATACATGTGTCCTGGGGCTGAGAAATGCTTTTCTCTCCTGAGCCCTGCCAGACACTCTCAGCCACGCACATTTTCAGAAGTGCTGAGAACTGAATTTGATTGGATTCAGGCCATGATGGGCTAGGGCAGAGGAGCCAGGTGGCTCCCAAGCTGGTCTCTGCTGCCACCATCAGGACGCACAGAGCCCACCACCCTCGCCAGAAGCCTCCACGCCTGGCGCTGAATTGGTGGGCGCTCACCATTGTCAGTGCCTGAGTTTTCATGAGCATGTCAGTTTTGTGGCTCTGGCAGGGTCCTTTGCCTATTTGTCACATGCGATGTCCGTTTTTGAGAATGTCTTCACCCATCCTCTCTGCAAGAAGATGGGGCCATTTGGAGGGTGAGATTAGAAAAAAAGACTAGCTGCAGATGTTTGTCATCACCAACTCAAGTTCACCCTGGCCAAAGTGGAGTAGCCCCTCTCTCTGATGCTAGACACTTGAGGGCACCCTCTGCACCTGGGCCCCAGAGCAGTCTGGCCTCCTTCCAGACACTGGAGCATTAGTGCAGCATTCAAAGAGATCACATAACACTGTGCCGATGGTTGCTCAGTGAATAGTAGACCTGGATGTATATGTGTGCCTTTTCACTCACAGGCCCCAAATTAGTTTATAATTGTTATATAAGAAAACCCAGGTGAGAATGACTCTTGCCAATGAAAAGAGTAGAAGAGATTGGGATCAGAAGGCATTATGGCTGGGAAACGTGTCTCCTTGGAGCTTACGGATCAAACAGGGATGGCAGAGCCTCAAGGCAAAGCAGGGATGACCAGGGGATGTCCTCCAGCTGTTCCAGTGTTAGGCCCACACTCTGACAGCTCTTCCCTGTGCGTCCCAGCCAGCACCTCCAGCCAGCACTCAGTCCTCACTTCATGGCTTCTCCACAAGAGGGCCATGGGCTTCTACAGGCACATTACCGCCTGCCAGGCTGGTGGGTCAGACACTAAGCCCCCCAACCTGGCCTCCCTCCATACCCTGAGGCCTCCCTGTGACCTCCTCCCTCAGCATCCAAAGGAGGGAAATGGCTGTGCACAGCCCAGGTGCACCCCTCCCACTGGCACCCGTGGGCAAATCCTTTCCCTCACTGGTCTCGGGTTTCTCATCTACAAAACAAAGGGGCCAAACTGAAATGTATCATCACTCCCTGTCCTCACATTTAAGCCTGCATGGATCATTAGAGAGGAAGCCTGGTGTGCTTGTAAGACTTGGCTTGTGGAATCCAACATACCTGCACACAACCCCAGCTCTTAACGTTGGTTGGCTGTAGGACTTACACAAATGACTTAATCATGATCCAGTGTCTTCCTGTCTGCAAAATGGGACTCCTGTCTACTATGTTAGTTCCTTCAAGATGCAGGCACCAAGATGGGATTAGGCATATAAGAGAATTACTGGGAGAAACACCTGTAAATGAATCTGGACAGGCCATCCCACCTCTCTGACCTCAGAAGCCTTCCCTGCTCACAAACCACTCAATTCACACCTGGTTAATCAACAAAATCCAGACATAATTCTTCCTCCTGGGCCCTGGGAGTCTCAGGGATGAACAGACAGGATCACATGTCACACTGTGCTCAGTCAAGCTGCGTGGAGCCCACCTCAGGCCATCTGTGCAGGTGGGCTTTTGCGTCAGTCTAAGGCAGGAATCAGCTGGTTAAGAGCATAGACTGGCCAGGTGCGGTGGCTCACACCTGTAATCCCAGCACTTTGGAAGGCTGAGGCAGGCGGATTACCTGAGGTCAGGAGATCAAGACCAGGCTGACCAACATGGCAAAACCCTGTCTCTACTGAAAATACAAAAATTAGCCAGACATGGTGGCAGGCACCTATAATCCCAGCTTCTTGGGAGGCTGAGGCAGGAGAATCACTTGATCCCAGGAGACAGAGGTTGCAGTGAGCCGAAGATTGTACCACTGCACTCCAGCCTGGGCAACAGAGCTAGACTCCATCTTAAAAAAAAAAAAAAAAAAAAAAAAAACCATAGACTTTGGAGTCCAGATGTCTGGGTTTGCTCCTGGGCCTATCACTTTATCTCTCTGAGCTTCAGTTTTCCTATCTGTAAAATGGGGACCCTAATAGTACTGACTTTATGGGGCTAAATGGAGGATTAAATTAATAAATATTTCTAATGTGCTTGGAACCATAAGTCCTGTATAACTATTAGCACAGGTTTTTTTTTTGATGATGATGATGATGATGATGATAGTGCCAGAAAAGCTATTTTATCAGCATTCAAGACTTCTGCCCCGTGAATTTGCTCCGTGAACTTCTGCTGTCAGGGTCTTCTGAGGAATTAAGGCTCACTTTGTACAGTTCGCCGTGCCCTGCCCCTTTTCCCACCATACACTTCCTCCAGCTGGGAACTCTCCTCATCAGTTTGGTGGTGCCACCCAGGCACCATCCTTGCTGCCTCCCTCTCCTCTCTGACTTGCACTCTCTCCACAGCTGTCCTGCTGACGGTGTGCTGCATGAAGAGGAAGAAGAAGACCGCCAACCCAGAGAACAACCTGAGCTACTGGAACAACGCCATCACCATGGACTACTTCAACAGGCATGCAGTGGAGCTGCCCAGGGAGATCCAGTCCCTTGAAACCTCTGAGGTAATGAGCTTGAAAGTGCTGGCCCCACTGCAGGGAAACCAGGCCCAAAGAGAGCCGTGGCATCTGCTCATTTCTGAGTGCCTTGCTCCTTAATGTATGGCCCATGGACCAGCAGTATCAGTAACACCCAAGAGGTTGTGGGCCCTACCCCGGCCCTACTGAGCCAGGATCAGTGTTTTAGCAAGAATCCCCAGGTGCTTTCTGCACATTAAATTTTGGAAGCACTGTTCCTGGGACTTTTGGTTTCTGGGAACAAGTGAACAAATACTCAGTGAGGACCTGTTTTGTGCCAAGCACCCCCAGGGGACTATGAAGATGAGAGCTTGCTCCCAAAGGGGCTCAGGTTCTGAGATGTGGCTGGGGGACAAACCCCAGCATCACCCAAAAACAAAGCCAATTAGGGGAAACAAGACGAGTTATAGACAAAGAGCTGTGGGAGCCCAAGGAGGAAAGCCTTCCCAGTGGAGATGCTAGGAAGGATCAATGGATTTCAACAGGCATTCCAGCAGGGGAGGTAGCCTGAGGAAAGGTGGGGATACGTGCTGGATCTGAAGGGAGAGAAGAATACACTGTGTCAGAGTATTTGCCCAAGACACCTGGCTGGTCAGTGAGAGAGCCGAGTTTTGAACCCAGGACTTGAACTGCAGAATCCATGCTCTTTCCATCCTCACACAGAGGGTGGAGTAGAGGCCAGAGTATAACAGGAAAGAAGGATAAAGGACCAATTAGACACAGCCTTGATGGGGTATTATGGTATTGGGACTTTAGTTTGGGGCAACAGAGAGTCACTGAAAGTTTTGATCTTTGGGTGACCCAGTTTTAGAAGGATTATGCCGATGGCCTGGTGAAAACACCCTATATGTGATCAGTGAATGGATAAGGAAAGAAAAAAATGGCTTGGTGGATGAGTAAATGGATGGAATGACACAAAAAGACAGGCTAAAAATAGGTAGCTCAACTAGGATGCAATTGAGATGGCCAGGAGAAAGGTAACAGACATCTGAGTAAGGTAATGAGAGCTGAGAAGAGTTCTTGTGGAGGTACAACCCCACGCCTCCTTCCCGTGTGGGTCCATTCCCCAGAGCAGCCAGGGTGAGCTTTTGTAAACATAACTGTGGTCACATCGCTCACATGCTTAAAACCTTCCCATTTCTCTCAAGTTAAAGTTCAAAGTCTTGTATAGGACCCCATCTCAGTCCTGCCACCACTTCTCTTCTCTTTGTTTTTGTTTGTTTGTTTTTTGTTTTTTTGTTTTGCTTTTGTTTTTGAGATGAAGTCTCAACTCTGTTGCCCAGGCTGGAGTGCAGTGGTGTGATCTCAGCTCACTGCAACCTCCGCCTCCCAGGTTCAAGTGATTCTCCTGCCTCAGCCTCCCAAGTAGCTGGGACTACAAGCACATGCAACCACACCCGGCTAATTTTTGTATTTTTAGTAGAGACAGGGTTTCACCATGTTGGTCAGGCTGGTCTCAAACTCCTCACCTCAAGTGATCTGCTGCCTCAGCCTTCCAACATGCTGGGATTACAGGTGTGAGCCACTGCACCCAGTCACTTCTCTTCTGTTTCTACTTAGTCCTATGACTTAAATACCATCTCTGCACTATAGAGTCCAAATTTCTACCTGTAACCTTGATGTCTCCCCGGCCCCAGACTCACGTACCCATTTACCTGCTGCACATGTCTAATAGGCACCTCAAACTCAACATACCCAAGATTGAACCCTTGATTTCCCCCTCCCAACCCCAAAACCCAAACCTCACCTGCAGCTCCTCATTACGTAAATGGTACTGCCAGCTGCCTTTCCTTCCTGCACACCGCACTTCTAATCTGTCAGAAAATTCCATTGGTTCTCCCTAAGCACCAGGACTTCTCATTGCCTGCACCTCTGCCCCTGGTCCAAGCCATTCTCCTCCCTCACATCATGAGTGCTGCAGTGGCCTCTAAATTAGGATCCCCACTACCATCTTGCCTTCTGCAGTCTGCCCTCCACACAAGAGCCAGATGATCTTTTCAAGGCAGGATCCCGTGTCCGCCACAGCGTCCACTTTCAAGTGGCTCCTCTCCACATTTTGAATAAAATCCAGACTCCTGTTCCCATGCCCTTCACAAGTTGGCCCCTGCCCACCACCTGAAGCCCTACCACACTTCCCATTGATCACACACCAGCTTCAGTGGCCTCTTTGCTCTTCCTCCTGCAGAGGAAGCTTGCCCCCACCTTAGAGCTTTGCTGTTGCACCCTATCTGAAATGCTTTTCTCCTGGATACCTTGAACCCTGAATTCCTTCAGGTCTCTATTCAAATGCCACCTCCTCTGGGAGGCCCTCCCTCCCTGACCACTCTATATTAATTAAATCCCCAGCCTCATTCTGTTCCCTCTTCCTTACTTTATTTGCCTTCAGAGCACTTCTCAGTTGACATTGCATCATTCTCTCCCTGTTGATTGGTTTGTGGTCTTGCTGTCCTGCTGCCTGAGGCAGGAGCATTGTTTGTTGTGCTCACTGCTCTATTCCCAGCATCTAGAGCACTGCCTGGCACACAGTAGGTTCTTAGTAAATGTTTATCAAGCTAATGAACTATAAATGTTGTTCACCACAATTTACCCATCACCCAGTCAGAGCCTAACACACAGTAAATGCCCAAGAGAAATCTTTAGCCAGAGGACAAACAAGGGGCCAGCTTCATTGCAGCATTGGCCTTTAGTGTGGCCTGTGTACATTTTGCATGGAAAAGGTGTTCCTGAGATCTGTTACAGGAAGTGGAAAAAAATGTGTAACTTGACAAAGGGGCTGGACCTACTTTAGGTATGGGCTGTGAACCCCTGAACTTTAAATTTCTCATATTCTTTTTGCAAATTGGTAAATGAAAACCAAAGCCAAAGGACAATACTCGTGAACGCACTATAGAAAAGGCCCTTGCTTTTCGAACATCCCAGTTAGTCATTTGGCACAGAGCACGAGGGCCGCCGTCCAACACAAGCCAGAGGCTCTGGCAGAAAGGGCTGCCCAGCCAGTCATGGTCTCCAGACCAGGAGGGCGCCACAGGACCTGCAGCACAAAGCTCAGCGTGGCTTCAGAGTGGATTGGATTTTGCTGTTTCCCTCCCAGCAAGCAGTTCCTCTTATTCTACTTTATTTAGAGTAATATTACAACTTGTTCCGGTTCTCTGGGCTCACACTATTTGAGGGCAAATGCAGGCAGCCTAGGGCCAGGATGAAGCCAGCCAAGTACACACACACTGCCAACCACCTCTAGAGCAATCGTAAGGTCCCAGTTCATATTCCACCATGTTCCGTGTCCTCGGGACATGTACTCACCACCTGCCCTTTAGCTGCTACCTTTGGAGACTGCCACATGCTTTGCCTAAGCAAGTTCCTCAGTTGTCCTGCCCCCACTTCTCTGTTGATGCAAGCAGCAAAACTCAGATCCAGGGCTGTACAGACAAAATTGTGATGCCCAAAAGGTGCTTGGAAACTTCCATTCTTTTTTATTTTCCCTCCTCTTCCTTCTCCTTCTCCCTGTTTTCTCTTCTTCCTTCTTTTCTCCCTCCTTCTCTCCTTCTCTCTTTTTTCTTCTCCTTTGGTTGTTTCCTGAATAACTCTCTCTTTTTTATGCAGCAAAGCATACCCACATGGTTTTGCCTTTGGTGAATACTTGCTTTGTGAAAGCTATAAAATGACAAGCCAAAGCTCAGTCTCCACAGTTGAACCCAAAAGCATGGTGGAGGAAAAGGATTTTTGTCTCGTCTTTGAGGTGCTCCACTATTTTCCTTAAATAGCTGGCCGCCTATCCACCCTTAGATAGGTGTTGAACTAATTCCAGACACTGAAGGAAATTATTGTCTTCTGAAAAGACATTTTATCAACAATGGCATTTCTTCCTTTCTTACCTTATGATTCATAGAGCAGTAAGTACTCCTCAGAAAGTATCTGTTACATATGTTTTGTTTAAAAATAAACTTCAGAGATTTAATTATGGCTACTTAAAATGAAGATATTTCTAAGCAAATCTGGCATGAGCCAGTATACCTAGGCCTATAGTTGAGTGTTTGCCCGGAAATGGCTTGAAGGTTCTGAGACATCAGCTGTTTTAAATTGGAACAAGCTATGACTTTCTTTTTTCTCTCTCTCAATTAGTACCAGGGCCCAAATCCAAGTACAGCCATTCAGTAGCCCATAAATGTTAGCTCTCCTTGGTAAGTGAAACCAAAACCCTGCCAAAGCCATACAGATTACCTTCTGGGCAGTGGATTGCCTATTTCTAGGCTTTTCTGCTCCTGCAACTGAACATACAGACTGAAATTTTCATCCATCACTTATTATGCAGTCACACAGAAGTGCAGATCCATTCAGCTCAGCATCGCTAGTGCTATAAGAAATGGGGCAATAATTCTGACCAGGCTCTGGAAGGACTCAGAGGGGGAAGGAACTGGCCCTTGAAGCCTCTCAAGAGGTCTGTTAGATCCTGACAGGTGGGTAGCAGGAAAAAGGTGAGTGAATCTAGGTGCACTCAGGAAGGAAAAATGGAGGAGTTTCCCAGAAGTCTGTGAGAAAGAGGCAGGAAGTAGTCTGGGGTCCAAGTGGACCAAGTTTTGCCAATAGTGCAGTGAACCATGCACTGTATGTGTGTCATGCATGGCAAGCCCCCTCAGACTTTGACAAGGAAAGCAGTACCATCTCTGGCAGCCTGGGATTGGGGTGATTCCAGAAGCAGGAAACATTTTTTGAAAGCTGCTATAAAAATCTGAAGGAGCAGCACAAAAATTAAAATATACACATATACATACACACACACGCGTGCACACACACACACACACACGCAAATTAAAAGAATGGCACAGAGGGCTCTGCACCTCAGCATTAGCAGTAGGGATGATGAAAATGTGCACCAAGCCATCAGTGCTGAAATAAATGTTCCCATGTGTACATTTCTTTAAGAACGGCCACCTCTTAAGCCTTCTCCAGCTCACTCCATCTCCTCCCTCTCTCTTCCCAGGACCAGCTCTCAGAGCCCCGCTCCCCAGCCAATGGCGACTATAGAGACACTGGGATGGTTCTTGTTAACCCCTTCTGTCAAGAAACACTGTTTGTGGGAAACGATCAAGTATCTGAGATCTAACTACAGCAGGCATCGCTTTGCCATTCCTATTTTTCGTCTCTAAATTATAAATATACAAATATATATATTATAAATATAACCTTTGTGTAACCCTGACTTAATGAGAAACATTTTGAGCTTTTTTTCCTATGAATTGTCAACATCTTTTTTACAAGTGTGGTTTAAAAAAAAAAAACTTTACAGAATGATCTGTGGCTTTATAAAATAAAGGTATTTCTAAGCAAAGCAGTTGCATCGATTGCTTCTCTTAATAACCATTCTTGAGCACTTGGGGATCCCAGGAACCCTGGTCAAGTGAGGTGAGAGACTGACCTCCTGTAGAAGCTGAATGTTACAGTGGTCAAGCGCATGATTCTTTGAGTGATTCTTAAAGCTCTGGTTCTTCTTGATGTGGTATGACCCCATTTCCTCCCTTCTCATATGCACACCTGTAAAGGGAACTGGGCCACCTGCGGGGAAGACGGCAGACTCATGCACAGAGCAGGAAAAGGGAACATCTCATCACCTCTGAGGATGAGTGCCCTGGAGCCTTATGACGGCACCATTGGATGTCATGTTTAATTCCATCCAAGTTGTGGACGGCAGGCAGGAGCTTGGAGCCCTCAGGAATCCATGGAGGACATCAAGGTATCCCAAGGCCGTGTCCCCCTAACGTTACTTCCGCTGCTAACAACAGGACTGCCTTTCCCTGGTGGGAAAATGCTCCCTTTATGGCCATTCCTGTATCCCCTCCAACACCCACATCTGCATTAAACACCCGTGCCTTTCTCTTGGAGAGGATTGATCCCGGCCCTGGAGCTTTAAAATGCTTGCCCTTCTTCAAGGATCAAATGTTTATTGGGGTTCAGCTTTGTTTTCTCAAAACGCCATGGTATTGTGCCCCTGAGGAATACGTTTATCTAAGAAGCTTTGAGGTAGTCGAGCGATAATTTTTGAAACCTTCCTCCTGCAATCTTTAAAAAAAAAAATATCCAAGCAAATTGTTTGGGAGAAGACATTATTATACTCCTACTTGGCACTGCAAACCTGCTCGCAGCACCAGCCGGGGGACTTGCCATCCAGCTCTCGGCTTCCGCTGCTCCCCTTGTTCCCAGCTGGCTGGCTGCCTCCCCGTGCTGTGTCCAGCACGGCCAACAGGGTCAGACCCTCAGAGATGCCCAAGGGGCTTCCAGAGGTGGCTGCTTCTCTCTTTTTTCCTGATTGTGGCTGAGAGAGATGATTACTGCTTTGACACTTCCTTTCTCTAAAAGAAAAATAGTTTGATAGTATATTTTGAATATAGATGCTCTTATAGTCGGATTGGGAATTGAACTTGAATGTTGGGTCATATGTTTGTGTTGTTGCTGTGGTCTATCATGACTTTTTTCTTTCTACGTTTTCCTTAAAAAAAGAAAAAAGAAAAAAAGATGGCCTTCGAAAGTGTGTTCTCAATGTTGTATGAACCTACTTCACATGAGTTCGGTTGTTGTCTCTCTTCAAAGACTCTTCAGCCCACAAAGAAGCAACTAAATGTTTCTCTAAGTTAATTTTCTAGCGTGTTGTTGTCTTACCTTTTTAACCTTACCATAATATTTCTGTCAACTGTTACATTTAATATACCAATGTGTGTGAGTATACAGAGAAAAATCTGTAAAGTAAAATTTATATATAATATATGTAATCAAAGATACATATGTTATATATACATATGTGGATGTATGATTTATTTTTCCTTATCCACAGATTTCAGCTACCATGTATATATAAATAAACTTATTTTATTAGCCAGAGGATTCCGTTGCTAATACATTTTGCATTCTTTTCAAGATAAGCTCTAAGCCTTCCTTGAGCAGTACCAACACCACTTTATATCCATCCGTATTTTTCAATCTGATTTAACAGTAAGGTGAGTTTTATGTATGTGACGAGCTAATAGGATTAGCAATTTATCATTTGATAAAATCTTTTTGAACATGTTTGCAGTTTCTCCAAAGTAGACTCATCTTTCATCAGGTCTTTGGAGGCAGGGTGTCAAAGTACATCCCCCCCTCACTCTCCCCGCCTCCAGGGTGAGTGGATTTATATATAAATATCTTTAGTCCAGAGAAGTCTGAAGCTAACCTGGCCATTGAGTGTCACCATTCTGTAGAGAATAACAATACCTAAACATGACACATTTGTGCACAACTTAATCAGTAGCTTGAACTTTTCATTCAGCCTTGGACAATACATCTTGGGATTCACAATAATGCAGATCCTCAGAACCAAGTCAGTGTCACCTGTATAGGAGGCTGTTACTGTAACACAGGCTCGCTTGCCCCTTCTGGGTGCATCGGGTGGTGTTCACAGCATTAATGCTATGTCTGAATAAACAAGGACACTACTGTCCTTTACTTAATCTGATTGGTTCTTCATCTGTTCCTCAAATAGCCAACACTGATATTTATAAAATACCTTCCCGGCCATCTCAGACAGACAAAGTGGAAGACAATAAAGAAAGGAAGGGTTGGAGTGTCCTGGTCAGCAGGAAGGAAGTGCACACAGAGTCTTCTAGTAGGCGACCAGGTTTTTTACCTTTACCTGTGTGACCTCAGGTAGGTACCCTGCTCTCTGGGTGGTGGGCAACAAGGAGGGTCCTAAGTAAGTCACTGGCCCAGAGGTTGGAAGAGGGTGTCTGCTCCCAGCTCTGCTACTTTCTGGACACGGGACCTTGGGCAAGTCATTGCAGTTCTCAGGGTCCTCCTCACGTAAGAGGATAGTGGCCAACTGTAGAACATATGATATGGTACTTTTGGAACTGTGAGGTTCACAGCCCATATGGCAGTACCTGTCAACCCTGGACCTCCTTCCTCCTGAGGCTGAGTTGAGAATTCCATGAAATAAACTATACGATTCATCCACACACCAGGCTGGATCAGGTATTCACTAGAGGTTGGCTCCCTTCTCCTTCTCTCACCTGAGGTACATTCCTACATTACAGCATTTGGAAAAATATCCAGCTCTGGGGTTTGGTGACCTGGTTTCTCCAGGGTAAAACTTATGTACAGCGGTTTTTAGGTCCATGTTGTCATCCTGAAACTGGAGGAACCTTTCTGACCCTAGAGAATGGATTGAGGTGTGACCCTTGATGGTTTAGTGGATGCCAAGGTCAGTAATTAAAACCCAGGGGTGTCATCATATCCTAACTTGGGGCACCCTTGGAGAGCTTACCAGAAAACACCGTCTTTGTTGTTTTTCTCAGTTTTCCAACAGATGGAGAAGCAGAGGTGTAGGGAATGGCTGGAACATAATGTGTGGGACCTGAATCTGCCCAAGGTCCTTATCTGGTGCATCAGAGAGTTGGAGGCTCATGCCAATGTTCAAACAGTGAGGTCCAGAGGGAGGAAGCATCCTGGCCAACAGCAAGCAGCTGATGAACAGCAGAGCATTAGAGGACAGAGATGAGGAGGAAAGGACAGAGGCGAGGCAAGGACCTGAAGCTGCTGTCAGGACTGAGAGAGGAAACCGTAGGCAAGTCTTTTCTCTTGGGTCCCTGGAGCTGCCTCCTGACACTTTTCATCTTCCATTGCCTGTGTGGACATGTGTTCACATTCACATGTGCCAGTACACATAGGGATGTAGAAAGCCCCAAAATAGCTAGATTGAGTCCTAGCTTGTAATTTGAGGTCTGGGGCAAGTGATCACCACACTTGTGATCTGAGGTCCTTGAGCCTCAGTTTACTCGTCTGTAAAATGGGGTTGCCTGATGCCTGCCTTGCCCACTCTTAGGTAGTAAAATGTACAAACCCAAATGGTCTACCCCCACAGCCTGCACTGATCCAGCCTCCCCCACCACCAGCAGAATAATCTGGGAGGTTGGGCACATGACCCTGCATCAAAGAATGCATGAGTGCCTCTCTGCACACAGCCCTGGGCAGTGCCCTCTTCTCTTTCAGCTCAGTGAATGATGGAAACTCATGGAAGACAGCAGACAAAGCAGCCCCGGGGATAGGGGAGATTCCAGAGAGGCCCGTGACCAGGCCACAGGGATGCTGGGGCTGTAAACCAAAAGCCACTGGACTCTGTAAACCCACTGGGCGCCACAGAGGCAGAAGGGGTGATGAGCGAGAGGCGAGTAGTAGTGGACTTGCCCCCCAGTGCCAGCTCCAGCATGCCCCTCCAGAGGCGCAGGGCATCCTTCAGGGGGCCACGGTCATCATCCTCCCTGGATAGCCCCCCAGCCTCCAGGACCAATGCCATGAGTGGCCTTGTCCGAGCACCTGGGGTCTATGTAGGAACAGCACCCAGTGGGTGCATAGGTGGCCTGGGTGCCCGTGTGACCCGCCGGGCCCTCGGCATCAGCAGTGTCTTCCTTCAGGGCCTGCGGAGCTCAGGCCTGGCCACAGTGCCGGCTCCAGGTTTGGAGAGGGACCATGGTGCTGTTGAGGACCTAGGGGGCTGCCTGGTGGAATATATGGCCAAAGTGCATGCCCTTGAACAAGTCAGTCAGGAGCTGGAAACACAACTGCGGATGCACCTGGAGAGCAAGGCCACGCGCTCGGGAAATTGGGGTGCCCTACGGGCTTCCTGGGCCAGCAGCTGCCAGCAGGTAAGTGTCCAGGCTGTGCCAAGGGCTTTGCAGAGGGCTGGGAGGGGCTGCTGAGGGCAGGAGTAAGGTTGTGAGTAGGCTGAGGCCAGAGAAACTGACCATAATGCCCTACACTTTCACACTTAAAATGTTCATGATAACAACAATGCTCCTTTTTACCAAGGTTTACCAGGAGCCCACGCTAGCCCCCATACGTGCACTATCCACTGTCTTCTTTACAATTTGAAGACATGCTATGCAGTGGATCATTCATTGATTGCACTTTTGAGATGAGAAACTGAGGCATGTAATTTTCCCAAGACTTCAAAGCTAGTAGAGGGATGAAGATGAGATTTGAATCTGAATTTTTGTGCCTTCAAAGTTGCATGTGCCCCATTACCCTGAGCTGCCTCAGTCACCTTTACTGTTGAGAAGGGATTTTTACAGTCAAATACCATTGGATGGATGTGGTATTAAGAACAATGAATAAATGGAGGTGTGTTCCTGTATCCACCTATAATCACCCTGTTCAATAGAAATGTGAGGTACATTGGTAATCAACAAGTTTCTATTACCCACAGTAAAACAAGTAAAAAGAAGCAGGTGAAGTTAATAGTATAGCTTACTTAACTCTATATGTCCAGAATGTTATTTCAACATGTAATCAATACAAAATATATGAATGAGATAATTTACATTCAAGTAGAACTTTCTGCATGATGGAAATATTAATATCTTATATCTACACTGTCCAATCTGGCAGCCACTAGCCAGATATAGCTATCAAGCACTTGAAATGTGGTTAATGAGACTGAGGAATTGCGTTTTTGTTTTATCTAATTTTCATTAATTTAAATGTAAACAGCCATGGGTAGCTAATGGCCATCTTATTGGACAGGGAAGGATGCAGAGGTTTCATCTTTCTCCCTTGCTTGGTCAGCCCTGCGTTTCCCACTCTCCAGGGTGATTTCTGCAGAGTCTGGAGCTCATCCATCATGTCTGGCCTGCAGCCTGTAGTTCTAATGCTGGGACTCCAGCCAGCATTGCACCTCTCAGCTGGTCTCTCTGTGGATGGTTGGCTTCTCTCCTCCTCTTTCTCTCCAGACGCTGGTCTTGGGATCACTCTGAGCAAAATCAGTCTCTAACCCACCAGGGACTGCCACTGGAGTCTAGTATGCAGCCTCCCAAGAGGAAGTCACAAAATTTTATTTGTGTGTAGCCGGGGGATGCTAAGCAGGTGCACACAGGGACTCCCCATTTGCCCTTCCTGCCTCCCATTTCGTCCCAGGATGCTTCTCCTGCACTGCTCTCAGTGCCCACTGACAGCACAGAGTGCATGATGAGCAGCACCATCCTCTCAGGCTCTCCCCCTGGTGCTGCTGTTCTGCTTGCATCCATCCGGGCTGCGAGGGAGAGCCATCTTAGAATAGTCCAGGGCCTTAATGCCTGTCAAATCTAAGAGGCAGCCATTCCTCCAGGATTCTTCACAACTGTCCAAATATTGTGCCATAACAACCACCAGAACATCCCTAGATACTCCAATATGTCAGCATCTGCTGGACAATCGCTTGCACTCAGATGCCACACAGACTTGTCAGGAGAAATCAGGTGTCCCAATGGCTAGGTTAAAAAGTAGGGCCACAAAACTTAGTTTATACTCAACAGATACCGACTTGCTCTGGCTCCAGATAGCTACAAGAGCCCTTGCAACGTACTGACTTCTCTGGGCCTCAGTTTCATTATCTACAAAATGGGTATAATAATGCTTAGATATTCCTGCAAATCCACAGACAAATAAGATGACTGGCTCCTGCCTACAGGTAGAGTACAGACTAGGAAGCTCTAAAATCCTGTGAGCGCCGCAGCCACACACCAAGACATGCGACCTCTGTAGCTGAGGGCCAGGGTCTCACATGGGCTCACTTTCCTCTTCAGTGATTGTAAATGAGGTCCTGGGTATTAATAAAGTTCTCTTTTTCTTCTTTTTTAAAAAATTCATGGCCTTGAAATTAGACCAATTGATAAAATGGAGTTATTATTTCTTTTTTTTTCTTTTTTTCTTTTTTTTTTTTTTTTGAGATGGAGTCTCGTTCTGTCACCCAGGCTGGAGTGCTGTGGTGTGATCTTGACTCACTGTAACCTCCCACCTCCCAGGTTCAAGCGATTCTCCTGCCTCAGCCTCCCAAGTAGCTGGGATTACAGGCGCATGCCACCATGCCCAGCTAATTTTTGTGTACGTTTAATGGAGATGGGGTTGCACCATGTTGACCAGGCTGGTTTCGAACTCCTGACCTCAGGTGATCCACCCGCCTCTGCCTCCCAGAGTGCTGGGATTACAGGAGTGAGTCACCGCGCCCGGCCTGGAGTTACTATTTCTATATTGCACAGCCCAGCCTTTCAACCATATTAAGCTCTATTTCCATTAAGAAGAACAAAAGAAAACTCCATAATTGAGAAACACTAGTTATTTTTTCAGTCAATCTGGCCTCGCGGAACTGCAGGAGGCCCCCACTAGGCCCCCACCCCTTTCCAGGCCTAGAGGAAAGGCCACCTCCCAGCCCAGTCGTTTCACAAAGTGCTGCCTTCGTCTCACCTGGGGTCAGAGGCAGCCACTCTGCGGTCCTGGGCTCCAGAAATCCAGAGCTCTCTCCCTCTGCCCTCACTTAGGCCTCTCTGGCTGGGGCTTCATGCCCACCTTTCCAGACTCTGGGCTCTGGTGTTCCGTGCTCCTCACAGCACCCCTTATCCCTCCCGTTTCTCCACCTGCAGCCGCCTCTTCCCCACCTTGTCCGTAGAACTCCTCCTCGTCCAGAAGCCCAGTTCCATGCTCAGGTGCCCTCATGCAGGGCCTGAGGCCTCAGAGCAAGCTCTCAGCAACTGAGCCCCGAGTTGGCACCTAGAGAGAAATTCAACTTCCTTAGCCTGGGCCCCAAACAGAGAATCCAAGAGAGGTCTCAGTCACTCAAGAGCAGGGTGGGTATGTCCATTTCGGTGGCACTTTCTTGGATCAGGCTGGAGCAAGCAGTGGGGAAGGTTCAGAGCAACAATTTCCACAAATGTTTGGGAAACACCATTTCCCTGCTTTTCAGAGGCGGATGAAAGAGTTGGAAAGGAGATGGGCTCTCCTCCCCACCGCCACCACCCCAGCTGACACAGAAAGCTCCTGGGGCCATTCTGGGGAGTGGGGGCCCCCTGTCCCCTGGAATCTCCCCACAGACTGTCTTATCCCCACCAAGAGGAGACAAAGACAGGTTTTCAGAAAAACCAGGAAGAGAAGCCGGGGGAGGGAAACCATTGCTGTCACTGTGCAGAGAGCCGCATCATGGAAAGCAACACAAAACTAGGGCTCACACCACGGCAGAAGCAGGAAGGCCGTCCCGGGGAGGGGGATCTTCTCCATCCTTATCACTATGTAAGTTTGCGGCCAGGGTTGGCTCCACGGGTGCACCACCAGTGAAGTCTCATCGGGTCCTGCACTGGAGTGCAGCGACACCATCAGAGATCACTGCAACCTCAAGCTCCTGGCCTCAAGAGATCCTCCTGCCTGGGCCTTCCAAAGGGCTGGGATTATAGGTATGAGGCACCATGCCCAGCCAATAGTTTTATCTTTGAATTTGTGTTTTGAAAGTGAAGTCTGGTGGGACAATGGAGCATGGACCAGGGGCTCTTGAATGGTCCTACCTCCCTCTGTCTCCCTACAACGTGTTTTTGGCCCACCCCTCTGCCCCTGGGATGCCCTTCTGACACCTGCTCCATGCCCCTGGGTGGCAGCAACTGGAGGGAGAGGACAAGCCTCAGGTGGCACTGAAGTCGTAATATCCTTGGGGGTTATCACCCCATCCCTACCAGCAGGACATGGCACATCGGCCCAGTGGCCAGTAAGAAAGGTGCTGCAGCCATTGGTGGGGTGCGCACACGCCCAGAATCATGGCGCGAGGCCTCTGGATACCTATAAAGATCTGTATGAGCATCCCCATGCCCCAGGGAGTGGAAAATTAAATAGCAGATAAAAATTACCATAACAAGTTGAAACATGACAGAAGAAAGGAAAAAGCATTATATTTGAGTAACCTAAATCGCATTTTGTTCCTGCTCTTTGAACAGGGGGCCCCACATTTTGCACTGGGATCCACAAATGATACAGCTGGTCCTGGTTAGCGTTCATGCACATGAAGTTCCATTTCAATTCCAAACCTCTCTCTTCCCACTCCTTGCTTGGGTTAGAACCTCCAAGCCTCTTCTGCTAAGTGGTGAAAACAGACAGAAAAACCGGTGGCAACTACAGAGGCTGAGGAAGACCTGGGCCATTTCCCTCTCCAGCCTTGCTCTGTGCTCCTGACTTTTCTTACCAAGTGAAGGATGCTGACAATAGGCTCTGGTGGCAACATCAGGCCCTTTCATCCTCAGATAGGGCAAACACAAGCTTGGGATGAGGCAGCCTTGTGCCTCGGAGCTGCAGATGAAAGGAGAGTGGGGACAGAGGAGCAGCCCTCAGAGACCGGGTGTCAAAACAAAAGGAACAGCTGAGTCCAGGGGGAGAATGGAGCTGCCTGAGGAAGAAAGGGGAGCGCAGAGGTTCTAAGTTAAGGAGCCAGGACATTAGTCTAGGTCTCCATGGGAGAAAACTGCAGCTTACACCTCCAAAGGATAAGGCTGTCAGCTGGAGGAAATGGGAAATCAAAATTGTTGAAAGGCAACAGGATTAGAGTTTAAAATGGACCTGATTTGACTCTTTTTCCTGCTGTTCACAGCCCCTCTTTCTGTCCCTTGCATAGAGAGAGTCCACACTCAGGGAATCTGCCTATTTGAAGAACATGCTGGAAACTCAGGCAATCCAGATCTGGGCCAGGTTTCTCTCCCACAGAACTTGTGGTCCTAGAAGGCTTTCTTTTTAGAAAAAGAAACAAGAACTAATCCTTCTCCACTGAGTATAAAGAAAGGCAACAGAGTTTGTCGTTCATGATTCACAAGCTGGTATCCCTGAAAGTAGGCAATGGGGGCAGAATCATAATCTGCAAAGGCCTGAACACATTTCCCCAAGACAAAGTCACTCAGCCTGTTTCTTAATAAATGCAATTTGTTTGGTCAGAGCGGGCTAGTGGGGCATTTTCTCTGTCAGCCAAGCTATAAGGGACACTACAGTATGGTTAGAAATGTAGCTACCAGAGAAAAGTCCATTAGAGAGATTGATTCCTCTTAGGAAGAGTGAGGTAGATGATCGGAAGAAGTATTTTGATGGGACACGGGGAGAAGGAGGCATGAGCCTGCTTCTCAAGGGTCTTGTTCATATAACACAGGTGGCCACTAAGCTGCTTTGTTGTTTTGTTTTGTTTTGTTTTTTTGAGATGGAGTCTCACTCTGTTGCCCAGGTTGTGGCACAATCTCGGCTCACTGCAACCTCCGCCTCCCGGGTTCAAGCAATTCTCCTGCCTCAGCCTCCCAAGTAACTGGGATTACAGGTGCCCACCACCATACCCAGCTAATTTTTTTGTATTTTTAGTAGAGACAGGGTTTCACCATGTTGGCCAGGCTGGTCTCAAACTCCTGACCTCGTGATCCACCCGCCTTGCCCTGCCAAAGCATTGGGATTACAGGCATGAGCCACCGCGCCCGGCCAGTCACTAAGCTGCTTTCTAAGAAAGGTGGTTTCTGGTTTCCGGGAGGCTATTTTCTAAGTCGAATGTGTCTGGAAAGCAAGAGAACTGCTGAAGAAAACGGAGGGAGACTAGGGCTTGGCACTCAGGGCCTCTTTCCATGCCCCTCTCATACACCACACTCGGCCACTCTTAAATCTCTTAAGATCTCTTAAAATGTGAGTTCCATGTTGAGAAATGGAAGACAGGGGGTGGGGTCAGTTTTCCATGGAAACTAGGGAAAACTAGATGTGATACACAGACTGGGGATTTTGAAGCCAGACAGCCCCTAGCCTTACCACTTGCCACTTACCAACTGCATGACCTTGAGCAAGGTCTTCATTGATCTCTACATCTCAGTTTCTCATCTGAATAATGAGAATGATTAGAGACTTCCTCTGACATGACAAAATATCTCTAAGAAGGAAACACTAGGCCTTCCACAGAAATTAAGAATGAGAAAAAGATGTCCGCTGTCTACTGTTCTGTAACATTGGTCAGAGGCAGCAGTCAATGTGATTAGACAAGAGAAAGTACTTGGTATAAGAATTGGAAAGAAAAAGGGAAAATTTTGATCTTTCTGGAAATCCCAGAAGGAACCATGTAAAAACTATACAACAAACAATAAGATGATTTAGTGAAGTAGCACGTTATAAAACAACATCAAAAAGCAATGCTGAGGCCGGGCTTGGGGGCGAATGCCTATAATCCAAGAACATTGTGAGGCCAAGGCAGGAGGATCACTTGAGCCTGGGAGGTTGAGGCTGCAGTGAGCCATGATTCTACCACTGCACTCCAGCCTGGGTGACAGAGCAAGACCCTGTCTCTAAAAGAAAAATAAATAAATAAATGCTGCTGGGTATGATGGTACAAACCTGTAGTCCCAGGTATTCAAAAGGGTGAGGCAGGAGGATTGCTTGAGCCCAGGAGTTCAAGACTAGTCTGGGCAACAAAGCAAGGGCCATCTCAGAACCAACAACAAACAATGCTATTGATGTATAAAGAAAAAAGATACAAGAGATGAGAAAATCTCATTCATGATAGCATAAGATGAATTAGCTCTAAACTTCAGAAATATCCAAAATCTGTATTAGACAATGATCAAATCTTTCCGAAACACACAAAATAGTCTTGAACAAATGGAAAGAAACACCATGCACTCAAATAGACTCAATAGCATAAAAATGTCTCTTCTCCCAAGTCAATGTATCAGTTTAACGCAATCCTAATTTTTAAAATTCCATCTTTTTTTTCTAGAGTTAGATGAGTTGATTTTTAAATTCCCTTTGTGAGAACAGAAAGACAAGAATGGCCGGGAGAGAAAAACTAAGACAGAGTGGAGGTGGGGAGGTTGGGGAGGGGACCAGCAGCCCCACCAGACGTTAACATATTATAAAGTCTCTGTAATTAAAATAGTTTAGCGTTGGCACAAAAAAGATCAGACAACCATGGAACAGAATAGAAAATCCTATAGTAAGCTCTACTGTGTTTGGAAATTGAGTATTGATGAAGGCAGCATTTGAAACCAATAGAGGGAAGGCTGGACTTTTTAATAAGTGATATTCAGACAACTAGACAGTCATAAGGAAAATAATAGAATTGGATCCATTTCTTGCTGTACCCTAGGGTCAATTCTAAATGTATCCTAGATATAAAGTCAAAAATGAAACCATACAAGTAGAAAATATAGGTGAATTCCTTTATAACCTGGATGTGGGAAAAATTTTCCTTGTTACAATTCAAAATCCAAAAGCAACAAAGGAAAATATTGATAAATTTGATTAAGAAAAATTTTAAATTTTTGTATTTCAAAATATCGCCATGAGGAAAATTAAAAGATAAATGATAAACAAGAAAAAAAAATTGCAATGTAGGACACAAAAGGTTAAAATAGCCCTATTCTATACACAGCATTTAAAATTTGAGGTTAAAAAAAAGCCGATAGCACTCTTTTATTTTTAAATATGTTAGAGATAAGCACAGACAGTTGACACACAAAAAAAGATGAAAATGGCTCCTAATGTCTCAACTGCACTCATACTAAGAGAAATTTTTAAAATCCACCTGAGATACCATTTTTACCTATCCAATTAGCAAAACTCTAAAGTATGTCAAACTATTTTGTTGGTGAAGCTCTAGGGAAACAGGCAAGTTTATACAGTGTTGATGGGAATAGAAAATGTTATAACCCCTGTGGAGAAGAATTTGGCAACATCTAGACAAATTATACAGGCATTTATATACATATAATCTGACCCAGCAGTCCTGTTTCTAGGACTCACTCCCAATGACACATTGCCAAGAATATGAACAAGAAGTATGTAGAAAGCTGTTCCCTGCAATCCTATCTGTAATACAAAGTACTGGAAACAATCTAAATACCTCCCAGTAGGAGACTAGTTGAATAAACGATGATGCATCTGCAAAGGAACAAGGAACAGCTCTATAACTACTATGGAGTGATGATCTCCAGGATATGTCATTGAGCTAAAAGGCAAGATGGAAAGAGTGTGTATTTCATTCTACCATCTAGCTAAGAAAAGGGAAGGATATGAATATATACATACATATCTGTTTACATTGAAAACAATGGAATAAAACAAACCATAAGTGTTTTCACATGTTACTTATAGGAGGGTGGAAGGGAAAAAGTAGCAGGGAAAGGTAGGACACTAGAGTTCTTTTAATTTATCTTGTTATATGGAGATGACTTTGGAACCATGAAAATATTTTACAGAATTGTATTAAAAAATAGATTTCAAAAAACCAATTCTAAGAATCAAATATAAAAAGAAACAAATGAATTCAACTATGTATCAAGTTGATAGCATAGTCACACAAAGAAGAACTATTCCAAGTGACTTTAAACCACAGGAATTTAACTGTACATTCCTAGTGGAGATGCAAAAGATAACAGAAAAAAAAAAACCAACAAGTTTTCAGTAATCATATTAGTGGTGGTAGCACTGACACTGTTATTCTGACAGTGGTGTGTGTGTGTGTGTGTGTGTGTGTGTGTGTACCATGGGTAAGTAAGAGAGTAACTATATTTGTGTTACTGAAAACTGAGACTTGAGTATGAGTGAAAGGAGATACACTTGTAAGATGCATGAGGTTTAGTGACAATTCTTTAGTCTTGAATTTAAATTGGAATTATCAGTATAAAGTCATGATATATGTGATCATAAAAATAAATATATGCCTATCTCCAAGTCTGACCACTGAAAAGATCTAGAAGCAATGGCCAACTTAGTGACAATGACCATTTTAGCTTCAGATTTGGGTCTCTAACAACCATCTTTCGCTAAAAGAATGGGGGCTTCTTGTAGAAATGGCTGAATCCAGGTTTGAGGATAGGAAATATACAAAATGAGTCTGAAACACCTTGTCATACCAGAAAGCAAGGATGCTATGAAAAACTACTACTGTCATGTCAGAAGACTTAGGAGTCAATTCAAATAAGCTCCCACTAACCAAAGATGGTTGGGAATCAATAAGAATATTATCAGGGCTTCTAGTAAGGTGAACAAGAAGACATCCACGTGCTGGGAGGGTGGCTACCCCAACTCCATGGGGACAGAACTCCTGTGCTCAGGACTCTTCTACACCTCATGCTGTGGAATCTAAAGCAACAGCAAAGCTGAGGTCCAGCTGCCATAAGGATGGACACCAACGAGGCTGCACTGGGGACAAAAAGAAGTCAAGATAAGCAACACAAACCATAATGACAGGAGCGTGCGGTGTGTGAAAAAACAAGAAAGGCGGGATCGGGAAATTCAACAGGGTGAAGTCGCCTTCCCACCTAGCTCTCTTCTCTTTGCTGAGCCATACAAAGCTACCAGCCAGGAAGATAAGTTATCAAGTTGTATCCAGAGTAGGCTTGGAAACTATGGTGAAATGAAGGATTTTATAGGAGACAAATCTATATCAAGGCTTATTGCAATTTCCAAGCCTACAGTACCATCTATAACATATGAAAATGGACCCCAGTAGGACCTCTGCACCCAGCATTTCTCAGTCTCAGAAACAGTCCTCAGGCTTACAGAGTGGACACAGTAGCCAGTAGACCAGTGCAGGTGGCAGCAGTGGCACTAACAGTGGTGGCCAGAGACATGACTGTGACTCACATAGCAGTAGTGGGAGCAGAAGACCAGAGAAAAATGCCAGCATGGATCACAGCACTCCGAGCCGTGCTCTTACAACCTTGGAAAACCCAAGGCTGTCTCTTCATTAAGCTCCAGTAGTTCCAGCTCTCATGAGAGTGATCAGCATAGCAAGGAGTATCAGCGCACCAAATCACCTGGGGACCCTAATGCAAACAGGGATTCTCCCTCTCATGTACTGTTTCCAAGTGGGCAGCACTCAAATACGCCTTTCCCACCTTCGTTGATGTTAAAGTTCAGTTCAATGTTACAGAAACCTGCTGCATGTGTGCAGCCCATGGGCGGACAGGAGTCTGTGAGTGGACAGGAGTCCGTGGGTGGACAGGAATCTGTGGGTGGACAGGAGTCCGTGGGTGGACAGGAATCTGTGGGTGGACAGGAGTCCGTGGGTGGACAGGAATCTGTGGGTGGACAGGAGTCTGTGGGTGGACAGGAGTCTGTGGGTGGACAGGAGTCCGTGGAACCAAAGCTGTCCTCTGAGTACTACAGTGGTCAATCCCATGGTGACAGCACAAATGAGCTGCAGCCCAGCAGCAAAGCACATCTTGCCAGGCTGAAAATACCTTTCCAACCGCTAGACCTAAGTCACACATTCAGAGTTTTTAACACTGTGACTATGTGAAGCAATTGAACATGAAATTCTGATTGAACTTGAACTGCCTTTTTGCCTTAATCGTAAAGAATGTAAAAGTTTAGAGATGTTTTAAAAGTTTAAAGACTTGTGAGCGACTCCCAAGTGAATCCATAGAGACCTGTTAGCTCCCCTCTTGGGAAATAGAGAAAGTGTCATTTACAGTTTTCATATATTAAAATGATTAGTCAGTTATAGAATAAAAGCATGATCCCTCAATTTTTAAAAGAATATTATTAAGAACATTAACGGAAATAGATTGAAACCCATCAAATATATCAGCATAACACCAAAAAAAAAAACCCACTAATTAATCATCTTTGGAGCCCACTGAGGAACCAACTCATTATTTTTAAAACTGGTAAATAATGAGAGAAAATAAAGCATTTTCCTGCCTTTTTTGTAAGACCTATATGTATATCCGGTAAGAAAAATAAATAATTAAAGAGAGAAATTATCTTTTTATAGATGTATTCCAGCTAATAAAGAAAAATAATAGAATTATTATTAATTTTATTTATATCTATAATAAAACAATGACTCTAGGCAATAACAATAATTAAATGGCTATGACCATCACAAAATGCGACCAGCAGCCATTCTGTATCTCCTGGTGGAGTTCACATCACCACCTATGAAGTAGTCTTGCAAATAAACAAAAAAACTGAATATGATTAAGCCTCAAGATAAAACTACTAATTTACAGAAAAGACAAGGGTCAGATGAACAGGTTAATTCTGTAGTAAGCTCTACTATGTTTGGAAATTTAGTTTTGATAAAGGCAGCACTTGAAACCAATAGAGGGAAGGGTGGACTTTTTAATAAGTGATATTTAGACAACTAGATAGTCATAAGGAAAATAAATTATTAAATCAGCAAAATCCAGACTCTGGGAAACTATAGGACAAAAGACCCAATTTTTTAACAAATAAAAATTGCAAGGGAAAGAAGCAAGATGGTAAGAGAAACATACACATTAAAAGAGACTAAATTGACATATCAGCCCATCAAAATGGGCTTTATTTGGATCACTATTCAAACAAACTATTAAAAAATATATTAGACACTTGAGAAAAGATTAGATATTTGATAATTGAGAAAGTATAATGAAAGTATTACTAATTTTTAGACGTGATCATGGTTGCGAAGTCATGTGTTCTTTTTAAAGCATTCTTATAATTTGCCAATACAGGCTGAAATATTTGAAGAAGAAATAATATGATGTCTGGGATTTGTTGGAAAAAATCTCAGGCAGAGTGGCAAGATGTGTGGATACAAGTAAAACAAAATAGGCCACGTGCTTATAATCAATCAAGGAAGCTGGGTGATGCATATATGGGGGTCCATTATAGCAGGTTTCTTTTGACTTATGTTTGAAATTTTCATAAAAACGCAGCTAGACGACCTACCTCATCGAGTTGGTGCAGGAATGTAAATGAGATGATGTGTGTAAATCGCCTGGCACATAATCAATGCCTTATTTAAGTTCGTGGAATTGAATAAACTTGAAGACATACCTTAAGTGAGCAATAACACAAACAGCTGCTTACATGTGCGCGTTGATCCAACGACATATGCCGTGGGAGTTTCCGGAAAGATCAGGGTATTGGTTAGTTCTCAGCGAGGGTGCCCCAGGAAGTGAGGACTGAGTGTGGGTCCCCCGGAAGATGCCAGAAGATGGCGCTTCAGAGCGGGACCCAGCGTGGACCCAGGTAGGAGCCGGGCAGGGCAGTCTGGGTGCGGGGCGGGCCTCCCACCAAGTGCCAGCTCTGCTGGGGCCACTGCTCTGTCTCCCTCCCTCTCCACTTCCAGAGCCCGGCACAGAGAGGCATACCTCAACACACAGCGGGTGTTCAAGAAACGGCTGGTAGTGAAAGTTGAATATGGAACCAGACAGGCTCCAGGCTTCAAATCAGAACTCCAGATCAGGGTTCTCTAAAATTCCCGACCAGCAGTGAGACAGGAAGCGGCTGCAATGTCTGACACAGCAAAACAACGCAGCGGAATCCTCTGCAGCTGTGAGAAGAGAACCAGGATGCTGGTTAGATACTGACGTGGAGCTGGCGCCAAGATGTATCGCTGAGTAACCACGTCTGTGCTCTGCTACTACTTGTGTTTCTTACAAAGTGGAGGGGAGACCCTCTCAGGAAGCACACACAGGGGCTGCGGACAGTGGGGGCTTCTGGTGAGAGGGCTGGGGCTGGAGACAGGGCAGGAGCAGGCTTACTTTGGGGTGCATACTCTGGCACTGTTTGGAGGTTTTACCTTAAATAAAATATGCAGTAATAAATAAAACTCCTGTCAGTGGCTTTTGGGGTGGGGGAAGCAGTAATTCCTATCAGGTCTTGGGGCAGGGGAAGCCTTCAGAACTCCACGGAAGCAAGAGAACCCTTCTAGGGACGTGTCCCGGTGGGACAGAAGACCCATCTCCGCATTTCCTCTCAAAACAAACCCAACTAAATTAAACATCCGTACAGAAGAGCGATAGGAAAGATGTTCTAAAGGGCTACACTCTCCAGAAGAGCTAAATTAAAACTAATCCAGGCAGCTGGCACAAGTGCTGAGGACAAATGTGGTGGCTTTTTACGGGGAATTAGTGAAAGAATGGCTGAACCAAGCAGAATGTTAGGCGGCGTCCCCAGCGCTCTCCCAGAGGGTTTATGCTGATCCACCGAAGTTGAGGGCTCAATTTAGGCAAATAAAACCTAGTTTATTGTCGTCTGGCTGGGGAAAAGCACATAAAGACTCATTTATCTGGTTGTAAACGAGCTAGTAGAGCCGGCTGTCACAAATGCATTATTCAGCAGAAATGAGAAGTGATTTCAGCAGTCCTCAGGAGGCAGTGAACGCAGGGCACAGGAGTGGAAATCTCCACCACCAAACTGACCACCACTGGAAAACAAATTGTCCTTTATAGTTACATGTTTATTTCAGGACCAATGAATAACCATCTAAATAAGCGCTATCTAAATAACACTACAGTGTGGAGACAGAAATAGTGAAGTTAGAAACCACCCCTCCATCCCCCCACCCCCCTCGACTTTCAGCAGGCTCTGGGCAAAATTATGCAGAAGACAAAGTCCCCTACTGAATGTAACTGCCCACACCTGCCTGGTCCCTCTACTCACGCCCTACTCATCCCTGTCCTCTCCCGTCTACTCACCCTGTCCACTCACCCCGTCCTCTCCCCTCTACTCACCCCTGCCATCTCCCCTCTACTCACCCCTTTAGTCACCCCTACCCTCTCCCCTCTACTCACTCCTGCCATCTCCCCTCTACTCACCCATCCTCTCCCCTCTACTCACCTCTGTCATGTCCCCTCTACTCACCCCTCTACTCAACCCTATACTCTCCCTTCTACTCACCCCTGTCCTCTCCCCTCTACTCACTCCTATCCTCTCCCCTCTACTCACCCCTGTAGTCACCCCCTGCCCTCTCCCCTCTACTCACCCCTGCCCTCTCCCCTCTACTCACCCCGTCCTCTCCCCTCTACTCACCTCTGTTCTCTCCTCTCTCCTCCTGCCTCCCCAGCTCCTACTCCTAGCCCTACTGCCCACAGAACTTCCAGGTGTCATTCCCAGAGCTTCCAGGTGTCATTCCCAGCTTTCAACTTCATTTTCATCATCTTCATTCCCACCCACCAGGTAACCTTTCTCCAGCTCTGAGGAGAAAGGTTATGTGATGGAGGGATTTATTTTCACTCACCCACCATGGAAACATGGGCCTTGTTTTGTTCATCTGCCCAGTGACAATGAAACCATCACTCTCACGTGAGGAGTAACGGGGACAAGGAGGAGAAGCCCCGGGAGGTCGTGGGAGTTCACTTGGTGTGGGTACCCAGCGTCCCTGAGAAGACTGCCTGGGAAATGAGGCGCTCATGGCGGCATCCAGCCCACCCAGCCAGGAACATCTCCGGGGACAGCCTTGGGTGGGCCCCTGAATTCCTGGGTGCAGTTGGCCTAGATCCAGCCACCCCCGGAGTGGGCACAGGTACTCTGGGAGTTCTCTGGGTTCACCTTCTGTGAGGCATGTACCTGCTCAATCCCACCAGCCAAAGACCACTGAGAATAGACCTGTGATTTTCCTAAGAAAATCATGTTCCTACCCTAACAAAATCATTTACTTCCGCAAGACTCACGAGGATAAAACCATCCACAGTCTTCACTGAACTGCGGGCCGCCGATATGACCCTTGTGTTTGCATGACATCTGCGAACTTTAACAAGAACTTTTACTCTGTCTTAATTTGGGCCTCTCCATAACATATGGGGCTACCCAGGAAGATGGGATTGTGTGCAGTGTATTCATCGCCTTGGGCTGCCAGAACAAAGGCCCATAGACCAAGTGTCTTCAACAACAGAAATGCATTTTCTCCCTATTCTGGAGGCCAGAAGTCCAAGATCAAGCTGTCAGCAGGACTGTTTCTTCTGAGGCCTCTCTCCTTGGCTCATGGAAGGGCATCTTCACCCTGTGTCCTCACGCAGGCTTCCCTCTGTGCATCTGTGTCCAAACTTCCTCTTCTCAGAAGGGCACCAGGCGTCTTGGAGTAGGGCCACCGTCAGGACCTCATTTCAACCAAATTTCCTCTTTAAAGACCCTGTCTCCAAATACAGTCACATTCTGAGGTACTGGGGGTTAGGATTTCAGCATAGGAATTCAGGGGAGGAAGAACACGATTCAGCCTGTAATACCCATTTTATAGATAAAGAAACTGAGGCCACAGTTAGTATTCCAGCCAGGATCAATTCAGTGTTGCTTCTACCCCTAAAATACTGTTTAAAAACTTCCTGTCACATTCATTTATAAGACCGGAGTTAGTCCTGTCCCAGGACCCTGAAGGGTAGGCGGGCCCACAGTCTACATAGAGTGCCCCTGTTTGATAAGATAGAGCTGTAGTCGGCACAGGCCCCACTCTGTGAGGAGTTCAGACTCTGGGATGTGCCTCCTTTTTCTGCCTTTCTCTGCCTCTTTTAATTTGGAAGAAACTGTCAGAAAGGGTGATTGATCCTTCCGCAAGCCCATCTCTAACTGGAACTAACTGCTTTAACCAGGACGCACGAAGCTGGGCGGCTTCCAACCCATCAGACAGCTCAGAACTGAGGCTTGCAAGTTTAATAGCTTTGCTGCTGGGGAATAGCCCAGCCCTCCTCGGGATTCTCGTTTTCTTTTTCAGTGATTTTAATACTCAGAAAAATGTGCTGAGCAGTCAGTACTCAAGGCAGAACGACTTTATCTGAGTAGAGTTCAGAGACTCCCCACGGTGTGTGACTCCCGCTCCCCCAAGCCACTCCAGCACAGGAGGTGAGCACCTGCTCGGGTGGGAGAGGCCTGGCATGAGGGGTTTCCACAGACTGCTGGACTGGGACCCCTGCCCCCGACAGGGGTGATCACCTCTCACCACCACCTAGCCCAGTGGTAGGGGCCAAGATGCCAATCTCCATGGAGTGAGGCATAGCTCTGTTAAATCCCACCAGCCAAAGACCCCTGAGCACATACTCCTAGGTGGAAACGGTGTGTTAGCATGCCGCAGCAACAGAAAAATGTACCAGGAGAACCCGGGACATCTCAGGAAGAGGGCGTTGGGAGGGGCTTGTTATGAGGTTTAGGCCCGTGTTAGGTTGTTGGGGAAAGGTTTAAGAAAGGCTTGTTCTGCATTTGATGCTGTCAGGACGTAGGGGCAGTTTGATGATTGGGGATCTTAATAATCTTTACACAGGAGGTGGAAGGAATGAAGCAGGCACAGAGCTGCTGTTAGTAAAGAAGCAGCAGTCATCACTCGAGTCAGCTGGAAGAGGGGATGTTGAGTTTTTGTGGCTGCAGAGCATCCTTGCCTCTCTGTCCAGATAGAATCACCGCGTGCCCTTGTCTCCATCTCCTTCCACCATGATCACAGAGTGAGCTAGTCTGATTATCGCTGATATTCTGTAAATGTTCGTGCGTATAAGTGAGAATACTCTGGTCTAGCTGTCAGCTGCCAACAGTCAGGGCCATGGTTTTACTTCCTTACAGCAAGAAGGCAGCCTCGGCCTCCTCCTCCACAGTGGTGGAAGGACCCCGGAGGCAGAACCGAGGTGCGAGTGACCTCTCGTCTCACGTGTCTTGTGTAGCCCCCATGAGGCTGGGGGCTGAGAGGTAATTGCTTGGGCTGTGCTGTGACTTTAGGAGCAGGGCCCACTCTGCCTCCCACATGCTGAGCAGGGTGTGTCTGCAGAACCCACGCTCCTGCCTATCTCACCCATCTCTCCCCGAGAGTCTATCTTCGCAGTCCTGCATCTGCGCAATCAACCGAGTTAGAACATAGCAAGTCCAGCTGACTCCTTCCCACAAGAGAGGCCCTGGCCCCATTACTAACCCCTGAGAGTCCATTTCCCTATCTGTACATTGAGGGAAATAATCCCTGTTTCACAGGATTGCTGTGGGGATGCTGGCTGGAGATAATGCATGTGAACTAGAAAGTATGCGTCGGGAAGGGAGGAACCTGTCCTCTCTGGCTCCTGCTGTTTTTCTATCACCCAGGATGGTGGCCAGCACATAGACGCATGATAAATACTGGTTAAATCAACAGATGGAAGTGCCCCACAAAGTAATCAGTTAATAAGAGGCAGCTATGTTGGTTTCCCAGAGCTGCCATAACAAAGTATTACAAACTGGGTGGCTTAAAATAACAGAAAGCTATTCTCTCACAGACCTGGAGACTAGAGGTTGAAAACCAAGGTGTCAGCAGGGGTAGCTCCTTGTGAGAACTGTGAGAGAGAATCAGTCCCAGGCTGCTCTCCCAGCTCTGGTGATGGCGGGCAATCCTTAGCCTTCCTTGGCCCGTAGGTGCATCACCCCCATCTCTACCTTCATTCTCCCATATGTCTGTGTCCAAATTTTCCTCTTTTCATAAGGATGCCAGTTACATTAGATGAGAGCCTACCCTAATGACCTCAACTTGATGACATCTTTATTTCCAAAAAAAAAAAAAGTCACCTTCACAGGTACTAGGGGTCAGGACTGCAACTGATCTTTTGGATGGTACACAATTAAATCCATAACACCGGCTATTGTTCCTTTCACATTATAGTCCTGATTCCCAACATTTTGTCCTGTCCTGTCAACTGTCATTTAAAAAGGTTCCAGAAATATCAGTATTTCTGCACCTAACCCATTTCATCCTCTCTTCCTTTTGTACTTGAAATTAAATTCCACATCCTGGCCAGGCGTGGTGGCTCACGCCTGTAATCCCAGCACTTTGGGAGGCCAAGGCGGGTGGATCACAAGGTCAAGAGATCGAGACCATCCTGGCCAACATGGTGAAAACCCACCTCTACTAAAAATACAAAAATTAGCTGGGCATGGTGGTGCGCACCTATACTCCCAGCTACTCGGGAGGCTGAGGCAGGAGAACTGCTTGAACCCGGGAGGCAGAGGTTGCAGTGAGCCAAGATTGCGCCACTGCATGATCCAACCACTTTGTTCCAGCGTAGCAACAAAGCGAGACTCTGTCAAAAAAAAAAAAAAAAAAAAAATCCACCACATCCTATCAAACTACTTGGGGGCTACTAGGGTCCAGAAAGGAAAGCTGTACAGAGAGTCCAAGAGAATGCTATTCATATGGTAGAAACACGGTAAATGCCACTAAGCTACTGTGTGACCTTGGACAAGTTACTCCACCTCTTTGAGCCTCAGTTTTCTTAACTGTTAGGTAAAGGCACTGGATCTCACTGACATCTCCCTGAAGACACACAGGGAATAGGCCAGATTCCCTTTTAGAACTCCGGTAGGCAGATGAGATGGATCCTTTCCCTGGACATGCAGAGATCGGGTGCCACTGACTCCTACCTCTCTCTTCACTTCTGTGTACCCTGAGATGAAGCCCTTTCCCATCTGTAAAATCAGAGGGTAGAATGTTCTGATCTCCCAAGCCGGCAGCCATAGAGGAGGCTGTCACTGCTCCATCATCTCTGAGCAGTGGATGAAGCCTATAGAAGAGAGGCAGCCTCCGATGAGCTCACTGCCTCCATCCTTTGGTTGGCTGGCCGGAAATGAGAACGTTCAGTACATTTGGGCACCTCCTGCATTCCTGAGGCTCAGGTGGTAGCCTATGCCCCAACATTGATGAAGCAGCACTTATATTACCCCCAGCCCAACACCTGCCAGAATCTAGCCCAGGTGTTGCCAAACGGCTGTGTGGGGAGAAACTGTCCGGACAGGGGGGTTGCCGAGAGACAGCAAAGCCAACACCTCACCCAAGTTCACAAAAGCCCAGATTAAACCAATGAACAGCTGGAATTTCTAACTTGGACAGCCCCCAGGATTGTGCCTGCCTATACCTGGTACTGAATACGTGAACCTTCTTGCTCCTTCTCAGACACACCCCGTCATGGTTCCAGACAACCACTGCTGTGATTCTGAGCTTCCTTGTTACACCGAAAATCCTAAGAGCAGAGGTATAGTCTGATTATTTCTGAACCTAAAACCTAGCACAATGCCAGGCACAAAGAAAGAAGACAAGGAAGTCAGGAAGGCAATAAGGAAAGTAGGAAGGATGGAAGAGGAAGGAAGAAAGGGAGAGAGGGAAAGAGGGAGACTGCAACAGAATATCACAGTGGCTAATGGTGCAAGCTGTAGAGTGCAAAAGAACTGAGTTCAAACTCTGGTTTTGCCATTGACTGGCTTTGTGACCCAAGGCAAATCGTTTAACCTTGCTGAATTCCAGCGTCCTGATTTGGAAAATGAGGGTACTATTCACTCCACAGGGTCGTTGTGGGAATTAAATAACTCACTTAGAACACTTAGCGTAGTGCTTGGCCATGGTAAGCATTCGGCAAACTGTAGTAGTAATTTGTGTCATCATTTCTAGTAGTTAAAACAACAATAACCACATGGACTGCATAGCCCTCTGACATCATCTGCCCAGCCAACTTTTCCGTACCTGGAGGGAGCGGGGGCCGGGGGAGGAATGAGCATTTGCAGCGGTACACAGGGACGGCCGCGCTGACTCAGGAGCATTCCACTTTATGGCAGCGATCTCGGAGTGACCTGGAGGCCAAATCAGAGTTGCCAGAGCCCCTTTGAGATGGGGGTGTCCCGGGCTACCGCCTCTGACCTCGTTCTCTTGGCAAGTGGCGCCACCTGCTGGCTGCTCCAGGAACTGTCTTGCATACCTAGTCACCCAACTGCAAAATATTATTTGTGTTAAGTCCTGGATTCCTATAATCACCTCCTGACTGCCAAAGCCACCTTCATCCTGGGAAGCCAGTCACGCAATTCATACTGTCCTGCAGTCATCCGGGTCATGACAGAATTTCCAGGACAACTCCCGATTTCCTGAGGATTACAAATCAACCCCATAAAATTTCATTTTGCCCTGAGACTTTGCATATATTAACCAGCTAGTCTGTTTCTATTCTCTTCTGCTTTTTTTTTTTTGCCAGGGCGGGGTGCGGCAAGGAATGGAGTCTCACCTTGTCTCCCAGGCTGGAGTGCAGTGGCGCGATCTCGGCTCCCTGCAACCTCCGCCACCCAGGTTCAAGCGATTCTCCTGCCTCAGAAGTAGCTGGGATTACAGGCGCCTGCCACTGCGTCCGGCTAATTTTTTTTTTCTTTGTATTTTTAGTACAGACGGGGTTTTGCCATCTTGGTCAGTCTGGTCTCGAACTCCTGACCTCGTGATCCACCCGCCTCGGCCTCTCAAAGTGCTGGGATTACAGGCGTGAGCCACAGCGCCCAGCCTTCTCTTCTGCTTCTATTCGTGGCAGAAGAAACCTCCTTTCTTTCCTTTTTCAGGTGCATTCTGGGTTGTTTTGGAGCTTAGGTCAACCTTTAGTTTAGAGTCAAGGGTCCTAAGTTCCAGTCTCAGCCCACCAAACACTTTTGCCCAGGTCCCTAATCTCTCCCACCTCCAGCTGCTTTATCTGGAAAAGGAGGGTTTTCATTCCACCTGCCATCATGGTCCTGATCCTTTGGTGTTTTTTGTTCATTTGTCTTTCTATTGTTGTTGTTGTTATTGTTTTTGAGACAGAGTCTCACTCTGTCACCCAGGCTGGAGTGCAGTGGCACAATCTCGGCTCAGTGCAACCTCTGCCTCCCGGATTCAAGCAATTCTCACGCCTCAGCTTCTCAAGTAGCTAGGATTACAGGTGCACATCACCACACCCCACTAATTTTTGTATTTTTAGTAGAGACTGCTTTTCGCCATGTTGGCCAGGCTGGTCTCAAACTCCTGACCTCAGGTGATCCGCCTGGCTCAGTCCCCCAAAGTGCTGGGATTACAGGTATGAGTCACTGTGCCTGGCCTGGTCCTGATCCTTTTGAAACTTAAAGGAGAATGAAATCAGTGGGAAAAGGCTTTGTCAGTGTCACAGATAAGGCTACAACTTCTTAGCCTGTGGGTGTAACTAGTGTCACGTGTAAATACAGAATCTTGGGTGATGGTTTCCTGCATTGGCCTTGACTTCTTCCTCACCAGCAGCCTCTTAGTGTGACATTGTCATGGTAGCTACTATAAGGCTGGTACAGGTTTCAGTTTTATTATGGTCATTCATGAGATATTTAATGAGGGCTTACTATGCACCAGGCATTATGGGAATTCAAATATTAGAGCCAACATTCTTGGACTTTGGGACCTGGAGGTCTAGGAGGGATGAAGTGTAAACAAATCCACACATTGGTCCATCCCTGTTATGTGCCAAGCACTGTGCTGGGCACGTGATGAATGTCAACTGTAGATCGAACAGGAAGGACTCATGAAGTACAGTTACAAACGCAGCTTTGGTTTGATAGGGACCCGCCCAAGATCCCTTTCAATTTGCTCAGTGGGTGGTAGACATTCTTCCCAGCCCCTGGGCCAAAACATGGACGGTCCCATGATTTTTCTGATCACTTGCAGGAAACTAAAAATACCATACTCGTTTTAAGCCACAAAACAGTCTCAACTCAGGAAACAGAATGTCTAATTGATATATTATTGAACACATCAACCTTCATTTTCTCCCCTGCCCAGGTAGGGCCAAGCACCTAGTGGGGGTGCTGAGGTCAGCTTTGTCTCTCTTTCCTGCGATTCTCCTCACTCCCACTTCCCTGTGGCTGTTTCTAGCCCAGTTGAAATCTAAGCAGGATGAAGGGAGGGGAAATAAGGGAAGGGAAGCGAAGGGAAGGGGGAAAGCTCTTCCTTGTCAGATATTGTTGTAAGTTGGTGTCACAGTGTCTGGGTCTGGCTAACGTTTAAGTAAGATTCTTTCTCTTGGGGACACTTTTCTGGATTCCTCTGAGACTCCCCTGCTGGAGCATCTGCAGGCACAAGCCCCTTCTTCAGCTGATGGCCTGTGACCCCTCCCCCCAAACTTCTGCCCCTGCAGTATGGCCCACTGGCATCCCCTCGCCCTCGCAGGCCGCCCTCCCAAATGACCCCCCGCTGACATGCTTGCCAAGGGCTCCACGTCTCCCAGAGATGGAAGCAGCTGTCAGGCATTGTAAAAGGAGTGCAGTGACTTTGCAGTCATCTCAGCTCAGACAGCTGAACATCCCGTTACACATACATCTCTTCTAATCACCTTGCAATCCAGGAGAGAAAGTTCCCTTATCCCCTTTCTACAAATAGGGAGACTTTTAGAGAATTACACAATCACTAAGTGACAAAGACGAGGTTTGAGCCCTGTCTCTCCAAGTCAAAGCCCACGATATTCCCATGAGTCCTTGCTGTTGGATTCCAAAAAGCAAAGGGCTCACTCTGGGGCCTGGGACAAGCCATCAAACCTCCATCTTGATTCTTCATCTTTCATGATTCCCAAGAGCTCTTCACATTCTAAAACGCTATAATAAAATTTCTGAGTTGAGGAAGCCTAGAAGCACATGGCAGAGAATTCTGCAGAGGCCTCCCTCTTCCGCGCGGGAGGAGGTCCCCACAGCTCAGCTCTTCCCAAGAGCTCTCTGCCCTGACACTCTACATGATATGGGCATGTGCCTCCAGCAAGTACAGGGCAGAGAGAGAGAAACATCATTTAAGTGGTGCTGGCATTTCTGCTCCTCCAGGAGGATATGCCCAGTACGGAGCGGGAGATGGAAGGCATGCATTTGCTTCCTTTCCAGACAGGCTGGCTCGTTTCCCGTGTGCCTCTCATGATGAGAGGATTATGCATGCGGAGCATGATACTGGTGTTTCAATGAGGCAGTTTCCAGAACCATGCATGACTCCTGGTTTAAGCCAATTATCTCATCATGGTTCAACCAAAGAAACAACAAGTTATTCAAATGCTGGAGAAAACTCCCAGCCGGGCTGGTTTTATTGACTGTGGGTCTCCAAGATGGCACCCTTCTAAAGAATTTCCAAGGATCATTCTGACTGTGCAATTGCAATGTTCTCCTTAAACCCTCGCCACCATTGGTGGGACTTCAATGCTTAGCAGCTCAAGGAAGCCAGCATGTTCTCCATGGCTGTATCCTCTAGATCCTCACAGCCTCCCTGCAGAATAAGCAGAGCAGGTGTCATTACCTCCTTTTTACAGATAAAGAAACTGAAGCTCAGAAGTGATAACTATGACGTCTGGTGAAAAGCAGAGCCAGAACTTGAACCTTGGTTTCCCAATCCAAGTCTAACACTTTGAGTCCTGTACCTTCTTTTTGCTGATGTTCACACAAGATCGAGTAAGCATTTCCCTGCCGTTCCTAATCTTCTACTTACCAGAATCCCACCGCCCTGCTCCTCAGCCGGCCTGGGGTTGGAGAATGGGGTGGCATCTCAGGCAGTGTAACGGTGAGGATTCTTCCATGATTCTTCCAATAGGACATCAGCCACATCCATCCTGGCAACAGCACACTAAACTGTCCATTATGTCCCACTGGAGTCAACTGAGGTTATGTTTCTGCATGACAGAGAATGGTTTGTTCCCTTCATTACATTAGCCTGGGCCAAGGGGTAAAGCATATCTATCTCTTTATTGCCCATAAGTGTCCCTTAGTTCCAGTGGAGATTAAGAAAACTGACATTTATTGAGCATATACTACATGCCAGAATTTGTTCTGAGGGTTTTGCTCATCTTGATTCATTCAACCTCACAACAACCCTATGAGGCCATTCCTTGTATGATTCCTTTTTATAGATGAGGAAACTGATGCACAGCACCAGTTAAATAACTTTTCCAAGGTTCACAGCTAGAAGTGATCGAGACAAAACCTTTAACTTGGGTAGTCGGATTCCAGAGTCTGTGTGCCCAGATCCACTCTCGACAGACTAAAGCTCACGCTAATCTGACCTTGAGGTTTTCCAGGAGGAAAAGCATGAGACTGAGGAGAACACTTACGTTAGATTGGATTCCTGAGAAGCAAAGCCCAAGTCCGGGATTCTCTTGTGGGCCACGTACTATGGAAGTGCTCCTGGAGAAACCTGCAAGAGGCAGGGAGGCAGGACACGGAGGGAGGAGCAAGCAAGGGAGCCACCTCAGGACTGCCCCACCCCCAAGCCAGGGACTGGGCTTTCATGCCCCCAGCTGTCAGGCAGAGCCAGAAAGCCAGGCACTGGGGCCCTAGGGCACTGCTCCACAAATGAGCCACAGGGCCTGGCTGTGGGGAGTGAATGCACAGGAACATGGGGACACAAAAAAATGGTTCCAAAAAAAAAAAAAACAAAAGAGGATCTGTCAGAGCAGTGACAGTGCCTGCCGCAGCAGCCACGCCTGGGATAGGAAAGGAGCGCCTGTGATCTGCCCTAAGCCTCAACAAGTCTCAAGCGAATTTCTGAAGAACTTAGATTCCTCTGATGTTGGCAAGTGCCCAGGAAACATCTTGTCAGAGGAAAGTCGGGGATAACTGTCTGTGCAGGGCCACCTTCAGGTAAACACGCAGGGCCTGTTGGAGAGCCCCCCGGGTGACTGTGACTGCCTTCACTTGACCTCTGCAGTCACCCCGCCCACTGTTCCCTGAGGCCACACTTGCACACCGCCTGCCCTCGCTCTGACCTGCCTTCTCCATCAAACCTGCCCCAGCCAGTTTCTCCCTGTGTCTGTCAGGGACCCAGGACGTGTCAGCCACTGCGCTCGTCTTCTTTTCCAAGGTGATTTTATTTATACCATCTCACTTTGTTCTTAATTATGAAATATTTTTAACACACAAAAAGGCACCTAATACTCAGCATTGTCAACTCAGTGTTATTTGTTAAAAACCTTTTTTAAAAACGTGAAATCAAAGATTTTAGATACAACTGAAATTCTGCTTATACTCTGTCCTGATTGAATTCTACCCCCACTCCCCCCAGAGGCCACTGCTGCCCTAAATTTGGTGCTTACCACTCCCATGAAAGTTTGACTACACATGTGTAAAACCTTTCAGAGGACTATTTCGCATTATTTTAAACTCTATGTTAAATTGTGTTATGCTGTGTACTGGTCAGGGTTCTGCAGGGAAACACAACCAGTAGAATGTGTACAGAGAGAGAGAGATTTGAGGGAATTGGCTCACACAGTTATGGAGGCTAGAAGTCCAAGATCAAAGTGCCAGCAGGTTGGAGACCTAGGGAAGAGGTGATGCTGCAGTTCAAGGCTGAAGGCTGTCTGCTGGTGGAACCCCATTTTCTCAGGGGACCTCAGTCTTTGCTCTATCAAATCCTGCAACTGATTGGATGAGAATACCCACATTATGGAGCGCAGGCAACCTGCTTTACTCAAAGTCCACCAATGTCAATGTTAGTCTCATCCAAAAACACCTTCAGAGAAACATCTAGATTGTTTGACCATCACATACTATTTCCATCTGTCACTTGCTTTCTTCAGTTATTGTGTTTTTGAGATTTATCTGTGTTGATAAATCTATCATTTCATTGTATATGAAAGGACTTCAAAATGTTCCTGGAAAAAAAAATGGAATTAAGAGATAAAAATACAAAATGTAAACTTTATTCCTCAATAGCAGCTCCATCAAGTTCAAGACACTTTTGTAAGCAATGATACCAGCCATTTAGTTCCTCCCTAAAGAACCGAGGATCCTGGGAATTTAGCAATGTTAGTGCAGTCTTTTTACATTATTAACTGAAGAAAACTCGGTGCCCTTTAAAGATGTTTTAAGAGGAGGAAACAAAAAGAAGCCAGAAGGAGCCAAATCAGGACTGTGAGGTGGCTGTCCAATGATTTCCCACTGAAACTCTTGCCAAATTGCCATTATTCAATAAGAGGAATGGGCAGGAGCATTTGTCATGCTGGAGAAGGACTCTCTAGTGAAGCTTTTTCAGGTATTTTTCTGCTAATGTTTTAACTAACTTTCTCAAAACACTCTTCTAATAAGCAGAGGTTGTCATTCTTTGCCTTCCAGAAAGTCCACAAGCAAAATGCCTTAAGCATCACAAACTGTTGCCATGACCTTTGCTCTTGACCCATTTCCCTTTGCTGTGACCACCTGCTAGCCATTGCTTTGATTGTGCTTTGTCTTCAGGATTGTACTGGTAAAGCCATGTGTCACCTCCTATTACAATTCCTTGAAGAAATGCTTCAGGATCTTGGTCTCACATTTTTAAAATTTTCATTGAAACTCTGCTCTTGTCTGCAGCTGATCTGGGCAAAACAGTTTTGGCACCCATTGAGTGGAAAGTTTGCTGAACTTTAATTTTTCAGTCAGAATTGTGTAAGCTGAACCAATGGAGATGTCTACGGTGTCAGCTATTCTTTCTGCAATCAATTAGGGCATGTACAAGATGAATTTTTTCCTTGCAAATTGTCTGCTGCTGTGGCCTTCATCTTCAACATCATTTTATTCCTTCTTAAACAAATGATCCATTTGTAAACTGCTGATTTCTTTAGGGCATTGTCCCCATAAACTTTTCTTAAAGCTCCAATGATTTCATTATTTTTCCACCCAAGCTTCACCATAAATTTTATGTTTTCTCTTGCTTTAATTTTTCCAGAATTCATGTTGCTATGATACGGGCTCTTTGCAAACTGATGTCTTATACTTCTTAGTGCCTCTTATATCTGATTCTGTTCAGATATAAGAACTTAGTATGAGTTTGTTTTGGTGCAAAAAAATTTGAAATTTAGGCTGGGCACGGTGGCTCATGCCTGTAATCCCAGCACCTTTGGAGGCTGAGGCAGGTGGATCACTTGAGGCCATCTCTACTAAAAATACAAAAAATTTGCTGGGCGCAGTGTCATCTGCCTGTAGTCCCAGCTACTGGGAGACTGAAGCATGAGAATACCTTGAACCCAGGAGGTGGAGGTGGCAGTGAGCCGAGATCTCTTCACTGCACTCCAGCCAGAGTGACAGAGAAAGACTCTGTCTCAAAATAAAAAATTTATATATATATGCATTGTTTTTTCATAATACATATTTTTCCATGAATTTGTTTAAGGCTCCTTGTCTATATGATAGGTTATGACTTTTTCTGTTGATAGGCATAGGTTGCTTCCAATTTTTGTATCACAAACAGGAGAGAGCATAAACTCTCTCGAGTAAGGAACTGCCATGGCATAATACATAGCAAGTGCTTAAAACGTGTTTGGGTTTGACTTGTTTGGCTTACTATGTACCTGGTACTGTGAAGACAAAGCAGCTCAATTTTATAAGAAAAGGAACTGAGGGCTGGGCACGGTGGCTCACACCTGTAATCCCAGCACTTTAGGAGGCCAAGGCGGCAGATCACCTGAGGTTGGAAGTTCGAGACCAACCTGACCAACATGGAGAAACCTCATCTCTACTAAAAATACAAAATTAGCCAGGTGTGGTGGCACATGCCTGTAATCCCAGCTACTCGGGAGGCTGAGGCAGGAGAATCACTTGAACCCAGGAGGTGGAGGTTGTGGTGAGCCGAGACCATACCATTACACTCCAGCCTGGGCAAAAAGAGCAAAACTCAGTCTCAAAATAAAATAAAATAAAAATAAAAATGAACAAACAAAAGAAAGAAGGAAGGAAGGAAGGAAAGAAGGATGGAAGGAAGGAAGACAGAGAGAGAGAGAGAGAAAGAAAGAAAGAAAGAAAGAAAGAAAGAAAGAAAGAAAGAAAGAAAGAAAGAAAGAAAGAAAGAAAGAAAGAAAGAAAGGAAGGAAGGAAGGAAGGAAGGAAGGAAGGAAGGAAGGAAGGAAGGAGGGAGGGAAGGAAAGAAGGAAAGAAAGGAAAGAAAGAAGAAAAGAAAGAAAAAATGAAAGAAGGAAGGAAGGAAAAGAAAAAGAAAGAAAGAAAGAAAGAAAGAAAGAAAGAAAGAAAGAGAAAGAAAGAAAGAAAGGAAGGAAGGAAGGAAGGAAGGAAGGAAAGAAGGAAGGAAGGAAGGAAGGAGGGAAGGAAGGAAGGAAAGAAAGGAAAGAAAGAAGAAAAGAAAGAAAAAATGAAAGAAGGAAGGAAGGAAAAGAAAGAAAGAAAAAAAGAAAAAGAAGGAAGGAAGGAAGGAAGGAAGGAGGGAAGGAAGGGAAAGAAAAGGAAGGAAAGAAAGAAAAGGAAGGAAAGAAAGAAAGGGAAGAAAGAGAACTGAACTATTTAACATTAGAAACATGATTCAAACATGGGAGTAACGCAAGATGGCTGAGCATGGGTTTTACAGGCCTGCCCTGGAGAGGGAGCACCATGAAAAAAAATCAAATAGCTGGCATTATTCTGCAGGCCTGAGAATGCTCAATGGGGAAGTAAAACAATGATTTGGCTACCCGCCCATAGCTTCTGACAGCCAGGGCACCTACATCGTAATTCTTCACAGAAAGGACCTGTAATTCACAGAGGCGTCAGTGGGGTAGCTGAGTAATTAAACTGATTCTTTGTCTTCCCTTTTGACCTTCGAAAATAAAACATCTCAAATTATAAGAGAGAAAGTGTGAGTATGAGGAGGAAACTGTCTATAGTTGATACAAGAAATAGAGCTTTATTATTTAAAGTGGTCAAAACAGCCAGTAAAGGGAAAGGGAGGTGGAGGATGAGTAAGTTAAATATTCATTTGTCAGCTAGAAGTCAGTGAACGATGTCTGTGGCTGATAACTTGAGCAATCAAGAAACATGGGGGCAGGCTCTGGATGAAAGAAACAGTGAGGCCAGGCATGGTGGCTGATGCCTGTAATCCCAGCACTTTGGGAGGCCGAGGCAGGTGGATCACCTGAGGTCGAGAGTTCGAGACCAGCCTGGCCAACATGGTGAAACCCCATCTCTACTAAAAATAAAAAAATCACAAAAATTAGCCAGGTGTGGTGGTGCATGCCTTTAATCCCAGCTACTCAAGAGGCTGAGGCAGGAAAATCTCTGCAACCTGCTGAGGCAGAGGTTGCAGTGAGCCGAGATCATACCACTGCACTCCAGCCTGGGTGACAGAGGGGGACTCCATCTCAAAAAAAAAGAAAGAAAAAAGAAAAGGTGAAAGTGCTGCAAGCAGGGTGTGGGGAGAGGAAAGTGCAGGACAGGGAAATGTTGGTCTCTAGAAGGTCTTCAGTGCTGTTTAACTTTTTAAATCAGGTGACAATTAAATTATCACTTGAATAATTTTAAAATTAAAATACAAGAAATATGAAATAGAGCAAGGACTACTGAAATATTTACAGATATTCCAAGTGATATGTGTATAATAGCCTCCGAGATGGGGTGGAAGTTGGTGGGTAGAGATTGTAAAATTTAGCCGTGATATTTCAATTGCTGAAGTGGAGGGATGGGGGTCATTATTCGAGACTCTTTCTACCTTTATATATAGTTGTACATAGTTGAAATTTCCCACAGTAAAAAGGATGTTTTTAAAAACAAACACAGTCTGTGAATTAAGTTCTAGCTGAGCCACTTAGCCATGTCGGCAATTTACTTCAACTCTCTGGGCCTGAGTTTCCTCATCACATAATGGAAACAACTGCTGTTCACCCACTTTGTGTGGCCACTCACATCAGAGGGATGAAATGAGATTAGGCCTGTGAAGGGCTGACTGTGGCATAAAGTGTAGTAAGTGCTTTAAAAAATATTTTGGTTTGGTCTGTTTTGTTGCTTCTATGTGGGGGTTTTATAAAGAAGGCTTTGTCTCTAAAATGTGAATTCTGCTTCTCAGGCATCTTACATTTGTTCTGTACCTCTAATATTTTCTGCCTTATGTGTTTGCTGTTGTTTTGTGTTAGACTTCTCTCCTTAGCTAGCTTCCTTAGTCTATTCTGTTAACAAACATTTATTGAGCACCTATGTGCCAGGCACTGAACTGGGAGCTAAGGAAGCAGAGACAAGAGACTCTCCCTGATCCAAGGCCACACAAATCAGTGATGAAGAAAGGCAGGAAAAAACCAGAATCACATGCAGCATGACAACTGCAGAGATTGATACACCACAGTGGGTACGGGGCGTACTAAGGATACCTAGCACAGCTTGAGCCAGGTTTTGAAGGATGGATAGAAGTTCACCAGACAAAGGAAAGTATGAGGCAGTCTGCCGTGACATGCAGAGGTAGCAGCAGGAGTCAAGGTCTGGAAGCTGGAAAGGCCTGAGTCTGTTCAGAAAAATACCTCGGTTCATGGTTGGGGAGTGAGGGAAAAATAAAACTAGACTGAAGAGCAAGGTCCAAATTGTGCCCCAGGCTACAGACTTCACAGGACAAGGGGACATGGCAGGGTTCATTCCCGAGCACACCTTCAAATAAAACGTGAGTTCCAATCTGCATCTGAATAAGTTCATTCCAGTAGAAAGGGGGAGGGTGGGAGGTTAGAAAGCAGAGAGAGAGACAGAGAGAAAGAGAGCACGCGAGCAATATCACAGAGGATGTGTAAGTTCATTTTCATACTGCTATGAGGAAATATCTGAGACTGGGTAATTCATAAAGAAAAGAGGTTTAATGAACTCACAGTTCCCCATGGCTGGGGAGGCCTCAGAATCATGGCAGAAGGTGAAGGAGGAGCAAAGGCACATCTTACATGTGGCAGGCAAGAAACCGTGTGCAGGGGAGCTTCCCTTTATAGAGCCATCAGCTCTCGTGAGACTATCTTACTATCATGAGAATAGCATAGGAAAACCTACCCCCATGATTCAATTACCTCCCACCAGGTCCCTCCCACAACACGTGGGGATTATAGGAGCTACAATTCAAGACGAGATTTGGGTGGGGACACAGCCAAACCGTATCAGCAGCAGGAGATGCTGGCTGTCTAAATAGAGCCCCTCAGAATCACTGTATCTAGATGTGCCTGGGGCTCAAAATTCAATTTCGTTGGGGCATCTGGAGAAATGAGTTTGTTGTCTCACAACAAACTCATCTGACATAAACACCCAGGACTGTGTTATAAGTGGTAGGGGCTAAACCCTATATATGGTAGGAGTTAAACCTCTTTAGTGACCAGCATGCATGCCTACTATCCAAAGCAAGCCCTCAGATTTCTGAGGTTGCTGGAGGTGGAAGTCTAGGTGGGTCCAGAACCAGAACTTGGAGGGACAGAGAGGCTTCCAGGGAAAGAGTAGCCTAAAGAACTTTGTGCTCAGCATGACAGAGGGCAACTTCTAGTGGCCAAAGTGATCCTGTTTGCCCAATAATGGCAAATAAACCCTGGCCACCAGTTCTAGCTTCTCACTGCATGCTCATCTGGCCCCTCTACAATGACATTCCTTTAGACATTCCAGCCAGAGCAGAGTCTGATGAAGTCAGCGTTCATTTGCAATACAGGCTCAGAAGTGTATTGTGGCTTCCAGAGTGAAATTCAACCTTAGCCCTCAGATGTCGCTCATTCTCCTTGGACACCCAATGGCTGTGACTGTGCTTGGGGGTGAACTGTCTCAAGAGATGGCTGGACTTCTCCATTACTTGTTGACATTTCCCCCTAAGTTCACTTTCAGATGCAATCTTTTTTTTTTTGATGGAGTTTTGCTCTTGTTGCACAAACTAGAGTGCAATGGCGCCATCTCGGCTCACTGCAACCTCCTCCTCCCCCGCGGTGGGGAAAGGAGGCGGTGGGTTCAAGCAATTCTCCTGCCTCAGCCTCCTGAGTAGCTGAGATTACAGACATGCACCACCATGCTGGGCTAATTTTTGTATTTTTAGTAGAGACAGGGTTTTACCATGTTGGCCAGGCTGGTCTCGAACTCCTGACCTCAGGTGATCCATCTGTCAGGGCCTCCCACAGTGCTGGGATTATACTTTGTAATCCCCGCGAGCCACGGGCGTGAGCCACTGCACCTGGCCTCAGATGCAATCTTAACTCACTGTGCGTGGGCTTCTTAGGTTTTGTCCCTGGGTAACAACTATCAGGTTAAACCAGAAAAGAGATGATTAGGACTTGAAACAAGCTGGATAATGGAGTGGGAATGGATTTGGGCACATCTACATGGGGAATTGACGGTTTTTGACTTGGGAAATGCGGAAGGGAGAGATGTTTAAGGTGATTCTCAGGTTGGAACTGGGTAAGAACCTGGCTGTTCCCTGAGCGTAGGCACCGGGTCTTCCCTGCTTGGGTTCTCCATAAAGAGGCAGCACTACTGCTGGGTTCATTAATTCAACTAATACCCGCTGGGCCAGACACTGTGCTAGGGATGGAACAGCAAACAGGACAAAAAGGCAGTGCCTGACCTCGAGGAGGTTCTATTTTAGCAGAAAATACAGAGAAAATAATTTAAAAACCATAACGTTGATAATACAAGCTGTGGTAAGTGTTTTAAAGAAAACTAACAAGCAGAAAGGGGCTGAGTAAAGGGAAGCACTGCTTGCAGTCAGGTGACCAGAACGAGGGAGCTATTCATGCAAAGAGGAGGGGAGGAGTGGGCCAGGCAGAGGAGTCGGCGAGTGCTAGGGCCTCGAGCAGAAAAGGAACTGGTATGGTCCAGAAAGACCAAGACCCACATGGCGGGAGTCTTGGGAGCGATGAAAGAGTGACAAGCATGCAGGGCCTTGAAGGCCACTTCAGAAGATTGGGTTTTACTCCAAGTATAAGAGACAATTCTAAAGGGTTTTATTTTGTTTTATGTGTTGTTTTTGTTTTGAGACAGGCTTTCGCTTTCACTCTGTCTCTCAGGCTGCAGCCTCGACCTGCTGGCCTCAAGAGATCCTCCCACATCAGTCTCCCAAGTAGCTGGGACTGTGGGTGCACATCACGACACCTGGATAAATTCTGTTTGTTGTTGTTGTTGTTGTTGTTGTTGTTGTTTTGTTGTTGTTGTTGTTTTTTGAGAGCTAGGATTTTGCTATGTTGCCCAGGCTGGTCTCAAGCTCCTAGGCTCAAGCAATCCACCCCCCTTGTCCTCCCAAAGTGCTGGGATTACAGGCATGAACCACCACACCTAGCCCCTCTGAAGAGTTTTAATTTAGTTTAATCAGAGTGACATGATATGATTTTAAGAGTTTAAAAAGCCCACTCTGGGAGCAGGATGTAGAATGCATTGGAGGAGAGATCAGGGATTTGGAAGGATATTACAATGAATGGGATAGGACAGCATGATGGTGACTTGCACTGGGGTGATGTCAAGAGAGGTAGAGAGAAGTAAACGGATTTGAGATACATTGTGGGGGTAGAATTGACTAGACTCAGAATAAATGAGATGTGGAAACGACAAAAAGTGAGAGATCAAGATGACCCCTTGGTTTCCAGGTAGACACTGGGGTTGTTTACTGAGATGAAGGGGATCAAGGGGCAGTGGGGAAAGGGAAGATCAGAGGGGAAATTATCTAGATTTTCTTTCTTTCTTTCTTTCTTTTTTTTGGATGGGTTTTCGCTCTTGTGGCCCAGGCTGGAGTGCAGTGGCACGATCTCAGCTCACTGCTACCTCCGCCTCCTGGGTTCAAGCGATTGTCCTGCCTCAGCCTGCCAAGTAGCTGGAATTACAGGTGCATGCCACCACACCTGGCTACTTTTTTGTATTTTTAGTAGAGACAGGGGTTTCACCATGTTGGCCAGGCTGGTCTTGAACAACTGACCTCAGGTGATCCACCCACCTCAGCCTCCCAAAGTGCTGGGATTCCAGGTGTGAGCCACCGTGCCCGGCCGAAATTATCTAGATTTTCATTTGGAGACATGTTAAGTTTGAGATGTCTGAGAAACAGCCAAGTGAAGACCTCAAAGACAGGGTGAGTATGCAAGTCTGGAGCTGAGCAGGAAGTTCTGAGATAGACATTTAAATGTGAAATCATTAGCACATACAATACCATTTAAATCTATGTGGACAGATCAGACCACTTAGTGATTAAAAAAAAGAAGCACCAAGACCCAATCCTGAAAAACTTTAACATTTAGAGGTCAGATAAGGACGAAAAACCTGGTGAAGCAGAGAATAATGAGAAAGAATGGTCAATGAAGTAGGAGGAAGCCCAGAGAGAGTGGTGTCATGGAAGCTGAGTCAGGAAAGTACATCTGTGACAAATGCAAGCGGCAGGTCGAGATGAGTGCAGAGAAGCATCTGCCGGGCTTGGTAATGCAGCGGCCTGTGCCTTGTTATTAGGAGCAGTATCACTGGGGTGCTAGGGACTGAGAATTATTTCTCATTCCTTTATTGCTAGAAGCAAGTTATGCTGAACATCCATCCTAAACTTGAAAGTCAAATAAATGTGAGAAGGGTTTCCAAGGGAATCTTGCATCTTGCCACTGCACCAGCTGAGTTTAATTTCCCAGGAGCCCAGTCTTACCCACCTCCTCCCCATGCCTGCAGCTCTGGCTGCCAGGATGCCAATATCTTTAACTCCAAACAAACCATTAATTGTACCCTTGGACCCAAATGACAACCTTTTTAAAAACGCTGCTTGTCTTTGCCTTTTCTTTAACACGATGATGGTCGAATCTCTCATCTACCACCACCAGCTCGTTTATTTTAATAACTACATCCACAATGAAAACAGGAGTAGTATTATAGAAAGGGATAAAGTCCTCACCATCATAGTACAAATGACTAGGACTTTTCAAATGACTATGGACAGGAAAAACAAAAGAAAAAAATATATATATATATGTATCAAGCCACTAGATGGAAGTCTTCATTCAACTGCCTGTGCATATTCAGAAAAGTAAAGCGGGATCAGTGCCAGACTGCACAAACCCATCAAATTCATTCGACATTCATTGAACAACTGCTTTGTACAAAGACAAGTAACAATGATGATAATGGCTACAATTCATGCAATACTTACTCTGTGCCAGGCAGTCTGCTGAGTCACACATACATTAAGTCTCACACACCTTGGCTCATTTCATTCTCCCAGGGGGAGGGGAGTATTATTATCTTCATTTTATGGGGGCGGAAACCAAATCTTAGAGTTACTTACTCTAAGCAATTGGCCCATGCTAGTGAATGGAGGAGCCAGGTTCCAGAATAAGAAAACACTATCATTGTCTACAAAGTGTTTGTACGAAATGTGGTAAGAGAGGGATAATGTGCCACAGGGGTGGGCTGTGACTCTGATGCAGGAACCAGCCAAGCAGGGAGGAAGAGAATCAGCAAAGGCCCCACCATGCTCTCGACGGCTCAGGATGCAACGGAGGGGTCACCCCTGATTGTTTTCCCTCACTCTCCCCACAACTACTGCACCACCAAGAACCGACTGTTCTATCCCCCAAATGCATCTTAAACCAGTCCACCTTTCTCCACCTATCCTATGATTACATCATTCATCAAGGCCACCATCATTAATAAGATGGGCTCCCTGGACCATTGCAAGAGCCTCCCGACTGGTCCTTTGGCATCTTCTCCTGCCTCCTCCAATCCTCCTCCAATCCTCCCTTCCCACAGTAGTCAGAGGTTCCGCTTAGTACACAGATCACCTCTGTACCCTGCTTAAACCCTGTCAAAGGCTTCCCAGGAAATCTCAACTCCTTTCCATTTTGTCCAAGGCCTTCCCTCTATGATCTGGTCTTGTCTACCTTTTTAACCTCATCTCCTACAATAGCTGCTGGTTTCTCAACAAACAGGACAGAGCCTGGCATAAACAGTAATTATGTGCTGAAGAAATTAAGGCAAGAATCAATGAGTAAAGAAATAGAAAAGCTCCGTGGGGAAGCCGTGTTTGAAATGAGCATTATACCGGAGCAGGCTTTCTCAGACAGTGAGGGCTGGGAGGGGGGAGGCAGTGAAACAAGTGGCTCTCCATGGAGGCAGCAGGTGCAAAGGCACAGAGGGATTCTGGGTGCAGCAGGGAAGCAGCCTGAGCAGGCCTGGGGGCAGGGCCACGTGAAACCAGGGTTCTCAAGGTTGAGTATGCATCGTAAGCCCCTGGAAAGTTTGCTGAGATGCAAATTGTTAGGACCCACCTCCAGAGATTCTGATAGGTCCATCTGAAACAGGGGCTGAAATGTGCATTTCTCACAAGTTCCCAGGTGATGCTGCTGCCGCTGGTCCAGGGCCCACACTGAGAACCACTGGTGCAAAGTACAGTTGGTCCTTCACATCCATGGGTTCCACATCCATGAATTCAACCAACTGTGGATCAAAATGTTTTTTAAAAAATAGATGACTGCATTTCTACTGAACATGTGGGCTTTTTTCTTGTCATTATTTTCTAAATAACACAGTAAATAACAACTATGTACATAGCATTTCCATTGTATTGGGTATCACAAGTAATCGTGAGATGATTTAAAGTATATGGAAGGATATGTGTGTAGGTTATATGCAAATACTACATCATTTTATATAAGGGACTTGAGCATCCATGGGGCACTGGAACCAAGCCCCCACAGATACCAAAGGACATCTGTACATATATATGGGTTTTCTATAAGCTGTAATTTTTGAGGGTGGGAATTATTACCTTAAAAGAAGGATATAAATCGCTATTTTAAGTCATTATTAGTCCTTTGATACTTAAATGTGAATGAGTTGCAAATTCTTTATCAACCAGAAGGAGAACTCCAGGCACCAGAGGTGAGAGACAGGAGTGATTAAGAACTAGGAAAGGGAGAGACCCTAGTCTGCCTGCTCCCCAGTGTGCCCCAGGGCCAGGCTGGAACAGAAAAGATTAGCTTTGCTAGTGGGAAATTCAATGAAAATGGCAGGGTGTGGTGGCTCACACCTGTAACCCCAGCACACTGGGAGGCCGAGGTGGGTGGATCATTTGAGGTCAGGAGTTGGAGACCAGCCTCGCCAACATGGTGAAACCCTGTCTCTATTAAAAATACAAAAATTAGCCGGGCACAGTGGCACATGCCTGTAATCCCAGCTACTCAGGAGGCTGAGGCACGAGAATTGCTTGAACCTGGGAGGCGGAGCTTGCAGTGAGCAGATATTGCACCACTGCACTCAAGCCTGGGCAATAAAGCAAGAAGACACTGTCTCAAAAAAAAAAAAAAGAAAGAAAGAAAAAAGAAATTCAATGAAATGAAACAAAATAAGACAGTCACACTGGAGCAAAGGGAGAGCACAGTTACTTTCTTCCCATAGCTGGGACTTGGCTCCACCCCACGGGCTTCCCCTATCAAAGCCTTCAGCTCACCATGTATATATACATAAAGGAGTTTCTCAGGTTGAAGGCAGGACATCCCCCAATCCCTACCTGTGGGAAATCCTGAGAGGCTTAGGGATTCAAGTTTGAAAAACCACTCCTCGGCCGGGCGCGGTGGCTCAAGCCTGTAATCCCAGCACTTTGGGAGGCCGAGACGGGCGGATCATGAGGTCAGGAGATCGAGACCATCCTGGATAACCCAGTGAAACCCCGTCTCTACTAAAAAATACAAAAAAAAAATTAGCCGGGCGAGGTGGCGGGCGCCTGTAGTCCCAGCTACTTGGGAGGCTGAGGCAGGAGAATGGCGTGAACCCTGGAGGCGGAGCTTGCAGTGAGCTGAGATCCGGCCACTGTACTCCAGCCTGGGCGACAGAGCCAGACTCCGTCTCAAAAAAAAAAGAAAAACCACTCCTCAAGGCTCCATGAACCCCTAAACTATATGCACAATGTTTATGTTGATGTGTCCATTTTGGGGGAGATGAAACTCTAGAGCCACACTGCCCAATACAGTAGCCACGGGCGGCCACCGTGCTGGACAGTGCAGACACTGGACAGTGCAGACACATTTCCACCATCACAGGAAGCTCTCTCGGCACTCATCTAGAGCTTTCACCAGCCCTCCAAAGGCATCCATGACCAGAAATTTTAAGAGCTGCTAGGCAAAGCCAGTGAAACTTCATCTAAGGAGCCAGACTCTGCCCTGGAGATATGAAAGCTCGTCTCTGTGACAGAGGCTGTGAACAAGTCTGCCTTCGAATAGTCTTTTTATGCCAAAAACCCCACTCTGAAAACTCTTAGAACATATCCAGATTTTATACCTTATTATTTATATCCCACCACCTTGACCATTGTCCCAAAGAGAGGGACACCTTAATTCCACAAATATTTGCTGTAAGAAAGGTTCTCTGAGGTCCCCCAGAGCCTCTGTGCCTAAGACAAGTCATGGTGGTGAGTGATCTTGATGCTGTCAGTGACTTTGTCTCCTTTGGTGTCTGTGATCGCTCCAGGTAGGCGAGGCAGTCTTGGAAAATGCCCGGCTCATGCTACAGACAGAAACTATCCAGGCGGGAGCAGATGACTTTAAAGAGAGGTAATGCCTTACAGCAGAGGGGACCGTCCCTCCACGTCCCTAGGCTCCTGGGCAGTGTGGATAATGCTGCTCTGGAGCCTGCATCATCCACCTTCTACCTCAGGGGAGGTTGGCAGGATAACAGCGCCATGATTATCCAGCTCACACCCCTCCTTGTAGACACAAACTAGGCCCCAAGGGCTCAAAGATTGTGCCCACTGTCAGTTGGTTTAGAGCAGGGTTCTCAAACTCTGCAATGCTCAGAATCAACCAGGGGCCATATAGAAAACACAGATTGCTGCGCCCCACCCTGTTGAGTTTCTGATTTAATGGGTCTGGAGAGGGGCCCCAAATTTATATTCCTAGCAAGTTCCCAGGGATGCTGATCCTGCTGGTCCTGGGACTCAAATACCTTGAGAACTACTAGTTTAGAGTAATGATTCTCAATCCTGGCTGCAGATCAGAATTACGTCAGTGTAGTGCACAAGCTATAGACTAATATCAGAAAAACGTATGTCAGATATAGAGATATATATATCAGATATATCAGATATAGATATAGATATCAGATATAGACTAATATCAGAAAAACGTCAGTGCAGTGCACAAGCTATAGACTAATTAAATCAGAGTCCCCAGGGGTGGGATCCAGGCTTCAGCAGTTTTAGAGCTCACTAGGTGACTTAATGTGCATCCAGGCTTGAGAACCATGCTCCGCTACACCTCCCACTCAGTCCCTGAAGGCATCTGGATTGGCAGCCACTGTCCTGCAGATGGACACTTTTAACATGGGTGCTTTGGGTCCCCAGCCTGGTGCTTAACAGGTTGTCAGTAATGTTTGTTAAAGGAGCCTTGGTTGAAAAGGAGGACCATCAGGATAGCGATGAAGATGCAGGATCCCCTAACCTGGATCTGAACTCCTGAGTTTTCCCTGGAGCTCTGTGCTTCAACACTCCCATGAGGCTGGTAGCCCGTGAAGCCAGGTTATCAGAAGTTGGCTACAGTTGCCATCATTTTAATAAATCAATGTATGACAATTGCACTAACAGTGCCCTCAAATCTATTGAAACAGTGACTTGTACCATTCATTGTCTAACCATCACATAATTGGCCTGTTGGTAACATTTATAATCCTATTCTTTTCCTTTTGGGCTACCCAGTTATGCTGATTAAGTTCCTTTATCTGCAGATATGAAAATGAGCTGCCATTTCGAAAGGCGGCAGAAGAGGAAATTAACTCTCTGTATAAAGTCATTGATGAAGCTAATTTGACTAAAATGGACCTGGAGAGTCAAATAGAAAGTCTGAAAGAAGAACTTGGCTCTCTATCAAGAAACTATGAAGAGGTAGGAAGGGACTGGGGTTGCTGGGTTGGCCACAAGACCAGAAGTGCACATCTGTCTGCCTGTGCTTCAGAACAAGGCCACAGTAGCTCATCTCTGACCCTCCGCATTGCGTGCCCAGGACTGCAGGGAACATGCCTGTAAAATACTTTCAGATCCTTCTAGTGCGTCAGATTACCCCAGCAGTCTCAGACTCAAATAGCTTCAGGAACCAGTGTGGTGCAGAAACAGGGGAAGGCAGCCGGTCTTGGCACTAGCAAATGAGGGAACTTGGGTTAAATTAGAGGGAGCAACCCCCCTCAATACATTCTATGTCAGGTTTTGTTTTCTGTTTTTTTTTTTTAACACCGTATTATACAAACAAAATAACTCTGAAGGTAGATCCAAGCTGTGGTTGACATCTACTCATTAACAAAATTGGGTCAGATCATTGAATGACAGAACTGAAGAGGACCTCCAACAGTTATGGGGTCTAGTTCCCTGCAAGACGTCAGTGATTCCAAACCACCTCACACATATTATTGTCTGATCCGAGATTTAGGCTACGTCAAGTTGGAAGAGTCAAAACCCACTTAACAATGCTCACATTGGGAAGTTCTTTCTTGAGTCCAACTTAAGCTAACCAGCAACTGCAAGCCCATTTCTTCTTGTTCTTAGCTCAGTGATTTAAGACTACTCTCCAACAGTAACCCTTTAGAGATGCCAAAGTTATCTTTTAAGTCTCTTTCTGACTTTACGCCTAAATTCGCCTAAATTTGCTTTGCTGTTGTTGCTTACTTTGTTTTTGTTTATTTATTTTTATTTCTGCTTTGGGCCTGGGCTTGGGGAGACCAACCTAAGAAATGCATCCTTGGTGCTAGGCATGGTGGCTCAAGCCTATAATCCCAGCACTTTGAGAGGCCAAGGCAGGCAGATCACTTGAGCCCAGGAGTTCAAGATCAGCCTGGGCAACATGGTGAAACCCTGTATCCACTAAAAACAAAAATTAGCCGAGCGTGGTGGTGTGTGCCGTGCCTGTAGTCTCAGCTACTCAGGAGGCTCAGGTAGGAGGATTGTTTGAGCCCAAGAGGTGGAGGCTGCAATGAGCTGAGATCATGTCACTGTACTCCAACCTGGGTGACAGAGTGAGACCCTGTCAAAAGAAAGAGAGAGAGAGAGAGAGAGAAGAAAGAGAGAGAGAGAAAGAAAGAGAAGAAAGAGAAAAAGAGGGAGGGAGGGAGGGAGGGAGGGAGGGAGGGAGGGAGAGAGAGAGAGAGAGAGAAAGAAAGAAAGAAAGAAAGAAAGAAAGAAAGAAAGAAAGAAAGAAAGAAAGAAAGAAAGAAAGAAAGAAAGAAAGAAAGAAAGAAAGAAAGAAAGAAAAGAAAGGAAAGAAAGAAAGAAAGAAAGAAAGAAAGAAAGAAAGAAAGAAAGAAAGAAAGAAAGAAAGAAAGAAAAGGGAGGGAGGAGGGAGGAAGGAAGGAAGGAAGGAAGGAAGGAAAGAAAAAGAAAGAAAGAAAGAGAGAGAAAGAGAGAAAAAGAAAGAAAGAGAAAGAAAGAGGAAAGAAAGAAAGAAAGAAAGAAAGAAAGAAAGAAAAAGAAAGAAAGAAAGAAGGAAGGAAGGAAGGAAGGAAGGAAGGAAGGAAGGAAGGAAGGAAAGAAAGAAAGAAAGAAAGAAAGAAAGAAAAGAAAGAAAGAAAGAAAGAAAGAAAGAAAGAAAGAAAGAAAGAAAGAAAGAAAGAAAGAAAGAAAGAGAGAGAGAAATGCATCCTTGGGAAAAGAGAAATTACACTTATGCTGGGAAGAAGGTCAGGGACTTTCCCAGTCTCTGTGAAGCCTGTGTCTGGCAGTTGTGGAATGATGACAGAATTGCCCACAGAGCTGGTTTTCGCTGGCTAGAGTGCTATGCCATTTATCTCCCCCTGTAACTCACCTAAGATGTATCTTGTCGTTTTCAGGATGTGAAGGTGCTGCACAAACAGTTGGCAGGGTGTGAGCTGGAACACATGGATGTGCCCATTGGCACTGGTCTGGACGACATCCTTGAGATGATCAGAATTCAGTGGGAGAGAGATGTTGAAAAGAACCGGGTGGAGGCAGGAGCCCTGCTCCAAGCTAAGGTGAGACGCAAGACCAGCATCCTCCACTCTGCCCTGCGCAGAAGGAGGCCACGCTGAGCTGAAAACTGGTCAATGTGCAGAAGAAGAAATAACAATGGTTTAGTAACAAGTTCAACCGCATTAGAAACAGGAGAAATGAAAATTAAAATAATAGCTTTTTGTTTACCTATCTAAAAGTAGAAAATGTTTAAAATGGTAATAATGCTGGCAAGCATGTGGAGAAGTAGTTTCTCTACTGTATTACTGAAAAGTACAAACTAGCGCACTGCCTTTGAATAAGAAATGTAGTAATATGTACCAGGAGGGGTGTTAAAATGCCCCTAGCTACCAACTGAATAATCTGAATACAATCCCAAAAGAATAATTGAGGCCGGGCTTGGTGCCTCACGCCTGTAATCCCAGCACTTTGGGAGGTCGAGGCAGGTGGATCACAAGGTCAGGAGATTGAGACTATCCTGGCTAACACGGTGAAACCCTGTCTCTACTAAAAATACAAAAAATTAGCCGGGTGTGGTGGCGGGCGCCTATAGTCCCAGCTACTCGGGAGGCTGAGGCAGGGGAATGGCATGAACCTGGGAGGCGGAGGTTGCAGTGAGCGAGATTGGGCCACTGCATTCCAGCCTGGGCAACAGAGTGAGACTCTGTCTCAAAAAAAAAAAAAAAAAAAAAAAAAAGGAATAATTGAAAAAACAAATCATCTATGTCCAAATATACTCACTGAAGCATTATAAGAGTGAAAAAACATACACATGTACTAATAGAAGAAAGTGTAAGCCACAACCTACCTGTGTGCCGTAAAATATCAGGCAGTTATTAGAATTAATGCTTATGAAGCATTTATAAAATAGGAACATGCTCATAATATAAGGTACAATGAGGAGAAAATGAGAGTACAGAATAGTATATGCCAGAAGCCAAAAAATATTTTCTGTAAAGGACCAGACAGTAAATATTTCAGGCTTCATGGGTCAGATGGTCTCTGTTGCAACTCCTCAGCTCTGCCACTGCAGTGTGAAAGCAGCTGTACCCAATAGGTAGCAAATGAGCATAACTATGTTCCAATAAAACTTTATTTACAAAAATAAGAGGTGAGATGGATTTGGCCTGTGGACTGCAGTTTGCCACTTCCTGGTATATACAATAGGGTAAAGCATTCAAACAAAGAAACTAGGCATTGAGAAAAAAATTTTAGAAAGAAAAGACTAAAATGGCATTAGCAGTATTTGCCTTTGAGTGATGGATCAGTCTGACACTTTGAGATGTTTTTTCTTTTTTGTTTTTGAGTATTTCTCAAGTTTTTGCTAAATAGTATACATTATATTCATGGAAGAAAAACAACTTTTATTAAACCTCATAAATAATACAGGAATTAACCAGAAAATAGGATGCATAGGATTTGTTCTTCCCTTCTCCGTCTCCCACCTGTTTCTGACTTTGTAATCTTGAGACAGAGGATGAAAGGTGAAGAGGAAGGAAAATGTGAAAAGGTAGAGAAAATAAGGTAGATGTCTGAGCGAAGGCAAAGGCTATGTCTGAGCTCTTGGTTACCATTTAGTAGTTCTTGATCCTGGCTATGCAGCTGAATTATTTCAGAGCATTTTCAAAACTTGCCATCCCAGACCAATTAAATCAGAAGGAGGAGAGGGACTTTGTGATTTTTAAAGCCCTCTGAATGATTCTAATATGCAGCCAGATTTGAGAACCATAAGAATTATAAAAAGCTATGAAAAGAAAAATGGGGCCGGGCGCGGTGGCTCAAGCCTGTAATCCCAGCACTTTGGGAGGCCGAGGCGGGCGGATCATGAGGTCAGGAGATCGAGACCATCCTGGCTAACGCAGTGAAACCCCATCTCTACTAAAAAATACAAAAAACTAGCCGGGCGAGGTGGCGGGCGCCTGTAGTCCCAGCTACTCGGGAGGCTGAGGCAGGAGAATGGCGCAAACCCGGGAGGCGGAGCTTGCAGTGAGCCGAGATCCCGCCACTGCACTCCAGCCTGAGCGACAGCGCGAGACTCCGTCTCAAAAACAAACAAACAAACAAACAAAAAAAGAAAAATGGGAGAGCCTTTTCTGTGCTTCCTCCCACCACACTCCCTCTATCCCCCAAGTATCAACAGGAACCTTTCCAGCAGGGTCTTCATCAATTCTGGAACCCCCAAATGTTCTCCAGCCTGGAAAACATCCTTTCACTCACCCATTTCTCCAACTCCTACCCCGTCTCAGTAGCTTCCTTTCTTTCTAACCACCAATCCTTGAGCCAGGTCACTACAAACACTTTTTAGGGCAAATAGTGCCTAGTTATTCAAAAAACGACTTCCCCTCACCCCACCCAACCTGATGAGAAGTGGAGCAACACAGAGGTAAAGTGAAGCCATAGATTTGACTTGGGTCCATTGCCTTTTTTAACAGACTCATGACTGATAACAGATCATTAATGGTCCTAGAGACCATCTGATCCCAGTCCCTAATTTTAGGGGTGAGGAAACTGCGACCCAGAGAGTGCAGGTGACTTCCCGAGATCACACGGCTGGTTGAGAGCTCCATAGTTCAGCTCTCCTGTTCTTGGTCCAGGGACCTTATCTCTGCATTGGGCTGCATCGTTTCTCCCCTGGCTCTGCTTCCAAAGCTAAACCTCAGAGGCCTAGCAGTTTGCAAACTTTGCTTCTGTGCCAGTCCTCCTGGGATGTGCACCACACTGTGGTGACTGTTTCTTTGGGAAAGGACAGACCATTATAATTATCAGAAATAAATCCTTCATAGTTTAAAAAAGAAAAAAAAAAAAAGGTCATTATTATCTCCTCCTCACCCCTTGGAGAATCATCACTAGCCCAACAGTAACTCAAACATTAATTCCGAACAGATTCATTAGTGTTTTTTTTAATAGAGTAATCTGAAAGCTACGTCTCAGAGAAAACAGACAGTATTTGTTTTAGCTTGGCCAATGCTGCCTGGGCCTCTTACAGAGAGGCAGAGCTCAGAAAATATTTGCAGAATGAGTGAATTCCTCTGATCATCAACAGAGATCTGAACTGACAGCCAGAATTCCTCCAATAAATAGTTTTGTCAGTTGCAGTTGTGCCCTCGGGGGCTGACATTTGCCCATCGTGAGCATCTCTTGTCGGTTTCTTGGCGGCAAAGCATAAATGTGAAATGGCTTAACACACACAGCTTTCAAAAGCTTTTGTAAAGAAAATGCAAGCATGCATTTCATTAGACTAGAGAGGCTGAAAATTAATTAACATGATTAATTTATATCTTAGTTTAGGTTCCTTCAGAAGCAGATCCCGAAACAAATATTGGAGTTAAGGTAGTTTACTTGGAAATTGGAGAGTTAAAAACCAACAAGATACCAGTAGAGGAGAAGCAAAGAAGGGAACCAACAAAGAATGCATAATCAAACCAGTTACCACTGTGGGACACTGATGTGTAAACCAAGAAGAATTGTGAGAAATGGTATAGAATACAGGAGAGGGGAAAGGCGAGGGAGCTGAGATGTTAATACCATCTCCCAACAGTCTTCTGCCATCTGCTATCAGAGTGGACTTCCAAAGGCTTCAGAGAAACTCTCAGGGAGAAAGACGCAAAATCTGGCAGGGAGAACAGGAGAGCACTAAACTGTGAAAGCCTAAGGGATAAAGGCGGAACCATCAGCATCTGCTAGAACTTATCTGCCAATTCTGTTTATTTTTTCAGTCATTAAAAGCTTAATAAAATAGAGACATAAAAAAACTTATTAAGGGGTTCTTGCTAAGGTCAGTGCAGTAATCATATTCTTTCTAGCCATGGTGTTATGAATGTCAGGAACCTCATGGTCCAGTTTTTGGAGCTTCTGAAGTTGTATGATTTAGTGATGACAGAATCAGATTGGTCCAGAGAATTTCTGGAAGGTCTCAAAGTCTGGCTCTTCTTTGTCTATTTGCTGTGGTTACCTAATGCAAGGTATTCAGGGATGCTTCAGGAACCTCAGACAACATGCCATACCACACTCCAGACCTCCTAATTAGTCATGTAAAATAAAACAACTTTTTTTTTAAGTTGGGCACTGTGGCATGTGCCTGTAGTCCTAGCTATTCTAGAGGCTGAGGCAGGAGGATTGCTTGAGGCCAAGAGTTCAAAGGAGAAGTACACTATGATCATTCCTATGAATAGCCACTGTACTTCAGCCTGGGCAACATGGTGAGACCCCATCTCTTTTTTAAAAAAATCCTTTTTGTCCCCTATACTCTCACAAAATGCTTCTGACACCAAATATGTAGGTTTGTTCCACACCAAGCAGCCCTCCAAACACCAACTGGGTGTCCTATAATTCAATTCAATCCTGACACTACCTGCCTGGAGTTAGCATCCGATCCCACAGGGTAAGGGCTCAGTCCCATAAGATGGCCCTCACTTCAGATGACAAGTCTGGCCTTCCCATACTACTGATGAACTGCTATAAATTAGGGGTTCCCACGACCTCCTCTGCAGAGGGATAAGTAGATAGTTTGTTAGAACAGTGCCCAGAACTCAGGGAAACACTTTACATATTTTTGCCAGCTTATTATAAAGGAACAGTCAAATGGAAGAGATGCTTAAGGCAATGTATGTGAGAAGGGGCACAGAGCCCCCAATTCCAGTTTTATGACTCTATTATAATAACACTTGGCTTAAAATGCAAGCATGTCATACAGCTATACAAAAATATTTTTTCTTTTATCCTTATTCTATAAGCTTGTTTTCTATTTTTAAGAGGGTTTTTTTTAACCTTTTAAACATTATTTTGTTCAAAACTGAGACACATACATACACATTAGCCTAGACCTACACAGGGTCAGGATCGTCAATATCACTATCTTCCACCTCCACATCTTGTCCCACTGAAAGGTCTTCAGGGGCAGTAACACGCATGGAGCTGTCATCTTCTGTAACAACAATGCCTTCTTCTGGAATTCCTCCTGAAGGACCTGCCTGAGGCTGTTTTACAGTTAACTACTTTAATTTTTTAATAAGTAGGAGTATACTAATGATTAAAAGTATAGATATAGTCAATACATAAACCAATAACATTTACTATTATTGCCAAGTGCGATGCACTGCACATAATTGTATGTGCTAGACTTTTATATGACTGGCAGTGCAATAGGTTTGTTTACACTGCATCACCACAAGGTCTCACAAAGCTGCAGTCAAGGTACCCACCAGGGCTGCGTTCTCATCTTCAGAGTTTATTTGGGTTCTTGGCACGATTCAATCCCTTGCAGATGTCAGATTGAGGTCCTCAACTCCTAGAGGCCAGTCCTCCTCAGAGGCCATTTACAACGTGGCTGTTTGCTCCTTCAGGGCCAAAAGAAAAGCATTACCATGTTAAGCCTTTAATCTGATTAAGTCTGGCCCACTCAGATACTCCTCTTTTGATTAGCTCAAATTTAACTGATTTGGAACCATAATTACGTGTCAAAATCCCTTCATCCTTGTCATCTAACATAATTTAATCATTGGGTATAACAGCAGAGAGCAGAGGTCGTGGAGGCCATCTTAGAATTCTGCCTGCTGCACCGGGCCCCTGAGGGTTGAGCAGAGAACTAAAACTGTGCCCCTCCCCAAACCTCCGCCATCTCACCTCCTCTGCCAGGCAAACAGCTCTGCCCTCAGTCCACCTCCTCTGGGGGAACACAGGTCCCATCTTTCTTGTCCAATTTCTCAGCCGGGGCACTGAGACGTCTTTGTTCCCATACCCTAAGCCTGATCTGAAGTCTGCCTCCTGCAATGCAAGCTCTGCTTTGCCTTCTTAGCCTTCTTCCCGAGATGCTCCTTCCATTCAATTTCTATTTGCCCAAAGCTGACTCCACACGCTCATTCCCAGAGGCCTCCTTTCTCCATCCCTTGCCTGCTGCCACTGGATGATGTATACCATATCCAAAGGCTTAATCAATCACCAGCACAAGCTGATGGTTGCCCGGATGTGAGAGAACTCTGTCTTAACAGTCCCCAGGGCCAGGAACAAATGGATTGCACCCATGCTATCTTCTCTGACAGTAGGTCTGCACTTGCCGCAGGTCAGTCTGAGGCATCCGCGGTCAGGAACTTTATCTGAGCTGTAACCATCATGCCTTCAACAGTCAGGATGACAGATTGTGCAAACTATTAAGAATGAAGAGAAGTGAATAGATTGAAATGAATTGTGAGGTTTCTGGTTGTTGATAGTCTTAGGGCCAAAAGAAACATTCAAGATCGTCTAACGCAGAGCCATCTAACTGAAATAGCGCCATGATGGGCATATTCTATGATCCACGCAGCAATCCGGTATGGTAGCTACTGGCCACAAGGGGTTATACAGGAGCAGTGGCTCATGCCTATATTCCCAGCACTTTGGGAGGTCAAGGGGGGCAGATCGCTTGGGCCTAGGAGTTCAAGATCAGCCTAAACAACATGACAAAACGCTGTCTTCACAAAAATACAAAAATTAGCCAGGTATGGTGACATGTGCCTGTAGTCCCACGGGAACTACTTGGGAAGCTGACATGGGAGGATCACCTGAGCCTAGGAGGTCGAGGTTACAATGAGCTATGATTGCACCACTGCACTCCAGTCTGGACAACAGAGTGAGACTCTGTCTCAAAAATAAATAAATAAATAAGGCTGAGGAACTAACTTTTAATTCTATTTCATTTTTATTTAAGCAGCTACAGATGACTAGTGACTACTCTATGATACAGCATAGGTCTAGATTTACCCACGAGGAGACTGGAAAGCTTGAATAGCATGTCTCCATGTCATCTACACCTACAAACAATAATTTTCCCTGTAAACAGACATTTTATACAGGCTACTCTGTCTAGACCTTTTCTATTCTTGCTTTTGCCAACAAGAGTCAATATTTTCTAAGATATACGAAGCTGGATTAAAACAGGCACTGCCACTCTGACTCTAGACTATAAGATGACCTGTTGTGATATTGCCATGTTAACCACCTGGGGAAGTTCCTTTCCAGGGGAACAGCAAAAGCAGGATGCCTGACAGCATCTGTGATCCAGAGGCTCCTGGGTGCTGAGCTGGCTGGACTCCCTGAGGGCTCTTCAGTGAAATAAGCCATGGCTGTAGCCCAGTGTGCTGGAGGCAAACACTGAACGGGGATCCCCAAGCATCTTTATATCTCTGTATCTCACAGAGAGCTTCACAAAAGGGTCCCTGTTTGCTTTTATGTCTTTTTAAAGTTACTTTTATTTCAACATGTATAATAGATAATATACTCACTTAGTTCAAAATTCAAAACATACAAAATGATATACAATGAAAAGTTCTACCCAACCCATGTGCTAGCCACCATTTTTTTCTATGGGAGTCAATCAATGTTATCCTTTTCTTGTATATCGTTTCAGAAACATTTTACCCGTATACAAAGAAATATGTACCTATTCTTTCCTGTCTTTTTACACAAGTAGTATTCAGAACATACTGCTTTATGACTGTATGATATCATACCACAGGGGGCAGCAAACTCTGGCCCACAAGTCAAATCTGACCCATTGCCTCTGTTTACAAATAAAGTTTTATTGGAACATGACCATCACATTCATTTACATATGGTCTATGGCTGCATTTGCACTACACAAGCGGGGTTCAATAGTTGCAACAGAGACCATATGGCCTGCTGAGCCTAAAACATTTACTATCTAGCTAGTCACAGAAAAAGTTGTAACCTCTGTTCTAGCTAACAGATGCCTCAGAATTTGTTTAGCCTGTTCCCTGCTGCTGGGCATTGAGGGTGGCTTCCAATCTTTTGCTATTAGAAGGAATTAGTCACTAACATGGTATACCTCTCATTTCCAAACATAGAAATGTATCTGTATCTGTTAAATGAACTTATAGACATGGAATTGCTGGCCCCAAAAGTGTGTGCATTGGTAGTTTTGATAAATACTGCCAATTACTCTCTACAAAGATTATAACAATTTACATTTCTATCAGAAATATTTGACAGTGTCCATTTCCCCATATCTTCACCAATACTTTGTGATCTTTGCTAATACTACGGGTTAAAATGCATTTCTTACAAATTGCTTTTGTGTGTACTAGCAGATCATATCTTTTGCCCATTTTGGTTACTGTAGTTGTATGCTATAGTTGCATATACCAGTTGGTGCGGCTACAAAGAGAATGGGGAGAATCAAGAATCAGAGTAGATTTTAAAAGGAAAAACCAAAAGACTGTCTCGTTGAGGTAGGTACTGCCTACTCTGCCTATTCTTTTCTCTAGTTAAGACAACACACAGGCTGGGTGTGGTGACTCACTCCTGTAATCCCAGCACTTTGGGAAGCCAAGGCAGGCAGATCACTTAAGGTCAGGAGTTCAAGACCAGCCTGGCCAACATGGTGAAACTGCGTCTCCACTAAAAATACAAAAAATTAACCGGGTGTGGTGGGGCACACATGTAATCCCAGCCACTGGGGAGGCTGAGGCATGAGAATCACTTGAACCCGGGAGGTGGAGGATTGCAGTGAGCTGAGAACACTCCACTGCACTCCAGCCTGGGTGACAGAGTGAGACTCTGTCTCAAAACAACAAACAAAAAAACACAGACATTGTAGAGGGTTCTCTCAGGCCCTTATCTTCTTATAGAGTGTGTTTAAACTCACAACAGGTTGACTACCAGTGTCTGGGTACCTACATAGGGGATCACCCAACATTGCAACCTCTTTCTTACATCTTCTACCAAGGAATCTCTACTCACTCATTCATTCAAAATCCATTTGTCAAGGACAAACCAGGTACAAGGCCCTGACTTGATGCTACGGTTCCTGAAGTCCCTGACTTCTAAGAACGCTCATCCCAGGCTACCAGATTGTGCTGATCTCAAAGTATATCTTAGATATTTTTAAATAGATCTTTCCCATAAAAAGTGTAAGGACTGGCCAGGCACAGTGGCTTATGCCTGTAATCCTGCTGCTTTGGAAGGCTGAGGCAGGAGGATCCCTTGAGGTCAGGAGCTTGAGACCAGCCTGGGCAGCACATCAACACGCCATCTGTAAAAAAAAAAAAAAAAATTCTTAATTGGTCAGGTGTGAAAGCATGCAACTATAGTCCTAGCTACTCAGGAGGCTGAGGCAGGAGAATTGCTTGAACTCAGGAGGTCAAGGCTGCAGTGAGCTATGATCTTATCACTGCACTCCAACCTGGGCAACAGAGTGAGACCCTGTCTCAAAATAAAATAATAGAAAAATCTATTTTTCTCTTTAGAATTAGACTCATTGCTGAGCCTTTTCGGCTGATTTTATCAAGAGGATGAGTTTATTTATTACCAAGGAGGCAGCAAGGTCACAAAGCCATTTGCTCCTCTGTGTTTTGTTTGGCAGCTTCAACAGAGGCTGGGAATTGGTCCTACACTCAAACAGCAGCTTCAATAGCTGGGCAGTTCTTGTATAAACTCACGGAGAAACTTGTTGCAGCCTAGCCGGGCCAGCTTCTCTGCCAGTGTTGAAGTTTCATTGAGTGAGGCGTGCACTTCTTTTTAATCCCTGCTGAGGAGAGCCCATGTCGCTAGTGTAGACTGGATGGCATCCAGCCTTCTCCCAAATAAATCCTACATCTGGCTGAGGAAGTTCGGGAGTGTGTGCTGCCTGTCAAAAGCTAGCCTTAGCTAAATAACAAATGACACCACATAACTGTAAAATGACTTACAACTGTTATAATAACGATAGCTGATCCTCTTAATGAAAAGGAGATTTGATCTCTTTCTATTCCTGGTAGATCCTTCTCTTCTTCCCTAGTTCCTAGCATGTGCCTGGCCTATATTGTAGACCTTCAATAAATATTATTGAGCACGTTCTAGGTGTAAAAAGCTATGTTAGGTCCCCAAAAGGGGCAGAGGGGTGTGTAAGAAGTTGTTCCTGTAAACAAGGAACCCACAGTCCAGTGTGGATGTTGGCTGGTGTACCTGTGGGAGGCAAGAAATGGGTAGAAAGGCTACTCTTCTACAAGGCAGGATGAAATTTTCCAGAAAAGCAGAGCCAGCCAAGCTTTTATGGAGCACCTACCAAGGGTTCTAAGCACCTGACAAGTATGTTCTCATTTAATCTTCCCAACATGAGAGAGGTATTGTGATTTTAGCATTTTATAGAGGAGGAAACTGAAGCACAGGGAGGTTAGGTAATTTGCCCAAAATTACACACTTAGAAAGTGGCAACACCGGGATTCAAATTACACATCTGACTCCAGAATCCACACTCTTAACTGCCAGTTTGAACTGGACAGACCACATGAATGGGGGGACCTTAATTTGGTTTTTTAAAAAGATTTTTTTGCAGAAACAGGGTTTCACTATGTTGCCCAGGCTGGTCTTGAACTACCGGCCTCAATCGATCCTTCTGCTTTGGCCTCCCAAAGTGCTGGGATTACAGATGTGAGCCACCATGCCCAGCTGATTTCTTTTTCAAGAATAAATAAGTGACATCTTGTGGAATGTGAGGTTGGAGAGGCCTTTGTCCTGAGGGGCTAAAAGTTATGCCAGACTTCTGTTGGGAGCTTTTCAAACCAAGGGTCTGTGCCCTCCTTGCGGGATTATTCTATGAAACAAGATAGGGAACCTCTGTATTCCCACGGGACCATTGTTGACCTTTCTCCACGAACAGCACGATGAGATTAGCATGATCTCATGAAATCTGAAAAGTGCTTAAGAGCCAAGGCAGGTAGCTGCATTCTGCAGTAGAACAAGGCTCATATAAAGCAATTGATTACCAGTTGCAAAAACCAGAGTGCTGGAGTGACTTGCTCAAACCTGCACAGCAACTGCTCAGTGAAAGGCAGAAGACACACGAGGCAGACAGCTCATTTGGATCCATGATCTGCTGAGAATGCACTTGCAATTTCAAAGACCAGGAAGTATCATCATCCTCTCCCCTCACTCTCTCTCCTAAACACTCACCTTCCCCTCACATTGCAAGGTAGCCTTTCTCTCAGTTCTGGGTCATTGCCAAGGGCGTGTTTAGGAATGGCCATCCTAATCAGCAAAGTGGGTCAGGCTTGGACTTGAAGATGGTCCTTTTCCTCTTTCCCAGTCCTCATTTCTATCTTCAAGAGTCAGACCCTCAAATAGTTAATTATTACTTACTCAGAACACATTGCTTTTCTCTTCTTACATCCTTCATGTGCAAAAACATGCTAATTTAATTTGAAATTTTTGAAATTTGAAAATCTTTATTATGTTTCAAAATGTGGACATGCTGTCCTGCCCCAGAAGTAATTGCACTCCCACGCAGCTGGAGTGCAAACATGGGCAGCTCAGGTCCTGTGCAGTTTCAAAGCCTGAGGATCAACATATCTGAATTTCATCACACCCCCTAACAACTACACTGGGCAACAAAACACAGCCCCACCTTCCTATCCTCAGGGGCTGGATGACACACCTACTATTTGGTCTATGAGAAGAAATCTGGAGGCACAGGGTTGAAATGGAAACAGAAATAGAATTATAATAACCAGAAAGCACAAATCTAAAAAGCCATTGGATGAAAATGTGTAATACTTTTAGGTGAATTACTTTTAGTAGTGGTTACTCGAGGTGTGTTAAAGCAATTAAGTGGGAAGTATCTCTTGCGGTGAGATGATTTGAGAAGGAACACAGTGACATTAAAACTTGTAGTGATCAAATTACATTCTTTCGCCCTTTCAGTCTTAAACTAGAAGAAAGCCTTTGTTAGGTGCTGGAAGGTCTTTAACACCTCTGTTGTACTTACTTATCTCCCCTTTCCACAAAGAGAAAACAGGACTCAGGACTTAGCAGCTTGGCAATCAATAGTAGCTGGAATTTAATAACAGAGGTTTGTTATAATTTTGTTAATTTTTTGGTTATCCTCTACGCACTGCAAGGGATACTGTTTCATTGGTTTCTGTAGAGATCTAGAATTTTGCTTCCAATTCCTGGACCAGGCATCACCTGGGAGTGCAGATTTCTGAGCCGTACTCAGGATCCCCTGCATCACAGCCCACATTTTCACAAGATCCTCAGGTGATGCTGATGCTCATTTAAACTACAGTTTCCATTTTAAACTAACCTACATTTTGCAGATAACTAACCTACCGTTTCCATTTTAAACACATTTATTTGTAAAGAAAGAGTGAATTGGTTTAAATAAAAATAGCATGAATGAGTATTAAGATAGTGTGAAAAACCATGTCGGTCGGTGGTCCAAGAACATTTGAGAAACACTTAAATACAGTATTTTTGCTAATGAAACTAAGACATAGTGTTTCAGCCAAGAGATCAGTAAGTATCACGGAAGCCATTCACTGGATTGAGAGGGGACAAATCATGTGAGGGACTGTGGCTATAGCCTTGGCCAGCAGCTTTACACCAGACCTGCCCACCAAGGCTTTGAAAGTTGCCTCCATTCCTTCCCTGGCTCTTCCCCATGGAGTGATGGTAAATGTTTCACAGCTGCTTTCTGGGTCAAATATATGTATATGTATATATGTGCCAATCAAATTCACAGTACTACTTAAGGGTAATGTAACAATTTCCGTTGATTTTTTTATATATAATTTTAGAGGTAACACAAATTTTAAGACAAAATACTTTGCTATTTCAATTACACCTATAACTTCAGCATGACTTGCTATTTCTTGGAAAATTCACCAACCATTTTTTTATAATTCTATCATCAACAATAGTATCACAAAATCAGACTACAAAAAATGCTTGATTACTAATTTCCGATTAAGCAAAAAGTCACTCACTTATTTGTTACCGGTGGCAAATCTGTAGGGGGTCTGCAGCAACCTCAATTCTTGCCTCCTCAGAAGAAAGAATTCGACTGAGGGGCATAAAGCAGAAGAGACTGAGGCAAGTTTTAGAACAGGTGTGAAAGTTTATTTAAAAACTCTAGAGCAGAGACTGGGCACGGTGGCTCACACCTGTAATCCCAGCACTTTGGGAAGCTGAAGCCGGAGGATCACCTGAGTTAAGGAGTTCGAGACCAGCCTGGCCAACATGGAGAAACCCTTTCTCCACTAAAAATACAAAAATCAGCCAGGTGCGGTGGCAGGCGCCTGTAATCTCAGCTACTCGGAAGGCTGAGGCAGGAGAATTGCTTAAACCTGGGAGGCAGAGGTTGCAGTGAGCTGAGATCATGCCATCCCACTCCAGCCTGGGGGACAAGAGCAAGACTTCGTCTCAAAACAAAACAAAACAAAAAACTCTAGAGCAGAAACCAAAGGAAGGAAATACACTTGGAAGAGGGCCCAGCAGGCAACTTGAAAGACAAGTGTGCGGTTTGACCTTTTGACTTGGGGATTTAAACGTTGGCATGCTTCTGGGATCTTGTGTCCCTTCTCCCCTGATTCCACCCTTGGGGCGGGGTGTCCGCATGTGCGATGGCCTGCTAGCACTTTGGAGGGGAGCATGCGCAGTGTGTTTACTGGAGTTGTACACATGCTCATTTGAGGCATTCTTCTCTTACCAGCTGAATGCCCCTAGGAGGTCATATACCAGTTTAACTCTGCCATTTTGCCTCTTAGTGTGCATGCTTGAGCTCACTTGCCTAGCTCCTGAGATCTTATCAGGAAGTTGCTGATCACCAGTTTCAGGTTTTTTTCTATCTTTAGGGAGACTGCTTTTCCCTGCCAGCTGTGACAAGTTACTATTTTAGAGAGACAGTTAACAACCACCTGACCATCACCTGATGGTCGCCTGACATTCTTAGTTGGTTGTGGGGGTGCCTCTCCTGCCCTGTTCATGTCTGACTGGCTACCTATTAGCCACCTATGTTACAGTTACCAGTAATAATATAATTTTTCTTTCCCCCGAGACAGAGTCTCGCTCTGTCGCCCAGGCTGGAGTGCAGTGGCCCGATCTCGGCTCACCGCAACCTCCGCCTCCCAGGTTCACGCCATTCTCTTGCCTCAGCCTCCCGAGTAGCTGGGACCACAGGCGCCTGCCACCACGCCCGGCTAATTTTTTGTATTTTTAGTAGAGACGGGGTTTCACCGGGTTAGCCAGGATGGTCTCGATCTCCTGACCTCGTGATCCGCCCGCCTCAGCCTCCCACAGTGCTAGGATTACAGGCGTGAGCCACCGCGCCTGGCCAGTAGCAATATAATTTCATTTCTAATGATGGCTGTGTTTAGCCGTCAGCTTACAACATGCCTGGAAATTTAAAAATCAGCTCCTGTGAGCTGTTAGGAGCCAGTTCTAGTTCACTACTGCTCCCCGCCACCCTCTGTAGCTACATTACCTGACTCCATTTGCCTTCCAGGATGCCCCACCTCCTGCCTCCCACCCACCTACACAGCCCATGTGACCAGGACCCCAACCCCAAACAGGGGAGAAAAACTGGGGTACTGATCTTAAGAATGTGGAAGATAAGGAGTATACTTCAGAATGATCCACCTGAGTTTGGGGGAAGGTACCTCCAATTTTAGGGATCTTAAATTGGTAGATTGGTGGAGATGACAGCATTAAATACTGGTTGGGAGCACATTTCTGGGTCTGCTGCTGGGCTTGAATCCTGTTTCTGTCTCTCATTGGCCATATAATCTTCAGCAAACAACTCAATCTCCCTGTGCCTCAGTTTCCTATGAGGATAATAATGACATCTGCTTCATAGGGTTGTAAACATTAAATTAGATAATCGATTAAAACTTTTAACATGGTGCTTGGCACAGAGTAAGTGCCTAATACATATTCGTTATCAGTAGTCGTATTTATTACTATTTAACTGTTACTAAATATTTAACTCTTCATAGTAGCATTTAACTATTACCATTTTGTTATTTAACTATTAAATAATAAAAGTCGTTTGTTGGCTACTATTACTTTTTACATTTGGAAAATATATACAGCCAGTGTTTTCATGCTTTTAGGGTTCTAAAGGCTTCAGCATGCTTAATCTGCTGGAAGCCTCATAGTGACCACAGGACAGAGTCATTATATGATTATGAGTATGATTCTCCATTCATTGTGGTCTGTGTTCCGTGAGCAAAACTGAGACTCTGAGAGGCTGAATGATGGCCTAGGGCCACAAGCTGTTGGCTAACCAGTCAGAGCTGGGTCCAAGGCTTCTGTTCTCCTTCAGCTGCTTCAAAGCCTTTAATGGTCATTCTATGGGCTCTGTAAAGACTTCAAACAGTAAGAATTGGAGGTGCTACTACTGAGCTATGAGCCTCTTGACTTGGGGTTTTTTTTTTTTTTTTTTTGAGACAGAGTCTCACTGTCACCCAGGCTGGAGTGCAGTGGTGCCATCTCGGCTCACTGCAACCTCTGCCTCCTGGATTCAAGAATTCTCTGTCTCAGCCTCCCGAGTAGCTGGGACTATAGGCTCACGCTACCACACCCGGCTGATTTTTGTATTTTTAGTAGGGATGGGTTTTCAACATATTGGTCAGTCTGGTCTCAAACTCCTGACCTCAGGTGATCCACCCACCTCGGCCTCCCAAAGTGCTGGGATTACAGGCGTGAGCCACTGTACCCCGCCTCGACTTGGGGTTTCTAGCCAGTTCATTAGATTGGATTATCTTTGGATTATTCTGTAAATAAATATTCATATGTGGTAAAAATGGTAATTCCAGAAAACCGTAACCTAGGAAAGTACAGTTTTTTCCCTCCTACATTCTTGGCTAGGTGGCATTCCATCAGACTGCATCAAACAAACTGGGGATGATCTCCTATTTTTCATCTTTTCCCCACAAAAGAGGAGTGACAATGACCTGCTCCCCTGAATATATAGGAAGGGATCTGACTCTGTCCATCTTGCTCTGGGGAGAAGGTTAAAAGCACAGAGCTTCCCTATGTCTGGGTCACAGTTTCACAGTTGTGGCTAGACATATGGTTTTCACAAGGAAACAGGGACTGTCAGACTGACAGAGATCAAGTCGGATAGCTCCTTGTTGGAGGGCGGTATGGGACAACTGGCACTGTCTTACAATGCTGAAACGGATTTCAAGTTTTCCGAAGGGAAACTTGCCACTATTCACCGAAATTAAAAACATATACCCTTTCTAATCAGCAGTTCTACTACAAGAACTACTTTCTCAAAGACATGCTCTTGTATGAAAAATAAGGGATCTAAGCTGTTTCTTTGCACCATTGTTTGTAATAGGGAAAGAAAGACTAGAAACAATCTGAGTGTCCACCAGCAGAGACTTCTAAATAAATTGCAGCCCTTCCAAACAAGACAACACTGTGCAGCCGCTAAAAACAATGTACTCGATTTCTATTAGGTTGGTGCAAAATTAATTGCCGTCTCAGCCATTGAAAGTAGTGGCAAAAACTGCAATCACTTTTGCACCAACCTAATATATACTGATATAGAATAATTTCTAAGATATATTAAGTACCAAAGCAAGAGGGGATAATACATATTTATAAACATATAAACTATTTCTGGAAAGAGGAATAAGAAACTAGAAACAAGAGAACTGGGTAATTAGGACATGGGAGAAAAGGAGACTTTCTATATAGTCTGTAGGAAATCTTTTGAATTGTATTTCATTTGCACGCATCGTATGTTCAAAATAAATGCATTTTTGTATACAAGTTGGTGAAGGGACCTGTTTAAAAAAAAAAAGATGTTTCCAGCTAGGCGCAGTGGCTCATGCCTGTGATCCTAGCACTTTGGGAGGCCAAGGCGGGCGGATTACCTGAGGTCAGGCGTTCAGGACCACCCTGGCCAACATGGTGAAACCTGTCTCTACTAAAAATATTAAAAAAAAAAAAAAATTAGCCAGGCATGGTGGCAGGCACCTGTAATCCCAGCTACTCGAGGCTGGAGAATTGCTTGAACCCAGAAGGAGGAAGTTGCGGTGAGCTGAGATCGCACCACTGCACTCCAGCCTGGGCTATAGAGCGAGACTTCATCTCAAAAAAAAAAAAAAAGATGTTTCCATGTGACAGCTGTGTTTCCTCTGGTTTGAGGCAGTGGAGTGGTGATTAGAAAGGCTAGGAAGGAAGGATGGGCTCAGCTCCTGATCTTCCCCACTCATACTGAGACCTGACTCTCCACAGCAACAGGCGGAGGTGGCCCACATGTCCCAGACCCAGGAAGAGAAGCTGGCAGCTGCCCTCAGGGTGGAGTTACACAACACTTCGTGCCAAGTCCAGAGCCTCCAGGCTGAGACAGAATCCTTACGTGCCCTGGTAAGTGGGCCAAGGAAAGACCTGGCATCCCTGTGCTAATTTTAACTCTCTACTGTCAAATTCCAGTATTATGGACCATAGTTTCCAGGGGATTCCCATCTCACAGCATGAGTTTTGAGGCCTGAAATGTCTTCTGACTCTCAAGGATCATCAGATACTGAACCACAGCACGTGCAATAGACACTGTAGTGCCCCCCTGAAATCTCTCTTACCAGGCTGCTGCTATAAATGTTGGCTGTTAACATCCACAGCCGCCCCTTTTCAGCTGCCCCACTGCTCCAGAGACCTGCCCTTACCCACACTGAGGACACCTGGCCCAGGAAGTTAGGCCCTGCCCCCACAGCCCTCAGCTCTGACTGAGAGGGGGTTTTAAAAGCCCAGCCCTCTTGCTTCAACATGGAACTAGCTCCATTCTGTAGAGCTCTCCATAGGACCAGCCTGTAGCCAGATTCTGGAGACCACATCCTCGCTTAGTGCCTTCCTCTGCCCTGTCCTGCTTTCCTCACTCCCCCTTTTCCTGAGAGTACTCCTTAATGATTTGCGAGTTCCAGGATCCCTAACTCAGGCTCTGCTTCTGGAGAACCCAACCTGAGACAGCTAGTAAGCTCTCAGACTCACTGTGATTTGCAAGCACATCTCTTTTATCATTAATTATTATTGATTAAAATATTGTTAAAATAATCAATAAAATGTATTAATAATGAAGCAATCCACCCTCTGACCTCTGGGATGGACTGAAGTTCTATTTGGGTGTTAAACACAGCTCTTCTTAGATGTCCCCTCCAGGAGGTCATTTGCACTATTCTAACTACAGCTTTGTTGGTGCAAATCAAAGGTTGGCCCATGTAATCCTTGTGCAGCTGAGATGGCCTGGAGTCAATGAGGCGCATGATAGGATGTAGGTCAGCGCAAGCATGTAGGAGAAATAGATCTGGGGATTTGAGGGGAGGAAAATCAAGAGTAATAGAGTCAGAAGGGCTCAGCTCCTCCATTTATCCCTTGGGTAAATAGGCAAATCCCTGAACCACAGTTTACTCTTCTGCAAAATGGGTATGACAGTCACAGCCCAGCCCACTTCTCAGTGATTCTAGGAGGATCCAAGGTGTGGATGCACATGAGCACACTCTTCTGACTTTTAGCATTACTTTGAGAACTTGCTAGTTCCTGGAACTGTGCCAAGTGCTTTGGGAACATGAAATGAATTAGATATGGTCCCTGCCTCCAAGGAGTTAATGTGGCTTCCGGGGAGGAGCTGATATAAATGTGAGGGCGTGGCAGGTGGGAGACAGCACCCCTGCTGTGGGTGTCAGGGAGTCAGGGGGTAGACTTCGTGGTGGGTGCTCTACTCACTCACTAGCTGTGTGACCGAGCAGAGCTTTCATTTTCTCACTTGTAAAGTGAGGATCTATTTTGACTGTCATACCTTTTACTGTCTCAGTAGCTTAAAACGACAGTGAATCACTTCTTCTCTCATTCTGTGATTTAGGCAGAGTTCAGCAGGGATAACTCCTCTGTATCATGTGGCCTCTGCTGGGGCTGGACACCCAAAAATGACTTCTTCACTTAGCTTGTCTGGTGACTCCATTGTGCATCTCCTTTCTCTCTCCCTGTGACCACTCCATGTAGCCGGCTTAGACCTCCTCATACCATGACAGCCTGACATAGTCAAACTTCTGATATAGCACCTGAGTGAGCACAGAAGCTACCAGGCCTCTTAACACCTGGGCTTGAAAGTCTCTGCGCATCACTTACACCACATTCTAGTGGTCAGAGCAGTCACCAGACTATCCTAGATTCAACGGGGAGAGAAATAAACTCAACCTCTTGATGAGACAATGGCAAGGTCACATTGAGAAAGCGATTGTGGAGTGGAGATAATTGTTGCAGCTGCCAATGCAAGTGTGAGCCACGTCAGGATAGTAATAGAATTTACCTCATAATGTCATTGAGATGATTGATAATGTATGTCAAGCCCTCAGCACAGTGCCTGGCACTTAGTGAGCAGTCAATAAATGCCATCTATTATTAATTATCATATAAAATTGCTATACTAACTACTAGAATAGTAACTCCAAGTTGGCATCACCAGCCACCTGGTCACCTCACTTAAACCCATGGTCCTAACTATTGGGAAAAAATGGAAAAAGAATTTACACTCTCAACCAGAAAGCTTCAGAGTAGTGGCATTCTTTCTATGCCCATGGCCCAGAACAGGCTGCTCTGTTCCCTGCTGGTTCTGGTAGATTACTGTTCTGGTCACAGGGCCTTGCAGCCACGGTGAGGAGCACACACTGGGACAAAATAGGTAACAAACTCTCCTACAGTTTTCAGATACAGGAAGTTCATCCAGCCATTCCTGTTATTCTCAGTCAGAGCGATCTGTGCACACAGAAGGCCCCCACAGCTTATATAAACTTCAGACAGCCAAGCTGGCGAGACTTTCGGCCCCCTTTGCCGATAAGGCACTATTTGCATTGGAAGCTAGGCACGAATAATGGTACTTGAGACCTGCTGAACTCTGTGTCCAGTCAACTCAAATCAGGAATGAAATTCAAGGCCAGAAATCACAGAAGGTCACTCTTTTACTTTCTGGAGGGTTTTGCAATTCTAGAAAGTCCTTCAAATCTCTAGAGACCTGCAGAGTAAGCGTGCTTCTGTGACCTCAGTTTGTTTGCTGGTGCTGTCTGTGTGGCTGACCGAGCCCGCGTGCTGCCTGCAGCAGTAGCCTGGTCATAGTCGCTCAAGCTCAAGCATCTCCGGGAGAACCAGGCATTCTCTTTCTGCCAGAGTATCAGGGACTTAGGTAGGGAAGCTGGATTTGGACTTTAAGGTTAAGATGGAAGACACATATAACCTTTGGCTGGGGTTCCAGTGAATGCCCTGTTGGCAGTGGGTCCTAAGTCACCAAGGAAAAACCTCAGGCCACATGAAGAACTCATCTAGAAGATGGAGAAAAACTACAGACAGATGATCCAACCATGATTCTGTGAAGCATGTTCCCAAATCACAGATGTTACAAATCCAATGTCAACAATAACTAGTCACAAATTAAGTACTTTCATGTATAAACAAAGAAAGAAAACCCAGGGAGGTTGGAACGAATGATGCTCAAAGTCAAGGTGGCCATTTCTGCATCCTCACTGCTATAGAAAGGTTTTCAGATTCTATTAAATAATAACCCTAGACCAGACACTGATCTAGATTTATTCTCCAGTGATCACATTTTGCCTCTTACAAATATGCCTCAGGTAGATGAGAATCTGACTCAACATTCTCATATCCTGTGGAATTAAGAAGATTTAAATAAGGTAATATGGTGATACCTGCTAATAGCAGTCATGATTTAAGATGGTGTCATGACAAAGAATTTTCTATTTCATCCACAGTGGTCATAAGGGTATAAAAAATCTCCTCCTGGAGGGCAGGGTACAGAATCTCATTTCATCAAAATTTAATTCAATCCAATTTAGAAAGTTTTTTTTGTGTGTGTTATATTAAAAAGCCAGATGCTAAAGGATAGGCGAACCATAAATGAAACTATTAGAAAATGTTAAACACAGACATAGCTTTTTAAAGGGGTTTATTGATCAGCTCTGTAGTCTTCAGGACATGGTGCATGGGAAGATGAGAAGAATGAAGTTTCCAGTCTAATGCGGAGACACAGGTATTGCAATAAGTGTAACCATAATACAAGTGCTATCATCCAGGGCAACCTACACATACCAAGAACCTATTCTGTGCCAGGCCCTGACTTGTGTGCTGGGACTAAAGAGACTTGGTTCCTTCCAAGTCTCACCATCTGGTGGAAGAGACATGCCCATAAGCAAGCTTAGCCCACTGTGGTAAGTTTAAGAGCATGCATGAGCTTGGGGAGCCATGGAAATACAGAGGGTCTCCTAACCGAGCTTGGTGATGGTAGCAGCAGAGGAGTTTCAAAGACAGCTTCCTGGGGCAGATTACCTCTGAGCTTGGACTTGGGGATGAGTAGGAGTGAGTGAGGTGAGGATGCTGGAAGGAATGGAGGAGCATGGTGCAGGTGGAGGAAACAACACAGACCAAATAAACTCCAAGACTGGAAGTGTTGATGCTGCCGTAGGGTGGGGATAAAGATGGAAAGATACTGGGCCAGCTGTGTGAGCCGTATTAGGGGCCCTGGGGAGCCATCAATGGAGTTTAAGCAGAGGAGATACAGGCCCAGGTTTAGGCTTTCGACAGAGCACTGTGGCTATTTGTGTGTGGAACTCAGGAAGAGGAGGAACTAGAGGTGGGGAGATGAGCTAAGAGGCCACTGAGGGTACCACAGGTGAGAGGTGACAAGCTTCCAATCTCAGGCCATGGTGGCTGCATAATGTGAAAACTTCTCAAGAGGTACAAGAAGCAGGACTCATAATATACAGGAAGCCGTGATGGTTGCATTTGGAAGAAGAGAACGAAGGAAAGCAGGAACACATCTTTCCCCAGTTTCTAGCTCACATGGGTTCACCAGTTGAAGCTTAGACTAGGAGGAGCCAGCAGGTTCAGGAGGCAGCCAGTGGCTTCATTTTGGACACCTTGATGTGAAGTCTGAATATATATTTCCAGTAAGAAGTTCAGTGGCAGGTCCATAGCTACTGAAGGAAAGATTGGTGGTGGAATTACCAACGCAGGACGTGGCCTGGAGACGACTGTTCAAATCATGAGTATGATGGAGACCAACATAGACCCAGGACGCACTGCTCGGAAAAAAAGCAGGCTCAGGGTGGGCACTGGGGAGCCCACAGTGAGGGGACGGCAGAGGAAAAGGGATAGGCAAAAATGTGCTACTAAAACACCAAAGGGGAAAATGCTGAGTATATAAAGGCCAGAGACATTCATTCTGAGGACAGTGATCTGGGAAAGAATGCTGGAGGAGATTCTAGCCAAATGATGGATGGGGTTTCCGCAGCACAGGGAGAAGGGGTCCCCCGGGGAGTGAAAAAATCAGAAGAAAAAGCCCCGGAGAACAAGATTTCTTTGAAGAAACACCTGCAAGCTGCCTCCCATTTGTCTTTCTCAATCCCTCTCCCTCTTGCTCCACTCCTCTCTCACACCCCCTTTCTTTTCTCCCTCCCTCTCTCCTTCTCTTTTTCGCCTCCCTCTCTCCCATCAAAAAGGTCATTCAATCAGACTAATCGACAGTCTGACCTGAGTGGGATTCCTTATTTTTCCCACGGAGCCACTAAGAATAATAACCCCCGTCAGCCTCCGTAACTGGCAAGGTCCCCGCCACAGGGGGAATAGTCCAGGCTACCACCAGCCCCTGCCACTGCTCTGCACACCTCTCTCTTCAAGGGCCCGGCCTGTCGTCCTCGGGTTTGGACCAGGTTCGCTCTTTTGCAGAAACGAGGCCTGGAGAACACCTTGCACGATGCCAAGCACTGGCATGACATGGAGCTCCAGAACCTGGGCGCTGTGGTCGGCAGGCTGGAGGCGGAGCTCAGCGAGATCCGCGCGGAGGCGGAGCAGCAGCAACAGGAGCGCGCGCATCTGCTGGCCCGCAAGTGCCAGCTGCAGAAGGACGTGGCGTCCTACCACGCCCTGCTGGACAGGGAGGAGAGCGGGTAAGCCTCGCTTCTGCGTCGGGTAAGCCTCGCTTCTGCGTCAATAAGGGATGCATATTCATGGCTTTAAAAATAATTATTTTCCAAACACTGTAGAAGTATTTAAGAAATCACCCCAGACTTCCTCTCACATAGGCACCCATTCCCACAGCCTAGCTGTGTCCTTCCTTTCCTATCCACATACAAATTATATATATAATATATATTCACATACTAATACATTTTCTATATGTATGCATATTTATGTATGTATATATACACACGTATGCGTACATATATACACACATACATTCACACACATGTGTATACCTAGGATGTACATAATAGCTGTTAGGAATGTTTCAGTTGTTTGTAATAGAACCTAATTAATGAGGCTATAAACCAGTGCTCCTGAAACTAATGTGCACTCAAAACCCTGGGCATCTTTTTTTTGGGGGGGGGGGTGCGGGGATACAGGGTCTCGTCTCGCTGTGTTGCCCAGGCTGGTCTCAACTCAAACCCCTGGGCTCAAGTGATCCTCTCACCTAAGCCTCCAGAATAGCTGGGATTACAGGTGTGAGCCGTGACACCCCGGCTGGGCATCTTTTTAAAATGCAGATTCTGCTTCAGTACATCTGCGGTGGGGTCTGAGAGTCTTCCTTTCTAACAAGCTCCCAGGGGGTGACTATACTGCTGCTCCACAGACCACACTCTGACTAGCAAAGATGTGTAAACCATTTATTTAAGAGTCCCAGAAATAGGTGATCTAGGCTGTTCAAAGATTTCGGTAAGGACTCAAGCTTTTTTCATCTTTCTAACATACCATGATAACATTGGCTTTTTATCTTTGTTACCACATGCCAGCCACAGATCCAAATATCACATCCTCATTCATGTCCAGAAGTGGGAGAGAAGAGGCAGCAGCAAAAAAAAAAAAAAAAAAAAAAAAAAAAAAAAAGGCTTTTTCTTGAGTGGCCCTCTCCTTTAATCAGTGAAGGAAAGACATTTGGAGGCTTGCAGTGGACTGTCCCTTATATTTCATAGACCAGAACCTGCTTATACTGGCCATATCCATCTGCAAGGGAGGCTGAGAAAGCAACTCTTTAGCTTTTCCAGACTCCATAGTGGAGGCAGGCAAGGGGTTGGGAATAGCAGTTGAGTTAGTCTGCCATAATTACACACACACACTTGCCCTCACTCTTTTTTTAATAGATAAGGATTCTGGAGGCATGTACATCAGCCTTGGGCCTTAGTTGCCTTGCCAACTCTTTCCAGAAACCCAGGCCCTGATTTTGTATCATAGTTCTCTGCCTTCTTATTTCCCTCCAAGGCCCCTTCTCTGACATATGTTGAGTAAGGAATAGAGACAGCTTGGTGATCGTATCATTCAATCCCTCCTGATTCAAGAGAGAACACAAAGACCCAGAACGGAAAAAGATTTGCACGTGATCACACAGGAGGCGGAGACAGCACTGGGACGGGAGCCCAGGTCTCCTGCTCTCTCCAACAGTGTAACCTCTCTTTATTCAGCAGGCGGGAGAGACTCAAGGAAGCGACCTAACCACGCCCTGCTTTCAAATGGAAAATATGTCATCCAGCTCCTCTCCAACTGTCTTTTATTGAATTGATTTTTGTTGATTATAAAAGCCAGATGTTCCTAATTTTTTTTCAGATGCCTATGAGCATCTGAATAAACACACAAAGTCAGTTTAAACAAACACCAAGAGCAGTGAGTTAGGCTGAGTTACTTGCTAAGAATCTATGTGCTACATTCATTTAGTGAGTGCCAGCGCAGACCTGACTCTTGATTATTTTCGTTTATCCCCCAAACCCTGCCAAAACAACATCGTGATCCCTCTTTTACAGACAGGAAACAAAGCCTCAGAGAGCTTAAGTCATGGCCCAAGGTCTCACAGCAAATAACCATGGAGTAATGATTTAAAATCCAAAACTATCTTGTTCCGAAGGCCAGATGCTTTCATGAGACAGCCCCCTTTCTCGTCATCCTGTTGTGACAGAATGACCCATTTTCCTCGCCCATTGCCTCTGACTCCTATGTGTTTCCTTTCAGCTGATGGAGAAACTTCCTCCTTTCATGAAGAAAACACCCTTCCTCATCAGCTGACCCGTGAAGTTGCTTGAGGAGCTTTCTCCTGAGTTCCAGTCCCTGCTGGATTCCCTGGTTAATTCAGCTTGAGCTGAAAAGCTTCTTGGAAGTGGAGAGGGTCCTTCTGCTTTAATCTGAGTAGTCTGTAGCTTGAGCAGCCTCCCTTGTCCTCCTTCAAATAAATGCTTTGTGCGCAGCGTCCAGTTTGCCCACCTTGTTCAACTCACTATAGGTTCAAGATGGATATCACTTTACCTGCCCGGCCTTTGCTCGCAGAGCTATGCTTGAAGGCTTCTGGAAGGATTCCCTTGAGTGTGACGCCATCTGCCTCCCTAGGGTCACCTGCTCTTGGGTTTGTCAACATAAAAGTGCTGTGGAGGCAAAAGCAGTGCTCGTGGCATGCAGGATTGCCGCAGTCTGGGACAAAAAACAACGCTCTTGCTCGAGAGGGGATTAATGTGGTGCTTTATTGCATGTTTCATAATTACAGGCATCATGGAGCATTCAGACCTCTTTAATATACTCTGCATGCATATTCATGTGCAGACACACACATTTCACTTGCTATTGGCAGAGCACCTCTCAATCAGTTAAAAGGGAACTTCAGTCTCAGCCCAATCTAAACCCATTCAATCTAAGTGGGGGATTAATTACACTGTGGTTGCTCACCCCACTTACAGCCTCAGAATTTTCTTCCAGGGTCCTTTCCCCAGTTCTCTCAGGGCCTAAGCCGGCCAAATATAGTTCATGCATCTGCCACCTACCCAGCCAAGACTCTCTTGCCTTCTGATTAAAATTGAAACCACCACCTGTGTCCTACCACAGGTTCTCAGTGTCTCTAAAACTGAAAGGAAAAAAAAAAACCAACCAACCAAAAAAAAAAAAAACCCAACCTTAATTTCATCATTCTTCCCTCAAACTTCTGTCGGTCTACCTATCACACAGAATTACGGACCAAAATATCCAAGCTGAGTCTTTGTGTTTCTGAGCTGCTAATCCAGACGGGGGGGTGTATCCAACACAGGTACATTTGAAAACCCCCATACCTGAGGGTCCGAATAGCCAAGGCCCACACAAACAAAAGAACATTTATTTATCCTTAAGGATTGCTTATAAGAGAAGCAAGGTGGCTGGGCGCGGTGGCTCATGCCTGTAATCCCAGCACTTTGGGAGGCCAAGGTGGGCAGATCACAAGGTCAGGAGTTCGAGACCAGCCTGGCCAATATGGTGAAACCCCGTCTCTACTGAAAATACAGAAATTAGCCAGGCTTGGGTGGCGGGCACCTGTAGTCCCAGCTACTCAGGAAGCTGAAGCAGGAGAATTGCTTGAACCCTGGAGGCAGAGGTTGCAGTGAGCCGAGATTGCACCACTACACTCCAACCTAGGCAACAGAGCAAGACTGTCTCAAGAAAGAAAAAAAAAAAGGCAAGATATGTGGTATCCTTGTTGGAATTGCTACAACTGGTTTTCCTTTTTGGCCTACAGGAGCAAAGGAATTGTATTAAAGATCACATGAGCAGAACAGCTATTTACAATGTGCATAGAACCTTGACATAGGTCAGTTTGTTGTTCGAGACATGGAAATAGGCAAGACGCCCTAAAACTACATTTTAGCAAAGTATCCATCTCCTCCATAGCTGCACACTATGGGGCTGCCCATAATTGAACCACCTGGATACAAGAGTCCTGCCAGAAAACAAAGTGTGTGGCTGGCCTTGCTATGTTGGATGCACAAGACACTGAGGTCTGTTTCTTTGCTTTCTTTCTCGTTACTATTAATTTTTGGCCCCTCAGGCAAGACCTAAATTCCTAACCTAAAGGTAGCTGGAGGCTTCAAAGGTGAGAGTCCCCGAAAGGTCAGCTATCAAAGGGAGGTACTTCTATGACTGAATGGCCATGCAGTTTTTAGAACCTGGAAGTCGTTTCGGCCGCTGGAAAGAGGGGAGAAGGAATCTGCGCATACTCCTGAGTTTCCACCAGACAGCACACTGTGCAGGGTTGCACACGCTCGGTCTCCTCCACACCATCATCTCCAAGAGCAGCTGCCGTAAATCATTCAGTTAATCACCCTTTGGCAGGGAGAGCCATGGCAGACTGGTGCTTCCAGTTCCCAGCACAGGCTCTTGCTGTTTCTAATGAGGCTTCATTAACAGGTATGAGAAGGCGCTGCTGGCCCCCCAACTCTGCCAGGGCCTTGTTTAAATCAGGCTTCCTCTCACGACATCCCGGTACAATTATGCTTTGGCGGTGGTTCACTGACAGGTGGCAGGGGAGGCTGCTGTTTGTATTGGTGTCAAGGACAGAGCATTTGTTCTGGAGCAGACCACAGCAGGGCTCCCAATAGACACCTCCTGAAACACAACCGAGCGCTATTTCCACACCAGGCAACTCCACTGGCCTCTGGCCTGGCTTCTGGAGGGTTGTGTTAACTCCCAATGGGATTGCTAGAGGATCCATTGGCTTTCAGATTCAACATTCTTTTAGATCAAGATCCTTAAATCTTACCTTCATGATCATCTGTAACACTTCTTAGCATGTACTGGTGCCCAGACATTTCGGTGCATTTTGGGGATACCAATAAAAAGAAGACCCAGTTTCTGCCCTCATGGGTTTACAGCCTTGGTGAGTGCAGGTGTGCTCCCTGGAGGATCAACAATGCAAAGGATAAGTAAAGCAAAGCAGACAGAGCAGCACGTCACAGTTTTCACAGCCCCTTCATAGATTCATTTTGTCATCAAAGGTATGAAAATAGACATCTGAGTCTGACCGCACTTGGTTTTCAGCAAGATGATTTAGCAAGAACCATCAAGCACCATGCCTGTCTCTGATTGTCTCCACACACCCCATAGATATTATTTTATAAACCCTTACATTGTCTTGCTTGTTTTGAGAAAAGGATGGGTTGTTTCTTTGGAGACAAATCTAGAATCTTATCTGGGATTGCCAGACTTAGCAAATAAAAATATATAGAATGCCCAGTTTAATTTAAATTTCAGATAAAAAAATGAATAAGTTTTTAGTATAAGTATGTCCCACATGTTGCATGAGACATACTTATGCTAAAACATTATCTGACAGCTCTAATAATATCAGACAGAAGCACTCCATACTTCGTATTCCCCACATAGTTATCTGACCTCAAGCCATTCATAAAGGTTTGCCTAGCACTTCCAGTTGGGACACCCCAATACACAAGAAGGGGAAAGGATGGCCCAGGCTGTGTCTTTACCCATTCTTGATTGGAAACTCAGTCCCCTGACACAAAAGCACCATTGTGTTTGAGAAATTAGTCTGCTAGTTCAGTGAAGAAATACAGCAAACTGTTTTCTCAGCTGAAGTAACTGGTTTGACTGGATCATATCGACTGGTTATTTTGGACAAAAGGTTGAGCAGGAACAGAATAGATCCCAGCATAGACATGCGGTGCTGCAGAGTCGACAGAATGTTCACTATCATGCCCAAGAGAAAATACTCCATTTTCTCCTGCTCCTCCTGAGAGCGGAAGGTAATTTGCACCACAGGGAGTCCAGTTTTCAGTGCAATTCTGGGACTGGACAAAAAACCACGTTGCAGCTTAAAGAAAGGGCTTTGCAAAATGGATGAGCAACAAGCTACTAAATTTCTTTGGACAAGTCATGGCTACTTTGTTTTTGTTTTGTTTTTATCTGCAGCTAAAGTTCTTATCCATATCCTAGACAGGAAAGATGTATAAATGGGGTTCACAACTTTAAACTAAAAAGACAAAGGCAAACCTGACAAGATGATTAAAACAAGTTGTCACTAACTTCCTGAATGATAATTAATGGTGTTGTGGTTGCTTTGAGAAGAAAACAAAAGGAGAGGGGACAGGAAATCAATAGACTAGTGGTAGGTTCAGCCCCTCATTGTTTAGTACCAGCAACCAAAAGAAAAGAAGCAAGAGAAACATGTAGGGTAATAAATTGTCCTGAGGAAGTGAAATAGTGGGTTTACACATTATTTTGGGAATTCAGTCTTAGCAGTTCACCAGAGCAACAATCATGCTGAGTAGTGGAAAGCTCCCTCCAAAACTAAATCCTCTTCCTCAATAAATATTTATTCAGCCCCTGTTATATGTCAATGCCATGTTAGGTGCCAAGAATATGAAGACGTACAAAATGTGAACCTGCCCTTAAATAATCTAGATTAGCACTGTCCAATAGAAACAGAATGCAAGCTACATATGTAATGTTAATTTTTCTAATAGCCATATTTTAAACAGGGAAAAATAAACAGGTAAAATTAATTTTAATATATCTTAATTATCTTGTTATGTCCAAAATTCTATTATTTCATAATGTAATCATATTTTAAATTATTAATGAGAGTTTTATATTTTTGGTACTAAGTTTGAAATCTGGCTTATTTTACCTTGATAGCCCATCTCAATTCAGATATTAAATCTTCATCAGAAATACTTGAGCTATATTTAGATTTCATAAAATTGATAGTTGAAAAAGTAGATTGACGTACCCAAGCTGTTCCAAACACACTTAAAAGTTTTCCAATAACTGAATTTAAGATCACAAAATTTGTTTTCCTTTGATCTTCACATCCACCTTGACATAAATGGTTCATCTTTTTCAGAAGAGTTAATGTGACTTTGAAGCAAAAGCACATCAGTTTCAAAATCCCACCTGTCCAAGTTAAGTAAATTCATTAACTCTTCCATCTCATTCAGTATTTATTAACATCATGTTCAAGGAGGTATTACGTATATTAAGAATCAAGTCTAAATTTATCAACATAAAAAAATCCCGTTTCAAATTTTTCTTATAAGTTTTACAGGACAAATATTTTACACAGCTTAAGTTTTTAAATTAAATTTTTAATTAATTAAAATTAAATAACATTTAAAATTCAGCTCTTCAGTCACACTAGTCATATTTCAAGAGCTCAATAGCCACATGTGGCCAGTGGCTACCACATTGGACAGCACAGATTAAAGTTGAGTAGAGGTGGGTGGGATCTACAATGGATTTGACCAGTTTGTGAAAACAATCCAGGTCATATTTGCACGATAATTTGTGAGAAGTCCTGCTTTCTCACAAATTTACCTCACCAAATACATCAGAAATTCCTGGCAGGTGAGTGTCCCACCTAGAAACAGAGTGGCTACATTCCAACAGTTGGAATGTTGGCCTCCTACTTGGCCCAAGTAATCCTTCTACTGCACTGCACTGCTTCTCATAACTAGGTCTTTTGGAGGGAGTTTCCTCTACCAGGATCTTGAGCCTCCCCGGACACAGGCCATCTGTTTTCTTCCATACCCCTCTCCTTTCCTTAATCCCCTAACCACATGAGCCCTGGGAGGAGTGAGCTGAATCAAAGAGGCTAGCATGGCCGAACAGTCAGCCCCCACCTGCTCAGTCAGACCGCTTTGCTGTTCTCTTCTCTCCCTCATGGTGATTTTCTCTCCAAGGTCTCATAGCCTGTTTCTCATCTAGCTTCAGGACCCACCTCAAATTACTTCAGTTCTTCTGACAGCTCTGAACCCTGTCTCTGGACTGAATTCTCGTTCCTGTTTCAGCCCAATGCAAATCAAGGCAAGTGACCAAGCATCTGTTTCAACATCCCCAGACACTTTCTGAGCTTTTTTAAAAAACATACACAAATCAATAAATGTAATCCATCACATAAACGGAACCAACGACAAAAACCACATGATTATCTCAATCGATGTAGAAAAGGCCTTAGACAAAATTCAACAGCCCTTCATGATAAAAACTCTCAATAAACTAGGTATTGATGGAATGTATCTCAAAATAATAAGAGCTATTTATGACAAACCCACAGCCAACATCATACTGAACAGGCCAAAACTGGAAGCATTCCCTTTGAAAACCAGCACAAGACAAGGATGCCCTCTCTCACCACTCCTATTCAACATAGGGTTGGAAGTTCTGGCCAGGGAAGTCAGGCAAGAGAAAGAAATAAAGGGTATCCAATTAGGAAAAGAGGAAGTCAAATTGTCCCTGTTTGCAGATGACATGATTGTATATTTAGAAGACCCCATCATCTCAGCCCAAAATGTCCTTAAGCTGATAAGCAACTTCAGCAAAGTCTCAGGATACAAAATGAATGTGCAAAAATCACAAGCATTCCTATACACCAATAACGGACAAACAGAGAGCCAAATCATGAGTTAACTCCCATTCACAATTGCTTCAAAGAGAATAAAATACCTAGGAATAAAACTTATAAGGGATGTGAAGGACTTCTTCAAGGAGAACTACAAACCACTGCTCAACGAAATAAAAGAGGACACAAACAAATGGAAGAACATTCCATGCTCACAGATAGGAACAATCAATATCATGAAAATGGCCATGCTGCCCAAGGTAATTTATAGATTCAATGCCATCCCCATCAAGCTACCAATGACTTTCTTCACAGCATTGCAAAAACCTACTTTGAAGCTCATATGGAACCAAAAAAGAGCCCACATTGCCAAGACAATCCTAAGCCAAAAGAACAAAGCTGGAGGCATCACGCTACCTGACTTCAAACTATACTACAAGGCTATAGTAACCAAAACAGCATGGTACTGGTACCAAAACAGAGATATAGACCAATGGAACAGAACAAAGGCCTCAGAAGTAACACCACACATCTACAACCATCTGACCTTTGACAAACCTGACAAACAAGAAATGAGGAAAGGATTCCCTGTTTAATAAATGGTGCTGGGCAAACTGGCTAGCTGTATGCAGAAAGCTGAAACTGGATCTCTTCCTTACACCTTATACAAAAATTAATTCAAAATGGACTAAAGACTTAAATGTTAGGCCTAAAACCATAAAAACTCTAGAAGAACACCTACACAATACCATTCAGGACATAGGCATGGGCAGGGACTTCATGACTAAAACACCAAATGCAATGGCAACAAAATTGACAAATGGGATCTAATTAAACTAAAGAGCTTCTGCATGGCAAAAGAAACTACCACCAGAGTGAACAGGCAACCTACAGAATGGGAGAAAATTTTTGCAATCTACCCATCTGACAAAGGGCTAATATCCAGAATCTACAAAGAACTTAAACAAATTTACAAAAAAAAAACAAAAAAACAAAAAACAAAAAAACCCCATCAAAAAGTGGGCAAAGGATATGAACAGACACTTCTCAAAAGAAGACATTTATGCGGCCAACAGACATATGAAAAAATGCCCATCATCACTGGTCATCAGAGAAATGCAAATCAAAACCACAATGAGATACCATATCACACAAGTTAGAATGGGGATCATTAAAAAGTCAGGAAACAACAGAAGCTGGAGAGGATGTGGAGAAATAGCAACGCTTTTACACTGTTGGTGGGAGTGTAAATTGGTTCAACCATTGTGGAAGACAGTGTGGCAATTCCTCAAGGATCTAGAACTAGAAATACCATTTGACCCAGTGATTCCATTACTGGGTATATACCCAAAGGATTATAAATCATGCTATTATAAAGACACATGCACACTTATGTTTATTGTGGCACTATTCACAATAGCAAAGACTTGGAACCAACCCAAATGTCTATCAGTGATAGACTGGATTAAGAAAATGTGGCACATATACACTATGGAATACTATGCAGCCATAAAAAAGGATGACTTCATGTCCTTTGCAGGGACATCATTCTCAGCACACTATGACAAGGACAGAAAACCAAACACTGCATGTTCTCACTCATAGGTGAGAATTGAACAATAAGAACACTTGGGCACAGGGCGGGAAACATCACACACCAGGGCCTGTTGGGGGATGGGGGAATGGGAGAGGGATAGCATTAGGAGAAATACCTAATGTAAATGACGAGTTGATGGGTGCAGCAAACCACCATGTTTGTATACCTATGTAACAAACCTGCACATTGTGCACATGTACTTTAGAATTTAAATAATTTTTAAAAAATTGTTTTAATTGAGATAAAATACACATACATAATTTACCATCTTTACAATTTCTAAGTGTACACTTCAGTGGTAATAAATATATTTGCATTCTCTTTTTTCCTTTCATTCCCCTTCTCCTGTACCCTTCTTGGTCTCTGGTAACCCCAGTCTATTCTCTATCTTCATGAGACCCATCTTGTTAGCTCCCACATATGAGTGAGAACATGACATGTCTGTCTTTCTGTGCCTAGCTTATTTCACTTAACATAATATCTTCCACTTCCAACCATGCTGTTGCAAATTTCATTCTTATTATGGCTGAATAATATTCCATTGCATATATATCACATTTTCTTTATCCATTCATCCACTGATGGACACTTAGGTTGACTACATCTTTTGGAGGGTTTTTGGTTTTTTGGGTTTTGTTTGTTTGTTTGTTTGTTTTTGAGACAGAGTGGCACTTTGTTGCCCAGGCTGGAGTGCAGTGGTGTGATCTCAGCTCACTGCAACCTCTACCTCCCAGGTCCAAGCAGTTCTCCTGCCTGAGCCTCCCATGTAGCTGGCAGGCATGTGACACCATGCCCAGCTAATTTTTGTATTTTTAGTGGAGATGGGTTTTCACCATGCTGGCCAGGCTGGGCTCGAACTCCTGATCTCAAGTGAACCACCCTCCTTGGCCTCCCAAAGTGCTGAGATTACAGGCATGAGCCACCACACCCAGCCTGACTACATATTTTGACTAATGTGAATGATACTGTAATAAACAGAGTGCATATATCTCTTTGATACACTGATTTCCTTCCTTTGGGGTATATATCTCTAGCAGTGGAATTGCCGGATCAAGTTTTAGTTTTTTGAAGAACTTTCATACTGTTCTCCATAATGACTGTACTAATTTACATTCCCACAAGCAGTGTACCAGGTTCCCTTGCGTCCACATCCTCTCCAGCATTTGCTATTGCCTGTCTTTAGATACAAGCTTTTAACTGGGTTAAGGTGATATCTCATTGTGGTTTTGATTTGCATTTCCCTGATGATTAGCGATGTTGAGTATTTTTTCATATACCTGTTACCTATTTGTATGTATTCATTTGAGAAATATCTATTCAGATCTTTTGCCCATTTTTAAATTGGATGATTTGTATTTCTGCTATTGAGTTGAGTTCCTTATATATTCCTGTTGTTAATCCCTTGTCAGATGGATGGTTTGCAAATATTTTCTCCCATTCTGTGGTCTATCTCTTCACTTTGTTAATTGTTTCCTTTGCTGTGCCTTTTAGCTTCATGAAATCCCAATTGTCTATTTTTGCTTTGGATGCTTGTGCTTTGGAAGTCTTACACAAAAAATATTTGCCCAGATCAATGTCCTGGAACATTTCCCAGTGTTTTCTTCTAGTACTTTCATAGTTTTAGGTCTTTCATTTAAGTTGTTAAACCATCTGATTTTATTTTTGCTTATGGTAAGAGACAGTGGTCTAGTTTCATTCTTCGGCATATAGTTAGCCAGTTTTCTCAGCACCATTTATTGAAGAGGCTGTCCTCTCTCTATTGTATATTCTTAGTGCCTTTCTTAAAGATAAGTTGGTTGTAAATAATTTATACCTTGTTTCTCTATTCTGTTCTATTGACTTGTGTGTCTGCTTTTTTTTTTTTTTTTTTTTTGCCAGTGCCATGCTGTTTTGATTACTATAGCTTTGTAGTGAATTTTGAAGTCAGGTAGTGTGATGCCTCCAGCTTTGTTCTTTTCGGTCACTATTGCCTTGGTTATTTGGGGTCTTTTGTGGTTTCATATATATTTTAAGCTTTTTTTCTATTTCTGTGAAGAATGTTATTACTATTCTGATAGGGATTGCATTGAACCTATAAATTGCTTTGGGTAGTACTGTTATTTTAACAATATTAATTCTTCCAATCCATGAGCATGGAATATCTTTCCATTTTTTTTGTGTCCTCTTCTATTTTTTTCAGAGTTTTATAGTTTTCCTTATATAGATCTTTTACTTTGGTTAGACTGATTTCTAGATATTTTATATTTTTGTACCTTGTAAATGGGATTGCTTTCTTGATTTCTGTTTCAGATTGTTTGCTGTTGGTGTATATAAATGGTACTGATTTTTGTGTGTTAATTCTGTATCCTGCAACTTTACTGAATTTGTTTAGCAGTTCTAATAATTTTTTTGGTAGGGCCTTTAGGTATTTCTATGTATAAAATCAAGTCGTCTACGAACAAGACTAATTTTATTTATTTCTTTCCAGTTTGGATGCCATTTAGTTTATGTTCTTACCTAACTGCTCTGGCCAGGATTTCCAGTGAATAATCATAGTAAAAGTGGGCATCTAGCCAGGCACAGTGGCTCACACCTATAATACCAGCACTTTGGGAGGCTGAGGCAGGAGGATCGCTTGAGCACAGGAGTTTGAGACCAGCCTGGGCAACATAAGGAGACCCCATCTCTATAAAATAAAATTTTAAAAAATTAACTGGATGTGGTGGATCACACCTGTGATTCCAGCTACTTGTGTGTCACAGGATCCTTGGGGCATCGCTTTTCTCCCATCCAAGTATTAACCAGGCCTGACTCTGCTTAGCTTCCAAGATCAGACAAGATCAGGCCCCTTCAGGGTGGTATGCACATAGATGGGGTGTCACGTTCCTGGCCAGAAATCTCTGCGGTCAGTGGCACCTTTGCTCAAGTTTTGCTCAGGCCCACTGGGCTCATTTCACCTACTCAGCCTGGCAGGCTGTGCTCAGTTCACACTACTGGCCTGAATCCCATGCCTGCCAAGGGTGAGCCAGGCATGGAGTGTCAAGGGGTGTGTGAGTGAGCAAGTGTGGGATCTGGCCACTGCTCACAGCCAGGCACATTGGCTGTGGTGGGGTGGGCAGTTCCACGTGCTGGCACGGGTGCTGGCTCCCTGTGAGTCTTCAGATGGACCAGGCATACTGCAAGCAGCTTCCACAGCTGGCACCAGGGAACGCTGTGGTGCCCAGAAGCTTGGAGATGCCAGAAACTGCAGAGCCCCAAATAGGGTGTCACAGCCCCGGTTCGTGGAGCTCCTAGGTCTGGGCTCCTCAAAGGGCCACAGCTCTTCTCTCCTTCTCTCTTTTCTCCTTCTCATCACCTGCAATGTGGTGAGCAATGGGTGTGTTTCAGCCCTGTTTGTGTTACAGCTCTTTCAGCCCTAGTACCCCAAGTTCTGTCCCATGTCCAGGAAGAATGAGGTACATGGGTAAGTGGAGGGTGAGCAAGGCAAAATGGTGTTTTCTGAGCCACAGAACAGCTCAGAGGAGACCCACAGTGGGTAGCTCTTCTCTGAAGACAGGTCACCCCGATGAGAGTCCAGCTCTTAGCAGAGAGGAGACCCACAGTGGGTAGCTCCTCTCCACAGGCAGGTCATCTTGACGTCTGCCCAAGTCTGGCTGAGTCCAGGGTTCTTATGGTCTTCAGAGGGGAGGAATGATCAGCAATGCATGCTGATTGGTCCATGGGTGACCATGGGTAGGGAGAGGCCAGGCAGCAGAAGCAGGCATTTCCAAGCCTATGGGGGCTTCCCTGGTCCCCAAGACTGCTGGAATGCCCAGGTCTGCAGCCACGGCTGGGCAGCCTCAACTTTGCTCCACAATCAGAGTGGATGCCAGGAGCAGAGAGAGGCCAGGCAGCAGGAGCAGGCATTACCAAGCCTGTGGGGCCATGGGGGACTTCCCAGTCCCCGAGAGTGCAGGAATGCCTAGGTCCGCAGGGCAGCTGGGTGGTTGCAGCTGCACTTGTGAGGGTGGGGCTCCTGTCTCTCCAACTAGGAATAAGTCCTGGCTTCCTCCTGTTCCCAACTTCCACCAGCTCCTGCCAGCTTCCTGGAGTACACAGCCCTGGTGCGCCTCCCCTACTGCAGCCAGCATCTTTGCAGCGGCTGCACCAGATAAGCTGTCACTGTTATCACTTGGAAGGTTGAGGTGGGAGAGATTGCTTGAGCCCCGGCGGTGGGGACTGTAGTGAGCCGTGATCATGCCATTACACTCCAGCCTGGGTGACAGAGATAAATCCTGTTTTTTTTTTAAATAAATAAGGCCAGGCACAGTGGCTCATGCCTGTAATCCCAGCACTTTGGGAGGCTGAAGTGGGTGGATCACAAGGTCAGGAGTTCAAGACCAGCCTGGCCAACATGGTAAAACCCCATCTCTACTTAAAATACAAAAATTAGCCAGGTTTGGTGGCAGGCGCCTGTCATTCCAGCTACTCAGGAGGCTGAGGCAGGAGAATTGCTTGAACCCTGGAGATGGAGGTTGCAGTGAGCCAAGATTGCGCCACTGCATTCCAGCCTGGGCAACAGAGTGAGACTCTGTCTCAAAAATAATAATAATAAATAAATAAATAATAAATAAAAGTGAGCATCCTTCCTGATTTTTAAGAAACTCCCTGTCAGTAGTTGTTAGGGAGCTAATCTCCACAGGTTACAAGACAGACCTCTAGGGGGCAGTGTTGTCCAAACTCCACAGGCCAGCCTGCTGGTCTCAGGGGGACCCATCTTGAGTACCCTATTATGTACTATGTTCATGGAACCTAAGACATCATTGATTAAAAGAGATACCATTACTGGATGTGCCACTAAAAATGAAACTGCTCCAGATAGAAGTCTATTAGACCCCAGATAAAGCTGAGACACTAAAGGCCTCTGTGGAGGGGGTCCATGAGAAATATACAGAAAAAAGAGAGACAGAAAGGGACATGCACAGTAGGACAGCAAGAGAAGCTGCATGTTTCAATTTTGCCATAGACAGAGGAAGTGAAATATCTGCCCTCATAATTTGAATCAAAAGTTGGTTCTCATGCAGTTTTCTGGTACTACTTGTGCCATCAAAAAAACCTCAGAGAATATTATTTAATGTACAAATGCACCTCAGCTTATGATGATGTTATGTCCTGATAAACCATCAGAAGGTGACTATATCATAAGTCAACTTTATCCAGTTGTAAGTTGAGGCACACACTGAATGCATATTGTTTTCACACTATCACGAAGTTGGAAAATCATAAGTTGAAACATCGTAAGTCAGGGACCATCTGTAGTTTCACATTATTATGAGTTCCTTGGCAAGGGTAGAACACAAAGCTTATATAATTTGATGCCCTGTTTTAAAAAAGAAATACAAAATATCTTACTCTTGCAAATTTTATAAAAACCTATGATGAGGCTGAGTGTGTTGGCTCACATCTGTGATCCCAGTGCTTTGGGAGGCTGAGGCAGGCAGATCACTTGAGGCCAGGAATTTGAGACCAGCCTGGCCAACATGGCTAAACTGCATCTCTCTACTAAAAATACAAAAAAAATTAGCTGGGTGTGGTGGTGTGTGCCTGTAATCCCAGCTACTCTGGAGTCTGAAGCATGAGAATCACTTCAACCTGGGAGGCAGAGGTTGCAGCGAGCTGAGATAGCAACACTGCACTCCAACCTGGGCAACAGAGTGAGACTGTCTCAGAAAAAAATATATGTAATTTGATCCCATGAAGCTGTGAGGAGGAACCCTTTCAGGGCCTTGGAAGGGTCATGCAAATGAGAGGCCCTGAAGCTTTACTCTCATTGGTAAATCAGTCTGTGCCCCAAGTGACAGGCAGAAGCAAAGAAAAGTCCTCTAAAAATGAAGACAATTTTAATCTAGACAACAGGAATCATAACATACCATCAACTATTATCTTATGCTGGCTTCAGAGATGTTAAAGTACACAACAGTATGCTTCTTAGGAGCAATGAAATACGGTACTTCAAAAAGAAAAAAGATAATGTAAATTCTGACCCTGACTTGGCTAAGACAATAACAACAATGACAACGATGATAGCTATCATTTATCAAGCTCCTACAGTGTGCCTGCCTTCTCACAAACTTTTTTTCTTTTCCTCACATGAGCTTAATGCCACCACCAAAGACTTGAAAGATGTAAGGTGGTGATTCCTACCAAATCCACAATTAACTCACTTGTTTGATCAGAGTACAAATCAAGTAGGTCATGGAAAATGACCACAGATTATCACAGACTAATCCAGTGGTGAGGTGAATCACAGCCAGAATTGCAGAGGTGGTATTTTTACTGGAGCAAATCCACACAGCCCCTGGCAGCTGGTGTGCCACTACTGACCTGGCAACTGCTTTATCCTGCCCACCCCCACCTTAATCCTCTCCTGCCCTGTTGTGGCAGGGACAGCAGTATACTTTTCCTGTCCTGCCTCCAGGCTATGTCGGCTTGCCTGCACTTGGTCAGAATGTAATCTGGAGGGACCCAGAAGCCCAAGCTGATCCATTACATGTCTTTATCATGCTAATTGGACCAGGACAGCCCCAAAGAGCTAGCACCTAAATGCCTTAGTAAAGTACCTGCGTGCCAGAAAACGGGAGATAAAGCCTGACAATATTCAGGAGTCTGCCACATGCGTGAAGCCTCTAGAGTCCAGTGGTCTGGGCTTTGTTGGGATAGACCTTCTAACATGAGATTCAAGTTGTACTTTACACCAGAAAGAGCCATGAAGAAAGAGATACAAAGCTTGATTTTCAGAAGTAACACAAACCAGATTTGAGTATCTGTTGCTGTGAACCACTAACTCAAGTAACCCTTAAGTGTACAAGGTTTTTGGCTTTTGTTTTTGAATTTTTATTTTGACATAATTTCAGGCTTACAGAGCAGTTGAAAGAATAGTTGAAGAATTGCCATATACCTTCCACAAATGTTAACATTTTCATAGGCAGATAGAAGCAAATTTTTTAAGTTGAAGAAGTTAAGTTTCTTTTCTACTTATTTAGTTCTAGGAATTTTGACTGATAGACATTGACTGCTGGCTGACCAAGGTGATCTGTGGTGGCTAAAGCAGGCGATGTGCAGTGGGGCAAGGGTGTGTCATAGTGACCACCTGGATGGGCCAGCAGGGCCAGGTGTAATGGGACACTGCCATGGAGTTTCTTCCCCCAGATACAGTGTGGCCTGGGTGGAGGCCATGGTGCAACCCTCTGGTACTGAGGAGCCCACACTGTGCAGAGCCTGCCCTGCCTATGCACCGGCGCCAATGACCCAGCCAGGCCTGATTTAGCCCCACCAGGCAGGCAGCAATGGCCCATCTCAAGCATGGAGCTCCCTCCCCCATACAGGAAGCTGTTGGAGAACTGGAGCTTTGAAGCCATCAATTCGCAGCTAACTGTAGAGAGCAAAGATACCAACATTATCGGCAGGATTGAGAGCTACTCACGTAAGATAGCAGGAGACTACAAACACTGGTGCAAGCTGTTCTGATAGGAGGGCAGCCTGCATACTGAAGGCTCTCTCCCCATCCCAGACCTCGGGCCTCAGCCCCAGCAGCCTGAGCAAGAACCAACGTGGCAAGGACGAGGGCCCCTCAGGGACAAGTGCAATTGCAAGATCCTCTTCCACTTGATTGTCATGCTCAGTGAGTCCTTTCAGGCCTGACTGTGACCTCAGCACAGCCCACAGCCATGGGTTCAGCTGGAAGCCCAGCTTCAGCTGGGTGGTGAATGCAGTCAGCTGCAGTCTGTTCTCAGCTGCATGGGGGGACATCAAGGTCCTAAGACACAGCTGTGGAACATAGGATGAGGAGATCTGCCTGGCTTAATGGGACACCTACAGCTATAACCCAGACTTAGACCCAGACCCCTTTAAGGAAGAAGATATCCTCTGGTCCTTCGACAACTTCTTCTACAACAAAGGGAGCAAATTGTCTTCTTCAGCCACCACTCCATTAGCAGCTCCACCTACACACCCTCAGAGGCAGGCAACAAGATGGACATGGAACTGGGGCAGGAGGAGGAAGAGAAAGAAAGCGGAGGCAGAGGCAGTGAGGGTAGGGCTGAAGAGACCAGACCATGGAGGACAGGGTCCCAGTGATTTGTATGTGATGAGGAGGAGCCCAGGCCCCAGCTTCATCCAGCTTCATCCAGCTTCAACCAGTGCCTGGACCTGCCCACCTGAGAGCCCCTGAGGCCTCCCCAGCTGTAGGCCAGACCCTGGTGCTGCCAAAGTCTCAGCACTGCCCAAGGCCACACCTGCCTAGCCCTTTGGCTCCAGCCTGTTGGTGTCCACTCAACCCCATAGGCTTCTGCTGCCCACGCTGTGGCTGGACTAGACAGTGCAGGACCTGCTGCAAAGAGTAACCTCCTTGCCCAAACAAACTGCCACAGGCGGGGACAGCTAGACCACAGAGTTTATTTTTGTATTTCTGCTGGGCCTGCACACTCCAGCCCAAAGGGCTTATGACCAGAGGCCCCAGAGGTCATGAGCTCTAGTCTTGGGCCAGCTCTCGGCGCCCACCTGTACCCCACCTCACCCACTTGGTTGCATGCAGTGAGTGTCACTTCGCTGCAGCTCATTGCTTTCCAATAAAAATGTCTGTGACTTAAAAAAAATTGAGACAAAAATTTAAAAATTTTATAACATGGTCATGAATGCTGGCAACCTCACCTCCACCAGCACCCCACCCCAGCTGCCACCACCGCCAGTACAAGTGCAAACACAACACCAGCAACCCCACGGTTGCCAGTGCCCCAGCCCCCATTTCCCCCCCACCAATGCACCGCTGCCACCACTGGCATGAGCACGTACAGGAACACCGCCTCTCCAGTTCTGCTGGAACCCCACCCCGGCTAACACGTGTGCACCCGCCATGCTGCTGCAGCTGCTGCCAGACATCAATAAGCACAGATCCCACTGACACCACCCTGACCAAGTGCTTTGGCTAGCACCTTCCATCAGAGTGCTGTGGCCAGCAGACTGGGAACAACTCGGCCCCTCCAGTAGAACAGATTCCTAACCTTGAGGGTTCAGAGAACACAGCCAGGTGCCCAGCACCAGCCCCCCAGAGTTAGAGCACGCAGCCTAGGAGTGCTGAGCGGAGCCTGGGCCCCCTAAAATCTTCCAGAAATGAAGCAAGTCAACCAAACCCACCATATAACCACAATCAAACCAAGATCATCAAAGAAGATAAAAGCAGAAAATGTATTCAAAACACAACAACTTCAAAAATTGAAGGAACATCAGCCCACACAGATGAGAAAGAACTAGTGCAAGAACTCTGGTAACTCAAAAACCAGAGTATCTTCTTACCTCCAAAGCACCACACCAATTCCCTCGCAATCGTCCCTAGCCAGGCTGAAATGGCTGAAATGACAGACATAGAATTCAGAAAATGGATAGGAATGAAGATCATTGAGATTCAGGAGAAAGTTGAAACCCCATCCAAGGAATCTAAGGAATCCAATAAGATGCTACAGGAGATGAAAGATGAAATGGTTATTTTAAGAAAAAAGTAAACTGATCTAATGGACCTAAAAAACTCACTTCAAGAATTTAGTAATACAATCTCAAGTATTAATAGCAGAATAGATCAAACTGAGGAAAGACTCTCAGAGCTTGAAGACCAGTTCTCCAAAATAACTCAGTCAGACAAAAATAAAGAAAAAAGAATTTAAAAGTATGAACAAAACCTCCAAGAAATATAGGTTATGTAAAGAGACCAGATCTACAGTTCACTGGCATCCCTGAAAGAGAAGGAGAGAAAGCAAGCTACTCGGAAAACATATCTGAGGATATTGCTCATGAAAATTTCCCTAACCTTGCTAGAGGCCAACATTTAAATGCAGGAAATGCAGAGAACCCCTGCAAGACACTCAACAAGATGACTATCCCCAAGACACATAGTCATCAGATTCTCTAAGGTCAAAATGAAAGAAAAAGTTTTAAAGGCAGCTGGAGAGAAATAGCAGGTCACCTACAAAGGAAACACCATTAGGCTAACAGTAGGCCTTTCAGTAGAAACCGTACAGCCAGAAAAGATGGGGGGGTCTATATTCAGCATTTTTTTTTAAAAGAAATTCCAGCCAGGCACAGTGATTCACACCTGTAATCCCAGCACTTTGGGAGGCCAAGGCAGGTGGATCACCTGAGGTCAGGAGTTTGAGACCGCCTGACTAACACAGTAAAACCCCATCTCTACTAAAAATACAAATATTAGCCAAGCATGGTGGTGGGCATCTGTAATCCCAGCTACTCGGGAGGCTGAGGCAGGAGAATTACTTGAACCCGAGGTGGAGGTTGCTGTGAGCCAAGATAGTGCCATTGCACTCCAGCCTGAGTGACAGAGTGAGACTCCATCTCAAAAAACATAAATAAATAAAATAAAAAAGAAATTCCAACCAAGAATTTCATATTCAGCCAACTAAGCCTCATAAGTGAAGGAAAAATAAGGTCCTTTTCAGAGAAGTAAATACTAAGGGAATTTGTTACCCTTATATAATATTCTATAATGGTAAAGGTTTCAATTCAACAAGAAAAGCTAACTATGCTAAATACATATCCACTCCACACAGGAGCACCCAGATTCATTTAAAAAGTTCTTGCAGACCTAAGAAGAAATTCAGATAACCACACAATAATAGTGGGAGACTTCAACACCCCACTGACAGTATTAGACAGATCATCAAGGCAGAAAACTGGTAAAGATGTTCGGGACCTGAACTAACACAACCAAATGGACCTAACAGACACTACAGAACTCCTTATCAGAAGCGAAGAAAAGACACTCCCACTATAATAGTCTCCCGCTATTACTGTGTGGTGACAAAGACCCTATCTCTAAAAATAAAACATAAAAAATAAATCAAGAAATTACCATTGGTGATAATATTATTATCCACTCTAAATATTCTATTCAGATTTTGCCAGATGGCTCCATAATGTCCTTTAGAACAAAAGAACATTTTAGATCACGAGTAACGTTCAGTTACCATGTCTCTTTAGTCTACTTGAATCTGCAGAAGTCCTCAGTCTTCCCATCTGCATTTCATGACATTGGCATTCTGACAAACACAAACGTATTAGTTTCCTAGGCCGGCCGTAACAAATGATTACAAACTGGATGGCTTTAAACAGCACAAAGTTATTTTCCCACTGCTCTGATAGCTAGAAGTCTAAAATCAAGGTGTCCGCAGGGCTGTGCTCCCCCGGAAACCTGTAGGGGTATCTTTTCTTGCCTATTCCCAGTTTCTGGTGGTTGCCGGCAGCCCCTGGTGTGCCTTGGTTTGCAGCTGCAGCCCTGCAGCCCCTGCCTCTGTCCTCACTTGATATTCTCCCTTTGTGTGTCTGTGTCTCTGTGTCTTGTCTTCTCTTCTAATAAGGATACCTGTCATATTGGATTAAAGGCCCATTCTCCTCTAGTAGGGCCTCATCTTAAATTAATTACACCTGCAACAACTCTTATTTCCAAATCAGGTCATGTTCTGACATACTGGGGATTCGAACTTCAACATATCTTTTTTGGGAGTCACAGTTCAAGCCGTCTCAACAGAGCAGTTATTTGATAAAATACTCCCCAATTTGAGTTCTGGTATTTCCTCAGGTTAGATTCAAGTTGCACACTTTGGGTTGGAATACCGTAAAACTCACCAGGAGGCACGTGCTATCAATATGTCCCTCTCCTGGTGATGTTAATTTTGTGTACCGGGTTAAGGTGACGTGTGCCAAGCTTCTCCACTATAGAGTTACTGTTTTTCCATTTGTAATTAGTAAGTACCTTGTGAAAAAATACTTTTAGTCTGTCTTGAGTAACTACTGTTATTCCTCAAACTTTCTCTCCCAGGAGTTTTAGTTTTAGCATCAATTGATGATTCCTGCCCAAGTCAATTATTACTTTTATGTTTGCCAAATGGTGAGTTTCGAATTCCATCCATCATTTCTTCTACATTTTTTAGTTGGCTTTCTTCTATAAGAAAAAATGTTCTGGCCGGGCACGGTGACTCATGCCTGTAATCCCAGCACTTTGGGAGGGTGAGGCGGGAGGATCACCTGAGGTCGGGAGTTCGAGACCAGCCTGATCCACATGGAGAAACCCCGTCTCTACTAAAAATACAAAATTAGCTGGGCATGGTGGCACATGCCTGTAATCCCAGCTACTCGGGAGGCTGAGGCAGGAGAATTGCTTGAACCTGGGAGGTGGAGGTTGTGGTGAGCCGATATTGCATCATTGCACTCCAGCCTAGGCCACAAGAGTGAAACTCCATCTCAAAAAAAAAAAAAAAAAAGAATGTTCCTTTCTTTCTCCCCTATTTGTGTGTGTGTGTGTGTGTGTGTGTGTGTGTGTGTGTGTGTGTGTGTGTGTGTTTATATCAGCACGAACACATGGAGGGGCTGCAAGTTTTGAGCAGGGCCTAGAGCAAAAAGGCATCTGTAGCAAGCTGAGGTGTGGAGCCAGCTGCCTGCCACTGCACCTATGACCAGCATACCCAACAATCATGGAAGTATCTGTTGCAGACAAAGGTAACACATAGAACCCTTGGCACGCCACAGTAGGAGAATAACAGTCGTAGAATATTTGAGAAAGGCTGTGTCCACCTCTATTATCAGTTAATCTCCACTAAAAAGCAGCTCCTGAAACCTCATGGACTGAGCACTTGGCTTCGGGACCTGCTCTGTACCTGGGCTATGAACGGGCGCTCCTCCTGCTGAACGCCAGTGTATTCCAGCAATAGGGAGCACCAGCAGGAGAATGAGGGGCGAAAGAGAGTGAGGTCAGTGTATTTATTGCCCTGCCCCTTCCTGCAGCATCACCACAGGCCAGTTCTGATGATGAACCGAGGAAAAAATATCACTCCTGTGATATTTCTACCAAAAATGCGTAATCCAAATCTAATCCTGAGAAAACATCAGACAAGCTCAAACGGAGGGACAGTCTACAAAATCATTGGCCTATACGACCCAAAAAACATCAAGCTTATAAAAGACAAGAAAAGACTGAGGAACTGTGCGGATTAAAGAAAACTAAAGAGACCTGACAACTAGATGCAAACCATGAGTCTGGATTGTATCCTGGACCAGAAAATGATTTTCTTTTGTTATAAAGGATACATTTTGGACAACTGATGGAATTTAAACAAGGTCTGTAAGTTAGATAATAATATTGTATCGATGTTTATTTCCTAATTTTCTTCTAACTGTATAAAAGATTAGGCTCATGCTACAAATGCTGTTTTTGTTGTTGTTGTTGTTTTTGATATTTTTTTTTTTTTCTGAAACAGAGTTTTGCTCTGTCACCCAGGCTAGAGTGCAGCGGTGCAATTTCAGCTCACTGCAGCCTTGACCTCCCCAGCTCAGTTTTTCCTCCCATCTCAGACTCTCAAGTAGGGACTACAGGTATGCCCCACCACACCAGGCTAATTTTTTTTTTTTTGGAGAGGTGGAGTTTCACCATGTTGCCCAGGCTGGTCTCAAATTCCTGCATTTAAGTGATCCACCCACCTCCGCTCCACAAAGTGCTGGGGTTACAGGTTTGAGCCACCACATCTGGCCTTAATTTTTAAACACAGACGGAGTCTCACTATGTTGTCCAGGCTAGTCTTGAAGTCCTGGGCTCAAGCAATCCTCCCACCTCAGCCTCCCAAAGTTCTGAGATTATGAAAATGAGCCACCATGCCCAACTTATGCTGCTTTTTAAGAAAACTGAGACTTCAGTTTAATTTCACTTGAATTTAACACAAAAAAATGAAATTAAATACATTTTTTTCACCTTAGGAAACATTCGTTGTTATAGGATTCTTCTGTTCCTATAGGTTTTAAAAAAAAAAAAAAGAAGAAAGCTGTTAAGAGGTTGGAATGTTATACGTTACTTTTAAGTGCATGCTTCAGTTTTACATAGTATCAATTGTCTCTATACTATAAAACATGTAATTATTGGCATAGGTATATTTCTTTCCTTTTCCCTTCTCTTTCACTCTTGTTTTTTGCTCATATCATTTTTACTTTATCAAGCTTTATAGTCCCGACGTGGTGGCTCACACCTGTAATCTCAGCACTTTGGGAGGCTGAGGTGGGCAGATTACCTGAGGTCAGGAGTTCGAGACCAGCCTGGTCAACATGGTGAAACCCCGTCTCTACTGAAAAAACAAAAATCAGCCATGCCTGGCTGATTAGCATCACTCTTAGTCAATTCTTCCAAATAAATGCTATGTTTTATCTGCCTGAAAATTCTCTTCTTTTTTCTTCTTGGGGCACTTATTTTGTATTATATCTCTGAATATATTTTTCTAGTTTTATTTGTCAGACTCTCTACTTCAAAGCCACCAAAGGATTATCTTTGCCCTTTTTTATGTCTATCATTTTCTTTCTATATTAAAAATTTTTTTTCTGGCCGGGTGCGGTGGCTCATGCCTGTAATCCCAGCACTTTGGAAGGCCAAGGTGGGTGAATCAGGAGTTCAAGACCAGCCTGGCCAACATGGTGAAATCCCATCTTTACTAAAAATACAAAAAATTATCTGGGTGTGGTGGTGGGCGCCTGTAATCCCAGCTACTTGGGAGGCTGAGGCAGGAGACTCGCTTGAGCCTGGGAGGTGAAGGTTGCAGTGAGCCGAGATCGTGCCATTGCACTCCAGCCTGGGCAACAAGAGCAAAACTCCATCTGAAAAAACAAATAAATAAGTAAATAAATAAATAAATAAATAAATTTTTCTAACCAACCAGGGAACTATTTTAAAAAATAATAAATAAATTTAAATTAAATTTTTTCTCTCTCTCTTTTCTCTGTATTAATTGTGATTACCAGCTAGGCATGGTGGCTCACGCCTGTAATCTCAACATTTTGGGAGGCCGAGGTGGGAGGATTACTTGAGGATATAAGTTCAAAACCAGCCTAGGCAACGTAACAAGATCCTGTCTCCACAAAAAGTAATACAAAAACATTAGCCAGGCATGGTAGCACCAACCTAGAGTCCCAGCTACTCAGGAGGCTGAGTGGGAAGGATCACTTGAGCCCAGGAGTTCCAGGCTGCAGTGAACTATGATTGCACCACTGCACTCAAGCCTGGGCAACAGAGCAAGACCCTGTCTCAGAAAGAAAAGAAAAGAAAAGAAAAGAGAAGAGAAGAAAAGAAAAGAAAAAAAGGAAAAGAAAAGAAAAGGAAGGAAGGAAAGAAAAGTGGTTGTCTCAAGTATCTCCACCAAAATTTAACTTCCAGCCATGTCTATTCAGTTTCTAACTATATTGTTTATTACATAACTAATAATGTTAATTTTTCTTTAGCTCTGCAATATCCTCTTGAACACATTCTGTTGTCTTAGCTTATCATCTCATAGATCTTATTATTTTAAAATGACATTCTGTGTGGGGTTTTTTTGGATTTTTTGTTTTATGTTTTTGTTTTGTTTTGTTTTGTTTTTTGTTTTGTTTTGTTTTGTTTGAGACAGAATCTCGCTCTCATTGCCCAGGCCGGAGTGCAGTGGCACAATCTCAGCTCACTGCAACCTCCACCTCCTGCGTTCAAGCGATTCTCCTGCCTCAGCCTCCCAAGTAGCTGGGATTACAGGCACCTGCCACCACGCCTGGCTAATTTTTGTATTTTTTAGTAGAGACAGGGTTTCACCATGTTGGCCAAGCTGGTCTCAAACTCCTGACCTCAGCTGATCCACTCGCCTCACCCTAAGTGCTGGGATTACAGGCGTGAGCCACCGTGCCTGGTCTGTTCTATGTGTTGTTATAGTGCAAAGCATTTGTGGAAAACATGCCCTTGTTAGAGAGTGGTATGTTCTTCTGTACTGGTATCTTTGTATGCCTTTTGCATTCTAATCATTTATTCAACATGTATTTGAGTACCTACTACTGTAAGACAGTTTTTGGGCTCTGGTGATACCACAAAATAGAAAAAGTCCTCATTTTCATGGTGCTTATACTGTGTGTGTATGCTGGTGTGTGTACATAGTGTGTGTGTTGTGGAGGTATTTGGGTTTGCTATAATATGTTTACATGGTTACTACACATTTCTTGCCACGTTGCTCACAGTTAAACTGGGCAGTGTTACCTCGGTCTTTCATTTCTCTAACAAAGTGAAGACTGAATTCTCCTTGACGCTGTGTTCACGGTATCTGGAACCAGTTTGAATTCTTTTCAGGGCTTCAGGTTAAATTCTACATGTTGATTTTAACCCACTTTTCTGTAGCCTGAGAACAGAATTGTTATGATTAAATTTATGGACTTCAACCTTACAAATGGAATTTCAGTTTGTTGTCACAACAATATTTTCTTTATAAATTTAATTTTTATGACGAACAATATAACTACATTTTCAAAAAATTGGAAAAGAATAAGATCACCCATATATGATTCTATTGGAAAGCCGTTTTTATTTATTTATTTATTTATTTTTGAGTAACTGGACTATTATCTAAAAATAAAAAAGCTGAGGAGTCCAATAGAGCTAGCCCATAGTCTCTATGGTAACCTATAAGAAAATTCATCATATGACTGTGAAAACTCTTTATTGACTGTTTAGAAGCAAACTATGAGGCTTTTTCTAACAGCTCAACACCAACGAGCAATCCTGAAGGTGATCCATATCTTAGTTGTATCTCATAACAAAAATAATCTCATTTTTTGTGCCCATGTGCAAGCATAATTTTATTTATATTCAAATTGGAAATGTGGCCTCTGCCTTCTCATTTATTTTCTTCTTGGTCAAAAACCTTTTTGGTTTCTTGGGTGAGATGGAAAGGAATGATGTCAATTATCAGAAATAAAATATTTCCTCTCTAGGGTGTCTCTGAAACAAAAAGGGAAGGCAAGAGGCAGGACCTTTAGCTAATTCATTAAAGACAAAGTTGCCTTAGGCAACCACAAAGAAACTTGTCCAAGGATGTTTCCGACTCTCAAAGGAATGGGGTAAGGAACAATAATATTAGCTTGAGCTAAATAATATTCCTTCGTCTGAGCAGAAAACATATCTCTAGGTTTCCTGGCAGCTAGGGCTGAGAAGAAAATGAAAGAGATGTCATACTTCTTTTTGTCTTATAAATGACTGTGTTCCAAAGTGTTGGAAGACTCATTTCTATCTACCTTTGAACTCTGAAAGGACAATTTTTACATGAATCCTTATATTTAGGATCATGCACAACAGAATAGGCAACATTCTTGGTAATCGTTTTAACAAAAAAAAAAAAAGAGAGAGATTTATTTATTTATTACTGTTTCTTCTACGGTCCCAAATAGGAAGATGATAACACAAGATGTGGTTCTATCAAGTCGTGTCACAAGAGAAATTCTCTAAAGTCCTGTCTAGATTAATAAATCCATCGTGTGATTTTCTCTTGCCTGGTGTTTTATTTTCCACTGCTCCTGCCTTTGTACTTTTTCTCTGATTCTCCTTCTCTCTTGGGGCTGAAAGCATCACCTGTGACATGTCATCGTTCAACAAACCATCCTGACAGTGAGAAGAGAACGAGAGAGCTGTCCTCAGAGGCAGGTCCTGGTGGAGGCAGGAAGCAGACACCATTTCCCCTTTGATATTCTTTCACTTCTCCATGCCCTTTCGATGTTGCCACCACTTGTTGGTCCCCACTGCTCTCTGGGCATAAAACTTCCCACTGCCATGTCCTAGCCAGGCTCACCTTCTCAAACACTGCCACAGCTTTAAAATTACCTCTTTTTATTTTCTATCAAATCTCTTTCCTCTGGGTTGAGTGAAACATCAAAAAGAAATTGTGTCTATCAATCCAAGTTCAATCAGAGAAGCAGAACTACAAAGAATTCTGGGATAAGGGGCCAGGCGCTGTGGCTCATGCCTATAATCCCAGCATTTTGGCAGGCTGAGGTGGGCAGATGATCTGAGGTCAGGAGTTCGAGACCAGTCTGGCCAACATGGTGAAACCCTATCTCTACTAAAAATACAAAAAATTAGCCTGTAATCCCAGCTACTCAGGAGGCTGAGGCAGGAGAATCACTTGAACCTGGGAGGTGGGGTTTTCAGTGAGCCCAGATCATGCCATTGCATACCAGCCTGGGCAACAAGAGTGAAACTCCGTCTAAAAAAATAAAAAACCAAAGAGCTCTAGGATAAGGGATTTGGAATGAGACCTTACACAATGATGCGGGGAGCTGGGAAGTGAAGGCTGGAAAGAAGTGAGATCAGAGAGTCATCAATCTGGATCTGAGAAGTAGATCCCACTGCCAAATTCAAGAAGCTGCTAGAGAAGTCTACAAAAAGCACCTGCCTGCATTGGCTATGGGTCCGCACCAAGCATCACATGATAAGGCTGGGGCTGCTGCTGGTTATCAGGGCCAGCGCTTGATAGGAAAGCTGGTCAAAGAGTGTGGAGGGCAAGGACAAGCTGGAACCCGCTGGGCACTTCTGCATCTGCCATTGCACCTAACCACAATGACCTTCTGAGAGGAGTGGCTGCTACTTCTCCTCCACCTCCCAAATTTTGTGCAAACTACTCTTTTAGCAAACTCTAATCTGAGACCATATAAAAAAGAGGATTCTGGGCCGGGCGCAGTGGCTCATGCTTATAATCTCAGCACTTTGGGAGGCCAATGCAGGCAGATCACCTGAGGTCAGGAGTTCGAGACCAGCCTGACCAACATAGTGAAACCCCATCTCTACTTAAAAATAATAATAATAATAATAATACAAATGCAAAAATTAGCTGGGCGTGGTGGCAGGCACCTGTAATCCCAGCTTCTCAGGAGGCTGAGGCAGAATCGCTTGAACCCGGGGATCTCAGTGAACTGAGATCACGCCATTGCACTCTAGCCTGGGCAACAAGAACAAGACTCAGGAGAGAAAGAAAAGAAAAGAAAAAGAAGGAAGGAAAGGAAAGGAAAGGAAAGGAAAGGAAAGGAAAGGAAAGGAAAGGAAAGGAAAGGAAAGGAAAGGAAAGGAAAGGAAAGGAAAGGAAGAAAGGAAGGAAGGAAGGAAGGAAGGAAGGAAGGAAGGAAGGAAGGAAGGAAGGAAGGAAGAAAGAAAGAAAGAAAGAAAGAAAGAAAAGAAAGAAAGAAAGAAAGAAAGAAAGAAAGAAAGAAAGAAAGAAAGAAAGAAAGAAAGAAGGAAGGAAAGAAAGAAAGAAGGAAGATTCTGGAAATGTAGTTCCCAGTTTAACCAAGTTGACAATAGAACAATCCAGCATAGTGTGTTTTGATACACTCCTACTAAGTTACAAATAAATGATATTCTTTGTGAAATCCCCTCAGAAGGTCACTTTCTAGTAAAGAGGAAGGTTTTTAGTTCAAACAGGTCTCAGGCACTGACAGGCCAATATGGGTCAGGGAGTTATTTTCCTGGTGCCCTAGTTTACTTGCTCCAGAGTTTTGCAACATTTCCACCAACAAACCCAACTCCTAATTATAGAGGACAGTAAGTGTCCTTTAGTAGACCCTGGACGACTAGGCTCATAGCCAGAGGAGCCCCCCATGAACTCGTAATCTCTTTGAAGTCTTCTGTTCCATCTTCATTAGTCCTGCAAATCTTGACTCTTACCTTGCAATACAGTATATGTGTGCTTGTTTAGTATAAAAGTAAATTTTGTTTAAAAGACAGGGTCTCGCTCTGTCACCCAGGCTGCAGTGCAGTGGCATGATCATAGCTCACTGCAGCCTCAACCTCCTGGCCTCAAGCAATCCTCCTGCCTTAGCCTCCCAGGCGTGAGCCATCGTGCCTGGCCTCTGTCCCCATTAATCTTTATTGCCACCAGTAGTGCCAACCTTTGCAAGCTGTACTACCTGTTAGTGTTTTGTCTGGCTTCCCAGGTAACCTGTGAGCATCTCAGTGGCAGATATTGTCAGAAACGTCCCCATTCCCTCTTCTTCCTTGCTAACAGAAGACCAGTGTTATTTGGAGGAATCATGACTAGTCTACACCGGTCATGGAAATCTCATTGTCCTCTGCCAGTGAGTGATAAGGCTGAGCACATGACTCAGAGAAATCTGCTGAGAAGCTTCTGGGAAATATTTCACTTCTTAAAAACAGAAATATACCTTGAGAAGTGTCTTATCAAAGAGGACACTTTTGAATATTGCATTCCTTGCCGCCTGCTCTGGACATAGTAGTATGATGGTTGGGGTTGTGGCAACCGTCTTGTGATCATGAGGAGATAAATATTATGCAAAGAGAAGTAGAGCAGAGGGAAGGATAGGAAGAACTTGAGCTCCACTTTTTTTTTTTAAGACAGAGTCTCGCACTCTCTCACCCAGGCTGGAGTGCAATGGCACAATCTTGGCTCACTGCAACCTCTGCCTCCCAGCTTCAAGAAATTCTCCTGCCTCAGCCTCCCAAGTAGCTGGGATTAAAGGCGCCTACCACCATGCCCTGTTAATTTTTTGTATTTTTAGTAGAAATAGGGTTTCACCATGTTGACCAGGTTGGTCTCCAACTGCTGACCTTAGGTGATCCACCCACGTCAGCCTCCCAAAGTGCTGGAATTACAGGTGTGAGCCACCACACCAGGCCAGAGCTTGAGTTCTTGAACAGCTGAGCAAATCAAACAAATACCTTTAGACATTTTTTTATATAAACATGTTCTTAGGGTTTATGCTACCTTTAGAGGACTAGCCTGAAGGGACCTGCTTTGAGTTGAACTGTATCCGCCAAAAATTCACATGCTGAAGCCCTAAACCCCAATGTGGTGATATCTGGAGATGGAGCTTTGGGAGGTAATCAGGGTTAGATGTGGTCATAAGAGTAGGCGCCTCATGATGGGATTAGTACCCTTATAAGAAGAGACACCAGAGAGGATGCTTCCTCTCTCTCTCTCAGGTGAGGACACAATGAGAAGGCCACTATCTGCAAGCCAGGAGAAGAGCCCTCGCCACAAACTGAACCCTCCAGATCTTGATGCTGAACTTCAATCTCCAGAACTGTGAGAAATAAATTTCTGGTATTTAAGCCACTCAGTCTATATTTTGTTATGGCAGTCCAAGCTGATGAAAATCGGACTCTAATTGGTATATACTTAAGTAGCTACTATTTACTGACTGCTTACCATATGCTAGACATGTTCTAAGTACATTAAAAGTACCAACTCATTGAAATCCACACTTTTCCAGTGAAGTGGGTACAATTATAACCACACTCATCATATACATAAGGAATTTGAGGCATGGCAAGGTTGAGTAACATGCCCCAAATCACAAAGCTAGTAAGTAGTAGAACTGGGCTTTGAACCAGGTTTGTCTGGGTCCTGAGTTCACACTCTCAACCACCATCCTCCACTGTATTTTGAGGTCACCCTGTGCCATATTCATCCTAAAATTCTCAAAGGCTGGCACAGTGCCTGACACATATTAATGCATGTATTGAACACTAATGTGCAAAGCAATCCCCTAATTTTGTCAACAATCATCTAATTTCATCCTCATAACAACCTTATTAATAGGGTGACTAATCATCCTGGTTTGCCTGGGGCTGAGTGGGGATTTTGGGATGCTGGACTTTCCATTGAAAACTGGGACAAGTTGGTCACCCTACCTGTTAGATTAGTTCATGCTTGCATTGTGACTTTTATTAGCCCTAGACACTTTTGCCTCCATGAGCCCCTCACACCATCATAAATGTTTGAGTACCCTAGAAAATTAATTTTGTATGACGTGAGAAAAAATTGAAACATTTTCTTCAATGCTAAAGGTTCATTTTTTTCTGATTTTAAAAGAAATCACATCATTTAATAGATCCTAAAAATAGTTTGGGCCCTAGTCATTGTGCCTGTGTGGATGAATTGACCCTGTGTTAGTTCTGTCACAATCCCCATTTCACAGCTTAAGCAACCTGCCAATAATCCTTCATCTAGAAAACGATGGAGCTAGAATTTGAATTCATGCTGTCTAACTCCAGTTAAGAGCCTATACTCTTAACTGCTACTTTAGTGTTTTCCAAACATTTTTTATGTTGACCCATAATTTAAAAAAATAAACCTTACAGCACAGTGCAATACTCATATGCACACACACAATACGCATAGATAACTCAATCAAAAGTTTCGTATAACAATATATACCCTTGCTACACTAATTTGCACTGATGTTTTCTATTCTATTGTATTTGATTCTATTTCATTTTTTAAAATGCTGCTTGCAGCCCAATATATTGAGTTCATGACCCTTCAATATATAGTTACCCACAGCTTGAGAAATCCTACACTCCACTATAATATCATTTAATAAATACTTGTTGAGTAAAGTTCTTGGGTGCAAGGACAGGGTAGGGACATCACCCAACACAAATATTTTCAACCAAATAACTATCGGTTTCATCTGTCTCTTTAACAACTGAAATAACATGAAAAGGAAACGTGTGTTATTTTAGAAACACAATGCCAATGGTTGATTTAATATTTTACAGAATCTGCTTCCCGGAAAGAATGTGATGAGAGATTTTATTTTATACTGGTTTGTCTTGAAGAAGTCTTAACATTCCATCTTTCTCCAGCAGTTCTTAAGACAGGGCATTAAAAGGTCCTTAAGAAAACTTATGGCCGGGCGCGGTGGCTCACGCCTGTAATCCCAGCACTTTGGGAGGCCGAGGCGGGCGGATCACAAGGTCAGGAGATCGAGACCACGGTGAAACCCCGTCTCTACTAAAAATACAAAAAATTAGCCGGGCGCGGTTGTGGGCGCCTGTAGTCCCAGCTACTCGGGAGGCTGAGGCAGGAGAATGGCGTGAACCCGGGAGGCGGAGCTTGCAGTGAGCCGAGATCGCGCCACTGCACTCCAGCCTGGGCGACAGAGCGAGACTCCGTCTCAAAAAAAAAAAAAGAAAACTTATGAAGCCAGAGGCTAAAATGACACAGCTCAGTCTTCGGTCTGTGCATGAGTATTTTCTCCGTGATTAATCAAACATGAGCCTTTCACTGGGTTGCTTTAACTGTGTCCTAGGGAAAAATGTGACTTTCGAGCTGACTAGGTAGATAAATAATGGTTACTAAACTAGATCCCAAATGCAGAGCGAGCAACGTAAATACGCTCTCTGGCTGATTTAAAATCACTCTGAAGTCTGTAGGACTTCACAGTCCTAGACAAAGATGCTGACACATCATTAGTTATTCTCAAGCAACACTGAGGGAGTGACTTCCTTCTACGTTTGGAGACCAGTCTCGATACTGAAAGTAGCGCAAAGCCTTCATTCACTAGGACCTTCTGACAACCAGCAGTACATTTGACACTGAAACTAGCCCTGGGCACCAAAAGGCGGTTGGTAAACGATGGTTGGGAAAAGAGCTGCTTGAAAGAATGAATGAACGTTAGCGAGAAGATCTCAAGTCAAGGAAGTTCAGACCAAGAAGACACAAAACTCAAGTGTTTGAAGTGGGGCTCAGAAAAGGAGGGAAGGCAAGAAGAGGAAGGGCAAGGAAAGGTTAAGGGCCATGGTGTCATGGGAAGGGCCCAGGGCCAGCAGGCAGGAGCCTACATTTTGTTGACCTTGATGTCTAGCTTGCTGTGATTTTGGCAATAGCCTTCACTTTTCTGAGCCCCAGTTTACTCAACTGTAAATGGAGGTGTCTACCCAATGACATTAAAGTCTCCTTTCTTTCAGAATCCACGGAATCACAGAATCCATAGAATCATGAACTCACAGGCCATGAGGGCAACAGTTATAGGTAGAAGGCAGGGAGGAGGGCCTCTTGGAAATTTTGATTTTAGAAAGGGTTTCTCGAGCCCAAAGATGTTGGCACCTTACATTTTCACTGAAGGCACTGCTTTTCTGGAGCTGGGTTTCAGAATCCCACTTCCTGCACCAATTTGCCAGCTACCCTAGGAGAAGCCTCAGCATCCTCTGTACTTCTATAATGTTCCTAATTGTAATTACAATTGTGCCAGGCATTGTGCTACATTCTGTATGTGTGTAATCTCATTTTGTCCTTACAGCAGCCTGCAAGGTAGACTATACTTTATTATGCTGTATTATGCTGCAGATGGGTAGAGAGGGCTCAGAAAGATTAAGTGACACATCCTAAATTGTTCAGTGGGGAAGTCGTAGAGGTTGGACTCGAACCCCCAGTTCTGTTTGTCTCCAATTTCCACACTCTTGCTATAGCACCAGGTTGCACAAGTCTCAAGGTTTGCAAAAACAAGTCCCTTCCCACCCTGCCCATTTACAGAAGTGTCAGGAAGATTAATGATACATCCCATTTGACACTTTTTATTTCTTTATAGTTTATAGCCTACTTACTTTCAAAAATGGACCTGAGGCACCTCAAAATATTAAAACAAGCTGGGCATGGTGGATCACATCTGTAATCTCCACATTTTGGGAGGTTAAGGCAGGAGGATCACTTAAGCCCAGAAGTTTGAGACCAGCCTGAGCAACATAGTGAGACCCCCATCTCCACAAAAAAATAAAAATAAAAATAAATTCACCAAGGGTAGTGACACGAACCCATAGTCACAGCTACTCAGGAGGCTAAAGTGGGAGGATCGCTTGAACCCAAAACTTTGAGGCTGCAGTGAGCTATGATTGCACTACTGCTCTCCAGCCTGGGCAATAGAGTGGGGTGTCATCTTTAAAAAAGAAAAAGAAAATATTAAAACTCATAATATAGGACAGATTTTAAAATTAAAAACACACACACACACACACACAAATGAATGTAGGCCTAAAACAATCACAAAACCAAAATGAGACTCGTAGTCTAGTTAAGAGTAATGTACCAATGTCAATGTCCTAGTTTGTTATCATACTATGGCTGTATAAGATGTCTTTTTGCAGGAAAGCTGGGTCTAGTGTATATGAAACTTTTCATGTTATTTTTGAAGCTCTCTGAGTCTATTATTATTTCAAATAACAAGTTTTTAAAAATATATAAATAGAGATTAAGGAGAGATGGAATAATTTATGGCAACTTTCTATGAGTCTATTATTATTTTAAATAACAAGTTTTGAAAGTATATAAATAGATAGATAGACAGAGATTGAGAAATCTGGAATAATGTAACAAATAAACTTGTACCAGGAACCTCAGATGTCATGTCAGAAACTATGAGCCCCTCACCCCAACCTATTTCCCCTTCTTCCTGGGCACACAGCTAGATTATATTTTTCAGCCTCCTTTGAACTGAGAATGGCCACATAGCTGAGTTCTGACCGACAGAATGTGGGGAGTGAATGGGTACTATTTCCAGGCCTAGCCTGTAAAAACCTTTCAAGTGCCTTCTTCCATGCTCTTTCCCTTCCCACTAACTGAAGACAAAAGATTGCCAGGTTCTAGGAATTGGTAGAGCTACAACGAAGAAGCTCGAGTGCCTGATCAGAGTGTGAGGGAGAGCTGCCTGGTGACCTTTCCACCTCGGACTGTTGAATGGGCAAGAAATAGGCCGGGGACGGTGGCTCACATTTATAATCCCAGCACTTTGGGTGGCCAAGGTGGGAGGCTCACTTGAGGCCAGGAGTTTGAGGCCAGCCTGGCCAACATGAAGAAACCCTGTTTCTACTAAAAAATACAAAAATTAGCTGAGTGTGGTGGCGCCCGCCTGTAATTCCAGCTACTCAGGAGGCTGAGGCACGAGAATTGCCTGAGCCTGAAAGGCGGAGGTTGCAGTAAGCCAAAATCTCTCCGCTGCACTCTAGCCTGGGCAACACAGCAAGACTCTGTCTTGAAAGAAACTTCTAGTAATTTCAACCACTCTTTGCATATCCTGTTTGCACTCTTAAAGCATATTGAGATCCTAAGAAATTTTGTGTACATAGGCTATATCCATTGATATTTACTGTACTAGAAATGAAACTGAAAAAAGTTTATTAATTTATTAAAGAAGAATAATAAACCATTACACATTGACATAAATAACATATTTTATGAAAAATAACTATATTTTTCCCCCAAAATTACATTTTTGCAAATCTGTTTAATGTCTGGCTTAAAATAGAAGACAGCTAGGTTCTCACATCTGCTTCTATGTTCAATCTGTGAGATAAATTTTAGTTTATGTACATGGAAAAAATTCCAGCCTTATATATACATAGTAGAAAAAGAGGAGTATTTTAAAAGTTTTTTCCAGATAATTGTGGATATTCTTCTTTGATACTACATCTAAACTGGACAAGTGATGGTTTCTTAAATGTTAGTTTTGCAATGTGAAATCTGAAACCATTATCAGTGAACTTTTCATATTGCATTACCTCAAAATCCATTGGTTTATCTTGTACTTTGAATGGACTTTTTACCCATACATGATTTTGTAACATCATCCTTTGGTCATCTGGAAAATAGTAGTTCACTAAGTTATACAGATCTCCCGAATGTTGACACATTTTATTATGCAATATGGATTTGAAAAACCTACATTTGTTAATATCACCATCAACAGTATCAGAAGTCTTCAAATAGTGGCAAGATGGAAAGTTCATAATGGTAGATACCAGTTTTCCAAAATTCTAATTTTCATCTGAAAGCTTGAATATTATTATTGGCAATAAACATTGTCCATTTGTTTTCCTTAAAGTGACAGGCTCACTTTGTTCAAGAAAATGTCTGCCCAATACCCAAGCCTGAGTAATGACAGTGGGGCTGTCAGTCATTCTTTCAAGTAAAACTAAAGTTCCATGGAAAAGCATCTAGTTCATTCAGCTCACACCTCAATTGCATAAGTGCTTTCCCCCAAGACAACCACTGAGTACTTCAGTGTGCAGTAGCAGTGCTTTGTACATATGTCCCATTCTGGTTCACAGAATATCAAAACCATGGGCATTCAAGAGTAGTAGTTTAATAACATCAATAATTTTTACTGCTCATCCAAGATATTCTTAAGTGAAACTGGCATTTCTTTTTTTAATTTATTTTAATTTTATTTTGTAGAGACAGAGTTTCATTATGATGGTCTCGAACTCCTAGGCTCAAGTAATCCTCCTGCCTTGTCCTCCCAAAGTGCTAGGATTACTCCCAGCTTTCAAACCCCTTGAAAGTGCCATGATTGCTCTTCTCTGTAGGCCAGATATTACAGTAGAAACCACAGTCACTCAGTTGGAAAACTTAAATGCAGTGGGAGTAATTAGGATGTCAGGAGCCAAGTGGTGACACTCAGCTACCAAAGGCAAGGTGCACATAGTCACCATAATGGACAGAAAGTCAAAGCAGCAATTGGAATAGTCTGGCTTGGCCAGGCGCAGAGGCTCACGCCTGTAATCCCAGCACTTTGGGAGGCCGAGGTGGGCAGATCACCTGAGGTCAGGAGTTCAAGACCAGTCTGGCCAACATGGTGAAGCGCTGTCTCTACTAAAAATGTAAAAATTAACCAGGCGTGGTGGTGGGCACCTGTAATCTGTAATCCCAGCATCACGAGAGGCTGAGGCGGGAGAACCGCTTGAACCCAGGAGGCAGAGGTTGCAGTGAGCCAAGATTGCACCATTGCACTACAGACTGGGCAACAAGTCTCAAAAAAAAAAAAAGAATGGTCTGACTTGTGTAGACTATGACATTGGCCAGTTAATCAAGGAGTTTTTAGAAGTAAAATAGGAAGCCTACTAAATTCTTATTTGATTTGTATAAGTAGAAATCTTCCAGGTCAAGTCAATGAGAGTCAAACTTGAATCATAAAAACAGAATCATGGTCTCTCAATCAATTCCCAGATTTGAGCCAGTTTAAAGACCCAGAAACCTTTCAATGAAGGCGAGGCCACGTCCCCTCGAGGAAGGACCCTAGTACACTACCAAAAATTTATATTGTTAATATTTCTCTCAGCTTCCCCTAAAGGACCTATAGCATTTTACCAGGGTAACTGTGCATTGGGGAAAAGGAAACAGACATTTCAGGGACTACTAGATACTGGCTCTAATTGACATTGATTCCAGGAGACCCAAACCTCACTGTGGCCCTCCAGCCAGAGTAGGGGCTTCTAGAGGTTAGGTGATCAACAGAGCTTTAGCTCAGCTCTGACTTACAGTGGGTCCAGTGGGTCCCTAAAATCATCCTGTGGTTACTTCCCCAGCTTCTGAATGCTTAGTTGACATAGATGTACTTAGCAGCCGGCAGAATCCCCACACTAGTTCCCTAACCTTTGGAGTGAAGGCCATTATTCTAGGAAAGGCCAAATGAATGCCATTTGAGCTGCATCTACCTAGGAAAATAATACATCAAAGGAATACTTCATTCCTGAGGAGATTGCAGATATTAGCGCCACTGTCAAGGACTTGAAAGATGCAGGTATAATTATTCCCACCACATCTGCATTCAACTCTCCTATTTGTCCTGTGCAGAAGACAGATGGATCTTGGAGAATGACAATGGATTATCATAAGGTTAACCAAGTGGAAACTCTAATTGCACCTGCTGTATCAGATGTGGTTTCATTGCTTGAGCAAATCAATACATCTCCTGGTATCTGGTATGCAGCTACTGATATGGCAAATGTCTTTTCTCTATACCTGTTCATAAGGTCCACTAGAAGCAGTTTGCTTTCATAAACCAAATAAGCTCATGAACAAAATGGCCATGGTGGCAGGGATGGAGATTATTCACGGGCTGAGCAACATGGATTTCCACTCATCAAGGCCAACCTGGCCATGGCCACTTTGAGACTGAGTACTCAAACTGCCAGAAGCAGAAACCAACACTGAGCCTCTGATAGGGCATCATTCCCAGGGATGCTCAGCCAGCTACCTGGTGGCAAGTTGATTAACAGCTTCCAATCATGAAAGGGGCCGTGTTTTTTCTTATTTCAACAGTCACTCTAGATATGGATTTCTTTTTTTTTTTTTTTTGATACAGATCTCACTCTGCTGCCCAGGCTGGAGTGCAGTGGCACAATCTTGGCTCACTGCAATGTCTGCCTCCTGGGTTCAAATGATTCTCATGCCTCAGCCTCCCAAGTAGCTAAGATTACAGACGTACACCACCATGCCTGGCTAGTTTTTTATTTTTAATAGAGATGGGGTTTTGCCATGTTGGCCAGGCTGGTCTCAAACTCCTGACCTCATGTGATCCTCCTGCCTTAGCCTCCCAAAGTTCTGGGATTACAGGTGTGAGCCATGGCACCCAGCCTAGATATGGATTTATACCTTCTCTGCACACAATGCTTCTGCCGTAACTACCACCCGTAGACTTAAAGAATGTCTTATCTACCATCATGGTATTCCATACAGTATTGCTTTTGACCAAGGAACACACTTCACAGCCAAAGTACAGCCATGGGCTCATGCTCCTGGAATTCGCTGGTCTTTCCGTGTTCCCTACCATCCTGAAGCAGCTGGCTTGATAGAATGGTGGGATGGCCTTTTGAAGACACAGTTATAGTATGATAGGTGATAATACTTTGTAGGGGCAAGGTTCTCCAGAAGACTGTATAAGCTCTGAATCAGCACCTAACACATGGTACTGTTTCTCCCATTGCCAGGATGTAGAGGTCCAAGAATCAAGGGGTGGAAATGGGAGTGGCACCACTCACCATTACCCCTAATAACTTACTAGCAAAATTGTTGCTTCCTGTTCCCATAGCTTTATGCTCTGCTGCCATAGAAGTCTTATTTCCAGAGGGAAGAATGCTTTTACTAGAAGACACAACAATGATTCCATTGAACTGGAAGTTGAGACTCGCACCTAGCCACTTTGGGCTCTGCACACCTCTGCGTCAGAGGAGTTATGGTGTTGGCTGGAGTGATTGATCTGAACTACCAAGGAGAAATTGGACTACTACTCCACAGTGGAGGTAAGGAGGTAAGTATTTCTGAAATACAGGCAAGTCCTTGGGCTATCTCTTAATATTACCATGCCCTGTGGTTAAGGTCAATGAGGAACTAGGACAACCCAATCTAGCCAGGACTATGAATGGCCCAGAGCCTTCAGGAATAAGTTTTGAGTCATCACATTAGGTAAAGAATCATGACCAGTTGAAGTGCTTGCTGGAAGGAAAGAAAATACAGGATGGGTGGTAGAAGATGATAGTTATAAATACTATCTAAGACCGTATGACCAGTTACAGAAATGAGGGCCATAATTGCCATGAGTATTTCGTCAAATATGAGCTATGAACTCCCTCGTCAAATATGAACTCCCTCTTTCGTCAAATATGAGCTAGTTTAATAAAAGGAGGAGGTTTGGGCACATACCAGGGTTTCCTGGAACCAGGCAGTAGGGTCTCCTGAGACCTGGGACCCAGACATATTTATTTTATTTCCTCTCTTATTTTTGTATCATGTAACATAAGATGTATTGACTTTATATCAGCAGTTAAGTATCATTAATTTTACATTATTTAACTTATGGGATATTGGGAGAAGAGTAAACATCACTCAAAGACTTTACCTTCTCTTCTGGGGAAGGAATTAATACACTTTTATTGCATGTAGGATAGTTGTATCATGTTAGGTGGAACCATGGGTTTAAGAAGATGGGTAAGTGTGGCCAGTCGCAGTGGTTCATGCCTGTAATCCCAGCACTTTGGGAAGCCGAGGCGGGTGGATCACGAGGTCAAGAGTTCGAGACCAGCCTGGTCAATATGGTGAAACTCTGTCTCTACTAAAAATACAAAAATTAGCCGGGTGTGATGGTGCTTGCCTGTAGTCTCGGCTACTCAGAAGGCTGAGGCAGAAGAATAGCTTGAACCCAGGAGACAGAGGTTGCAGTGAGCTGAAATCATGCCACTGTACTCCAGCCTGGGGGAGACAGTGAGACTCTGTCTCAAAAAAAAAAGGAAAAAAAAAAGATGGGTAAGTGTGCCAAGTTGACAAGGTGTGAACTTTTGATGATTAGTTTTAGGTGTTAATGTGACTGGATTAAGGGATACCCAGATAGCTAATAAAGCATTATTTCTGAATCTGTCTATAAGAATGTTTCTGGAAAAGACTGGCACTTGAATCAGTAGATTGAGTAAGGAAGATCAGCCCTCACCCAATATGCAAGCACCAACCAGTTGGTTGAGGGCCCAAATAGAACAAAAAGGCAGAGGAAAGACAATTTGCTCTCTCTCTTCTGGAGCTGGCACACCCATCTTCTCTTGTCCTTGGATATTAGAACTCTAGGTTCTCTGGCCTTTGGCCTCCAGGCCTTATACCAGCAGCTTTCCAGGTTCTCAGGCCTTCAGCCTCTGACTGAGAGTTAGACTATTGGGTCTCCTTGTTCTCAGCCTCTGACTTGGGACAAAGCCATGCTATCAGCTTCTTTGGTTCACCAGCTCACAGACGGCATACCATGGGACTACTCAGCCTTGTGATGACATGAGTAAATTCCCTCATAAATCCCGCCTCATAGATCTCTATCTACCTCCTACCTACCCACGTACCTATATCCTACTGGTGCTCTGGAGAAGCGTGATTAACAGGTGGACACCTGACTCCAGAGGGTCGGTCAGAATGTGTTTTCCCAAGAATGTGGATTTGGTCCTAAAATGAATGAGTCAGTTTCTGCTGGTTGCTTCACTCATAGATGGGCCAGCTCAAGAGCTGCAAGTGAGCCTTTCCTCCACAGGGGTAGGGAAGTCTAGAAGTCTGCTCTACAGGAGAGGCAGGAACCTGACACGCAGGCAGAGGAGAGACAGATGTCACAGCTTCAAAGAGTCAGAGGAAAGCTCTGCCTTCCTTCCCATATTCTGTCCAGCTCCGGGTCCCAGGCCTCAGGAGACCCTATTGCCTGGTTCCAGGAAAACCTGGTATGCGCCCAAACCTCCTCCTTTTATTAAACTAGCTCCCATTCCACTAGGACCCACATTGCCCCTCTTGTACACTAAGTGTATCCTTCAAGTCCAAGCACAAATGCCCCCTGCTTGGAGAAGCCCTCACTCACTTTCAGAAAAAGCCATTTTCTACCCAAGACCCAAAACTACCAAATTCATCCTATGCTATCATATTCACACCATACTACCACAATCACCCTATATGACTACCTCCATGCTACGCTACCACAGTCATCACCCAATGCTACCACAGTCACACTGTGCTACCAGTCACCCTATGTTACCACATTCATCCTGGGCTACCCCAGTCAACTAGACTACCACATTCACCTTATGCTATCACAGTCACCAGTACTACTGCATCACACTGTGCTACCATTCACTCACTATCGCAGTTTCCCTGTACTACCACAGTCATCCTATGCCACCACATGCACCTTTTTTTTAATATACTTTAAGTTCTAGGGTACATGTGCACAATGTGCAGCTTTGTTACATATGTATACATGTGCCATGTTGGTGTGCTGCACCCATTAACTCGTCATTTACATTAGGTTAGTAGGCTCTGAAATTGAAGCAATAATTAATAGCCTACCAACCAAAAAAAGTCCAGGACCAGGTGGATTCACAGCTGAATTCTACCAGAGGTACAAGGAGGAGCTGGTACCATTCCTTCTGAAACTATTCCAATCAATAGAAAAAGAGGGAATCCTCCCTAACTCATTATATGAGGCCAACATCATCCTGATACCAAAGCCTGGCAGAGACACAACAAAAAAGAGAATTTTAGACCAATATCCCTGATGAACATCGATGCAAAACTCCTCAATAAAATACTGGCAAATTGAATCCAGCAGCACATCAAAAAGCTTATCCACCATGATCAAGTGGGCTTCATCCCTGGGAAGCAAGACATCTAAAGTGGGGAGCAGTCTTATGGGACTGAGCCCTTAACCTGTAGGATCCGATCCCATCTCCACGTAGCTACTGTCAGAATTGAATTGAATTATAGGATACTCAGCTGGTGTCCATGGGAGAATTGCTTCATGTGTAGGGAAATACCCTCACACATTTGGTGTCAGAAGTGTTGAGTAGTATGAGAGTAAAGGGAAATAAACAAATTTATTCAAATGTATTTATTTGAATAATTTTTTAATTCAAAAGTGGAATAACCTAGAAGAAGTGAATAAACTTCTTTCCTTCTCAAAAGTCCTTACTTATCAATAATTACCTTGATTATAAATGGATTACATTATCAAATCAAGAAACATAAGCTGGGCATGGTGGTGCACGCCTATAGTCCTAGCTAGTCAAGAGGCTGAGGCAGGGAGATCACTTGAGCCCAGGAGTTTGAGACTACAATGAGCTATGATCATGCTGCTGCACTCCAGCCTTGTCAACACAGTGAGACTTCACCTCTTTAAAAAAATGACTGAATGAGTAATTTTTAAAAAAAGACTCAACTATATACTGCTTACAAGAGACTCATTTCACCTTTAAGGACACATATGAAATGAAAGTGAAGGGATGGGAAAATAATCCATGCAAACAGAAGTAAAAAGAGAGCAGGGTAACTATATTTTTGTCGGATGAAAAAGACTTTTAGTCAAAAACCGTAAAAAAAAAAAAAAAAAAAAAAAAAAACACAAAAAAACAAAAAACATCATTATATAAGGATGAAAGGTTCAGTTCATCAAGAGGATATAACACTTATAAGCCGGGCGCGGTGGCTCACGCCTGTAATCCCAGCACTTTGGGAGGCCGAGACGGGCGGATCACAAGGTCAGGAGATCGAGACCATCCTGGCTAACACAGTGAAACCCCGTCTCTACTAAAAATACAAAAAATTAGCCGGGCGCAGTGGCGGGTGCCTGTAGTCCCAGCTACTCAGGAGGCTGAGGCAGGAGAATGGCGTGAACCTGGGGGCGGAGGTTGCAGTGAGCCGAGATCGCACCACTGCACTCCAGCCTGGGTGACAGAGCGAGACTCCGTCTCAAAAAAAAAAAAAAAAAAAAAAAAAAAAAAAAAAACACTTATAAATACATATGCATCCAACACTGGAGCACCTACATATATGAAAAATATTAATAGATCTGAAAGGATAGATAGACTCTTAATAATAGCAGGGGACTTCAAGGCTCCATTTTCAATAACAGACAGATTATCCAGACAGAAGACTAAGAAAGAAATATTGACTTAAACTACATTTTAGAGCAAATGGGACAGACATATATAGAACATTCCACCTAAGAGCAGCAGAATACACATTCTTCTCGAGCACACATAAAACATTTTCCAGGACAGACTACACATAACACAAGTCTTAAGTTTAAGGAGATCTAAATCATATGAGATATATTTTCCAACCACAATGGTATAATACTAAAAGTCAGTAACAGGAAGAATTTCAGAAAATTCACCAACACTAGAAATTAAACAACATGTCCCTGAGCAACCAAACAATGAATTAAATGGAAGAATAAAAATTATCTTGAGACAAATGAAAACGAGCACATAATACACCAAAGCTTAAAGGATACAAAACAAAAGCAGTTCTAAGAGGAAAATGTATAGCAATAAAAGCCTACATCAAAAAAGCAGATCTCAAATAAACCAACTAACATCATACATCAACAAAATAGAAATAAAAGAACAAACAAAGCCCAAAGTTAGAAGGAAGGAAATAATAACGGCCAAAGCATAAATAAATGACAGAGAGACAATATAAACAACAGAAAAGATCATGAAACTGAGAGGTGGCAATTAAAAACCGCTCAACTACATGGAAACTGAACAACCTGCTCCTGAATGACTACTGGGTACATAACGAAATGAAGGCAGAAATAAAGATGTTCTTTGAAACCAATGAGAACAAAGATACAACATACCAGAATCTCTGGGACACATTCACCTTATATACCACAGTCACATCGTATTACCATCCACTCGCTTCCACAGGCACCCTGGACTACCACATTCACACCATACTATCACCGTTATACTGCCTTCGCTTCCCTTGGGCCCAAGGGCGTTGTCTTATTATTATATTTGCGCCCTCAGATGACATGACAATGTCCCATTCAAGCCTCTTCTCCTAATGTCCAAAACATCACCTCATACCTAATAGGAGCCAAGCGGATATTACTGAGTAAGTCAGTAGGATGGTAAATTAATGAATTGGGAAATCACTGGACTACTATTTAATGATTCTTACTCAACTCTGTGGGTTTAACGGTTTTTTCTACTATTTATAAGAATGAGAACACAGGCACCATGAGAGCAGCACCCAGCACAGCGCCCAGCCTGGCAGACACTCGATAAACATGGGTTGAATGAGTGAGTTAGGGAGTAGGTATGTGAGTAGGAGGTGTTTGGACTGCTAAAAACTAAGTCCTAAGCTTCTGAAGCTCCTTGCCCGTGGATGGTGATTTCTAAATGCTCTCCATAACTCTTACCCTACTATCTTCAGCCCTTTTTACGAATACCTACAGAAGGACATCAAGTGGCCATTCAGAAATAGTGGGGGGGCCCCGGTTAGTCCTACTCCCGCTTGCATCACGGCACTCCTGAGCAAGGCAGGGCATCCCTGAAGCTCTGCTGTTGCGCCTCCTCTTTCTTTCATCACCTTGGGAAAGAGTTTGTTTCTCTGACGGTACCTGGCCTTTCTTGCTGAGGAAGTCTTCTCTCTTTTTCTTCTCTTTCTCTCCCCCTGCACTTCTTCCTTCTGACAAGTCTGGGCCCTGACCCTCTCTTGTCCCACCTCTCACCATCCATTCTGACCAGGAGCCCCTGGTAAATTCTTTGCCTTGGCTCTGGTTGAGGCAGAAGGAAGAAGAAAGTATGATTCTATTAATTCCTATAGTAGATGTTTGCTGAATGCTCACTGCGCCTCCCATATTCAGGAGTTGTTGGAAAGATAACCTTGGATTCCACAGTCCTTGTTTTCATATGACTTAGTTTTAAGGAGAAAACAGATATTCGACTTCCACTGAATTATAGTTTTAAGGAGAAAACAGATATTCAACTTCCACTGAATTAAGAACAATACTTTCCCCACAAAGGAGGGGTGGCTAAATGGAATTTTTAAAAGATCCCCCAAGTACTGGTGGATATATGTACAGATTAGATAAATTTAGACAAAACTAGGATGCTGGTAATGACATGGTGTATATATTAAACTGCTAGGGCTGCCATAACAAAGTATCACTGGCGGAGTGGCTTAAACAACAGAAACTATTTCCTCCCAGTTCTGGAGGCTAAGTCTGAGATCAGGGTGCCATCAGGGTTGATCTCTTCTGAGGCCCCTGTCCTGGGCTTGCCAATGGCCGGCTTCTTGCTGCCTCTTCACAAAGTCATCTATCTTTTCGTGGGCTTCCCTCATGTCTCTCTGCATGTCCTAATCTCCTCTTCTAATAAGGACACCAGTCATATTGGATTAGGACCCATTCTAATGGCCTCATTTTAACCTAATCACCTCTTTCAAGGCCTAAGAGTTGGAGACTAGCCTGGACGATAAAGCAAGACCCTGTCCCTGTAAGAAATAAAAAACATATATAAATGCTATCTCCAGACACAGTCACATTCTGAGGTACTGGGGGTTAAGGCTTCAGCATATGAATCTGGAAAGCATTCAGCCTGTAACAGTATATAATAGCCAAACACACTAGACCCAACCTAGATATCTAATGATAGGATAACGATTGAGTTCATTCAACAAATATATACTGTGTACTCACAGGGCCAGCTACTACACTGGATGCAGAGTCCCTCTCCACAGTCTAGTGGTGGCAGTGGGGACAGATTATAAGTGAGGCAGCCTAGCATGGTGCTTGTAGGCATGGACTCTGGAGGCAGACTTCCTCGCTCCCCCACCTACCAGCTGGGTGATCAAGGGCAAGACATTTAACCTCTGTGCCTCAGTTTCCTCATTTGTAAAATGGGGTTAATACTAGTACTCACCTCATAGACCTATTTTTTGTAAAGCTTTAGGAACAGTAGCTGGCGCATAGCCCTATATGAGTGGTAAATAAATAAATTTGCAAATATTCATGTGAATCTGGCACTGAAAATGAGGTTTGCTGTAGCTTGAAATATTGGCCCCAGTGTCACCTCTCCCTGTATCCAGGCCCTCTGCTGTGTAACTCTGCAGTTCCTCCACAGATAGTGAAGTCTACTTCTTTGTCCCTTGACTTTAAGCTCACCATGTGACATGCTCTGGCCAGTGGATTGTTAGCAGCTGTGAAATAAGTAGAGGTATGAGGTGTGGTAGCTGGGTGTGTCTCCTCGTGCTTCCCTCACCATCCTAGGATCATGCTAGAACTAGCTTGCTGATCCTAGCGGCAGGACAGAGACATGGGGACCAGAGTCACCGCAGCTGATCTACAAACACCTAAGTGAGAACTCCATGCTTATTGTTTTTTTTTTTTTTTTTTTTTTTTTTTTGAGACGGAGTCTCACGCTGTTGCCCAGGCTGGAGTGCAGTGGCGCGATCTCGGCTCACTGCAAGCTCCACCTCCCGGGTTCCCGCCATTCTCCTGCCTCAGCCTCCTGAGTAGCTGGGACTACAGGCGCCCGCCACCGCGCCCGGCTAATTTTTTGTATTTTTAGTAGAGACGGGGTTTCACAGTGGTCTCGATCTCCTGACTTTGTGATCCGCCCGCCTCGGCCTCCCAAAGTGCTGGGATTACAGGCTTGAGCCACCGCGCCCGGCCAATTTTTTTTTTTTTTTTTTTTTTTTTTGAGATGGAGTCTCACTCTATCCCTCAGGCTGGAGTGCAGTGGTGCTATCTCAGCTCACTGCAAGCTCCGCCTCCAGGGTTCACACCATTCTCCTGCCTCAGCCTCCCCAGTAGCTGAGATTACAGGCGCCCGCCACCATGCCTGGCTAATTTTTTGTATTTTTAGTAGAGACGGGGATTCACCGTGTTAGCCAAGATGGTTTCGATCTCCTGACCTCGTGATCCGCCCGCCTCGGCCTCCCAAAGTGCTGGGATTACAGGTGTGAGCCACTGCGCCTGGCCTCCATGCTTATTGTTTTATATTCCGAGACTTTGAGGTTGTTTGTTATGCAGCAATAACTGACTAATAGAAGGTTGATTGAGGCTACTTAATGACGAGGTGAAATGTTCCCAACAAATTATTAAGTGGTAGAAGACCAAATAACAAACCAATTTGCACAATAAGATCATATTTCTGTTTTAAATAAATGCACACCTGTGCGTGTGTGTATGTGTGATGTATCCCCTGAAAAAATATAGACCAAAATGTTATTCAGTAGTTATCCCTGTTGATTGTAATTTTTAATTTTTGTTTATCTTTTTCTATGCTTCAAACGAGCCACATGGCCATATTTTGATTTTGTAACTAGATTGTGAAATATTATTTGAGAAGATATGTAGATGAATGAATCGCCAAAGGTGGCCAGGTAGGTAGAAGCACATCCCCAACTTTGGTCTCACATCCCTGACTTTGGTCCAGATTGTCTGGTGGTGAATCTTCACTACAACTGCACTACAGTGGGCTTGGAGGCAACACAGAATGTCTGCGACTGTCAGAGTCCAGAAAGCAATGTGTAAGATAGCCTTTCAAGGTGATATAACGTGTGAAGATTCCTTGGAGCCCTCTGATGGGTTCCTGTGGGTCCTGGAACATGGAATTTAAATGCAATTTGGGCACATGCCAGGTCAGTGCAGAAATTAGACGTTACATTTAGTTTAAGAGCAAAACAGGAGAGAACCTGAGCAACAAGTCTGAAATATCTCCTCTGCTTGCAGCAGTGATTTCATTTTAGTCTGCAATATTCCAGCCATGCGTTGGCTTCCTCTGTGTGACCAGTCCTAGTAAATGGAACCTGCGTGGATAAGGCTTGGCGTCTTCAGCAAAGGCAGTCTAAACCATACGGCCTTCACTCCATCTCACTCTGGATTCAGAATCCAGACTGCCACCACAAGTGGCTTCCAGGTCTTCGTAGAAGAGACTGTGGCTATTTTATTTTTTAAATGAATTTTATTGATGTATAATTTATAGAAAATAAAATTCATTCATTTAAAAGGTACAGCTCAATGAGTTTTATAAATGTATATGCTCTTGTAACTGCCATCATAATCAATACACAGAACGTCTTCATACCCCTGAAATGTTTCGACAGGTCTCCGTGCAGTTAATCCCAACCCTCACTCCTGGTTTTAGGTTACTGCCAATGTGCTGCCTCACTATAGATTAGATTTGCCTTTTCTAAAACATTATGTAAATGAAATCATATAGTATATACCCTTTTGTGGTTGGTTTCTTTTGTTCAGCATGATGATTTTGAGATTTATTCAAGTTGTTTTGTGTATCAAAATCTCATGCTTGGCCAGATGCAGTGGCTCAAGCCTGTAATCCCAGCACTTTGGGAGACTGAGGCAGGTGGATCACTTGAGGTCAGGAGTTCAAGACCAGCCTGGCCAACATGGTAAAACCCTGTCTCTACTAAAAATACAAAACTTAGCTGGGCATGGTGGTGCATGCCTGTAATCCCAGCTACTCGGGAGGCTGAGGCATGAGAATCACTTGAACCCAGCGGGCAGAGGCTGCAGTGAGCTGAGATGGTGCCACTGTACTCCAGCCTGGGTATTCTGTCTCAAAAAAAAAAAAAAAAAAAATCCTTTTTATTGCTTAATAGTATTCCATTGTATGACTATACCACAATCTCTCCATTCACCTTTTGGTAGACATTTGGGTGGTTTCTAGGTGTTGGCTATCATAGAGCTTTTTTTTTTGAGTTTCAACTGTACTTATTCAGGCCTCGACAGCTGTTATGGGGCTCACTTACTACTGAATGAATAATTTTTCCTGAAGTTTGCTTTTGCACTAAGCAAAAAAAAGCTCTGTGATTAAACAAATTGATTATTCATTCATTCAACCAATCATTCAGTTCGCCATTTATCAATTAAATATTTGCCTATCATCTGCTATTAATACCAGTAATAATTCAGTAATATTATTTATGGAATGCTTAATAAATGATGCCAGGCATGGTGGCTCATATCTATGGCCCCTGCTGCATGGGAGGTTGAAGTGGGAGAATTGCTTGAGCCCAGGAGTTCAAGTTTAACCTGGGCAACACAGCAAGACCCATTTCAAATAAATAAATAAATAAATAAATAAATAAATAAATAAATGTTAAAGTCACCATGCTTAGACTATTACTGGTAATCGTACTCATTTCTCACAAGAGTCCTGTAAGGTAACTATTAACTGGTCCCTGTTTTAGGTGCTCCTTAAACCATAAAGGGCTATGCAAGTAAGACTATATTTTTATCAAACAAAGATTTTTCTATACAACTCAAGTTTTTCATTTATTTATTGGCCTTCCCTCTCCCCTCTCACTCACTCCAGTTGCTGCGAATTGATGAGGTTTTATTGCATCTCTTCTCTACTGAGGACCAAATGGTCTATGACTTTGCTCAAGCTTTTATGTTTATTGGGGTTGAAGTGGTGCCTGGCTGACACTGGGAGGAAGACATTACACTCCCAACATCCCTGGTGTCACAGCAAAATTGGTATTCACTCCAGGTGCACACTGAACACTTCATCTTCCAGATGCCCAACTGAGCCAAGGTGCTATATAAGTCAAATAAATAAGTAAAACGCTGGAAAGCCAAGGGCAATTCTGTCCTTATTTCGCAGATGGAAATGTAGTTAACTTTTTCTGAGTTCCTATTGAATGCTAACACTCCCCAAGAACTTTGGAAAAGGCAGGAAACAGAGGATTAGCCAGAGAAAGAAAGAGAGAGATAGACGGTCTTGACTCTTGAAAAGTGTAATTAGTTTAAGAGTCAAAACGAGCTGGAAGAATAGATATCAAAATATATATATAAATACCTGCCTGGGCGCAGTGGCTCACGCCTATAATCCCAGATCCCAGCACTTTGGAAGGATGAGGTGGGTGGATCACTTGAGGTCAGGAGTTTGAGACCAGTCTGGGCAACATGGTGAAACCCCATCTCTACTAGAAATACAAAAATTAGCTGGGCATGGTGGCACACACCTGTAATTCCAGCTACTCAGGAGGCTGAGGCACGAGAATTGCTTGAACCAGGGAGACGGAGGTTGCAGTGAGCCAAGATCATGCCACTGCACTCCAGCCTTGGCGACACAGCAAGACTCCCTCTCAAAAACAAAAACCAAACATATTAACCCACTGGTTCTCAAACTTAACCAACCATCAGAATCACCTAGCAGCCTTGTTAAAACATAGATTGTTGGCCTGGTGCAGTGGCTCATGCCTGTAATCTCAGCACGCTGTGAGGCCGAGGTGAGAAGATTGCTTGAGCCCAGGAATTTAAGACCAACCCAGGCAACACAGCGAGACCTCATCTGAATTTTAAAAATTTTTTTAAATTAGCCAGGCGTGGTGGTGCGCACCTGTGGTTCCAGCTACTGTGAAGGCTGAGGTGGAAGGATCACTCGAACCCAGGAGTTTGAGGTTGCAGTGAGCTCTGATTGTGCCACTGCACTCCAGCCTGAGCAACAAAGTAAAACCCTGTCCCCCAAAAATAAAACAACAAAAACAAAATAAACAAAACATAGATTGTTAGCCTCCTACCCTCAACATTTATGATTCAGTAGGTCTAGAGTAGACCTTAAGAATTTGCATTTTAACTAGGTGTGGAGGCTCACACCTGTAATCCCAGCACTTTGGGAGGCCAAAGCAGGATGATTGCTTGAGCCCAGGAGTTCAAGACCAGCCTGGGAATGTAGTGAGACCTTGTTTCTACAAAAAAAAAAAAAATAAGTAAATAAGCTGGGTATGGTGGTATGCATATGTAGTCCCAGCTACTTAAGAGGCTGAAGTGGGAGGATTGTTTGAACCCAGGAGGTCCAGGTTGCAGTAAGTTGTGATCTCATCACTACACTCTAGCCCTGGCAACAGAACGAGAACCTATCTCAAAAAAAAGAATTTGCATTTCTGATAAGTTTCCAGGTGATGGTAATACTGCTGGTCCAAGGACCACACTTTGAGATCCACTCAAATTTGACATGTGCTATTATCTCATTTAAACATCCCAAGAGCACTGTGAAGTAGTCTCATTATCCTCATTTTTTGAATGAGGAAAGCAGAGTTCACAGAATTTTCGGAACTTGCCCTAGCTTCACAGCTAGTGAATGGCAAAACTAAACTCTCAATTTAAGTCTGTCTCACTCCAAAAGCTACGGATTTCCCACTATTTCAAACTGCCCCCAGATACTTCCTGGAAAAGCGGACCTAGAATACGATCTGAGCTGGTCAATGTTGTCAGAATCTCTAGAGCTTGGGAGTAAACAGGCCTGGTGACATTACTTAGGGCCACATGCTACTAAAATAATAGGATGGTTAACAGAATGATTTGGAAAGGACCCAGAATGTAGGTGTCAATGACCCTGACCAAAACTCCCTGATCCTCTGAAGCTAACTCAGAATGCAAAAAATCCCAATGCAACCAAGCACCTCTACTTCCTCCTTTAATAATGACAGAGACCGTTCAAATCAGATTCTTGTCTGACTTCCCCCTTCACCTTTCCATGAGCCTTCTGCCCCATTAATTCAACACAAGAAACAATTTTATGACAATGTATAAAAGCAAAGACTTCAAACTCAAGTCGATGGTCTCATGTGAGCAAAGGAGTACTATTTTTCTGTTGAATTTTTATCATCTAAAAGACTTCAATTCAGACATAAATTACCAATTTAAGAAATGAGAGAGGACCGGGCATGGTGACTTACGTCTGTAATCCCAACACTTTGGGAGGCTTAGGCGGGCAGATCACCTGAAGTCAGGAGTTCAAGACCAGCCTGGCCAACATGGAGAAACCTCATCTCTACTAAAATACAAAATTTAGCCAAGCATGGTGGTGCATGCCTGTAATCCCAGTTACTTGGGAGGCTGAGACAGGAGAATTGCTTGAACCCAGGAGGTGGAGGTTGCAGTGAGCCGAGATCACGCCACTGTACTCCAGCCTGTGCAACTGAGTAAGACTTTGTCTCAAAAAAAAAAAAAAAGAAAAACAAAGAAAGAAAGAAATGAGAAAGGAGGCCAGGTACAGTAGTTCACTCCTGTAATCCCAGCACCTTGGGAGGCCAAGGCGGTGGATTACTTGAAGTCAGGGGTTCAAGACCAGCCTGGCCAAGATGGTGAAACCTTGTCTCTACAAAAATCCAAAAATTAGCTGGACATGGTGGTGCACACCTATAATCCCAGCTACTCGGGAGGCTGAAGCAGGAGAATCGCTTGAACCCAGGAGGCAGAGGCTGCAGTGAGCTTATATCGCACCACCGCACTCCAGCCTGGGCAACAGAGCAACACTCCATTTCACAAAAAAAAAAAAAAAAAAAAAAATGGAAATGAGAGAGGAGATATCACAAAGATTAAAAGGATGGTAAGGAAAAGTCACAAACAACTTTATGTCAATACATTTGACAACTTAGATGAAAGGGACAAATTCCTTGAAAGACAAAAACTACCAAAGACACTCGAGAAGAAATAAACAACCTGAATAGACCTGTATCTGTTAAATAAATTGAATGTATAGTTTAAAACCTTTCCACAAATAAAAATCCAGATCCAGATGGTTTCACATATGAATTCTACCAAACATGTAAGGAAGAAATTATACCAATTATATACAAATTCTTCTGGAAAATATAGGTGGAGGGATTACTTTCCAACTAATGCTATAGGCTAAATTATAGTGAAATTAAAAAACTTTAGCTCAAGGCTGGGCAGGGTGGCTCATACCTGTAATTCCAGCACTTTGGGAGGCCGAGGTGGGTGGATTGCTTGGGCTCCGGAGTTTGAGACCATCCCGGGCAACACGTGAAACCTCATCTCTACAAAAAAATACAAAAACTTAACTGCGTGCGATGGCACATCCCTGTAGTCCCAGCTACTCGGGAGGCTGAGGTGCGAAGATCACCTAAACCTAGCGGTTGAGGCTGCAGCATGTCATGATCGTGCCACTGTACTCCAGCCTGGGTGACAGAGTGGTATGCTGTTTTAAAAAAAAAAAAAAAAAAAAGACTTTAGTTCAAGTTGAGACCAAAGAATGTACTATTATGGGGTGGAGAAAAATACCACAATTTTGGTAATACTAGACAAGACGTAACCTCAAGTCTCCGGGCAGCCCATGAGGTAAGCAAGTTTCCTTTGTGTCCCTGTTTTGCCGATGAGGAAGTAGGAAGAGCGAATAGACTGGGGAACCTCAGCCTGATCACCTCTCTCTTCTGGTGGTCGGGAAGGAAGAGATAGGCGGACACCCAAAATAAACCTTGCCTACTTCACAGCTTCCCTGTGAATGAGAACAGAAAAAGTTCAGAAGCCACCAGATGATGTTAAGGAGGCTTCTTAGAGAAGACGTGGCAATGCCCCTCCTGGAGACGTTTAATTTCTTCGTTACAAGGAATTTCAAACTTATCTAAAAGGAAATAGAATACAACAAAGCTCCCTTACCCAGTCCCAATAAATAACCATCAATGTCCTATTCATTCATACCTCCATCTACTTCCTCTGTCACATACGATTTTGAAGCAAATCTTACCCATTGTATCATTTTACCCATAAATATTTCATTCTGTATCTCTAAAACATTGTCTCTAGACCTCAGCACTATTGATGTGTGGGCTAAATAATTCTTTGTTGTGGAGGACAGTCCTGTGTGTTGTAGGACGTTCAGTAATATTCCTGGTCTCTACCCACCAGATGCCAGTAACACCCCTCCCTGGTAGTTTCGACAAACAAAAATGATTCCAGAAATCTCCTCTGGGGACGTGGGGGTAAAATGTCAAAACTGAAAACTACTGCTCTAATAGATGAGGACTCTTTCTTAAAAAACATACACATGATACTATTATCACACCTAAAAAAATATAATTTTTTTTTTTTTTTAAACAGAATCTAACTCTGTCACCCAGGCTGGAGTGCAATGGTGTGGTCTCAGCTCACTGCAGCCTCCACCTCCCGGGTTCAAGTGATTCTTCTGCCTTAGTCTCCTGAGTAGCTGGGATTACAGGCACGCATCACCATGTCCGGCTAATTTTTGTATTTTTAGTAGAGAGGGGGTTTCACCATGTTGACCAGGCTGGTCTCGAACTCCTGACCTCAGGTGATCTGCCCACCTTAGCCTCTCAAAGTGCTGGAATTATAGGAGTGAGCCACCACGCCCGGACTAAATTCTTATATTAAATTTCCTCTAATAAGCAATTTCTTTAGTAATGGCTGCCTGCAAGGTTGGGATGAACAAGATTCTGAAGTTTTGTCCAAGTCCAGTAGAAAGAGTGCCAAGACTGATGTTTTTTTCTTAAGATGGCGGGGGGGTCTCACTATGTTGGCTAGGTTGGTTTTGAACTCCTGACCTCAAGCAATCCTTTTGAAAAGGCCTCTTAAAGTGGTAGGATTACAGGTGTGAGCCACCACGCTTAGCCAAGACTGATTATTGATGCCTGACATGGGCATGTGATGGGACAGTGCTAGTAATTTCTGTCCCTAATCTAGTCTATTCCCCTCTTTTTGAATACAAGACTCAGTAGAAAGAAATGAGATTACTAAGCATAGCTTACAGGGTATTGAGTATGATTATGGAATCAGGGCAGATTCAAAATCAAAGTGGGATTTTTCTCTTTTTTGTTTTTAATAACTCCAAGTGTTGACAGTGTGCAAGGGAATAAGCATGTTCAGATATTATTTGTGAGAATATAATTCGGCACAACTTTTCCAGAGAACAATTTGACAATATATAACAAAATCCTTAAAAGTTTGCTTACCCTTTAACCTAGAAATTCTACTGCCAGAAATTTATTCCAGGGATGTGCAGAGAGACTTAGTGAAGATTGTTTATTGCAAGGTCTGTAATAATAAACCACTGGAAACAATCTAAGGGTTTGACAATAGGGGATTAAACACAGTATGCTCTCCAACTTATGACCCTGCAGTCACTTGAATATTACAAAAACACATGAGGACATGGAAAGATGTTTGTGACATATAGGGAAGTGAAAAAAAGCAAGTCTCTATATTCAGTAAGTCTCAATTACTGAATATATTTCAGTATATCACTATATATATTTGCTTAATATCAAGCAACTATATTCAGTAAATCTCACTTTCTATTTTTAAAAAATGTTTACACAAAAATATATGCCTGAGAAAAAAGGTCATAGTAAATACCCAAAATATTAACAGAAGTTATTGCCAGCTAGTTAAATTAAGAGTAATTTTTATCTTCTTCTTTTTGTTTATCTGGCTTTTCATAATTTTTTTGTTTTGTTTTTTGAGACAGAGTCTCACTCTGTTGCCCAGGCTGGAGTGCAATTGTGTGATCTCAGCTCACCACAACCTCCACCTCCCAGGTTCAAACAATTCTCCTGCCTTAGCCTCCTGAGTAGCTGGGATTACAGGCATGCGCCACCACACCCCTCTAATTGTGTATTTTTAGTGGAGACAGGTTTTCACCATGTTGGGCAGGCTGGTTTTGAACTCCTAACCTCAGTGATCCGCCCACCTCAGCCTCCCAAAGTGCTGAGATTACAGGTGTGAGTCACCACGCCCAGGCAACAATGCTTTTAACTGGTTTGCCAGATAAAATGCACCATGGGACATACTTACACTAAAATATTATTTATTATTTATATAAAATTTAAATGTAACTGAGTGCCCTGAATTTTTCTTTACTAAATCTGGCAAGCCCACTTTTAATGTGAAGTAATAGAAGAGAGATCTGGGTGCTGGAACCCAATGAGCTGGCCCCTGTGAAGATAGGAGAGGAATTATTATTCCAAGTCTTTTAAACAAAAACATCAGGGTTTTAGTGAAATAAGAAGGGAGAAACAATTTGAGAGTCACACAGTCCTTGTCTCAAATCTGGAGTCTACTACCACCATCACCACCACCACCACCATCATCCCACCTCACTCCCCTTTCTGCGTCCTGATCTGGATGTCCTGGAGCAAGTTACTTGCTTCCCCCCATTCTCAGTAAGAGTGTGTATCTTCCAAGGATTAAATGAGAACACGTGTGTAAAGGCATCTTGTAAATTTCAAACTGCCAAACAGCATGTTATTATCATGTTAGTGAATTACACACACAAGGACATGTCAAACAGGAACAAAACATCTGCCGCAGACAACCACAGAATTGTTCCTTGCAGCACATTTTTGATGGCTCTCTGAGGTCAAAACAACTCAAGGTTTAGTCACTCCAGTGCTGAACCCATATATTAACATCTATCCAAATTGTTCTATGATCCTATTTATAGCTGCACTGATCATTAAATGTTGTTGGAGCATTTTGCCTCAAGTCAGTTGTTAAATTGCTTGGCGAGTAGTGTGCAACGCGTGGCTCAGGGGAAGCCTGTGTGGTTTACGAGTTTGGCAGCTCATAACTCCAGGGCCTCACCTTATCCTCACACACTAGTCCCGGTCACCTTGGAAACTGCCCTTTTCTAGATGCAGAGCACAGGACGCCCTGGCTGACATGGAATTCATCAGCAGCCACCTTCTCGACTGTTCTCTGTTACTGGAAAAACATCAGTGCCTCTCAAGCCACTTTAAGGAGGATCCATGGCAGAGTTTTAAGGATCTTCCAGGGGAAATTGATATAAGAGTCTGGGGTTTATGAGAAAATGGAAAAATAAAGCAAATGAGAAAGAAATTAAGAAAGAAACAGGAAAAGACAGAAATAAGAAGAAAGAGAAAAAATAAGGAGAAGAAAAAAATCAGATTATTATCCCATTTTACAGATGAGGAAACTGAAACCCAGATGCCCAAGGTTACAAAACAAGTAAGTATCAGAGCTGTGTTTCAAATCCAAGATAAACAAAATTCCTTCAGGGGAAAAAACTCCCCCCAAGAAGAATGAATTTTACAGATGTCCAAAGATATAAAGACAATCACCTGTGTTCATGTCCTTCAGCTAGAGAGTAAATTCCAAAATTCCATGAAAATATATGAGGATATCCCATTGGATGGACATTTTTTAAAGTGAAAAAGCTCAAAGCCAGCAAAATGTGTTATTAAAACTCGTGCATGCAGACATGGTTGGTGACAACCAAAAGCAATTTGTAAAATTTAACAGGAGTCATAAAAATGTTACTAGTTTGTTCCAGTTACTGTGGCTTATAATAAATTACCCTAAAATTTAGCAGCTTAAAATAACCATTTAATGATATTCATGGATTCTGTGTCAAGAATCTAGACAAGGCACAGTGAGGTGGCTTATCTCTGCTCCTCAATGAGTAGGGTTTCAAATGGGAAGACTCTATGGCTGGGACGACTTAGTGGCTGGGGTTGGAATCATCCAAAGGCTCGACTGGGCTGAAAAATCCGAGATGGCTGCCAGTTGGTGCTAGCTGTTGGCCAGGAACTCAACTGAGCTATTCTGGAAAGCATCTATCTGTGGCCTCTCTAGCATGGTGGTCTCAAGGTAGTTCAACTTTGTGGCTGACTCTCCCAGGAGAAAGAATCAGGCAGCAGCTCCATGGCCTTTTCTGACCAGTCACACAGTATCACTTTCACAGCATTCCCTCAGTTGAATCAGTCACAGCTGGACACAGTGGCTTCGGCCTGTAATCCCAGCACTTTGGGAGGCCAGGGTGGGAGGATCACTTGAGCCAAGAAGTTTGAGACCTGCCTGAGCAACACAGGGAGAACCTGTCTCTACAAAAAAATTTTAAAAATTAAAATTAGCCAGGCATGGTGGTGTGCACCTGTAATCCCAGCTACTCAGGAGGCTGAAGAAGCTGAGGAGGTCGAGGCTGCAGTGGGCCATGATGGTGCTGTTGCACTCCAGCCTGGGTGACAGAGTGACACCTGTTTCAAAATCAAAATAAAAATTGTTTTAAAAAGTGTTGAATATTGGCCAGGCACAGTGTCTCACACCTGTAATCCCAGCACTTTGGGAGGCCAGGGCAGGCTGATCACTTGAGGTCAGGAATTCGAGACTAGCCTGGCCAACATGGCGAAACCCCGTCTCCACCAAAAATACAAAAATTAGCCAGTTGTAGTGGTGCACACCTATAATCCCAGCTAACCTTGAAAGGCTAAGGCAGGGGAATCACTTGAACCCGAGAAGTGGAGGTTGCAGTGAGCCAAGATCATACAACTGCACTCCAGCCTGGGTGACAGAGTAAGACTCTGTCTCAAAAAAAAAAAAAAAAAAAGGCCGGGCACTGTGGCTCATGCCTGTAATCCCAGCACTTTGGGAGGCTGAGCTGGGCAGATTACCTGAGGTTGGAAGTTCAAGACCAGCCTGGCCAACAAGGTAAAACGCTGTCTCTACTAAAAATACAAAAAATTAGCTGGGTGAGGTGGCACATGCCTGTAATCCCAGCTACTCAGGAGCCTGAGGCAGGAGAATCACTTGAATCCAGGAGGCAGAGGTTGTGGTGAGCCAAGATCGTGCCACTGCACTCCAGCCTGCGTGACAGAGCAAGACTCCATCTCAAAAAAAAAAAAAAGTATTGAATATCTTATGTAATTTATTGACTAAGTACTGAATGTGTATTGCTTTTACACCATAGTAAAGTTAAGAAAATTGTAAGCCAAGCCATTGTAAATCAGAGTCCATCTATATATATGTAGAGTCAAGGACTGAGAGGAAACACAAAAATGAAGAGTTGCTGTTTACAGGACTGGAATTATAGGTGATTTTTTCTCCCTTCTTTGTTTCAGAATTACTGTTGTTTATCTTCTTTATAATAATTTCTGAAATTGTCAATATCTAGGATAAAAAACAGGCACAGAAAAGGAGAGCAACAGGGAAAGAGAAGAGGATGTGTGAGGAGTGTATCAGTCAGCTATTGCTACATAACAAACCACCCCAAAACTCTGTATCTTAAACAGTTATTATTGATTGTTAAGCTCACTGAGTTAGCTGAGGTGTGGCCAATCTATGCTGAGCTTACTCATGCATCTATGAGTTGGTTGGAAGATCTTCTCTAGGCTGGGTTTGTCTGGGGAAGCTCTGTTCCCCATGTTTCCTAGTGGGCTATGGGGAGCCATATTCTTCTCATGGTGATGGCAGAGGTGTACAAAGATAAGCAGAAACACATGAGGTCTCTTGAGACCTAAGTACAGAACTCAACTGTGTTCACTTCCGCATTATTGACATAACCAAATCCAAAGTTTAGAGCCAGGTGGAATTTACAGAGAGAAGACACTGCTAAATTACATTGCAAAAGATGTGGATACAGGGAGGGATGATAAATAGGGACCAATAACATCATCTAACTACAGGAAAGTAAAGGAAAATGAGAGACTGGACAGGATGAGAAACAGTTCAAGGGAGGAGGTTCAAGGACACAGTGGATAACAGTTATTCTCTCATACCCCCCGAACTGGACCCCAACACACACACACACACACACACACACAAGAAGCATCTAGTCGTCTACCTAATACCCATTGCTTTTCTCCTTTACAAGAAGAAATCTGACCCGGCTCCAGCCAGAGGTGATAGTTCCTACCTGGTCCAAGCTAATCTTTGTAGTCCATTTGCCTGGTCAGTGATTGGTTTAGGATTGGTCACATGATACAATTCAGGCCAATAAGAAGTGAGAGAAACATCTGCTAGCCAATACAAGGGTTTCTCTGAAATGTTTCCTGACTGAACACAAAACAAAAACAAGCAAAAAGCAACAGCTCTCCTCTTCTAAACTTTGTGAGATCTGGACCTGCCACCACTATCCTGCATGGCAGAGTGGACAGAAGGAAAGAACGTTAGACTTGCTGATATTGATAACAGCTGAATTCGCTGCCAGAGCTGCCCTCCCTCTGGGTGACCTGACATCTGAGATGAATTTTATTTTCTCCAGTCTTGTCCTCTCCCCTAGACTCCAAATGCTTTCAGTTGCCTGTGGTGGCCTCTACATTCGAATGTCTCACTTAAGTCCAAACAAATTCTTCATAGGATTTGCTGGGATTCCCCAAGAGCAGAACAGAAATCGGGCACTCTGAAAACCGTGCCATGAAAATGCAATTTGTTAGTGAGGCGGCAAGACAAAGAGAATAGAATACCAGTGTGGAGCCCCCACAGTCCTCAGCTGAATCCTGTGGCTGCCACATACTTATGAAGTCCTCATATCACCTCTCCGGGTCTCAATTTCCTCATCTGTAAAATGACGATAATAGAGTCCAGGGGAGGATTACAGAGATAACATACGAAAAGCTCCTAGTGCACGATGCTCAGTAAATGTCAGTGGTTCCCTTTGTTGGTGCGGAGAACAATAATAAAATATCGGCCGGGCATGATGGCTCACACCTGTAATCCCAGCACCTTGGGAAGCCGAGGCAGGTGAGTCATCTGAGGTCAGGAGTTCGAGACCAGCCTGGCCAACATGATGAAACCTTGTCTCTACTAAAAATACAAAAAATTAGCCGGGCATGGTGCTGGGCACCTGTAAGTAATCCCAGCTACTTGGGAGACTGAGGCAGGAGAATTGTTTGAACCTGGGAGGCGGAGGTTGCAGTGAGCCGTGATTATGCCATTGCACTCCAGCCTGGGCAACAGAGCGAGACTCTGCCTCAAATAATAATAATAACAAAATTTCAGTTTGGAAACGAGCCTGACAAGTACAATAAATGATTGTATTTCCTGGATGATCATAGCAGGATCATTGCATGTCCTGCCCAAATAACCATCACTGCACACTGCAAGGCCTACAGGGCCAGAACGAAATGCACTGGGCATTAGGGCAGCATTTCCTAAGTGTATTCTTAGAAACTTAGCTCTCACGTGGTATGAATGTTATGAAGGAGCAAAAGAAATGTTGGGATCAAATAACTTTGGGAAACATTGCATTAAATAACACCAAAATAGGTTTATTTAATGCAGGACCTCTCAGAGCATCGAACATAGTCATACACTTTGAAACATCCCATGAAGGATGGAATCTGCAGAGTTTCCTAAACTTCTTGCTCCTGGGAGACCATCCAGCTGGGAACGGCTGCATCAGGAAATGAGGCATCTGTCCACATAGTGGCGAAACCACAGACAACCATCAAGGTCAGCCTCAACTTTGCATTCACCCCCCCATTTACTGCATTGTAGAAATTCTCTCCTTTCCTACTTTAGACTAAATCGTAACTTAAGAAACTCCAGTCACTGCTGCTCCGCAGCCTTCTACAGTGTCCGCATTCACCCCCTCTGAGTGAAGCAAACCTCCAAGTTCATGGTTTTAGGTAGTCGCTGAGGCTAAGAGAAGAGGGTCATCTTGTCAGGACGGAGAGAATTCTCCCTTCCCGTTCCCGTCCTGAAGCAGGCCCTGAACACAGGTGGGCAGAGTTGGCTTTCCCATCTCAGCCAGGTCTCTCAGCTGCTGAGTTCAGTAAATTTCAAGATAGCTGGCTTTCTTGGGTCCTGCTATTGCCCTCTTGCATGTAAATGAACTTCCTTTAAAAACCCATCATATGTTTTGAGACTATAACTAAGAGATTTAAGGAAAGGTCAGCATCGGGGCAGACCAAACAGCCTCAGCAAAACCTTAAGACTCTGGGAAAGGGACTGTGCATAGTTCCAGACAACCTGGGCTCCAAAGTTCACCTGTAATACACATGTGAATGAGCTATTCCTTTCTGTTGTCACCTCCCAGAAAGGTCAATAATTCTATCTCAGAAATTGACCAGATAAAATGACCCTCAGTTCTCATATAGGCTTATCCTGAGTCTTTTCATCTCAGGAGCACTGAGAAAGCAGGCCTTTTCCTGAACTCTTTTAATCAGAATGAAGATGACATTCCCAGGATGACTCTAAGACAGAAACCACAGGCACTGATGAATCTTTATTAAGCATCTACTATGTGACAGATGTATATGGTCCTAGTCAGAGAGAAGAGCCAACTGCCCACAAATGTGTATGGCAGGGATTAATCCTAGCCATTCCTGGGACCATCGCCAGTTCCTCTGGGCTATCTGCACAGTTGCAGTTTGGGAAACTGAGCAATGTCTGCAATGTCAAGAATCCGATCCACCCAACCCTTATCAACCCGCTCAGACAGCTGCAGTTGTGGGTGAGGCCCTTGGGAAGATTTACTTAAATATGAAGCTAGACATGGGTTTGTCTTTCATTCAACATATTTGCAGGGAAGAGGCATTGGAGACAGCAGAAGCAAGGCTGGCCAACTGCTTTGTGGGTGGGCAAGGTGGACCTTTGCCTGGCAGGGAGAGGGCCTTTACAGAAACTATGGAGTGGAATGCAGCTCAGGCCTTTGCATGCCCCTGAAACTTAGTTTTTTGGTAGGGGGTTCTGGCGAGGAGGTGGTTGAGGAAGGGAGGCAGACTGCTGTAGTGGGCTAGGGGGTCAGCAGGCCTAGCCTCACCTCTAACAGGTGGTTGTCTGTGGTTTCACCACTACGTGGACAGGTGCCTCTAAATGATCTCGCTAGGTCATTTTCTTTTCTTTTCTATTCTTTCTTTTTTTTTGTTTTTGGTTTTTTTGTTTTTTGTTTGTTGTTGTTGTTGTTGTTCTTGTTGTTCTTGTTGGTATAGACAGGGTTTCACCATGTTGTCTTGGCTGCTCTCAAACTCCTGGACTCAAGCAATCCATCCAACTAGGCCTCTTAAAGTGTTGAGATTACAGGCATGAGCCACCACAGACAGCCATCATTTCCCCTCTCTGACCTCAGTTTCCTTGTCAGTAAAAAATGAGATCGTTGTTCTAGATCTGTCTATTAGGATTTTTTTTTTATTATTGTGGTAAAATACAATTAAAATTTACTGTTACCGACATTAAGTACATTCACAATGTTGTATGACTATTATCACTACTTAGTTCCAGAACATTTAATCATCCCAAAAAGATACCCTATATCCATTAAGCAGTCACTCCCCATCGCCCCCTCCCCCTGACCCTGGCAACCACTGGTTGACTTTTTGTCTCTGTGGATTTGCCTATTCTGGATGTTTTGTATAAATGGCATCATACAATATGTGGCCCATTGTGTCTGACTCCTCTCGCTAATACACTGTTTTTGAAGGTTGTCCATACTGTAGCATGCATCAGTACTTCATTCCTTTTTAATGGCTGAATAATTATTTGTGGTAGGGATAGATACATTTTGTTCATCCATTTATCAGTTGATGAACATTTGGGTTGTTTCCATCTTTTGGCTATTGTGAATAGTGCTATTATGAACATTACAACTTTTCAACTGAATATCTGTTTTCAATTCTTTTGAATATAAACCCAGGAGTAGAATTGCTGGGTCATAAGGTAATTCTATGTTTAACTTATGAGGAACTGCCCAACTGTTTGCCATAATGTCTGCATCATTTTACACTCCCACCAGCAAGGTAAGGGGGTTCCAATTTCCACACATCGTTGCCAAAAGGAGAAATTTTTTTTTTTTTTTTTTTTTGAGACGGAGTTTCACTCTCATTGCCTAGGCTAGAGTTCAATGGTGCGATCTCAGCTCATGGCAACCTCCGCCTCCCAGATTCAAGCAGTTCTGCTGCCTCAGTCTCCCAAGTAACTAGTATTACAGGTATGCACCACCACGCTCGGCTAATTTTGTATTTTTGGTAGAGATGGGGTTTCTCCATGTTGGTCAGGCTGGTCTCAAACTCCCAACCTCAGGTGATCAGCCCACCTCAGCCTCCCAAAGTGTTGGAATTACAGGCGTGAGCCATCACACCTAGCCAAAAGAATTTTTTTTTTTTTTTTTTTGAGACGGAGTCTCACGCTGTTGCCCAGGCTGGAGTGCAGTGGCGCGATCTCGGCTCACTGCAAGCTCCGCCTCCCGGGTTCCCGCCATTCTCCTGCCTCAGCCTCCTGAGTAGCTGGGACTACAGGCGCCCGCCACCGCGCCCGGCTAATTTTTTGTATTTTTAGTAGAGACGGGGTTTCACTGTGGTCTCGATCTCCTGACCTTGTGATCCGCCCGCCTCGGCCTCCCAAAGTGCTGGGATTACAGGCTTGAGCCACCGCGCCCGGCCGCCAAAAGAATTTTTTAAAGCAGTGAGGTCACTTAGTAATCAAACCTTTTCTTCTAATGAAATATTTCTTGGAAACCCACTATAATAAAACAGATTAAAAGAAACTGCTGGGGTAAAAGTGACAGCACTTCTGAGGACTCTTCTAGGCTTCCAAAAGCACAATTTTAAAACCACTTGCTCCAGATGCGTTTGTTAGATTCTTCCCTGCATGGAATCTGAAGACCCTGTTTTCTCCCTTTCCTTCTCCAAGGTCCATCCATCTGGTCCCTGGAAGTAAGAATAGCTTGAAGAAGGTTCTTCCCATCTCTATTCCACGCTTTTGGGGACAGTCTGAGGTCACAGTGCTCCTCAAACTGTGGCATGGGGCCTACTTTCAGGAGAAATCAGCTGGTTATTGTTAAAATGAAAATTCTGGGCTGGGTGTGGTGGCTTATGCCTGTAATCCTAACATTTTGGAAAGCCAGGGCTGGTGGATCACTTGAGCCCAGGAGTTCAAGACCAGACTGGGCAATAGGACAACACCCTATCTCTACAAAATTTTTTTTAAAATTAGCCAGGCTTAGCGGCACAGACTTGTGGTCCCAGCTACTCAGGAGGCTGAGGTGGGAGGACTACTTGAGCCTGGGAGGTTGAAGCTGCAGTGAGCCATGATCGCACCATCACACACTCCAGCCTGGCCAACAGTGAGACCATGTCTCAAATAAATAAATAAATAAAACAAATATATAAAATTAAAAAAAAAACACTGGGACCCCACTCCAGACTTATAGAATGGGAATCTTCTTAGGGAGAACCTGAGATTTGCATTTTTTACATACTTTCCAAATGATTTTGATGCCCTAAAATCTGAGCACCACTAGCTGGAAAGGTCTGAGAGGTGAGAGGTGGGAGAGTAAATGAGGGAGGCTGACGAAGATCAAAAAGCCACCACCTTCCTATGCCTTTGTGAACACCCTTCTCTGCTCTCCGAATGGGAGGGAGAAGCTGGATTTACTTTGGGATCCAGGTGCCAACTGGGACTACTTCAAAGTTATCTGGGCACCACTCCCTGTGCAGAGGACTGTAAAGACTGGTCCTGAAGGACAAGGACCCTTTTATGCCCCTCAGGAACTGTGTACAGTGTTTAGCATTTCTAAGTGCTGTTATTTTTCTCTAATAATGCTTATTATGGCTCCTTTTTTGAAATTGGAAAATTTCAAAAATAGCAAATCAGCCATGAAGCAATGACTGTTTATGTGAGTTTAAGCAGCATTAGGCAACACTTCCTTTGTGCTGAGAATCAACATTATTTACTTCGGGAATCTTGCCCAGATTTCTATTAACTCATTCACGTACAGTTTATCCTCCCAAGCCTTGTGACTCAATGTAGTTGTTCCCAGCTGAGGCAGGGAACAAGAAAAAGCATCAGACACAGACCCAGCCTTGTGCACTGAACTCATCAAGGACATTGAAGGTCCCCTACTCCAGCCACTCCCCCAGGGAAGGAATGTCCTCTTCAGACTCTGCTGAGACTCATTCAAGAATGAGTAGCTTCCCCATTTTGGTCATCCGTTGCTGTGTAACAAATCTTGCCAAAACATAGTAACTTAAAACAACCACCATCATATTCACTCTCATCACTCTTTTGATTGGCCGAGTTGACTGAGCAGTTCTGCTCCCTGTGATGTCAGCTGGGGCTGCAGCCATGGGGGAGCTGAACTGGGCTGAGAAGTCCTACATGACTTGTTCAGACGGCTGGCTGTTCACTGGGAGCTCAACTAGGGCTGTTGACTGAAATGTCTCCACCTGGCTTCTTTGTGTGGCTTGAGCTTCCCACAATATAGCAATATAGCAGCTGGGCTTTCAGCAGGAGTATCCTAAGAGCAAGTGTTCTAAGAGGGAGGAAGTGGTTCAAAGCATGGATTTGGAATTCAGTTCCAGCTCTAGGGTCTTGAACCAGTTACCTAATCTCTTGGAACCTCAGCTTCTCCATCCACCGGATGAAAATAGTACCTTCCTCATCAGATTTGTGTAAAGATTAGAGATAGCATATGTAAAGCCCTTCTCACAGCGCTTCATAAACAGGAGTGGGTTATGATCATGGACATTCCAACACCTAAGCCTGGGATCACCCTTGAAAGTACATGCTGGCTGGGCACAGTGGCTCATGCCAGTAATCTCAGCACTTTGGGAGGCTGAGGTGGGCGGATCACTTGAGGTCAGGAGTTTGAGACCAGCTTAGCCAACATCGTGAAACCCTGTCTCCATTAAAAATATACAAAAATTAGCTGGGCATGGTGGCCAGCGTCTGCAATCCCAGCTAGTCAGGAGGCTGATGCAGGAGAATCGCTTGAACCCGGGAATCAGAGGTTTCAGTAAGCTGACATCGCGCCACTGCACTCCAGCCTGGGCAACAGAGCGAGACGGTCTCAAAACAACAACAACAAAAAAGAAAGAGCATGCTGGATCTCTCCACTGTCTCTCTGAGGCTCATACAAATTACTGAGTTGCCATCCTGACTTTAAAAAAAGTGTGTGCACGTGTGTATGTGATGTCTTTAATGGGATCCTGCAGTACTAGATGCAGAATTCAGAAACTATGACCTGACTCCTCAGAATTTATCTTAAAGGAAGAAAACCTTGTAAGTGTTCAAAGATATTTATAGAGAAATGTTCCTTGCAACAGTACAAATATCATGTTATCAATAGCACGTTACAACCTAAATATGTAACAATAGGGGATGCAATGTTGGGACATTATACATCCATATTCTGCTGGATATTAGCTGCTTATTAAGATATCAAGTATCTGAGCATCATTCCTCTTAGGGGGAAATTCTAAGGTAGGGAAGCTCTCCTGCTTTTCACTACAGAATCAGGAAGAAAGCAGATACACTCACTCCCTGCTCCCTGGCAGGCAAGGTACAGGCATGTGAGCTGAGTGTGGTTTAGTGAGACGCTCCTGCCTAAGACTTTGCCCACAAAGACAGAGGGACCATGAGTGACTTTCGAGATTGGCATGTTGGTAGTAGAGCCTAGCTTCCAAGGGCATAGATGTCTTGTGGTGCAGAACCCCCTTACCAAGCTAGACTATGAGAACTGTGATATGTGAGAGACACACATTGGAACTATGATGTGTGAGAGAAAGAAACCGTATTCATGAAACCACTCGAGGTTGGGGTCTCTTTGTTACAGCAGCTAACCTTACCCTAATTGTGGTGGTTTTAGAGCATGGCCACAAATTATTTGGCACTTCTCCCATTGAGAAGTAGAGTATGTCCCCTCCCTTCATATTTGAGCAGACTTATGACCACTTGGATGAATGTAATATGGTGAAAGTGACACTATTGACTTCCAAGTCTAAGTCATAAAAGGTCACATATTTTCCTTTCTGTTTGCTGAAATGTTAGCCTCTAGAACACCAAGCAGCCTTTTGGAAGAAGTTAGACAACCCAGGCCAGGTGTGGTAGCTCACACCTATAATCCCAGCACTTTGGGAGGCCTAGGAGGGCAGATCACCTGAGGTCAGGAGTTCGAGACCAGCCTGGCCAACACGGTGAAACCCTGTCTCTACTAAAAAATACAAAAATTAGCCAGACATGGTGGTGAGCACCTGTAGTCCCAGCTACCAGGGAGGCTGAGGCAGGAGAATCACTTGAACCTGGGAGGCAGAGGTTGCAGTGAGCTGAGATTCCACCACTGCACTCCAGCCTGGGCAATAAGAGCAAAACTCCGTCTCAAAAAAAAAAAAAAAAAAAAAAAGGAAGTTAGACAACCCAGAGGCTGCCACACCATGAGGAAGCCCAAGCTGCATGCAGAGGCCACATGTAGGTACATTGGTCAAGAGTCCCAGCTCAGCTCAGGGTTCAGGTTATCCCAGCCCAGGGCCCTAAACATATGGATGAAGTTCCCAGATGATTCCACTCTCCCTCCCCACACCCCAGCCTTTCATGTCATTCCAAGTTTGAGTTTTTCCAACTAAGGTCCCAGACATTGTGGCATCATCCCTGCTATGCCCTGTCAGAATTTCTCACACACAGCATTTATGAGCATAATGAAATGGTGGTTGTTTTACTCCACCTAAGGTTGGTGAATTATTATACTACAATAGGTAATGGAACACTTAACTAACATATGATAGATTCTGTGGGCTATCCAAAACACTTCCAAAAAATTTCTTTTGGCTGACTGACTTAACCAGTATTGGCTTCCCTTGCCAAAATCAAGAATCTTGGTTGGTATAGGCCAGGCACGGTGGCTCATGCTGTAATCCCAGCACTTTGGGAGGCCAAGGTGGGCGGATCACCTGAGGTCAGGAGATCAAGACCAGCCTGGCCAACATAGTGAAACCCCATCTCTACTAAAATACAAAAATTGGCCAGTCGTGGCAGGCACCTGTAATCCCAGCTACTTGGGAGGCTGAGGCAGGAGAATCGCCTGAACCTAGGAGGTGGAGGCTGCAGTGAGCCGAGATTGTACCACTGCACTCCAGCCTGGGTGACAGAGTGAGACTCTGTCTTAAAAAAAAAAAAATCTTGGTTGGTATATATACAATAAAACACTATGCAACCTTTAAACTAATGATGTAGTTCTATATGAATTGTCATGAAAAAATGTTCCAACTGTAATTTTAAGTGAAAACAGCAGGTTCCAAAACAGTATGTATAGTTTTATTTTTTCTAAATAAAAGTATTACTTTTGCATAGAATAAATTCCAGGGTGATCTCTACCAAAAATACACAGCAATTATCTCTACCAAAAATACACAGCAATTATCTCAGGATATTGGCATAATAGCTTCTTTCTTGTGCTTAACTGTGTTTTCTAATTTTTCTATAGTGAACATCAGTTTCTTTTTTTTCTTTTTTTTTTTTTTTTTTGAGACAGAGTCTCGCTCTGTCGCCCGGGCTGGAGTGCAGTGGCCGGATCTCAGCTCACTGCAAGCTCCGCCTCCCGGGTCTATGCCATTCTCCTGCCTCAGCCTCCCAAGTAGCTGGGACTACAGGCGCCTGCCACCTCGCCCGGCTAGCTTTTTGTATTTTTTAGTAGAGATGGGGTTTCACCGTGTTCGCCAGGATGGTCTCGATCTCCTGACCTCGTGATCCGCCCGCCTCGGCCTCCCAAAGTGCTGGGATTACAGGCTTGAGCCACCGCGCCCGGCCGTGAACATCAGTTTCTTACGTAATTTTTATCTTACATAATTTTTTTTGTTTGTTTGAGACGGAGTCTCGCTCTGTCCCTCAGGCTGGAGTGCAGTGGCGCCATCTTGGCTCATTGCAACCTCCGCCTCCTGGGTTCAAGGGATTCTCTTGCCCCGGCCTCCCGAGTAGCTGGGACTACAGGCAAGCACCACCACGCCCAGCTAATTTTTGTATTTTTAGTAGAAACGGAGTTTCACCATATTGGCCAGGCTGGTCTCGAACCCCTGACCTCAAGTGATCTGCCCGCCTCAGCCTCCCAAAGTACTGAGATTACAGGCATGAGCCACTGCACCCGACCTTCCTTCAACTTTTATTTTAAGTTCAGAGGTACATGGGATGTCCTCTCTCATTACCAGCCTATTCCATGTGGAAAGATCACATGGAGGAGAACCAAGACTCTCTTGCTGACAGCCTCGGCTGAGCTCCAGGCTAATAGCCAGCACCAACTGCCAGCCTGGCGAGTGAGTCATTTTGAATTCCAGCCATGTTGAACCCCAGATGACTACAGCTTCAACCAACATCATGGGGAGCAGAAGAACTGCCAGGCTGAGTCCTGTTAACCCACAGATATGAGGGCTACTAAAATGGTTGTTGTTTTAAGCCCAGGTTTTGGGGTAATGTCGTAGCCAGCCTCCAAGAGGGCCCCAGTGGTCCCCACCTCCTGGTATTCACACCACTTTATAAGCCCTTTGCTCTTTGTACCAGAGCTGGTTTGTGTGACTAATAGAATACAGCATGGTGTGTTACTTCCTGGATTAGGCTATAAAAGATCTTCTGGCTTCTGTCTTGGTCATTCTTTCAGATCCCTCTTCCTGTTGGAAACAGCACCATGGAGAGGCCCACACAGCATGACCAACTCCTCCCAGGACTTCCCAGGACTTTCCTGGTTTCAGCACTGAAAATCTCACATCCTGACAACTCCCTCAATCCTGGACAAACCAGGATGGTTGGTCACCATATGCCCATATGGTAAGGAAATGAGACATTTGGACAACAGCAAGCAAGAAACTGAGGCCTCCTATACACAGTCATGTGAGGACGCCATCTTGGAAGCAAACCCTCCAGCCCCAGCCAAGCCCTGAGCTGCCTGCAGTCCCAACTGAAGCTCGACTGCAACCTTAGGAGAGCTTCTGAGCTAGAACCATTTGCCTAAGCTGATTATGGAATCCTGTCGCTGTGATGTATTATTTTAAGCTGCTAAATTTGGGATAATTTGTTAAACAACAACAATAGATATATTTTTTAAATTTTTTTCTCAAGACAGGGTCCTGTTCTCTCGCCCACGCTGGAGTGCAGCGGCACAATCTCAGCTCACTGCAACTTCCGCCTCCCAGGTTCAAGCAATTCTCCCGCCTCAGTCTCCTGAGTAGCTGGGATACAGGTGCATGCCACCACGGCTAATTTTGTGCGTGTGTGTGTGTGTGTGTGTGTGTGTGTGTGTGTGTGTTTAGTAGAGATGGGGTTTCACCATGTTGGCCAGGCTGATCTTGAACTCCTGATCTCAGGTGATCCACCCGCCTCTGCCTCCCAAAGTGCTGGGATTACAGGCATGAGCCACCATGCCTGGCCAACAAGAGATATCTTATACAGGTTGTTTGTTACACCCCAACAGAAGCAGGGGACATTAGTGGATCATGTTCTCCACCCTGTAGTGTGTATGGGGTATACAATATATAATATTGTATGGGGTAAACAATAATTAAAATTTTTTAAACGAAAAAAATTTTTATGGGGTACAAATGTAATTTTGTCACATGGATACATCATGAAGTGGATCTACCATTTTTTGCGTGTGTGACAAGGTCTCACTCTGTCATCCAAGCTGGAGTACAGTGGTGTGATCATAGCTCACTGAAGCCTCGAGCTCCTGTGTTCAAGCAATCCTCTCACCTCAGCCTTCCAAGCAGCTGAGACTACAGGCGTGCACCACCATGCCCAGCTAATTCTTTTATTTTTTCAGAGACGGGGGGTCTCCCTATGTTCCTCAAGCTGGTCTCAAACTCCTGGACTCAAGCAATCCTGCAGCCTCAGCCTCCCAAAGTGCTGGGATTACAGGTGGGAGCCACCGCGCCCAGTCTACCCTGTTTTAAACAGCTGTGATTATCTTTCTGTTTGGGGATTTATTTTCCTTTCCTGAAAATCAACCTGAGGGAATTCTGCTCCTAGAGTTTCTGGAGCAGTGCTGGGTAGGTCCCCTGGCTGCTGCTGGGGACTCTAATTGTTTTCCAAGCTTTAACCATAAGTCCGTTGGACTCTCTTGGGTCCTCTAACCTCTCTATTTCCAAATGCTCTCTGAGGTGGCCCTTACTTCCCTGAAGGTCTGAGGTGTTTACCGGGGCTGCTTACATAGCCTTCCCTGCTAGAAAAGAGCTCTGATGTCTGGCAGCGTGAGATCTGTGCAGACAACAGTACACAGGGTGCATGGCCTACAGGGCACGCAGGTGTGGGAGTCTGGGTGGGCCCCTCCTTGACCTCAAAATCTTTTCCAACCAGGCACCAAGGAATCAGATCTCAGCATTTTGGTGTGATTCATTCACTCGGGAGGGACAGTTTCTTCTCTAGTACCTCCTTTTGAGAGAGTTTATTGAAGACATTATTTTCTGCTGGGGTAGCATGAGATGAGTTTGAACATAATCCAAGGCCAGCCCAGAAGGCAGGTGGGGCCCAAAGCTGACCCTGGCTCCACTTCATAATGTCATGTTAGACCGATCCTGATCTGTCTACAGAGAGTCAGGCTGCAGGGCTACACCCATGCTGAGCACCCCAGCATGCTCAAGGGCAGGCCCTGGTGTACACCAGAGACCCAGAGGCACATTGCAAGTACAAAGTAGGTAAGATACAATTAACATGTACTGAGTGCATTTGTTTCCCAAGGCTGCTATAATAAAGTCCATAAACTGGGTGGCTTAAAATAACAGAAATGTATCTTCTCACAGCTCTGGAGAGTAGAAGCCCAAAAATAAGGTGTCACAGGCTTGGATCCTTCCTAGGGCTGTGAGGGAGAATCTGTTCCTGGCCTCCCTCCTCACCTCTGGTGTTTTGGTGGCAATCTTTGCGTTCCTTGGCTTGTTGGTGCATCACTCCAATCTCTTCATCTTCACATGGCCTTTTCCTTGTGTGCATATCTGTCTCTGTGTCCAAACTTTCCATCCTAATGTCTTCATCTTCACTTAATCATCTGCAAGGACCCCCAATTCCAAATAAGGTCACATTCACAGGCACTAGGGGTTAGAACTTCAACATCTTTTGAGGGAATGCAATTCAATCCGTAACACTGAGCAGTTAGTAAAAATAGTTCATATCTTTGAAATATCAGGAACTGCCGTGACAGTCATTTTATATACATTATTCTTAAATTTTCTTTTCCTTTTTTTTTTTTTTTGTTTTTTTGTTTTTTGAGATGGAGTCTCACTCTGTCACCCAGGCTGGAGTGCAATGCCATGATCTCGACTCACTGCAACCTCCACGTCCCAGATTCAAGCAGTTCTCCTGCCTCAGCCTCCCAAGTAGCTGGGATCACAGGGGTGCACCACTAGGCCTGGCTAATTTTTGTATTTTTAGTAGAGACAGGGTTTCACCATGTTGGCCAGGCTGATTTCGAACTCCTGACCTCAAGTGATTCGCCCGCTTCAGCCTCACAGAGTGCTAAGATTACAGGCGTGAGCCACCACGCCCAGCCTATATCCATTATTCTTAATCCTCACAAAGATGTCCTCATTTTATAGCTGTAGAAACTGAGGATAAGAAAACTTATGGGGCTTATACTAAATTACACACCTAGAAAGTACAAGATCTGGAATCAGATAGCCTGGCTTCACCACTTACCTGTGTGAAGTCTTGGGCAAGTTATTTAACCTCTCTGTGCCTCAGTTTCCTCATTTGTAAAATGAGGATAATCATGATACCTTCATTCATGCTCAGTTGTTGCAAGGATTTTAAAGATAATGCACAGAGGGCCAGGCGCAGTGGCTCACGCCTGTAATCCCAACACTTTGGGAGGCCAACACGGGCAGATCACGAGGTCAGGAGTTCGAGACCAGCCTAGCCAACATGGTGAAATCCCGTCTCTACTAAAAGTACAAAAATTAGCTGGGCGTGGTGGCAGGTGCCTATAGTCCCAGCTACTTGGGATGCTGAGGTGGAAGAACTGATTGAAACAAGAAAGCGGAGGTTGCAGTGAGCCAAGATCACGCCACTGCACTCCAGCCTGGGCGAAAGAGAAAAACTCCGTCTCAAAATAATAATAATGATAATGCACAGAGCCTGGTACATAGAAATTACTGAATTCATGGTAGTTGTCGTTATAAGTCGTGGAGTCAAGATATAAATCCACATCCCCTTAGCTCCAATGTCTTCATTCTTTTCTCTCTGATCCAGCATAACCAGGTGTCGGGCATTTCTGTGTCCATGATCTGATGGAATCTTCATAATACCTCTGTGAGGTGAATATTTCGGGCTAGCTTTTATGCTTGTAGGAAATAAGGCACAGAGAGGTGAGGTGACTTTACCAAGGTAATCCAGTAAATAAAGCATTCTATTCTAGCTCCACGGATTCTAATATTTCTTCCCCTATGTTACCTCTCATCCCAGTGCATGGAGGTTCACAGGCATAATATAAAGGAACATTTTCCTCTACAATGGTTTGCTAATAGTCTCTGTATCTAAGGTAGTCAGTCAAGATTATGAGCTAAGTCAGTGGTTCAACCTGAGACTATGACAGGCAAAGAGTTCTGTTTCCTTAAGAGTCAGCTCCTGCCAGGTTCAGAAAGCTCAGGCCACATAATCTGCTGTTAATCTTGAGAAAGTCCTCCAGGAGAAGGAAGCTGTCTCTCCCTCTTTTTCTCCCTCTTTCTCCCCTGCTCCTATGCCACACACACACACACACACACACACACACACACTGCTTATAAGAGTCTTCACCCTTGGGACAAGCAACTAACCATTGAAAAGAGATGGGTTATATAAGACTTTTCCGTTCGGAAGCCTGAAAAGTGAGAACCAGCTGTGATATGGTTTGGATCTGTGTACCTGCCAAATCTCATGTTGAAACGTAATCCCCAGTGTTGGAGGAGGGGCCTGGTGGGAGGTGTTGGGTCATAGGGGCAGATCCCTCAGGGATTGGTGCTGTCCTTTCGCAGTGGGTAGTGAGTGAATTCTCTGGAGTTCTGGTTGTTTAAAGTGCATGGCACCTCCCCTACTCTTGCTCCTGCGTTTGCTGTGTGACGTGCAAGCTCCTGGCTTTGCCTTCCGCTGGGAGTAAAATCTCCCTGAGGCCTCCCCAGAAGCTGAGTCCTGATGCCAGCACCGTGCTTCCTGTACAGGCTGCAGAAACGTGAGCCAGTTAAACTTCTTTTACTATAAATCACCCAGTTTCAAGTATTTCTTTATAGCAATGCAAGAACAGCCTAACACAAGCTGTGAGGCCTAGTTCAAAGTTCCCCGGCAAACCAGTGCTAGGGAGGATTCCAAAAGACAAAAATAGAAACTCCAAAAATGCACACACTTCAGAGAGGAATGCTTTTGGGTTTCTTCGTCTGGACAGAAAGAAAGTTGGAGCAGTAGAGGCATTTTGCTGGAGCTTTCTCTGATCCTCCCTCTACCACCTCTGCCCAGCGGCCCTCCACACCACAGCTTAGTCCTGCAGACACCTGGGGAGTGTCTACCCTGTAGCTACCCAGGGACCTCATCTGGCCCTTAGACAAGTTTTGTTTAACCTGCACACATTTTTAAGTAGTTGTTAAAATTTTAAATTATGAGATTTTAAGTAAGCATCTGGATTTTTGTTGTTCTGCTTCTTTTGAAAAATCAAAGGTTCTGGCCAGGTGACTGTATTCTTGAGTGGTGTGAGCTGGATTTGGGTCATGGCTGCCTCCTGATTATTTTTATGCTCAGACCACTAATCTTGCCTGGTCCCTGCAAGAATTTGGGTTTTTCACTTCAGGCCAATTGTGACCTCACCTCTGCCTGTCAAATAAAACAGATGTGGTTTCGCCTTGGCATTCAAAATTCTTTCTAAGCATGGCTTATTCAGACTTACCATTCATGACTACGCTTCATTCAAAATTTCTCTACTCCTTCATCTTCTCACAGATCTCTTATTTTCCCACATTAATGGCTTTTCTAGCGATTTTTATTTCCTCTAAGACGTCTTCTTTCCGAACTTAGCCTTGGAACTCTTCCACATTCTTTAAAATTCATATGAAGGCCTTGAAGAATCTCCCAAATAAAGTTTTACAAACTTTCTTTCGAAGTTCCAAAGCGACTTTTCTTTTTTTTTTTTTTTTTCCCCTCACTCAGGCTGGTCTTGAACTCCTGGCCTCAAGTGATCCTCCCACCTTGGCCTCCCAAGGTGCTGGGATTACAGGTATGAGCCACCCCATTCCCAGCCCAATTTGTTATTCTTTGAAGTACTCACTCTAGATTTTCATAACTTCCCATATTTGCAAATTTTGTTCTTTCTTCCTGGAATTTACTTCCCTCTTTCTCTGCCTGTTGAAGTCCTAATTCTCTTATACTCATTCATAAGCCACTCCCTCTGGGCTTCCTTCCCCATTTACCTGAGCAGAATGGATTGATTTTTCTTCTGTCGGGTGCATTTGTAGAAACATATTTAGTATGTAAATATATATACCATCTATTTGCATTATACACACACACCATAGTAACATATATAGCTTTTGGAGACAGAAAGCCCTGGATTCAATCCCAGTTCCACCATTTGCAACCTGCTTGATTTCAAGCAAATTAATTATCTAAATCTCATCTGCTTCATCTATAAAAAAAAGCAGTGATAATAAAACCTACACCGAAGAGTCACAGTGAATATCAGTTGCAACACATAACCTCTCAATGAAGTTTCACTTGTGTTTTTATCCCTGTATTAGCACTAGTATCTCTGTATAATTATTCGGGGGAATGTGTCTTCCCTATCAGCCTGTGAGCTTCAGAGTGGAGAGTGTGTCTTATTCATCTTTCTAGCACTTCATAAACATGTATTGAATGAACCAATTCACCATTATGTGTTCATTGGTTTCATGACCTCTACTTGACGATTAGCTCCTTGAGGTTGTCAACTTGGCCTTTCTTTTTATGATGTAAGCTCCATGTTCCTCCAGGGCCTACCACAGTGACTTTAGTAGGTCCTTAACGTGTAAATACTTAACAAACGATTGAATGGACTTCCCAGAGCCCAGCTTTCAAAGACCATTGATGAACAAGAATCTGTGTTAGCAACTATGTGCCAGGAACTATACACATATTGTGTCTGCAATTGGTGGGTTCTTGGTCTCTGGTCTTGCTGACTTCAAGAATGAAGCCGTGGCCCGTCACGGTGAGTGTTACAGCTCTTAAAGGCCACCCGTCTAGAGTTGTTCATTTCTCCTTGTGGTTTGGTGGTCTTGCTGGCTTCAAGAATGAAACTGCAGACCTTCACAGTGAGTGTTACAGCTCATGAAGCCGGCCTGGTCCCAAACAGCAAGCAGCAATAAGATTTATCCTAAACAGCAAAACAACCAAGCTAACATAGCATGGAAAGGAATCCCAGGGCGTTGCCAGCACATGCGCTGGCAGCCAGCTTTTATACCCTTATCTGACCCCACCCACATCCTGCTGACTGGTCCATTTTACAGAGAGCTGATTGGTTCGTTTTACAGAGAGCTGATTGGTCCATTTTGAGAGAGTGCTGATTGGTGCATTTACCATCCCTGAGCTAGACACAGAGTGCTGATTGGTGCATTTACAATCCTCTAGCTAGACATAAAAGTTCTCCAAGTCCCCACCAGATTAGCTACAGAGCGCTGATTGGTGCATCCACGAACCCCGAGCTAGACACAGAGTGCTGATTGGTGCATTTACAATCCTCCAGCTAGACACAAATGTTATCCAAGTCCCCATCAGATTAGCTAGATACAGAGTGCTGATTGGTGCATCCACGAACCCTGAGCTAGACACACTGCTCATTGGTGCATTTACAATCCTCCAACTAGACAAAAAAGTTCTCCAAATCCCCACCGGTTTCAGGAGCCCAGCTGGCTTCACCTAGTGGATGCGGCATAGGGGCCACCGGCGGAGCTGCCCGACAGTTCCGCGTCAGGCGCCTGCACTTTTCAGCCCTTGAGTGGTCAATGGGACCGGTCGCTGCGGAGCAGGGGGCAGCGCCCGTCGGGGAGGCTTCGGCTGTGCAGGAGCCCACCGGTGTGGGGGTTTGGGCATGGCGGGCTGCAGGTCCCGAGCCCTGCCGCACGGGGAAGCAGCTGAGGCATGGCGAGGACAGGCCGAGGACGGGCCGGCAGTTCTAGGGGACCCGGCATACCCTCCGCAGCTGCTGGCCCAGGTGCTAAGCCCCTCATTGCCTGGGGCCAGCGGCCAGCCCGCAGCTCAGAGTCCGGGGCCGCCAAGCTGGCGCTGGCCCCGGTTCCCACCCGCCCAGGTTCCAGCCCGCCCTTCTCCCTCCACTCCTCCGCACAAGCAGAGGGAGCCGGCTCTGGCCTCCGCCAGCCCAGGTAGGGGCTCCCACAGTGCAGCCGCGGGCTGAAGGGCTCCTCAAGTGCTGCCAGAGTGGGTGCTGAGGCGCCAAGAGGGAGGGCAGCTAGCACGTTGTCACCTCTCAATATCATTTCCTTTAAAGAAGACATATCATTTCCTTTAAAGTCAGACCAGGAGCAGTGGTTCATGCCTGTAATCCCAGCACTTTGGGAGGCCAAGGTAGGAGGACTGCTTGAGTCCTAGAGGTCAAGGATGCAGTGAGCTGTGATTGTGCCACTGCACTCCAGCGTAGGTGACAAAACAAGATCCTGTCTCAAAAAAAAAAGTAGATTTCTGTATTAATCCTTAGCAATACTTAATCCTCACCAACATGCTGTAGGGTTATTATACTGTTTTAGAGGAGGAAACAGAGACTTAGAAAGGCTAAGTAAACTTGTAAGACTTCAGAATCCCATTTCAGTAACACCACTCTTCTTAGCCAGAAGTTTTTTGTCAATATCCAGTAAATAGAACAAAATTTCTCAGCTGCCTGTGTTCTAACCTGGAGCAATGGTTGCTAAAAATAGGGGCCTGCCCCTTACTCCCAGCCCACCGCTCTTCTGTTAAGGACTTTTAAATACTTTATCTCCTTGTCTTTCCTTTCCTCCGCTTTTCTAAAGGAATGGAAAATCTTCCTTGTGAAGAGATTTGGAAGAAGAGAGCTATGATCACATTCTCAGGGCCCAGTGCAAAATGTAAGTGCAGGGCCCCTTGTTCAAAAAAATTTTTTGCGTGTTGTTGTTTTTTGGAATGGAGTCTCACTCTGTTGCCCAGGCTGGAGTGCAGTGGCGTGAATATCACTTGAGCCCAGGAGTTCGAGGCTGCAGTGAACTGTGATCCCACCACTGCACTCCAGCCTGGCTGACAGAGTGAGACCCTGCCTCAAAAAAAAAAAAAAAAAAATTTAAGCCAGTGATAGTAAAGCCATGTTATGAGCTTTAAGGACATTGAAGTCATTAAGATTCCTGGAAATGGCTACAACAAATTTTTTTAAAAAACAAAAAAACTAGACATGAAGTTTATTTTATTTCTCTTCTCTTTGAACTTTATATGACAGACACACCTGACACCAATAACTTAACTCAAGCATATGCTGAGAATGACCCTATGGTCTAAGAAGAATGTGCATTTGGCATTCCGAGCTAAGGAATTCAGGAGTGGCCAACCCAGAGACTCACTCATTATCAATGAAGGACATTTCAATCCTTGGCCCATTCCTTGGAACGTGAGCTGTACAGGGAATGAAGGCCCTTTGTTCTGGGTTAAAAGAAGGTTGCTAGGTGGAGGCTGCTAAATAAAAATGCTGTGTGTAGGCTGGGTGCCGTGGCTCATGCCTGTAATCCCAGAATTTTGGGAGGCCGAGACGGGCAGATCACCTGAGATCAGGAGTTTGTGACCAGCCTGGCCAACATGGTGAAATGTTGTCTCTACTAAAAATACAAAAATAGCTGAGCGTGGTGGCACACATCTGTAATGCCATCTACTCGAGAGGCTGAGGCAGGAGAATCACTTGAACCTGGGAAGCAGAGGTTGCAGTGAGCCGAGATCAGGTCACTGCACTCCAGTCTGGGCAACAGAGTGGGACTCCATCTCAAAAAGAAAAAAAAAAAAAATGCTATGTGTGTGTGTATATACATTTTTTTTTTTTAATTAAAAAAAAATAGAGCAAGCGATCTACCTGCCTTGGCCTCTAAAGGTGCTGGGATTACAGCCACCATGCCCAGCCACAAATGCTATATAAACTACATGCTTTTTACAAACGGTAGTTGTTTTCCCATGCAGTCTGCCACCATTGGACCATCCCTGTATATAAGTTCCCCCAATAAATCCTGTGTCTTGTTTGCTTTCTTTCAGCCTCTCGGACATGATGCCATCCCTATTGGAGTTAATATGGGTCTGGCAAGACAAACTGGGGCTGGTCTCATGGCATGTTATGCCAATGGAATGCAGTCTGAGTAACACTGTGCCAGTTCCAGGCCTGGGCCATAAGAGGTCTCATAGCTTTCACTCTTGCCCTCTTGGGATTCAGTTGTCTTGTAAGAAAGCTCAGGTCTGACTACTAAATGATGAGAGACCACATAGAGAAGAAGGGAACTAGCCATCCCTCAGCTGTTTCAGACACTCCAGTTAAGTCACTCACTAGACAAGTTAGGAAACCTGTCTTGGTCATTCTCACTCTAGACAGGCTCCCACTTGAATGTGATCACAGAAATGACCCCAGACAACACCACAGGGAGTGGAAGAACCACCCAGTTAAGTCTTATGCCATCTCTGCCTCCCATGAAACACTTGGCATGTGGCTGGGCAAACTCAACTCATCCTTCAGGATCTGACTGCAGTATGCCTGCTGTGCCAGACCCCACGGACTGAGCAGGCCCAACAGTGCACCTCAACCTTGACCACGTGTTAGAATCACCAGAGGAGCTTCCCAAAACAACCATGGTGGTCCAACCCCCAGAGATTTAGCTTCCTTGTCTGAGACAAGGCAGGGATACTGAGATGAGTGAAGGGTGGTAGGGTTGGGCAATAGCACATGATGAAAAGAAGAAATTGACTCTGCAGTCATAGCAGGCCTAGGTTCAAATCTTGACCCTTCCTCTAACTAGATGCACATCCTCTCTGGTCCTCAGTTTTCTCATCTGTGAAAAGGGTAACTATCATCTCCCTTTCCAGCGAGCTTAGAGGAGTCAGCTGCCATAGAACAAAGTGATTGAAAGTAAAGACCTTGGAGGCAGAGAGAATGGGGTTAAGATCAAGGCTTAAGCACTACAAAACTATGAGAAATAAGGGTATGCTATGAACAACTGTAACCCAAAAATTTGGCAGCTTAAATGAAATGGATCAATTATTTGAAAGACACAAACTACCAAAACTCACTCAAGAAGAAACAGATAACCTGAATAGTCCTATATGTATCCAATTGAATTTGTAGTTTAAAATTCCAAAGGCCGGGCGCGGTGGCTCAAGCCTGTAATCCCAGCACTTTGGGAGGCCGAGACGGGCGGATCACGAGGTCAGGAGATCGAAACCATCCTGGCTAACATGGTGAAACCCCGTCTCTATTAAGAAATACAAAAAACTAGCCGGGCGAGGTGGCGGGCGCCTGTAGTTCCAGCTACTCGGGAGGCTGAGGCAGGAGAATGGCGTGAACCCGGGAGGCGGAGCTTGCAGTGAGCTGAGATCCGGCCACTGCACTCCAGCCTGGGCGACAGAGCGAGACTCCGTCTCAAAAAAAAAAATAAAATAATAAAATAAAATAAAATTCCAGGCCCTGGTAGTGTCTCTCATGAATTCAACCCAAACTGTGGGAGACTCTAAACTACTTATTTATTTAAAATCTCAAAAGATGGAGATAATAAAACTTATCCCTGTCTGGGTGTGGTGGCTCACGCCTGTAATCCCAGCACTTTGGGAGGTCGAGGTGGGCAGATCACCTGAGGTTAGGAGTTTGAGATCAACCTGGCCAACAGTGAAATCCTGACTCTTCTGAAAATACAAAAATCAGCTGGGAATGGTGGTGCATGCCTGTAATCCCAGCTACTCAGGAGGCGGAGGCAGGAGAATCACTAGAACCCGGGAGGCAAAGTTGGCAGTGAGCCGAGATAGCACCATTGCACTCCAGCCTGGGCAACAAGAGTGAAACTCTGTCTCAATAAATAAATAAATAAAAATAAAACTTATCCCTGCATGAGCCAGGCACAGGGCTGGACTTTTGTCCTGCTCTGCCTCTAACTGGTGAGCAACTGTGGGTAAATCCCTTCACTTCTCAGTGCTGCAAGATTTTTAGCAGGAAAACGTTAAGGTTCTAAAAATGCTCTGCTGTACATCATTCACTGAGGAAGAAATGTGTCTGCTTGATGCTTGAAGGGGAAGCGGGCTGACAGCTGGACAGCAGGCTTCTGCCTGGGGCCACAGCCAATCACTAGGTGCCCTTCCACCAGAGGACACCAGCACAGGGGTCCCATCTAGGTAAGAGAAAGACTCGACCAATGGTTTGCCCCTATAGTCAATGATAATTTTTCAGAAAGGGAAGACATGCTTTTAAAAACACTTTACAAGGCCGGATGCGGTGACTCATGCCTGTAATCCCAGCACTTTGGGAGGCCGAGGCGGGCAGATCACTTGAGCTCAGGAGTTTGAGACCAGCCTGGCCAACGTGGTGAAACTCTGTCTCTACTAAAAATACAAAAATAAGCCGGGCGTGGTGGCGGGCGCCTGTAGTCCCAACTACTCTGGACGATGAAGCAGATTTGCTTGAACCTGGGAGGTAAAGGTTGCAGTGAGCCTAGATCACACCACTGCACTCCAGCTTGGGTGACAGGGCGAGACTCCATCTTGAAAAATAAAAGAGCCGGGCGCGGTGGCTCAAGCCTGTAATCCCAGCACTTTGGGAGGCCGAGGCGGGTGGATCACGAGGTCAGGAGATCGAGACTATCCTGGCTAACATGGTGAAACCCCGTCTCTACTAAAAATACAAAAAACTAGCCGGGCGTGGTGGCGGGCGCCTGTAGTCCCAGCTACTTGGGAGGCTGAGGTGGGAGAATGGCGGGAACCCGGGAGGCGGAGCTTGCAGTGAGCCGAGATCACGCCACTGCACTCCAGCCTGGGAGACACAGCGAGACTCCGTCTCAAAAAAAAAAAAAAAAAAAAAAGAAAAATAAAAGAAAAACACTTTACATATATTATCTTTTTTTTTATTTTTCAAGATGGAGTCTCGCTCTGTCACCCAGGCTGGAGTGCAGTGACGCAATCTCGGCTCACTGCAACCTCTGCCTCCCTGGTTCAAGCGATTCTCCCTACCTCACCCTCTCGAGTAGCTGGGACTACAGGCACCCACCACCACACCCAGCTAATTTTTGTATTTTTAGTAGAGACGGGGTTTCACCAAGTTGGCCGGGATGGTCTAAAACTCCTGACCTCAGGCGATCCACCCTCCTCAGCCTCCCAAAGTGCTGGGATTAGAGGTGTGTTTTGTTGTTGTTGCCAGACTGGTCTCAAACTCCTGGGCTCAAGCAATTCACCCATCTCAGCCTCCCAAAGTGCTGGGATTGTATAATAGGTATGAGCCACCCCACCCGGCTGTATTATCTTTTCATTTTGTTTTATTTTATTTTTTTTGAGAAGGAGTCTCACTCTGTCGCCTAGGCTGGAATGCAGTGATGCAATCTCGGCTCGCTGCAACCTCTGCCTCTCAGGTTCAAGCGCTTCCTGTCTCAGCCTCCCAAGTAACTGGGATTACAGGGGCACACCACCACACCTGGCTAATTTTGTATTTTTAGTAGAGGTGGGGTTTCACCATGTTGGCCAGGCTGGTCTCGAACCCCGGACCTCAAGTGAACTACCCATCTTGGCCTCCCAAAGTGCTGGAATTACAAGCATGTGCCACTGCGCTAGGTCTATGATCTTTTAAATGATCAAACCAATCATGAAATGCAGGCAAAATTATTATCCCCATTTTAGAGATAAGGAAATTGCAGCTCAGAAAATTTAAGTGCCTGCCTGGCGTAACAGCACCAGCTCTGTCTGACTGCAAGAAACCGCCACACCCCATAAGTCAATGACCAGGTATCTTCCCAGAGAAACACTGATATTTAACTTTAAAACAAATGTTAATATTAATATTATATCTTTCAGACAGTTGCTGAGGTAGGTTGAAAATGGTTCTGAATTGTGCAACATTCCTCCCATGGAGATGTGGGGTCTCTGTACACTTTCCTTGAATCTGGGCAGGCTCTGTAACCACTTGAACAATAGAACACAGTAGAAGTGAGCCCAGCTGAGGTGGCTCACGCTTGTAATCCTAGCCCTTTAGGAAGCTGTGGTGGGTGGATCACTTGAGGGTAGGGGTTCAAGACCAGCCTGGCCAACATAGTGAAACCACGTCTCTACTAAAAACATAAAAATTATTCGAGTGTGGTGGTGCGCACCTGCAGTCCCAGCTTCTCGGGAGGCTGAGGCAGGAGAATCCCTTGAACCCATGAGACAGAGGTTGCAGTGAGCCAAGATCGCAGGGCTGCACTCCACACTCCAGCCTGGGCAACAGAGGGAGACTGTCAAAAAAAAAAGAGAGAACACAGCAGAAGTGATTCTGTGTCAGTCTCCAGGCCCAGGTCTTAAGAGTCTGGCAGCTTCCTCTTCCTGTCCTTCGGACACTCGCTCTAGAAGTCCTGAGCCACCATGTAAAAATGCATTTATACTGAGACCTCCATACTGCAGAGGCCACAGGTAGGACTGAAGAGCAAAAAATAAATAAAAAAAATAAAAGAGTTTCAAATGAGCCCAGTACCAGCCCTATGAATAAGGAAGGCATCTTGACCCTCCACATCAGTCCAGTCATCAGATAGACTATTGAGTGGCTTTAGCGAATGCCACAAGGAGCAGAAGAATTCCATGGCTGAGACTTGCCCAAATTCCTGACTTTCAAACTGAAATATAATGAAGTAGTTGTTTTAAGCCACTAACTTGCAGGCCAGTTCGTTACATAGCAATAGATAACTGAAACAGCTGGGAAAATAAAAGAGACCTGCCTGCCTCCATCTCCCAAAGTGCTGGGATTACAGGCGTGAGCTACTGTGCCCAGCCTCATGAATTACCTTATCCAATACTGAAAACAATCAAGCTTGTATTTTACCCACATTTTACTTTTTCTTTCTCTCTTTTTTCAGAGGCAGGTCTTACTCTGTGACCCAGGCTGGAGTGCAGTGTCACAATCTTAGCTCACTGCAACCTCTTACTTCGGGGCTCAAGTGACCCTCCCACTCTGACCCGCTGCCTCAGTCTCCAGAGGAGCTGGGATTACAGGCATGAGCCACCGTGCCTGGCTAATTCCTGGCCTCAAGCGATCCTCCTTCCTTGGCTGCCCAAAGCATTGGTATTACAGCAATGTGCCACCACTCCTGGCCCACATTTTAAAAGTGAAGATTCAGTGATGATAGTAAGGAGCTTAAAACAAAAGGGAAAACAAAATAAAAAAGAAGAAAGTTAATGAGCTTGAAGATGATCACACAGCTTGTAAATGGGGGAAATGGAAACAACCCCCAGTCCGGTCTATCCAGCTAGAAAATTCATGTTCTTGTCACCATCTCACATAGCTGCACCACCTCTCTGGGTTCTGATGGTGTTCTACATTCCCCTTAGTGTGACATCATGTGTGGTTTTTCATATTTCTACAAAGCCTCCGAAACTCTCCTTTTATTTATTTATTTTATTTTTTTTGGAGACGGAGTCTCGCTCTGTCGCCCAGGCTGGAGTGCAGTGGTGCAATCTCGGCTCACTGCAAGCTCCGCCTCCTGGGTTCACGCCGTTCTCCTGCCTCAGCCTCCCCAGTAGCTGGGACTACAGGTGACCGCCACCTCGTCCAGCTAATTTTTTGTATATTTGGTAGAGACGGGGTTTCACCATGTTAGCCAGGGTGGTCTTGATCTCCTGACCTCGTGATCTGCCCGCCTTGGCCTCCCAAAGTGCTGGGATTACAGGCCTGAGCCACTGCGCCCGGTTATTTGTTTATTTTTTGATTTAATTTAATTTTTTTTTTGAGATAGAGTCTCATTCTATGGCCCAGGCTGGAGTGCAGTGGTGCAATCTCAGCTCACTGCAACCTCCACCTCGTGGACAACCCTCCTTTTAAATGGCCACATATTATTCCAACTATAATTTACATACCATACCCTTTTTGAGTATTTACATTCCTTCCAAATGTCTTTGTCATTAAAAGGAATTCAGAAATGAACAAGCTGCATCATGTGGACATAAAGCAGAAATTCAAGAGGGAGGAATGTATTATGTATTGAACCTGCTTCCAAATGTAACTCAATGAAGAATAACTCAATTAGTAAGTTCTCAGTAAAATGACAAAGTCAGTTAAAGATGCTCAGCGATGGTGAGCCTCTCCCTGCCCTTTAACCCCACTTCCATGGCAAAGCAGCCCAGATCGTAACCTACCCCTGTCCCACCCTGCCATGTTGCAGCAAAGCTGCAATTGTTGGGAGAGTGAGCCTTTCTTGGGGTTCCTTTGGTATTATCGGCAATTTCATTTACATAACTCCTCCCCATTTTCTGCTGCTTCTCTGTGCTGATGGTTACCCAGTCACCTAAGAAGGGTGTCCTGGCCTTGCTGTTTCCCAGTATGCAGCAGGGAAGGTAGAGAAAAATGATCCCCTTGGAATTCACATGCCATTCAGGCCAGATAAATTAATCACCGTTTAACAACTTAGTGCAGACCTCATCAATCTTAAATAGCTTGGACAGCTGCAAAAATTAAGATTGTCTCAGGATGCTTGTTGGCTTTGAAAAGATTATAAATCCTCTTATCTCAAAAGGACCAGGTGAAGAATTTGTAAATCCTGTTAAGAATTTTAGTCTTTATCCTGAGGGCAGAGGGTAGCTGTTGAATGGTTTTAAACAGAGGAGTGATGACCTGATCAGATTTTTTTATCTAGAAAGAATACCTTGGTTGGAGGGCAGTTGTAGGATTGGGTGATCAAAGGGATGGAGAGTAGAGAAAAGGGAGGATTCCATCATGCCCCCAGGATCCTGCCCAGAACAGCTGGGTGGGTAGGATAAGGAGCAGAAGGGGAGGGAATGACAGGAGAGTGGTTCCCTCTTGGACCAGGTGAGTAGGACACCTGAGGGTAGAGCCCGGGGCAGACAAGCAGGCTGACTTCCAGATGTTCATCCCCCATGGCTCTCTCGCTGGCTGGCCACTTGGTCACATGGACCTAGGCCCAGGAGGGAGGGTCCCATAGGCCAGCCTAGCCCAGGGAACTGAGCATTCTCAGAGGCCACAGCTGGCCCAGCAGGAGGACTAGGGACATTGGGAAAGATCCTGAGGCTACGAAGGCTGCTAAATCCTTGAGACTGTGAACCTCTTCCTTCCTATATAGGGAGCAGTGGACTGCCCCATCTTTAGGGGCTGGTGGAAGCTATCACATCACTGCAGCTTTTCAATTCAAGGATTCTTGCTAATTTCATACTTAGGGGTAAGCATCATCCCATAGCCCCAGGATGAAAATTCCCCAGTTCCTCCCCTCCCAAAGATCTACAGCCAGTAGGAGACAGCTGCCAAGGTGACACACAATGGCATGGGCTGGGACCAGTGCTTTAAGAGAGGGAAAAGACCAGGGCAAACCTGGAGCAGGCAGAGTTTAACCCAAATGGTGGGCATCTGGGAAGGTGTCGAAGGTGATAGGTTTTCCTCTGGGCCCTAAAGAAACTTGACTTCCACAGATGGATAGAATGGGGCAGGACATTCTCACAAAAGATAATAGCTTGTGCAAACATCCAAAGTTGAAAAAATACAGGATGTGCTGGAGCAGAGGGAGCTTTGCAGAGGCATGATACTTTCTAGATGCAAGGACACACAATTGTTCATACTGCCCAGATTCCCCAGAATGTGAGAATCTAGGGCAATGACCTAGCTTTGGCCCTGAATTCCACATTATCATCAGTGGCTGGGATAGAAATTTAGAAATTTCCTGGTGATGTCACCTGGGGAAATGCTAGGAAGCTCAGTCCCTGACTTGCCCTGTCCCCAACCCCAAAACACAACTTCCCAGATGTACATGTTTCATACCAGCTTCATATCTCCATACATCTTGCTTTCCTAAATATATGTTTCTGTTTGTTTGTTTGTGATGGAGTCTTGCTCTGTTGCCCAGGCTGGAGTGCAACCATGATGATCTTGGCTCACTGCAACTTCTGTCTCCTGGGTTCAAGCAATTCTTCTGCCTCAGCCTTCTGAGTAGCTGAGATTACAGGCACCTGCCGCCACACCCGGCTAATTTTTTTTTTTTGTATTTTTAGTAGAGATGGAGTTTTGGCCATATTAGCCAGGCTGGTCTCGAACTCCCGACTTTGCGATCCAACCCCCCCCCCACCCGCCCCCTGGCCTCGGCCTCCCAAAGTCCTGGGATTACAGACGTGAGCCACCGCATCCAGCCCTAAATATATGTTTCTATTGCTTTCTTTCTACTTAAGCCTTTAGAGGAGGAGGTAAGGTATGTAAAAATAACCCCACAAAACACAAAATGTATCATATTATCTTTCTTTTTTTAAGACAGTCTCACTCTGTTGCCCAGGCTGAAGTGCAGTGACACGATCTCAGCTCACTGCAACCTCCGTCTCCCAGATTCAAGTGATTCTCCTGCCTCTGCCTCCCCAGTAGCTGAGATTACAGGCATGTGCTAGCACACCTGGCTAATTTTGTATTTTTAGTAGAGTTGGGGTTTCACCCTGTTGGCCAGGCTGGTCTCAAACTCCTGACCTCAGGTGATCTACCCACCTCGGCCTCCCAAAGTGCTGGCATTACAGGTGTGAGCCACCATGCCCAGCACTGAATTATCTTTCAAAAGAAATCCAGGCCGGACGAGGTGGCTCACGCCTATAATTCCAGCATTTTGGGCTGGAATGCAGTGGCTATTCACAGATGTGATCGTAGTGTACTACAGTCTCGAACTCTTGGCCTCAGCAATCCTCCCTCCTCAGACTCCCAAGTAGCTGGGACTACAGGCTCATGCCTCCTCACCAGGCCAAAATTCACAATTGTTTACAAATACATGACATGCACTTTGTTCCTCCAGGGCCTCTTGGCCCACAGATGCCCATGAGGACAAGATTTGCCAGCAACAAGGGAAAAAGCCCCAGAGAGCTTCACAAAAATTTTCAATTTCTATCCTCCGGCAGTCCTCAGGTTGGGCTTCCCATTGCATGGAGAGGCCTGCCTGAGGCCAGGAAGGGGTTGGGGGAGCAGATCCCAGAATCACATGGTCTAGGATTAAATCCATGAAGTGGGTTGGGTCATAGTCATCAAATTATTCCATAGGAGAATAATCGGTGATTGCCTGAGGCTACCTCTGCCCCTGCCCTCAGTCCAGTTTTATTTGGTCTGAGAGGGAGAGTGACTCCTCAGCTCCCGAAAAGACTGAGTGAGAAAGCAGGTAGCAGTAATGTACTCAGGAATGAGCCAGTATCACCAGGCAGACAGGGCACTCAGGAGTGGTCATTTTGCTTCAGTCATTTTTTTTTGAGACGGAGTCTCGCTCTGTCGCGTAGGCTGGAGTGCAATGGCATCATCTTGGCTCACTGCAACCTTCACCTCCAGGGTTCAAGCGATTCTTCTGCCTCAGCCTCCAGAGTAGCTAGGATTACAGGTGCCTGCCACCAGGCCTAGCCAAAATTTTTTTTTTTATTTTTATTTTTAGTAGAGACGGGGTTTCACCATGTTGGTCAGGCTGGTCTCGAACTCCTGACCTCATGATCCTCCTGCCTTGACCTCCCAAAGGGCTGGGATTACAGGCGTGAGCCACCACACCCAGCCTGCTTCAGTCATTTTGAGGTCATGGATGGTTTAGCATGAGGAACAGAAACTATATATAATCAAATATTTGAGAGAAAAGCCCCAAATACCAAGCTATTTCATATCTAGAAGCTGCAAATGTATGGTGGAGCGCGGTGGCTCACGCCTGCAATCCCAGCGCTTTGGGAGGCTGAGACGGGTGTATCACTTAAGGCCAGGAGTTCAAAACCTGGCCAACATGGTGAAACCCCATCTCTACCAAAAATAAAAAAATTAGCTGGGCGTGGTGGTGCGAGCCTGTAATCCCAGCTACTCAGAAGGCTGAGGCAGAAGGATCACTCGAACCTGGGAGGCGAAGATTGTAGTAAGCCAAGATTGTGCCAGTGCACTCCAGCCTGGGTGACAAAGTGAGACACTTGTCTCAAAAAAAAAAAAAAAAAAAAAAAAAAGAATGCATTGAGGATCTGGTAATGAATGAGTGGCAGAGTTAGGAAGGACAGATAATAATCCAGCCAGGTGAGGTGGCTCACGCCTGTAATCCCAGCACTTTGGGGAGGCTGAGGCGGGTAGATCACAAGTTCAGGAGATCGAGACCGGCCTGACAAACATGGTGAAACCCTGTTTCTACTAAAAATACAAAAAATTAGCTGGGCGTGGTGGTGTGCACCTGTAGTCCCAGCTACTTGGGAGGCTGAGGCAGGAGGATCGCTCAAACCCAGGAAGTGGAGGTTGCAGTGAGCCAAGATGGCACCACTGCACTGCAGCCTGGTGATAGAGTAAGACTCCGTAAAAAAGAAAAAAGAAAAAAAATTCACCACAGACCCCCACCGTGTAATTATAAATCAAGATACATGCCATCATCATCATCACCATCATCATCCCTCACATTAATTGTAACATTAATTGGGTTGTCTATTTGCCAAGCACTAGAGCTGAGTGGTCTTAAATTCACGTCCACATTTCATCCTCACAACTCCAGGAGGCAGTTGTGTTTATCATCCATACTTTACAGGTGAAAAAACCAGTGATGTAGAGAAGTTAAGTGACTTGCTAGGAGGAGGCAGAGCTGGTACTCGAACCTAGGTTTGACTCCAGAAAGCATGCGCTTGACTACAGAGTAAAAAGCAGGGTCCCCGAGAGAAAGTATAGGATTTGCCTTCCACCCAGCATGCGGAAGGTTTCCCTGCACTCCCTGCACTCTGACCCTCTCTCTGCTTTTGTCAGCCTAAGGAGGATGACAATACCATTGACCTAGTGACCTAGTAACCAGGAATATGGAGACTCTGAGTCAGAAGCAGAAAATGCCAGACAATCTCACATGTAGTTGTTGGATCATGAAGTAAGATCAGGAATGGAGCTGGGGTCAGGAACAGGATAATCGTGCCTTGCCAACGTAATTATATCCCTTGCACTCTGTGATCAAAACGATTGAGTCAGAATGTCTTGCTTTGTGCCAGAGTCATTTGACTGGCTCCCAAAGCGGCCACCCAGGGTAGCTTTTCCTTGGCGAATTTGCCACAGAGCTGAACCTGGTTCATAGCCATATCAGTGTCCTGTCAGGGTTCATCTGCCTGAAAAGTCCTGACTCCCAGCAATCCAACTCATAAGAGGCCAAACTATATAACCACATACATACCAATGTATTCATTAATAGTGTTAGTCTTTCAGTAACTGGAATGTTCTCCCAACTAATGCACCCTTTTCCCAATATCAGCAGTCTCAGAGAGTCAAGTTAGTCAGCAACAGGCTGGTTGGTGAGTATATCCCAAGAGTTAAGGGAAGCTGATCTTTTGAGGGCTATTTCAGTCAAATCAGGGTACGGTCTACTGAATCATCTCCACCTTACAGCAGGGCATGTCTGTGTGAACACAAATTTCACACTGCTCTTTCCTGGACAGTGGTGGGTAATAAGTGCCAACTTCTGGCCTCATGGCTTTATCCTACTTCTTTTTCCTTCCTCTTTCTATTCTCCAGCCTCTTCCCTCATCCTTCAGTTCACACATTCTCCACACAATAAAGTCGATTCGGTTGCTGATCATTCAATTGTCATCACATTGCAGCCCTTCCCTCACTGAGATGCTCAAGGAGGTCACCTTGATGGATAGGTTCATTTTTCCCAAGCTCTTCATTCATTTACAGAACTTTTTGGTTTATTTTCTAATATGTTAGGTTTAACCTTTTGAAATGATTGTTTTTGGCAGGTCAAAAACAGTCAAATAGCAGCAATTTTATGTGGTTCAACAGTCAGCAAACCAGACCCATTGGGGGTGGGGTTAATGAGTCTGACTGCCTTCTCAAGCCATTGTGGTGGGTGTATGTGTGTGTGTGTGTCTGTGTCTAGGAGAGGGGGGTATATGGCAGCCCTTTCCTCTTTCTGGAAATAAGCTGTCCTGGATAGTCACTGGTGTCTGGGGCCTCCTCTTGCTGTCCATGTATCCTCCAACTAGGGCCCTAATGTAAAAAATGAGCTAAGGAGGAACTTGAGGTTGAGGGAGAAGGTTGAATTATTTGTTATATGTGGCAGAGTTAGCCTATGCTCATAAGCCAACAAGGAAACACTTTTAGAGTCCATGGTTTGTGCAGTCCTCTGTTAATGTGGAAAACTGGAGATTAATGGAGACATTTTTCATTTTACAAACATCAGTTAAATGCTTGGGTGATATAGGCTATATGCTCAATGCCATTCCTACCTTCAAGAGTTTTCAGTGTGCTATTGTAGGTGTACCTGTGTATCTCCTTCTAGTTACCAGCTTGGCGTACAATAAGCTTTGTGAAGGTAAGGCTTATCTCTCATTTAACTCCTAACATAGGGCCTGGCATATAGTAGATGCTCATTAAATACATGTTTTATATAAGTAAGTGAATGAGAGTGGTTAAATAAAAAACCAATCATGCAAATACCAGGAAGGCATCAACTATCATACCAAATGAAGACTCTGGGCCTCTGAAGTTTAGGAAATCAAGCTGCCTGCAGAGAATAAGAAGAGAGTCCCAGAAGAGATGACTTGTAAGTAGTTGCTCCCCAGTTGAAAGGAAGAACAGTTCAGGCAGTGACATAGTTGGCCTTACAGATGTTAGAGAGGAAGCCAGGAATGAAAAGAAGAATTCTAGCCACCCATTTCCTGGTGAGCACTTTGGCCAGCATGAGCTGCATTCCTTTGAGCTGAGCATGAGTGGAATTTCCAGCCTAGGTAGCAGAATGGAACTTGGAACAAATAGCTCAGCAGAAAAGAACCCAGAAACAATGGGGCTGGGCTCAACTGCCCTTTGCCAGCTCTTGAGCTCATGGAATATTGGAGCTCAGCGGTCCTTGTTGAGGGAGATACATGATGTCCTTCAGATTGTACCACTTCAGAGGACCCAGAGGGAAACTGCCATGTTCAGACAGCATTAGGAACCTTGGAAGATGTGCAGAAATACCTGGGAATAGTCCGCATTACTATTCAACTTTTCCATCTGGCAAGTACAAGTGAAGGTCTGTTTGCTTTAAGGATGCAGACGGTCCAAACACATTGGACGGCAGACGGGAAGACACCTCCATCAAGAGAGAACTGGAGGAGCCGGGCACGGTGGCTCCTGCTTGTGATCCCAGCTACTCAGGAGGCCAAGGAAGCAGGATCAATTGAGCCCAGGAGTTCCAGACCAGCCTGGGCAACATAGCAAGATCCCTTTCTCTAAAAATATTTTTTAAAAAAATTAGCTGTGCATGATGGCGCCTGCCTGTAGTCCCAGCTACTCTGGAGAGGCTGAAGCCAGATGATTGCTTGAGCCTCGCCTCTTAAAAATAAAAAGAAAGAAAGAGAGAGAGAGAGAGGGAGGGCAGAAGGATGTTTCAAAGATGAGGGGGTGCCTGGTGATGATGATAATGATAGCAGGATTCAGGGCACTGGGCAACCAATCTGGAGGAGGCTGGCAGGGGAGATTTAAAAGGAGCAACTGGTGGGAACAGATGCTGTCAATTTTAGGGCAGGTGATTCAAAGAGTAAGGGACTAGCTTCACAGAGGAAAGAATTACTACAAACAATGACACAACCACAAAGACGCTGTTCTCTCTACTGGCCTGACCTGAATTTCTTGCACATGATCAAGTTCTGGGAGCATGCCATCAATCACACTGAAAAATGTAGTGGGAAATTCTGCAGTGTCAGCCCTCAACGACTGTTCCTTCTGTGTATTTTCTCAAGTCATTAATTCTTTCAAGACGATGAATTGATAAGGACTTAAGAAATATATAAATAACAAACTCATTTATATCTAGATCTTCTCTTCTAGATTATAAGGGAATTGAAGGCAGGAATCACAAATTACTCACTTTTGAATAAAGCTCTTTGCCCTAAATATAGCTAAATAAGTGCTTCATAGAAGAGGAAAGAAAGAGAGGGAGGGGGCTGGGTGTGGTGACTCACACCTGTAATCCCAACACTTTGGGAGGCCGAGGCAGGTGGATCACGAGGGTCAGGAGTTCGAGACCAGCCTGGCCAACATGGTGAAACCCTGTCTGTACTAAAAATACAAAACTTAGCTGGGTGTGGTGGTGGGCACCTGTAATCCCAGCTACTTGGGAGGCTAAGGCAGGAGAATCGCTTGATCCTGGGAGGCAGAGGTTGCAGTGAGCCGAGATCGTGCCATTGCACTCCAGCCTGGTGACAAGAGCAAGATTTTGTCTCAAAAAATAAGTAAGTAAACAAATAAATAAATGAAAGAGAGGGAGGGAGGAAGGAGGAAAGAGGGGGAAGGAAGAAAATAGGAAGGGAGAAAGAAAGAAGGAAAGAAAAAAAAGAAAGGAATTGAATTTGATTAGCCATGGTAAGGGAGGGTAATGGTGATGGGCAGTACTAAACCTGACCTGCATCACAGGAAGATACATGTTGTCATAGAAGGAAGTCACCTTGGCAGCTGTTTATGTTTGAGGAATAGTATATGTGTAAGCTCAAGCTACTTGCTGGCCAAGGCTAGGTCCTTGATTTATTTGACGTTCAGAAGTTAGATTATTTTTCTTTTTTTTTTTTTTTCTTTAGACGGAGTTCCGATGTTGTTGCCCAGGCTGGAGTGCAATGGCGCGATCTCAGCTCACTGCAACTTCCGTGCCCCCCAGGTTCAAGCAATTCTCCTGCCTCAGCCTCCCGAGTAGCTGGGATTACAGGCGTTAGCCACCACGCCCGGCTAATTTTTGTATTTTTAGTAGAGATGGGGTTTTATTATTTTGGTCAGGTTGGTCTCGAACTCCTGACCTCAGGTAATCCGCCTGCCTCAGCCTCCCAAAGTGCTGGCATTAGCGGTGTGAGCCACCGCGCTCAGCCATTAGTTAGTTCTTTAATAGCAGTGTAAGCAGGGGGTAGGAAAAGAGAAACTTTAATGGGGTAACTGTAAAGGAAAAGGCGAAGAAGTCACTCCATTTACTGGCTGAGTTCTATCTACCCCATAGGGCTACCAACATTTGTCTGAGTCATTTCCTCAGTGGTTGTGACAGCTCCCTCTCCTGCTTTTAGAAGGAGGAAGTAGAAAGTTTAAGAGCTTACTTTAGACCACCTTTTGCATATAGAATTCATTTCATTTTCAAGGCCCCAAGGGTATTTAAATGGTCTTTAAACCCATTTAAACCGGGCTTTCGCCTGGGCATTTTGGTCTCCACCCCTATGATAAGACAGTCTCCTCCTTTTATCAGGGACAGAAGCTAAGGATAAACTGCATCATCATCTAGACTCAAGTCAGGACGTTAAGCAATGTGGTGATCAGCTAATGCTGATTCTCTTCCCTTCTTCCCCCGTATCTTGTAAGAGCTAGTATACCCACTTTACAGATTAGGGACTTGAAGATAGAATTTATTGAACTTGAGCTTGGTAAACATAATCCAGAGGGTAGAGTTCAGACAAAATCCCTACCTAAAAACCGGCCTATGAAAGATCTTTTAATAAATGGGACCCAAACTTCAGGATCACTGCTCCTCTCACTTTCACAATCAACCTGTAAAGAAAAAAAGTAATGGTTGCCACACCAGAGAGGGTGGAAGTACAGAAACGATCAGAGGAGAGGAACAATCTTTAACACAGTTGGCTTAACGCAGTGCCTCTCCGTTTCGCGAAAGTTCAAACGACTACTATGGGGCCACGGTTTGTTCCGGGCCAGGAAACACACGTGCATCCTGCGCATGCGCCCAAAAGCAACCCACTGCCCCTCCTGCTGAACCTCTTTAGCCAAGTCATCAACCAGCCCTCAAAATGCCCGCCCTCAAGACTAAACCCTCCGCCAATCAGGAAACCGGAATCGTCAGGCACGTCACTTATTTTGCATATGCCCTCCTCTCCCCGCCCCCATTCCTGGACTCCGCCCCGTCTGGGTCACGGATTGTCACCTAAGCGCTTCGTCCTGGCACCTGATTGGCTCTCTTTCCAGCTCCGCCTCCATCTCCACCCGCCGCCCGCCCCTTGGCGATCACACAGCGGCAGGCAGAGCAAAGTACGCAGGCGCAGGCGCTGCCTCTCTCTTCTAGCGGCCCGCCCTCCCTCCTCCCCCTCCCTCCCCTCCCCACCCCCTTCCCCTCCTCTCCGGGTCTGCGCCCGCGCGTCTTCCTCCGGCACGCGCCGCCGCTAGCCGAGCACTCTCGCCAGAGCCTTTGGCTCGCGCGTGCCTTTTCCCCTCAGGTTGTGGGGAGAGCGGGATCCTGCTCCGCCGCAGCAGCAGCAGCGGCAGCCCCGGCAGCCTCGGGCGACAGCGGCGGCGCGCGAGCCCCCAGGCGGACCGTACCACCGCTCGCCAGCACGCAGGGGGAGCCGCCCGCCTCGCCGCGCACGCCTCGGCGACCCCGCGGGGCTGAGGCGTCGCCGCGCCCGGCAGCGTGAGCGCAGAGCCGGCCCCGACCCCGAGCTCGGAGCCCCGCGGGCCGCGCCCGCCGCCGGCCCCACCCATCCGGGTCGAGGAGGCCGAGGCCATGGCCGAGACGGAGGAGCGGAGCCTGGACAACTTCTTTGCCAAGAGGGACAAGAAGAAGAAGAAGGAGCGGAGCAACCGGGCGGCGAGTGCCGCGGGTGCAGCGGGCAGCGCCGGCGGAAGCAGTGGAGCCGCGGGTGCGGCTGGCGGCGGGGCGGGCACGGGGACCCGGCCGGGCGACGGCGGGACCGCGAGCGCGGGGACTGCGGGCCCGGGGGCCGCCACCAAGGCTGTGACGAAGGTGAGGGGCCGGGAGGCCGGCACTCGGGGCCCGGGCCGCGCGCCGGCGCCCCATGTGCCCGCCCCCGCCTGCCGGGGAAGCGTCCGGGAGGGGCCGCGGGGGCCGGGCGGACGGGCGAGGGCCGCCACGTGACGCAGGCTCCCCACTTCGGGCAGGGCTCGCCTGGGCCGGGACCCCTTCCGACACCCGCCCTGGAGCCGCCCTTCTCACCCCGCGTCGCTCGGCGTTAGCCAGGGCCCAGGCGGCGCCACCCTCCAGGGGCACTAGGTCTGGGGCCGCAGCGCCCAGCACAGAGCAGCGTTTATTGGGTGACGTCTAGGCTGAGTAATTCCGTGTGCTGACCTCAGCCCAGTAGTTTGAGCTGAATTTTCGCTTTCAGCAGCCGCATTTGTAGCAGCTCTTTTGTGATGACTTAGTTTCTAAGCCCGTGAAAGAAAAAGAAAAGTCTCGGTGGCAAGGTTGGGGTAGAAATGTAGTTGTGAAATTCCTACTGACTTCTTCCTTCGGCTTTTCTTAGTTGCTTAAAGTAACAGCTCTCATGCAGGAACCCGGCGGAAGTACAGTGTTAGCCTACGAGCATGTTTGTCCTCCATGTAGCCTAGTTTGCCCCAGAACGAAGCAAGGGCTTTGACCGGTATATAAGTGCCTACTCAGTTTAGGTTCCAGCCACTTGATCCACTTTTCGTAGTGTGTTATTTGCTTAGTTATATGTCTACAAATAGCTTTAATTGATCAAATGGCGTTTGTTTTACAGGACGAAGATGAGTGGAAAGAATTGGAGCAAAAAGAGGTTGATTACAGCGGCCTCAGGGTTCAGGCAATGCAAATAAGGTATGGTCTGGTTACAAATGTGTTTAGATAACTTTTAGGACAGATACTGGATACAAGTTAGGTTTTCCTTTAGCCCCAAAGCAGCATCATAGTAGCCTTGTGCTCTAGATAGGCTTATTAGGACTCAAATGGGTTCTGTCTACTCTTTCTCACTGCGTGAAGGCAGCCCTTCCGTGTGCTCATCAAATTAGCTACTGACTCTAAAATCCTGTGAGAGCTTGCCTACTTCCAGTTCTGGTGAGGCCTTTTCATTTGAGACAGCTAAAATGGATTTTGTCACTTCAGAATTTTCACTGTTAACATCGGTGATTGTACTTAGTTTTGGTTTCAAAAATAATGTGGATTTTTTCACATCCTCTCCAATAAGCAAGTGAATGTATTTTTGTAATTGAAGTATATCATACTTAGAGAGAGAGGTTTCATGTGTTCACACAGTGCTACCAACCTGTGCAGTAAGTACGCAGGTCAAGAAACTTGAGTATTACTAATACGGAACAAGGTTCGCCTCCTAACACCTACTCACTGCATTCACCTTCAACACAACCACTATCCGTAATTTTTTCTAAAACTTAATAGGAATGGAATTATATGTGTAAACATGTTATTTTTTAAAGTTCACGAAAACAGTAATTTTAAAAAATTGGGTAGTTTAGAAGATTTGAAATTAACATTTTGTTAAGTCCAGTCTATGGCAGTCAACTTTGATGCTAAGTGCCATATTTTGGAGGGTTCATAAAGTAGGAAAAAAACAAGTGAAGATATGGATCTGCTTTAAGATTAAAAAATCCTTTGCTCCCAGTTTAAATAAAAAAGGATTTTGATAAACTGTCTCCAGTTTGAAGCTTGCATTTTATAGGCAATGCCAGTGAGTGCGAGGCACAGTGGAGGAAGTACTTTCCTTAACTGAAAACTGTCTTTTGACCTCTCTGGATGTTAGTATCTATAGCTTTAGATAACTTTTTCAAAAAGCAGTGTTAATAATTTGTTGAATACCTACCACAGCTAGGCATTAATGTCCTGTGAAAACATCATTTTGTGAGCTTAGCCAAAGTGAAACCCCCGACTGATAATGGGAAACTTTCAGGAACGGTAGCTTCTCCACTCTTGAGATTTCTTTGTAGTGGTGTTGAGTAGAAGTGATTAGGCTTAAGTTTGATTCCCAACCACTTGTTGGCTTCCTTCATGTATCTTCATCTTTTCTGTCTCCTGGGGCTTGACCTGTAAAGAATGGGGGAGGAGCGGATGTGAGGTTCTTCCCTTTTGGGGTTGTGGAACTACCTGTGTGTGTGGCTCCTGTTCTGTTGTAAAATTTGGCTCTTCTTGTCTTTTTTTTCCTAAGTGACTGCAGGTTCTTGAAAACGTGAGTGACTGTAAGAATAGTGTTTGGCCATGTCGAACTTGGCAAAAGTAGCACTTTACTGAAGATAAAATTTTGGTTTCAAGTTCACTGACGATTAGAAATTGATTTTATTAAACTATGGATATTATTTAAACAGAACCTGTGTTTTTTCTGTTATTGACTATAAGTTACATGTTCATCTTCAGGGTTATTTTGGTCTTGATCTATTTTGGTTACTCTTGAGATCGGGAAAAGTGTCTTAAATAACTTATATACTTCACCCTTGCCAGGGATATAAGTATCAGCTAGTACAAGCCTTTAAGTTCTGCTCAACCTGAAGTAGAGTAGCTTTTATATTGTCTTTTGGTTTCTTAACATCTAGTTATTGGCCTGAAGTGGCCATCCTAGTAGAGGTATTCCACTAACCTGCAACGCTGAGAAACTCTCTTTCCCATATGCTCATCCACCAATCTCTGCTACATGTGCTTTATCTTATTCTCTTTCTCAATATACTGAGAGTTAGCTGCAGATGTCACCGTCAGTCTTTTTTTTTTTTTGAAACAGAGTTTCGCTCTTGTTGCCCAGGCTGGAGTACAGTGGCGCGATCTAAGCTCACCACAACCTCCAACCCCTGGGTTCAAGCGATTCTAATGCCTCAGCCTCCTGAGTAGCTGAGATTACAGGCATTTGTCACCGCACCCGGCTAATTTTGTATTTTTAGTAGAGACGGAGTTTCTTCCTATTGGTCAGGCTGGTCTCGAACTCCTGACCTCAGGTGATCCGCCTGCCTCGGCCTTCCAAAGTACTGGAATCACAGGCGTGAGCCTCTGAGCCCAGCCAGATGTCACATACAATCTTAAAGTTCTTGACACTGGTCCTTATAGTAGTTAGCATGTTAGGCCTTTACCTGTACTGAAAGGGAAAAATTTTCATTAGCAGCAAACATACTATATATTAAGATCCTATTTCACATTTACCAACCAGCTCAAGATTTAATACTAGGGTACTTAACGTGTCCAATTTTGTGTCTAAGTTAATCTTATTCAAGATCATGCCATTATAGACAAATTCTTGAGCAGGAAGTCATTGAGGTGGTTATAAAGGAACCTGTCACTTGAGTTAGATTCTTGGTTGGTTGTAGGCCTCTTTCATCTCTTATTTTTTTATATTTTTGAGACAGTCTCACTTTGTCACCCCGGTTGGAATGCAGTGGCATGATCATAGCTCACTGTAGTCTTGAACTCCTGGGCTCAAGTGATCCTCCCACCTCAGCCTCCCAAGTAGCTGGGGCTACAGGTGTGAGTTGCCACCCCTGACTAATCTTACTTTTTTTCTGTAGATGGGGACTGTGTTCCTGGGCTGATCTCAAAACTCCTGGCCTCAAGTGATCTTCTCAAAGTACAGGAATCACAGGCATGAGCTGCTAGGCCCAGCTACTTCCATCTTTAAAATGGATTTTTGGGAGAATGTTAGTTAGAAAGATTTAATTCTTGAAGGCATACAGTGTTGAGTGTTTGTCATGTTTCAGTAAATAATTGAGTTCTTGGAGCCCAGTGGTTTTCTAGAAACTTTGGTGAGAAATCTAGACTTAAACCTGTTAGGCAGAGCTGGTTATGTTATCCAAGGTGGATTATTCTAGCAAATAGGTGACTACTTTGCTAGACGCTGTGAGGTTTTCTGGTTGTAGAAATAAGTCATGCTCTAATAGACGACAGTAGATAATTTCAAAGAGATGTGCAAGGTGCTCTGGGGCAGAGGAGAGACATTTCATCATCCATGAATGGGTCGGAAAGATTTCTTTGGATGAGGTGCAGTGACATTTTAAGCCTCCAGGCCAGGCATAGCTGATCAGGCCATGTTTATCTCGCCAGTTTACTGTTGCAGCAGTGCTAGGTGTAATAGGGACAAACCTGTGAGATGCCCGGTATTCCAGCAGCTCAGTCCAGTCTGATTCTTGTTTTAGCTGCTTCCCCCTAGTGTTGGGGAAGGGGAGTTAGGATGTATAAATTCCCAAGTCTCGAGGTAGAGAGATAAGGCTGTTCTATTCTTTATAAATATACTGCTGCAGGATGTGTGATCCTATCAGCCTTACTAAAGAAAACGCATTTCTCAAATCTCAAAGTAGAGAATATTTCTGCGTCATGCCTTAGAGCTATAAAGAGGATAAAATGAATTTAAAAGGTAATGTGAAATAATATAGCCTCTGGAATCCCACACTATTTTGACTCTGCTACTCTGTAGGCCTGGGGAAGGTACTTAAGTTTCCTCATACATACATACAGTGGGTCTCTTGCCTGCCTTAGTGTTACTGTGAGGTTTAACTTTGTACAGTGGGGTGGAATGCTGGCTGCCGTAGTAGATATTCAGTAAATCTTCCTTTTGTATCGTCATTATTCTCCTCACCCTACCAGTAGTGCCTTACAGGCTTACATGTATTTAAGACTGTGTATGTGGAATTGTGATGAATTTACAGCAGTATCGTAGTGTTTATTTATAACATTTAGCTAATGAGAAGCTATATATTAGGATCAAACACTGAATTTCAGCCCGTCTCCCGTGGAAATAACCGTTTGGAACTTGTTTCTTGTTCTGCTGTGACATTTGGAGAGTTGATGCTTTCTGAAATATGTAAATATGAAAAAGCAATAAAATATATAAATCATTTCTACCCTGCTAACTGGCATTTAGGCAAGCCCTCTAAGCATCTCTGGGCTTCAGTTCTCATTGTTGGATGAAGAGTTTTTTTGGCTTGGTCATTCTTTTTTTTTTTTTTTTGATAGAGTTTTTGCTTTTGTTACCCAGGCTGGGGTGCAATGGCATGATCTCGGCTCACTGCAACCTCCGCCTCCCAAGTTCAAGTGATTTTCCTGCCTCAGCCTCCCAAATAGCTGGGATTACAGGCATATGCCACCACGCCTAGCTAATTTTTGTATTTTTAGTAGAGACAGGGTTTCACCATGTTAGTTAGGCTGGTCTTGAACTCCTGACCTCCGGTGATCTGCCCACCTCTGCCTCCCAAAGTGCTGGGATTACAGGCGTGAGCCACCGTGCTCGGTTGATGAAGGGTCTTGACTAAACAATGTCCACATGCTTAGTTTAGTATTTCAGAATCTTAACCCAAAATACTTATTTATTTTATTATTACGCTAAGTTCTAGGGTACATGTGCACAACATGCAGGTTTGTTACACAGGTATACATGTGCTATGGTGGTTTGCTGCACCCATCAACTCGTCATTTACATTAGGTATTTCTCCTAACACTATCCCTCCCCCAGCTCCCTACCCCCCAGCAGACCCTGGTGTGTGATGTTCCCCTCCCTGTGTCTGTGTGTCCTCATTGTTCAACTCCCACTTATGATGAGAACATGCAGTGTTTGGTTTTCTGTCTTTGTGATAGTTTGCTGAGAACGATGGTTTCCAGCTTTATCCATGTCCCTGCGAAGGACATTAGCTCATCCTCCCTTTTTATGGCTGCATAGTATTCCATGGTGTATATGTGCTACATTTTCTTTATCCAGTCTGTTATTGATGGACATTTGGAAAAACCCAAAATATTTATTAAAAAAAATTTTTTTGGCCGGGCACAGTGGCTCACGCCTATAATCCCAGCGCTCTGGGAGGCTGAGGCGGATGAATTACCTGAGGTCAGGAGTTTGAGACCAGTCTGGCCAACATGGTGAAACCCTGTCTCTACTAAATACACAAAATTTTGCTGGGCATGATGGAGCAAGCAGCTACTTGGCAGGCTGAGATAGGAGAATCGCTTGAACCCAGGAGGTGGAGGTTGCAATGAGCCAAGATCACGCCATTGCTCTTCAGTCTGGGCAACAGGAGTGAAACTCCATCTCAAAAAAAAAAAAAAAATAGAGACAGGGTCTCACCAGGTTGCTCAGGCTGGTTTTGAACTCCTGGCCTCAAATGATCCTCCCACCTTGGCCTTCCAAAGTGCTGGGATTATGGGCATGAGCCACCGTACCTGGCCAAGAATCCAAAATACTAAGTTGTTCTCCTTGTGCCTTTTATTATTGATGTACAGTCCCTCTAATTAAACAGATTATGCTTATTTTTTGGTAATAGTTTGTAACGTAGGTGTATTTTAAATTTGTGGTTTTTAAATTTTTTTATTTTTTCCCTAAGGGCAAGGAGATGTTAGACACTAGACAGTAAAAAAGAAAACTTCAAGTTGAGATACTGTCACTATTCCGTCAGACCAAATAGGAGTTTTTATTTAAAAGCTTTCTGTGAGGCTGGGCGTGGTGGCTCACTCCTGTAATCCCAACACTTTGGGAAGCAGAGTTAGGAGGATCACTTGAGGCCAGGAGTACACGACCAGCCTGGGCAAGACCCTGCCTCTACAAAAAATGTAAAAAAAGTAAAATTAGCCAGTCATGGTGGTCTGCACCTGTAGTTCTACCTTACTTGGGAGGCTGAGGTGGGAGTATCTCTTGAGCCCAGGAGTTTAAGATTACAGTGAGCTAAGATTGGACCTCTGTACTCCAGCCTAGGTGACAGAGCAAGACCCTGTCTCTGAAAAAATTTTAAAAATAAAAAACGATTTTTTGTGTGTAGGTTATAAAAGTAATATGTTTGTTTTTAGAAATTTTTTGAAAAAGTGTAGCAGCATAAAATGTAAGAATTATCTGTAGTCTCTTCTGCTTAGGAATAATCAGTGAATAGTGCTGATTATTAAGGGCTTGTCAGCTCCATTTTACATAAGAGGAAATTGAGGAATAAAGAAATTAGTACCATATTCAAAGTTTCCTGGCCGGTAAGTGGCAGAGCCTGGATTTGAACCAGGAAGCCTGACTTTAGAATCTGCTCCTAATTGCTTGCTGCATGAAGAAGATAAAGTCATACATTCTAGCACCCAGAGCTACTCTATAATATAAACTTTTAAAAATTGTTGTAGATATCTTTGTATTTATATTAGGTATGTAGCTGTTGTTGTAGTGAATTTTTGGTTTGTATGACATGAATACTACCTCCAAGTCAGCATAGGCTTTACATTTTAAATGGCTGTGTAGAATTCTCTTACATGTTAATGAAAAGGAAAACTGAGGGATGGCCTGGCTATATTTTTTCTTTCTTTTAAATTGCATTTTTTTTTCTTTCTCAGATCTCTTAGGGATGAATTGACATATTCTCTGTCCTTTTTCCTCTCAGATAAAGTTGTAAGTAAAATCTTGCTGTAAATGTAGATGAGATAGATCTATTCTTCTTTTCCCTCTCTTCCTTATTGCCACTCCAGCCTCTGAATTCTGCAGTTACCTCTGATTGGTAGGTAATTCATACAATGCTGCCATTTTTTATTTTTTATTTTTGACACGGGGTCTCGCTCTGTCACCCAGGCTGGAGTGCAGTGGTGCAATCTCGGCCCACTATAGCCTCTGCCTCCTGGGTTCAACCAATTCTCCTGCCTCAGCCACCCAAGTAGCTGAGATTACAGGCATATGCCACCACACCCAGCTAATTTTTGTGTTTTTAGTAGAGACAGGGTTTTGCCATATTGGCCAGGCTGGTCTCGAACTCCTGACCTCAGGTGATCCGCCTACCTCGGCCTCCCGAAGTCCTGGGATTACAGGTGTGAACCACCGTGCCCGGCCAGTGCCATTATTTTTTAATGGCATTTTGCCACTTTTTTTTTTGAGTTGGAGTCTCACTCTGTCACCCAGGCGGGAGTGCAGTGGTGCGATCTCAGCTTACTGCAAGCTCCGCCTCCCGGGTTCATGCCATTCTGCCTCAGCCTCCCAAGTAGCTGGGACTACAGGCGTCTGCCACCACGCCCAGCTAATTATATATATATATATATATATATATATATATATTTTTTTTTTTTTTTTTTTTTGGTAGCGACAAAGTTTCACCATGGTCTTGATCTCCTGACCTCGTGGCCCGCCTGCCTCAGCCTCCCAAAGTGCCACTTTATTTTTTTCTAAGTATCTTTAAAGGAGAGTGTCAAGCTGGTCGTATAGCCAGCTCGTGTCTTGTTTTAATAGAAATGGAAGGAAAGCATCCTTAGATATCCTTTTGCAGAAGCCAAGAGAGGCTGTGATGTTCCCAAGGTTATACAGTCAAGAGAGGCCGGTGGTAAGTGGAAGGCCAGGGACAGAGTTTTGGGAACCAACCTTTTTTTTATAGGAAGGTGGGGAAAACGTAAAATGATGAAGGAGTTGAGAAGCTTGAAGACCTAGGAAAAGCCACCATTGTCATGAAAAATAATTTTATGAAAAGGTTGGTAGTTGAGTATCTTCTGCCAGGTGTATCTTCAAGGTGAAGAGCTGCAGAAAGGACGTTTGATTTAGCCATTATTATGCTTTAATATCCCTGTGGTCAGTATCCCGTTTGTCAAGAGACAAAAATATATACACTTGGCAATTTAGGACATGTAAAGTTACATAAAATAATAAAAAGTAATCCAACAAAAAGAGAAATAATCAAAGATGCCTAGGAGAAATAGATTATGACTCAAGTCAATTCAAGAATAAATTAATTAGCATTGAGAAAATACTGCAAGCAGTCTTAAGATGGTATGTTACCACTGAGGGTATCTTTTCCATTTATAACATCTGGAAAACCGAAGACTGAGCTCTTATATATATATTTTTAAACAGGTGATAAATACATGTCTGATGTTAGGGGCTAGTTCTATCCTTTGTAAACACGGCATATATTTGTTTTCATCTGCTGGAATGTGAATTCTGATTCTGAGAGCATTTTGTTACATGTGCTAAAGGATTGGCAAATAAAATTATACAACTTTCAAAACCCTTCATTTGTCACTAAAAATATGCTTACCATAAATGCCTGTTTGTACACTTCGGTGCAATGAAAATTTTGTAATCGTGCTCTTAATCCTTCAGCTCACTCTCTTCTCTGCATTTCAGGTTGTATCATCCTCTCTTCCCTCCCTTAGTCGCTTGAGGCGGTAACTGGGGTTCTGCTCTTACGTAGGGTCCTGCAAACCATCAGGCATATTGTCACAGAGGCACATCAGTATTTTTTTTTTTTTTTCCAGACACAGTCATGCTCTGTCACCCAGGAGGGAGTGCAGTGGCACAATTTCAGCTCACTGCAGCCTCTGCCTTCTGGGTTCAAGGGATTCTCCTGCCTCAGCTTCCCCAGTAGCTGGGATTACAGGGGTGCGCGCCCATGCCTGGCTAATTTTTGTATTTTTAGTACAGATGGGTTTCGCCACGTTGCCCAGCCTGGTCTTGAACTCCTGACCTCAGGTGATCCATCCACCTTGGCCTCCCAAAGTCCTGGGATTACAGGGTTGTACAGATAATCATGGATAAAACTAAGGATTTGGACTGAAAATTTTCTTGGTGGTTCCTTAATGAATTTACATGTTTGCTTTTCCAACAGTGAAAAGGAAGAAGATGATAATGAAAAGAGACAAGATCCAGGTGATAACTGGGAAGAAGGTGGAGGTGGTGGTGGAGGTATGGAAAAATCTTCAGGTCCCTGGAATAAAACAGCTCTGGTCCAAGCACCTCCTGCTCCAGTAATCGGTAATTTTACTATTTCAGTTTCAGAAAGATGTCTAATTTATATATGATTTTGTATATGGTCCACTTTCAACTCGGTGCATGATTATGGTGGGGTGAGAAGGAGGGGCTCCTTTCCATTCCTGGTTGAGTGGGATGTGTGTGTCTCTTGTTAAAGACTTCAGAATCCTAAAGAAAAGGAATCTGGAAGTTAAAAGACATACTTTTGTCCTATATGTTGCTGTAAAATTTGTATGTAGATAGTCTAGTCGATTCCAGTTTCGTTTATTTAAATTGAGCATTTATTCTAATATTCTCTTTAAATATTAACTACTTGCTAGTGGAGGAAAAGGTAAGGAAAAGACTTCAATTTACTAGAATCCAAGGTAAGCTTCATTTGGGATTTTTAGTAGTAATTACCTAGGGTTGGGTATAACTCCAAAAGTTTTCATGAGAGAGAAAATTCTTAAAGCTTTTATCATTTAAAATATTTTTGACAGCTGAGTAAGGACAAAGACAAGGGGCCCTTGTCTTCACTTGTGCTTTGTCTTTTTCATTCCCTTTAACTTTCCTGTTTTTTGAAGCATGAATTCTCAGCAGGACTGATGTTATCATTCTCAATGGGGTAAAAGTTGCTTCTTACAGAGTGAAGGAATCTTATACCTTATCAGTCATTTGTGGCCTGCGAAAAGGCTAGAGTGCATAAACAGATGTATAGTTTATCTGCAGTATTAAAATTTTATGGAGTGGGGGGCAGTTGGGAAACAGATGTCTGAAAGGTCTCCTTAGGGCGATAATGAAAGTTTAAGAGCACTACTTTAAAGAAATGTATACTCATTGTTTTATTTAGAATGGCATAAAGAATAACTTATCACTCCAAATCTTGCTATGCTGAAATCACACAGATAACTACTGTATTTTTTAGAGACAGTTTTACTCTGTGGCCCAGGCTGCAGTGCAGTGGTGCAACGTGGCTCATTGCAGCCCCTCAACTGCTTGGACTCAAGTGATTCTCCCACCCCAGCCTTCCAAGTAGACTACCAGGGCATGCCACCTGTTTATTTTATTGTGGAGATGAGATCTCACTATGTTGCCCAGGCTAGTCTCCGACTCCTGGGTTCAAGCAATCCTGCCACCGTAGTTTCCCAAAGTGCTGGGATTACAGGTGTGAGCCACCACACCCGGTCTTATGTTTTTAAATCTTTAGAATCTTTTTGTTTTGTTTGAGACAGAGTCTTGCTCCTGACTTCAAGTGATCTGCCTGCCTCGACCTCCAAAAGTGCTGGGATTACAGGCGTGAGCCATCATGCCTGGTTAGAATCTTTTTTTCTTTTTTTCTTTCTTTCTTTCTTTTTATTTTTTCCAATAGACAAAGTCTCATTCTCTTGCCCAGGCTGGAATGCAGTGGCACAGTCTTGGGTCACTGCAACCTCCACCTCCCGGGTTCAAGCTAGTCTCCTGCCTCAGCCTCTTGAGTAGCTGGGATTATAGGCATGCACCATGATGCCCTGCTAATTCTTTGTATTTTTAGTAGAGATGAGGTTTCAACATGTTGGCCAGGCTGGTTTTGAACTCCTGACCTCAAGTGATCTGCCTGCCTCGGGCTGCCAAAGTGCTAGGATTACAGACTTGAGCCACCACGCCCCAGCCCCAGCTAGAATCTTAAAAAATAACCACACTGGCATTTCATTAAATAAATTCTTTACATATGGCATCTTAATCAGTCCCCCCCAATCAGGTAAAGAAGTAATTCATATTTATTGGTAGGGAAACTGAGGACTATTTAAGTCCTATTCTGAAAGGCAGTCCCTGATGAGACCAGTCATCCAGTCCCAGCAGATTCCTTTTCTACTTCCAGTAATTTGGCTTGTGGAACTCACCATTTACGTAGATTACTAAAGTTGTACAGGGAGGAGGAGTTAGAATAATACCCTAGAAAAATAGAATGTTTTCACTTTTCTTTTTTCTTTTTTGAGAGACAGAGTCTTGTTCTGTTGCCCACGATGGAGTGCAGTGGCTCAATATTGGCTCACTGCAACCTCTGCCTCCCAGGTTCAAGCCATTCTCCTGCCTCAGCCCCCTGAGTAGCTGGGATTACAGGCGTCTGCCATCACGCCCGGCTAAGTTTTGTATTTTTTGTAGAGACAGTGTTTCACCATGTTGGCCCAACTGGTCTTGAACTCCTGACCCCAGGTGATTCACTCACCTCAGCCTCCCAGAGTGCTGGGATTACAGGTGTGAACCACCACACCTGGCCTGTTTTCACTTTAGACATTTTCTGAAATAACTTTCCTTCTGTTGTCTGACCCAGAGACCCTGGTATTGTTTTTTCTGTAATTGTTAAATGATTGGGAATGCAAGAATAGCTTATTAAAATGCTGAACATTTGAATAGTTTATCTAAAAATTGTTTTAAAATATTAGTTACAGAAACCCCAGAACCGGCAATGACTAGTGGTGTGTATAGGCCTCCTGGGGCCAGGTTAACCACAACAAGGAAAACACCACAAGGACCACCAGAAATCTACAGCGATACACAGTTCCCATCCCTGCAGTCAACTGCCAAGCACGTAGAAAGCCGGAAGTAAGTACTATAAGTAATTGCATTTTGTTTAGGACTTCTGTTCCTCGGCCAGGGAGTGGGATATAGGGCATACCCACCCAAGGGAGACTATTCCTTAACTAATGAAGCCTGAGCTTCAGCTGACAGGCAGCTAAGAGTCAGGACGGAACTTTATATACCTAGAAGGGAGGAAAGGGGGAGGGCAAAGAGCATTGGAGACTGACTTTGTCTTCTGTCTGCAAAAGTTTCTCTTAGCCCTGGTTTATGTTGTTTTATAGCAATGACAAGTTTTAATGTAGTTAAAATTCTTTTATAATTGAGTGGCTTTTGCTCCTTATAATATGGAAACTAGAAATATAAAAACGCTGTGTAATTATATTCCCAGTTAATGTGACTGTAGACAGAAGATGTTGGCATTTATAAATCTAATATTAAAATAATCTTATTTCAGCAGGTACTTAAAATGAATGCTACCTGGAATTAAATGACTACATATGGCACAACTACATCTTACTTAGGGACATGAATTTTTTAAAATAAAATGGGAAGAAATGTAAATGACATCAGATGGAAATGTTTTTTGGGGTGGCTTTTAGAATAAATCCCAGCCTTTTCGCCACTTTGAGAGCACAGCTGGCTTGAATTTAAACCTCCACGTGGACTTGCTCCTCTGCTCTGTCTTAAAAAATGTATAAGGGACCTTTGGGAGGGCAGTGATTCACCACACTCAAGTTTCTTTACCTGATCTAATCAGATCCACTCCCACAAAATTGATGTGAGGAGAAATCATTGACTAACGAGTAGAATTTACTTGAATGAGAAAATTGTTACCCTTGTGCATAGAGAGAGAGATGTATTATCTATTACTTGCTAAAAGTGAAAGTGTTAGGAGGAATGTCATCACACAGCTTTTAACAGTTTTCTTCAAGTTTGTCCTGAAATAGGGTCACATTTAATACTATTTAGTAGAAGATAGGACCCTAGAGCTTCAGTACAGCGTTCTGTGTTTTCTGTTCAAATTGAAGCCTTAAAATGATTTGATAAGGATTTTATATATGCCCACTCCTACCCCTCCCCAGGATTCTTCTAAGGGGTGGCTTTTTTTTTTAAATTCAAGGACGAGTATTTTCAAAAACCCTAGTGAAGAAAAAATATTTACTGATTACATTTCTTTTCCCTTAGGGATAAAGAAATGGAGAAGAGCTTTGAAGTAGTAAGACACAAAAATAGAGGTAGGGATGAGGTTTCAAAAAACCAGGCCCTTAAACTTCAGCTAGACAACCAGTATGCTGTGCTTGAAAATCAGAAAAGCAGCCACTCACAATACAATTAAGGAATGGGCTTTGCTAACCCTTCTGAGGTAACTAGACTGCAGCTAACCACCACCAACAGTCAGTCATCATCTGATCTCTGCTGGACCTACAGACACCGATGCAGACCACTCAATTTCCTGACCGGCCCTATTGCACTATGGAAGTTAAAAGTGTCGCGACTGCTCTATACATATTGGATTTAGGGGAATTTTCATTGTTATATAAATGTGTGAACTAGTTTCAACAGTGTTCTTTCATATTTACTCTGCAAATACAAAAAACCAAAACCTGCAGCCAGTGGTCATTTCAAAATCTTTTTATGTTCAGATACTGAGCCTTCATAAGGGTTGACTACCTCAGATCTGCTGCACTCATTGTGGACTTCATGTGGATCACAACTTCTGGATAAGAAGGTTACAACTATTAAGTGTTGATGTGAACCTTGCAACCAGCTCTACTGGATTCTTACCAGAAATCCTGCATAAAAAGTCAGCCATCTGGGTTCTGATCTGCTGTAAAAGATGAAGATTTAAGTGACCTTAATTAACCTGTCCTGTGCCCTACCCTTAAGGAATACTCTATGTAGTAGGCTGTGGCTATATTATACTTCCTGGAACACGCCGCTGAAAAGAACTGATGTGTTCAGATCATCTGTGTAGGGCTGTGATTTGTAATTTAAACTTTAATTGTATTCTGAGGTAACCACAAAATAAATTCAACCGAACTGGGGTCCACCAAGTAGGGGAAGGGGTAAGGGAGAGAAGAATCTTTTTTTTTTTTTTTTTTTGGTAATTTTTTTTTTTATTTGGATAGTGCTTTTTTGTTTTGTTTTTGTTCTGCATTAAGGCCTTTTTTGCTTTGACTTGAAGTAAGTTCTTTGACAGAGCATATTGCTTGGTTAAGTAAGTAACCTAAAGTATGCATTAGGATTGTGAAATGTCTTCGTGAGTATGCCAGTCCTGAGGGTGGAACCAAATCGCCTTTGATGTAAAGGGCAGTGGATTCTGGAGGCTCTACTTCAGGTGCTGCTAATGCCTCTTCTAATCAGGTCTAAATTGTGTAGTAAACTGCAGTGGGAAGAAAATGCTTTCTACTCAGGCTAAGGGGTTCACTGATCTGTCCTTACAAATTCAGAGCAACATGAGCAAAACCTCAGCTAAAATCCGTTTAAGTATCATGGATTGTGCATGATCTTTGATAAGAATTCCTCATGTACTTGTGCCCAGTTTTTCAAGGTATTGGCTGTTGTATAGATGCAGTGATTGTCCCAGCTAGCTCTGTTTTCAACCTTTTGGTGTGTCTTTATGTTCATTTGGAGAGTCAGGGCGAAAGACAGGTGATGTAGCACTTCTGTTTTTAATAATTACAGCTTCAAATACCTATTAATAGTTTGAGGTCCTTTAGACGGACTTGAGGAAGCCACCCAGGATTGCGGAAGAGTGTCCACCTAACAAGATGGTCTGGCAGTTTCCTAGTTTTGTATCTTTGGTTCAATAGAAATATCTGAAAGTGGTAATGTGACCACTTGATGCAGAGTCCGGGTTTCTCTATAATAAATCCCTTTGCCAAATGCATGAGTTGCAGACTTGATATTGGCAAGAGTGAAGCAAGTGGGTGAGTAAAACTATTTTGATGTGGGAGCATTTTCAGATAGGAGTTTAGTCTTGATGAAAGTGTCCGTGCAGGAATTGGACTCCAAGGAGGGTTACAGTATCTCCTGATGGGATCTGCCACTCACATCTGGGCAATAATGTTGACATTTGAGGTGGCAGGCAGGATGCCTGCCTTCTAATCTATTTGGGTGAGTAGTTGAGCCAGCCAAGGGGAAGTTGAATGATTAAATCAGAAATGGGATTCTTGGTAAACTGAAGACTATTTGGGAACGAAAAACCTTAAAAAATAGGCTCTTCATCGTTGAACTGTGTATTTTCCCTGCATTTTTTTCCCCACAAAATTTTGTTGGGGGTTGTGTTACCGAAGAATGAACAGAGATGAGTAAGTGGAGGTGTTATGTAAAGGCATACTGTACCCGAAATCTGAAGACCTGCAGCAGATTTAAATTACAACTCTTGTTAAAACTTTTTAAAAGATTGTGAAAATATCAAAATGTACATGAATCAAGTTTTAATATACTGTATGATGGGTGGATGAGGCTGTCCATTGTACCATTTGTTTGAATTCTCAGGCATGGTTTGGCAGTGCAAGAACTCTGTAACATTAACAAATTCAATAAAAAGTAAATATATGGATTTTGGACTGTAATGGTTATTTTAAAGCCTTATTTTGTCTTTGAAAATGGTGAGTTGAGGTCATACCTCTCGCTGTGGGAAAGTGAAGATGCTCTAAACTCAGGAGTGTACTTTTTTTTCTTTCTTTCTTTCTTTTTTTTTTTTTTGTTTGAGACAGTCTCGCTCTGTCACCCAGGCTGGAGTGCAGTGGTGTGATCTCAGCTCACTTCATCCTCCGCCTCCCCGGTTCAAGTGATTCTGCCTCAGCCTCCTGAGTAGCTGGGATTACAGGCACGCACCACCACACCAGCTAATTTTTGTATTTTTAGTAGAGACGGAGTTTCACCATGTTCGCCAGGCTGGTCTTGAACTCCTGACTTCGTGTCCACCTGCCTTGGCCTCCCAAAGTGCTGGGATTACAGGTGTGAGCCACCAGGCCTGGCCGGTAGTGTACTTTCCATTTCAGAAGTGTTTATGGAGTGCTCAAGCATAAAAAAGACCGATGAGGATTTAGGCAAACCAAAGACAGTAAAAAAAAGAAATACAAAATTTTAAAAATACAAAACATGAGGCATGAAAGTGGCTACAAAGCTATGACAAATATTTTTGGAAAACTTGAAATACACATTTGTCCTTGTTGCTGTATTAAATTTTGTTACCTTAAATTATGGCAGAGGAATCTAAAATCTTTATATAGACTAGGGATTTGAGACTTTGTTCCTTGAGAATCTTAAAATTCTCAAAAAGAGCAGTAATTTTAAATTTCAGGATTTTGGATTATAGTCCCTAGATTTCTAAATTAGCAAAAGTGTATTTGTCATTTTGGTAATGGAGTTTAAATATGTAGTATTAACAATTTGTTATTTGATTATTTGTGCTTGATTGAGATTTTTTTCTTTTGACAGCCCGATTTAAGGTAGAACAGGCACAGAAACTCAAGTCTTCCCTGCTTTAATTTCCTCTATAGTTTTAACTTTTTAGATAAAAGTCACGCTTTTCCAAAAACAAGAGACAGAGTCTTGTGCTGGAGTACAGTGTCACAATGATGGCCCCCTGCAGCCTTCAACTCCTGGCATCAAGGAATCCTCCCTCTTCAGCCTGCTGAGTAGCTGGGATTACTGTGTGTGCCACCAAACACTATTTTGTTTTTTAAGAGATGGGGTCTTACTATGTTGCCCAGGCTGGTCTCAAGCTTCCTGGTCTCAAGCAATCCTCCTCAGCATCCCAAAGTGCTGGAATGTTTTACAGCCACTTTGGGAGCCACCACACCTGGCCAAAAGTCACCTTTTGAAGTATACAATTTAAGACTTTCTTATATTCTCAAAGTTATGCATCCATCACCACTCTTTTAAAGTTCTTGAACATTTTCATCACCCCAAAAAGAAATTCTATTGTTATTAGTCATTTTCTTCCTTTCTCTCAAATTCCTTAGTCCTAGGCAGCCACTATTGTATTGTCTCTAGTTTCTTTTTTCTGGATTTTTTTTTTTTTTTTTTTTTTTTTTTTTTTTTTTTGAGACAGAGTCTTGCCGTGTCACCCAGGCTGGAGTGCAGTGGCGCAATCTTGGCTCAATGCAACCTCCGCCTCCCGGGTTCCAGTGATGCTCCTGCCTCAGCCTCCCCGAGTAGCTGGGATTACAGGCGCCCACCACCACGCCTGGCTAATCTTGTATTTTTAGTAGAGATGGGGTTTCACCATGCTGGCTAGGCTGGTCTCAAACTCCTGACCTCAGGTGATACACCCGCTTTGGCCTCCCAAAGTGCTGGGATTAGAGCTGCGTGAGCCACCGTACCTGGCCCAGACTTTCTCATTCTGGTCATTTCATATAAACAGGGTTATACAATTTGTTTTTCAGCAACTGGCTTCTACAACTTGTTTTTGAGCATGTTTTTGAGGCTTAGCTTGTATCAGTGCTTCGTTTTTATTGCTAAACAGCCTAGGTAATTGTATGGATATACCACGTTTAAATTGTACGTTCATCTGTTGGACATTTGGGTTGTTTCATTATTATGAATGATGTTGCTATGAACTTTCATGTACAAGTTTTTGTATCAACATTTCCAGTTCTCTTGGGTATATACTTAGGGATGAAACGCTGGGTCTTATATCACTGAGGAACTGCCAAACTCTTCTAAAGTAGCTTTACCATATTATATATTATTTTTCCCACCAGCAGTGTCAGAGGATTCCAATTTCTCCAATATCCTTGTGATCACTTGTTTCAGATTGGTTCTAGCCTTCCAAGTGGCTGTGAAGTATCTCATTATGGTTTTATTTTGCATTCCTGTAATGACTAGTGGTGTTGAGCATCTTTAAATGTGCTTATTGGTCATCTGTATGTCTTTGGAAAAATGTGTATTCAAATCCTCTGCCAATTTCTAAATTGGTTTACTTAAAACTTTATTATTGAGTTGCAAGTGTTTTAAATTTCAGGTACTACTACTTTGTCAGATACATAAATTGTAAATATTTTCTCCTACCGTTTTTCCCTTTCTTCAAAGTGTCTTTCGGAGCACAAAATTTTCAATTTTGATTAAGTTCACCGTACCTATTCTTTAGTTGCTTGTGCTTTGGGTGTTATATCTAAGAAAACATTGCCTAACCCAAGTCATAAAGATTTATGCCTATTTTCTTCTAAGAGTTTTATGTTTTTAGCTCTTTCATTTAGGTCTTTGGTCTATTTTAATTTTTTTTATTGTGACTTAGAGTTCCAGCTCCATTCTTCAGCATTTGAATATCCAGTTGTTCAGCACCATTTGTTTAGACTCTTATAGTTTTGGGGGGATTTTGTGTTGTTGTTTTTGAGACAGCATCACCCAGGCTGGAGTGCAGTAGCGTGATCGTAGTTCACCGCAGCCTTGGCCTGGGCTCAAAGGATCCTCCCCACTGAGGCTGGGGAGGTCCCCTCTCAAGTAGCTTGGACTAAAGTGCATGCCACCACACCCAGCTAACTTTTTTTATTTTTAGTAGAGATGAGGTCTTGCTATGTTGCCCAAGCTAATCTTGAACTCCTGAACTCAGGTGATCCTCCTACCTCAGCCTCGCAAGGTGCTGGGATTACAGGTATGAACCACCATGCCTGGCCTGTAGTTCTTACTCTTTATTTAGCACACTACACATTTTGGTTTTTATCTCTCTCTGTTATAATGTGAAAGTGTTTTGGGGTAGGTACACATAGGTGGAGATGTCAGGAGGTTGAGAGTGTGGGGTAGGAATTTAGGACAGGTCATGCTATGGGTGTATAGACTGACAAAGGAACAAATTAGGTCACGATCTCAAGTTAGGGAGTGGAAACAAATTAATGGAGGTAGTCAGATTGGAAGGAGAGCCAAGAAGTTAGAAAATCATATGGACAGTTGTTCTAATAACTAGCATCCTGAAACTGCAGGTTTGTAATAGTTTTAATCCACCAGTTACTACAACTAGGTACTAATGGGGCCTGCAGAATGCAGGCAAGTTATGAATTGCTTCTCTTGGACTTGAAATAAAGATAATGAATATTATGAATGATATATTGAGTAAGAAATAATTGCTTATTTTATCTTTTTGACACAGTTTCACTCTTTCGCCCAGGCTGGAGTACAGTGGTGCGATCCCAGCTCACCACAACCTGTGTCTCCCAGGTTCAAGGAATTCTCATGCCTTAGCCTCCCCCGTAGCTGGGATTACAGGCACATGCCACCACGCCCAGCTATTTTATGTATGTGGATGTACGTATGTATTAGTGGAGACAGGGTTTCATCATGTTGTCCAGGCTGGTCTCGAACTCCTAACCTCAAGTAATCTGCCTGCCTTGGCCTCTCAAAGTGCTGGGATTACAGGCGTGAGCCATCACGCCTGGCCTTAGAAATAATTGCTTTAAATAATCATATTTATATTATCTAAAATAGGAATTATGTTCACATCAGGAATTTAGGATATATGTAAAAGTAATCATTAAGGCAGTTCAATCCTTTTGAATTTGCAGCCCAAGTGGGAACTGGAATTCTAAATAATTGGATATAGTAATACAGATGGTGGGTAGGATTTAAGTCATCGACTTTAAAAGTCTTTTTAATCCCTCAACCAAACCATTCAGGGATCCAGTCAAATCACGCAAGTAACTTCTGTAAAATGGTTCATCTCCAAATATGATGGAGAGTAGCACCCAGCTTTCGCAATTTTCATCATAAGAAGTGGGGCAACTCTATAAGATTATGTCCATGGTTCTCAAACTGCTGCATTTTGGAATAATCTGGGAATCCTTAAAAAAAACCAAAAAACAAAAAAAAATCCCACTGGGCATGGTGGCTCATGCCTGTAATCCCAGCACTTTGGGAGGCCGAGGTGGGCGGATCACCTGAGGTCAGGAGTTCGAGACCATCCTAACCAACATGGAGAAACCCCATCTCTACTAAAAATACAAAAAATTAGCCAGACGTGATGACACATGACTGTAATCCCAGCTACTCAGGAGGCTGAGGCAGGAGAGCTGGTTGAACCTGGGAGGTGGAGGTTGTGGTAAGCTGAGATGACGCCATTGCACTCCAGCCTGGGCAACAAGAGCAAAACTCTGCCTCAAAAAAAAAAAAAAAAAAAAAAAAAAAAAAAAAAAAAAAAAAAAATTAGCTGGGCGTGGTGGTGGGCACTGTAGTCCCAGCTACTCGGGAGGCTGAGGCAGGAGAATCACTTGAACCTGGGAGGCGGAGCTTGCAGTGAGATGAGATGGTGCCATTGCACTCCAGCCTGGGCTACAGATCAAGACTCCATCTCAAAAACAAAACAAAACAAAACTGATGCCCAACTCCTACATCCAGACATTCTGAATTAATTGGTATGGAGTGTGACCTGAGCAGAGCAATGTTTTTCAAGTCCCACAGTTCTAATGTGCAGCAAAATCTGGGAACCACTGGGTTATGTCAAAAAAATGATAAATTATTTCCCTAATAGGCAGTTGGAAGACAACCATAGGGCTAGCTCAAGTAGGAAATCCCATTCTTAGACCAGAAAGGATTATCATATTCCTAAATGCATTTTTGGATACTGTTAAATGAGGGAAAGTGGATACTGAAGTTGGAGGGAAAGACTTGTCAACTGAAATACTAAATGTTTTTGATTTTTTACAAAACTACACATTTGTGTAGTTCAGTCGTTATTAATACATAAAGACCATTTTTAATATCTGTCATTTCTTAGATAACTGCATCATCTATGTAACTTCTGTAGCTACTCGTTATCCTTCTCCAACATACTTCCATGCTGTTTGACTTGTCTCTTGACAGCAGATCTGACCACTCCTGAGTTTACTCACTGTAAATGTTAATCTGCCTTACACTACCCCAGCCACTTTAAATTTGCCCTTTCATTATGTTGCTCAGTTATAGCACCTCTGGGTTTTAAGAGTGATTTCTGCTATTCTCCCGGGTGACTATGAATTCAACCATCATTAATTAACCTTACCAGAGATAAGCTTTTTCAGCCGCGGAATCTTATAGCTCATCTATTTAGGAATCAGAACCTCAGGCCAAGTGTAGCTTGTGCCACCTACACACTCTGGGTCTGTGGCTCACCTTACCAGTTCCTGCCTTTTAAAGGTCATATGGGTTACACTTAAGCATCTTTTCACAATGAGGTGTGGGCACAGATTCGAATCTCTTAGGTTTGTCTTTGGTTTTATTATAACTTGCTGGGACTACTATGGCTTCCTTACTGGAGTTCTCTGATTTTACAGTTCAAATGTATGTCTTTAATTAGAACCTGAATTAAACAAGGAAGTCAGGGACTCCCAACCTCAGTGGCACCATGGTAATGGGGGTGAAGAGGAGGTTGCAAGCTCCCATTATATTCTTTTGTTCTGCCCTGACATCCTCTTCTTTTTTAATTTTTTTTTATTATTTTTATTTTTATTTTTATTTTTATTTTTTTGAGACAGAGTCTCGCTCTGTCGCCCAGGCTGGAGTGCAGTGGCCAGATCTCAGCTCACTGCAAGCTCCGCCTCCCGGGTTCACGCCATTCTCCCGCCTCAGCCTCCCCAGTAGCTGGGACTACAGGCGCCCGCCACCTCGCCCGGCTAGTTTTTTGTATTTTTTAGTAAAGACGGGGTTTCACCGGGTTAGCCAGGGTGGTCTCGATCTCCTGACCTCGTGATCCGCCCGTCTCGGCCTCCCAAAGTGCTGGGATTACAGGCTTGAGCCACCGCGCCCGGCCCCTCTTCTTTTTTTAAAACCTTAGCTCCAGCTGGCAAGAGTGTTAAATCACTTACTGGAATTTTAAAAAATTGTATAGTTTTTAACCTTGAGCCAGGCATTGTTCTAAACAGGTAACACATGTTGACTCGTTTAACCCTGAAAGCCCCTTAAATAGGGGAAAATAGGTTCTGAAAGGTTAAATAGCTTGCCTGGAGTCACAGCTAGTAATGAAGGAGCCAGGACTCCAACCCAGGTGTTTCGGCTCCAGCATGTTTTTAACCATGAGGCTTTGCTTCCACTCTTCTCCTTAGATTTAAGTAAGGGTAGAGAAGGAACATGGGAACCAAATGCTCCTTCAAAATGATTTGAAAACGCTCTTTGCCCTGTTCCCATCCCAAGGTCAGCAGGGATGCATCAGAGCCTGACTTCTTCAGTCTCCCCTCAAAGCAGCAGAAAGTTCTTTTTTTTTTCTTTTTCTCCCTGAGACGGAGTCTCCCTCTGTCGCCCAGGCTGGAGTGCAGTGGCAAAATCTCGGCTCACTGCAACCTCCACCTCCCGGGTTCAAGCACTTCTCCTGTCTCAGCCTCCCGAGTAGCTGGGGCTACAGGCGCCTGCCACCACTCCCAGCTAATTTTTGTATTTTAGTAGAGACGGGGTTTCACCATGTTGACCAGGCTGGTCTCGAACTCCTGACCTCAGGTGATCCACCCGCCTCGGCCTCCCGAAGTGCTGGGATTACAGGCGTGAGCCACCATGCCTGGCCAAGAAAGTTCTTCATGTTGAGGTGAGTCGTACTATCCTTTTTTTCAGTTGCTGAGGTTGGAATTTTATTTTATTTTTATTGTTTAAGAATGTTTTACAAGGAGAATTTTCATTTACAATAAAAAATAGCACAGTAAATGTCTGTCAACCCCTGGCCCAGCTTCAACAATTATCGCTTTGTGGTCTCTTATTTTACCTGTGAATATGCTCTACATTTTCTGGGTTATTTTAAATCTAATCTGAGACCTACTCCTTCCATAAACATTTCACCAACAGATAAAGGCTCTTTTAACAATCAAAATACCATTATCACACCTAAAAAGCATTTCTATAATATCAGATATCCTGTGTGTTAAAGCTTCTGATTTCACATGGCCACTTTATAGTTGATTTATTTAAAAAAAAAAAAAAAAAATCTGAGGCCAGGCGTGGTGGCTCATGCCTGTAATCCCAGCACGTTAAGAGGCCGAGGCGGGCGGATCGCCTGAGGTTGGGAGTTCGAGACCAGCCTGACCAACATGGAGAAACCCCGTCTCTACTAAAAATACAAAAAAATTAGCCGGGTGTGGTGGCACATGCCTGTAATCCCAGCTATTTGGGAGGCTGAGGCAGGAGAATCTCTTGAACCTGGGAGACGGAGGTTGCAGTGAGCTGAGATTGCGCCATTGCACTCTAGCCTGGGCAACAAGAGTGAAACTCCATCTCAAAAAAAAAAAAAATCTGGACAAGGCTGCCCCATTGCATTTAGTTTTCTAAGCCTTAATTTCTTCACCTTATTTTTAATTTTTTGCCAATTATTGAGGAAGCCTGGTCACTTGGCTTGTTTTCCATTCTATATTTAACTGATTGCTTTTCTATGTTTCCTATAAACAGGTAGTATCCCAGCTATAATGCTAGATTGAGCTGAATTCATTCACAGGGATGCACGTTAAAGATTCTGGATTTAAATATTAGCCCATTAAGTCTCTAAGGGCTTACTTGCTTGGTTGACTGAAACGTGGACTTGGAGGTGGCCTATGTTTAATGAACTGGGGGTGCCGGAGCTTCCACAGCATGATATGGTGGAAGGATTCGGCTTAGGGAGATAGGAATGCTGGGGTGCACTCTCCCAAACCACATCTTGAGATGGTCCAGAAGACACTCTCTTAATTAAGACTTTGAGAAATACGTTAGTGAAGGGAGCACCTGCCTGCTTGAAATCTCTGTGGTTGCTCTCCTTTGTAGGCCATGCACAACTGTGCCGTTGAAATGGGCACCCTGACTTCAGTGAGGGTGGTGGGATCGCAGAGTAGCGGAGGTCTAGGGCAGCATTAACTGGCTCCATTATCGACAGACTATGTTGTCAATAGAGGGCACTGTGGAGACACCGGAAGGCTAGGGCAGGAAGAAGGGACTCTCCTTCCTGGTGTGCTGTTTTCCAGTGGCCAGTGGGTGAGCATGTGGTAGAGCCTGTAAGTGTTCATGTGGCAGCCCTCATGTTTCAGCAGCACCTCACACCCTCCTCCTGCAAGCTTCTCCCCACTGCAACACTGCGTCCCGTGGTCAGCTGCTACCCTGGCCCCCTGGTAAGTTTTCCTGCCACCTAGTGGCAAGATTCTAGGTCAGCCAAGGCCTGTAGTCTCCAGCACTTCTTCACATCATTTGCTGAGGTGTTAACTGTCTCAGGAGAGGGTGGGGTCCTCTTCTAAGTGTCCGAGTTCCTTCCCCTTCACTGTTAGGGTAGTAGTTGCTTTCTGCACTTGCTACTTTTATATTTTAGAAAAATCCTGTTTAGTAGTTATCTTCTACTCATTAACAATTCTTTAACGTTTCCCTTTTCAAGTGTGGTTTTTACTCAATGTTCCCTGACTCTGGGTAGTAAGATCTAGAGGCTTAATCAAATTTGAGTCTAATTAGCAGTAGGGACAAGAATACTTCACAGATTGTGTTCTGTGCTTCTAGTGCATCACGTGAGAGCCACATATCCGGTTGTCTTTTTTAAAAGTTTGTATTAATTTTTTTGTAGAGATGGGGTATCTCTGTTGCCCAGGCTGGTCTCAAACTCCTGGGCTTAAGCAATCCACCTGCCTCAGCCTCCCAAGTGCTGGGATTACAGGCGTGAACCACTGCACCCGGCCCAGTTGTCTTCGTTTTGTTAAGATGGAGTCTCACTCTGTCGCCCAGGCTGGAGTGCAGTGGCACAATCTTGGCTCACCGCAAACTCGGCCTCTTGGGTTCAAGCAATTCTGCCTCAGTCTCCTGAGTAGCTAGGATTACAGGCCCCCGCCACCAGTCAGCTAATTTTCTTGTATTATTAGTAGAGACAGGGTTTCACCATGTTGGCCAGGCTGGTCTCGAACTGCTGACCTCAAGTGGTCTGCCCACCTCGGCCTTCCAAAGTGCTAGGATTACAGGTGTGAGCCACTGCACCCAGCCAAAACTTGGTAATTTTCATTGCAGATTTCCAAATGTTAAACAAGCATGAGATGGCTCTGCTTAATAATGGCTACTACTTGTCATGCCAGACTATTGACTCCAGTGGGGATGGCGCCATGTGAGGGAGGCTGAAGAAGAGATGTGGAGACAGTGAATGAGACATAGGGTTTATTGTGGACTTACATTACACAGCAGTCCAGGAGCAGTGGGCTGGACAGGAAAATTGGTACTGTTTTTTGTTTTTGTTTTTGTTTTGAGATGGAATCTTGCTCTGTCACCCAGGCTGGAGTGCAGTGGTGCAATCTCGGCTCAGTGCAAGCTCTGCGTCCCGGGTACATGCCATTCTCCTGCCTCAGCCTCCTTGGCAGCTGGGACTACAGGTGCACACCGCCACGCCTGGCTAATTTTTTTTTTTTTTTTTGTATCTTTAGTAGAGAGGGGGTTTCACCATGTTAGCCAGGATGATCTTGATCTCCTGACCTCATGATCCACCCACGTTGGCCTCCCAAAGTGCTGGGATTACAGGCGTGAGCAACCGTGCCCATTCATAAATTGCTACTGTTTTTAAAAAGCATGCAGTTTAACGTATTTTCACTTAGCAACCTCTACCTAGCAACTTCCACTTAACCCAATACAAAGGGCCACCATTCCCTATACAGCCTGCATTCCAAGGAATGGGGCAGGGGTATGGACGTCCTTCACTGATAAGGAGAGCCTCTGGATTGGCCACTCCTGGATTCCTTAACTTGGAACTCCAAACATACATTCTTCTTAGACCACAGGGTCACTTCCCAGGGTATGCCTGAGTTATTGTTGTCAAGTATGTCTGCCATAGACTGCTACTCAGGATGGTAGAAAAGGAGCTGTGGTGGCTCACACCTGTAATCCCAGCACTTCGAGAGGCTGAGGCGGGCAGATCACTTGAGGTCAGAAGTTTGAGACCAGCCTGGCCAACATGGTGAAACCCCATCTCTACAAAAATAGAAAAATTAGCTGGGGGTGGTGGCATGTGTCTGTAGTCCCAGCTACTCAGCAGGCTGAGGCAGGAGAATGGCTTGAGCCCAGGAGGCTGGCTTGGACCCAGGAGGCAGAGGTTGCAGTGAGCCGATATCATGCCACTGTACTCCAGCCTGGGCAACAGAGCAAGACTCCGTCTCAAAAACAAACAAACAAACAAAGAGCTGGGTGCTTTGCTTGTTGACAGATCTAGATTTTAAAATCTTTTTAGGGATAGAGAATAAGGATCAGTCAACGATGGCCCACTGCTTATTTTTGTATGGCCTCAAGCTAATAATGATTTTTATGTCTCGAAGGGTCAGAAGGAAACCAAGCCCTGATACGAAGCGGCCTGTATTAAAGCACTTCTAGGTGAGAGGTGTAACTGTGAAATAATAGGTTTGCATTACAGCAGTGGTTTGTGACCTTTGGGTAGAAAGTCACAGATCCAAACTCTAGAATGATGAACTCTACCCTAAAAAATGCTCATACACAAAACAGCCTGTTCCACTCCCAGGCATCTCAGGCCCCAAAGGAAGAACTTTTTATCACTGTTAATATTGTTACTGGTCTGCTCAGGCTGCCACAAAACACCACAGGCTGAGTGGCTTAAACAGAAATTTATTTTCTCACAGTTCTGGAGGCTGGAAATCCAAAATCAAGGAGACGGCCAGCATGGCTATCTGGTGAGACCTTTCTTCCTGGTGTGTAGACAGATAGCTGCCCTCCCCATGTCCTCACAGGGCTTTTCCTCCGTGCAGGCAAACTCCTGGTGTACCTCCCTCTTCTTACCAGGACACTAGTCCTGTTGGGTTAGGGACTCATTCTTGTGACCTCATTTAACCCCCTTATAAATGCTCTGTCTACAATCACATAGTGGGTTAGGCTTTAACCTGTGAATTTTAGGGGGACACAGCTCAGTCCATAACACTGTAAATACTACATCTGAGTATAATTGAGTACTGTATTTACAGTAAGGATTCCTATCTAAGTTCTAAGAGACCATGCGTTCCAGGTGGTTTGTTGCTGAATCCTAGGCACACGTTGAGGATTCCTACTTGCTGAATTAACGAATGTTAGTGAGATCAGAGTAACACACATGAAAATTCGTGAAGCGATATAAGGTGATAAATATCACAGATTAAAATACTGTAGCAATCCAGAAAAGAAACGCAGAATAATCTAATTAAGACAAGTTCTGCCCCCTCCCTTTTTGAACAAGACGACTACCTATGCTTGGTATTATTTGCATATAAAAGGATATTGTTGCTGGCATTAGGTATTATTTGCATGTAAGAGGATATTGTTGCTGGCATTAGGTATTATTTGCATATAAGAGGATATTGTTGCTGGCATTAGGACATTTACAGATTAAGAGCCAACCCAGAGTTCAAGTGGCTTATACAGGGTATAGGCAGATGCTGGAAAGTCAGGAGGAGAAACTGAGACCTGGAGCCTTAAATGGTAAACTGTGTCTAAGTTTGAACGGGAAAACCATAATTTTGGCAGAAAAGAAAGTGGTAGATTAGGTAACTTAAAAACTATTTCGAAGAATTTATTTTATTTATTTTTTTGAGATGGAGTCTCTCTCTCTGTCACCCAGGCTGGAGTGCAGTGGTGCGATCTCAGCTCACTGCAACCTCCACCTCCTGGTTCAAGTGATTCTCCTGCCTCCGCCTCCTGCACAGCTGGGATTACAGGCATGTGCTAGCACACCTGGCTAATTTTTGTATTTTTAGCAGAGATGGGGTTTCGCCATGTTGGCCAAGCTGGTCTCAAACTCCTGACCTCAAGTGATCTGTCCAACTTGGTCTCCCAAAGTACTGGGATTACAAGCGTGAGCCATTGCACCTGGCCTATTTCAAAGAATTCTGAGTAATAAAATTCAGGGAAACATACTATATATCCACAAAATGATTCAGCTAAAATAAAATAGTTCTGATAAAGACGCCCATGTGGTTTTGTTTGGTGGGAGGGAGACAGTTTACACCATAATGCTACCTATTTCTCTGTGCAGAATTTGTATTGTCCTAAGCTGTGAACTAGCTCAAAGCTGAAAACTCTGAAGGACCAATCCTCTAGCAACAGGGATACCCTCTACTCCATTTTGAAGAAAATCTGATGAAAATTTAAGGGATTTTGTGTCCAAGTTGAGCGCTCTCCTTCACTATTTGAATCTGCCTTTCAAAAAGTCATTTGGAATTGAACAGTTTACATCAAAATTACATTCCTAACGGATTCTAGTTTGTCCTTCAAATGAAATTAAGTGTATTTATAGAGAATTCTGTTAACGCATGTAGTATTAGGTGTTTAGGTTTAGCATAATAAAGGCTAATGCAATACAGAGTTCCAATAACATTATGTTTTAATCTAATGGGGCAATATTCTAAATAACAAACATCAGAAATGTTAACAAGCAATTCATTTATTTTTTTGAGACAGGGTCTCATTCAGGCGCCCAGGCTGGAGTTGCAGTGGCATGATTTTGGCTCACTGCAACCTCTGCCTCCTGAATTCAAGTAATTCTCATGCCCCAAGTAGCTGGGACTACAGGCATCAGACACCATGCCCGACTGATTTTTTGCTATTTTTTGTACAGATGAGGTTTCGCCATGTTGTCCAGGCTGGTCTTAAACTCCCGGGTTCAAGCGATCCACCCACCTTGGCCTCCCAAAGTGGTAGGATTACAGGCATGAGCCACCGTGCCTGGCCTGCAATTTTTTTTTTTTTTTCCTTTGAGATGGAGTTTTATTCTTGTTGCCTAGGCTGGAGTGCAATGGATCTCAGCTCACCGCAACCTCCACCTCCCAGGTTCAAGCGATTCTCCTGCCGCAGCCTCCCAAGTAGCTGGGATTACAGGTATGTGCCACCACACCCGGCTAATTTTTTGTATTTTTAGTAGAGACAGGGTTTCTCCATGTTGGTCAGGCTGGTTTCAAACTCCTGACCTCAGGTGATCCGCCTGCCTCAGCCTTCCAAAGTGCTGGGATCACAGGCGTGAGCCACCGCACCCAGCACCCAGCCCCCTGCAATTCATTTTTTAAGTTAAGTTACATAAATGTTTTGTTGCTTCAACAGAAGAATAGATGCCAGGGTGCTCTTTTTAAAAATTCATCTATGTAAACACATCTTAATACTAATTTGAGTCACTACTTTTATTCTTTATTATCACATTTTCCAAGTTTTGGCACCCAAACTTGGCAAACATCATGGAGATTTGTACAAACATACATATACATATATACACACACATTTATAGCCCCAGCTTCTTCACTAAACCTTGTGCTCAGGCTCCTGTTAAAAGAGGTAAAATGGTGAGAAGATAAAAATCAGGGAAAACATGAATAAATGCTGATTGACAAATCTTGTTGTTATGAATTTGTAAGGCAGACTTTCTAAAGCAAAATCCATCACCTTGCTAAAATTTCCACTAAGCTATAGCTTCAGATATTTACAAGAAAAATAAATACCTTCTAACATACTTCAATGTGGTTTAACAGCAAGCTAGCTGAGGAGCTGTACTTTGTTGTTATTTCAGGTAACTTTTTATTAAGAAACAGTTAATATTGCAGTGATTAAAATTTCAGGTGTTCAAAACTCAAGAAGGGTCATCATTATACTCTGAGGCAGAAGTCTTCAGGCACTCATCCTTAAACTACGACCCAAATCCGCCACAGTGACATTCAGGCTTTCAATTTTTAAAAACATTTAATGTTTGGTAACTAAAGAGTAGATGCGATTAGTGTACTCTAGGTCGTTTCATTTTATTTTTTTCTGTAGGAGCTTTCCTCTTTTGTGATAATCCAGTCCCAAGTTCCTTATTATTCTGAAGAAATGAAATAGCTTCTGGTAGACAGTAATTTTCTACATGAGGAGGTGATTCCTATAAAAGGAAAAATAAATGATTTTTTTAAATGATTTCAAAAATTTGCATGATCCAGTAATAGATTTTTTTCTTTAAATCTCCAACCTGTCAGGGATGAATCTGACAAACGTCAAGGAAAATGCATATTCATTCCTAGGTTCCAGTAAATTAAACAAAATGAAGCCTGTGGGACAAAGCCCCAGCTGTTGTCAGAGAAATACATGTATCGCTCAGGTAGAGTGCGGCTAGCTCAGATCTTACAAACATTCCATATTGGTGTTTTTAATCCCCATTTTAGAGATAAAATAAAAAAGGTTAAATAAAACAACCAGTGTCACATAACTAGCAGGTAGTAAAGCCAAAATTCATAACCGATCTGACTCCAAAACCCTTGCATTTTTCAACCACAACCATTTCCCAACATAGAAGAAATGGATCTTTTCCCCCTTATTATAAGTGTAATAAAACTTAATTTTCTAGCAATATGGCAGACTGGGCAACCTGAAAATGAATCACCACAAAATACTAAGTAAGTGCCTTTTGATTCAATTATTCCATGGATAACAACTACAAACACTGACCAAAATATACTAAAAGCAACCACAGACCCTGGAGAATAAACAAACCTAGCAAATGTGGGGCTGGGGACGCAAACACAGTGTATGAAGTAAACTCCCTGTTAAACAACACAGTACTCTTTGGAGGAGCAGAAGAACAGAATCTAGAGTTTCTTTTTTGTGGGGAGATAGGGGTCTTGCTGTGTTGCACAGGCTGGTCTCAAACTCCTGAGCTGAAGCAATCCTCCTGTCTCAGCCTCCCAAGTAGCTAGGACTACAGGAGTACCACCATGCCGGACTTGAATCTAAAGTTTCTACGACTTATTCATGACGTCCAGAATATATCCAAAATTAAGCAATTGCTTTGTAAAGAAGCAAAACATGACCCATTCTTAAGAAAAAATGAATCATTCAAATAAACAGAAATACTTAGGCATAAGCTTAAAAAAAACATATATAGGATCTATATACTGAAAATTACAAAATGTTTATGAAAAATTAAAGACCATCTAAATTAATAGAAAGAAATGTCATGTTCATGGAAGACTCAATGTGGTAAAGATGCTGATTCAAAATGATCTGTAAGTTTAATGAAATTCCTATCAAAATTGCAACAAGGTTTTTATAGACATACATAAGCTTATTTTAAAATTTACATGAAAAGATACAGGCAAAAAAAAAGCTGCTACAATAGCTAAAACAATCTTGAAAGAGGAATAAAGTGGAAGGAATCACCAGCTGATATTGGAGTTTATGTAGTTATCAAGATAGGGCAGTACTAGAGAGGGACAGACACACACATGGATCAATGGAATTGAAAAGAGAACCCAGAAACAGACTCACACAAATATGACCAAATGAATTTTTTTTTTTTTGAGATGGAGTCTCGCTCTTGTTGCCCAGGCTAGAATGCAATGGTGCAATCTTAGCTCACTGCAACCTCAGCCTCCTGGGTTCAAGCAATTCTCCTGCCTCAACCTCCTGAGTAGCTGGGCCTACAGGCATGCGCCACCATGCCTAGATAATTTTTGTCTTTTTAGTAGAGATGGGGTTTTGCCCTGTTGGCCAGGCTGGTCTGGAACTCCTGACCTCAAGTTATCCACTGAGCTGCACCGGGCCAAATCAACTGAATTTTGACAAAGGTGCAAAAGCAACTCAGTGAAGAAAAGACAGTTTTCTGAACAAATGCTGCTGGACATTCTAAGGAGGAAACAATCCCAAGAGACAACAAGAAAATTAGCCAGGTGTAGTAGGTATCACTATACCTACTGAAAAGGCAAAAATAAAAAGCACTGATATCGCTAAATGCTCATGAGGACACAGAAACTCGATCACTCATACACTGCTCGGTGGGAGGAACGCTTGAGCCCAGAAGTTTGAGACCAGCCTGGGCAACATGATGGGAATCCATCTCTATTAAAAAAAAAAAAAAAAAAATCAAAAGTCTCACTAGATGGGCTTCAGAGCAGGATGATGATAACAGGAACACAATCAGTGAAGCTGGAGGCAGATAAATAGGAATCAGCAATCAAAAGAACACAAAAAAAGATTGCAAAAAAGTGAACATGGCCTTAGGAACACATGGGACAAATAAAAAGTTCTAACATAAGTAACTGAATTTGCAGACAGTGAGGAAAGAATGGAGCAGAAAAAATATTTGAAGAAATAATGGCCAAAATTTCCCAAACCTGGTGAAAGGTGTTAAGTTTGCAGATTCAAGAAGCTCTGCAGACACCAGGCAGGATTAATACAAAGAAAACCACACCTGGATATATCAAATGGTTGAAAACCAAAGACGAAGAAACTATTGAGCAGCCAGGAAAAAAATGACACATTGAATACAAGGGAACAATTCAAATGACCATCACTGATTTCTCAACAGAAACAATGGAGGCCAGCAGACAGTGAAGTCCTTAATAGAAGAGAAAAACCCGTCAATCTAAAATTCTGTATCCTGCAAAAATGTCCTTCAAGAATGAAGGTAGAACAGACATTTCATATAACAGAAAGCTAGAATTGATCCCCAATCGACCTGCACTCCAAACTAAAGTTAGTTCTTCAGGCTGAAGGAAAATGTAATCAGATGGAAATGCGGATCTTCAGGAAAAAATGACTCTCAAACTGGTATACATGAGAGTAATTATAAAATACTATTTTTTATTTTAGTTTCCTCAAAATGCACAGAAGTGTTAAAAGCAAAACCTATTTGAAGTAAAATCTTATTTGAGGCTATAAGATGTAGATGTAAAAACTATGACAACTACTGCATAAAGCAGAGGTCAGCATACCTTCTGTAAAAACTCAGAAATATTTTAGATTTTGTGGGATAGATGATTTGTGCTGAAACTATTAACTCTGCCATTATAGTGCAAAAGCAGCCACAGAGAATACATAAATGAGTAAGTATGGCTGTATTCCAACAAACCTTTATTTATAAAATAGGCAGTGGGCCAGATATGGCCACGGGGCTACAGTTTAGTGACCCCTGGTATAAAGGACAGGGGAAGCAAATGAACCAACTTGGATGCAAGAGATCTTTTTTTTTTTTTTTTTGAAGCAGAGTTTCACTCTTGTCACCTAGGCTGGAGTGCAGAGGTGCGATCTTGGCTCACTGCAGCCTCCGCCTCCCACGTTCAAGTGCTTCTCCTGCCTTAGTCTCCCAAACAGCTGGGATTACAGGTGTGCACCACCACACCCAACTGATTTTTGTATTTTTAGTAGAGACAGGGTTTCACCATATTGGCCAGGCTGGTCTCGAACTCCTGACCTCAGGTGATCTGCCGGCCACGGCCTCACAAAATGCTGGGATTACAAGTGTGAGCTACCGTGCCCGGCCTCAGTAAGTAATGTATAATCTACATATAAATACTCCTCCTGAAGGCCAATGGATAAAATACAATTCTAAAAATATTAAACTAATAAAAAAAAAGCCAAGAAAGAAAAAGAAGAACAAGGACAAAGAACAAATAGAAAACAAACAGCAAAAAACCCCATCCCTAAATCCAATCATATCAATAATTACCTGATAGACTGAACACTCCAAAGAATAAAAAAGCAAGGCACAACTATATCCTGTCTACAAGAAAGCCATTTTAAATAATAAGACACAGACAAGTTTAAAATTAAAAACCATGAAAAGAGATATCATGACACAGACTAAATAGGAAAAGGCTATATTAACCTCAGATAATGCACATTAAGGCAGAATAAGCCCAGAGATTCAAGTTATAACAAAGGATCAATATGTGAAAATCACAGAAATTACACATGGGTAACAGCTAGCAACAAAGTTTGAAATAAATGGGGTAAAAGCTGACAGAATTAAAGAGAAAAAACAGAAAATTCCACAATCAGCTGGAGATTTTAGTATCAGTAATTGATATAACTAAACAACCAAAAAAACCCACATACACAGGAAATCTGATCAACAGTATCAACCACATTGACCTATTTGATATTTTCAGAACGTAACACCCAACAACTGTAGAATATAAAATCTTTCACATACACGATACGTTCATTAAGAGAGATGAAGCTGGGCGATAAAACAAGTCTCAATAATTTTAAAATAATTAAAATCAGAGAGTATGTTCTGTGATTACAATGGAATTCAATGAGCAATCACAAATTAAAAAGATAGAAAAAAAATCCTCTTATATTTAGGAACTAAACAACAGACTCCTAAATAAGTCAGCTATAAATGAACACAAGTTGCCAATATCAGGAATAAACTTATTTATTTATTTATTTTGAAACGGAGTCTTGCTCTGTCGCCCAGGCTGGAGTGCGGTGGCATGACCTCGTCTCATTGCAACCTCTGCCTCCCAGGTTCAAGCGATTCTCCTGCCTCAGCCTCCTGAGCAGCTGGGACTACAGGCACACGCCACCAGGCCCAGCTAATTTTTTTGTATTTTTAGTAGAGATGGGGTTTCACTATGTTGGCCAGGCTGGTCTCAAACTCCTGACCTCAAATGATCTGCCCACCTCAGTCTCCCAAAGTGTTGAGATTACAGGCCTGTGTGCCACCGTGCCCAGGCAGGAATAAACTTATTACACTAAAAGGATAATAATAATATTATGAAGAACTTTATGCCAACAAATTTGATAAGATGAAATGGACATATTATTTGAAAATTACCAGTTATTAAAAACTGACATATAATGAAACAGAAAATAGGAAAAGCTCTGTATCTAGTAAAGAAAATTTGGTACCAAAAACCACGTATAAAGAAATCTCCAGGTTGGGTGCAGTGGTTCACGACTGTAATCCCAGCACTTTGGAAGGCCAACGCAGGTAGATCACCTGAGGTCAGGAGTTCGAGACCAGCCTGGCCAACATGGTTAAAACCCCGTTAATACTAAAAATACAAAAATCAGCCAGGCATGGCAACTCATGCCTATAATCCCAGCTACTTGGGAGGCTGAGGCAGAAGAATCACTTGAACCTGGGAGGTGGAGGTTGCAGTGAGCTGATATTGCGCCACTGCACTCCAGGCTGGGTGAGAGAGCGAGACTCCATCTTAAAAAAAAAAAAAAAAAATGAGAAAACTCCAGGTCAGGTGGCTTATGCCTATAATCCTAGGACTTTGGGAGGCCGAGGGGATCGCTTCAGTCCAGCATGGTGAAACCCCGTCTCTACCAAAAATACAAAGATTAGCCAAGAGTGGTAGTGTGCGCTTGTAGTCTCAGCTACCCAGGAGGCTGAGGTAGAAGGATTGTTTGAGCACAGGAAGCGGAGGTTGCAGTGAGCTAAGATCATGCCATTGCACTCCAGTGTGGGCAACAGAGCCAGAACATGTCTCAAAAACATAAAATAAAATAAAAAAGAAAACTCCAGACCTTCAAATATTCAAGGAAGAAATAGGCATCTTACACAAATTCTTTGAGAAAACCAAGGGAGCACTTCCCACCTTGTTTATGATGCCAGCAAAACCCTAATACCAAAATATGACAAAACATTACAAAAAATGAGAATTACATACCAATATCCCACCCTGAAAACAGATTTTAAAAATTCTTCATCAAATAAATCTGGCAATATATACAAAGATTAATATGCCATGATCAAATGGGATTGATACATGAAACTTAACATTTGAAAATGTATGCAATTTCCCATAGTAATAGAATGAAAGAGAAAAACCTTACAATAACTCCAACAGAAGTAGAAAAAGACATTTAACAAAAGTTAACCCCAATTAATGATGAAAAAGAAATCTTAGTAAACTAGGAGTAAAAGGGCTCTTCCTCAATCTGGAAAAGAAATCTATGAAGAACCTATAAGTGGTGAAATACTGGTGAAATATTGAACACTTTCCACCTAGGCTAGGGACAAGGAGACAAGGAGGCCAATCTCATCACTTCTTTTCAGCAGCATACTGAGGTCCTAGCCATGTAAGACAAGAAATAAGAGGCATAAGGAAGGGACAATCCACAAATCTCTTTGTAGATAAAATGACTGCTTATGTAGGAAAGCCTAAGGTACTAATTGTATTAAGTGAATTTTATTAAGATCATAGGGTATAAAAGAGTGACAGGCCAGGCACCGTGGCTCACATCTGTAATCCCAGCACTTTGGGAGGCTGAGGCAGGTGGATTGCTTGAGACCAGCCTGGTCAACCTGGCAAAACCCTGCCTCTACCCCTTCCCCCTGCCAAAAAAAAATTAGGTGGGCATGGTGGCACATGCCTGTAGTCCTAGTTACTTTGGAGGCTGAGGTGGGAGGATCTCTTGGGCCTGGGAGGCAGAGGTTGCAGTGAGCCAAGATCACGCCACTGTACTCCAGCCTGGACAACAGAGTAAGACCCTGCCTCAAAATAAATAAATAATAATATACAAAATTTATACTCTTATGGATTGGCAGCAAATGGTAGAAAAAAATCAACGTACATCTAAAAATTTTCATTTACAATAGCATCACAAAATAGGAATATGTTTAACAAAAGATATGCAAGTTCCCTTACTGAAAAACCACAAAATGTTGCTGAGAGAAATTAAAGAAGACCTAACTGGAGACATTCTAGGTTTATGGAATAGAATGCTCAATACTGTAAAGATGTTAACTGTCCCCAAGTTAATCTATAGAGTCAGTGCAATCCTAATCTTAACCACTCTAGGCCTTTTTTTTTTTCTTTTTTTTTTTTTTTGTAGAAACTAACAAGCTGATTCTAAAGTCCACGTGGAAACGCAAAGGACATGGAATACCGAAATAACCTTGAAAAAGACAACTAAAATTGTAGTCTTAATACTAGCTTCAAAAGTTGCTGTACAGCTACAGTAATCAAGACACAGTAGGAAACATATCAACAAGTAGATAATGAAACAGAACAAAAACACGATCATTTGATTTTTTTATCAAGATGCCAAAGCTTTTGTGGGAAAGGAAAATCTATTCAACAAATGGTGCTGGAACACCTAGATATCTATATGGGAAAAAACCAACTCTGGTCCATACCTCACAGCATAAAGAAAAATTAATTTGTAATAGGTCATAGAGATAAACATAAAAGCTAAAACAATAACTTTTTAGAAAACATATTAGAGAATACACACACACACCAAAAAACAAACAAACACACAAACCATGAAAGAAAAAGCGCTCAATGTCCTTAGTCATCAGGGAGATACAATGTGCTCCCACTGTAAACCTACCGTATGGCTAAAAATCAAATGATTGTCAACACTAAACGTTGGCAAAAATATGGAATAACTGGAAGGCTTACACAGATTGAGTATCCCTTATCTGAAGTGCTTGGAATGAGAAGTATTTCAGATTTTGGAATATTTATATTTACTGGTTGAGCGTCGGAAATCCAGAAATCAGAAATGTTCCAATAAGCACTTCTGTTGAGCATCACGTCAGTGTTCAAAAGTTTAGGATTTTGTACCATTTCTAACTGTCAGATTTGGGATGCTCAATCCCTATATTATTGGTGGGAAGTATAAAATGGTAAAAATCCCTTTTGCAAAAGGCCTGGCAGCTTCTTAAAAAATGAAACATTAGGCCGGGCACGGTGACTCACGCCTGTAATCCCAGCACTTTGGGAGGCCAAGGCAGGTGGATCACGAGGTCAGGAGATCGAGACCATCCTGGCTAATACAGTGAAACCCCATCTCCACTAAAAATACAAAAAACTAGCCGGGCATGGTGGCGGGCACCGGTAGTCCCAGCTACCCGGGAGGCTGAGGCAGGAGAATGGTGTGAACCCGGGAGGCGGAGCTTGCAGTGAGCGGAGATCTCGCCACCGCACTCCAGCTTGGGCCACAGAGTGGGACTCCGTCTCAAAAAAAAAACCAAACAAACAAACAAAAAACCACGAAATATTTACTTATTCTATTACACAGCAATTCTGTCCTATTTACCCAGGAGAAATGAAAAAATATGTCCATAATAAAGTCTGTGTATTTTTAGTTGCTTTACTAATGATAACCAAGATGACAAACAGCCCAGGGGTCCATCAACAGGAAAATGAATAAACTATGGTATATTCAGACAAAGAAATACTACTCAGCAATAAAAAGAAATGAACTACTGGTATACACTGAAACTTAAAATGAATGTCAGAAACATCACGTTCAGTGAAAACCTTAGATAAAATAGTGGATACTAATCAGTATGCCCTCTGCTGTATAACGGCTTCACATTTCTGTTTTAGGCATTCTATTAAATCCTGAGCAATCTGCAAACACAAGCAGCAAAATCGCAAAGCTGACTTTGAGTTCTGGCCTCCCCTTATTTCTACACCATCCCATTTGAAATCCTTCATAGATGATGATTATGAAATCTAACCCTTATGATTATGTGTCAGGCCTGCTGATTCCTGATGGCCTTTTAGGCACTCTGGTGTCAGGAAGATTTTTCTTACCCCATTCAAATTACACAACACAGGCCAATTCTGAATATGACAGTAGTAAGCCCACCATATAGCAAATGCTTACATTTACCACAGTGTCTAACTAACATAGGTATTTAAAGTACATGAAAGCAAACAGACAAGAAAACTAAAGGACCTTTGGGTAAATGTTTCTTCTTGGACTCCTGGAATCAATTTCTGCTTTCTTTATATTCCAACATTTTAAAGGGTATTTTTAAAGCCTTTAGAGGTAGCTAGATTTTTATACTCTTCTCATATTTAACTTCCAAGCTAAATGTTTACATAATGTGTTCATTATTATAAAAAATACAAATAGAATAAAACTGAAAGGGCTTGAATAGAGGAGAATAACAGGAGACTAATGTTCTACTAATCACGAGCTGAAGGTTTTGTTGTGCAGTTACTTATCTATGCATATAAACATATCTTTAGTAATGAGGTCAAGGATAGACTCTCACAAACCTGCATGAGATAATCAGCAATGTACTCTGTTCTCAAGCAGTACACGTTCTGGGCAGCAGCTTCTGTTATATTAACTCCTGAGTCATCTGGTTTCAGTTTATTCAAGTCAGAAAAAAGATGTGTGGCCTCTTTAAATAAAGGTACAGAATGACCAGGTAGCACCTAATGAAAAAACAAGTAGTATCACAATCTACCAGTATTCCAAAGTAGTTCAGCTGTGTAATATGTACTGAAGGATTACCATTTCAAAAAGTAGAGAAAATGCAGAACTGATTATAGCAATCTTGGTTAGATAATTATTTATGTAAAAAGGTCAGTAAATTAATATGATACAAACCTTTGCTCCTCCTGACTGAAGAAGGCGTTTGAAGCCTGCTTCTCGAGACTGATCCACATGTAAAATAACCTTCCACCCACTAAATGCTCCCTACAAATAAAAAATAATCAGTGGTGAAATCATTTGGAAAATAACAAAATAATACAGGTAAGACATGATTTTGCCTGTAGACTCAGTTTTGTCATTAAATCTTATAAACTTTACTTTTGCCACAGTATAATTATCTCTGGTCAGAACACTGAAACGTGAATCCATGGTATCTGGCACATAGTAGGCCATCAAGAAATACTTGAGGAATGAAAAACCATTTAATGATTAGGTAACATTAAAACAAAGCAGTGTGATTTATGTTTAGTCTTTTCTGGTATTTTTTTTCTTATGATTAATCAAGGGAAGAGCTTAAAGCACAGCTTCTTATTAGGTTAGATGAAGCCTGCATTTTACTTCTCTTAAAAATGTTTGCAAATTAGAAACACAAAATATTTAGATAGGGAATAACAACTAACAAAAGCCAGTAGAATTACTCTAAAAGAGAGGGAATCATGGCTAATAAGGATTTGGAAATATCAGAGAACTTAGAATACAACATAAAAGGCTACTTAACTCGGGTTCTGGTAATGGTTTGGCTGTATCCCCACCCAAAATCTCATCTTGAATTGTAATCCAAATTATAATCTCCAAGTGTTGGGGGAGGGACCTCGTGGGAGGTAATCAGATGGTGGGCGGGGTTCCCCTATGCTGTTCTCGTGATAGTGAGTTCTCAGGAGATCTGATGGTTTTATAAGGGGTTTTTCCCCACTTTGCTCTGCACTTCTCTCTCCTGCCACCATGTGAAGAAGGACGTGTTTGCTTCTTACATGACTGTAAGTTTCCTGAGGCCTCTGTAGCCATGTGGAACTGTGAGTCAATTAAACTCTCTCCTTTATAAATGACCCAGTCTTGGGTGTTTCTTCATAGCAGCGTGAGAACGAACTAATACAATTAACCTTTTTGTGAGCCATGGATCCCTTTGGCAGTCTGGTCATTAGACTCTTCTAAATAATAGCTGTATTGAGATATAATTCCCAAACCTTATGGGTGATTTTTAGAAAATGTTAAAATATAAAGGATTACAAAAGGAAGCGATTTTATTGACAGTTATCAGAATACTAAAAGCAAATTTGTGATATAATTATAGGTGTGCTTTATATTAATGCATTAAATCATATGACCTAGTGGTGGGTCTAATAACTACTATAGTTTTAAAGTAGCAGACAGTAACTAATATGGCTTCCAGTGCTTTGATGAAACCTCAGATATGTGGCCTTCTGGTCAAGTGTCTGTGATTTCATATTGTGGGAGCATTCGTTGCATCCCTAGGGTTGCAGCTCTTTTTGCTGTGGCTGAACCAAAACAGAAAGGATATGAAGATTTCTGCAGAAGTTATGATTCCATGAAAGATTTTGAGATGAAGAGTCCTATTATGTTTCAGAATGCAAAGTGATTTTGGAATATAAAGAATGTCTTTGGACTGAATCATTAATACACAGAATTTTGTCTTTGACTTGTGTTCCTGAACTATGAAACATGAACATGTGGCCTAAGTAATAGTTTCTCTTGATAAACCAACAGCTAACAAATAATATAAAGTATTGGTGAACACAAACGGTATTTCAAGATGCTTGCAATTATAATGCAAAACAGAAACATGATTTCTGTTAGTGCAAAATTACAGGTACAGTTGATAGTGTTGTGATTTATTGCCTAGACCTTTAATTAAAGGAAGTGCTAGTTTTCTCAAAGCATGATGTAGGCTAATTAAAAAAAAAAAAAAGACAGGAAGTGCTAATTTTCTATTAGAGGTTAGTAAAAATAAGGATGTATTTTTCTCTCCATGCAAAGTACATGGCCTTCCCAGATTTGATCTACAAATTCCTTTGAGAGGGTCTGTGGACTCAGGTCAAGAACCCCTAACATTAGATGCTGAAAAGATTCTTTGGAAGAAATGCAATATGGGCCACATTTTACATATATAAATATTTTTAAAAGAGCCATCAAAAAAAAATATATATATATCTTACATCAAGGGAAAAAGATAAGTAGAATTATTATTTCCTCAAGTATGTTCTCTTTAAAAAAAAAAGTCACAATACTGAATGCTATTCGTATTACCTATATAATTATGTATTTTAATACCTCAACAATGCCAGATTCTTGTCTTTGCTGGATTTTTTTTCTCCATCTCATAGCTGCAAGTGCTAGTCTTCGTTGCTGTACATTGATTCCAGTCAAAACATCAAGTATGGAACTACTCCCCCATTCATAGTCTTCTTCCTAGAGAATTTGTCCAACAAACCTGAGTTGCTACAATCTGGGGAGCCACTGTGCAACACACAGGGCTCCTCAAGGAGCCCAAAGTCTAATGACTGTTAAAGCTATCCATTTAATTGTTATTAATACAGAGAGTACTAAGTAAATATTGTCTTATTTGCATGGAGGAAATGTAGATTAGTTTCATACAACAGTCAAGTATATTTGGCTTTTAATTAGAAATCAGAAAAATATCACATATATTTTTAAGAAACAAAAGGATAGCTGTATCTTGGCAACTGGTAATATTCACATGGACAAACTTCACCTGCTGTAAGACAAATTTCATAAAAGGACACAGTCTCAGAGGAGGTATGTACTGACAACTTGATTATCTGTCTATAGAAGAGATCCCTAATGGACCCTGATAAGAAGCTTCAAAAACTACATGATTTTTGAACCTACATGTGATGACCAGTTAGGAAGCAAAATATTTCAAGTAATTTGTTTAACAGGCTAGTAGTAAAGATGAAAGCTTACAATGAGATAATCTTGAAACTTTCTGAGTAAGAAAATGTTATTTCAATTAAAAACAACACTGACATTCAAATTAAATCACTTAAAAAGTGATTAAAGGTGAATCTGGCTCTGTGAAGTTTCATTGTTTGGCTTTGTTATTGAAAAAGCTGGTATACTCTAACTGGCCATATTTGGTTATTTCAATTATATAAGCAGTCAGCAAATGTGATGAAATCTGAGATTTACTTTCTTAAATAAATAAAATTAATTTATTTGTCTGCTCTTTATTTAGAGACACGGTCTTGATTTGACCTCCTGGGCTCAAGCAATCCTCCCAATTCAGCCTCCTAGGTAGCCTGGGACTCAGTGGGAACCACCACGCCCAGCTAATTGTTTTTAGTTTTTGTAGAGATGGAGTCTTGCTATGTTGCCGAGGCTGGTCTTGAACTCCTAGGTTCAAGCCATCCTCCTGCCTTGGCCTCCCAAAGTGCTAAAAGTGGCATGAGTCACTGCCAGCCAACACTTACTTTTTTTGAGATGGAGTCTCACTCTGTCCCCCAGGCTGGAGTGCAATGGCATGATCTCAGCTCACTACAACCTCTGCCTCCTGGGTTCAAGTGATTCTCCTGCCTCAGCCTCCCGAGTAGCTGGGATTACAGGTGCTCATCACCATGCCCAGCTAAATTTTGTATTTTTAGTAGAGAGGGTTTCACCATGTTGGCCAGGCAGGTCTGGAACTCCTAACCTCAGGTGATCCACCCGCCTTGGCCTCGCAAAGTGCTAGGATTACAGGCGTGAGCCACCGCACCCAACGGACACCTGCTTTTAAAGAAAAATAAACTTCCACAAATCTGAATACACACCTGCACAAAGTGTCCAGCAGTCCTGCATGCTTCAAGGTAGGAGCGATGAAGCACCCACTTCCCAGCCGCCACTGAGGCTAAATACTTCTCATTTCGAAGGGGATGTCCCACAACAATGTGTGTACAGCTGGGATCAAAGCACTGCTTTTCTATCACCAATCCACCTTAAGCAGAAAAAAAACATTGTACTTCATCGATTCCCAACTTCTTTCTAGGAAAAACGTAATCTCAACTATGCATAGAAATTATTTATAAATAAAGTGCCCCAAACCATTTAAACCAAAAAAACTTGACTTACTTAGAATTACTTTACTTTATATACATATATATGTATTAAAATATTTATTATGAACATTTTAAATACAAAAGTAAATAAAATAGAAAGTAAATAAACCCCCCACGCATACACTAGCTACCTATATTCTAAAATTATCAAAATTTTGCCACCTTTTTTTGCTTAACTACTTTATTTTATTCTGTTTTAATTTTTATTTTTTTAAGACAGGGTCTCACTCTGTCACCCAGACTGGCGTGCGGTGGCATGATCCTGGCTTACCACAACCTCCAGCTCAAGCGATTCTCCTGCCTCAGCCTCACGAGTAACTGGGATTACAGGCACACACCACCACGGCCTGGCTAATTTTTGTATTTTTAGTAAAGACAGGGTTTCACCATGTTGGCCAGGCTGGTCTCGAACTCCTGACCTCAAATGATCCACCTGCCTCAGATTCCCAAAGTGCTGGGATTACAGGCATGAGCGACCATGCCCGGCCCTGCTTAACTATTTTAACACAAATTCTAGATACCATGTTACTGACCCCTAAATATTTCAATATGCATCCCTAGAATATATGGAAATTTTCTTAAACAGCCATAATGCCATTATCAGATCTAACAGGATTAACAAAGACTCTTTGCTGTCTCAGGAGTAAATCCTTGTTCAATTTTTCCTGTTTGTCTTCACTTGGATTGTTGTAATTAGGATACAAAAAGAAACAGAACATAAACATGAACCACACACTGTAGTTGGTTATGTCTCTTAAGTCTCAATTACCAAAGCAGTTCTCAAGCACTGAATATGGGTAACCAGAGAGATGGAAGTAAAATAGGGGCATCTGCAGACTTCAAAACAGGAGGAAATTTTTTGTGAGTGGAAATAAGGTAGGCTGACCAACAGAGAAGCTTGGGAAGAAAACACACACAGATAAATAAGAGATGAAGCAGCAGGTGGGAAAAAGCAATAACTGAACTTCTTCTCAGATATAAATGTATGAAGCCTGACTTTGAGGAAAGAAGAAGGCATAAGTAAACATAAGCTTATGTAAAGCATGGCTGCTGATTTATAGCTTAGAGGTTAACTTGACTACTGGTTGGGCAGTTAGTTATATCAAGGACTTTTGGCCGGGCGCGGTGGCTCAAGCCTGTAATCCCAGCACTTTGGGAGGCCGAGACGGGCGGATCACGAGGTCAGGAGATCGAGACCATCCTGGCTAACACGGTGAAACCCCTTCTCTACTAAAAAATACAAAAAACTAGCCGGGCGAGGTGACGGGTGCCTGTAGTCCCAGCTACTTGGGAGGCTGAGGCAGGAGAATGGTGTGAACCCGGGAGGCGGAGCTTGCAGTGAGCTGAGATCCAGCCACTGTACTCCAGCCTACGTGACAGAGCGAGACTCCGTCTCAAAAAAAAAAAAAGGACTTTTTTTCCTTTTTTTTTTTTGAGACGGAGTCTCGCTCTGTCACTCAGGCTGGAGTGCAGTGGCACGATCTCTGTTCACTGCAACCTCCGCCTCCCAGGTTCAAGCAATTCTCTGCCTCAGCCTCCCAAGTAGCTGGAATTATAGGCGCCTACCACCACACCCAGCTAATTTTTGTATTTTTAGTAGAGACGGGTTTCACAATGTTGGCCAGGCTGGTCTTGAACTCCTGACCTCGTGATCCGCCCACCTTAGCCTCCCAAAGTGCTGGGAATACAGGTGTGAGCCACCACACCTGGCCATATCAAGGACCTTCTAAGATTTTAACAAAACATTCAAACTCATGATTTAAGATGACTCTAATAATAATAGCAGCAACACTTTTTGAGCATTTACTTTATGCCAGGAACTATTAAAAGTGCTCCGCACTACTAACTCATTTAATTCTCACAACCATATGAAGGAAGGTTACTATTATCTGCATTTATGCACATGAAAACCAGTACAGAGTAACTTACCCAGAATCACAAAGTGACAAAAAGAAGGTAAAATTCCATATTAATATAATAAACATCAATTTCCAATTCTATATAACAAACTTATTCTGTGACCCAGGCAACATAATAGACCGATTTATATATATATTAGTTGGCCACAGTTGCTTCATTTATAAAATGAAGGATTGGGCATGATATCCATTATAATGTCTGTTTGCATTCTAATATCAGAAAACCTTTAGAGTTACAAGACTCCAAATTCCACCATAATCTGTACTCATCCGCCTCTGCTCCCTGTTCTCTTCTACATCAATTCTCTGCTAATTGCTATCACTCTTGCCCAAAGTTTGCAGAGATGGAAAAATCTATAGGAGACAGACACTTGAAGCCTTTCGTTTTCATGAGTTCTGGGTAAAGCTTAGCAATTCTGACTTATAACCTCATCTAAGCTATCAGGGAACTGGGAAACAAAGTGTTTTATGTGAGTAAAGTTTCTAAGAAGAAAGTTTTTCCAAGTATACAACTGTATTTGACATAAATGTTTAAAAAAAAAAAAAAGCATATCATAGTTCTCCACATTCTTAAAAAGACAGCATTAAATAACATTTAATCTTTTCCCAATGATGAAGGGCCACTATTAAGAACCATTACTTTGGCCAGGTGCAGTGGCTCATGCCTGTAACCCCAGCACCTTGGGAGGCCAAGGTAGGTGGATCACCTGAGGTCAAGAGTTCGAGACCAGCCTGGCCAATATTGTGAAACCCTGTCTCTACTAAAAATACAAAAAATTAGTCAGGTGTGGGGGCGCGCACACCTGTAATCCCAGTTACTTGGGAGGCTGAGGCAGGAGAATCACTTGAGCCCGGGAGGAGGAGGTTGCAGTGAGCTGAGATTGCGCCATGGCACTCCAGCCTGGGAGACGGAGCAAGAATCTGTCTCAAAAACAAAAACAAAAACAAAAAAACCCACCAATATTTCTTAATGTCTTCTCTTTCCATGCTGAGCTGCCAGGTTAACTTCTCTTACTATACTTTTCTTAACTCTATAGAGCTGCTTTGTTCAACAGAGTAGCCATTAGACATGGTTATCAAACACCTGAAGCAAAGTTAGTCCAAATTGAGATGTGCTGTAAGTAAAATACATACTAGATTTTTACTTTATATAAAAAAATTCACTGATATTTCATCTGATGACATATTGAATGATAAATATATGTTTAAAGTTCATTTCACTTGTTTCTTTTTACTTTTTATTTTTGAGATGGGGTCTATGTTGCCCAGGCTGGTCTTGAACTGCTAGGCTCAAGGAATCCTCCTACCTCAGCCTCCCAAAGTCTGGGATTACAGGTGTGAGTCAATGCACCCAGCCTCTTTTCAGTTTTTAAAACGCAGCTACTAGACAATTTTAAATGACACATGTGGCTCACATTCTGTTTCTACTGGACAGTGCTGCTCTAGCATACGAGATTGCTCTTTTACTATGCTGCTTCTAGAATGATGTCAGGTGGACAGCCTGACAACCAGTGGAATAAGAGTAATATTACATAAGAAGGAGCTCTTTTCCACACTGAATTTCTTTCTCTTTTTTTTTTTTTTGAGACAGAGTCTTGCTTTATCACCCAGCCTTGAGTATAGTGGTGTGATCTCGGCTCACTGCAACCTCCGCCTCCCAGGTTCAAGCGATTCTCTTGCCTCAACCTCCTGAGTAGCTAGGATCACAGGCACGTGCCACTACGTCTGGCTAATTTTTTGTATTTTTAGTAGAGATGGGGTTTCACCATGTTGGCCAGCCTAGTCTTGAACTCCTGACCCCAGGTGATCCGCCCACCTCAGCCTCCCAAAGTGCTGAGATTACAGGCATGAGCCACCGTACCCGGCCTCCACACTGTTTCTAACTGGAAAAAAAAAAAAAAAACAAGAGGGAGCTCCTCTCTAGATATCATTAACCTTTCAAGTTCATTAAAATGTGGTTTTATTTATATAGTAAGTCTCTGAAGCTTCATTAGTGAACAAATAGTCAAACAGCACAGAAGATTCTTAAACCTCAACTGCTAGATTCCATTTTAATTTTAAATCCCATGACCTACTGACTTTAGTGCTTTTTAAAATCAAAGTTCTAATGCTGACTCAATGTATAGCCTTAGACAAGTCACCCATGTTCTTTTCCTCTACTTCTAGACTTTACAAATGATATTAATATTGACTACATTTGACTTCCAAATATGGTTATTATACGGGACATTTTTGATTTAAGTAAAATACTGGTACCTAGTTTCTCAATCAGATGACAATAGTCAATACGTTCTTGAGGATTCAGAGATGATAACTGAAATATGTACTGTTTTTTTAATTCTTCATGAGTCTCCTCTATCGTTATAATCTGGAATGAAAGTTTTATTTTAGAAAAAATTAACATTAAAAATGATCAGATATACAGTTCTTTTACAGTGGTATTTTACTCAGTCTTCTAAGTTATGAAATATACAAATAATAATACAATGCAAAAAATAGTTTTCAACATTTGATGAAGCCTTGATATTGATATCAACAAATTTCTAATACAGCCTAACAGCAATATGCAAAAGCTGTATCACCATATCAAGGATCAACAAACCTTTTCTCTAGGGTGTGGAGCCACAGGGGGGTTGGCAAGCGGAAAGGCAATACTGGGGGCTTGAGGCGTAGGGATCAGGTGGCTGTCTTTTATGGGAGTTTCCAGTTCTTCAGAGATCGGGTGTTTGGGAGCTTCAGTCACATGTATGTCTCCAGGATCACAGACAGCTGAGGACAATAAAATGCTGCAGTGTGACAGGATCCAAATAAGACTAAAAACAAATTCTAGGAAATATTCTCATCTGTCTTAGCCAAGATGAAGTTAAGCACAAACTCTGGAATATAAAAAGTACATGCAAAAAAGCACTCTATCTCCAGAACTTATAAATAATGCATCCCATCTGCATGTGGCAACATAATAATAATAAAGAAAAAAATGCGATTAATTAGCATTAAAGGGAGCAAGTGTGTTATCTGTGGGCTTCTCCCAACATTTTCCTTAAATACCAAGTTTTCATGGTTAAGTGTAACCCAAATTTGTAAAATGAGAGCAATTCTACACTTGGAGAAAAGCAGAAGCAGAGATAAATCTATATATCTAATGTAGGGAGGTAATCATGCGATGTAAAAAAGAAGAAAAGGAAGAAAAAAGATGAGAGATAAGAAAATTTTGTTTTCAAGGTAAAGCTCAAGAAAAAAATAGAATAATTCAGAAAGAAACTCATACAATCCAAAGAACAAATGTAGGTATGTGCTAGGCAGAATTCAGAAGACTTAAATGAAAATAAGATGACAGGGAGAAAAACCAAGCATTAACTCCACAAATTCAAAAAGGCCTAGGATGAAAGAACAATGGTAAACATTATGTCTACAAAAAAATGCCCAATTCTAAATTTCCAAATTTATGAAAATGTTTTTCAATTTACTGATGAAGTACCTCAATTTACAAATTATTTTTCTGACTCAAGTTTAAACCAAAACTAGAAATATCTACTAAGTTATTTTGTTTGCACATTCAGTTCAGAGAACAACAACATGCTCATCTGTTTATTTTTAAGAGGTCAACATGTACTTAATACAAACAAATGCAAAGATTTCTTTCTTGTTACCCTGTTTAGCAATTTCTGAATCACGCAAAGGCTTTTGAAAAGGAGAATCCTCCAAGTTTTGAATGTCAACCTGAAGCTCAGAGTATTGTGTGGGACAACTAGGCCACTGCAAATTGCTGGCAAGTCTTGCTCTCTCCTCCCTTGCTGTAGGGTCATCCCAAATGATCTGTTCATTTTGGGAAGGCTCTGTGTTGACATCAGGTACTGTTTGACGAGACTGCCTAAGGAATAAAAGTGACAGTTTTAAATAAACAGCAATAACAAATCCAAACTCATTAAATCCATAAGTTAGCCCATAAAAGTTGTGGCTTACCTTTATATGCCATCATCTAGCACACAGTAAGCATTAAAAATATTAAATAAATGACCCTAGGGACATTTTTTTTTTTAAAAAAGGTTTAAGGTTTCTTCCAGAAAAGTATAAAACGCTAGGAACACATATTTTGACTCAATGTCTACAGAACTAAAACTTCGAAGGAGAAATTCAATACTGTCAAGAAATTTTTTAAAAATACAAAAGTAATTGGTACATTTAAAAATGTGATTTTCCTTAATTATACAATGTTTCAAACACTATGGTTACTTTACTTAACAGTAGTTGTATTTTTTAATTACTTGAAATTATAAGGACTATGATTACGAGGGAGGCTGGCAATAAAGGCTGCCTTATCAGAAGAGCCTTTTGGCTATTGGTAACCACTTTCCAGAGTCTATGGTAGAAAAGCAATATGCTGAATTACAGGGAAGTGCATTTTATGGTGCAATCGTAATGATTCTACATGACAGTAAATAGAAGTCCTGTAATTTTCTTTATATTCACTCAATCATTCTTAGTAAAAATAATTTACCATAAAACTTATACTGTGGAGAAGCAAAAAAACCAAAACAAAACAAAACAAAACAGGCCGGGTGCTGTGGCTCACGCCTGTAATCCCAGCACTTTGGGAGGCTGAGGCGGGCGGATCACGAGGTCAGGAGTTCGAGACCAGCCTGGCCAACATGGTGAAACCCCGTCTCTACTAAAACTACAAAAATTAGCCGGGCGTGGTGGCACATGCCTGTAATCCCAGCTACTCAGGAGGCTGAGGCAGGAGAACTGCTTGAACCAGGACCCGGGAGGCAGAGGTTGCTACGAGCCGAGATCACCCCACTGCACTCCAGCCTGGGCAACAAGAGTGAAACTCTGTCTCAAAAAAAAAAAAAACCACCAAAACCCATAAAACAGTTTACCAAAGGAACCCCCCGCCCCCTGCCAAAAAAAAAGACTTCCTTTGCTTCAAAAATAAAGAATATAGTCTTTTGTTCTCAGAGTATATTTATTTACTCTGATTTGGTACATGATTTAGGTTCTCTATAATGATAAAACTTGATCTGAAGCATATTAAAAAGCTACTTTACTCAGTACTGACATAATGAACTGCCTCATGTAATACACAGTTAGCATAAGATAAATGCTAGTTTATCTTATACTTAATTCAATTAGTCAATTGAAAATACAAGTTCCATAATTCTTATCACACAATTATAGATTTTTTCTTCTATCACGAAAAAGATGAAGTTATGCAACTGAGCTTAAGTCACATCACACTAAAAACTGTAATCACCTTTTCTAGAAGATAAATTTTACAAGCAAAATACAAAATGCATGCAAAATTCCAACAAAAATAACTTTAAAATTTTATATATTGCATTAGAAAAAGACTGAAAAAAAATATATGTACTTATTGTTTAATACAAATACTATTCAATATTAGTGTATTAGTAGACAGAGAGAACTGCCTACTGAATCCATTGAGGCAAATTAGATCTGAAAATCATTTCTTTCTCAACAGAGATAATAAAAAGTATCAATCATGCCTCACTGTGAAGCAGGTGCTGCTGTAAGACAAACCTCCATGTCTGCTGCCACCTCCGAGTAAGAAGTCTAGAACTGCTGGGAGCAAGGGACGGAAGGACAAGCTAGAACGAAAAATCTAGTCAGCAGAGAGCCAAAAGCAATAGATAATACTGGAATATAATATTTATTGTTTGGGCTAAATAAGGCCTAGGCGTATAACCCCTTCACTAGTCTTGATATTTTACATTTCTGCTTTTACTGCATATTGGGGAAAAAAACAAAACTAAACTAAATTAGGCCAAGCTCATGGAATTGAGTCAGCAGCAGGTGCATAAATCCTTTCTCTCAAGTCATCTAGTTTTTCTGCCATCAGTGACAGGTACACACCTCAGTGCCTCTAGGACTCTACTTCGTCCACTGCGAGCAGAGCGAGTGCTGTCAGGTGTTGAAGATGCACTGTTACAACCACTTCTTGAGAGGGAAGTCCTCTGCCCTTGGGGTTTCACTATTGATGTTGCAGACATTATCTCCTGTAACTGCTTCTGAAAGTTCTCTCTCATCTCTAAGGTCTGTGTCAGAACTTGAAACAAACACAAATACACCATTCAAGGTAAGTTTCTCTTTCTGACCATATCTTACATTAACTATTTTGTTTAGACCTGGTTGAACACAAACTTATTGACTTAACATTTACTGAATACTAACTACAGGCTATAGTAATGTACTAAGACTATGAATACTGTAGAACATAAAAAGCAGCCCTTACCACAAGCACTGTATATGAAGTAACTAGGAAGCCCTTCAAAGCCTTTTTTTTTTTTTTTTTTGGTGACAGTCTTGCACTGTCACCCAGGCTGGACAGTGGCGCGATCTCGGCTCGCTGCAACCTCCACCACCCAGGTTCATGCAATTCTCCCTGCCTCAGCCTCTTAAATAGCTGGGATTACAGGTGCCTGCCACCATGCCTGGCTAATTTTTCTATTTTTTAGTAGAGACGGGGTTTCACCACATGGGCTAGGCTGGTCTTGAACTCCAGAACTCAGGTGATCTGCCCACCTCAGCCTCCCAAAGTGCAGGATTACATCGTAAGCCACTGTGCCTGTCCCCCTTCAAAGACATTTCATCAAGACCTGTAGTGATTATCCCTCTGTAAAGCTCCCTGCCTGCTTCTAACTCTTATGGTATATACTACACTCTGAGATGCATTACAGTCATTTGTGCATGTGTCTGATTTTTCCCAAAGATTCTTTTAATTTTCTAGAGACAGGGTCTTGCTCTGTGGCCCAGGCTGGACTGCAGTGGTATGGTTATAGCTCATTATAACCTCTAACTCCTGGGCTCAAGTGATCCTCCAGCCTCAGCCTCCTGAGTAGCTGGCACTACAGTTGTACACCACCAAGCCTGGCTAATTTTTAAATTTTTTGTAGAGACAAGGTCTCACTATGTTGCCCAGGCTTGTCTGGAATTCCTAGCATCAAGCAATCCTCTTGCCTTGGCCTCCCAAAGATCTGAGATTACAGGTGTGAGCCACTGTGCCTAGACTCCCTAAAGGCTCTTGAAAACACAGACCACAAAATATAGCCACCCCTCCACATCCGCCAGTTCTGCATGCATGGATTCAACCAAGTATGGATCAGAAATACTTTAAAGACATAAAAATGAAAAATATCACAATTAAAAGTACCAGTAAAAAAATAAAATATAACAACTATTTATAAAACGTTTACAGTGTATTAGGTATTATAAGTAATCTAGAGATGATTTAAAGTATACAGGAGGGTGTGTATTGGTTAAATTCAAATCCTGTCATTTTATACATAAGGGACTTAAACATCTGTGGATTTTGGTACCTGAGGTAAGTCCTCGGAACCAATACCACACGGATACCAAGGGACAAGACAACTGTATTTACCTTTGGTTTCTTTAAAGCCTAAACTCTGAAGTATTAAATACTTTTGGAATGAACAGAGTGAGACTAACCAAATAGGTAAGTCATAGGGAAAGCTTTGGTAGGTTAGAATGAGTAAGGAAAATAGAACATATTAATCTATTAAAAAGACATCCATATATAAGGTTATTCAGTGCAGTACTATTTATAAAAGCAAGAAAGTAGAAATAACCCAAATACCTATTAAGAACGGACGCCTAAACAAAGTGGGACCATTCATGATGAATATAATACAATACAGTTGCCCAAAAAGAAAGAAAAGGGAAGAAAGAAGGAAAGGGAAAGGAAGGGAAGAGGGAAAGGAGAGGAAGGGGGACAAGAAGGAAAGCGAGGGAAGGAAGGAAGAAAAGAAATAAATAAAAAGACTAAAGAAGCTCCTAGTTATCTACTGATAAAAAAACACTACCCAAGGTAACAAAAAGATCAGGGTATGAAATAGCACGTATAGTAGTCCACCATTTATGTGTGGCGGTTTTGTTTTTTTTTTAAATGGGGGAAAAACATACTTATCGCTATATATGCATAAAATAGCTTAGAAGGATACATAAGGAACTAATAACACTGGGGGGCTGGAGAATAAGGGTGGAAGAAACTCTCCATATGTCTTTTTATATCTTTAAAACCATGTGGATATGTTAAAATATATTGTACATATAAGAAAACTTTTTGAAAATCACTCAAAATAACTGGACCAAAGACCAGATTTTTAAAAAATCACCAACTTCACCTACCTTTAATGGACTAGGGCTGTATCACACTAACTCCATAAAACTCTAGTTTCATAAGTTTCCTAAGCTTTACACTTAAACTACATAAAACTTTGCAAATTATCACTTAATGATCAGCATGGGACTGCAAATCAATCCTCTAATATATGCTTTGCTTGTATTTAGCAACATAGAAAATAATTTTATTTTTCTATCTGATATAAAGGAAGCATTCTGTATGAAAGGAAGACATACATTTGTAAAAGAAATTTAGTAATTTAAACATATTTTACAGCTGGTTACAGTGGCTCACAAGGCAGGAGGATCCTTTGAGCCCAGGAGTTTCAGACCAGTGTGGGCAAGACGACAAGAACCCATCTCCACAAAAAATTGAGACCCTGTCTCAAAAAAAATTTTTAATTAAAACATAAAATTTTACCTCCTTTAGAGTCATTCTTTCCATTTCCATTTGATGGTGCTGATTCTTTATTATTGGTGGCCATATTGTCTACATCATTTTCTTCTAAAATCAAAGGATCTGGCTATTGAAAAAGAAAAATTATAAATTCTCAAACCAAGCCACTGTATAAGGTTTCATAGCAATATATGATTATACCTTTAGCTTAAAAGGGGGTAAATGTATCATCCATATCTCCTACCTCGTCATCCTTTGTTGCAGACACAGCTGAGAGTAGTCGACTATTACAGAGTCGGCCGTCTTGCACTGCACTGATATCCAAGCTCATTTTGGGATTGTAAGTATGTGGATAAAGAGATTCAGGAAGATGTTTATACTCTTGGGCACACTGCAATACAATGGTGTGCTTTAAGACAGGACTGACAAAATCTTAATGAATAGATGATGTTAAGTAGGATAAGGACAAGCAATAATACATTATACTGTCAGATGGCAAAAAGTTCACAAAATTAGTTTGAAAAGTAGTTTACACTGAAAAATGTGCATCATACAAATGAAAAATTGTCCTCACTTTTTAAATGTCATATCCATTGAAGCATAAAATCTGAAACCATTCCTGTGCTTTTGCAAAGGTATCAATTACCCTCCAGAGAATACCCAGAAAAAAAACGAAACAGATCTAAACTCTATTGATACGTTAAATTTTCCCCAAATAATTATAAACTTTCCATTCGTATCACATTTTTAATTAGTAAAAGGAATTGGAGAATTAGAAAGAGTATCCATTAAAGATTTGTTGAGTATTTAAGGACTAAAGATCTTAAGTTTTTGATGCCAAAGAACTGAAATGTGTAGTTTACCAAGATTATTAAACTGGCTTCTAGTTCCATTGAGAGTGAAATCTCTGAGTTAGTGCTCTGAAATAATGTTTGTATATATTTTCAATTAACAAAGAGGGGAAAAAAGCACTGCTTACATCTAAAAGCCAGTGCTCTGAAACAATGTGTACTCCTCTTTCTTTTACAGATTTATACTCCCGATTAGTGTCATTTGGCCGCCCTTGATAGATGAAATGAGTCACTGTTTCATCAAAACTCCACCTGAAATAACCAATACAAAAAAACAAATAACCAAGAGAAACATCCACATTAGTTGAAGATGATCCTTATTTACTATGAACAGAATATCCTGACCTTCCCAAAACTTTCAGACTAGAGTGAACAAGACCATTAAAATGACAGGCTCAAGCCAAGTGATACATGCCTATAGTCCCAGCTACTCAGGAGGCTGAGGCAGGAGGATCACTTGAGGCCAGGAGTTTGAGGCTGTAGTGCGCTATGATCACACCTGTGAACAGACACTACACTTCAGCCCGGGCAACACAGCAAGACCCCACCTCAAGAAAAAAACAGTTAAAAAAATGAAGATAGGCGTTATCGTTTTGGACAAATTTTATGAATATATCTGTGGTACATAAACGCAGACAGAGGTTTAGAAGAATATTCTTTAAAATATTACTTTCTTCTTTATGCTTTTCTGAATTGTTTCAATTTTCTTTTATAAAGAGTATCACTTTTACAGTAACCATAAAGGTATTTCAAATTGATAAACTGCAAAGCATCCAACTTGCCCTCCAGTTGTTGGCAGTCACTATTCATTGTATGCACCAAAACAGACTATATATATTTTATACATCATTATCTCATCCACTCCTCACAACAATCCTAACACTGATATTATTACATTTATCTTACAGATAAAATAATTAAGGGACATGGTTCAGTCCCCTGTTGAAGGATATTCAATAAGTAAATGACAGAGATAAGTTTGACTTCAGAAGTCATGCTCTTAACTATTATATTATGGTATGATCTCCCAATTCTTCCTATTCAATATTCTCTCTCTTTCTTTTTTGAGACAGAGTCTTGCTCTGTCGCCCAGGCTGGAATGCAGTGGCACGATCTCGGCTCGCTGCAATCTCCATCTTGTGGGTTCAAGCAATTCTCCTGTCTTAGCCTCCTAGGCAGCTGGGATTACAGGCATGTGCAACCCCGCCTGGTAATTTTTGTATTTTTAGTAGAGACGAGGTTTCACCATGTTGGGCAGGCTGGTCTCGAACTCCCAACTTCAAGTGATCCACCCGCCTTGGCCTCCCAAAGTGCTGGGATTACAGGCACGAGCCACCGCACTTGGCCCCTATTTAATATTCTCTTGACCTGGGAAAGATCAAGTAAAAACCAAAGGGTAAGTAAAAATTGTATTTCTAAATACAATCACCAAAATAAAGAGAATTTTATCCTTAGGGACACTTAATGTTTTCCATTTTCTAAGTAAGGAATATCTCTGAACTTTTTAAATAGCCAAATGAACTAAGAAGCTGGGCGCGGTGGCTCATGCCTGTAATCTCAGCACTTTGGGAGGCCAAGGCGGGCAGATCACCTGAGTTTGGGAGTTTGAGACCAGTCTGACTAACATGGAGAAACCCCATCTCTTCTAAAAATACAACATTAACCAGATGTGGTGGTACACGCCTGTAATACCAGCTACTCGGGAGGCTGAGGCAGGAGAATCACTTGAACCCGGGAGATAGAGGTTGTGGTGAGTCGAGATTGTGTCATTGCACACCAGCCTGGGCAACAAGAGCGAAACTCCCTCTCAAAAAAAAAAAAAAAAAAAAAAAAAGAATAAGAAGTAAGAAGTACTATTGCCTCCTAAATTATATTATAAAAATCTCTATTTCCTACTGACCATGTATCCTCAAACATAACAGTAAAAATACACCTTACTTAATTTGTTAGTCCTCCGAATAACTGTCTCCCTTTCTGCTGTAGTGCTAGATTATCAAGATAATTCATAAAAACAGGAGTATCTCTGCCTGAATCAATTTGGTTTACTATTGAACTCCACTATGACAATATGGAAACCATGAGTTTCAGTCTTCAGAGTCCATTCAAGAACAGACTGTCAGTGGTTGTAGATGGTTTACATCAGGGTTTGGCAAACTTGTTCTTAAAAGGCCAGATGGTAAATATTTTAGACTTTGCAGACCAAACAATCTCTTCTGCAATTGCTCAACTTTTGTCTCGTATGTGAAAGCAGCCATAGGCAATTTGTAAGTGAAAAGGCATTGCTGTATTCCAATAAAACTTCACTTACAAAAACAGATGAACCAGCCCATCCACCCTTGGTCTACATCAGTGGTTTCAGCAAAAGTGTTACTTCAGGGGTTATTCTGGACATTTGTGAGGGTGATTTTGGTTGTTACAATGTGTGTTTGTATGTTGGAAGGTGCTACTAGCACGCAGTGGGTAAGGTACAGGATGCTGGACATTCTGGGGAACAGTCATGCATATAATTATCTCATATCTTACATGATATTCTAATGTCCCGACAAATTCATGTATGTAAAAAAAGTGGTTTATAATTAGATGAGCCTAGAACCTGTTTGAAATATAAACACTTTTTTTGTTTTGCAGTTTTAATATACGCTAATATTCCAAAAAGGTGACTACTGTATAAACTCATGGAAGACCACTGCTACTCATGATATCTGAGCCCCCAGATTGGTCTCAGCCTTGGGACTGCTGGATTTGTGGTGACTTTACATAGGTATACAAACGTATTAATACTCCATCGTTTTCTAGTGTAGTCAGCCTTAGGCATTACATAACTGAACATGTATCTTTTCTATATTATGCACCTTCTATTTCTCCTATGCATCACAGAGTGCTGTACTGCCTGCCGCTTTTTTAAATTATAAAAGTAAGTAGGTTATATTTATAAATTTCATTTTAATAGAGGGAATGTTACACAAATATTTGTAATAAAATGAAGATGCTGTATCTGATGTGTTGCCAAGATCTGGCCTACATGTTTAACTGTCTGAAGGCAGAAGACAGTATTGGATGATCTCTTTGGGACAGTCTGGTCCTAGATCAAGAAAGGGAACATTTGAAACAACTTCACTTGAAAACTGCTTACTCTATGAATACATAAATATCATAACTTCTGCATATTAAAAGGCTCTTCCCTTTTATCAATTACCAATTACCAATCCATTTCAGGAAAAGATTTAATATAAACTTTAATGCAATATACTGGTTCAATTCTGTTAAGGAATTTCAGTAATAAATTATATTTTTTATACTGAGAGGACTGGCATTTTAAATCGTATAAAAACATACATCCTATATGTTCCCTTGAAAGTCTTATGTCTACATCAAAACAGAATATACAAGGAAACATTCAATTTTGAGGGAAAAAAATATACACACATCCCTTGTGGGGCTACTATGAGAATGAAATGAGATAATACTCAGCAACTGGCAATAGGTAACATAATAGGTAATTAGATAATAATAGATAACATTACATAATAATTCATAATAGGTAATACAAATATACTGTAGAAGAGCTGCACTATTTCAAATGGATGTACCAAACACTAAGATGCTTATATCTATTACAGATTAATTTTACTTCTATATTTTCCTGTCCTAATTTCTTTATCAAACAGAAAACAAACTGAAATAAGAGTTACCAAAAGGGAAGGTGAAACTAATCATATTCCTGAAATGGTTCATCATTTGTTAAACAAATTCTTATGCTATCTATGAATGGCTGAACACAAGTTATCAACAAAGTAAGCATTACAGATAGTGGGGGAGTACAGTCAACTCAGGACTGGCTGAAATAGGGAAGAGATTCTCAATTCTGGATACTGATGCCATTTGTGCTAGAAATCTGTCTTCAGGTTAGGCTGTCAGGTTGACTGAAGAAAAATCTGATAATTTAAGTCTCCAAAGTCTTAAAAAAAAAGATAATTAAAACATGCTCAAAAAAGACTATCTTAATAAAGGAGGGCTGCCAGAGTACTTAGTACTACTCCCAGAGAGCTCTAATCTGAAAAATCACTAGTAAAAATAAACTTAATCTCAGATCCAGATGTATTACTATTAATAGACTCTAAACTCCTTGAACACAGGGATTCTTTTAAGCTATACTGATCATTCATGGATCCCAAGTTTCTAGAATAGTGGCACCAAATAGGTTCTCCAATGTTTGTTGTGCATACCCTAAAAAATATACATTTTTTATATATATATATATGAGTGAACCGAAATGTGAGAGGCTATTTTCAACAGATGTGGTAAATTAAAAATCAACTGGAGAGATTTTGTAGATAAAGACACATGAAACAACAAAATAAACATTTCCTTGTAGATGCTCACAATAGCTTTAGGTTTCCTTATAAATTTCAGTCATATTACCATGAAACAGAAAGATGTGCCAACTACCTGTAATCTGCTCCTAGAGAGGCTGCAATCCCATTTAGTTCACTCTGCTTCTTACTGAGTTTTTTACTAACACATACCACTACTCTGTGAAGTGGCTTTGGGGCTTCTTCCTGTCCATGGAAAATAAAAGAAACAGATCAGTCATTATTGTCTGAAATGTTATCTAAAACTTCCTTTCAATAAGAGAACTAATCCTACCTTCTCTGACTGGGCCTCTTTCAGCTGAGGGCTGGCAGAAAGAGCGACAGCATTTCGAGAGCTATTTGCCAAAGCAAGTTGCAAGTTTTTGACAATAACTTCTGAGAGCGGTGTACTCAGTTTCCTTTTCTGTTGGCTGGGATGTCCTGGAGTTTCCAAGGCTGCAAGTGCATCCTATACATATGAAGGAGAGAGCGAGAAGGAGAAACGAAGAGAGAGAGAAGCAAGATGGGTTAATAGGACAGGAAAAATAAAGAGGAGGAGAGAGGGGTAAAGAGAGAGAAGGGGGAGAATCCTCAAAATTAATGGGTTACAGTTTAACCTCCTCTAGTTTTCCTCCAAATAACAATAAAAAGAATAAACTGATCGAATCTATATACTGTGAAGAACAAAAATTCCATACTGTCCAGCAAATTGGTTCAAAGAGACTAACAAGCTTACATTTTCAGCAGTGCTTGCCTCTTACCTGAATCTTAGAATTTGAAAAAAAACAAAAAAACAAAACAAAACGAATAAACTCAGAAGGAAGCAAACAAGCAACGATGGATATAATCAAGAAATGAATTATAAAGAAGGTTAGAAAGTCAAAACGAGCTGAGAATTACAAAAAAAAAAAAAAAATCTTCAAAAGTTCAAAATACATTCCTGTTCTAAAGCCACCAACAAAAAGGAAGCTACTGTTGTCCGGATGGCTTGCTCATTCTCTTTTGCATGTGTACAGTATTCCACGTATGTATCAGAATGTATTTACCCTGTGTACAACTGATAAGCTTTAGGTTAACAATCTTTTGCTAGTATAATGATGCAATGAATAACCTTGTACACAAACCATTTTGCACATACAAGAGTAAAGGAAACCTTTTAAGCAAAATGTATCTACCAGCCCAGTGCAGTAGCTCCTGGCAGTAATCTCAGCTACTCCAGAGAAGTTGAAGCAGGAAGATGGCTCAAGGCCAGGAGTTTGAGACCAGTCTGGCAAACACGGTGAGACCCCATTTCTTTAAAACAAAAAACAAAAACAAAAAAAACCTAAAAAAACAAGACCAACATGTATCTACCAATGTTGACATTTTCATGAGCAAAGTATGAGTGTGTGTATTTTCCAAATGTGCTTGATAACACAGTAATCAGATTTTTCCTTTTCGACAATCTGATGACTAAAAAATTTTATCTGTATGCTTTAATTTTCTACTCCTTTATACTGAATGAGGTTAAATATCTTTGTGTGTGTGTGTGTGTGTGTGTGTGTGTGTGTGTGTGTGTGTGTGTATATTTTAAGACGGAGTCTTGCTCTGTTGCCCAGGGTGGAGTACAATGGCGCGATCTCGGCTCACTGCAACCTCTGCCTCCTGGGTTCAAGCAATTCTCCTGCCTCAGCCTCCCGAGTAGCTGGGACTACAGGCATGCGCCACCATGCCTGGCTAATTTTTCGTATTTTTAGTAGAGACAGGGTTTCACCATGTTGGTCAGGCTGATCTCGAACTCCTGACCTTGTGATCCGCCTGCCTTTGCCTCCCAAAGTGCTGGGATTACAGGTGTGAGCCACCGCGCCTGGCTATATATATATTTATATCTAATTTTTTGTGACAACTATCTGCTCCTATCCTTTTCCCATTTGTCCACTGGGTTGTTAGTCTTTTTTTTTTTTTAATTGCTTGTATGAATATACTTTTATATTCATTTGTATGAATTTATATGTGCATGTATCAACTGTGATATAACATCCGTGTATTTACTTTCAATTTATCATTTGTCAAATTTTTGCCATGGAGCCTTTTGTTTTTTAGAGATGGAGTCCTGCTTTGTCACCTAAACTGGAGTGCAGTGGCATGATTATACATCACTACGGCTTCTAACTCCTAGGTTCAAGGGATCCTCTCACCTCAGCCTCCCAGGTAGCTGGGACTCCAGATGCACAACCCTGTGCTCAGGTAATTTTAAAATTTTTCATAGAGACAGGGTCTTGCCGTCTTTCCCAGGCTGGTCTCAAACTCCTAGGTTCAAGCAATCTTCTCTTCTTGGCCTCCCAAAGGGCTGGGATGACAGGTGTGAGTCACCGTGCCTGACTGGAGAATTTGTTTTGTTTTTTGAGACAGGGTCTTGCTCTCTTGCCCAGAATGGAGTGCAGTGGCTCCATCCTCGATCTTAGCTCACTGCAACCTCTGCCTCTGGGGCTCAAGCAATCCTCCCACGTCAGCTGGGACTATAGGCGTGTGCCATCACACTCACAGAATTTTTAATGCTGTCAAATTCATACAAATCTTCTATTTCTTTTGGAGTGTATGTTATAGTTAGGCCTTCCCCACACTAGGATTATTTTAAAAACAAATTCATGACATGTTTGGGAATTTTTATGGCTTCATTTCTTATGTTGAAATATCTGATCATCTAGGCTGGGTATGGTGGTTCACGCTTGTAATTCCAACACTTTGGGAGGCCAAGGCAGAACTGCTTGAGCCCACGAGTTCTAGACCAGCCTGAGCAACATGGTGAGTGTGAGACTCTACCTCTCCAAAAAATACAATTAGCTGGGCACAGTGTCATGTACCTGTAGTCTGAGTTACTCAGGAGGCTGAGGTGGGAGGACTGCTTGAGCCCAGGAGGTCGAAGCTGCAGTGAGCCATGATGATGCCACTGAACTCCAGCCCAAGCGATAAAGGGAGATCCTGTTTCAAGGAAAACCCCAAAAGTTGATCATCTAAAAAGTATTCTGATGTAAAGTGTGAGCTTTAATTACAAACGTATTCTCAGATGGCTACCTAGTTGTCTAATTTGAATACTACCTTTATTACATAATACATTCCCCTATTTGTGGAGTATAATCTTATACACTAACTTGATTATTCAGGTGACAACACACTGCTTTAATTACTGCAACTTTACAGGAGGTTTTAATAAATGGTAGGGTTACTCCCTACCTGCAATTATTCTTTTCAGATTTTTTAAATACTGTTTCTGCTTGCATTTTTTTCTAGGATCTACATTACCTTTCAATATGGTTTGGATTTGTGTGCCCACCCAAATCTCATGTTGAACTGTAATCCCCAGTGATGGAGGAGGAGCCTGGTGGCAGGTGACTGGATTATGGTGGTGGATTTCTCCCTTGCTGTTCTTGTGATAATGAGTTCTCATGATACCTGGTTTGTTTTGAGATGGAGTCTCACTGTTGCCCAGGCTGCAGTGCAGTGGCGCGATCTTGGTTCTATGCAACCTCCACCTCCTGGTTCAAGTGATTCTCCTGCTTCAGTCTCTCGATTAGCTGGGATTACAGGCATGTGCCAACACACCCAACTTATTTTTATATTTTTAGTAGAGATGCGGTTTTGCCATGTTGGCCAGGCTGGTCTTGAACTCCTGACCTCAGGTGATCCACTCACCTTGGCCTCCCAAAGTGCTGGGATTACAGGTGTAAGCCACTGTGCCTGGCTGATATCTGGTTGTTTAAAAGTGTGTGGCATCTCCCCCCGCTATCTTTTCCTCCTTCTCCAGCCATGAAAGACGTGTTCACTTCCCCTTCACTTTCGACCATGACTGTAAGTTTCCTGAGGCCTCCCCAGTGGTGCTTCCTGTATAGTCTGTGGAACTGTGAGTCAATTAAACCTGTTTCCTTTATAAAGTTGGACGTGGTGGCTCACACCTGTAATCCCAGCACTTTGGGAGGCTGAGGTGGGTGGATCACTTGAGGTTGGGAGTTTGAGACCAGCCTGCCCAACAGTGAAACCCCATCTCTACTAAAAATACAAAAATTAGCCGGGTGTGGTGGTGGGTACCTGTAATTCCAGCTACTCGGGAGGCTGAGGCAAGAGAATTGCTTGAACCCAGCAGGCGGAGATTGCAGTGAGCCGAGACCACGCCACCACACTTCAGCCTGGGCAACAGAGCAAGACCCCGTCTCAGTATAAAAAAATAAAAATAAGAACAAATTACTCGGTCTGGGGTAGTTCTTTATAGCAATGTGCAAACAGATTAATATGCCTTTACAGATCTTGACGATGCTTAAATCTATTTTGCCAAGAACATAGTCTTTCTATATGCTAAACTTTAATTTTTTTAATTTCTTCAAAGCATTTTAGAGGATTCCTCATACAAAAATCAGAAGCTCCCAGACCACCTCTATCTGCCTTCAGCACACGTGCCACTAGTACTTTCCTCTACTTAAGTAGATCCCAATGCCTCTCAGACTCAAGCCTCCTGCAAGTCTTCCTTCTCTCATCTGCATCATCAATTGGCTCTCTACTGGCAGTTACACTGGCATATAGTTATTTCTTCTTCTTTTTTTGAGACAGGATCTCAGTTTGTCACCCAGGCGGGAGTGCAGCGGCATGATCACTGCCCACTGCATCCTCTATCTCCTGGGCTCAAGCAATCCTCCTGCCTCTGCCTCTCAACTAGCTGGGACTACAGACGTGCACCACCATGCCCAGCTAATTTTTGTGTATTTTGTAAAGACAGGGTCTTGCCATGTTGCCCAGATTTGTCTTGAACTCTTGGGACTCACGTGATCCTCCCGTCTTGGCCTCCCAAAGTGCTGGGATTATGGGCAAGCGCCACTGAGCCTGGCTATTTCTTCTACCTTAAAAAGAAAACAACATTCTTTTGACCCTACTTTGCCCCATAACTACAACTCCATTTTCTTGGCTCCCCTTTATGGCAAGACTCCTTCAAAAATCATTATTTACATTCAATGTCTCCCATTCTTCTCATTTCTTTATGAACCCACACCAACTTCCATCTCCATCATGCCACCAAAACCCTTAATGTTATGATGACACCATTGACCTCCATAATGCTAAATCCACTGGCCAATTTTCTATTCTCACCTTTCTTGATCTTTGAGCAGTACTGGACATAGTTAACCCCTCCTCCCTCTTTGAAATACTTGGCTTCTAAAATAATCTCTAGGCTTTCCTCCTCTCTTATAGCTCCTTCTCAGTCTCCTTTGCTGGTTCCTCCTCTAAAGGTGAGCACCTCAAGGTGTTCCTTAGAGCTCTTTTCTTCAGCTGGGCATGTTGATTCACACCTATAATCCCAACACTTTGGGAGGCCAAGGCAGGAGGATTGCTTGAGTCCAGGAATTTAAGGCCAGCCTGGGCAGTGTGGTAAGATCCCCGTATCTACAAAAAAATTAAAAATTAGCCAGGTATAGTGACATGCACCTGAAGTCCTAGTTGCTTTGGAGGCAGAGGTAGAAGTATTGCTTGAGTCCAGAGGCCAACGCTGTAATGGGCTATAATCATGCCACTACACTCCAGCCTGGATGACACAGCGAGACCTTGTCTTAAACAAAACAAAACAAAACCAAAAAAACCCTCTTTCCTTTCTTCGCCTTCTCCTGTTCTCTTGGCATCTGTCCTCACATGGCTTTACATATTACCTACAAACTCAGAACCCCAAATTTTTATCTCCAGCCCAAACCATTCCTCAAACTTCCAGCTTTATTTGCAACTGCCTATTTAACAACTACTTGGATATCTAACAGGCATCTCCAACTTAATGTGTCTAACATGTGAACTCTTCATCTTTAGGCTCCAATCCCAACCTGTTCTGTTCAACTCAGTTGATTGGCAACTCCATTTTTCTCATCTCTCAGACCAAAAATTTGAAAAGAATCAAATTTTAAAACCTACCATGTATTGTAGAAAACTGATTTCAAATGATTGAGAATTCTTGACATCTAGACATCCTCGTAAAACTATTTGAGTTCAAAGATAAAAGGAAAGGCCAGGCGTTGTGGCTTATGCCTGTGATCCCAGCACTCTGGGAGGCCAAGGTGGACAGATCACTTGACATCAGGAGTTCAAGGTCAGTCTGGCCAACATGGCAAAACCCCGTCTCTACTAAAAATACAAAAACTCACCAGGCATGGTGGCGCATGCCTGTAATCCCAGCTACTCGGGAGGCTGAGGCAGGAGAATCGCTTGAACCCGGGAAGCAGAGGTTGCAGCGAGCCGAGATCGTGCCACTGCACTCCAGCCTGGGTGACAGAGCGAGACTGTGTCTTAAAAAAAAAAAAAAAAAAAAAAAAAAGATAAAAGAAAAATCCACATGACCTCCAGGCAAAAAGATGAAATAACTTACAAAGACAAGATAATTTAATTAGATTGGCATCAGATTTTTTTCAAAAACAACACACACAAAGCAAGGCAGTAGTGGAAGAGCGTTTTCAGGAAACTCAAGAAAAAAACCAGCAAACTAAGAATAGTACATCCAAACAATCTGTAGTAGAAACAAGGCCATAGTAAAAGTTATGAACATGCATAACTCAAGGAATACTGTACACAAGTGTACACACAGATTCCTGAGGAACCTACTAGAAAATGAACTTCATCATACCAAAGCTGACAGGAAAGCTTCAAAAAGAAGAGTACTATTTCATATATTTGATTATAGAGTTAAGACCAAAACAAGGGTGGGGTCTGTGGGTTGAAAAAATATATTTTTCCTCCTGACAAAGTAAAAAAATATGCAATGAAAAACAGAAGAGAGAAAAGGGGGAAACAGAATAAAATCTTCTATACAGGCAATTAGTGGGAGCCAAAAACATAATTGAAAACTGACAAATAATAAAGAATACCATTTAAGTAGGAAGAGGTATGCATCATCATGCCCAGCTAATTTTTCCAACTTTTTGTAGATGTGGGGTCTCACCATGTTGCCCAGGCTGGTGTCCAACTCCTGCCTCAAGTGATCTACCCCTGATCAGCCTCATAATGTGCTGGGATAACAGGCATGAGCCACTATGTCCAGCCATCCTTGTACTTATTTCTTTTTGAGACAGGGTCTTGCTCTGTCATTCAGGCTGGAGTACAGTGGTAGGATAGCTCACTACAGCCTCAAACTCCTGGGCTCAAGCCATCTTGCCACCTCAGCCTCCTGAGTACCTAGGACTACAGGTGCACTCCACCAAGCCCAGCTAATTAAAAAAAAAAAATTGTCCGGGCATGGTGGCTCAAGCCTGTAATCCCAGCACTTTGGGAGGCTGAGACGGGCGGATCACTAGGTCAGGAGATCGAGACCATCCTGGCTAACACGGTGAAACCCCGTCTCTACTAAAAAATACAAAAAAAAACTAGCCAGGCGAGGTGGCGGGCGCCTGTAGTCCCAGCTACTCAGGAGGCTGAGGCAGGAGAATGGCGTAAACCCGGGAGGCGGAGCTTGCAGTGAGCTGAGATCCGGCCACTGCACTCCAGCCTGGGCGACAGAGCCAGACTCAGTCTCAAAAAAAAAAAAAAAAAAATTGTTAGAGATGGGGGTCTTGCTATTTTGCCCAGGCTCGTCCAGAACTCCTGGTCTCAAGTGATGCTCCCACCTCAGCCTCCCAAAGTGCTGGGATTACAGATGTGAGCCACCATACCCAGCCCCTTGTACCATTTTTATTTTGCAACTTTTTGTAAGTTAGAAATTATTTTGAAGTACAAAATGAAATAAAACAGCTTATAATAGCAAGTATCAGCAAAGATGAGGAACATTGGGTACACTCAACACACTACTGGTGGAAGCATAAATTCGTATAATCACTTTGGCAAAAAATTTGTCGTTCTCTACTGAAGCTGAAATAGAACCCAACAATTTCACTTCTAGGTATATACCACATAGTAATACACACACATAGACTCCAAGAGACACGCACAAGAATGCTCACAGTGAAATTATTTTGTAAGGGCAAAAAACCAGTAACCAACTAAATGCCCATCAACAGTACACTGGAAATGTAAATTCGGTATATCCATACAAAGGAATAAATAAATGAACTATATTTGCATGTAGCAAAACAGACACATCTAAATAAGGGTTAAAGAACAATTTTAAAAAAGCAGACTCAAAAAAATACATACTCTGATACCATATATTTAAAAGTCAAAAGCAAGCATAACAAAACAATAGGGTTAGAAGTCAGGAGTATACTTTAGGGAGGAAGCAGTGATGGAGCCACAAGGAAGTGTTTACAGTGCTGACCATGGTCTCTATCTGAACGTGTATAGTGGCTTCCCAATGATTAACCCTGATAATTCATTAGCAGTATACTTACTGGACTGCTCTGATGTATATTAATTAAAAATTAACTTTAAATAAGAGGTGAATTTTTTGGTGGGGAGGGAAGGTGAGGCCTAAGAGATGGTCAATTTTGTGATTATTCCATAGGCCCTTTCATGTTTTGAGTAAATAATTCAATATACCATATTATATCAGTTTGAAGAACCACTGATTATAAGATGAAGCATTATTTATGTGCCATCAAAAAAGAAAGAAAAAGGAGAAAAAACACTGCTCAATATTATGACTCTAAACAATAAAATCTTTAAATGTGTTTTTTGTACTCACGCTATTCAGAACTATCAGCTTTCCACTGCAAAACTTTTATTGCAAAGTATCTACATAAGAATGGTCTCGATGACTGAAAATATTTCTACTGTTTTCTTGCCTACTAATATTATTACATTTGCTCTTCGGAGAGTCTGTGAGTTATGAGACTTCAGAGATCATCTGGATTTTACAGATGAGAATAATGAAGCCGAAAGAGGTTGACTTGCTTTTAAAAGGCAGTAGGGGACAAAGAAGAGACTTGATCCTACACCTCACAGTTCCCAAGACTGATTTTCCTTTATTTCTTAAAGGATATGGACCTGAGTATTAATCACAGTACAAAATGTTACCTCAGAAGAGATTTCATGTGAAAACTTAGAATTTTGAGTTTAATAGTAAAGACTTTTTTTTTCATGTGGGTCACTGGAATTCTCACCAAAAATAAAGACATAAATTAGCTTGGGGAAAATTGTCCTGGATATCAGTTAATATTTATTTTCTGAATATGAATAATCTGTAAACTTTTTAGTAAGTCTGCTCCAAAACACACTAATAAAAATTATTAAAATATTGCTTCTAAATACCCTACAAGCAAAAATATCAACAGACAAATGAGTAAAATAATTCTGCAAAGGTTTGTAGATAAAGAAATCATAGACAACGGTTTGAACAGCCACTTAAGACGTCAAAAGCTACTAAAGAAATAGTGATGAAAATCAGCTTTGGAAAATAAAAGAAAATCATATGGAAGATTTTATTAGCCCCTGATTTGCAAACAAATTTTTCAGAAAGGGAGCCATACTATACTGCTCAGGAGATCAAACTAAAACACAGACTTAACTCATGTCTTTACAGGAAACAATTCAAGTAAGGTGATACACACACATTTTCAGAAGGCAAATCGTGGCTGTACTCTGAGAACCAACATATAAAGTAGCAGTGTGTTTACATTTTATAGTTTATAAAGTGATTTCATCATTTGATGTTTATAATCTATGAATTTTCAGAGCAAATATTATCTTCTTTGTATGAAGAAACAAACTGAAGCTCAGGTATGTTAAATGATCGGCCTAGTCATACAGTTCAAGATTGATCTAGTACTTGAACCCAGATGTCCTAATTTCATACCATATTTATCTATAGCTCTTACCTTAACCCTAAATGTATTTTGGGACTCAAAACATTCAAACGCAATAACAAAAATCTACTTGCCAATGTCTCTGGAAAATTTACTACTACACTTTAGAGGTGATGCTGAATTTGGTGCTTTAACTTTATAAACGGTAAAACTGTTAACTCTGGGACCATTGCCTATAAAGCTTACCTTCACATCAAAGGAAGGCTTGAAGAGTTTGTCCTTGGACAGGAATTTTGATGGTGTATCCAGGTGTAGTGAGGGCTCCTTCTGAAGTGGTTGTCCTACTGCTGGGGAGGCTGAAACCTGTCTGGCATGTTGTGAGACCACAGCACGGAAAGCTTTACTCTGAAAGCGATTCATATCTAAAGGTGTAATGACGGTTTTTCTGTGAGTTTGCAGGCGTGTGCCAGGATGCTCTGCAGTATCTGAATTTAGATTGATTCCATTTGTTATTTCTGTTTCCAAACTTCGTTCTAGAGATTTAAAATGAAAAGAAACAAATATGAGCCACTAATGCCCACTTTTTTCCAGTACACAAGAAGTAATGTTTTACATCTGTTTTATTTCCTTTCTTTCTTGCATAACTCTTGGGCTCAAGTGATCCATCTACCTTGTCATCCCAATCTAACTGTTAGTTTTCATGTCAATTCTTAGTACACTTTAAATGACAAAATTATATACCCACTTTCCAAGAAACAAACCAGATTATGCATTAAATATATGTTGAGTTAGACAAGCACATTAACTGAAAAACTAAAAATAGATTTCCTGTTTCATCTTGCTATGTCTCAATAAGCCTATTTGCCAAAAATTGTATCAGTGAATGTCTTTCTAGTCAATGACAGGCTACAAAGAAAATCTGAATTACTCAGAGTTAACTACAGTAAAGTTTTGGAAAGCCCTTAATCAAATTTTAATACGACCTAAACATCACTTAGCCTCAGTCATAAAATTACCAGTCTGTCTGGCAAAATAAGTAATGACTCTGAGAGGTGTTCCCAAGCTGCTGATATGCCCCTGAAGTTTGCCCAGGAATGCTATTATCTTACAAGAGAGGGTACTGTATTCTTCCACCTCTGCCTTCCACCTGTTTTCAACATTTAACAAAAAAACTTATTAGATAGCTACTCCATGCCAGGCCTAGTGTTAGACACGGGAAATACAGAATTCACAAGACATGCATGTTCACTGCCTTTCTGGAACTTATAATTTAGCAGGGAGACACAAAATAAACCACCATTATAACACCGAGGTAAGAGATAAAAGGGATGATACAGAGTGTCATGGTGAAACAAAACATTACACCAAGACAAAAGGCCATACTTAGTGAGTCAAGAAAGGCTTCCCAAGACAGTGTGGCGATTCCTCAAGGATCTAGAACTAGAAATACCATTTGACTCAGTGATCCCATTACTGGGTATATAACCAAAGGATTATAAATCATGCTACTATAAAGACACATGTACACGTATGTTTATTGTGGCACTATTCACAATAGCAAAGACTTGGAACCAACCCAAATGTCCATCAATGATAGATTGGATTTGGATTAAGAAAATGTGGCACATATACACCATGGAATACTATGCAGCCATATAAAAGGACGAATTCATGTCCTTTGTAGGGACATGGATGAAGCTGGAAACCATCATTCTGAGCAAACTATCACAAGACAGAAAATCAAACACCGCGTGTTCACACTCATAGGTGGGAATTGAACAATGAGAACACTTGGACACAGGGCGGGGAACGTCACACACCGGGGCCTGTTGTGGGGTACGGGGGTGGGGGAGAGATAGCATTAGGAGAAATACCTAATGTAAATGACGAATTAATGGGTGCAGCAAACCACCATGGCACATGTATATATGTAACAAACCCGCATGTTGTGCAAAAGCACCCTAGAACTTAAAGTATAATAATAATTAAAAAAAAAAAAGAAAAAAAAAAGAAAGGCTTCCCAGTGAAAGTGGTATCTTAGCTGAGAACTGAAAGATAAGAAGGAAGAGCTGGCAACTGTGAGGTGGTCTACAGGAAACATGCAGAAGCCCAAAGATAAGAGGAGAGAGAGCACATTAATTACATGGTATGTTACTGTGAGCCATCGAAGGAATCAACAATAAATAGGAGCCAGGCTTACATCTTTAGACTTCAAACACTGAGACCCTCACTGCACCCAATGTGAAAAGCGAAAATCAATGACCTTTTCTAAACACAAGCATTGGCACGTTTATATCCCAGAAACCATCCAGTTGTAAATATATATAAAATAACAGAATAAAAGTATTAACCTTCTTCAGACGAATTTTCAATCAGAAAATGGCTTTCGTCTGCTCTCTTTCCCGTTCTAGCAGTCTCCAACAGCCAAGCTATAGTAACTGCAGGTAAATTCCACTTCTTTGCAGCTTCATATTTAGAGCCACCAGGTTCCTTCAATATAAGATGAGTACTGGCAAACATGCCTTTCTTTGCATTGGATTTGCGAACAAAGTATTCTTGAACACTGAAATTTATATTTAAAGAAGTGGAAATGGTCACATATACAATTCACCCGCAACACTTAAGAACAACATTTCCAACACAACAGTGTGATTAGAGATCATGTAAGTATAAAAAAAATACTGATTAAAAGTTGGTTTATTCTATCTGAAATTAAGCTAATCCCCTTACAAATGCTTACTCTAGGGTAAAAATGTATTGCTGTAACAAATTTTTTATAAAAACATAATTAGACGTATTATGTTTTCAGACAATTAGACAATTATGCATAATTAGACATACAAAGAACCGACAGCAAAATTACTTCCTTTTGAGACAGGGTCTTGTCTTGGTATGTTGTCCAGACTGGAGTGCAGTGGCACAATCACAGCTCACTGCAACCTCCACTTCCCAGGCTCAAGCTATCCTCCCACCTCAGCCTCCCCAGTAGCTAGGACTACAGGTGTAGTTCCTAACCACCACATCTGGCTAATTTTTGTATTTTTTGTAGAGATGGGGTTTCACCATGTTGCCTAGCCTGGTCTCAAACTCCTGAGCTCAAGTGATCCTCCTGCTTCAGCCTCCTAAAGTTGGGATTACAGGCGTGAACCACCTCACACAGCCAAAATTACCTCCTAAATTAGTTATCACCCCCACACTTTGTCCTTTCCCCCCAAAAGAAGGCAAGGAAGAAGTGACAGGAGCAAAGTGTATAAATAACACATTATTATTATTTTTTAACCTACTACAACTTTCCAAAGCATTTCTACATATTATCTCATTTGATCCTCTCAATATTTAAGTATCGATATGGGAAAAAATAGAGAGAAATTAAATGCCTCAAGATCACAGGATATTACACACAGAGAATACAGGGCAGAAAAAGAAGTCTATGACTTGGGAGTGAACCGAATTCCATGATTTCTTTTATGACTTCTGGGTTTTACGTTCCAGTTCCCAACTTTTCAGATTTTTTAATTTCCCATGTTTCCTGACACTTTTTTTCTATGTTATGTGTTTATCCTAGTACTTTTATAACTTCATTTTTTATATTTAACCCACTAATCCATTCAGTACTTATTTAGATATGAGATATTGCTCCAGCTTTAATGAATCCTATTTATTGAATAAGCCATGTCTTCCTTAATAATTTGAAATGTCACTTTTATCGTAAATTCCTTTGTGTATTTGAGTCTCCTGCCACTCTTGCTGTCCCTGAATTAAACTTTCTGCTACACGCAACTACACTGTTATTTAGTGAAGTTTCACAAAATATATGTTTGTTTGTTTTCTGAGACAGGGTCTTGCTCTGTCCTCCAGGCTAGAGTACAGTGGCGCCATTGTGACTCACTGCAGTCTTGACCTCCCAAGCTCAAACAATACTCCCACCTCAGCCTCCCAAATAACTGAGACTACAGATTTATGCTACACTGCCTGGCTCATTTTAAAAATTTTTTTTAAAGACAGAGTCTTAGTATATTGCCCAGGCTGGTCTTGAACTTGGCCTCCTGCCACAGCCTCTCAAAGTGCTAGGATTACAGGCATGAGCCACCACACCTGGCCACAAAATGTATTTTAATAACTGTTAGGGCTAGTCCCAATTATTCTATTTCAGAATTTGCATGACTTTCCTGCTGAATGCAGCTTTAGTTGCATCCAGTGGAGTCTGTTGTCATGTATGTTATTATCTTCCACAATTTCGGTTTTAAAAGAATTTTTTTGTTTCATATAATTCAAACAGAAAACAGCAAAAAAGGAAATATACAGCTCAATGAATTATTATAAGGTGAAACCCTTAAGTCCACCACCCATGTCAGAAGACAGAATCTCGCTAACCACCCCAGAACCTCTCCAACATGCCATACAACCTCCGTTGCCTCCCTTCTTAATAGTAGCCACTATTTGGGCTTTTTTTTTTTGGAGACGGGGTTTCATTTTGTTGCCCTGGCTGAAGTATAGTTGTGTGATCATAGCTCACTGCAGCCCTGGTCTCCTGGGCTCAAGCAATCCTCCTGCCTTAGCCTCCCGAGTAGTTGGGACCATAAGCACATGCCACCATGCCTGGCTCATTTTTTTAAAATTATTTTTTAAATAGAGATGAGGTCTCACTATGTTGTCCAGGCTGGTCTTAAACTCCTGAGCTCAAGCAATCTTTTGGCCTCCCAAAGTGCTGGGATTACAGGTATGAGCCACTGTGCTCAGTCTATTTGGACACTTACAGTAATCACTTCTTTACTTTTCTATAATCAAATAATGGCATCTTTAAAGACTATATTTAGGCTTTTGCTTTTTCATGTCTTTTAGCTTATAGGTTCCTACCTTCTTTTCCATGCCCTTAATATACATTCGTTGAAGACACTGGATCATTTATGCCATAGAGTTGTACCAAAGTCTGGGTCTTGCTGATTATATCATTGTGGTGTAGTTTAACGTGTTATTCTGCTGTTTGCATTTCCTATAAATTGGGAATTGGATCTAGAAGCATCATCAGATTGAGGTTTGATTATTTTGGCAAGACTACTTCAAAGTGGTGGTGTATTCTTCATAAGAAGGCACATCATATCTTGTCCCTTTATTGTGTGATTAACTATTGATGTTCAATGCCTAGATTCTTTCATTCATTAGGGGTTACAATCTTATCATTCTTTGTTTGTTTGTTTGTTGAAACATCTTTAAAAATGGAAACTTTGCCATATCCACTATCATGTTACCCTGATGCAAACTGCACAGGAAATGCAGGTTAAATTACTTGATCCTTTCCTTTTGTCAGCTTTCAAAGTAATAGACTGGTCCCCTAGCATCTTTCAAAGATCATCAATTACCTTAGTTTATTTGGTGTCATTATGAAGTCACGACTTAAACACTATTTCATGTATTTGGATCCACTGCAGTTATTATCTCTTATGATACCTAAGTCTTCATCTTTGGACAATGGAGGTACTTTTTTTTTTAAGGCTAGTCAAGTGAAGCAGTGGGAGGGGAGAAGGAACTATATAACATTCATAAATATAATAAAGACACCCAACCAAATTCTAATTTGAATGCTCTCCAAGAAGTCAAAATAAATAAAAAGATACACCAACACAACAGGTGCATTAAAAAGATCACATACCTTGCTCCAAGGAGGTTTGCTAGGAATGTTAAAGACTCTTTTTCTGCTCCAGCACACTGGCTAAATGAAATAACACAATCCTCTAAAGGAGTCATTCCTGTCATTACTGGGACTGGTGTGAAGAGAGGATTCGACTTTGGATCAAACAAAGTCTGAAAGTCTATGCAAGTAACCTTTTAAAAACAAGAGAAACAGTAAAGCCAACCTGAAATAAGCAGCCAGTGGTTAACACTCATTCAGGCACATGAGCAATAATTCAGTTTTGATAAGAAGTTTTACTTTAATACAAACCTGTGTATGCTCATTCTCAATACATTTCATATCATAACGTTAAAATATACATATACATACACACATATGCATACATCGACTGATTACATTAGGCTATTACAATCAGTAAGATCTATCATTGGAGTTATTGAATGTTGCTTTACATTTCATTCCTTCCAATGTATTACACTATTTTTCTCATAATTCTTGGAACGTTAAAAAAAAAAAATCAACAGTGAAATTACCCGTGATGCTTCGGTTGTAAGAAAACAGGACAAACAGTATGAGATGACCCTATAGTGACCTCCTAAGAAGGAATGTTGCTGCTGTGGCCTCTGGGAAAGAGTAACCTCTACCGTATTAGGATTAGGCCCAAGAAACTTGCACATTTAACTTTAGAATTTCCCTTGCTAAAAGTAAAATCAAGAGTGTTCAAATCCAAACACCGATTTACTGTAACTGAACTGCCTAAGAAACAAACATTAACCTTCTTGGCACTCAGATAATCTTCAATACTTTATTGCAACCACTACAGTGTTGTCTTACCAGCCACGTGTTTGTAACAACTTCTCCCACAGTGGCTTCTACTTCACACCCCAGCAGAGGAACCACAGCATAATCGGCAACAGTTCTGCTCAGAAGGGACATGATTTTCCCAGCATTTTCTTTGATGATGCTTGCAATGTTAGATTCATTTTCATTACTAAAACCCAAAACAAGGAAACTCTTTTGGCTAAATAAGCCTTCTTCAGTAATTGTAGAAACATCAGGGACGCAATGACTGACAGAAGACTGGTTTTCTTCTTGCAAAGAAACGTGAGTAGAATCATTCAAGGGCTCAGCACGGGTAGAATTATTAAAGGGCCTAACTTCAGACTTCTCGGCTTCAGACGTCTTAGCCTCCACTGAAAGAGAAAAGTACATGTTTTCTAACCAACAATTTACCCTATAAAGTTCATTTCTAGCAAGGATTTTAATGTAACATGGAATCTGAGAATTTTGACCATACTTATAAAACTAAAGCTTACGTGTATAATAAAGGGATATGGATTCACTCCGTCTTCGGGGTTACCAAGAGTCCATTAGGAAGGACAAGAGCAATCATGTTAGTCCTAGGTATGCCTAGTATAATAGACACTTGAATTCGTTTAAAATTATATAGCTCCTACAGGACTGTCTTAGTTCCGAAACTGGTTTAGATGATTCACCACAAAACTAACAAAATACCATTAAGAAAAAAATCAACAAGTCTAAATGGTGTAACTGTCAAGCCCTTAACATGGAACATGTTAATATGGAAATGACTATAAGGAAGTGGCTGGCAAATCCTAAAATATTTATTGTCTACTCCTTTAGAGAAAAAGTTTACCCTGCCACGTGATTCCAACAAGGCTGGAAGCTATTCAAGAATCACTCTATCATTTATATAAGCACTGTGACTAACTGCTTTACATGCATGTAATGCTCACATAATGCTAACTGTGAGGCTGATACTATCAGCACATCCCTTCTGTCCAAAAGGAGTCTCAGGCTTGAAAAGGTTATGTAACTTGCCTAAGGTCACACAGTTAAGTGGCAGAAATGAGATACGAACCAAAGTCTGTCTGACTCCAGAGTTCATAACACCAGGTTATAGTGCCATCTTCGTACTTCTATCCTCATCTCCAAGAGACACTAGCATTTTCATTTTTAAGTAAATTGTAATATATATTAGGAACTTGTAAATTAAGTACATTGCAATATATATTAGGAACTTATGACTCCTACTAAACATAAGTATTAAAATTCTTCTTATTCACACTGAGGAAGCATAGTTTTGTCTACAGAGTTTACTGATCAGTAAGTCAGGAGAGATGGGTTCTAGTTTTATAGCCTCTTTGACCCTTGGTTTCATAATACAAGGAATAAAAGACAATAGTATACTTACAATTTATAGATATACTCATGAGAATGAATATGCTTAGATGGAATTAAAGGTGACGCAATACTATAAAACATTCCGGAAAGTTCTTTTAACGGTTTTGTTAAAATGCAAACAGTTTGTTTTATAAGTGAAACCCTTTTTATTTTTTGCAAGTACAATTATTTTGCAGTCACATCTAGGGGAAAAAAAAACTTTGTTCGATGTCTACATGTTGTTGGTAAGATGGGAAGGAGGAAGAAATTCCGTAGAATTTTAGACTACTACTATAAAAACAAAGTAGAAATACTAAGTTCTTAATAAACCATCAGTAAAACTCTGAAGTTAAGAGACTCATAACAAACTAACATGTTTTACAGCAGTTCTTTCCATTTATTTTAGCAGTAGGATCTCTTTTCAAACAGATCGCATCCAAAAGCCTAAGAGATACTACGTAACAAACCTATTATTCAAAAAGCTCCCCTAGGGCCGGGCGCGGTGGCTCAGGCCTGTAATCCGAGCACTTCAGGAGGCCGAGGCAGAAGGATCACAAGGTCAGGAGTTTGAGACCAGCCTGGCAAACATGGTGAAACCCCATCTCTACTAAAAATACAAAAATCAGCTGAGCATGGTGGCGTGTGCTTGTAATCCCAGCTACTTGGGAGGCTGAGGCAGGAGAATCGCTTAAATCCAGGAGGTGGAGGTTGCAGTGAGCCACGACCATGCCACTGCACTCCAGCCTGGTGACACAGCGAGACTCCATCTCAAAAAAAAAAAAAAAAAAAAAAAAAAACTCCCTTAAATCAAAAGCAATTCTAAGAATTAATTATAAAATATTTTACTATAGATTTTCTCAGATGCTTGGTGATCCACTGAGATTTACTATCACTTAATCCTTACAAAGTCAGTAAACCACTAGCAGCCTTAGAAAGGAAGGTTTAAGAAACTAATCACCTGCCCTACACCAAGTACCCTTGTCTGAAGGATAGTATATAAAATCGCTAGCTGGGTGTGGTGGCTCACGCCTGTAATCCCAACACTCTGGGAGGCTAAGACAGGAGGATTACATGAGGCCAGGAGTTTGAGACCAGCCTGGCCAACATGGTGAAACCCTATCTCTACTAAAAATACAAAAATTAGCTGGGCATGGTGGTGCACACCTGTACTCCCAACTACTAAGGAGGCTGAGGGAAAAGAATTGCTTGAACCCGGGAGGAGGAGGTTGCAGTGAGCCGAGATTGTAACACTATACTCCATCTTCAGTGATGGAGTGAGACCCTGTCTCCAAAAAAAAAAAAAAATTGCTTTCAGTTAATTTGTGGCTTCTTTATACCAGAGCATCCTGGAAAATTTGGATGATCTCCTGATGTGATACAATACTAAAGCATAAGTAAATGGTTCGAGAAAAGTCAATTTTGTAGTACAGACCAGTGTAAATAAAAAAGGAATGCTAGGAATTCCCTCTCAAGAAATATGGTGGGCTAGGATCTTTGAAACCCTCTCACTAAAAACACTTCAAAATATAGGATAAAATATTAAAATCCAGACCACTAAAGTGGTTACTAAATCTAGAACATTAAGTAGTTACTAAAGCTAATGGTTAGTCAAAATCTATTAAATATTTGTGCAGTAACCCAGACCCTTGGAATGTAAAGGTATCACACAAGAGACAGGAGCCAGTCCTTTGGATTCATAAAAATTAGAGGTAAAGCAGAGTATCGCCTGAGAGAACAAACCCAGAACCCATGAAGAGACATACCTTTAGTAAACAGACCAAAACCAACCAACCAACCAACCAAGCAACCAACAACAAATCTGCCCTGCAAAGGAAAAAGTCAAGAACACTGGCTTTGGGTCAAGCGGAAAAAATATCTCTTGAGAATTTGTTCATCAGAGGCTGGTCCTCAAAGTAGGTTTGGGAATAAATTCATACTAGCTGGATGGTCTAAGAAACCTCCAGCCAATACACCAACTTATAGGTGTACTGAGTTTGTAAACTCCTAGGCACCTAGACCCAAACATGAACCTTTTCTGGGGTAACAAATCCCTACCCCAAGTTTCTTAGAATTCCTAGAGTCCTAGTAAGTACAAGTTCACAATAAAAATCACAAAACACGAGAAAACCAGGCACCATAAACAATAACCAACAGAACAATTCACAGATGTTTTAATAGGTTTAATGTGTTTTAAGAAATAAAGAACAAAAAATACAAATACAAAATGACAGACTTGGCTGGGTGTGGTGGCTCACACCCGTAATTCCAGCACTTTGGGAGGCTGAGGTGGGAGGACTGCTTGAGCCCACGAGTTCAAGACCAGCCTGGGTAACACAGTAGCACCTCATCTCTATTTTTAAAAGTAAAAAAATAAATGACAGACTATTTAAAAAGCTAAAACTTCTAGGAATTGAAAAATTAATTATTAAAACAGAAAATTTAATAGATGGGTAAAACAGATTAGGCAATAACTGAAGAGACGATTTGTGATCTGGAAAATTAAGTGACCCATATACAAAGCAAATGGGAGTTAAGAAAATATAGAGAATGGGGGAGAGGCAATATTCAAAGAGATAATAAACATTTATCAACCTAACAAAAAGCAGAAAACCTACTAATTCTCAGATTCAGAAAGCACAATGAATCTCAAGCAGGACAAATAAACGGTAAAGCTCTAGGACACAAAAACCAAAAGGAAGACTATCTTAAAAACAGCCAGAGGATAAAGACAGATTGCCTGTAAAGGAAGACAGACTGACATGTGACCTCCTATCCAGCAGTCAGGGAAACAGATGACAATGAAACAATATCTCTGTGCTTAAACAAAGAAACTGTCTAGAACTGTATACCCAGCTGAAGAGTCTTACAGAAACTAAACCAGTCTCTAAAGGATATTATTTTAGGAAGAAAGAAAATGATTCCAGAAGAGAGGTCTCGGATGTAAGAAGAACTGGGGAGAGCAAAACAACAGTTACACGTGTTAGTAAATGAAACAAATGTTGACTATATAAAAGGATAATGCCTAATTGTGAGATTTTAAAAGATAATGAAAATACTAGACAAAATCACATAAGCTGAGTACGTTGATCAGTGGAGATAGGGAGAAGGGCTGGTTGTGATCATTAACATATTCTAGGCCAGGCTTCGTGGCTCACGAAGCACTCTGGGAGGTCGAGGCGGGCAGATCACCTGAGGTCGGGAGTTCAAGACCAGCCTGGTCAACATGGAGAAACCCCATCTATACTAAAAATACAAAATTAGCCAGGGGTGGTGGCGCATGACTGTAATCCCAGCTACTTGGGAGGCTGAGGCAGGAGAATCATTTGAACCCGGGAGGTGGAGGTTGCAGTGAGCCAAGATCACGGCCACTGCACTCCAGCCTGGACAACAAGAGCGAAATTCTGCTTCAAAAAAATAAAAGAGTTTTCTAAGGTTCTTGTTTAATTCGAGTAGACTAAAATTCTGATTAACTTTAGATTTTAAGTTATGATACACATTAAATTTATTTAAATTTATATATTTTGGCTATATTAGGTATTTTATAAAGTCTTTTTTTAATAAAAAAGAAGTAATGACGTTTATAATGCTTCACTGGCAATTTACCTTACTACATAGTGTACACACTGAGGTGGTAAGTCCACAGTACAGTGTTTCATGCATGAAAGACCACAATAATCCAGTAAGAGGCATTTGTTCCAAGGTTTTAATAAAAGGCTCATGCTATTAGAAACTCACACACAAATCAAGCAATGCCTGTATATGTAACAAATCAAAATAGAGCTAGTTAGCTGAAGAGAGAGAGGGTTAAAGGGTTCAGGACCCTATCGTCTTGCCTGCTCAGAAAAAAAGTTATAAGCAAAACTTTAAGGAAAGAAAAAGGTTAATTTAACTTAAAATCTAGAAAACTTGGCAGAGATCACATATGTATGTATTAGGCTACTAAAATATTTCTTACTAACTACAAATACTAATGAAGCATTTCTTACCTACTGTGGAGCTGTCATTTTCATACTGAGAGAGCAGATCTTCATCAGCTTGCTCACGCTTTTCACTAGGAGCAAAGTCTTTCTTAGAGAAGCTGCTGTTCTTCTTTTTTAAAAGAGCTGCTTTACTTTCAGGCTGATCTGAAACTGGAATTTCCACTGGCTGGTAATTAGCATGGATATATGGTTCTTCAGAAAGCATATAACCTTTACTGAAACACTCTAGCAACCACTTTGCTCCCACTACATGAGGCCTACAAGAACAGCACATAGTTATGTATTAGTGCAAGCTATAAAGACCATCATCCCACTTGTCATGCAGTTTCCAGAACCGCATGGATACGCAATTTTAAGAAAAATTATGTAGTAGAAATTGATTTGAATTAAAAACTGAAAAAACCTGTGGGCCGATTTATTCCAAAACTGCTTCAATTCATCATCATAATCTCCCACAATAACATGAGTTACATCTTCATTAAGCTGGTTAAAACGAACTCCACCTCCACTGTTAATAAGTCTTCTCAGTTTATCTAGCTTTCTGCCACTAAAACCGCAAAGATATATCTGCAAGAAAGAAAATATTTAATGTATATAACATGCTTTCTCTCAATAGAAAAAAACTAAAAATATATATCTAAATCCACTGCGTATAAATAAGACAACTTGTGTACATTTAAGATATATGAATATATTCTGAAACTTTTGATTTTTTAACCGTTCTGTAACTTTGATTTTTTAATCACTCTTTACAATCTTATACAGCATTATTATCTTTCACAGTAGATATTTGATAAGTATTTTGAGGCTATAAATAAAATAGAAGCCAGATTCCAACATCTTCTAAATATTAGTGCGTACCAATTTCTAAAATGCAGGTAACTTCTTTAACTGTGAAGCTTACTTGTAAATTTTGAAGTAATTATAAAAGTAAACTGTAGTTAGCTGTCTCAATTCAGAACACCTGGGCTTAAATTGTGTGTGTGTGCGCGCGCGCGCGTGCGTGTGTGTGCGTGTGTGGGCGAGGGGTGGGGGGGGGGGTGTTGTTTTTTTCCAGCTGCTAATGATTAACGACAATAGGCAAGTTACTTACACTCTTTAAACCAATTTTCTTACCTATAAATTGATGTTACCTTATTCACAGAGTTGACTGAACAAAAAATACATGTACGTCAAAGAACTGAACACAATGCTTTGAGGATAACATGTATGCAGTAATTTATTTTTAACTACCAGGATGTATACATTTAAATCAATTTAATCAATATAAAAATCATTTTACCTCTATTTTACATAAGGTGACCTTAAAAAAAATTTAAGTATAACAGATGTATCCCAAACTGTATTTACACCCCAAATTAATTCACCCCCATTACTAGACTATATTTTAACAAATAATTGGAATCATATACTTTCTATATGTAAGAAATAATTAAAAGTTATATCTAGAATTGGTAGTCTAGGATAAAAGATGATACAAAACACCTCTGGGCCAGGTGTGGTGGCTCATGCCTGTAATCCCAGCACTCTGGGAGGCCAAGACGGCAGACCGCTTGAGGTCAGAAGTTCAAGACCAGCCTGGCCAATAAGGTGAAACCCCGTCTCTACTAAAAATACAAAAAACTAGCCGGGCATGGTGGTGGGCACCTGTAGTCCCAGCTACTTGGGAGGCTGAGGCAGGAGAATGGCATGAACCCGGGAGGTGGAGCTTGCAATGAGCCGAGATCGCGCCACCGCACTCCAGCCTGGGTGACAGAGCGAGACTTCGTCTCAAAAACAAAAAAAAAAAAATAGAAAAAGTAGCCAGGCATGGTGGCACACACCTGTAATCCCAACTACTTAGGAGGCTAAGGCAGAATTGCTTGAACCTAAGAGGAAGATGTTGCAGTGAACTGAGATCACGCCACTGCACTCCAGTCTAGGCGACAGAGCAAGTCTCCATCTCAAAACAAAAACAAAAGCCCACCTTTTGTTTAGCTAGTAAGTTGGTAAGTTAAAAAAAAAAAAAAAAAAAAAGGTAATTTGCTAAATTTCCTTTTTTTTTTTTTTTAAATTTTGAGATGGAGTTTCACTCTTGTTGACCAGGCTGGAGTGCAATGGCACAATCTCGGCTCACTGCAACCTTCGCCTCCTGGGTTCAAGCGATTCTCCTACCTCAGTCTCCCAAGTAGCTGGGATTACAGGCGCCTGCCACAACACCTAGCTAATGTTTTTGTATTTTTAGTAGAGATGGGGTTTCACCATGTTGGCCAGGCTGGTCTTGAACTCCTGACCTCAGATATCTGCCTGCTTGGGCCTCCCAAAGTGCTGGGATTACAGGCATGAGCCATCACGCCCAGCTCCAATTTCCCTTCTTAACAATAAGGTAAGGTTAAATTTTTGCTACTCTGTGAAAATTAATGCACAGCCAAGTCATTCTACAAATAGGAATACATTAAGTTTTCCAATCTAAGACAGCCGAAAAAGTATAGCATATGATGTTTCCATCAACAAACTCATAAGACAATTATTCATATACTAAAAAATTAAATAGCCCAAGAAATACCAAACAAAGCATTGGCTCTAATGGTAAGGAATACAGACTTTGGAGTAGATAACTGGCCACTTAATGTCTCTCTGTGTGACTCTGAACAAGAATTTTAATTCTCTAAGTCTTACCCTCAAGATAATATCCATTTTAGAGTTATCTGTGGGAATTAAATGAGATTTTATATATATATTAACATACATAAAATGATTAGTACAGTGTCTAATACACTGTAAACACTTAGATGATAGTTATAAATAAAAGTCCAAACCTGGGCAACATAGTAAGACCTTGTCTCTACAAAAAAATTTTAAAAACTAGCCAGTTGTAGTGGCACATGCCTGTAGTCCTAACTGCTTGCGGACTAAGGGGTGGCTGATGCCCAGGAGTTCGAGGTTACAGGACGCTATGATTGTGCCACTGTATTCCAGTCTGGGCGACAGAGTGAGACCCTATCTCAAAAAAATAAAAATAAAAAATCCAATAAGTCGTTCAGAAACTAAGTGCTCTCAAAATACAGCAGATGGAAAGATTAATGTAGTTAGGAGGGTTCAGAGAAGAGTTAAAACCTGAAATGAACTTTTAAAAGGTAACAGAGGAAGATACCTCACAGGCAGAGGGACTCTTGCAGCCAAAGGATGGACATGGTCTAGTAAGCACATCTACTTAGCTAGAGTGGAGAGTTTACATAGGTAGTAAGAAGCAAGCCCAACTCTGAAGGGTCTTCAAAGTCAGGCCAGGAAATGCTAATGCATATCATCACTTAATGCATGTATTATATAATAAAGACGTACCCGACAACCATCTAATAAATCTTCAGGTGCTTGAAATGCACTGACATCCAGATTTTCTAGATTTTCAAGTGTAGGCTCCAGTTTGCTGTTAAGTGAATTACATATTGATTCACTTATGCAACTTGCATTTATGTTGGAAATATTGCTGACATCTGAAAGAGTACGACCTACATATTTTGAAAACATGTATAAATTTATGGGAGATAAAATAATCGTGATTATATATTGTCTATGGATTAACTTTTCTTACAAATATAGGGCAATAAACAACTTCCAAAGTAAGATTCAGGGGTGTTTACTGAAATCTTAGTGACAAAGTATAAAAAGGGAAAATGAAATTAATTAAGCCTCTTATCTTATTTAAATGAAAATAGATTTAACACATTTTCCTAATAGTGTCTTGTTTCCCATAAAAATCTGAAGTTGCTGACTTTAAGGTCCAAGGGGCTTACATTTGAAAAAATATTTTAAACATTTTGCCAACACAACACCTACAAAATAGAAACTGTTTTAATTTTTATACAAATACAGACGATCTATAACAACTGCAGCAAAACCGTAAATTAAGGAAAGATTAATATATGCATGTCAGTAATGTTTAAAAGATTAATACTTGTATCTTAAGCCTCCATCTACCATTGTTCTTAATTTCTTTGATCATCTTTTGCATTACATCAGGGTATAAAAGAAAGCATTCATTCATTCTAAAAAAAAGTTATGAACAGTTCAGTACTAACTTTTCACACAATTTGACTATTATACTATTATGCCTAGAAGCATAGCAAACAAGAAAAAGAAATTCCCTATCTCAGTGATTCTATTAACATACTGATTATTACACAGAAATATGACTGTCTTCAGAATATTTAATCTCAGTGAGACTCACTATCAATTGTGTTGATCTGGCCAGTAGGAGTTGAAGAATTGGGCATAGTCTTTGCTTCTGGTCTAGGTTCTGTCTTGTACATGGATTCATCCTGACAAAAACCTTTCTCGATACTGTCAAAAAACCACTGCGTGGTCACACAGTGTACATTCCATCTCTTGGCACACTCATACTTCTGACCTGTAGCGTTAAGAAAGAAATAGAGAAAACAGGAGAAACCAAGAAATGAAAACCATTAAAATCTATCTTTGCAGAAATATTCAAATTATAACAGGTTTTTTTTTTTTTGAGATGGGGTCTCACTGTGTTGCCCAGGCTGGAGTGCAGTGGTGAGATCTTGGCTCACTGCAACCTCCACCTCCCTCCTGGGTTCAAGCGATTCTCCTGCCTTAGCCTCCTGAGTAGCTAAGATTACAGACACGTGTCACCACGTCTGGTTAATTTTTTTGTATTTTTAGTAGAGACAGGGTTTCACCATGTTGGCCAGGTCTCAAACTCCTGACCTCAGGTGATCTGCCCGCCTTGGCCTCCTAAAGTGCTGGGATTACAGGCGTGAGCAACTACACCTGGCTGTAACAGGTTATTTTAAAAACCTATCAACAAAATTAAAGTTACCAGTACTTACTCTTAAACAGTATGCTACATAGTTTATTACAAAGTAGTATTTTAGCTTACTGCCTAATTATATTTTCTATGTGTTGCATAAATACACATGCCATGTGAGAGTGTTTATCTTTTACACAAACTGCAGGAAGACAGGAGCAACTGTGGGGTAACTGAATTAATACTGGACTTGGGTTTGCATATAGGCTCCATCATTTACTTTCTTTAAACCAGCTTGTACAATGTGAAAATTGTAAATGTGTGCAATATAATAAATCCCAACTTTGAACAGACTATTCCAATGTCAACAGGCTTCTACTTAAAGTCCAGGATAGATAAGCCAATAGATAAATTACGTTAAAAATATGTATCTTTTTATTACCTTAAAAATCTTTAACACAATGTATTTTGAAGCAGTATCACAGAGGAATTGAGGTCAATATGTCACATGAAACGTTTTTTGGCATTCTTGAGAGAATCAACAATGAACAGTCTTCAGATTCAGAAAAAGAACAGCAGTATCAACTCTACTCACAGTGATCCTATCACAACTGGCCATACCCAAAGTTCTGACTTAAGGACAATTACCATTTAATCTTAATTTCTTCTCAATCTAGGTAGCTTAGTAAAACATGGTACACATATAAAAGGCAATAATAAAAACATTAACAAAACTCATCTTTTATCAATTTGTGTATATTTTAAGAGTGCTGATAAAAAATCATCCAAAATAATGTTATGGAACACCAAACCTAACAGCAATTTTTTTTTTTTTTTTTTTTTTTTGAGACGGAGTCTCGCTCTGTCACCCAGGCTGGAGTGCAGTGGCCGGATCTCAGCTCACTGCAAGCTCCGCCTCCCGGGTTCACGCCATTCTCCTGCCTCAGCCTCCAGTAGCTCGGACTACAGGCGCCCGCCACCTCGCCCGGCTAGTTTTTTTGTATTTTTTTAGTAGAGACGGGGTTTCACCGTATTAGCCAGGATAGTCTCGATCTCCTGACCTCGCGATCCGCCCGTCTCGGCCTCCCAAAGTGCTGGGATTACAGGCTTGAGCCACCGCGCCCGGCAACCTAACAGCAATTTTAAAGAATTTTTATTGTTGGTAATGTCTTCTTCATTTTTTACTGCCTCATGTTCCGCAAGGTGTGTCTTCCAGTTAAAACTTGTAGTTCATTCAGTCAAACTAAAACTAAGTTAAGCCTTTTTAAATTAGTCATTAGAAAGAAATGCCAATTAGCTATATTTATTAGTTTTCCTGTTATTTACCCAAACTTCTTGTCATTATTTGGTAATTGTGTGAGGAACATTTTTAAAAAATCAAAAGATACAAAAGTAAGCTTAAATAAAACATCACTAAAAGTTTTTGGTTTTTTTATACTTACTCAATGACCTGAATAAATATGAAAAAAAGTCATATAATCGGTTTACAGATTGTGACCCAAACTACCTTTGCAAGATGTTAGAGAAAACAGTATCAAACTAGATTAATGACATGTCAGAAATAAAAGCTGTTCTGTAAAGATTTTAAAATATTAAATACTAGTGGCTGGGCATGGTGGCTCATGCCTGGAATCCCAGCACTTTAGGAGGTCAAGGTGGGCAGATCGCTTGAGGTCAGTTAGAGGCCAGTCTGGCCAACATGGTGAAGGCCCGTCTCTATTAAAAATAAAAAATTATCCAGGCGTGGTGGCAGGTGACTGTAATCCCAGCTACTCGGGAGGCTGAGTTGGGAGAATCACTTGATCCCGGGAGGCAGAAGTTGCAGTGAGCTGAGATTGTGCCACTGCCCTCCAGCCTGGGCAACAGAGCAAGACTCTATCTCAAAGTAAATAAATAAATAAAAATAAAATATTAAATACTAGAGAAAATGTTTCATTTGTCCCTTTGTGAAACACAGTTTTACCTTTTGGTTCTTGCACAATGAGGTGTGTACATTCATTCATTTTCAATTGTCCCATGTATTGACCTCCATGCTTAACTGTGAGTTGCTGAACTTCCTTCCTGTCTAAGCCACATAAGCCAGTCACACAGATTATGCAACCAAGAAAAATAGGACACTTGAAATCTTCCATGTTTATATCAGTATATCTAGTTATTTTTCTGTGGGAATGAAATGGTTAAAAAAGAAAATATTAAATTTACCAGAAGAATAATGAAAAACAACACAAATACCACTATTGCTTTCCTCATTTTTTAGGATTTAAAATCATTTTTTTACAAAGGAGAACCACCAAACAGAATTACACTAATTACTCACCGAGTTCAATAACATGTCTCTAACACAAAGTAATTGTTTCAGATACAGTCTCTCAAAACCATTTTAAGGGAAAAATATACATTTCCTTAACTCTAGCCCTTGCTGGTCACAGTGGTATATTTTCCAAAATTGTAAGTCTGAATCTCTACTTAAAAACCCAAAGGTAATTTGGTTGCCTATTAGAAAAACGAACTTTTTAATCTTCCCATTATTCTATATAAGTAAAAGCAATGATTTCTGGCAAAATACCAACAAAAATATCATTATTCTGTTGCCATGCAAGGCAGATGTGCTGATGAAGTAATCACATTGGGAATGAGAGTTGCTGACATGGAGACATACTTAGGATATGCCGGATGGTGTTGAAAACAAGCCCAGAAAAATGCCGATATAATTCGTATGCCAATAGAATTCTGTGGTATTTGGTCTTGTGGTTGTTTATCTAGTTGCAGGGGAACTAAAGTGCGCCCCTTGAAATAAGCTCTAAGTTCCATGAGGGAAGTGACTATCTGTTTTGCTTACTAAATATAACTAAAGCCTAGCTCGGGTCAGATATGTAAAATGGGCTCAGTTAACATTTATTAAATAATCACATCTCAGCTGATGACTTATATATGTTTATATTCAACCTTACATATGCCATCTTTTGGAAGGAATGCAACTGCCAAAATGACTAATTTATTCTCTATCTTAACACAGGGGAATGGAGTTGAAGGATAATGCAACATAAAAGCTACAGAATTGCCAAACTCGTTTTCTCAATATTTCAGAAACATTTACAGCTGAGAACTTTATCGCCAAAGCATGTATCACTCTGTAGCTAAGGATAAACCCTTAGCCCATTCTATGCCTGTTAACTTATGTCTTGGTAATAAGAGCTTGTAGATTCTGTTCTTCTGTTTTCACTGGAGAAAACAGTAATGACACTATTTTTTTCCCTGAATGATAAATCCAAAGAGTATATCACATGCCAAAAATGACTGAATGCATCATTTTTTCAAATCTAGAAAATATAAAAATGTCTTTCTTACTTCTCTTGTGACTTCTCCCAAAGTGTTTTTATCCAAGAGGGAAGCAAAATAGGTTTCTTCAGGTTTGCAGCAACTAAATATTTTTTGCTACCAACTTCCCCCGCAATAAGGTGAGTTACTGATACGTTAAGGTCTCTGTATACCCGTCCGCCCATCATTTGTACATAGTTATGAACTTCTTCCTGTAGCCCCAAAAGAGAACACATTAATACTGAAGCAAACAATATTGCTTCCATTTTTATACACGATCTCATAAATACATTTTGCTTTTGACAGTTTGAATACATAACTGTTACATAACATTATAAAGTTAAACAATTAACCAAATTATTTTTTGGGAGATAAATATGAATTATATTTTAAAAAGATTATTTTCCTATATTTATCCCTTTCAACTCCATGAATGTATTAAACTATTATACAGAGCATGTATAAATCTTTGCTTCTATATATTTTAATATACATGTGTATTTTTAACAACATAAATTGTATCTATATAATATATAAATATATGTTTTAGCCAGGCTTGGTGGTGCATGCCTGTAGTCCCAGCTACTCAGGAGGCTGAGGCATGAAGATTACTTGAGCCCAGGAAATCAAGGTTGTAGTGAGTTGTTATTGTGCCACTGCACTCCAGCGTGGGTGACAGTAAAACCTTGTCCCAAATACATATATATATATATATGTATTTCTATAGCTCTCTCTCAGAATGATTTTTGTTTTTTGTTTCCGAGATGAAGTCTTGCTCTGTCGCCCAGACTGGAGTGCAGTGGCGTGATGTTGGCTCACTGCAACCTCCGCCTCCCCGATTCAAACAATTTAGAATCCTTTTTTTAAAAGGCTGTCCACCTATAGTGGAAAAAAATCTAAGTGATTAAAAAATGAGTGTCCTTTTAAATTAAAACAAAAAATTTAAATTAGCCAGTTTTCAACAAAACAAATTCTATATTCAATTTACTTAAAAAAGTATATGTATACATATATACACACTGTGGTTGTATAGTGATCTTTGTTAAAAGTCACGAACAATAAATGGAAGGTCTTTTAAGTTATCTTCTATGCAGTGAAAAATTAAGAATAATAGATACATAAATTGTTCAATCATGATGAGGTCAATATCTACCCTTTTTTCTTTTTCCAGACTTGTACAAGATACGGTTACATCAGACATAACCATATTATAAACTGGATGTTCGGCTCTTGGGACACATCGCTGGTGGTGCATACAAAATATGACTACTTGTGGACCAACAATTCTGCAGCCAAGCTACGAAAAAGAGAAAAGTTTACATGAGTTAAGAAGGAAAAGACCACCAGTCTTACCAAATTACATTTTGTAACATTCACCAATTCTTTACCAAAGTTGATGATCAATGTGGAAAAATCAGCAAATTGTTATAAGAAAAAAATAAAGACGACTATATAATTTCTCAGATATACTATACATTAAACACTCACACACAAAAGCAAATCAAACAATGCAAACCATCAAAAGAAATAAACTTCAGGCGAGGCACAGTGGCTCACGCCTGTAATTCCAACACTTCAGAGAAGGCCAAGGGGGGTGGATCACCTGAGGTCAGGAGATCCAGACCAGTCCGGCCACCACGGTGAAACTCTGTCTCTACTAAAAATACAAAAATTAGCCGGGTGCAGTGGTGGGCACCTGTAATCCCAGCCTCTAGGGAGGCTGAGGCAGGAGAATTGCTTGAACCCAGGAGGCAGAGGTTGCAGTGAGCTGAGATCACGTCACTGCACTCCAGCCTGGGCGACAGAGGGTAAGATCCTATATCAGAAAAAGAAAAGAAACTTCAAGAGCCCCTTTCACTCAAAACTGCCTTACTGCTTACACCTATAAGCCCAATACTTCGGGAGGCTGAGGTGGGAGGATCACTTGAGCCCAGGAGTTCAAGACCAGCCTGGCCAACATCAAGAAACCCTGTCTCTACTAAAAATACAAAAACTAGCCAGGTGTGGTGGTATACATCTGTAATCCCAGCTATTCAGGAGGCTAAGGCACAAGAATCACTTGAACCAAGGAAGCAGAAGTTGCAATGGGCTGAGATCGTGTCACTGCACTAAAGCCTGGGCAACAGAACAAGATGCTGTCTCAAAAAAAAAAAAAAAAAAAAAAAAAAAAAAAAGCCTACCGTAACATAATTAGCCTTTCAATCCTGGTCTTGCCAAACCAAAAGAATGCCAATGTACTCATAAGTTGCATAACACTTCATAATCGGCAAAGAATGTATGTCAGCTGAAGCAAAGATAAACCAAAAAACAGACTACCAAAGGAACACACTAGAAGTCAGCAAACCTTTTTGAGGTGATCAAAGACAATGCCACTAAAAGGGTCACAGATATAAAGTGATCTATCATTCTCCTTTATCTTCAATGCCTCTTCTTCTGTAATAATCTGAAGATATTCTTCTGATTGGAATTCTTTTATGGACTGAAAGAAAAAATAAAATAAGAACGTACCTGAAATGACTCCCCTGTATTTAGGTCCTATTCAAATTCCATCTCAAATCCAGCCTTTTCCCTATTGAGAGTCACCATCATGTCTCACTTAGACCTCTGCAGAAGGCTCCCAAATGGTCTTTTTCCCTTCCTTGCCCTAAATCTGTTCTCTACACAGCAGCTAATAATCTTTTTAAAAATACAAGTCAAATCATGTCACTGTCTGCTCAAAACCTAATGTCTTCACACCGCACCCAGAATAAAATCCACATTTCTTACTATAGCCTTCAAGACAACACAGTCTGGTTCCTGCCTATCTTCCCACCTTTACCTCCTACTTCTCATCTCCCTTGCTTACTCTATTCCAGCCACTCCCACTTTCTTGCCAGCCCTGGAACAAGCCAATCATAACCTCATTTAGACGCTCTGCTCTTGATCTTGCAGCAGGGAATACTCTTTTTCCAAGTTTTCACCTGACTTAATCCCCCACTTCAATCAGGTCTGCTTAAATGTCACCTCCCCAGAGATGCCTATCCTAACCATGCTTTCTCAAATACCCTTCCTCTACCCTTTTAGTCTATTTTATTTAAAAATACATATATATATAGTTTTTGTCTCTCTCCCCTGGAAGTTTCGTTATGTATCTTGTTTGCTACTATATCCTGACACCCAGTAAGCACTCAAAAATGTTCTGAACCAATTTTGAGGTCCTTATGTTAAATACAGTAATCCCTTTAAAACTGTAAGTCAGATCATGTTTACTCTTCTGATTGAAATCCTCCAATGGCTCTCCACTGAGAGAAAAATGGCCCACAAGGCCCTACATGACCTCTTTGCCATTATTCTCTGACACATTCCTTAGCACTCTTCCCCCATCCCTCACTTACTACACAACAGAACACTAAACTTGGATAGAGACTACAGACACTTTCCCAGGGGCTGTATAAGGTTGCTCTCTCTGCCTGAAACATTCTTCTCCAAATATCTGCAAAGCATCTCACCTCCTTCACGTTTACTCAAATATCTTTTTCTCCATAAAGCCTACCCTGATCGCACGCTATTTAAAATTATAACCCCCTTTTCTTCCCACCCCCAAGAAACATCCTCTGGAACCCCTTAACCTGTTTTGCTTTTCTCTCTTCCCAATTTATCATGTCTGATTAGTGTCTATGTCCTCCTGTTAGAATGTAAGCTCTGAGAGAACAGAAATCTTTGCCTGTTCTGATCACTGATAAATCCCAAGTACTAGAGAAGTGCCTATCAAATCATGAACACTTCAATAAATACTTGCTGAATGAATGAAATTTTTAAAAATCTGCTACAAATGCTTCTCAAACTTTAATGCACACTGACGATCTTGTTAAAAATGCAGATTCTAAGTGGTGAGTCTGGATTGGAGGCCAAGATTCTGCATTTTGAACAAACTTCCAGGCCATGCTGATACTGCTGAGATCTGTGAGAAGCAAGGCTCTACATCACCTCTACTATCATCCAATTATCACACTGTACATAATAAAACATAATTTTTAACAATTAACCAAAAAATTTTCAAGTATGACCAGTATACGACTGACTCAAATTTTTACAGCACACAAAGGACCACTCTGGTTAGGAGGCAAATGAAAGCAACTTAATTTCCAAAAACTGCAGGTCAGTCACATTAAACAGCAACGTGATAATAGACTTCCAGCCCCCCGAAATACATAATAATGTACTTAGATCAATTCGAAAATATGTAATAATGATATATCTGTATTAACGTAGACTATTAAATTATGAAAGTGAAATATCTACTTCTAAGACATAAAGCCCAACAAATCAAAAACACTTAAAAACAAGAAAATGAATTCACGGTATTAAGACGTTTTCAACTCTTACCTCGAGAGCTTTAAAAAAACATTTGGAATTGTCTGAAGACTTTAAAAACTTCACAAAAAACGGTTCTTTGTCATTTCTGGACATTTCTGAACTGTCAAAATAAAGGAACCATTAACAAGAACAAAACCACATTAGGTATAAAGTTCCATGTTTAACCCACCTATTTTTCCATGCAGACAAGAATGCCTAAAGACATACATTCTGGCTCTGCCGGTGAATTCGTCAAAGGCATTTGTAAGAAACCCTGGAATGTGCCCTTGAACCCATCATTTAACTTCCTCCGTTTTCTTTGGCAAAGCCAAAGAAAAAGATGACAACACCAATCCTTGCAAATCAGAGAGCAAAATTAACCCGAATTGAATACACTGAGGAGGGGCCTGCTATGAAGGCTCTAAGCCCTCTAAGCCAATGGACATTCAATTGCACTTGTTTTATGGATACACAGAGTGCATCTGTCCCTGCGGATACTCACGGCCTGCGAGGTTCGTTCACCCCTCAGTAAACAGATTTTAAATATAAACATGGAAGCCAGTTAGCATGGTCTTTGCCCCTGCATAAGGCCAGATGCTCCAGTTCCCAGTTCCAGAAAAAGGCCTGGCTCTGGGATCACGGAAGCCACGTCCTTTAGGTGTCAAAGGCCCACCCGCCAGTCCCAGGGCCAGTTACTAGGACAGGAAAAGAGGGTCCTGAAGGCCATAGAAGGCATCGCGAACCCCAGTTGGGGCCGGGGAGGAGCTGAGTCCCCACTCCGCGCCTTACTTACCTCGTTGGGGCCTCGGGGTCTCCGGGCGGCGAGTCGGGGGACGCGCTGCCCGCAGGGCGGTGGCTGGGGTCGGGCGCCAGCCCGGCGCACAGCCCCCTCCCCCGACTCGGCGCCGCCCCTACCCCAAAGCAAACGCTGGAGAACCCGGAAATTGACCAGAACGGAAACCGACTTTCGCGCCAACCGTGCGGCTGCGCTCGCCTTTTCCGGTGGAAGTGACGCCATCCGCAGCTGCGGCAGGAGAGCGGAAGTGTCAAAAGTGTAGGTGAGCGGTCCATGGGCGGTAGGGATTCAGGGAAAGCTTGGGCCGGATCCCTTGGATTAGGGCTTTGCTGGGCAGGCCTACTCGCCGCGGAGAGTAGGCCCAGCGCCGTCCGTTCAAGAGGTAGGACCACAGTCCAGGAATACTCCTTTACTGTTAAAAAAGCCACGGAAAGAAAGGATGTCCTCAATAGATGTACTTACTTTATACCTGCCTTATACCAGGTATGCACGGAAAAACGTATTATCCAAAACAATTCCTTGAGGCAAATAGTGGTAGTTCCATTTTGCAGATGTAAAAACGGAGGAAGTTAAATGATGGGTTCAAGGGCACACGGCTAGTAAGTGGTAGAATTAATACTGCATCCAGGTCTTCTGACTACGGACTGGGTGGTTTCCCTCCAACACAGCAGGAATAGAATCACTGCCTAACACAGCCACAAGATGGCAAGGGAAGAAAGGATGACTTACTACACAGCTAATGTCTTTGCCAAGATCGTCAATGGTCTCCCCTCCTCCTCCCCTTCAGTGGACATCACGGTTCTCTTTCTCTGCATCTGCCTCGTACTGGGGAGATTCTAGCACTGAACCTAAGGTTCAAATGGCAGAGAGCAAAGGGAGAGGGGGTAAAATGGGCCTGCAAAACCTTAGCTCAGTGATAACTAGTGGTAAACTGATTAGTTGTTGCTTCTTTTCATTTTATTCTTTAAAAATATTTTTTTCTTATTTTATAAAATCTTCTAGCCACTATACTAATGCGGATCATTTCATTCTTGACTGCTGAGATTGAGAAAATGACTTTGGATTTATTAATGTAAAAGTATAATGCCATGTCCCTTGATCGTTTTTGTTTTTCTTTTCTCTTTAGAGCCTAAAGATAGTAGTGAGCAGCTTGAGTCTTAAGTGTTTGAATACAACGATGGAAGGTGACAAGGATTCTTTGCTTGGCCAAACTTTAGTCAGACTCCTCAACTTTCTCGTAGGTTTATCTGTGTATTTCCTTGGAAAATCCAGTTAGAACCCTCCACGCTCAATATCTGATCAGGTTCCTCATCCTCTACCATCCTTAGGTGATGTCTGATCACCTTCACCTATTTTCAGCAAGAAACCCCTTTACTCCTGAAGTTCCTTCTTAGTAATATTGTATCCAGTGACCCCAAACTTTTGTTCCTTGGCTATAAATTCCCACTTGCCCATGCTGTATTTAAAGTTGAGCCCACTCTCTTTCTCCTAATTCGGCATCCCATTGCCATGGTTGCTATACGTATCCTGATGGTCCTGAATAAAATCTGTCTTACTATGCTTTAATAAATTTCTATCATTCATTTTTTATTTATTTATTTATTTTTTATAAAAAATGAGTCAGAATCAATTAACACTGGGGCTCAAAGGTAAAGACCTATTGCTGGGGGAAGGGTGAAGAAAGCCTTAAAAACAAAAATCACTCGAGGTGGAAAAAAAAAATAAACCACATTAATTGTTAAGGTGCAAATCTGACCTGAATCTGTAATAATAATTAATATTTCTGTTAACTGTAAATGGCACTTTACAGTTAACATGGGACTCCTCACACTATTCCCGTTTACTCTTTTCAGCAACCCTATAATAGATGGGTATCATTGTCTCATGTTATGGAGATGGGGAAAGTGAAGTTCAGGGACTGTGTCACTTGCCCATGCCTTTCCTGACACACCACACTGCTCCTGGGTACGTGCTGTCTGCCCATCTATGTGTGAAGGTCCACACCAGGGAGGGAGCCCATTCCTGGCATTTCTGGCCCAAGTAGAGACCTCACACAAGAAGGAGATTCATAGATGCTGCTCATGAAGATGAAGAAAATGCACCCTTTAGCTTTTAGCCAGCCGGAACTTGATAGCAGAGGAGTGACCTGTCTTTAGAGTAAGAGTTCACCACTAGGGGCAAGTTCTCCCATCGTGTGTCTCGAGACAAGCAGAGAGGATCTGTCTCTAGTACCTACTCCTGGAAAATGGATAGAGCAGTGGTTCTGATGTGTAGTCTCTGGGCCAGCAGCATCAGCATCTCCTGGGAATTTTGGGGGAATGAAAATTCTTGGGCTCAACTTCAGACCTATTAAGTCAGGAACACTTGGGGTAGGGCTAACAATCTGTGCCCTTCAGGTGATTTTGATACACATTTAAGTTTGCTTGAACAGCAGTCCTTCAGGAAAGGGTGAAAATGGTTAGTCATTTCTCAGTATGCACGGAGGATTGATTCCAAGGCCCCCTGCCGATAACAAAATCTGAAGATGCTCGAGTACCTTATATATATGCACATACTCCCATGTACTTTTTTTTTTTTTTCTGAGACAGAGTCTCACTCTGTTGCCCAGGCTGGAGTGCAGTGGCACGATCTCGGCTCACTGCGATCTTCACCCCTGAGGTTCAAGCGATTCTCCTGCCTCACCCTCCCGAGTAACTGGGATTACAGGCGTCTGCCACCGCACCCAGCTAATTTTTGTGTTTTTAGTAGAGACGGGTTTCACCATATTGGCCAGGCTAGTCTTGAACTCCTGACCTCGTGATCCACCTGACTCAGCCTCCCAAAGTGCTGGGATTACAGGTGTGAGCCACTGTGCCTGGCCACTCCCATGTACTTTAAATAATCACTAGGTTACTTATAATACCTGATGCTATGTAAATACTATGTAAACGGTTGTTATTCTGTTTTTTAAAATTTTATTTTTTATTGTTTTTCTTTTTCCACTATGGCAAATTTTACACAAAAATTGTATTTTTTTTCCTAAATATTTTCGATTCCCAATTGGTTGACCTCCTCAGATGTGGAACCCACAGATACAGGGAACTAACTGTATATGGGTTTGTGGTCGCTGAAGACTTTGGTGAAAACGGGGAAAGGTTGTGATATGACCTTGGAAGCTGAGGTTTTGGTGCTTGCTTTGGCAGCATATTTACTGGAAAAAAAAAATGATACGGAGATTAACATTGCCCATGTGCAAGGATGACATGCAAATTTGTGAAGCATTCCATATTTGCCGGTCATGGTGTTTCACGCCTGTAATTCTAGTACTTTAGGAGGCCCAGGCTAGAAGATCACCTGAGGCTGCTAGTTTAAGACCAGCCAAAGCAACCTAGCAAGACCCCCATCTCTAATATTTACAAAAATTTTTTTAAAAGAAGCTGGGGACCGGGTGCTGTGGCTCACATCTGTAATCCTAGTACTTTGGAAGGCCAAGGTGGGCAGATTGCTTGAGCCCAAGACTTTGAGACCAACCTGGCAACACGGTAAAACCTCATCTCTACAAAAAATACAAAAATGAGCTGAATGTGGTGGCGGGCATCTGTAGTCTCAGCTACTCGGGAGGCTGAGGTGGGAGGATCACCTGAGCCTAGGAAGTTGAGGCTGTGGTGAGCCATGATCATGCCACTGCATTCTAGCCTGGGTAACAGAGTGAGACCCTGCCCCCTTCCCCCCTTCAAAAAAAAAGAAAAGAAAAGAAAAGAAAAAACTGTAGTTGGGGTTGGGAATTAACTTTCCCCTCACTTTCCTGGCATTTAGAGTCAGTTTCCTCTTTCTCTGGCACTTCTGTCACCTAGAGCCAGTCTCTCTAGACCCTGCTTGGGATGAGATTACAGGCAACTTTATCTGTTTATAGAATGGGAAAGGAGGCCAGGAGCGGTAGCTTATGCCTGTAATCCCAGCACTTTGGGAGGCTGAGGTGGGCAGATCATCTGAGGTTGGGGGTTCGAGACCAGCCTGACCAACATGAAGAAACCTGTCTCTACCAAAAATACAAAAAATTAGCCAGGCATGGTGGTAGGCACCTGTACTTGGGAGGATGAGATAGGAAAATCACTTGAACCCAGGAGGCGAAGGTTGCGGTGAGCCGAGATCGCACCATTGCACCCAGCTCGGGCAAAAAGAGCGAAACTCCATCTCAAAAAAGAAGAATGGGAAAGAAATCACAGGAAACAAATATGACTAAATAGTTACTTTTACAATGTGGGTGGCGGGAATATGAATATTTCTTATTATATTTTACTACATAGATAATATTTCTCAAAATTAAAGCCAAACTAAAACTAGGTTTTTTGAGTGATAGAGTTTTACATTTGTTTCCAATGCTGTAAATGAATATATATAAATAAATGAATGTATGGTTTGTTTTTATTTTTGTTTTGAACTGGAGTCTAACTCTGTCACCCAGGCTGGAGTGCAGCAGCATGATCGCAGCTCACTGTAACCTCTGCCTCCTGGGTTCAAGTGATTCTTCTGCCCCAGCCTCCCAAGTGGCTGGGACTATTGGCACGTGCCACCATGCCCGGCTAATTTTTGTATTTTTAGTAGAGATGGGGTTTCACCATATTGGCCAGGCTGATCTTGAACTCCTGACCTTGTGATTCGCCCGCCTCGACCTCCCAAAGTGCTGGGATTACAGGCACGAGCCACCACGCCTGGCCTTGAATGTACAATTTAAAAGTGAAATTAGTAAATGATATTTATCACTACAGAAATAGTCTGATTAGCAAAACATTTGTTTAAACTATGGTCTTCAGTAACCTGGAAGATAGAACATAGGCCTACTAAGTCTGCTGAGCTCTAGTGAAGAGGAGGTAAAATGGAAGATCAGCAGCATATTCTATTCTATGTTGGTTGCTACTGGCTGCATTTAATTAGGTAAGCAAAAGACAATCTCAGGGAATTGGCCTGTTTGCAAACAAAAATAAAGAGAATTTAAAAATCCGGGCAGGTGCAGTGACTCACACCTTTAATCCTAGCACTTTGGAAGGCTGAGGCAGGAGAATTGCTCAAGGCCGAGAATTCAAGACCAGCCTGGGTGACACAGCCAGACCTTGTCTCTCCAAAAAAGTGTTTTGTTTTGTTTTTTTAATTAACTGAGTGTGGGGGACACACCCCTGTAGTCCTAGGTACTGGGAGGCTGAGGTGGGAGGATTGCTTGAGCCCAAGAGTTTGAGGTTACAGTGAGCTATGATCTCACTATTGCACTCTAGTCTGAGTGACAGAGCAAGACCCTGACTCAAAAAAAAAAAAAAAAAAAAATTCAAGTATGTGAGATTTTGCAAAGTTGGAAAAGCTGACTTCATCTGTGTCCTAAAAACAAGAGATAAACCTAAGAAAGATTTTGAGGAACAAATGCCCATTACAACCCAGCTATGTGGAAAAGATCTGCTTAAAGAATATGGTCCTCTCACCCAAGCTAGGTAGGCACCATCAACTGAGAGAGAGGTATGGGGCCAAAGATAGCGATCAGGTGTGAAAATTTTGTCTAGGAAAGAACTGGGGAGGGGACTACTTATGTAGAAGAACAACTCTGCCATGGCTTCCCCTGTTGATAAGCTTACACTTATCAATAGAGGCAAAGGCTTGAATTGCAACTTCTCTGAGCCCTGGCAGAACACCTTGTCATCCTTAAAGGAGGTGTCTAAGGAGCTACTAGAAAGGCATCTCTCACTCGCCTTTCTGTCTCTCCTAAGAGGCCGTCATGACATAGTTTCTCATCACCTCCCAGGTTTTGATGAGATATGGGGCTTTCTGCCCCACTCCCCTCATGATAGGACTGCAGAATATAAAAGCACTAGCTACCATCTAGATTTGGCTCCTTGGTAATAGAGTATCCTACAACTCACATTGCCATCATCAGACCCAGGGAGATGACATCTTTCACTTATTCTTCTCTGTTGCTATCTATGGAAGTAATAAACCATCTAAATCTAAAATTGTCTCAAGTATATTCACTGGTAGAATCAGGCCCTACCCTTGACCTTGTTTCATATGTGTGAGGTTAACAGCTACCATGTGAAACTGACTGGAACCAAATAGATCTGAAGATTACGAACATTTTGAGGTAATTGCTTTCTGAACCCAACCAGAAACCTGGAGTATTCAGACTTTGATTTAATCCTCAAATTTTCGCAGCACAAGTAGGTGAAAAGTCATACAGCCCCAAGGAGCACAAACTCCTCAATACTGAGATAGGGATAGAGAGAGTAATAGAAAATGAAGATCCTCCCAGAAGGAGGCACCAGGGATCTTGAAGAGCAATGAGCAAAGGAGCTCCTGTAACAGAACAGAATCTGATCTAAACAGAACCCCCAATAGAGAGCCTCCTAGTGCCTGCCCAACTTCAAAATTGATACTAATGATGGCTATGGGTCTCCACTGCTCCCTTTTCTGAAAAGGAGTTTTATTGTTGTTATTTTGTTTGTGCCTCCCCGTTCCCCACTGTGTAGCAGATGTGTGCTTGGGCAGGGAAGGACAAAAACATTGTCTTTTGAGTCGTATGTTACTGGCCGATTCTGACAGAGACCATGTAGAAACCCTTAGTGTCTCACCCATACCCCCTCACCCTTAGCACTCATGCACATTAGGAAACTTCCAGCTGCCAGCATCTGTGTTCGTTGCATGTAGGCATTCTCTGGCACCAGGAATCTGCTCTGCCACCCACACAGTAGGCCAGAGGGCTAAAGGATTTATGACCCATAGGAAAGAAAACCCTCAAATGATGGCTGACAGGAGTTAGTGCACAAAAACCCTTGTTTGCATGTCCCATGGATGGGATATCTACTCGGACTCTCGTAGTTTCCTCAGGGGAATTAAGGCCCAGGGTCCACAAGTGGCACAGTGGCAATTGACTTGTTAACACATTCTTTGGATGCCTTTCTCCCTGTCTCGCATCTGTATTTTATTTTCTTCTCTCCCCCCTCCCCCGCCCCCAAACTGAGACGGAGTTTTGCTTTGTTATCCAGGGTGGAGTACAGTGATGCAATCTCAGTTCACTGCAACCTCTGCCTCCCAGGTTCAAGCAATTCTCTTGCCTCGACCTCCCAAGTAACTGGGATTACAGGTACCTGCCACCACACCTGACTAATTGTTTGTATTTTTAGTAGAGATGGGGTTTCACTGTATTGGCCAGGCTGGTCTCAAACTCCTGACCTCAGGTGATCCACCCATCTAGGCCTCCCAAAGTGCTGGGATTGCAGGCATGAGCCACCGTGCCCAGCCACATTTCCACTTTCTTGCCTGTGTTTCTTGTCAAATAAAACATCTGAGAAGTCTTGTCTAAAAGTCCATTTTCTGGGGCTGCTCAAACTAAGACAAAAGACCCCAGACATGTGCTCCCCTTTCATAGTGTTTTGCTGTTGCTGAGAAGTAGTTTCCCAGCCAGGGACTACAGTTCCCATCCTCTTTACAATTGGTGGGGTCATGGGACTGAGTTATGGCCAATAGAATATAGGTAGAAGTGATGTTTGTCACATCCGGGCTTGATCCAGGAAAATTTCTTGCACTACCTTCCATGCTCTTCCTTATTCTGTCATTTGAATGTCAACACATGGAGCAATCTTGGAAGCCACGTGTTGAAAATAGCAGAACCTCTCTTAGCCTGGATCTCTGAATGACTGAATGGAGCTATGAAAGTGAACTCCCCATGTTATGCCCAGACCGTTTATTCCCCGAAGAAGACCACCAGAGTCCAGAGTCAAAGCTAAGCAGCAAGGATCTTTATTACAGGTTCGAACCTGGAACTCTCCCTCACTCGTGAAACGAGACGGGCAGGAGAGCTCCCCCACTGAGCTCCGAGCAGTGTTATATAGTCTACGAAAAGTGGGCATAGAGTTATTATACAAATCAGATATATGATTGGCTAGTGTTTGAACAAGGCGATTTGGCTAACTATGATTGGTTCCCGCCATTTCTGATATTTTGGTTCAAACTTTGAGGCGGGAGAGCAGGTTTATGGCAGCAAGAGTTTATCTTACTTAAACACGTCTTGTGACCTTGCCTCAGAACTTACAAAATCTCTGGTATGTGCAAAACAAAATCTCTGGTATGTGCAGAAAACCAGGTACTCACAGAACTTACGAAATCTCTGGTATGTGCAAAGATTAGAGAGCAGAACAAGGGTGTAGCGGGTGGGGGGCGGGTACACATCTATCTTTGTGTCCTTTCACCCACTCCCACCCTAACAAATCACCACAATTGCTGCCAGATGGGCTTTATGTTACTAAGAAGTCAACTCCTATTGTGTTAAACCATTAAGATTTTGGAACTTTGCTATTATAGCAGTTAGTGCCAATCCAACCAATTCTGAACTTGGAAACAGTTTAAACAAACACGTTGCCCCCATGCCGTTATTATTTCAAGATCCCTTGGAAAGGGGAAAGTGTGAAATTGCTCCAGAGACAAATGCCAGAGGCCACATGAGAAAGAGAACGGACTATGGAAGCAGACTGCCTAGTTTGAATGCCAGCTTGGACACCTACTAGCTACCTGACCTTGGGCAAGTCACTGGTTAACCTCTCTGTGCTTCACTTCTCTCTGTACAAAAAGGGGATGGCAATAACCTTGTGGGGTTACTATCAATTAACATTTGGGAAGCACTTAGCACCCTGCCTAGTACACAATTAATAATAAATCTATACATCCCAAGTTTTCCAAAGATCATCTTTGCCATGAAGTTTTTAAACTGTTTTCCACCATACAAGCATCATACCTTCTGCTTTGCTATTTGTGAGAGCCTGCACCAAAGCACAGAAATGACTTTAGCACTTTGGATGTCCTATCTTTGCAATATGACTTTGTCTCAGTACACATGAAGTTTTCAGAGTTTGATCTAATCTAGGGTCGGGGGCACAGTGGCTGCTATTGGATTTAAGCTGTGTTAGTTTTAGGTGGATAATTAACCTTAGAAGGAATGATCACCTCTGGACTTTATTTGGTTTTTGTCCATAGGTCTGCAGAGGAGATTGCTCAACCCACTTTTGAGACATTCGTGTGCATTTATTGATCTGTTTGATTTTTTGAGCCCAATATTATAGCAGACACTATTTTCCAACCTTGTATTAGAATGTTGGACAAGAAAAAAATTGATCTCTGCCCTCATAGACCCTATTTCCTCTCAAATGTTTGAATAAGTGAAGGGAGAGCCAGGACAATTGAAGATGAACCACTCGGCACAAAGTCAGAGGGAATCTGGCTTTGCCTGAGCAGAGGGTCACTGCTGGCTTACAGAGAAACCAGCCGAGCTGATGGCAGTCTCAGGGCTGGGAAAACAGAAGTGGAGGCAAGATCCCAGTGAGAAAGGAGGAGCAGAGAACTAAGCTTGACAAAGGGCCAGTTTTCTCCTTAAGATACTTGGCACAATTTGAAGTTCCATGGAATGGGAGATAAAAAGATAATGCCACACCTGGAAGAGGCTCCAATAAATATATCAAGTATATGAGTTTCCTGTTACTATTGTAACAAAACTTAATATCTTACAGTTTTGGAGGTTGGAAGTTGGAAATGGGTCTCACTGGGCTTAAATCAAGATGTCAGCAGGGCTGAGTTCCTTTCTGGAGGCTCTGTTTCTACATTTAAAGAAGCCTTATGATGATATTGGCTCACCTGGATAATCAAGCAATACATTTCTAAATAAACCATGAGTTGAATAAGAAATCACAATAAAATTAGAATATATTTTGAACTGAATAACCATGAAGTTATAATATATCAAGAAAAGGAATGCTTATAGGGAAATTCATAGCCTTCATCACATATAGTAGAGAAGAGAGGCTGAAAAATCAATGACCTTAACTGCCTTAAAAAAAAAAAAAAAAAAAAGCAAGAGAAGCCAGGCACGGTGGCTCACACCTGTAATCCCAGCACTTTGGGAGGCCAAGGCAGGCAGATCACTTGAGGCCAGGAGTTAAGAGACCAGCCTGAACAACATGGTGAAACTCCATCTCCACTAAAAACAAAAAAAAAACAAAAAAAACAGCCAGGTGCTGTGTCTCATGCCTGTAATCCCAGCTACTCAGGAGGCTGAGGCAGGAGAATCACTTGAACCCAGGAGGCGGAGGTTGCAGTGAGCCGCAATCGTGCCACTTCACTCCAGCCTGGGCAATAGAGCAAGACTCTGTCAAAAAAAAAAAAAAAAAAAAAAGAAGAAGAAAAAGGAGAAGGAGGAGAAGAAAGAAAGAATAAAGAAGCTAGAGAAAGACCAAAACTCAAAGAAAGTCAACAGAGCAGAAATCAATGAAATAATAAATGAATGTACAATAGAGAAAAACAGCAAAGCCAAGGTTGGTTCTCTGAAAAGATTAATGAAATAGGTAAAATCTTGGCAATACTAACCAAGGAAAAGTGGTAACATAAATCACCAATATCAGCAATGAAAATACTAAATACCACATACTAAAAATGTCAAAGGATAAGATCGTGAATGATTTTATATCAATAAATTTGAAAATTTAGATAAAATGGACAAATTTCTTTAAAAAAAACTTACCAATATTGAAATTTGAAGGATCATAAAACCTGGATATTTCTCTAGCTATTTAAGAAACTCAATCTGTTATCAAAAACTTTTCCACAAATAAAACTCTAAACACAGGTGGCTTCATTGGTGAAGCCTTGCAAACATTTAAGAAAGAAAGAATGCTATTCTTACACAGTGTCTTCCAGAGAATAAGAAAAGTAGCAGCATATTCCAGTTCATTTTGTGAGCCATTATAACCTTGAAACCAAACTTTTAGTGACATTAAGATAAAGAAAACTGCAGAATGATTTCTCTCACGAACACAAATGCAAAAAATCCAAAAAAGAAAAGTAAGTTCAGCAATATGTAAAAAAAAAGTTAAACATAATAGCCAAGGGGGGGTTATTCCAGGAATGTAAGAGTAGTTTAACATTTAAAAATCAATTAAAGGAGTCCAGCGTGGTGCACAGCTGTAGCCCCAGCTACTTGGGAGGCTGAGGAGGGAGGATCACTTGGGCCTAGGAGGTGGAGCCTTCACTGAACTATGATCCCACAGCTGCACTCCAGCCTGGGCAATAGAGCAGGACCCAAGCAAGAAGGAAGGGAAGGGAAGGGAAGGGAAAGGAAGGGAAAGAAAGAGAGGGGAGGGGTGAGGAGGGGGAAAGAGAAAGGAAGAACGGAAGGATGGAAGGAAGGAAGGTAAACAGAAAAAGGAAAGAAAGAAAGAAAGAAAGAAAGAAAGAAAGAAAGAAAGAAAGAAAGAAAGAAAGAAAGAAAGAAAGAAAGAAAAGAAAGAGAAACAATTAGAGGAGTTTACCACATTAACATAAAAAGAAAAGGGAATCATATAAGTATCTTAGGTGCAGAAAAAATACTTGACAAAATGCAACACCTATTCATGACTTTAAAAAAATTTGGGCAACCCAGGAAGGAAGGAAATTTCCTTAGTATGGTTAATAATATTTAAAACAAAACAAAACACCAGCAAAAATTTTGCATAATGGAGAATTATTGAAAACTTTCCCTATCACCACTTCTACTCAATATTGTATTAATAGTTTGGCAGTAACTATTAAAGCTGAACATACATCTACTTCATGATGTGGGGAAACCCTGCAGTAATGCATACGTAAGTGCACTAAAAGACATGTAGTAGAATGTAATGTGAGTTCTAGCCGGTGCAGTGACTCAAGAGGAAAGAGATTCCTAAGGATCTGAAAGGAAAAACCAAAACTGACGTTATCCATATAAGATGTAAGGATGTACATAGAAAAGAAAGAATTCCAACTAATAAGACAATTCAGCAAGATCACTAGATTCAAGGTCAATATACAAAACCCAATTGTTTTTTTCAGATACTAGCAGCAGATAGAAAATAAAATTAAAATTATATTCACAGCAGCACTATCCTTAGGAGTCCAAACTGAAGACTGCAACGATCAGGAGGAAAGATAAAACGTGCTGCATACACAGTGTAAAATGTGCAATGCTGAGAATGAATAAAGGGCAACTATACACAACATAGGTGAATCTCACACACAGAATCTCCAGAGAAAGAGGCCAAACACAAAATTGTACATATGGTATGATCCCATCTGCATAAAGCTCAAAAATCAGCAGAATTAGTCTATTCTGTTAGAAGTCAAGATAATGGGTACCTTTGTGGCAGGGGGCTGTGCCAGCTCTGTTAACGTTTTGTTTCTTGATGTGGGTGCTGGTTATGTGGATGGGTTCATTTGATGATAATTAAGCAGTACATTTATTTAGGACATGTGACGTTGTATGTATATTTATTATATTTTAATTAAGAGTTCTTAAATTTTTATTTAAATTCAGATTTTCCTCAGGCAGAAGTCAGACATGAGCAGGATCGCGCTGCAGGTGCGAGGAGAGGCAGCCCTCTCTGGGTTCAGCGCTTCACCTGACCTTGGCCTCCCAGAGCTGAGGGCTGCTGGGGACAGTGTCATTTGGGTAGAGTTTCCGAGAGGACCCAGGAGTGGTCCATTCTCTCAATGGAGACCCTTTGGGAGGAAGAGTCTGAGAATCCTTGAGAATTGTGTTCAAAACGTTGGGTATACGAGAGCGCGTGCTTTCCTGGGGGAAGAGCCCACAGTTTTCACCCTATGGACAGCCCCCGAATCCCAAAGATTTTGTGTTTTTGAGATGTTTAGGAGCTGCTGGGCTGGATGAGGGTCCGGGGAGTCAGAAACTTGCTAACTAGCAACTCACCTGGGACCCCCTGCGGATCTCTCTCTGGGTTGTAAGGCGACCAGACTAGTGCGCTCCGAAGCTGCTCAGGCTCCGGGGTGCTGCCCCTTCGCCCTAGGTGCAGCCTCGCAGACCCCGGCCCTGGGCAGGGGGCGGGAGAGAGGCTCGCATCTTGCAGCCCTCTGGTCCCACTGAAGGCACAAGCTGCTCGCTGCCTGCCCCACGGGAGGAGTGCGAGGAGTAACGAAGGTTACTTTCCCAGGGCGAACCTTTGCCAGGAGGCGCTGCTTGCTCCGGCAGGGTAAAGCCGGACGAGGCGCGAGAGCGCGTTGGGTGACGCGCGCCAGCCGCGGAGAATGAGGCTCGCCTTCTGCGCCCTGCTATACGCCGGGGTCCTGGGTGAGTGCGCGCTGGGAGTCGAGGTGGGGGCCGGCGCTGCAGGGTACTCCGTGGAGGCACTGGGTGCCAGCAGCGGCTCGGTCACAGCGGGACCCTGCGCGACGACCGGACAGCCAGCGGGCCTGCAGGGCTGCGATGCACCGCTAAAAGTGCTTTCTCCACGCGGGCGCACCTGACACTTTGGTCCTCGCAGAAACCCGTTGACCAGAGAGAGGATTGCAGACTATGACTAGCTGGCCAAATCCTGTCTGCGGCTTGATGTTGTATACACCTAGATGAGCCGAGAATGCTTTTTCACATCTTTAAATGGTTGAAAGGGAAAGGCCGGACGCGGTGACTCAGGTCTGTAATCCCAGTATTTGGGGAGGCCGAGGTGGATGGATCACCTGATGTCAGGAGTTCCAGACCAGCCTGGCCAACATGATGAAACTCCGTCTCTACTAAAAATACAAAAATTAGCCGGATGGGGTGGCGCGCGACTGTAGTCCCAGCTACTCGGGAGGCGGAGGCATGAGAATCTCTTGAACCCGGGAGATGGAGGTTGCAGTGAGCCGAGATCACACCACTGCATTCCAGCCTGGGCGACAGAGTGAGACTCTGCTTTAAAAAAAAAAAAAAAAAAAAAGGTTGAAGGGGAAATCTAAAGAGCAATATTATGTGACATGAAAATTATATAAAATTCAAATTTCAGTGTCCATAAATAAAATTTTGTTAGAATGCAATCATGATCATTCAGTTAAATATTGTCTATGGCAGCTTTCAGACTTGTCCAAGTCAAATATCCCCAAGTTTAAAACATTTTATTTGGGAAGCAAGAATTGAAATTCTGGGCATACACACAGACTGGGTCGTCTTCTATATGTCCAAAGGACAAAGAGAAGATTGGAGGTTTCATAGAAAAGGAGAAATGTTCTTCTAGAAAGTTCATTGGCACAAGTAAAGTTTTGGGGAACTGACAAGTCCTGACTGGTGAGGGACTATAACAGGTAAAATTAACCTTAGAGTGGCAGCTACTTAGCCAGTAGCTGTTAACTAAAACTGGTCTCAGGTTACAATAGGCAGTTTCAGCAGCCAGGCTTGCGAAGAATTTCACATGTGGAGCAATGCTATGAGCCCCGAGTGCTTTTTTGCCCCTGACTTCTCACCGTGTTTTAGTTGGATATGACAAAAACGACCCAGTTCTGTATGATCAACTTTCACAGGCTTCAAGGTCAGAGTTGAGTAGTTGCCACAGAGACTGTGTGGCACACAAAGCCTAAACTATTTACTCTTTAGCCCATGACAAAATAAGTTCATGACCCCTGGCCTAGAGGCTGTTGATCTCCTTTAAAGTGAAGGAAATGGGGTTAGAGGAGAGAAGGGATTTTTCCCCCCCAGGGCTTAAGGGTTATTATTAAGTGCAGGGGAGGAGCAGGTGGGACACATGCTAGGTGTGCCTAACATCTAACCAGAGGAATTTTTCTTGACCCAAACTGGAGAGCACTTCCACTACTTTTACCATACAACAGAGAGGTAGAGGGATATAGAGAAAAAACAATCACTGTAGAATGAGATCCACCTGTCACTCGCTGCTGTGTGACTCTGAGCTCTCCCTTGACATCTCTGAGCTGGTTTCATTCACTAGTAATTGCCTTTTCACAACAAACACACAATTACTGTGAAAATGTGATACTATGTCTAGTGGCAGGCAGAGTTCTAGGCACAGGTGAGTTTCACTGGTAAAAATCCTGCACATAAATGCAAGGGGCCCCTTCCTGTTTTGCAAGGGTGGGGTCCTCCAGGGCTCTTGGCTGGGTGATTTGAGGAAGGGAGTGATGCAAAGTCAATGAACTCATGCATGTGAAGAGCCCTTCCTGACTCAGCAACTGTTGGTTCTGTCCAGCCCTGGTTCTGTCATGTCTGAGACTGTGGTAAATAATTTCTGGGGTAGGGTATCTTATGTGGGGTGAGGAATAACCAGAGCAAGGGCAGAGCAAGAAGGCGGCAGGAAGGGAAGGGGGTGCTGTGATGGCCCTTCACTGGCTCAGCACTGCCACGTGGGGCCACACAGGGAGCTCTGCTGGGGCTAGGGAAGGCTGGAAGGTAGAGCACAGCTGTAGCTCAACTGCAGTCACAAGGAAACCCAGAGTGCATCCCCACTGAGATGGTTCCAAAATTCTTCCTGAACAGGGTTTGTGCTGTTTGTTCTTCTTCTGTCTCTTGTCCTGGCAATGTCAGGCTCTGACCAAAAGATCATTTTCCCAATTCACCGTGTGTTTACAAACCAGAGGCAAGAGCTGCCCATTTCAGCCTCCGCATTTACCTTCTCTCCTTCTTGGCTGCTGGACCAGGCTGGAGTCTGGGATATGCTTTCCTCAAAGCTCAGTATTCTAGTCAAACAAGAACAATTCTGGTGGCAAATGACAGAAAATCCAACCAAAGTAGCTTAAATAAAAAAGAGCAAAGGGAAGGGGGCAGTTATTGGTATGCCCTGCAAGATCCAGGAGCCAAGGGCTCAGACAGCCAGTACCTCCACCTTGGCCTCCACCTCCTTTCTCAGCTTCTTGCCCTTGCTTAAGAACTTTCTCTGTTTGGTAGGCATCAGCAGCTTTCCCGTTTCAGGATCAGTCTGAAATATTCACAGCGGGCTCTGATTACCCCTGCTTTAAATTGCCATATGGCCAGTGCTTTTGGTGAGTGACCTAGTCTAGGTTACTTGACTCTTTCTATACTTAGCTTGCTTGCGCATACTTTCATTTTCTTTTAAAAATTATTTCTTTCTTTTTTCTGTTTTATAGAGACAGGGTCTCTTTCTGTCACCCAGGCTGGAGAGCAGTGGTATGATCATAGCTCACTGCAACCTCGAACTCCTAGGCTCAAGCAATCCTCCCATCTCACCCTCCTGAGTAGCTGGGACTACAGGTGTGCATCACCATGCCAAGCTAATTTTTTATTTTATTTTGTTTATTTATTATACTTTAAGTTCCGGATACATGTACAGAATGTGCAGGTTTGTTACATAGGTATACACATGCCATAGTGGTTTGCTGCACCCATCAACCCATCATCTACATTAGGTGTTTCTCCCAATACTATCTCTCCCCCATTCCCCCACCCCCCAACAGGCCCCAGTGCATGATGTTCCCCTCCCTGTGTCCATCCATATGTTCTCATTGTTCAGCTCCCACTTATGAGTGAGAACATACAGTGTTTAGTTTTCTGTTCCTGTGTTATTTTGCTGAGAATGATGGTTTCCAGCTTCATCCATGTTCCCGCAAAGGACATGAATGCATCCTTTTTTATGGCTGCATAGTATTCCATGTTGTATATGTGCCACGTATTCTTTATCCAGTCTATCATTGATGGGCATTTGAGTTGGTTCCAAGTCTTTGCTATTGTGAACAGTGCCGCAATAAACATAAGTGTGCAGGTGTTTTTATAGTAGAATGATTTATAATCCTTTGGGTATATACCCAGTAATGGATGGCTGGGTCAAATGGTATTTCTGGTTCTAGATCCTTGAAGAATTGCCACACTGTCTTCCACAGTGGTTGAACTAATTGACACTCCCACCAACAGTGTAAAAGCGTTCCTATTTTTCCACATCCTCTCCAGCATCTGTTGTTTCCTTTTTAATGATTGCTGTTCTAACTGGCATGAGATGGTATCTCACTGTGGTTTTGATTTGCATTTCTCTAATGATCAGTGATGTTGAGCTTTTTTAAATATGTTTGTTGGCCACATGTCTTCTTTTGAAAAGTGTCTATTCATATCCTTTGCCCACTTTTTGATGAGGTTGTTTTTTCTTGTAAATTTGTTTAAGTTCCTTATAGATTCTGGATATTAGCCCTTTGTCAGATGGATAGATTGCAAAAATTTTCTCGCATTCTGTAGGTTTCCTATTCACTCTGATGATAGTTTCTTTTGGCCCAGCTAATTTTTAATTTTTAAAAATATTTGTAGAGATGGAGTCTCACCATCTTGCCCAGGCTAGTCTTGAACTCCTGGGCTCAAGTGATTCTTCTGCCTCAGCCTCCCAGAGTGTTGGGATTACAGGTGTTAACCACCATACCTGGCCTTTAAAATCATTTTTATTGAAGTATGATTTACCTATAGCATAATACCATGTATTCATTTAAAGTATACATATAGTTCAGTGAATCTTAGCAAATATAACTATTCATGTAATTGTCACCAAGATAAATGACATTTTCATCACCCCCAAGATGCCCGCAGTCATTCCTACTTTCTGCCACTATAGATAAGTTTTGTCTTTTCTAGGATTCCACGTAAGTGGAATCATACAGTATATTGTGCTTTGTTTGACTTTTTTTTTTTTTTTAACTCACTTGTTTTGAGATTCATCCATGTTCTTGTGTGTAGCATGCTTCATTCCTTTTTATTATTGGGTAGTACTCTATTGAATGGATTTACCACAACTTTTTCACCCATTCACTTGTTCATGGACATTTAGATTGTCTCCAGTTTGGGGCTATTATGAATAAAGCTGCCATGGACATTAGTGGACGAGTCTTCGGAGGACATGTTTTTATTTCTTTTGGTTAAATATCTAGAATTACTGGGTCATACCGGTAAGTGTATGTTCAACTCAACTTTGAGTAGCTGTGCCATTTTACATTCCCACCAGCAGCATTTAAGAGTTTCAGCTGCTCCACGTCCTGCCAGTGCTTGGTGGTGTCAGTTTTTCACAGTTAGCCATTCTAATAGGTATGCATTCTAATTGGTATGTAGTGAAGTCAATCTCCATGTGGCTTTAATTTGCATTTCTCTGGGGACTCACAATGTGAGGATCTTTTCATATTCTTATTTTCTATTCCTATATTCATATATAGTCTTTTATGATGTTTCTATTTGAACTTTTTCTCCAATTTTTTTTTCAAATTATGGGAGGCTTCCTGGCTTTCATTCATACCTTTTTTTCTTTTTCTTTTTCTTTCTTTCTTTTTTGGAAATAGGTTCTCGTTCTGTTGCCCAGGCTGGAGAGCAGTGGCGCAATCATGGCTCACTGCAGTCTCAACCTCTTGGGCTCAAGAGATCCTCCCACCTCAGCCTCCTGAGTAGCTGGAACTACAGGCACATGCCACCACACTTAGCTAATTTTTTTATTTTTTGTAGAGACATGTCTCACTATGTTGCCCGGGGTGGTCTCAAACTCTTTGGGCTCAAGCAATCCTCCTGCCTCAACCTCCCAAGCATCTGGGATTGTAGACACACAGTACCATATGGAGCTACTCTCCACCTTTTTTTGTTGTTTGTTTCTTTTAACACAAATACAATGGTGACTGAAAATACTGACTTCTAAAAAAGGCCTTATCTTGACATTCCACACAAAGGCGCATGGCCTGCATAATTCCACTCCCTCACTCGGGCTTCTTACCCTGTCTTGCTGCTACTGAAGACATTTTCAAGTAAATTTGAAGGGCTCTATTTGTCCCTTTTCATCACTGGCATGGGATTCTGTGTAAGGTAATTTGGCATCTTCTGTCCTATTTCTTTTAATATTTCCTACCTATAGACAGTTAAAAAGCAGTATAGGTTTTGGAGTCAAACAGACCTGGATGGTTCAAATATTAAGTTCAACTGCAGTAATTTAATTCCCTGGCAGTTTTTTAAAAATCTCATTTCACAACTGTGAAAATTAGAGGAAAGAAATGTGCTTGGCCCACTGCCTGACATATGGGGCTCAGTCAAAAATGGTAGCAGTTATTATTGCAAACCTCACCTTCTAGAGTTCATTTAAATAATGTTTTGCCCAAATACCACAGATTCGTAAACAGCATTTTGCCTTTCTAGTGCTCTCTACGTTAATTATTCCACCTTACAATGCCAGTAAACTAAAGTCACTGATTTTAACACCCCGGCAACCCTACCGTGTAAGGTTCAAGTCCCCAGTGTTGAGATACTGAGTGAATCACTAGGCCCTACCTGTGGGGGTAGGAAGCATTTTTTTTTTTTTAAGGTGAGATTCACATAACATAAATTAGTCATTTAAAAGTGTACGAATCAGTAGTATTTAGGGCATTGGAAATGTTGTACAACCACTACCTCTATCTAGTTCCAAAACGTTTTCACCATCCTAAAAGAGAACTCCATACCCATAAGTGGTCAGTGCCCATTTTCTTCACCCCCTGGCACATGGCAACCACCAATTAATTTCCTTCCTGTCTCTATAGATGTACCTAGTCTAGATATTCATATAAATGGAATCATATCGTGGGTAGCCTTTTGTGTCTGGCTACTTGCACTCAAGTTGGAGTTTTCGAGGTTCATTTACCCTGCAGCATGTAGCAGTACTTCATTCTTTTCATGACAGAATAATATTCCATCATCTGGCTATTCCCCATTTTGTTCATGCATTCATCTGTTGATGCACATTTGGGCTGTTTCCACCATTTAGCTATTGGAAATAGTGCTGCTGTGAACATTCGTGTGCATGTGTTTGAGTCCCTGTTGTCAATTCTTTTGGATATATACCTAAAAGTGAAATTGCTGTACTGTATGCTAATTCTATGTTTAACTTTTGATAGAGGTTTTTGGCTTTTTTAGCTGAGGGGTGGGGCAGAATCAAAGAAATGGGCCCAGAGAATTCATGTGAGCCAGGCAGCCTATGGAACTTGTGTGTAGCCCTCTTAGCTGACCCTTTATCTTGTCTTTAACCTCTTCTCCCAGCACAGAAGAGTGAGTGCTGTGGGTCCCTTACACCTCTGGCCTCTCCCTCCTAGGCCTGTGCCTTGCCCCTCCTGAGAAAACTGGAAGATGGTGTGCCGCATCAGATCATGAGGCCATGAGGTGTGCCAGTTTCTGAGACAATATTAAAAAGTGTTTCCAGCAGATGGTCCCCTTGTCACTTGCGTGAAGAGAACCTCTTCCCTTGAGTACATTAAGGCCATCGCAGTAAGTCACTGCTGACTAAAACAGAGTGGAAGAAAGTCTATACTTTCGTTTTGTTTTTCTGCACTTGTTTATTGCTTTCTCCCCACAGGAAGCAGCCCATGCTTTAGAGCAGAAAGAAACAAGCCAAAGATCTGAAAATGCAGGGACTATGGGTGGAGAAAAATATAGCTGCTCAACATTCATTGATAGCAAAAATTGTAATCCTAATCATAATTCAACAACTAATAGAGAATGATTCAATCTCAGTAAAATACCTCTGTCAAGCAAAGCTAGCATTACATTGAAAGAGAATCTGTAAAGGCTCAGAAATAAACAAGAAGCTCTAGTGTCAGTATTATTACTAAATATTGTTTTTGGAAGTTATCGTAGTGCAATATGATATAAAATGCATATAAGATAGAAGACACAAACAAAAACACCAATATTTTCAGATGGTGGAATGCCTAGAAAATGCAGTAGAATCAAGAGAAATGTTGCTATAATTATTTATTAATGAATACATTAGTTTGGCAAAAGATAAATGTATCACAAAGTCATTTTCATATACCAACAATTGTTAGCTGTGAAAAAAATCCCAAAATTGTTATCTCATTTACATTTAAAATAATAAAAAGAAAAATATTTCTGGAAAAATATTATATGAGAGATCTGCAAGGCTTTTATAAATATAATATAGGCTGGGTGTGGTGGCTCACACCTGTAATCCCAGCACTTTGGGAGGCCAAGATGGGTGCATCATTAAGGTCAGGCGTTCGAGACCAGCCTGGCCCCCAACATGGTGAAACCCCATCTCTAGTCATTTAGAAAAATACAAAAATTAGCCCGGTGTGGTGGCACACACCTGTAGTCCCAGCTACTTGGGAGTCTGAGGCAGGAGAACCCAGGAGGCAGTGGTTGCAGTGAGCCAAGATTGCACCACTACACTCCAGCCTGAGCCATGGAGAGAGACTCTGTCTCAAAATAAATAAATAAATAAAATAGTAAATAAATAAATAAAATAGTAAATAAATAAAATATAAAGGTCTGTAACAAGTGAATAATATTTATTAACAAATGAAAACATATGCTGTATTCCCAGATGGAAAGACTAAATATCACATACTTGCGTACCTTCCCAAAGTTAACTCATAAATTTAGTATATGTTTAATCAAAATACAGTCTTTTTAAAAGCATCAATAAAATATTTATAACATTCTTGAGAAAAAATACATGCATGAAATTTTAAAGTTGTATTATGAAAAAGAAAAGTAGCAGGGGAGTGGCTGAGTCCTACCTAAAACTATACCATATTTAAATAACAGTGTTACAAAGGACAGGATACTGGCACATATATAGAAGACCCGGAAGAGAACAAGATTCAGATACATTGTCAGCTTTCTGTATATCCATTCAACTATCTAATTATCTACTTGATATGATATAGATGCAAACTGTGATAGACATTAGGGCATGAGGGTCCTAGGCTTAATAAATTTAGGTAAGATACATGAAGATTTGTTCTTTAAATCAAATTAAATTGAATTTTTATTTGACAAATAATAATTGCACATATTTATGGGGTAAATGTGGTGTTTTGATACATGTATACTAGATTTAGATAAGTATAATAAGGCAAACTTGCAAACAAATGGCTGAGAAAGGGGTCTTTAGTTGGACAACTGGGTAGTCATTCAGAAAAAGTAATCAAGTGAGCTTCTTAATCCATTCACCGAAATAAATTCCCAGCTTGACTCAACTTGATTAAAAGACATACACATAACTAGAGAAATTACAAAAGTAGACACATTTGGAAATGTAAAAAAATTTAAACCATGACAAAAAAATGTTTTTTAAAAGCCCTAAGCATGCAGAAAAAAAAAAAAATCACATCAGCTATAACAAAACCACAAACTATATAAAGATGTCATTTAAACTTATAAGAAATACTGAAGAATAAGAAACTATAAACAAGCCATTTGCAGAAAAGACATTAAAACTGAGAATATTAACAATAAAGGAAAAATGTTCATCCCTTTAATAAACAAAGAAATGCCAATAAAAGCATTCTAAAAGTAGCAGTTTGTATTTAGTAATGTAATGACATTTCTAAAGTGGTAACACTTCTCACTGGTAGGTTTGCAGTGAAATTGGTATGCATTGCTATTGGCATTATAAAGTATACATTTCTATATCATTTCTGGAAACCAATTTAGAAATATTCAGTAAGGGTCATAAAGATGTGCATAAATTTTCATCTATTTTTGTAATGTGTGCGTGTGTGTGTGTGTGTGTGTGTGTGTGTGTGTGTGTGTTTATGGGAAGAGAGAGCGAGAGATTTGTTAGAGGAATTTGACCTTATACAGTTGTGGGTGCTAGCTAAGCAGTCTCTATGAGACTGTTGTCTTTTTGCATCTGTTATTGGGGTTTGCAGAGGAGTCAGTCAGGAAAGAAAGATGTATGTAAAGTGGAGAAAGGCAAGAACTACCCGGAGGCCATAATCATGAGCTGGAGCCCACGGAATGGACTGAAACCCATGTCAATTCTCGTGGCTTCTCATCTTGATAGTGCTCACAAGGCCCAGTGGCCTTTTGTCCTTTTACCTGTATACTAAATCTCTCCTTTTCTTAAGGTAATTCGTGTCAGTTTCTGATGCATGCATTTAATAGAGTCCTAACTTTATACACACATACATAGATACAAATATACATACATATATATATGAATATATATTATAAAATATTTATAAGAAAAAGTGGGATGGAGGAAAAGGGAGGAATACAGAAAAACTCAAGTTGCTTTAAATGTCAATTAATAAATGAATAAAAAGAATGATTTCCATGACAGGTAGGAGATGATCCAACATCCAACCTCATTGTGGAGAAGAGGCTGTGCAGTTTCTTGCTTCCTGAAGGAAGGAACTTTTGACTGACAGATCCCTGCCACGGGAATCCACATCTGAGAGTGCAAAACCTGACTTCTTATGGATGGAAATATTCTACAATGCATTCACTCACGTACCCAACAAATGTTTATTGAACAGCTGCCTGTGCTAGGTGGTCCTCTAGGTGCTGGGATTCAGTAGGGAATAGAACACACAAACATGCCTCCGCCTTCATGGCGCTTACATTCCAAAGGGGAGGACAAACAATAAACAGAGTTTGTCACATGGTTGATAAGGGCTCTGAAGGAAAACAAAGTGGCATCCAGCATACACGAGGTGGTAGTTTAAAGACTGTGGTCAGGGAAGGCCTCACTGAGGAGATGACATTTGAGCAGTGACATGATGGAGGTGAAGAAGGCTTGAAGCCATGCAAGTGTCTATTGAGCAAGTGTCTCTGGCAGAGGGTTAGAGGAGTCTTTCTCAGAGGTGATGGGCATCATTCATGGTCTGTTCCCTTCTCTTTCAGGCAAATGAAGCAGATGCTGCGACCATTGATGGAGGTTTAGTGTTTGAGGCAGGCCCCCTACAGCCTGAAGCCCATCATGGCAGAATTCTGTGGGTCAAAAGATGGTGTGTTCTCCCTGGGGACGGGTGTCTCTGGTCCGACACTGCAGCAATGGTGGGTGTGGCAAGGGCCCTGTAAGCATTACACTTAGTAGGGAACCAGGTTGCTGGAGCTCTTTGGATTGAAGGAGGCTGTCTCTCATGCTGACTCCTGAGAGCTGGGAAATTGGCTCTTCCTGGGCGACTATAAACTTTGCACATTTTGATAGAAACTCCGCTGGTGCTGCTGGCCGTGGGGTATCTCCAGCCTGAGAGGGGAGTGCTGTCAAGAGTCCATTGCTCACCCAGTGGGGTCTCACCCATGGGAGGCCCCTCTCTGGAGACGCCAAGGACCTGACTGCCTCTCCTTGTGCTAATCCTGCCTGGGCGACAGAACACGGGCCTCCGTCTAGGGTAAGGAGAGATTTGGGGGAGTCTAAGAATGAGGCTTTGCCTCTTTCCCATACTTGTCCATTAGTGTCATCAGTGTGTGTGTGAGCGCAGCCGGCCTCAGTCTGACTCACTTGAAGGGCCCCGGCATATTCCTGGGACGCCCCTGCATCCTTCCTCTTACACCTCCACTTTGTGTTTGAGCTGCAGGGAGAACCGCTGTTGGGGAAAAGGGGGAAAATGGGGAAAAGGAGAAAAGCCCTCAGGGAGAAGCAGTAACAACACAATGGCTGGGCGCTGAAACAATCCCTAAGTGCGCTCCACTCAGTAGGCCCTGTAATAGCTGGTGACCTCGAGGATCCTGTTTCCACTGGCTTAGAGGGACTAGCAGAAAAAAGAACTAGTGTTTATTGACTTGAAAAGGGACGGTGTTCTCTCTCCTGTCAATTAAGGGCTTTTTTTTCTTTTTCTACCCACTTGCCAGAGGATGGTGAGGTCCTAGCATCCCAGAGTTCTGCATGGTACATGCTCCAGAAGATCAGTGACAATATGGCATCTTCCTTTGACCCTTCTTTCTCTCTGCTCCTTTGCAGATCCGCAAACCCACTATTATGTCAATGCCGTGGTGAAGAGGGCACCAACTTCCAGCTGAGCCAGCTCCAAGGCAAGAAGTCCTACGACATGGGCCTGGGCTGGTCTGCTGGGTAGGACATCCCCGTCAGGACACTGCTTCCCCCTAGCTCCCTTGAAACAGATGAGCCAGCTGGGGCTGGGTGTCCCCAGGCAGGGCTTCTGCACCGGTCACCCTCATGGGCTGTGCTGGAGTCACACTGTCTCTGTGAAGTGTATGTGTCCACGGCCTCCAAGATGGAGTGAGGGTAACCTGCTTTAAACATGCACTGGCTGGGGGTGTGCACCAGCAACTCCTGGGAGCTGGCAGCTGAGTCTTCTCTGAGGAAAGGTGTCAGTCCCACCTTCCTCCTCATCCTCAGTCGCTTGGCTTGACAAGAGACATCACTGAGGCCCACTGAGAAAAGCCACCTCCCTCCCAGCTTCCCGGAAAGGCTCAATGGGGCTTCTAGCCACACTGCCAGGACTCAGGCCTCCACGCCTTAGGTGAGGGCTTGGGACATGGGCAAGGAAAGGTTGACTGGGCTGGCGCTAGGGTTTTTTGTTTTCTCTAGGCTTCCTGTTCAGTTATGTTGAGGCACAGTAAGCCTAGGGTGATTTTTCAGCCCTTGAAAGATGATGGCCAGATCTTTTTGAACTCTGCAAAAGTACATCTTTTTGAGTCCGACCAACCTCTGCAGTGTTGATGTCTGACTGTGACAGGGACAAGCGGCTGCAGGGACCTGAGAAGGGCTACAGCCTGGATCGCGGTTCTGGCCAGCTTTGCCCTTTCTGGGAGTGATCACTTGCCTCAGTGTCAGGTGCAACTGGACATGCATCTGGGCAGCTGTGCAGTGGCTGGTAGCACACCTCCTACCCAGTCCTCGACAAGCTGTTCCAGCCCTCTCCCAGAAGGCATATCCCATGAGCTACCACAGCCTCTGGATACACAAGGGGAGGTTGAAGGGGAGGCATTTCCTGAGGTAAAGAAGGACTGTTGGCGGTTGGCTGTGCAAGTGTTCCTGCTGTGTTTAGAGTTCAGTCTGGCCCCTTCGAGCCTCCATGTGGGTGAGTTAGCAGAACTGCGTGCCACTGGGACTGAAGTCTTGGTTCAGTGTAGGTCAGCAGCTCTCACATCCTGCAGTGGACAAGCTGGAGAACATTCCTGTGGGTTCCATCACCACATGAGTGTGATGCCTACACCTGCAGGGACCCTGGGCCATGCACTCCCTCCGGCTTGGGCATTGCCAGCCACCTCCAGCAGGCTGCACTGGCTGGCCCCTGCACACCCACTTCCTCAGCCAGTCCTGGGAGGTGTGTGCACATGCATGGGCTCTCAACGAGGGCCACTCTCTCGCGCATATGCATGACCTGGAGGCCCCAGCCAGCTCGTGCCCTGGGGTCCATGTCTCTGTGCTGAGCAGCAGCGGCCAAGTTCTTCTCCAGCAGCTGCCTCCCCTGTGGGGACGTGAAGAAGTTCCCCCGCCTGTGTCAACTGTGTGCAGGGAAAGGGACAGACAAGTGTGCCTGCTCCTCCCAAGAACCGTACTTCGGCTATGTGGGAGCCTTCAAGTGAGTGAGACCCCACTGCTCCTCCTCCTCAGCCTGATGTTGGGGAGACAAAGGCACAGAGAGCGAACAGGGCCCACCCCAGGCCACCTAGCGCATCAGTGAGAAACCCGGGGTCCCAGGTGCCTCCCATGGCCAAACCTTGCTCCTAACCATCCACAGAGCGCTCTTCTGTGTGGGAGCTCCTGGCCTCCCTGGAGCTTGGGGTCTGCCCGTGTTACCCTCCTGGTCAAGGGAATGCTGGGGAGACAGACTCAGGTCTGGGACTCTGAGATCTACAGACATGGGTCTGGGCTTTCGGCAGGGCCACAGGCCAGGACCTGCCAGCTCACAGCTTTCTGCTGAGCTGCTTCTTGTACGTGTCTCTCCTCATCTCCCTCTCAGCCCCCTTGCAGGCACCTCTGCACACTCCATGCTCCATAAGAGAAATAGCTACTATTCCAAGGCTATCCAAAGTTATTAGTCTCCATGGAAAGGCTTTAAGCCTTTAGATTTTTTTTTTTTTTTTAATTTGAACCTGTTGCTTTTGGTTGCTTTCTAAGAGGAAAATGCGGGTCCTTCTATCCCATCCTGCCTCCTCAGAGTTGTCTGGTTTGGTGACTTCCAGGGCTCCTGGCTGCTTTTGGCCTGGGCTTGGCTGTGGGGTTCAGAGGCCCTTCAGACAAAGCTGTCGCCTCTGTGAGGACAGACTAATACTCAGGAACTCTGGGCAAAGCCCTGTGAGCCAGCAGTCCGGGCTGACCCTCAGAGGGGCTGCATGGGGGAGAAGTGAGGCCTGTGCCTGACTGCGGCTCTCTCATCTGTCAGGTGTCTGAAGGGTGAAGGGTGGTGTGGACCCCACCCTAGCCAGAAAAGCTGGTGTTTTTTTTTTTTTTTTTTTTTGAAATGGAGTCTCACTCCTCACTAGGCTGGAGTGCAGTGGCATGATCTCGGCTCACTGCAACCTCCACCTCCCTGGTTCCAGCGATTCTCCTGTCTTAGCATCCCGGGTAGCTGGGACTACAGGCACATGCCACCACACCAAGCTAATTTTTGTATTTTGGTAGAGACAGGGTTTTGCCATGTTGCTCAGGATGGTCTCGATCTCTTGACCTCATGATCCACCCACCCCGGCCTCCCAAAGTGCTGGGATTACAGGCGTGAGCCACTGCACCTGGCCCATCTCTAGATATAAGTTGTCTTCTATCTAGAGATCGGTAAAGCTCATTAATGCCACACGACAGTTTCTATGTAAGCATTTCTATTACAGTAATTCCCCCTTATTCACAGTATCACTTTACACAGTTGGACTTGTGGCCAACCAAGGTGCAAAAGTGTTACATTACTACTCTTGCACCTTGAGGCCATTACTAAGTAAAATAAGAGTTACTGGAACACAAGCCCTTTGATACCACGGTGGTGGATCTGATCACTGAGAAGGCTACGAAGTAACTAACAGGCAGATAATGTAGACAGAGTGCATACAGCATTGACAAAGGGAGGATTCACATCCTGAGGGACAGAGCAGGACAGTGCAGATTCTGTCACACTATCAGAACAGCAGGCAATGTAACACTTGTGAATTGCTTATTCCTGGCACTTCCCATTTATGTTGCAGTGCCTTCACAAGAAGGGTGAATATGGTGTAAGAAGATATTTTGAGAGAGAGAGAGATATATATATATATTTTGAGGCCATATTCAGTTAACTTTTATTACAGTATATTGTTATAATTGTTTGATTTTGGCTGGGCAGAGTGACTCATGCGTATAATCTCAGCACTTTGGGAGGCTGAGGCAGGAGAATCACTTAAGCCCAGGAGTTGGAAGCTGCAGCGAGCTATGATCACGCCTCTGCCCTCCAGCCTGGGCAACAGGCTGTCTCAAAAAAAAAAAAAAAAGGTTCCATTTTTTATTAATTATTGTTGTTAATCTCTTACTGTGCCTAATTTATAAATCAGACTTTATCGTTAAGTATGTATGTATGTGAAAAGAAACATACCGTATTACGGTTTGGTACTATCCGTGATTTCTGGTATCCACTGTGTGTCTTAGAACATATCCCCCTTGAATAAGGTGGGACTGCTGTATTTGTTTTTTCTTTAGTGCTCAGTTTGATTCATCTATAAATCTACTAAACAAATTTTATGAACGTTTAAACAATACTTACCATCTAATAAAACAAGTTGTAATAATCAATTCTCTTAGTCATTGAAATTTCAAATTTAATCACTTTCTTCAGAACATTTCATCATAAATGTCTCTCAACTGCTTCAGGCACCTTAAGCAAAACACACAAATTATTGTAAATATTTCAGAACTTAGTAGCACATCTGCAATTAAATCTGTTGCAAAAGCATTATTGACATGGACAAAAATGTTTATCTTCTTCTTCGTTGTCTTTTTTTTTTTTTTCACATTTAGGGAAAAAAAACAAAACTTTTTCAGAATGTTGGACAGTTTACCACAAACAAACAAAATAATATTTCAGACAAATTGAGTTTCCAGATTCTGGGTCTTATAACAAATTAAATTTCTATCAGATACAGAACATTCAAAACATTTGAAATACAGGTATATAGTCACGGTGCTAAGCTCATTTTTATAATAAATGTCTGCTATATAAGGAGAATTTTAGGTCCTTGCTTTTTACATAGGTCCCAGTTCCTTACAACCTAATGTCTTTCCCTAACACGAAATTGACTTCAGTGTCCTTTGTTCCCTTGTTCAGTTATTCACAATTCACTGTTTCCTCATAATTACACATTGACTACAATTATTACTCATTATTACACGGTTTGTTAGCATTTTGGCAATTGATGCATGTCTTATTATCCACAATTTTAATTAGTGGGGTCACCTATGGGTCTCATCAAGTTATTATTATTACGCATTGACTACAATTATTACTCATTATTACACGGTTTGTTAGCATTTTGGCAATTGATGTATGTCTTATTATCCACAATTTTAATTAGTGGGGTCACCTATGGGTCTCATCAAGTTGCTCCAAATAATTATTATGTCCTTTGGATGCTCAAGTTACCACACTTAATGATAGTGGCAGCATCTTCTATCTCCCCCTGAAGTATTTGAAAGCATCTTCACTTTATGGAAACAACAGATTGTCCCAGACCATCTTGATTTACCTTTATCCAAAGTCACTTGTGTATTTTGTAAGACCCCTTCTTACCTGGTAGGAGAATGTCCTGAGATGATGACAATGAGTGCGGGTGGAGAGCCCTGGGCTGCTCTTGCCACCCTGGGCCCTTGAGTGGTCAAGGTAGAAAACTGATTTATTTCTGAAGCCATTACGTCATATTGATTCTCTAAATTTAATACTAATATTACTAAATAATTTTGAAATTTTTCTTTGAATGTAAAGATGTAAAACATATTTTCTAGAGAAAATACAGAATTAAAATTGTAACCACTCACAGGAGCCCTGATGACACTCTTTCTCTTTCAGTTTGAGATTTTATCAACCCCAAAGACCATCTGATGCAGGAGAATAGGGAATTAGGGTAATCAAGGGTGAAGGCATAAGCAATAGCAGGCGTAGTCAGTTAGTTCTAGGCAAGACATAGGTCACATCCTCGCTCCTGTGATAACAAGACCGAAGTCTCCACTTCAGCCTCCGATTGACCATGGGCCAGTCCTTTATAGGGTATAACCAACTGGAGGCCTCTAAAGGGCACCTGGGGTGTTATCAAATTCTTTTTGCTTAATAAAAACCCTAAAGAACACTGTAATCAAGGCTCTGGAGCCTGCTCCCGCTCTGTGGAGTATACTTTCACTTCAATTAATCTGTGCTTTCATTGCTTCTTCTATTGCTTCATTCTCTTGTTGCTTTGTTTGTGCATTTTCTCCAATTCTTTGTTCAATGTGCCGAGAACCTGGACAACTCACAGTCAAGACTTTCCATCCAGTAACACATCTGTATTTGTTTTCTAGGACTGCTGTAGCAAAGAACCATGAACTAGGTGGTTTAAGCAACATAAATGTCTTGTCCGTTACCTCCGGAGGCTAAAATTCCAAGATCATGATGTTGGCAGGGTTGGGTCCTCCTGAGAGCCGTGAGGAGAATCTGTTCCAGGCCGCTCTCCTTGTTTCTGGTGGTTTGCTGCTGATCTTTGGTGTTGCTTGACTCACAGACACATCACTCCAATCTCTGCCTTTATATTCACATGACCTGTGTGCATGTCTTCTGTGTACAAACTCCCCTTTTTCATAAGGACACCAGTCATATTGGATTAGGGGTCCACCCTAACCCAGTGTGACCGCATCTTAACTAATTACATTTTCAAGGACCCTATTTCCAAATAAGATCACATTCTGAGGTAATGTGGATTCGGACTTCAATATACGAATTTATTGAACCCATAACACTTTCCAATACCTAGACAATGGAATCAAAGAGCCTGTTTTCCTCATAGGGTCTTTCTGGTTCATCTTTGTACCTGCAGGTTACCCTGACTGGGCCCCGAGACCTTCCATCTCTCAACCCTCTCACCTTTCCCCAGCAGTCTCTGTATCAAAGGGAATGTGGCCCCTTTAGTGGGGGACCTAGGCTGTCCTGGCATGGTAATGCATCAGCCCCAGACTAGTTACCTTAAGTCTCTGAGTCTCAGTTTCCTCATCTGTAGAATGGGATAATCATATTACTGGCCTCTCCAAGTTGTTGTGAGGATTAAATGCAACAGAGCCTGGAGAGCCTTCGGCAAGTCTTTGATGAGCTATGAGTGCAGAGTACACATTTGCTGTCACCATTCCTGTCAGCAGAGCCACAGAGAAGTGGGGCAGTTGCGCTGGGCCAGGCACACCTCCCAGCCCTGTGTCTACCTGCAGTGAGATTGTGAACCAGCTGTTTCACTCCCGAGGCCTCTAGTCCTTACCTGTATAAAATGTTTTTGGAAAAAAATTCTCTCTCAGTCCTCTTCAGGCCACATATTTGATGGTTCATTGAGGGGCATGGGTCATCCTAACTACGGCTCATGGCTTTCCAGTGTTAGGCTCACCTGGGCTTTCCCTCCCCAGACAACCTGGCAAACAAGGCCGACAGGGACCAGTATGCGCTGCTTTGCCAGAACAACACCCGGAAGCCGGTAGATGGATACAAGCACTGCCATTTGGTCTGGGTCCCTTCTCATGCTGTCATGGCCCGAAGTGTGGGTGGCAAGGAGGACTTGATCTGGGAGCTTCTCAACCAGGCCCAGGTATCTCCACCTGCCATCCTCCCCTCTGGCTTAGTGCTCCCTGCTTGGATTTGGAGAGAGGTTAACTTCCTTGACTTCTTGTCACTCTGGAAGTCCTGGTGTGTTCAGGGTACAGTGGGAGCCATGCCACACGTGATCCTCTTCACTGACAAATCGCTCAGTCTATATGTATTATAGACAGCAGAGGCATAAAACCTCGTCTGGAACCACGAACCTGGTGGACTAAAGATTCTCTGCAGAAGTTCTTTTTGTCCCATTTAATTATTTTTCATTCTAAACGGGTCCTCAGGATGAGCTCACATGCCCCTCTTCCTCCACAAAGTGCTCCTCATCATCCCATGGCATGTGATCCTGCCCTCCTGACACCTCTGCCAATGCTCTCTCCTTAGCGCTGGGAGATTCAGAGATGAACTAGGCAAAGACTTGTCTTGAGTCATTCACAGATGAATGTGGGAGGCACACGAGTATGGATTCTTACCCGATGGAATTGCACTACCTCACGAATATTGATGGTGTCCTTTGTGGAGGACAAAGGGACTGATTTGCAGGGTGTATCTGGGAAAGTTCCTGGGCCCTGGGGAGTAACTGTGTGTACCCTAAGGAGGTGGGAGGTGGGGGTTGTCAGGGAGGGCAGCAGGTGACATTTCATGTAGAGTCGCTGCAAAAGCAAACACCAGCCAGTCATTTGAAAGAGCACGTGGGTAGGTGCTGCTGTGAGCTATGTCAGGAGTGGCTCTGGGCCAGTCAACCGGAGTCATAGGCAAAGAGCCCTTTGGTTTTTGGAGACCAGAAAGGAGGGAAGGGACCGTTTGATGCTCCACAGCTGGTCCTTCAGTGGCAGGCTTGGTGTGGGGAGAAGAGGAGCTCAGGAAGCCTGATCGCAGCCCACGGTGCTGGATCACCAGCTCTTCAGGATGGAGACTACCACGGGCGCTTAGGGTGATCAGATGGCCTGAGGGTAAGGCAGCCTTTGCTGACTGTCCCATGGGAACACAGAGCCACAGCCCATAGTGGAGAGGGATGGATCTGGGGGGTGGCCCCTGGCAGTTCCCCTGAGGCCACACTCAGGCAGACAAGCTGGGATTTGAGGAGAGCTTTCCCTCACCATGAGCCAGGGATGCTGGGGACCTTGGCCACTGTCTTCACCCTCAGGCACTCATATCTTGCTTTCTGTTTCCCTTGTCTGTTTTGGGGTTTGTTTTACCTTTATCTCTATGTCATCCTCCCTCCTTCACCATCTCTTTTGTCCTTTGAACAGGAACATTTTGGAAAAGACAAGTCATCAGGGTTTCAGCTCTTTGGCTCTCCTCTCGAGACAGACCTGCTGTTTACTGATGCTGCTCATGGGTTTTTAAGGGTCCCGCTGAGAGGTGACAACGTGCTAGCAGCCACCACCTAACATGGATGCCAAGCTGTACCTGGGATATGAGTATTTTTCTGCGACTCAGGATCCAAAAAGAGGTATGTAAGGTCCCGGGAGGGACCTGGCCAGCTTCGGCAGCAGGGTGGGGTGGGGCCGTCACGGGAGGCTTTCCAGGTGCCTGCAAGCCTCACCTAAAGCTTATTGGCCTGCAAAGCCCAAGGAAGCTACTAACTGCACTGGGTTAATGAGGGGGTTTTCTGTGATTAGAAAAGGGCTTTAGCGGTCTTCATATTCTAGACAACTTGAAGTCATGATGGCCCTGCCTCCTTTGTATTAGCCAGGGTCATCCCACCCAGGGCGGGTCTATTCGACATGAAGTATAAAAACAATCCATCCTAAACTGAAGTGGGAATGTGGCCACTACCACCATCCAGAGGTTTCTGGTCTGGTCATCCACTGGATCTCTATGGTTTATTTCTTCCTTCCTTCCTTCTTCTAGCTTTGCCCTCCATTTAGTCAACCAGTAAGTATTTGTATCTACAGAAGGGCAGCTATGGTATTAGATGTGGGCATATAGTGGTGAGCAAAGATAATGGGTGAGGGGAGCGCAATCAGGCCCACCCGAAACAGAACTCGTGACTGCCATGTGGGGCATGCTTCCTGGATGGGGAGCCCAGTCTTGCAAGAGAAAACCCCAGAAGGCCCTGAGCTGGGCTGGTGCTCAGAGAGGCCTCCCTGGGGAGGTAATGCCTGAGGATCTGAGGTTAGGAGCAGGAGGAAGCTCTGTCTTCACTGATTTTTCTGAGAACTGAGTTCCCCCATTTCTCCTGGAGGGTGACAGCAGGAATTAGCAGTGTCATGGGAATGAGACATGTCAGCTCTGCTGCTGCCAGTGAGGGCCTCATTGGACAGCCACTTTGCAGCACTAACCTCCCAGACCCACCTGGGTCTTCCTTTGGATCCCTCCACCCGGCCTAGATGTGGAAGACTGCCCGAGGGTGCAGCAGTGTGCAGTGGGCCACCATGAGAGGGCCCAGTGTGTTGAGTAGAGTGCTATGAGTAGTGGTGCCTTGGCGTGCACCATGGAGGAGACCCCCAGAGGACTACAACACTGCCATCATGGTTGGAGGGCCCTGCTCTTAAGGCTGGGTTCAGACACTCAGACACACAGCACTTCTGCCAAATCTGGCATTGAAAATCTCCTTCCCTAATGCCTCTTCTTCAGTCTCCAGGATAAGGATGCCTGTTGTGCGCTGCCTCCCACCTACCCCACAGGCCCCTCCAGCTCTGGGCAGGGCAGAAGCTCAGAGCCAGCCCAAGAGCTGGACTCCTGTGGGGCTCAGCTCCGGAGTCCAGGAAGCTCAGGGGAGTGTCTTGCCTAGGAGCCCCAGGAAGTAGCGTGACATTCCGGGCTATGGTCAGGCTACTGTGAATTGTGAAAGCAGATCAGCCTTTTCAATCCTTTAATTGTAAGTTCATTTCTTCTGATTATAAAATATTACAATAAATAAATAAAAATAGGGCTGCAGCGAGCCATGGTCACACCATTGCACTCTAGCCTGGGTGACAGAGCAAGACCCTGTCTCTCAAAAAATCAATAAGTAAAAATAAAATCTGTGATGATGATCTCTGAGTGATGAAGTTGTGAATGATTTTATTTATTTTATCTATTATGATCTCTGAGCGATGAAATTGTGTTGTTACTAACTTTAGGAGCAGAACTACTTTTGTGATTAGGAAAAAATAAATTTATAAATAAAAGAATGAAAATTTGACAAACTTAGAAGGCTATGCAACCGTTTCGTTTTGTTTTGTTTTACTTGAGAAGACCCTCATCTTGGTAAACTTTCCTAGGACCAATTCATAAGATTAAGATCTTGATGGTTATGTAGTCTCCCAAATGTGTCAATTGTAAGGATTAAGTAACTCTGAGTACTTATAACACTGCCTGGCACATAATAAGCAGTAAGTAAGTGTTAGCTGTTATTATTATTCAAAATCCCTAGGACAGTTGGTATATTTTCTTTGTTTTTTTTTTTTTTTTTTGAGATGGAGTCTCATTCTGTCGCCTAGGCTGGAGGGCAGTGGCGTGATCTCAGCTCTCTGCAAGCTCCCGGGTTCATGCCATTTTCCTGCCTCAGCCTCCCAAGTAGCTGAGACTACAGGCGCCCGCCACCATGCCCGGCTAATTTTTTTGTATTTTTAGTAGAGACAGGGTTTCACCACGTTAGCCAGGATGGTCTCAATCTCCTGACCTCATGATCCGCCCGTCTTGGCCTCCCAAAGTGCTGGAATTACAGGCATGAGCCACCGTGCCTGGCCGACAGTTGGTATATTTTCTTAAATAACGAAACACTCATTTAAATAATGGCTGTGTAATATTCCACCAAGTATGTTGGCCTCCATTTAACCAATTTCTCTGAGTTTATATTTGAGTTATTTCCAAATCCTTTGCTATTATAGACAATGTGGGATTGAAAAATCTTTGTATCTATAAATGCCTATATTTCTGAGTGTATCTTTAATATTAATGATAACTAATTTTTCTGGAGTTACTGTGTGCCAAGCATGTTTATAAGGTCTTAACCTGTATTACTCATTTAGTCTTCATGATAAACCTATGGGGTATAATTTTTACCCAACTTATGGATGAAAAAATGTGTATAGCATAGTATTGAGGAATACGTGCTTTGGGGTAGACAGAACTTGGAGGCCATCTGCAATAGTGGTTACAAGGAATCGAATTGCCTAGGTTTAAGTCTTAGTGGCTGTTGATTGGACAAACTTAACCTCTCTGTTTTCATTTATAAAAGAGGGGAAATTCTAGTACCTAGCTTATTGAAGTTTGTGAGGAATACATGAGGTAATCACTGTGAAGTGTTTAGAAAGGAGCCTGGCACGTAATAAGGCTTGGTAAGTTTTTGCTGCTGTAGTCACTGTTTTTAGATTTCTGGAAGGGTAGTGAAAAGGTCAAAAGCAAAGAGCATGTATGTGTATGTTTTTATCTTGGTGACCTTATCTATAAGTATACATTTTTTGCTCTATTAGAAAAATTAATTGATTAAAATAATAAGCGAATTATTAGTGTATTATCTAGAGAAATGAATTATTTATTGAACATCTTTGTTGTGCCAGGGCACTGAGTACAGTGCTAGTGGGATTATGGGAACAGATTTGAACGCCATTATCTGGAAGAAACGTGTTCCATAGACACAGATTAAATGCATTCCCTGAGTCTGGCCATGTTAATCATTGAGTTGAGTGACTATGGTCACAAAGAAGGAGTGGTGAGGTTATGTCCAGGACTCAGCATGGGTCTCATCAGAGGACAGAGATGTCCAGGGGGCATGACCTGGGTTGGAACTTGTTCCCAGGTCAACAGGCCAAGAGCATGTCCAGTTTTTTAAACCTTGTGTTTACATGGCAGAAGATTTGAGTGATCCACAATTGGTTAATCACAAGGACGTTTACATGAAGCCAATGAAATGGGAACCTCTGAGGGTCAGAGGCTCAGGAGACAGCTATTGTGCTATTGGTACTATGATTTGTTTCTTAACTTCAGAAAGGAGAAGGTGATGCCATGAGCTTGGATGCAGGATTCATCCACATAGCAGGCAAATATGGGCTGGTGCCTGTCCTGGCGGAGAACTACAGTAAGTGGAGGGAAGTGTCCTTCTGCATTTTTTCTGTCCACAGATCCCCTGGACTGTGGGCATAGAAAGATGAGGAAATCACTTAGTTGAGTGTTGAGATAATAACTATTGTTGGAGTGTAGGGAGCTAGTAGAAAAAAAAAAAAAAACCCTCTCCTGGAGCCAGAACCAATTAAGATACAGACAAAGGAATTAGGCAGAAAGAGATCAAAATAACACCTTTATTTCTGAGACAGCGATACTGGAGTGTGTGATGTAGAGCTGGCACGGGGCTGCAAGTTACCCTTACCTTACACTTGTCCACTAGTTCAGAAAAACGGGTCTGATGGCTTATGCCATGACGAAAGGCAAAGGGAAACACGTTTTGTCATAGGTAAGAAGACCTAAGCAATCCTCTCCCCATTGTCTTCAAGAAAGAAAGAAGGGGCTGAGCCACACGTGCTCGTGATCCTTCACCCAGATGCACTGGGTGGTTGAGAAGGTGGGGCTGCAAGGTCATGGTCTTTAGTGGGGATCCATTCACATGGAAAAATGAAGCCGGCATAAAAGAGGGTTTCCCTAATATCATTGATTACACCTCATCTGCTACATTATCTTTCAAAACAAAACAACTCTGTGAGGTAAATAGTGGTATCTCCATTTTATAGCTGTAAACACTGAGGCTTAGAAAAGATAAGTGATGGGTCAGAAGCGTGGTGGCTCACACCTGTAATCCCAGCACTTTAGGAGGCCGAGGTGGGTGGATCACGTGAGGTCAGGAGTTCAAGACCAGCCTGGCCAACGTGGCGAAGCCCTGTCTCTACTAAAAATACAAAAATTAGCCGGGCGCCTGTAATCCCAGCTACTGAGGAGGCTGAGGCAGGAGAATCGCTTGAAACTGGGAGGTAGAGGTTGCAGTGAGCCAAGATTGCACCATTGCACTCCAGCCTGGGCAACAACAGCAAAACTCCATCTCAAAAAAAAAAAAAAAAGGATGAGTGATGTTTCCATTGTAGAATAAAGACTGAATCCAGATCTTTCTGACTCCGTGGACTGGGTTATTTCCCTCCCATATAGCAAGAATAATGATTGCCTACTACAGTCTAAGACTCTGGAGGGAAGAAAGACATCAGGATGACTTATTACACAGCTAATGCAAAGGGATATGGCCTCTCCCTGTCTTCCCCTTCAATGAGCACCTCCACTTTCTTTCCCCGCATCTGCCAGAGTACTGGGGAGATTTTGGGATGTAACCTATGTTTAAATAGGAAAGAGCAGAAGAGGGTAAAATGGGCTTGCAGAAACTTAACCCACTGATTCCAATGATACCTTGCTCATTTTATTATTGACTATTGAGATTGAGAAGCTCCTGACTTTGGATGGAGTATGTGAGGGTTTAATGTCATGCACCTCGATTGTTTTTCTTTTTCTTTTCAGAGCAGTTTAGGTCTAAGTGAGTGAATTTCCCCATGGAAGGTGAGTTAGCATCAGTAACACTGGCTCAAAGGTAAAGGCCCATTGTTGGGGAGAGGAAAGCTTGAAGACAAATAAAAATGACTGGAGGTGGAAAAAAATTCACAGTTAATCGTTAAGATGCAAACCTATCCTGGGGCTGTAATAATACTATTTGCAGGGTACTTTATAGTTGGCAAAGGACTCCTGTTTGCACTATTCCCGTTCCCTCTTCTCAGCAACCCTGGAGTATGTGGGCATTGTTGTCCCATGTTATGGAGCTGGAGTCTGGGGCTCAGGGACAGTGCGACCTGCCCAGGGCCACACAGCCAGGAGGCGACTGCACCTGGGTTTGAGAAGAGGCGGAATGACTGGAAACCCCTGGCCCTTCGCCCTGACACCACACTGCACCTGAGCACATGCTGCCTGCCCCTCTCTGTGTGAAGGTCCGCACCGGGCCCGTTCCTGGCATTTCTGGGCTAAGTAGAGACCTCAGGAGAGAAGGAGATTTACAGATGCTGCTGATGAAGATGAGGAGGAAAATAAAATCCACCTTTCAGCTTTTAGCCAGCTGGAGCTTGATCGCAGGGGAGTTGATCAGTCTTTAGAGTAGAAGACCACCACTAGGGGGCAAGTTCCTTCGTTTTGTGTCTCCAGATAAGCAGAGAAGGTCTGTCTCTAGTACCTACTCCTGGAAAATGGATAGAGCAGTGGTTCTCAGGTGTGGTCTCTGGACCAGTAGCATCAGCATCAACTGGGAGTTTGTTGGGAAGGAAAATTCTGGGGCTCCATTCTAGAGCTGAGTCAGAAGCTCTGAGGCCGGGGCTAGCAACCTATGTTTTAACAAATTTAATGCACATTATATGGCTTGAAATCCTGAGGTGAAAGCCAAGTGCATACTTGGGTTTAGAGTTTCTTCTGAGGCAGCAGAGCTGGGGAAGGTGAGGAGTTTGGAGCATCACAGCACAAGGAGCTGTGGTCTCTGTTCCCTGCTGAGCACTGGGTAATAGGACCCTGCACAGCCCACCCTGCACAAAGGCCACTGGAGTGCAAAGTTGAGGCATCACTTCCCTGCTCACCTGCAGCAGCTCCCTTTCCTGTGTGGCAGGACCCCAGCCCGGGGATATGCTGTACCTCATCCCTCCCTGCTGTCATGGCTAAGAAGTCTTCTCTAAATTGTGTCTTCATCCCCAATCCTAAAGTCCAGCAAACAACCTTCTATCTGCTATGTATTCTATTCTGATCGTTTATCATCAGAAACAACCCTAACTGCTTCAAAAGCAGTTGACATTTTCAGGAACTGCAATGACACACAAATGTAGATCAACAAGCACGCTTAAAGGATGGTTTAGACACTGGCAGAGGGGCTGACTGTGATGGAGAAGGTGCCATCTGAGTAGAGAGGGGGAGAGTTAACCTCAGAGTCACACACACATGCGTGGAAAGATGGATGACAATTATGAATCCCATAGGTACAGAAATTGTGGCATTGAAGGAAGCCACTATGACAGAATTTGGCTACCAGACTGGTGTCGTGGACTGCAGTGTGGCAGGCAAGGGCTTGCCATGGCCTCAGGAGAACCTGCTTCACTGGGAGGGGCCTCCAGTCCTGCTTCTGCACTAGCAGCACTGCTGAAAAGCCACGTCCCTAACCTGCCCTTCCCGTTCCTGATGTGCCTATGCTCATATCTGCACCTCTGACCCCCGTCAGTCACTCCAGGAGGGGTTCCACTGCCACCATTTAACTGAAGAAAAATGTAGGCTCCTAGATGACAAGGACACGTCTGAGGTCACTTAGGAAGGACAAGACAGACCTTCCACCTGCCATGTTGACACCCAACTTCTCCAAGTTTGAATTTGTAGAGAACTGATCTACAACACGGAGAAAGGGTGTGTACGTGCGGGAAGCGGGGAGTGGTGAGCCACATTATCTTCTAATTCTAAGAATTTATGATTCAAATCAAGCACAATTCAGTTATATAATACTGGGACTGGAATAAATAAAATATTCGTGGTATTCTCATTAGAATCAGGAGCAAAGCAAGAATGGCCATTCCCACCAAAGATATTCAGCGTTATATTGGAAGCAAATGCAGTAAGACAAGGAAAAGAGTTGGGTTTTTTAAATATTGGGAAAGAGAAGAGAGATTAAATTGTCATTATTAGGAAAGATTACTGTAAACTTAGAAAATCAGAGACTTAACATTAAAAAATAACTCATTAAAGCTTTCTTTTGAACTTATATTCAACAGAAAAACTTGACTAAGTGCATACTCATAATTCCAAAAATTTATAGAAATAAATGGTTTTTAATAGGGGAAAATGGGCTACAATAAAAATACCTCCCAGTATAGATACGATACATCCATATATAATAAGATATAAGTTAGATTCAGCCAAATTACAGAATGATGTAGCCATATCTATCACTACTGAATCAAACAAGTGTCCACAATATATTATTGAGGAGGATTAAAGCAACTCACAGAAAATAATGCAGCAAGACTGTCTCAAAAAAAGAGAAAATAATACATAGCAAGATTCTATTGAAAAAGTACAGTGTATGTAAATATATGCGGGTGCATTTATGTAGACATAGCTAGGGAGCAGTAGTGTTAGTCTGGCTCAGTACCTAATAATGACGGCTATTGGGACGGTCCTCTACTAGAGTAACATGAGGGGTTCAAGATATTCCCTCTCCCCAGGGAGAGTGACAGGCAAGGGCTAGCAGCAGTAGCTCTAAAATGTATTTTCAGAGTGCCCTGGAGGTATGAGAATAGTATCTTGGCACCCCTTCCACTAATATATATATGTAAATATGTGTGCAAACATATATATATATAATCTATAATGTATGTATTTATCAATATGTATACTTATATGTACATATGTATAAATACATAGTATATAAGTAAACACTATATGTATATATTTAAATGTATAGGTTTTTTTTCCCCCTGAAAGAGCAACTTGCTGCCAGCGAAGTCTTCTCTGAGATGGTCTTGCTGTCTGCTTGAAAGGACAGACAGAGTACACCACTGAGGGGTCAGTAAAGAAATGAAGCACTGTTTTAAGCAGGAAGGGATTTAATACAGGGAATTAAATGTTAACAAAAAGCGGACACTAGGTTCCTGGAATGACTGCCACCCATAGTGAAACAGAGCTGACTCCCTAGGAGACCTACTACCCACAAGACCTCTACCAGTACAGTGATTTCAAGACACAGCCTGTAGCTGTGACCAAGGGATAGGAAGCCAGAATTGACAGTGGCTGTTGCTGCTGCATTTGCTGTAATAGCTTCTAATCCTCTAGGATGGAGAAGGGATACTAGAGATCTGGATAGAAAAGCCTAACATCTCCGGGACTTTATTTCCTAGCAGAAAAGAGGTGAAGGGGAAGGCAAAGACCTCTATGTGACTTCCACCTTCCAAATTTCACACATCCTAATTTACACTAAGAACACAGCTGCAAGGAAACATTGGAAGTGTAGTTTCCACATTTCGAGCCAGAAGTGGGATGGGATGGAAATGGAGAATACCAGCTCCACCATAGCCACCATATAGAGATGGCATTTAATGGCCTGGTACAGGAGGGCTGGCCAGATCTCACTGGATTGTCCATTCTTCCTCCTCCTTCCCCTTCTCTCCCTGAAAGAGAAGAAATTGCATCTTGGTATTTCAATTTCTAGGCTATTATGTCATGGCTGTGGTTAAGAAATCAGATGCTGATGTCACCTGGAACTCTCTTCGAGGCAGGAAGTCCTGCCACACTGTAGTTGGCACTTCTGCAAGCTGGAACATCCCCATGGGCTTAATATACAATCACACCAGGTCCTGTAAATGTGGTGAGTATGTTCTGGGAGGTGTTGTGGCAGTTCATTCCCTGTGCCTGTGCCTGGGTAAAGGAGAAATTCAGTTTGATGAATGGCAGAAAATGCCATAATGGGTGGTGGGCTTAAGAGCTTGACAGAAATTGTCGGTGAGCCTCACATCTTCTTGAGCAGGTCCTCCTCCTTCTCATCCTTTTGCTTCTGAGAAGAATACCTTGGCCTAGAGGGCAGATCTCAGGGAAATAGCTCTATTCTTGATGTCTCACAAATGGCTCAGGGAACAAGCCTGAGTTTGCAAAGCAAGACTGGGCTGGATGCGTTGGTGTGCATGAGTGTGTTGTTTTCACATGTAAACCGAAATGGCTGCCTTCTTAATTGGAAACCTTCCACCAGTAAGTCCTGGAGTGCTGTTTATCATGTTCATCCTCGTCTCTCTTAGATGAATTCGTCATTTCAGCTACACTCACACCACTACCTAAGAGGCTTCTGCTCCTCTGCTTTCCCCAACTCTCTGAAAATCCCAGTCCTAACTGAACCCTATTACCTGCTCTCTTTTGTACCTGAGCAGCTAAATGCGGTTGGAGAGCGTCACAGGGCAGCAGAGCAGTTCGTGTCACCGGAATGCTTCAGGCACTGTCTTTGGTGTGCCCCCAACATTTACAAGCGCCCCCACCACTTCTCTGCTCCACATGCCACATTCCCGGTGATTCTCCTAACGTCCTACTTGTCCACACACCTCAAACAAACACCACATACCACCTTTCTCAGCAGACCATTTCACCTGCACCTGCAGGAGACAATGAAACCATCAGAGAGGTTTCCCTTAACATCTGCCTGCCAAGACTGTGGGCCTCCTGGGGGCTGCACCTCCCCACCTCCTCCCTCCCCAGCCAATCCCTCTACCTGTGCTTGGGTGCGGGTCACTCCCATGTTCTCTTTAACGGTCTCAACCCTCAGTTATTACTTCTCCTTCTGGTGTGTCCAACAATTTCTCTCAACAGGTAAACACACCCAGTGTTTTCCATCTTTAAAAGTCCCCTGACCCTCAACCCACCCAATATTCTCCTGCAGCTCCTGCCTTCCTTCCCTCCTCCTCTTTAAGGCCCGAGTGATCAAAGTGTTGTTGGAACCATTCCCCTTCCACTCACTCCTCAACTCCCTGCTGCCTGGCTCCAGTGCATCACTCCACAGGAAGGATTCTGGTCAAGCCACCAGTGGCCTCCATACTGCTCATTGGAAGGATGTGCTTCCGCTCCTTTCCCCATGACCTCTCAGCAGCGTTTCCTCATATTGCCCTAGAATAATATCTCCTGGCTTTTATGGAAACACACTGGCTTGGTTTTTCTCCTGCTTTCGCAAGGACCCCGTTTTCCAATGTAGTTAAGAAACGTTTGAGTTGCTAAATGAAACTGTTTTTCCCAATTTCAATGGAATCCCCAAGCACTCACATCCATGCCCACAGCCTCAATGGCCATCCAAAGGGTGTTACGCGCACAAAGCTAGGCACATGATAAGCACTAGGTAAATGCTTTTTATCTATCTTTGTGTTGATAATTGTCAAGTTCTTATCCCCAGCACAAATCTCTCCTTAGCCTCCAGACATGTGTGTATTGAACTGCCTATTTGACATCTCTGGATGGATATCTCAAGAGCACACTAAACTCATCCTGTTCAAAACCGAATGCACCATCCCTGCCGAGCCTGCTCCTTTTCCAGAACTACCTGGAGTGGTGGAGGACTCTACAGTCCATCCCCTTGTGCCTGGGGGAAGCCTGACTGTCATCCTCCACACAGCCATCCATCTCCAGGGGTGCCGATTTCTCCTCCTTCCACTCATCTCCCTCCCCTTTGTGCTCCTCTAGTCCCAGCTGCCCTCATTTCCCCTGAACTTCTCCAGGAACCTGCCACCCAAACTCCACATCGCTCTGGTTTCCATCCATCCTGTTGCCAGGCCAATCTTTGCAAAGTGCAGCTATGACCATATCCTGCTTACTGCCCCTGGCCCAGCATTGTCTAAAACCCTTCAGAGACTTCTCATCTCTCTAAGGACAAAGAACAAAACCTACCACAGTAAAAGGTCCCATGGGGTCTGGACCTGCCGCCAACCGCACTCACCACCATTCTCTTGATGGTTTAGTCCTGATGGCCTCCATGAGGCTCTCTGGGCCATGCCTCCACCCTATCCCAACACAGGCCAGTGCAGATGCTGGTTCTCCTGTCTGGAGGGCTCTTCCCCTCTTCCCTTCACTTAGGCGACTCCTACTCACTCTTCATGTCTTGGCTTAAAGCTTCTCCCTGACCCCTAGGGCTGCAAGGGGCTCTTTTATTGTAGCTTCATGGAACCCTATAATTTTTTCCCAGAGCAAAGAGGGAAACATGAATTTACTCGTGTGGTGACTTAGGTTCTGACTGTCGCCACACAGGCCGCAAGTTCTCAAGAGGGCAGGGCCTATGTCTGATTTCTTTATGGTGGTGCCCTGGAGCCCAGCACAGGGCTGGGCAGCTGTGCCTCTCTAGACTCTTTCTGGACCTGAAGCTGTAATGGCACACCTTGTAAAAAAGGGCAAGGGCAGCAGAGCCCAGAAAACATGTGCTCCGGGTTCCGCCTGCCAGGACTTCTCTTTTGCCCCTCACTGTTAAACTCTGTGTCCATCTTTCGACGCCACTGCCCTGTGCTGCAATGGGGTAGACCTCTGTGAGCTCACAGACCCTCAGTCCAACTTGAGTCAGTTCCCCTTTACTTAGCTCTGGCTGGAACCTTTTTTTTTTAATTCCATAAAGTCTTGCTTTTAATAACATGTTACAAATAACTGAATGTGTCTTTATTAGGCAATTTTTGGGACAGAATCTGAGGCTTTCTTGCTAACACAAGCAGGGAAGGCTGATTCTGACCTCTGGTTGTCCTTTCTCGCAGATGAGTTCTTCAGTCACAGTTGTGCCCCTAGGTCTAACCCGGATTCCCCTCTCTGTGCTCTGTGTGGTGGCAGGTGCAGTCCTGCCCACATGTGGGCTCACAACAGCCAGGAGAGATACTACGGCTCCAATGGGGCTTTCAGGCAAGTAGTGTCTGTGCACCACCTTTCTCTTTGCACCAACCCAGTACATTTCTTGTCCACTAACTTTTTCCATCATCCCAGCCTCTGGCTGCTGCATTTGGAAGGAGCCAGAATCTAGGAAATAGAACTACTGCAAATTTTGAATGGCTCCAATGACTCAAGTCCAGCTCTTCTCTAGGGCACTCTCCTGCAGACCCAGATGATTTAGGGCCCCTTGGGGCTCCTGAGGAGAAGCAAGAATGATGGTAGCAGAGTCACGACTCTAGTTCTACTTTTGCCACTTTCTTCAGTGTGGTTGTGGACAAGTCAAGAATCCGCCAGAGCCTTAGTTCAAAATCACAGGAGGGACACCAGACACCTCACTTCTTACACTTGGTTGGTGAGTATATTTTAAAAATAGATGCTCCTGGTCTCCTCCATCCATTCAAGAAATATTTACTGAGCACCTAATAGACATTGTTCTAACTGTTACAGCAGTCAAGCTGTTACCAACCGTGGGTTCTCTCTCAATGCAATAGAAATTGTCATAAAGCCAAGAGAGTTTTCCCAGACAAGGCTTTGTTGGAGCTTATGCCCAGGAATATGGGAGGCAACACAAGAGAGAATTTTCTGGCTGACTCCCCAGAGGGCATTGTAAAGGGGCCACGGTGAGAAAGGAGTGATGTCTAGGAATGTAGAGGCAGGGAACTTTTAGCACCTCCACAGTGTGATGACATGCTTCTTCATGCTCGCGTGTCTTATAAGCATGTTACATCTCCACCCCCGGGTGTGATTTTTAACATTATAATGAAGCTAAGGTTAAGGATCAGTCATTCTCCTGGCCTTGCGTGCATGCGGGAGATAGTAAGATTCATGGTGGGAGCTGCTGCTTTTAGCTTCCTCAGGGTCCGACAGTCAGCAGGTACGGCTCCTTGAGCAAGGTTTATCTTGCAAGGTCTGGAGGGTCTGTTTGGGGTCCCTGCCACCCATGGGGCCTCCCCTCTACCAGCTTGTGGTGAGGTGCTTGGTGGGGCATGGGGGGCACCAAGTCCTGTCCCTCCTCTGCCTCAAAGCCACACATAATACCTGTCCCTCCCCTGCTCCCAGTCTTCTGGGGAAAGTAGGACAACAGCACACAAATAAAGGGCAGGATATACCTTCCAACTGTAAGTGCTACGGAGGAACCAAGGGAGGTGATGCAGCAGCAACCAGTTTTAGAAATTTTAGAAAAGGTGGTCAGGGCAGGCCTTAGCAGGCAGAGGGGCCATGTGAGCTGAGAATAATGTGGGAATCAGGCCTGAGAAAACCTGGAGGAAGAGCAACCTAGGATGAAGGAACAGCAAGCACAAAGGTATGGGGGCAGGGCAAGTCATGCTGTGTGGAGGCCAGAGAAGAAGGTCTGTGGATGAGGGTGCAGAGAGAGAGGCACTGGCTGTCTCAGAGCCCTGTTGGCCTGGCTAAGGACGTAGATTTAACTCTAGGTATTGTGGGAAGTGCTGGACCTTTGCGGAAGCAGGGCAGTGCTATATGAATGAGTTATGTGAACAATGTATGAGACTCTAGAAAGTTCTCTTTTATTCATAGACACCAGGGTATTCCACTACGAGACTACTTTGTCCTGCCCTTTCTGAAGTTTTCTCTCTTTCTTTTCATAAGCCATGCATAAATTACATGTTTTCACAGATCCACAACAACATATACTATTATTATATTAAACCTGGATGAAATATGTATGTATATATTTATTTATACACATAAAAAGCAGTCTTAGCTTCAAACCTCTAATTCTCCCCATCTCCTACCTGTCTTTTCACTTCGTTGAGTTTTTTTTTTTTTTTTTTTTTTTTTTGAGATGGAGTCTTGCTCTGTCACCTAGGCTGGAGGAGTGTGGTGGTGCGATCTTGACTCACTGAAACCTCCACCTCCCAGGTTGAAGCAGTTTCCCTGCCTCAGCCTCCCGAGTAGCTGGGATTACAGGTGCCCACCACCACGCCCAGCTACTTTTTGTATTTTTAGTAGAGACGAGTTTTCACCATGTTGGCCAGGCTGGTCTCAAACTCCTGACTTCAGGTGATCTGCCCACCTTGGCTTCCCAAAGTGCTGGGATTACAGGTGTGAGCCACCACACCTGGCCCTTTAAGTATCTTGACTCCTCTAGCCATTCACTCCTGCTGACCTGTGATCGATTGATCCTGCACCTTTCCCCATGGCCTTTTATTCCATCCTTTCCCAGCATACATTTCACAATCAACCGTGCCTGCACTTCCAGGCTGGCTGGCTTCCATTTAAGTGATGAGGACCCTGTTAAATGAGCCATGTATCTCTAGTCCCCCCACTACCCCATTTCTCCTAGAAGACAATTCCATACTTTCTCCTCTCCTTAGGTCTCCAACACTTCTTCCCCCACCTTTCATACCTTTGTTTCCTATTTCTCCTAAGAAAAGAAATCGAAAGATAAATTCTACAACACCCCGCTGCCATATCCACCCACATGCCAGCATCTGTGGCCATAGATACTGCCTTCCCTCCTCTTACTGGGGTGACCTGGCTTTCTCCTTGCTATGTCCTGTCCTGCACCTGTTTAGGATTGTTGCCCTAGCAGTTCTCCCTTTTTCTGCAGCAGCATCAAATCTTCTTCTCTACTAGATCATTTCCATCAGCATACAAAACATGCTGCTATGTTTTTTTTTTTCCATCTTACACACAAATAACTAAGTAAAACCTCTCCACCTCACTTTCCTCTCCCATTTCTCCCCTTCTTTTTACAACAAAATTCCTTGAAAGTGTCAAATTTCTTTGCTAACTCAAATTTCTCTCCCTTAAATCTCCCCGGGACCCAGTTTAAGAATCTGTTCAGGCCCCAAACCCCCAACATGGAGTTGGTTTTATTACTGTTTTTCAGTGATCTACAGAAAATATACCTCTTTATTGTCAGAGTATGGGCAGACTACTCCCACCACTCCAACCCCCTTGGTACACCACTGACCACGTGGAGATGAAACTACACCAGTGACCTCTGTTCTAAATCAAAAGGCCAGTTCTTCGTCCTTGTGTTGTTGCAGGATTTTTAAGGAATCAGCTTACACACTCCTTAATTTCTTTTAATTCCTGTTCCAGCATTACTTGATCTACCAGTGTCACTGGCAGCACCCATCACTTCCTCCTCTTGGATTTCATCCTTGGCTTCTGGAATGCTACACTCTCTTGGATTCTCCCCTCCCCCTCCTGACACTGCACCTCAGTCTCTTTTGCTGGTTCTGCCCACTTCCCCAGCCTCTACATGCTGGCATGACTCAGGGCTCCGTACTTGGAATTCTTCTCTCTGTCTGCCCATCCTCTTGGTGGTTTTATCTCTGTATGCTGACGATTCCCAAATTTACATTCTGGTTCTGACTTTTTCCTGAAACCCCAGACTTGTAGATCCAGCTGCCTACTGGCTATCTCCACTTGAATTTCTAATCACCAACTCAAACTTAAATGTCCAAAACTGAGCTCCTGAAACTCCATACATTCCCACCCAAATGCTACATCCTGTAGTCCACCTCATCTCAGTTAGGAGCAATCTATTTTTCATTTTGGAAAAAATGTCAATACCTTGCTACTTTCTATGCCTGCCCTTGTTCTCTCACACCCCATATCTCGTCCATCACCAAATTATATTAGCTGTACCTTCTCAAGCTATCTAGAATCAATCTCTCTGCCCATCTCCACTGATACCATTCTGATCTAAACCACCATCCTCTCTCCCCAGATTTTTATCATAGCTCCTTAACAGGTCTCCATGCATCTGTCTTGTCCCACTCTCCTCCACAACACATGAGCCAAAGTGATTCTGTTACACTTAAAGCATTATATTAATACTTCTTTGCTCAAAGCCCACCAGTGATTTCCCGTATCACTCAGAGTGAAAGTCAAGGTGCCTCTTTGATCTATAAGGTTCTTCTAGAAGCCTTTGCAGCCTCATCTCCTACTTCTTTCCCCATGAACTCTCGGTTCCAGTCAGCTTGGCATCCCAGCTGTCCCTCGAAGACCTCAGGCACACTCCTGCCCCGGGGTCTTTGCACTTGCTTCTACCCCCATCTGGAGTGCTTGTCTTCCTCAGATCGTCATGGCTAGTTTCCTCATTTTATTTAGGATTTCTCAGGGCAGCCTTTCCTGGCCACTCTGTAATTGTAAACCTATAAAAACACATGCTTGCACATACCATTGCCAATACTTCATATCCCCCTTTCTTGCTTTATGTTTTCTTTAGCACTTATGACTCTCTAGCTTACTACATATTTTATCTACTTACCTCACTTTATGTCTCTTTTATTCTGTAAAGTGAACAAGGACCCCGTTGGCTGTAAGTGAGAAAACCTCATGTGAAGCAGCTTACACCAAGGGCACTGTCTTGACAGGTGCTCTGGGTGCTTCCTCCTTGAAAGAGCTGATACCTGAGCCTAGGAGGCCAACGAAAATGCTTTAAGGGTAGGGTTGCCACCTACAATTCAGGATGTCCAGTTAAATTAGAATTTCAAATAGGCAACACATGACTTTTTAGTATAAGGGGATACACCCTGCTTCTCCCGTCTGTTTGTCTTTCTCTGCACATCTGCCTCATTTTCTTCTTCCCTGCAGGGTGGGTTTTGGTTTCTCAGGCTACCTGGAGGGAAATGTTTGCAACCAGCAGTCCCAATGTTGTTACAGCTCATCAGTTATAAAGGAGCAGTCAAACAAAGACCACAGCGTATTCGTCCCAGTGCTCAGGAAGGGGGATTGTCACCCCAGTCTGGGCGAAAGCTTCCTGTTCACACAACTCATGCAGTGAAGTCACATTGTAAGGTGACAGCTGCCTCCACTGTGATCACATGGATTGAAGTGGCCGGGGTGGGGGGAGTTGGTTCTCAAAAAAGTAACAGTGCTTGAGGGACCAAACAAGAACTGAGTACACAAAGGGAAATTTTTTTCCTAGATACAAAAATCACATTATAATGATGTAATAATGGTTTAAGGACGGTTTAAGTGCAAGAATGACAAATAAGTGGAAAAGAATTGAGGTCCAAGAGAGATTCATGGATATATTGCCATTTGGTCTGTAACAAAGGTGACATTTCGAATCACTGGGGAAAGAATGAACTTGAGAGGTCCAATAAAATATGTACCAAGAACTGGCCCCTGTGCTCCCTGATGGGAGCACATTTAATCGTGAGTGAGTCCTGGACGCTGGATAGGCAAGGGTCCAGGAGAGTGGTGGGAAGGGAGAGTGGTGGGAAGGGAAAGTGGTGGGAAGGGGTGCTGATGGTGAGTGAGGATGATTTCTTTTAGGCATTTGTATGAGTGGGGAAGAGAAGCCCATTGCTGGAGAATAGGGTGGGATAAATGCAGGATTTATTGTTTTTGTAAAACGAAAAGACATATAAATGTGACGAAATGTGCAATTTTGTTTACCTTTTCAAAAAACCAAATCTTTGTTTTGTTAATTTTTTTGAATTGTTTCTTTAATCTCTATTTCATTTATTTCTGCTCAGAGTTTTATTATTTTCTTCCTTCTACCAATTTCAGATTTAGTTTGTTCTTGTTTTTCTAGTTCCTCGAGGTGCACAGTTAGGTTGTTTATTAGAAATCTTTCTTCTTTCTTGATGTAGAAATTTATTGCTAAAAATTTCCCTCTTAGAACTGCTTTTGCTGTGTCTCATAGGTTTTAGTATGATGTGCTTCCATTTTCATTTGTCTTAAGGAATTTTAAAATTTTCCTTTTTAATTTCTTCATTGACTCACCAGTTGTTTAGAAGCATGTTGTTTAATGTATATGTAAAGATTCTGAAGTTTTTCTTACTGTTGATTTTTAGTCGTATACCATTGTGGTTAGAAAAAATACTTTGTATGATGTCTATCTTCTTAAATTTGTTAAGACTTGTTTTGTAGCCTAATGTGATATATCCTGGAGAATGTCCCATGTGCAGTTGAGAAGAATGCATACTCTGCACTGTTGGATGGAATGTTCTGTAAATATCTTTTAGGCCCATTTGATCTATGATACAATTAAAGTCTTTTTTTTTTTTTTTTTTTTTTTTTGCTTATTTTTTGTCTAAATAATCTGTTCATTGCAGGAAGTTGAATGTTGAAGTCCTCTATTATCACTGTATTACAGTCTATCTCTCCATTTAGGTGTAATAATATTTGCTTTATATATTTGAGTGTTCCACTGTTGGATGCATATCTACTTACAATTGTTATATCTTCTTGTTGAACTGATCCCTTCATCATTATCATCATTATTTAATGACCTTCTTTGTCTCTTTTTATAGGTTGTTTTTGTTGTTGTTGCTGTTGTTTGAGACAGGGTCTGGCTGTGTCACCTATGCTGGAGTGCAGTGATATGATCTTGGCTCACTGCAACCTCTGCCTCCTGGGATCAAGCCATCCTTCCACCTCAGCTTCCTGAGTAGCTGAGACTACAGATGCTTGCCACCAAGCTCAGCTAATTTTTTTGTATTTTTTGTGGAGACTGGGTTTCACCATGTTGCACAGGCTGATCTCAAACTCCTGAGCTCAAGCAATCTCCCTGCCTTGGCCTCCCAAAGTAATGGGATTACAGGCATGAGCCACCATGCCTGGCCTCTTTTTACAATTTTTGACTTAATGTCTATTTTATCTGATGTAATATGGCTACTTCTGCTTGCTTCTGGTTTCTATTTGCATGGAATATCTTTTTTCATATTTTCATTTTCAGCCTATATTTGTCTTTAATGGCGAGGTGAGTCTCTTGTAGAGAGCACATAGTTGAATCTTATTTACTTAGCCACACTATATCTTTTAATTTGAGAATGTAACCCATTTACATTCAAAGGCTGTTATTGATAGATAACAACTTACTCCTGACATTTTTGTTAATTGTTTTCTGGTAGTTTTGTAGATTCTTTGTTTCTTTATTCCTCTTTTTTTGTTTACTTCTGTGGTTTGGTGGTTTTCTGTGGTTTCTCTTTCTTATTTGGTAATTGCTGTAATTTACTTATTTGTGGTTATCATGGGGCTAATGTGAGTCTTGTAAGTATAACAGATAATTCTAAGCTAATAGCAACTTAACTTTGGCTGCATGAAAGTACTCATTTCCACTCCCACAGTTAATACTTTTGTTGCCCTAATTTACTTCTTTATCTATGATGTGTTCCTCAGCCACTAATTGTAGTTGTTTTTTAACCATTTGACTTTAAATCTTCATACTAGAAGACTGACAGTTTTACATAGCACCATTATATCACTGAATATTCTTAGTTTGATTTATGAAATTACTTCTACTGGTTTTATATTTTAATGTGTTTTTAATGACAGTAATTATCATCCTTTTGTTTCTTGCTGTAGCACTCCTTTAAACATTTCTTGTAAGGCTGGTCTTAGCGGTGATGAATTCTCTTAAGTTTTGCTTGTCTGTGAAGGACTTTATTTCTTCTTCACTTCTGAGGGATAACTTTGTGGGACATAATATTCCTGGTTGACAGTTTTTTTTTTCCCTTTCAGCACTTTGAATATGTCGTACCATTCTCTTCCAGTCTGCAAAGTTTCTGCTGAGAAATATATTGATAGTCTGATAGAAATTCCCTTATATGTGACTTGATACTCTTCTCTTGTTGCTTTTAGAATTTTCTCCGTCTTTGACTTCTGACAGTTTGATTATAATGTTCCTCAGAGAGAATCTTTTCAGGTTGAATCTAGTTGGAGACCTTAGGGTCTCCTGAATCTGGATGTTCATATCTCTTACTATATTTGAGAAGTTTTTAGCTATTATTTCATTAAATTGGTTTTCTGTGACTTTCTTCATCTCTTCTCATCTGATATTTCTATCATGTGAATATCTGTTCACTGAATGGTGTCCCATAAGTATCATAGGGTTTCTTCATTCCTTTTTATTCTCGCTTTTTTTCCTATCTGACTGGGTTACTTTAAAATAGCTATCTTCAAGTTCAGAACTTCTTTATTCTGCTTGATTTAGTCTGTTGATGAAGCACTTAATTGTATTATTTTACTTTATTCATCGAATTTTTTTGCTTCACAATATCTGTTTGGTTCTTTTATATGATATCTCTTTGTTGATTTTTTTCATTCAGATCATGAATTGTTTTCCTGATTTCATTGAATTGTTTGTCTGTGTTCTCTTGTATCCCACTGAGCTTCCTTAAGATCAATATTTCTAAATTTCTTTTCAGGTGTTTTGTAAATGCCCCTTTCTTTGTGGCCTCTTACTGGACATTTATTGTGGAGTCATATTCTCTTGCTTTTTCATGTTTCTTGTGTCCCTACATTGATATCAGCATATCTAGTGAAATGAGCTCCTATCTCAAGCTCCTCATCTACCCGGTGAGCTACCAGATTGACTCTTCCAGCTCATTTAGTTGCCAGAGCTGAAGAATCCAGCAGAAAGCAGATCTTCTCTCTAGCCTAGAACTCAGTCCTACAGAGGACAGGAAGGACCCCTGGCTCATAAGCTTCCTACCCAGGAGTTTCTGGGGACAGGGCCTCACTCCTTCTGGAAATGGCATTTTCACATCGAGCCCTATGTTCTCTCCATGCAGTTTTCCCCCAGGAAGCCATGGGCATGCCTATCCTTTATGCTGGGCTTCTGGAAAACTCTCCCCTGGAGTTTCACCTGCTACAAATCTTCAGACTCTGTTATCCAAAGCCCAGAGACTTCTGGCTATGACGGGCTTGTGGTTCTACCACCAATTTTCTATACCAGGAGAGTCAACCTTGCAGTCCCAAGTGGCACAGACCTGAGGCAGGAGCCTGAAGACCCTGGTCCAATAGGGGTCTTTCAATGGCACAGGAGGAGAGCTGTCAAGAATCCCACCTCTGCTTTGTCCCAATACTAAGAACTTGGAAAGAAAGCCAGAGTAAATAATTAATTAATGTTTAACATTTCAATATATTTGGGATACTAATGAATCCCTTTGAAGATTAATAAAAGCCGGGAACTCTCATTCTAGTAACACACACACAAGCATGCACACACACACCTTTGCATACAATTTTTGTGCATTCATAGCTTCAGTTCAGTGATTCTTCTGTGACCTCACACTGCCTTTCCCTGAGTGGTAGAAGTGTACGGATGGAGATTTATTGATCTGATTTTAAGTAGATGCTACCGTAGGGGGTTGGTAAGTCTTATTAAATTGTACATGTAGACACGTTACATATATGTATTTAAAAGGCCTATTTGTGAGGAATATTTGAAACAACTAAAAGGGTAAAATCATTCCATTGTAGAAACCAACAGTTGACACCAATTATTTACAAATCTGTATAGGTCAGAGATTTACTTTGGACAGCTGAGAAACCTGGTGAACTTTGATCTTCTTTTTCCATGGACCCTGAGGACATTAAACAAGGGAGTTTACTCTGGGGGCAGTAGAAGGATCAGTGATCAGTTTACTTTGGCCCTAGGAGCACTGGACTCTGTTCAGCTTAAACAGCCACCTCTCACGGGCCTATGTGAAGGTCTTGGGACTTGACCTGTCTTGGTGAAGGAGCAATGGGAAGTGTCATCCTTAAATAATGTTGGAAGAAATTATGAATAACACTTTTCAAGAAAGTGTGTCACAGGGCAGTGGGGACAGCTCAGGCTATTGAGTTCATAGCCCTAGGTTCTAGCCTTCCATCTTGCTGGACAGCCTACCAGTTATGTCCTCCAGCTGAGTTGTTTTTGTCTCTGTAAAATCAGATCTCTATACTAAATGGTCTCTCAGGGTGTGTTTTGCCAAAGGGCCCAGTAGCAATGGAGGGAGACATAAAGCAGTCACACAGAATAACTTCATTAGTTCACTGAGTGTGTATTTGGTATGTAGTCTATGCTGAGTGTTCTGTAATAACGATAGTTGTCATCACCATCTATTAGTGTCATTACCATCTATTGGTCAGACAGAGCAAGCAATCTAATAGCAATGTGAGCAATCTTCAGAATGACAAGGTAGACATTTGTACTCCTATGACTAATGAGAAAACAGAGCCTCAGAGTAGTTAGGTAACTTGTCTGGTATGATACAACTACTCAGTGGTCTAACATCCAAATCCAAGAGTCTTTAACTCCAATTCCATGCCCATTTTATTACTGCACAGATTGCATGTGACAATACTCAGTGGATGAATGGACAGGTGACTATTAATAGAAAGTGGGCACAGGGAACTAGTATACAGAGAAAAAGACCTGCTAGGATCTGTCTGCTCTGTTCTCTGTGATGGATTGCCTAGGACTTAGTGGTCAGCATCCTTGCAGGGTCCTTGATGTAGTGGGACCTGAGGGGCTGGGCTCAGAAGCTGTGCACATGGGACTTAGAAGGGGAAGATATTGGTCAGGATATAAATAAAAATTAGAGGAAAAATGCTAAGGTGCTGGATACCGTACTAGGTGATTTACAGTAATTACTAATTTAGATCTCAGAATAACTCTATGAAGTAGGCATTATTGAGAGGTGAAGCTGGCTGGGCTTCTGGGTCAGGTGGGAACTTGGAGAACTTTTCTGTCTAACTAAAGGATTGTAAATGCACCAATCAGTGCTCTGTGTCTAGCTAAAGGTTTGTAAACACACCAATCAGCACTCTGTCAAAACGAACCAATCAGCACTCTGTAAAATGGACCAATCAACACTCTTTAAAATGGACAAATCAACTCTCTGTAAAATGGACCAATCAGCAGGATGTGGGTGGGGCCAAATAAGGGAATAAAAGCTGACCAACTGAGCCAGCAGCGGCAACGTGCTTGGGTCCTCTTCCACGTTGTGGAAGCTTTGTTCTTTCTCTCTCCTCCATAAATCTTGCTGCTGCTCACACTTTGGGTCTGCACTACTTTTATGAGCTGAAACACTCATGGCAAAGGTCTGCAGCTTTCCTGTTGATGTCAGCAAGACCATAAACCCACCAGAAGAAAGAAACTCCAGACACATCTGAACATCAGAAGGAACAAACTCTGGACACACCATGTTTAAGAATTGCAACACTTGCCGCGAGGGTTTGCGGCTTCATTCTTGAAGTCAGCGTAAACCAAGAACCCATCAATTCCGGACACATTATGATCCTCATTTTCTAGGTGGGGAACTGGGGCACTGAGAGCTTAGGTGACTTGCCTAATTCAGTGTCCAACCTGAAAGTCTTAGCGTATAGAAGTGAATGACCAAGCCACTGTAGCTTTAGTCGTGTCTTCAGTCAGGGAGAACCAGGGCCAGGATCTTCTCTTGTCGTAATTCGCACAGTTATGATCCTCTCCTGTATGCCACTTCTACCAACGCTATGTTCCTGCCTTGCAGTGTGAAGATTATTTCCAAATTCAGATCTGGGAATGAACCCCACTTCTGGGAGCACGTTCATCGATCAGAATTTCTTCTTTTGTTTTTAAATCCAAATTCGTTGACAGCTGTTGTCCCAGCCCACTTTATGCCATGCTCTCAAAATTTGACAGCCTTCCTCTTCACTCCCGAGCATCTACTATCTCACCTGGGAGAGGGGCCTCTGGAGGAAGGCACTGAAGCAGCTGCTGTGACACATGCTGCCTATTTCACAGATTGGGCTGACATCATCTCTTTGTGGGGCACAAAACTCGTGTGTCCCCATCCCTGACTGCTAACCTCCTTCCCATCTTTGCCGGGCCTGCCCAGGTGTCCTGTAAACAGTGTGTCAGGGAAGATTAGCAGCGATCCTGCACAGCTGCCTTTGATCAGGGACCTTTGTTACGTTACACATGAGCGTTCCCAGAGTGCGCTGGGCTCCAGGGTCAGTGGCCCTTTAGCCGTCAGCCTGGGGTTCAAGTGGAGATGGGTGAAGTTGAAAATACGGTGATGAGAAAAGGGGTTTCTTAGCAGGGTATATCTCTGTCTTAAAATGAGGACAGACAGCTCCCGGTCTCTCCAGTTGTAGAAGGAGTGAGTTGAGGAAAAGGAGCCCCTGACTTTGTAACATTGAACAGTACTGAATATCTCTGCTCCATTATTCCTCCATTCTGCCCACAATCCTAGCTGCCCTTCATGGTCCTGTAGAGGAAATGATTAAAAGGCTGTCTGCTCCCTTTCTTCTTTCATTTCCCTACCTTTCTCTTGTTTCCATTTTCTTTCTTTCCTTAAAAAGAAAACAAACAAACCAAAAAACCACGGATTTATTCTATTCTCGTTCCTTTGCTTGAGGTGGCTATGGGCAGTGGCTCCTGAGAGACTGGGGTGGAGCAAGCAGTGGGAGGATCAGGAGGTTGTTTACGTACAAGAGAAATGAGCAAAGAACTGAAAATAGTGAGCACTCTGGGACTGCGGTTTCTCATGGCGAGAGAAGGGACCTGCACATATGGGGTGGAAGACAGCTAGAATATCTGCAGTGCTGTTCAGTCAGAATTGAGGGATCAGTGTGAACTCATGGTTGTGTAAGAGTGTGGGACAGGTATAGATGTGTGTGTGTGTGTGACCCCAGCTCTGTCTGGAGAGCCTAGTATCAATGATTCTGCAACACGAGTTACCACACCTGGCACCCAGAATTTGCTTTCTAAATACCGTTCTCCACTAAACGGATAGGTCACCTTAGAGAAGGAGATTCCAGAAATAGAGATTCCAGAGCTGGTACAGAGAAGGTACAAGGTAGGCCTGAATGTCTTGTTCTAGCAGAAAGTGAAGTGCTTAAAAAATGTTGAGGCTTGTAACAGGTCCACAGGAGCCAGCTGGAAGCGCCTCCAATTGGCCACATGTGCAACAGTTTGAGCACTAAACTAGATAATGACAGTAACTTGCCATAACCCACCAAACAAAACAGGAACTCACGAGTCCATGCAGATAAAAACAAGTCATAGAAAAAATTAAACAGATGAAGAAAGGGAAGTTCTTCCTTACCTTAGAATGCTAATTAATAAGCATAGAAGAAATGATATCTGAAAATCGTCATTTTGCAATCAATATAGCACTAATCCATTGTATGAATCATTAAGAAAACAGCATTGCCTCTGTGATATTGCTGCCCAAAACGCAGAACCTGAGTCAAATCATGTGGTGATGCCACAAAAACCCAAATGGAGAAAGTCTCTTAAAAAATTACCTGTTAAATACAAAATCCCGGCATGAGAACACAGACCAACCAAATCCAGAATGTTGGAAATTCCCAAGGATCAATAAAATGATCCAGTTTATTTGACAAGTATGCAACATAAAATGCTGCAGATTGTTTGGAGTGAAAGAGATTTAAGAGTTAAATGTAACATGTGGATCTTGTTTAGGATCCAGTTTGAACAACCTAACACTTTTTTAGACAACAAGGGTAATTGCTATATTGACTGAGTATTAGATGATAATAAGAAATAATTGTGCTGTAGTCCCAGCACTTTGGGAGGCTGAGGCAGGTGGATCACAAGGTCAGGAGTTCAAGACCAGCCTAGTCAAGATGGTGAAACCCCATCTCTACTAAAAATACAAAAATTAGCCAGGTGTGGTGGCAGGTGCCTGTAATCCTAGTGACTCGAGAGGCTGAGACAGAGAATTGCTTGAATCTGGCAGGCAGAGGTTGCAGTGAGCCAAGATCACACCACTGCACTCCAACCTAGGCAACTAAGCAAGACTCCATCAAAAAAAAAAGAAAAAAAAAAAAAAAAAAAAAAGAAAAGAAAGGAAGGAAGGAAGGAATGAATTGTGGAAAACTCCAAAAACCAGAACACTTCTTCTCCTCCAAAGGAGCACAACTCCTCACCAGCCAGGGAACAAAACTGGACAGAGAATGAGTTTGACAAATTGACAGAAGTAGGCTTCAGAAGGTGGGTAATAACAAACCCCTCCGAGCTAAAGAAGCATGTTCTAACCCAATGCAAGGAAGCTAAAAAAACCTTGAGAAAAGATTAGCTTTTTGTTCTGCTAACTAGAATAACCAGTTTGGAGAAGAACATAAATAAGCTGATGGAGTTGAAAAACACAGCACGAGAACTTTGTGAAGCATACACAAGTATCAATAGCCGAATTGATCAGGCAGTAGAAAGGATACCAGAGACTGAAGATCAACTTAATGAAATAAAGCACGAAGACAAGATTACAGAAAAAAGAATAAAAAGGAACAAACAAAGCCTCCAAGAAATATGGGACTATGTGAAAATACCAAACCTACATTTGATTGGTGTACCTGAAAGTGACGGGGAGAATGGAACCAAGCTGGAAAACATTCTCCAGGATATTATCCAGGAGAACTTCCCTAACCTAGCAAGACAGGCCAACATTCAAATTCAGGAAATACAGAGAACACCACAAAGATACTCCTCAAGAAGACAAATCCCAAGACACATAATCATCAGCTTCACCAAGATTGAAATGAAGAAAAAGTGTTAAACGCAGTCAGAGAGAAAGGTTGGGTTACCCACAAAGGGAAGCCCATCAGACTAACAATGGACCTCTTGGCAGAAATCCTGCAAGCCAGAAGAGAGTGGGGGCCAGTATTCAACATTCTTAAAGAAAGGAATTTTCAACCGAGAATTTCATATCCAGCCAAACTAAGCTTCGTAAGTGAAGGAGAAATAAAATCCTTTACAGACAAGCAGATGCTGAGAGATTTTGTCACCACCAGGCCTGCCTTACAAGAGCTCGTGGAGGAAGCACTAAATATGGAAAGGAAAAACTGGTACCAGTCACTGCAAAAACATAACAAATTGTAAAGACCATCAACACTATGAAGAAACTGCATCAACTAACAGGCAAAATAACCAGCTAGCATCATAATGACAGGATCAAATTCACACATAACAATATTAACCTTAATGTAAACAGGCTAAGTGCCCCCAGTTAAAAGACACAGACTGGCAAATTGGATAGAGTCAAGACCATCAGTGTGCTGTATTCAGGAGACTCATCTCACATGCAAAGACACACATAGGCTCAAAATAAAGGGGTGGAAGAAGATTTACCAAGCAAATGGAAAGCAAAAAAAAAAAAAAAATTAGGGGTTGAAATCCTAGTCTCTGATAAAACAGACTTTAAACCAACAAAGACAAAAAAAAAAAAAAAAAAAAGACAAAGAAGGGTATTACATAATGGTAAAAAGATCAATGCAACAAAAAGAGCTAATTATCCTAAATATATATGCACCCAGTGCAGGAGCACCCAGATTCATAAAGCAAGTTCTTAGAGACCGACAAAGAGACTTAAATTCCCACACAATAATAGTGGGAGACTTTAACACCTCACTGTCAATATAAGGCCGATTAACAAGACAGAAAATTAATAAGGATATTCAGGACTTGAACTCAGTTCTGGACCAAGCGGACCTAATAGACATCTACAGAACTCTCCACCCCAAATCAATAGAATATACATTCTTCTCAGTACCACATCGCCCTTATTCTAAAATTGAACACATAATTGAAAGTAAAACACTCCTCAGCAAATGCAAAAGAACAGAAATAACAGTCTCTCAGATCACAGTGCAATCAAATTACAACTCAGGATTTAAAAACTCACTCAAAACTGCACAACTACATGGAAACTGAACAACCTGTTCCTGAATGACTACCGGGTAAATAACAAAATTAAGGCAGAAATAAATAAGTTCTTTGAAACCAATGAGAACAAAGATGCAAGGTACCAGAATCTCTGGGACACAGCTAAATGAGGGTTTAGAGGGAAATTTATAGCACTAAATGCCCACAGGAGAAAGCAGGAAAGATCTAAAATCGACACTCTAACATATCACAATTAAAAGAACTAGAGAAGCAAGAGCAAACAAATTCAAAAGCTAGCAGAAGACAAGAAATAACTAAGATCAGAGCAGAGCTGTGGAAGATAGAGACACAAAAAAAACCTTAAAGAATCGATGAATCCAGGAGCTGGTTTTTTGAAAAGATTAACGAAATAGACTGCTAGCCAGACTAATAAAGAAGAAAATAGAGAAGAATCAAATAGACGCAATAAAAAATGATAAATGGGATATCACCACTGGTCCCACAGAAATACAAATGACCGTCAGAGAATACTATAAACACCTCTATGCAAATAAACTAGAAAATTTAGAAGAAATGGATACATTCCTGGACACATACACCCTCCCAAGACTAAGCCAGGAAGAAGTTGAATCCTTGAATAGACCAATAACAAGCTCTGAAATTGAAGCAGTAATTAATAGCCTACCAATAAAAAATAGCCCAGGACCAGAAGGATTCACACCTGAATTCTACCAGAGGTACAAAGAGGAGCTGGTACCATTCCTTCTGAAACTATTCCAAACAATAGAAAAAGAGGGACTCCCCTCTAACTCATTTTATGAGGCCAGCATCATCCTGATACCAAAACCTGGCAGAGACACAACAAAAAAATAAAATTTCAGGCCAATATCCCTAATGAACATCAATGCGAAAATTCTTAATAAAATACTGGCAAACTGAATCCAGCAGCACATCAAAAAGCTTATCTACCACAATCAAGTTGGCTTCATTCCTGGGATGCAAGGCTGGTTCAACATACACAAATCAATAAACATAATCCATCACACATAAACAGAACCAATGACAAAAATCACATGATTATCTCAATAGATGCAGAAAAAGGCCTTCAACAAAATTCAACAGCCCTTCAAGCTAAAAACTCTCAATAAACTAGGTATTGATGGAACGTATCTCAAAATAATAAGAGCCATTTATGACAAACCTACGGCCAATATCATACTGAATAGGCAAAAGCTGGAAGCATCCCCTTTGAAAATTGGCACAAGACAAGGATGCCCTCTCTCACCACTCCTATTCAACATAGTATTGGAAGTTCTGGCCAGGTCAATCAGGCAAGAGAAAGAAATAAAAGATATTCAAAAAGGAAGGGAGAAAGTCAAATTCTCTCTGTTTGCAGATGACATGATTGTATATTCGGAAAACCCCATCATCTCAGTCCAAAATCTCCTTAAGCTGATAAGCAACTTCAGTAAAGTCTCAGGATACAAAAAGAATGTGCAAAAATCACAAGCATTCCTATACAACAATAATAGACAAACAGAGAGCCAAATCATGAGTGGACTCCCATTTACAATTGCTACCAAGAGAATAAAATACCTAGGAATCCAACTTACAAGGGATGGGAATACCTCTTCAAGGAGAACTACAAACCACTGCTCAACAAAATAAGAGAGGACACAAACAAATGGAAAAACATTCCATGCTCATGGATAGGAAGAATCAATATTATTAAAATGGCCATACTGCCCAAAGTAATTTATAAATTCAATGCTATCCCCATCAAGCTACTATTGACTTTCTTCACAGAATTAGAAAAAACAACTTTAAATTTCATATGGAACCCAAAAAGAGCCCACATAGCCAAGACAATCTTAAGCCAAAAGAACAAAGCTGGAGGCATCATGCTACCTGACTTCAAACTATACTACAAGGCTACAATAACCAAAACAGCATGGTACTGGTATCAAAACAGATATATAGACGAATGGAACAGAACAGAGGCCTCAAAAAGTAACGCCACACATCTACAACCATCTGATCTTTGACAAACATGAGAAAAACAAGCAATGGGAAAATGATTCCCTATTTAATAAATGGTGCTGGGAAAACTGGCTAGCCACATGCAGGAAAATGAAACTGGACCCTTCCTTACACTGTATACAAAAATTAACTCAAGATGGATTAAAGACTTAAACGTAAGACCTAAAACCATAAAAACCCTAGAAGAAAACCTAGGCAATACCATTCAGGACATAGGCATGGACAAAGACTTCATGACTAAAACACCAAAAGCAATGGCAACAAAAGCCAAAATTGACAAATAGGATCTAATTAAAGAGCTTCTGCACAGCAAAAGAAGCTATCGTCAGAGTGAACAGGCAACCTACAGAATGGGAAGAAATTTTTACAATACATCCAACTGACAAAGGGCTAATATTCAGAATCTACAGGGAACATAAACAAATTTACAAGAAAAAAAACCCATGAAAAAGTGGGCAAAGGATCTGAACAACCATCAAAAAGTGGGCAAAGGATATGTCACAAAAGAAGACATTTAGGCAGCCAACAAACATCAGGAAAAAAAGCTCATCATCACTGGTCATTAGAGAAATGCAAATCAAAAGCACAATGAGATACCATTTCATGCCAGTTAGAATGGCTATCATTAAAAAGTCAGGAAATGACGAGGCACAGTGGCTCATGCCTGTAATCCCAGCACTTTGGGAAGCCGAGATGGGCGGATCACGAGGTCAGGAGATCGAAGCCATCCTGGCTAACACAGTAAAACCCCGTCTCCACTAAAAATACAAAAAATTAGCCAGGTGTGTTGGCAGGTGCCTGTAGTCCCAGCTACTCAGGAGGCTGAGGCAGGAGAATGGCATGAACCCAGGAGGTGGAGCTTGCACTGAGCCGAGATCGTACCACTGCACTCCAGCCTGGGTGACAGAGTGAGACTCCGTCTCAAAAAAAAAAAGAGAAAGTCAGGAAACAACAGATGTCGGAGAGGATGTGGAGAAATAGGAATGCTTTTACACTGTTGGTGGGAGTGTAAATTAGTTCAACCATTGTGGAAGACAGTGTGGCGATTCCTCAAGGATCTAGAACCGGAAATACCATTTGACCCAGCAATCCCATTACTGGGTATATACCCAAAGGATTATAAATCATTCTACTATAAAGACACAAGCACACATATGTTTATTGCAGCCCTATTCACAATAGCAAAGACTTGGAATCAACCCATCAATGATAGACTGGATAAAGAACATGTAGCACATATATACCATGGAATACTATGCAGCCATATAAAAGGATGAGTTCATGTCCTTTGCAGGGACATGGATGAAGGTGGAAACCATCATTCTCAGCAAACTAACACAGGAACAGAAAACCAAATACCACATGTTCTCACTCATAAGTGGGAGTTGAACAATGAGAGCACATGGACACAGGGAGGGGAACATCACACACTGGGGCCTCTCAGGGGATAGGGGACTAGGGGAGGGATAGCATTAGGAGAAATACCTAATGTGGCATGATCTCAGCTCACTGCAACCTCTGCCTCCTGGGTTCAAGTGATTCTCAATTCTCGTGCCTCAGCCTCCCAAGTAGGTAGGACTACAGCTACAGGCCACCATGCCCAGCTAATTTTTGTATTTTTAGTAGAGACAGAGTTTCACCACGTTGGCCAAACTGGTCTCGAACTCCTGACCTTAAGTGATCCTCCTGCCTTGGCCTCCCAAAATGCTGGGATTACAGGCATGAGCCACCGTGCCCACCTCTTTTGCATTTTCATTTACGAACTTTAGAATTATGTTGTTAAGTTACATGAAAAAACATTTGGAATTTAATTGGGAGTACACTGAATTTCTACATCAATTTGAGGAGAATTGTAATTTCTCAAGTCTTCCACTCCCTGTTCAAGATATAGTTTTCCATTTGCTTTGAGTTTCTTAATTTAAAGTCTGGTGCATAAAAGTTTTAGATGTCTTTTGATAGATTTAATCCTAGGCATTTGTTTTTCTTATGTTACTTTAGGTAGTATTTTTCGTGTTTTTTCTTTTCTTTTCTTTTCTTTTTTCCAATTTGAGTATAGAAATACAATTGACTTTGGTGTATTTACCTACCTTGATCCAGCTCTTTTTTTTTTTTTTTTTTTTTTTTTTTTTGAGACGGGGCCTCACTCTATCACCCAGGCTGGAGTGTATTGGCGCAATCTCAGATCACTGCAAATTCTGCCTCCCGGATTCAAGCGATTCTCCCACCTCAGCCTCCTGAGTAGCTGGGACTCAGGTGTGCACCACCACACCTAGCTAATTTCTGTATTTTTAGTAGAGAAGGGGTTTCGCTATGTTGGCCATGCTGGTCTCAAACTCCTGACCTCAGGTGATCTGCCTGTTTCAGCCTCCCAAAATTCTGTGATTATAGACATGAGCCACCACGCCCAGCTTTAACTCATTTATTCTAAAGTATACTCTAGTTTCTTCAGAATTTTATACACATACAATTTATTATGCATAAAGATGAGAGTTTATTTTTTTCCTTTCCAATCCTTTTACTTACCTCTTCCAGTAAAAGTTTGACTAGAAATGATAATAGTAAACATCTGGTCTTACTGATCTCAACAAGAAAGCTTTATTCAACATTCCACACTAAGTATGATTTCTGTAGATTTTTATGGCACACAGATACTTGATATCAGACTGAGAAAGTTTTGTAGAATAAGTTTGCTAAGAGGTTTTGTTATGAAGGGATATTGAATTTTATTAAATGATGTTCCCATACTGAGTGGTAGGGTCATACCACTTTCCTTTATTATTCCACTAATATGATATATTACAGTGATTGATACTTGAAAGGATAGCTTATATTCCTGGAATAAACCCAATTTGATAATTATTTATTAATCTTTTTTACATTTTGCTAGATTCTGTTTGCTAATCTTTTGTGTAGAAATTTTGCATCTGTGTTCATAAAAGTTATGTTTTTTATCTTTGTCATGATGTCTTTGTTAGTTTTTCCTTTCTAAGTATACATACTGTCCTCAAAACATTAGTTAAGGAGTGTTCCTACTTTTCTGTTCCTGGAGGAATATATTGGTATAATCCTTTTACTTTATTTAGAGACAGGGTCTCACTTTGTTGCCCAGGCTGGAATGCAGTGTCGTGATCTTGGCTCACTGCAGCCTTGAACTCCTGGGCTCATGTAATCCTCTTACCTTAGCCTCTCAGGTAGCCGGCAATACAGGTGCATGCCACCGTGTCCAGCTGATTTAAATTTTTTGTAGAGACGAGTTCTCACTATATTGCCCAGGCTGGTCTTGAACTCCTGAGCTCAAGTGATCCTCCTGCCTCAAGCTTCCAAAGCCCTAGGATTACAGGCATGAGCCACCACCCCCACCCTGTAATTCTTCTTAAATGTTTGATGGAATTCATTCCACCTGGTCCTGGACTATTCTTCATGAGACAGGTATTTTTATAGACTCCCCAGTGAAAAGAATGGAAAACTTGAGAATCTTCATTGTCCGAGGACTTCTGAGAGGTAGAACAGAGATAAAGAGAGAGAGCGGAAGAGAGAGAAAGAGACAGAGAGAGAGCGAGAGTGAGCGAGCAGTAGTGTCATGTGGCATTTCAAAATGCCTGGCATTTTCCTAAAAGAACCCTGCCCAGTCCCCAGCCCCCTGGTCATACGGCCTGACCCATCGGGCTTGCAGGGTGACTGGCTTCGTGAATGTCAGTTCTCAGGCTGCCAGGTTGCTGCTTCTCAAGGATGACCCAGGCTCAGAGAAGTCTCTGGTGTCAGGCGGAGGACACTGAGTGGGGGACAGGAGGAACTGCTCAAAACAGAGGCTCTTTGTTTGCTTTGCTTCTGTGTCAACTGGGCAACATTTGGAAACAACAAATATTGGTTCAGAGGCCCACTGCTTTCTTACCCACCTCCTGCTGTTCAGCTTTTCCAATTTTCCTGCACGTACACACGAGTGCAGCTATTTCCTTAAGGGCCATTGAAATTTAAGAGTTTTGCCCTGTTTGCGGTGAAAGATTTGGCTCATGCTTGGGTTGGTTTAGAACTGTAAGCTTCCTTTATGTCCTCTCTCATTCTCTTTCTCTTTCTCTTTCTCTCTCACCTCCCTCCCTCTCTTTCCTCCCCCACTAAATAAATAAAGAGAAGGTCAATATCAAGAAGGCAGCTGTGGTCTGGAGAAGGCCAAGATTTAGGAAGTGTGAGTTCAGGTCTCAGAGCTCCATGAATGAGGACCCATCATTTGACTGTAATGTCCACATCTGATAAAAGGAGGTACTGATCTTATCTTGCAGGGCTGCCCCAATGATCTTGCCCCAGGACAGTGCCTGACACATACAAGGGGATAAAAACATGATATTTTCTTCCAGCTGAGCATAATCAAGCCAGTCCATGTCTAAGGATCTGCAGTTGGTACTCGGACCTCTCCCAGACTGACCAGCCCCTGTGCTGGCAAAGCCCTGGGGGCTGTGTGCCTTTGGAGAAATGGCAAGGCTGGGTGTCTCATGTTTGTCCCTCTCTCGGTGTGACCCCAGGTGAGCTCCTTGGCCCCTGCATGTCCTGGTTTCCTGGGAGAGGCAGTGTCCCTGGTGGATGCGTACACTCTGGAATCAGACTGCCTTCTTTTGTATTCTGACTTTGCAGCTGACCTTGAACAAGGTATCATCCTCTCTGGTCCTCAGTTTCCTTGTCTCATCTGTAAGATGCAGACGCTAAAGCACCAAAGTCAGAGGGGTATGGTAAGTACTCACTGAAGCTCCCAGTAAGTCTCAGCCATCATTAAGCTATAAAAAGGGACAGTGAATTTCAACTCCAGAGCATCTCTGGTGTAGAATTAAAGAATATAAGTGAGAGCACAGGTACAAGTGTCATGGACATGGAGCGCTGTAATGTTACTCTTACCTTCACATGCTCCTACAGACATATACAGGCATAGGCACCCCATACAGCTAGGGCCATGCACACATGTACACCCCAAAGCTGGCCTCACCCCTGTCTACCCCATCCAAGGAATGGCAAACACGAGGCTCTGCTGTTGTCCTCCTGAGCAAGAGCCAAGACCCTGGGCCTCTCCATCTAGGTGCGTGTAGATGACGTGGGAGCACCAGTTCTCTATGTCTTGTCTGAGCTTCCTTCATATCCCATGAGGTTGTGTACTTCCTTCCCAGCACCTGTCTTGGCTTGGACTCAGAGGATCCCTCTGAGGACAGGGCATAGAGTTGGCTGGTCTGGAGAGAACTCAGCCTGGCCAGTAGGTAGTTGCTCCCTGCTCAGGGGCTCTGGGTAGGCTATGGACCTGTGGCTGGAAGAGTGGCCTCAGCAGGGCTTAGTCTATGAATGTAGATGGGCTCCAGGGAAGGAGAATCACTGACCATCTTCTTTCCATGCCCTGTGTTGAGCTTCCCTGAGTTTGTGGCATGAGCTCAACCTTTGGTAACTGCACTTCCTGCTCTCTGGCAGACCTTGCAAGCTTACTACAGGGCCTGTCCACGCATCAGCTGTACGTGTGCATGCTGCTCTGTCAGGTGCCTCCCAGTTAGCCTTGCCCCTGACTTTTCCTGCTCATCTCACATCCCTACCTCAAGGTCTCCAAATGAATCCAGACCCCTGCCTAGAGCCTGCTGCAGGGACAGTAGGAATATGGCCCTCATGCCAAGAGTCTTCTTTCCCTATGGCTCAAGTGCAAGGGACCCATGGACGGGCCAGGGGGGAGTAAGACAGGGCAGCAGTGGTCACTCTCCCTCGCTGGTGAGGCTGATGTGTTGGGAAAGCCAGACTTGCCTTCTGTCCTCACTGTAAACAGAAAGCCTCTGCAGTGGACTTTAAAGTGGGAGGTGTGTAACCCCTTTGCATATGAGATCATCTTTTGGAGCGTGGGAGAACATAACCTAACTTCCAGTTATATTTATTGTTATTGCAAAAGATTAACACATTATCATTCATTCATATTGAATGTGTGAATTGGCCCTGTCTCCCACCTGAGTCTGCAGTCATGACAGATGGAGCCTTTGAGGTGTCCTAAGGGAAGATGGGGATCACCTCACAATGCTATAGGTTAAGAGGGGAGTGCCGACCCTGCCCTTTGTTTTGGTATTTTTATTTCCATATTTTGGGGTTTGTATGTGCCCAGTTAAACGGATGCACAGATTAGATAATCTGGCTTTAACTCCAATCTTCACGAGATGCACACATGCCTTAAACAGATTTCTACAAAGAAACTAGAATTAGGAGATAATTCTGACAACACAAAAACAAGTGAACAAAAAGCAAATGCCTGACCTGACATATCCACTAGGCTTGGTAAGGGCTTGGTCAACTAAAACATGAGACAGAATGAAGGACCATCTGGTCAGGTTGGAGAAGAAGTAACTTTTGGCAAAATCTCCGAAGTCTGGATTTACACTTCGTGGAAGGAATCTTGACCTTCCCCCAGGTATGTTATGCCTTGAGATAATAATCCTATATAAGGCCGCATAAGCAAAACGACATTCGAAAATGAGTTTCGTCTTTAGCTCATTCTTTTACAAAGTTCTATTCCTTGTGCATGATTAAAGTGTACACATTTTTTAGTTAAAATATAACCATCTAGAAGGCACAAATTCAGTATTTTTCATGATAAGTGTGTGCAATTAAAGCGGTTAGGAGACTCATTGACTAGAGGGGAACATGGTGGTCCCAGGCTGTAAGAACAGGCCACACCCTCCACTGGGCCGCTTGCTTTGTGCTAAGATGGTACTTGGTTCTGAGCCTCACAGTGTCTTGACCACGTTCCTGGAACCTTCTTGTGGGAGGGAGTTCATCTTCCCCTATGACTCTGTCCCCAGTCTAAGGTGTCCCACAGGAAGCTTGAGGGCAGGAAGTTTTCCAGCCCAGGAGCCTGAGCTCAGCGGGGCAGGAAGAAGGAGCAGCTCCTCCGTGGGGGACCTTTGAGAGCCCAGGAGCAGGATTTCGAGGGACACCTGGTAGGGAGCAAAAGGTGCTGAGTCTGTCTTTGACCTTGAGGCCAGCTTGTTTCTCCTGCATGCTCTCCCAAAAGGGGCTTTGCCTGTCATTCTCCCGTTCTAGTGTGGGGTCTGGGCGCAGTTGTTTTCCCTCTCCAGCCTCGGGAGTCTCCCTCTGTGGACTGCGCAGATAGGACTGGTGGCACGGACCAGCTCGGCTGCCCTGGAGTCAGGAGCAGAGTCACCCGGTTCCCAGCCCGCCTTAGCCGCTCCTGGCACCGAGAGAGCCGCGATGACAATGGCTGGATTGTGCTTCATGTCCCTTTTCATCAGCATTTCTGTGCTGGACTCCTTCCACTCGCGGGTCGTCTCCAGAGCTCAGGAAATGAGGTGATCAGTGGGGCGAGTAAGGAAGGGGGGTTGGGAGAGGGGCGATTGGGCAACCGGGCTGCACAAACACGGGAGGTCAAAGATTGCGCCCAGCGGGCCCGGGCCGGGAATAAAAGGACGTGGGGCGCGGGAGGCTGCGCAGAAGCGAGTCGGACTGTGCTCGCTGCTCAGCGCCGCACCCGGAGGATGAGGCTCGCCGTGGGAGCCCTGCTGGCCTGCGCCGTCCTGGGTGAGTGCGGGCTCGGGGAAGCAGCGCAGAGTTGCTGGCTGGCGCGTTCCCTGCAACCCGGGCGGCCACCGCGCAGCCTGCATGCACTCCTCGCTCAGGCTGGAAGCCTGGGTGCCTGGGTGCCTTTCCCTTGCCTCTCTACGCCCCACCCCTGGCCTCTGCTTGGGCCTCTAGACACCTTTCACTGCACTCACTGTCTCCTTCCCGTTCTCCTCTTTGTCCAGCAAATCTTGCAGCAGTGAAATACAATAAATCAGAGCACGTCTAATCAGGTTATCAAAACCCTTTGCTGCTGCCTCTTGTCAAGTCCAAACTCCTTAGTACGGCATTCAAGGCCTCCCGGGTCTGACCATTCCCCCTTTCAGAGTCTGATGTCCCCTGGGTGCCCTGGGAGCTGTCAGAGCGCCCATCGAGCGGTCAGAGCATGGGATTTGAAGCCAGACTTCTTGGATCCAAATCCTGACTGGCTCCTCACCAGGGAAGGGGTCATCACAGCACTTGCCTGGGAGGGTCAGGTGAGGGTCAGCGAGGTGGCGGATGCCGGGTACCAGTGGTGGATGTTGCACACATCCTGCTATGGGGCAGTGACTGACACCTCACTCCCCGACCTCCTGAGGTGGGGCCCTCTTCATACTCTAACTTCTGCCTGCCATTCGTGGGGCATTTGTCACACTGTTGGGGCTTCCGTGTTTAGTTGTCTCTTCCCATAAGCTAGCAATTCCTTGAGAGAGGACCCCACGTTACTTGCCTTTATCCCCACACAGAGCACTTCACAGGCTGTGCAAGGTAATGCTCCACTGAGGACACATTCTCGCCTATAGGAACCCTGGAGGTGTGGCTTTGAGGAGAGGCTGCCACAGACTTATGTTGCCTCCTAGGATTTCCCATGGGCCAAGGGGGATGATGGGGGTCGCTGGGGTGGCCATCCCTGGTGGCCCCTCCTCATGTATCCTGGAGAGCTGTGGGCCTCCTGGCCACAGGCTTCGTGGATCTTCTTCAGAGCCAGTGAATCAGCCTTGCTGTTGTGGCCCACAACATAAGAGCATTTGTTGTTTCAGTGGAGATGACAGGGGGCCTTGGGCACAGGGCAAAAGCTCATGTGATATGGATGCTATCTCTGCAACCACATGGATTTTAATAGTTACCCATGGCTGGCTTCAGCTTTTTTTTTCTGAATGGCAGCCAAAAAGTGTGGTGAAAATGGAGGGAGAGTTCAGTGGAGACAGAGGGGAGACTGTTGAATTCGTGGAGTTTTTAGTTATTCCTAAACAGAGAGCAACAGACAAGAGTCACAGACAAATTAATTCTCTTTTCATTAATTTACCCACAACTACTGGCCAAGAAGGGGTGTAACTCAGAATGTTTTCTTCTTGTGTGCTCTGAGTAGCAGACTCAGAGTCTGGAGACCCAGATTCTAGGCCTGGCTTGGCCAACAATAAGCAGGGTGACCTTGGGTTAAAAAAAAACAACAAGGCATCATTCTTTGAGTCTCACTCCCTCTTCTCAAAAAGATGGCAGTTCCTCCCCTGCTGGCTTTCCAAAGTTTGAGGTATCGAGCCAATGTGCTGGGGTAGCTGAAAACGCCCTGTGCACACTGAGGCTTATGTTCCATGGCAGGGCAGGGGCCAGGACAGTGACAGGAGGAGACAAGGCGGAGACAGAGCAGACTGTCATCTCCAGATGGGAGCTGATGGTCATGCCTGCATCCCTCTGGCCAGCAGAGGGTGGTCGGTAGGAAACTGGGAGGCCATTAGGGCAACGTTCTATTGGCCCAGTCTCAGAATGCAGTAGAACTTGTGCCCTGTAGCGTTCATGGACAGGAGTGAGAGGAGGACGGGACTGAGGGCATGTGGCTGTCAAGGCCTTTCTAGGGGTGATGCTCTCTCTCCCTCAGCACAGGGAGTGGGTCTCTTCCATCTCTGGCCTCTCTCCCCCAGGGCTGTGTCTGGCTGTCCCCGAGAAAAGTGTGAGATGGTGTGCAGTGTCAGAGCATGAGGCCACCAAGTGCCAGAGTTTCCGCGACCATATGAAAAGCGTCCTTCCATCCGATGGTCCCAGTGTTGCATGTGTGAAGAAAGCCTCCCACCTCGATTGCATCAGGGCCATTGCGGTAAGTCGCTGCTGCCTAAAAGAGAGTGGAAGAAAGCCATACTTTCTCTATCTCTGGTCACTTTGGAGCAATTCTTTACTCACAGGTAGGAGGCTGATGTATGGGGCAGTCAACCCTGACTGTTATTAAAATCACTTCAAAAATGGAAATGGGGAGGTTTTCTTTAATGTGTCTGGAAAGCAAAAGTCAAAAAGCACATTAACTTTTGCTTTCCAGACACAGTAGATGCAAGGGTGACTGTTTTGAGACACTAGGTTCTCTGAACTCAGCAAAAATATAAGAATGCCTGCTATCAGGCTGGGCGCAGTAGCTCATGCCTGAAATCCCAGCACTTTGGGAGGCTGAAGCAGGTGGATCACCTGAGGTCAGGAGTTTGAGACCAGCCTGGCCAACATGGTGAAACCCCATCTCCGCTAAAAAATAAAAAATTAGCTGGGCATGGTGATGCATGCCTGTAATCCCAGCTAGCTACTTGGGAGACTGAGGCAGGAGAATCGCTTGAACCAGGGAGGCAGAGGTGGCAGTGAGCCAAGATCCTGCCACTGCACTCCAGCCTAGGTGACAGAATGAGGCTCCATCTCAAAAAAAATAAATAAGTAAGAATGTCCACTATCAAAATTATTATATAACCTTCTTTGGCAGCTTTTGATACACAACTGAGAAGACGAGTGATGCATGCAGGGGGAAGAGTACAGTGTCTTGATTGCAGGTGTCAGCTGATCCCTTTGTTCTTAGGTCTACAAAAATGCTCTTCATCCTTTCAACGTTGCCCCTGCCTATCTGTACGTGTCAGAGCCCATGCTGGGCAATGGGGCTGCAGTGGTGAATTAAACACACTGGTCCTTACCCTCAGGGAGCTCGTGGCCTAGTCAGGAGAGCAGAAAAACACACGAATAAGTAAACAACTAACTCCAAAATGTGGGGATGTACAATAGAGGGAAAAAGGAGAGTGTTCTGACAGGGACTCACTTTGTCCTGGGTGGTCAGAGACCATCTCTCTAAGAGAGATGTAATGAAGCTGAGACCCAACGACTGAGCCTGGGTTGGTCCCAGTGTAAAATACACCAGGCAGCAAGCAAGAGCAGATGCAAAGGGCCTGAGGCAGAGCAGAGCAGGCTTATTTAAGTTGCTAGGGGGAAGCCAGGGTGATGGGAGCTATCAAAGATAAGCACAGCCAGATATTAGTTTAGGCAGTGACAGTGGGTTTCATTCAGTAACTACTGACAGTGGGGGAAAAAGCTGGGCTCCATTCTGATTTGTGCAGTGGTGATGTGGGCATTTTAAAGGGAGAATGAGGGAGGGGAGAACGCAGGGCTCTGTAGAGTCAGAGAAGTAAAAAGGTAGAAAGGGCTGGTCAGTGTAAATGTGAGGAGGCCAGCTGTGTCTGATAGCTGGCAGTTGTCTTGATTAGGACTCTATTCTCCCACAGAGATTGGGAGACAGACACTCTATCCATCCTGATGATTGTGTTGCAAAGGGATGGCTCTCAGTCCTTGAGGCAGATGCTTGTGAGTTTCAAGAGATACATATTCACAGTTTTCAGCCCTTTTTAGTAAATGCTCTTGGAAAGGGAGGTCAGGGGCCTATCATCAGTTGTGTCGGCTAGAAGAAACAGATACATTTTCCTGGCAGCACTGAGTTTTCTCAGGCAAGCACTTTAAGGGGAACCAGGGCCATCCCAGGGACAGAGATTTGTTCTGTTAGGAGCCGTGCCAGAGTCTGGTCAGGTCTCTTAGTGCAGGGGTTTGGACAGACTTGTCAAGTGTGGGAAATTCTACAGTTCTCGGCACAAAGCAAGCAGGAGGTTAGCCGAAGGGAAAAGGTGGAAGAGGCAGACACATCCAGATGAAGCCTGGCTTCCCTCCAGGAATCTGCGCTGGGGTTTTCCTCCTCTACCAGTGTCGTTCTGCTGGCTTCCCCTTGGCTTCCCTCCAGCCTTCTCTCTGTGGGCTTTCCTTCTTCTGGGTTTGCTTATCTTGACTTGTGAGAGCTTGCTTGATTATAATCCTGTCCCTCCCAGCTGGCACAGGTTCCCCTGGGAACCCTGCAGCTCAAGTGCTGGACCCTGTGTTTTAGGCCTTAGCTCTTCAGCTCCCTGAGCCCCTGAGCCACCAGTGATTTCTTGGTGTCTTGGAAAAGAAAGACCAGGTTCCTGACCACTCTCCCAGCCCCACTGCACTGGGCAAAGCTCTCGTTTGTTTGCTTCACTTTTATTCAGCAGTGTGAGGACTGGGGAAGGGAAGGTGTTTGCAGATTAAACAAAACCACGAAGTGTGTTTCATACATAAGGTCTAGTTGTTGTGGAACAGAAAGGCCCATTGTGTCTCTTAATTTTGTTTTGTATTGTGGTATATTAAAAGTATGTTTTACAAAAAAAATCCATTGATGAGTGAATAGATAAAATGTGGTATACACAAATGATGAAATATTTTTAGCCTTAAAAATAAATGAAACTCTGATACATGCTGCACTGAGATGAACCTTGAAAACATAAGTGAAGCAAGCTAGATACAAAAGGACAAATATTGTAAGATTCCACTTTTATGAAATATCTAGAATAGTCAAATTTATTGAAACAGAAAGTAGCATAGTGACCTCCAGGGGTTGGGGTCGGGGAGAAATAGGAGATAATTGTTTAATGGGTAAAGAGTTTCAGTTTCTGGAGATGGCAGTGAGGGTTATAAAACAATGTGAATGCATGTACTTAATGCCAGTAAAATGTACACTTCAAAATGTTTAAAATTGGCTGGGCACGGTGGCTCATGCCTGTAATCCCAGCACTTTGGGAGGCCGAGGCGGGTGGATCACCTGTCAGGAGTTCGAGATCAGCCTGGCCAACATGGTGAAACCCCGTCTCTACTAAAAAAAATACAAAAATTAGCCGGGCGTGGTGGCAGGCACCTTAATCCCAGCTCCTTGGGAGGCAAAGGCAGGAGAATCATTTGAACCTGGGAGACAGAGGTTGCAATGAGCCGAGATGGAGCCATTGCACTCAAGCCTGGGGAACAAGAGTGAGACGTCTGATATAGTTTGGCTTACAACATATTTTATTTCATTTAGAAATGCTATTGTCTTATTACTTGATTGTAACATAACAAAGCTCATGGAACTATAGTTTTTGTTTTGTAATTTGTTTTGTTTCATTTTGTTTTGTTTTTTGAGAGTCTTGCTCTGTCACCCAGGCTAGAGTGTAATGGTGCAATCTCAGCTCACTGCAACCTCTGCATCCTAGGTTCAAGCAATTCTCCTGCCTCAGCCTCCCAGGTAGCTGGGATTACAGGCATGCACCACCAAGCCCAGCTAATTTTTGTTCGTTTTGGTAGAGACAAGGTTTCACCATGTTGGCTAGGCTGGTCTCGAACTCCTAACCTCAGGTGATCCGCTTGCCTTGGCTTCCCAAAGTGCTGGAATTACAGGTATGAGCCACTGTACCTGGCCTGCTTTGTAATTTGATCAATAGGAAATCTTCATAGAGAACCGGCAAGGGCTTCTGGAAAAATCATTTTGATTAAAGACATTTAAAGCACAAAAGGAGTAAAACTATGTGTTTAAGTGTCTAAATAAAAGAGAGTTTGGCTCACTTTAAGGATTTACATAAAAAGAAAATAAAATTATAGATCAAGTAAGAAGGCAGCTATAGTATTTCAAGGGAGCTGTTGATTTAAAGATGAGGGCTTATAGAAGCACAAAGTCAAAAAGAAACATAACCTGAAGTAACAGTGTAATGATAAGAAATAAACCCGGACTGTCTGGACTCAAATCCCAGCTCCATGACTTACTGGCTACGTGGCCAGGGGAAGTGACTTAACCTTTCTGTGCCTCAGATTTCTCACTTGTAAAATGGAGCTGAGATAGAGAGATGAGCTGCCCATGTGTTGAAGTAGACAATTATACCAGAGATGAGCAAAAATGGAAGCAATAATCAAGCCTTTGATCATTCAGTACATAGTATTACCAAGAAGCTAAACCCAGAGAAAGTGCCCAATCCCTCAGCAAAAGGGTCCTGCAGTTTTATGGACCCAGGACAGGAAGGAAGAGCATTGAGTACCGAGTCAGAGTGAAGACGAATGTTTTCAAGGTTTCCATCTTCCCCTAGAAAAAAAAATCTCCACAGAAGCACCTGAGGAAGACCTCAAAGGAAGTCTCAAAATAAAGAGGTCTCTGAGCAAAGGTCATGGGTTAGGAATGAAAACAGGTGTAAAAAGAGCGTGGCCATCCCAAGCGAGCTGCATCCTTGCCAGCTGAGTCCCCTCCAGAGATCGCATTGCACTGGCTGTGCTCTGAGTCTGCGGTGGCGCGGGCGGCTTTCTCCCACGGAGCCTGCCAGGTTAAGCCTTCGTAATTGCCTATGGTAAAATCACGTAGGATTTTTGACCAGGAGCTGAGCACCTCACCAGGGAAAAGAGAAACACAATCCATCCCTCCCTCTATGCATAAGGAATAGGAATTTGGTGGCTAAGTGCCCTTGCAAGGGAGACAGAGTCAACTGAAGCCAGCAGGGCTGTACATGGTCTAGTCAAGTTCTGGCCCTGGGTCCGTGGAGTCCTGGTAGCCACTCTCCACTTGTGCGGGTTGAGGTGGGCCTTCCTTGGAAGTCAGGGCTTCATCTAGGACTGGCCTGTTCTCTTTCAGGCAAACGAAGCGGACGCTGTGACACTGGATGCGGGTTTGGTGTATGACGCTTACCTGGCTCCCAATAACCTGAAGCCTGTGGTGGCAGAGTTCTATGGGTCAAAAGAGGGTAAGTTCTCCCTGGGACCCCAGGAAGGAGTTGTCACCCTTATTCTCTATGCTGAGTCTTGTGTTTTACAGGCAGGTTTTCATCTTTGGAGAGTGAGTAGGGAATGAGGGGCCCCATCAGCTACCACAGCCACACAGCAAGGCCTCCGGGGGCTTGGGGCTGGCCGAGGACTGGTGCTCCTAAAACTGACCCCTGCGCCAGGGGGATATGCTTACCAGACAAACACAGCAGGCTGTGTGCAGCTTGACCTGCTGCGGTCTAGTGATATGCCTGGGGTCCCTGGAGGCCTCTGGAGCCATAGGTACCACTCACATGGAAGAGGTCACTCTGGAGCACACACTCAGATGCCAGCAGCACTGCAAGTCTTCTGAGATCAACCTGACTGTCCCCGGGCCTGTGCCAGCGGACAGGAAATACTTTGATGGGCCTCTGTTGCCACAGCTCCAGTCTCCTGGTGGCTGGGGTTGGTAGGTGTAGGCAGACATGCTGCAGGGCCAGGGGAGGCAAAGCATTCAGGACACATGTGCATGTGGCCTTCTTGCCCCTGTTTGCCTGGAGGGGTAACATTACAAATATACCTTCTATGGTCTTCTCTCTCCCCTGCAAGCCTAGGCAGGTTTTCCTGATTCCCTCCTCCTTATCGCCCAGTCCAGTAAAAGCAAGGCCTCTCCACTCCCCTCCCTCCTCAAGAGTCCCGTGGTGATGAGCCATGTTTCCCTGCACCAGGCTGAAGGCTTTCCATTCACACTGTGCCTTTGCAGATCCACAGACTTTCTATTATGCTGTTGCTGTGGTGAAGAAGGATAGTGACTTCCAGATGAACCAACTTCGAGGCAGGAAGTCCTGCCACACGGGCCTGGGCAGGTCCGCTGGGTGGAACATCCCCATAGGCTTACTTTACTGTGACTTACCTGAGCCACGTAAACCTCTTGAGAAAGGTAAGCTGGCGGGAGGTTGGGTGCCCTCAAGCAGCTGCCTCTGCTCCAGATGCCCACACAGGCCACACTAGGCAATCACCCTCAGCAGACATGTGGGATGAACTCAGGTGGGGGAAGGAGGTTAACCAACTTTAAACTGGCGGGTCTGCTGCACCAGCAGCGCATGGGAGGTGGAGCTGAGATTTTTTTCTGCTCTGAGCTCCCGACACCCCAGCAGAGGCTGTTCTGATGAGTGAGGAAAGGGTGCAAGGCTCGGCAGAGGGTTTCAGTCTAGACGATGGTGGCTCTCTTGTCCACTTCTCTGGATTTCTTTCCTGGAGATTTCTCTGGAACCCTGCACCTCTCTAGGCAGTTCTATGTCTGGGGCATGGATCCCAGAGGGGACCTCTCTCTGAGCTGTTGCAGCCTCTGACAAAGCAGGGAGAGCGTGCACTGAGAAAGACCCAAGATAGGCCTTGGTTAATGGGAAGCATAGGCCTTCCTCAGATGGATGGTGGCAAGACAGAGGTCAACTGTTCCTATTAGAAATCCTTGATCTTGATGAGTTAGCATAAGGGCAAGCTGGGACTGCATGTGCTGGTTTGGTTTTAGTCCCCTCTGTTCCCTGATGGGCCTGGGCGGGGTGATGCCTTTGGCTGTGGCCAACCTCACTCATGCTCTGTGGTCCATTTCTCTGTGCTGAGCAGCAGTGGCCAATTTCTTCTCGGGCAGCTGTGTCCCGTGTGCGGATGGGACGGACTTCCCCCAGCTGTGTCAACTGTGTCCAGGGTGTGGCTGCTCCACCCTTAATCAATACTTCAGCTACTCAGGAGCCTTCAAGTGAGTGAGATGTCTGCTGCTCCATGGTGGCCAAAGTGCCAAATGTCCTCAGGGTGAGAATTATTTGCTGGTCCAAAGCCGAGCCCTGCCTGCCTACAGGGGCATCAAGGTGGCCTAATCCCCTCCCAGTGAGTCAGAAGCACAACCTGGGACTCCTAGGCCAAGCCAGCCCATGTTCCCTTTCATCTGACCCTGACAAGCAGGCCCTTTTCCTGGGGGCCCTTCCTCTCTCCCCAGAGACCTCGAGGCTGGTCAGGGTCTCCTCTCAGTGGATCAGGCAGAGCCTGAAAGGACAATCATGCCTCTGGTGTCTGGGCCCACTGTCCAGGGACTGGCCCTCTTCCCTCAATCCCAGCAGTGTCACCTGCTCAGTACACTGCCTATCTCCTGCCCCCATCACTGTCTCTATTTGGGAAGCTGATTTCTTGCTCTCTCTTTTTACCTTGATTATATCCTAAAGTTTTACAACCAGCCAAGGACACATTTTCACCCTCAGGAGACACTATACCATTATCTTCTATTCCAGAAGTTTAAAAACTCTTTTCACATGAAAATATCTTCAGTTGCATTTTGCTTCTTTGGGTTACTAGGGCTTTTTATCTTGTGCGAGCTCATTCCCCCATCTCAGCACTGCCCTGGAGGTCTGCACACCACATGGCGTTGCTTCAGCTACAGGGCTGCACAGAGGCCTTCCCCAGGCTCTAACCTTGTATGAGTGCTGGACAGTGTGATCAGACTCTCCAGATGCAGGTGGAAAAGGGCCTGCCCTGCAGGAGCCCTGCTGATGTGTTTCTTTCACCCAGGTGTCTGAAGGATGGTGCTGGGGATGTGGCCTTTGTGAAGCACTCGACTATATTTGGTAAGTATGGGACAAAAATCCACCAGGGCCCCTCCAAATAGTGGGTGTTCTTTTTCCGTGTTCCCTTTTTCATGCTCAGTCGTTGGACATGGGCATACTGTATTTCTCCTTTATTATTGCCTGGGTTTCCACCTGTGCAGAATTAGGTACCTACAGGGTCCCCATCTGGATTCCTGGGCCTCTTTCCATCATTCGACCTCTTCACACAGTGCTTCTGCCTCTGGGGTAGTGTTGCCATAACCAAAGACTGGGGGTTGGTCCTGCTAAGGTCAGGCTCATGGTGGAATGAGGAGCAATCACTGCTGCATGGGCATCAGAAACCTTTACCTGGCTGTGGGGTCTTGAGCAAGTCATTTTTCTGCATGTCCTCTGGCCTTCAGTGGTCACTCCAGGTCTCTCAGCTCATACTTTCTATGATCAATGGAATTTCAAGGATGGGCACCACAGCCCATGGCTCTCCTGCATTAGGCTCACCTGGGCTTTCCCTCCCCAGAGAACTTGGCAAACAAGGCTGACAGGGACCAGTATGAGCTGCTTTGCCTGGACAACACCCGGAAGTCGGTAGATGAATACAAGGACTGCCACTTGGCCCGGGTCCCTTCTCACACCGTCGTGGCCCGAAGTGTGGGTGGCAAGGAGGACTTGATCTGGGAGCTTCTCAACCAGGCCCAGGTATCCCCACCTGCCATCCTCCCCTCCAGCTTAGTGCTCTCTGCTTGGATTTGGGGGTTTTCCTCCTGGCCATCTTGTCACTCTGGAAGTCTGCATGTTCAGGATACAGTGGGAGCCATGCCACATGCCATTAAATTCTCTAAAAGCTGGGACTCCTCACAGAGCAGCAGGGAGTCTGCTGTGGTGCTACCATCTGCTGCCCTTGCCTTTGTGGCTGGTGATATCTGAAGAGGCTCTGAATTGCTCTGTTCCATTCCTTTTTACCTAAACCAGACCTTCAAGGCCCAAAGCTAAACCCCACCCCAAGGAGGCTTTCCATGGCCCTCCCAGAAGGAAATGGTCTCTCTCCCCATTCCCCTCAGCCTGGCTGGGAGGGGGCTGCTCGCACAGCGGCTTTACTTCCCGAGAGCTTGTGATTTGGGTTCAGCCAGCTTCCTCTTGCCCAGCCCTCCCATCTGTCCACTGAGAGTTTGATTGGCACCCACACAGGGCAGCCTCTGGATTAGCCACATTTCTTGTTCTCACTGATGTTTCAACCCGTTCCGTTCCGGGAGACAGGCACAGAAGCAGGTTCAGGGAAATCGCGGACCCACAAGGGCTATGGGCAGAGGAAGTGCTGGGTGAGCAGGAGCAGGTCCGATTGCCCTCTCTCCTGGCATCTTGAACTTTTTCATGTTGTTTCCTGCAGAGACTTGTTTTAACTTCAGTCCCATTTCTCAGCCTCCTTTCTTCTCTGTTGCCATCCACTATTCTGTTTTTCTATGAACAGGAACATTTTGGTAAAGACAAATCAAAAGAATTCCAACTATTCAGCTCTCCTCATGGGAAGGACCTGCTGTTTAAGGACTCTGCCCACGGATTTTTAAAAGTCCCCCCAAGGATGGATGCCAAGATGTACCTGGGCTATGAGTATATCACTGCCATCCGGAATCTACGGGAAGGCACATGTGAGTACCTGGGAGGAAGCAGGTGACCACAAGCACTTGGGAAACCTGGTGAGCACAGGGGCCAGAGATTGAGTCTTTTAAGGGACCTGCATGCCTCTCCTGATGCTCCTTTTTCTGACCTGTCTGTGAGCCCAGTGTTAGACTGATGCTGAATGGCATTAGTCATTATGAGATGGCCTTGATGTCACCATGGGCTTTAAAGGAAATCCACTTTTAAAATGACTTGAATTGGTTCCAGTATTTCCTTTGCATCAATCAGGACTGCCTTGCCTACTTTGTGAAGCCAATTAGCTTATCACAGAGTAAATGAAATAGAACAAAATTATTATGTATTGCACATCTCCAGCCAGTCAACATGTGCCATAATGAAGAGGCGTTTTGAGAGAGGTTGATCCCAGTCCTGAATTTCATTGAGTCATTGTGGTTTTGCTTGACCATTAATTTCTTCAGCAGACATTTATTGAACATCTAGCCATATGCTCTGCTAGGTGCTGGATATAGGATGGCATGACAAATATATATTTGATTCTGTTGTTCTGGAAATTTCAAACTGGGGAGAAGATAAATGTTTAATAAATAGTCATGCTATTGAATGATGAATTACAAAATAAGAGATATGCTTAAAAGGGGAAAACTTTGACAACAAAATACCATGGCCCTATGAGAGTGCAAAACAAAGAAAAACAGATCCTGGACTTGGGGTTAAGGCAAGGCTTCCTTGAGGAAGTGACTCTTGAGCTCAGTCTGAAAGATGAGCAGATGCACATTTATTCATCAGACATTTATTATGCTGACCATGTGTTAGCATTGCCCTAACCCTGAGGATGCCCTGGTGAACAAGACAGGCAGGACCCTTTCTCTGTTGGAGCTTATGTTCACCTGCAGAAAACCTGACAATAAACAATGAACATATAAATAAGAACACCTCCGGTAGTTAAATGCTATCTGAAAAACAAGAAGGAAAAAAACAGCCAGAGGTCATATGGTGCCCAGAGGTTGGAGAGGAAGGTTGGCTTCTCAGAAGACATAAAAAACTAAATCTAAATGAGAAGTCACCCAAGAGATTGTGCATTGACTTTGCTTTCTAAGATGATTAATTCTTTGAATGGGACTGTTTATTACTGGCGAATCCCAGCATTTGCATGAAGACAGTGAGTAGTGCTGATACACACCAGGCAACAGCTAGGGCCGCTTCTGATCTCTGGTTCTTTTTTTTATGCCATAGGCCCAGAAGCCCCAACAGATGAATGCAAGCCTGTGAAGTGGTGTGCGCTGAGCCACCACGAGAGGCTCAAGTGTGATGAGTGGAGCGTTAACAGTGCAGGGAAAATAGAGTGTGAATCAGCAGAGACCACCGAAGACTGCATCGCCAAGATCATGGTATGTCACTCCAGCCTTCCTAGGGCACTGTCCCTGTCACTGCTGCCTGCTGACCCCCGAGACTGAGCTAGTGAGTGTTCCTGGGAATGATGCAAAAACCTGGCTCCCAGGAACCTTGCCCTGACTATGTGAGCACAGTCCCACTGGAGGTTCAGAATCTTTGAGTTTGTGGATCTGAAGGATGCCCACAGGGCTCAGTTTCCTCCTTGTATGAGTGTATGGTGAAAGGGCAGGCTGAGCGGTGCCTGCTTAGGGAGGCTGGACCATGGTGTGGGTGTCCTGAGACCAGTGGTGTGCCATGGTCACTGTAGTAAGATCCTGAGTAACTGGTAGGATCCAAGCAGGTACAAATTTGCTTTGTTGATCAAAAGAGTATCCTAGCCAGGCATAGTGGCATGCATCTGTAGTCCCAGCTACTTGGGAGGCTGAGGCAGGAGGATTGCTTGAGCCCAGGAGTTCAAGGCTAGCAACTTAGCAGAACCTTGTCTCTCAAAACTTTTTTTTTTTTTTTGGTTTTATTGTTGTTGTTGTTGTTGTTGTTGTTGTTTTTAAGAAAGTGTATTCCATATTGGCTTACAGATAATTTTTAAAATCCTAAATGATATTAAGAAGAAATGAAAAGTACTTATAATCATGTAATTCAGAGAAAATTCTCTTATTGGGATCATTTCTTATAGGTTGCTTGCTATCTTTTACTCACCTCACAGTCTCTAGTAAGCTTTTCCCATGTCATAAATCATTCTTGTAAAACCTAATCTGGAGCTTCTGTGTTAGTGCATACATCGAGATGGGGGAGAGTGGTTTGCCCAGAGAGAACATGAAGTGCCAAGCTCCACTCCCCCTCCTCCCCACATTTCTTGCCCTCTGTGTCTCTTCCATTTGGCTATTCTTGAGTTGGATCCTTTATAATAAATCAGCAAATATATTGAAACAAAGATGCATATTATAAAGTCACTAGTACCTCTTGCCATTGTCAACTGATTTTTGCTGAAATATGTTAATTCTACTTTTTGAGCACTTACGAATAACCATGTATCTTCAGAACTATCTACCATGAAGCAAAAACAGACCATCAGTCCCATTCTTTTATATTTCATACAATTTATAAGTATCACTTTATCCTATTTTAACATACATTCCATTTTAGTTTTTGTCTGAGTCAAGACAAGAAAAACCAAACTAAGTTAAAGCAAAGCCTACAAATTCAAAACCTGAGTCTATACAAATCTGTTAGCAGTTTGAGTGGTTGGGCTTCAATATTATACTCTGGATGTGAGACAATAGATAAAGTTTTTACGTCTGTAAAAAAGGGAACAACAAAAGACTCTTGGGAACATGTGAAATCTTAAATGAAGATGATGAAGTACAACCCAATGGAAACATATTTTAAAAGGTTCTTCTTGGACATCATAATTTGCTCTCCTATGAAGATATCGTTTGAGCCTTTAACATTGGAAATAGCTTACAGATGTTGGGGCAGAAACCAAAGACCAACATTGCCATGTTCTGTGAGACCACGTCCAAGTGGATGATTGCTGGACAGGTATGTTTCATGCATAACATTTAGTTCATAAAATTATATGCTACTTTAGGAGGTCCAGGGTCTGTGGATTAATGAAACAGAAGTAACCAATATCATTGCTAGTAAAGAATTATTGGAAACAAAGTTGAAAGACATAGTTTATTTGGTCCCACACCTGTGACACATCATCACTGTCAACGGGAAGCCACTGACCTGTCCCAATTTCCCAAGGTTGTTATCGTGACACCATGGCTGCAGTAGAAAGCGAAGGTGAATGTGGAAAACAGATCCCAGAGCGACCAGTGCCCTCAGTTACTGCAGTAATCATGTTCATGAGTAGACACACAGGACTTCCAAAGGGAGTCATGATCTGGCATAGAAACATCATTACTGGTATTACTGGGATGGCGGAAAGGATTCCCAGACTGGAAGAGGAAGATGACTACATTGGATATTTGCCTCTGGTTCATGTTCTAGAATTAAGTGTTGAGCTTCTTTGTTTTTCTCATGGATGCCTGCTTGGCTACTCTTCACCCCAGACTTTAGTGGATCAGTCTTTTAAAGTAAAAAATGGGCTGGACACTGTGGCATGCAGTTGTAGTACCAGCTACTCAGGGGGCTGAGGTAGGAGGATTGCTTGAGCCCAGGAGTTTGAGTCCAGCCTGGGAAACATAGTGAGACACCATCTCAAAAAAAAAACAAGAAAACAAAAAACCGGAAGCAAAGGGTCTACTTCCTTCCAGGTTGAAACCAACACTGATGGCAGCTGTTCTGGAAATCATGGATCAGATCTACCAAAATGTCATGAATAAAGTGTATGAAATGAGTAGTCTTCAACACAATCTGTTTATTCTGGCCTATAATTATAAAATGGAACACATTTCAAAAGAGCATAGTACTGGATTGTGTGGCAGCTTTGTTTTCTGGAAATTGTGAAAATATTCAGCTTTGCTAGGTGGAAGTATTCAGTTTTTATTGTACGAAAGTGCTCCACTTTCTGCAACACGCAGCAAGTTCATGAGTATGTTTTTGTTGTGGTCAGGGATACAGACTCACTGAACCTACAGGGGCTGGAACAATTACAGATGTGTGGATTACAATGCTGGTAGAAGTGGGAGTCCCATTAGTTTGCTGTGAAATTAAAGAACTGGGAGGAAGGTGGATACTTTAATATTGAAAAACCACATCCCAGAGGTGGAATTCTTATCAGTGGCTAAAATGTGACAATGGGATGCTACAGAAATGAAGCAGAAACAAAAGCTGATTTCTTTGAAGATGGAAATGGGCAGAAGTGGTTATGTTCTGGAGATACTGGAGAGTTTGATGGTTGTTTACAGATGATTGATCATAAAAACGACCTTGTAAAACTACAGGCAGGAGACTGTGTTTCCCTTGGGAAAGTACAGCCAACTCTGAAGAATCTCCCAGTAATAGATGACGTTTGTGCATTTGCAAACAGTTAATCCTTCTTATGTCATTGGATTTGTTATGCCAAATCAAAAGGAACAGAACTAATTTGAAAGAAACGACTTCCAGGAACTTGGAAGGAGCTGTTTAACAGTTGTGAAACAGAAAATGAGGTGCAGTAGTCCCCCTTTATGTGAGGTTTTGCTTTCTTGGGTTATACCTACAGTCAACTGTGGTCCAAAAATGTTAAGATACTTTGAGAGAGAGAGCGAGCACATTAATATAACTTTTATTATAGTATGTAATAATTGTTCTGTTTTATTATTGTTGTTAATCTCTTACTGTGCCTAATTTATAAACTTTATTATAGGCTAGTATGTATAGGAAATAAACATTGTATAGGATTTCAGGTTCCAAGACTGAGGGTCTTGGAACATATCTCTTGAGGATAAGAGGGGACTACCAGACTTAAAGTACTTTCTGAAGCTGCTATTTGAGCATGTCTGAAAAAGTTTGAAAATCCATTAAAAATTGGTTTGAGCCCTGACCTATGGATCCTGAAACTGGTCTGGCGACAGGTGCCTTCAAGCTAAAACACAAAGAGTTTAATACACATTACCAGGCAGACTCTGAGCGAATGTGTGGAAGAAATGATTTTTCTCTTTTGGCATCAGTTTGCTACAGTGAGCTCAAATCAAATAGGAAATTATTTGAAATGCATGTTTCAAACCATGAGGCAAACTCCATTCCTCATACTCAACCTAGACTTTTACTTCTTAAGACATCACCATCTTCAATGGACAGGATTAGTAAAATAGTAGGAGAGCAAACTTGTGTCTGTCTCTTTTTTCCTTTTCCCTCCTACAACTACCTTTACCACCTGTGACTGTATTGTCAGTATAAGGAGTTTTCTGAATCATATTGAGGAAGCAGATTTCTAAAACCTCAAGTTTCTAAACATGACCTATATGTTCGATTTATGACTTTTTAAAGTTTGGATGTGTAGAGGGAGATATTGAAAGTATATAAAGTGGCCGTTGGGGGGTGCTTTTTAACTTACAGTATTAAAAAAATGCAAGGCTGTTGATGTGAAATTACATACATTTCAAATACTTATGAATCAAATCATTATTGAAGATAATATTTACTGATGTGTAATAATTATCTTGCATAAATTGAGAGAAATAAATATAGCCAACTTATGTTTTAAAGGAAAAACAGATGATATTTTAATGTTGATATCTGTTCCATAGTATGGATATGCTTCCATTTATTTAGCTATTCTCTGTCATTGAGGATTTAGTTTAATTTTCTTTTTGCTATTATAAATCACACCTGTTATTTTTGCCCACTTACACATTTTGTCTAAATAGTTGCCCACCAGTCTGATTGTTCTTTTATGGTTTATTACTAGAAAGTATATTGCCAGGTCAAAGGGAAATCTTACAAACCTCATTGAATCTAAGCATTTCTGAAATTTGGGACTTATTAGAGCTGAGATTTAGATCATTTGAAAATATTTGACTCATTCATTAAACACGTTGTATGCACCAAACACGGAAATAGCACTCAGCCAAGGAGGCTTACATTAGAGGCTAGAGCCCCCTTCAGAAGGTGCTGTGTTCCACAGCCACAGCCACGAGTCTCTGACTCCACTCATCCATCTGCACATGAGAATTCTTGGTGTCAGAAATGTGTTGTAGGAGTGTCTCTGGGACAGTGTGTCCTATGAGAGGGCAAGAAGACTGAATGTGGGTCTTTGCTCTTGAACTAGGCACCTGGAGTTGATGATCAGTTCACGATGGTTGGGTGAAAAATGAGAGTACATTTGATTTTCTCTGCTGAGTGTGCCTGGTTGATCCTTTGGGGATTCAGTATCAGCACCTGCTGTCTCCCTGGCACTCATGTGCTGGTAAGGCTGCTTCAGGGAAACAGCTGGAAAGGTGGGTGGCACAGGAAACAGCCTCTTTTCATCTGCTGTGATTTACTGTGTTTTTGCAGAATGGAGAAGCCGATGCTATGAGCTTGGATGGAGGGTTTGTCTACATAGCGGGCATGTGTGGTCTGGTGCCTGTCTTGGCAGAAAACTACAACAGTAAGTGTTGGGGAGCACCTCTCTGTGTTTTCTTCCCTCTGGGCCATGGAGAGAGGAGATGGAAAAATCACAGCCTGATTCATACCACAGCTGCCACAAAGCTTTCCCTCTCTGAGCACCTCCTACTTTGCAAGCTCTGGGCTCCATCATCTCAAATCCCCACATTTATCTTGAAGGTTGGGAGTTATAGTACATTCCAGAAATGGGAAATGAAAGTTCTGCACTGGGAAGTCCTCACTAAAGACGACCCCATTGCAAAGGACAGCTGGGATTCCTGGCAGTCTTCCAGGTTCCAAAACTCACACTTCTCTCAATGCCCTGTTGCTAGGATCTAAATATAGTTGGCCAGCACTCCTCTGTGGGCTCAATGCAGACAGGGCAGGAAACTTGACATTCACAGTTTGTGGATAAATTCCAGAGGCCAGGAGGTGAAATGGACTTGCATGAGCCAGAGAGTCTGGACTTGTTGGGAATTGGTAACATGCATAGTTTTCTCTGACTTTCTTTATTCTTAGCTGCAGTATAAAAAAAGGCATGGTTTCCCAATCTATACATAAGGGTTTAACGCCTTCTTCATTTTCTTTTCTCCAGCACCCAACCCTAATTGTGAGAATACAGCAGAGGAAGGTGAGTTGGAATTGATAACCTCTGGAGGTAAAAGATAAATTCCCATTGTTTTGGGGAATTGGCTTGATTTAAAATTCAAGTATATAAGGCACTGTAAGAGACCAATTTTTACAATGTGAGCAAATCATGGAAGGATAGTAATTGATCATGATGATTATCCCTTTACACTTGCCATGGCTTGCACACAGGATTTTTCATTTAATGTTATAGGGTAGGTTTTGGCATCGTCTAAGGATACACAAGTAGACCCTAAGCTCAGGGAGTTTACAGACAGATCATCTAGGATTATATATCTAGGAAGGGAAATCCAGGTCTTTCCCACTGATCCTCAACTTACATGACATGAGGCCTACACATTTTCAGATAAGAGTGAGCACCAACTAAGGAACTTTGCTTATTTTTTCCTTATAGGGCTCAGTAGAGAGCTTCACACAGGCAGATATCAAGGAACATAAAATTATCTGACCTTCCAGCCAGGGCTGGGTCCAGGAACCCAGGCACACCTGGCTGTCACCCAGGGCTCTGGCTAAGGGTACATACGAAGAAACAGAGCAGGAGCAAGTCAGGAAGTCGTACACCAACGCGGGCACTGCCCCCCTCTGCTCAGGCCCCTACAGGTCACATTCCAGGCAGCCATTACTGTACAAGTCTGTCCTTGCCACTTCCACTCATTACAACCTCGCAGCCTCTCCCCATCACTTGGGGAGCTAAGCCCTTCGGCAGATATAGAAAAAGCCATTCTTATTCTATGGAAAATAAAGATTCTGTTTTGTAATCTGAATTAATTAAACTGGCAAACCGAAATCGTAGGTTAATGTTCTATTTCCCATTTTAAGGACCAGTATATATTTGCTGCTGAAAATGGCAGCTGACTTGATACTGACATTTTCTATTTTGCATATTTATTTTGGTATAAAACTATGTTCTCCTTATCAGAAAATGTTTGGCCCAATTTTTCTCATTTGCTTATTGATCTTTTACTACTATATCTCAACACACGTTAATTTATGAAAGTTTGTGGTTACATTAGCTGTTTCAGTATCCATTCCTCTGATAGGACACATTGGAGAGTGAATGGCTGGTTTATAACTTCAGTGACTTTATGCATTTAGGGAAGGGTTAAATACCCAGCCATTGCTCTGATGATGATGTTTTCACAATATTTTGTTTTTAAAGTTCAAATTGATCTCCTCCTGACAAAGTTCCTTGTACTTCCCCTCAGTCAGTTACCAGGAAGATCCTTTCAAGATACAATGACTGATTGAGGATATCTTTGCTTCCCTAGGGAAATTGATTGGAAGCAGACACTCTGGAAGCCCCAGAGGTGTTAATACATCCTTTTCTGGTGTCTTTCTTGCAGGATATTTTGCTGTAGCAGTGGTGAAATCATCTTCTGACCTCACCTGGGACAATCTGAAAGGCAAGAAGTCCTGTCATACGGCAGTTGGCAGAACTGCTGGCTGGAACATCCCCATGGGCCTGCTCTACAGTAAGATCAACCATTGCAGATTTGGTGAGTGAATATTGGGAAGGAGGGCTGGTGAGGGCTGTGCCAGAAAGCAGGGTCCTGCCTTAGGGAAGAGGAGTGTGGCATAAGATGCCGTGGGCTCTGGTTCTAGAGAAGTAGAATTTGGTCAAAGAACAGTAGAATTTGCTGTCCTCAAGGACATTGCAACCAGGGCTGGGAGGGCTGGAACTGGGTTGCTGAGTTGGGATGGTTCATTTCAGTTGCACATAATGGCATGAGTGAATATACATTTATCTCCCATGGGAAAGACCAGAGGTGAGCAGTGCATGGCTGGTATGGTCATGAGAAACCCAGGCTCCTTCACACTTTCTGCTCCTCCATTCTGAGCATGAGACTTCCATCTTCAAGGTCACCCCATGGTTGCCATCGCATCCATGATCCAGGCAGCCCCAATCACCAAGGGGTTACAGAAATGGAAGTTTATGCCACCTTTTTAAAGGAGCTCTCTAGGAAGTCTAACCAGTTATTTCAGCAAACTTCTCATTGCCCAGAACTTAGGTACATAACCATACCTCGCTGTAAAAAAGAAATGTAATATTTCATTTGGGAATGTCCCTACCCCAGATAAAACCAGATTTTTGTTACAAAGTACAAGGAGGAACAGATAATGGGTAGACAGGTAGCAATCCCTGCCACAAGGTGTTGTACGGTGTGTGAGTGTGGGTGATCCTGGGTCTCTTTATGGTGTTGGCAATCTCACCAAGTCCCTGCCCAGCTCCTAGGACCCTTCTAAGCAGTAGAAATCACCTTATTTTCTATGTCCTCTGAATATCACCAAGTATGAGCTCATTTCTACCCCGCTTAAACTTTTAAGTGTAAGTTCTCCCACAGACAGATGTTTTCCAGTGGTTCTGATTTACATTAGCTTCCTAAGTACTTTGTCCCTGCCACCTCCAAATTTGGGCAACTCTTTAAAAAAACAAAGGCCTCTAAATCGGTTATTAACCCAGAAAACCCTGTGGGGTCGGGGAAGTGGTGATGAGAGTATGTCTCTGTACCAGGGTGCTTTGTGACGCCACTTAGACATGAAGCAAAGCGCAGCCGGGGTGACATTCAGAAAACTCAGGATCCCCACTGACAAAGGCACTACCTCTGCTCTCCTGAACCTCCTAGCACTTTTATGGCCACAGGAGAGCAGCTGAGCTGCAAAGAAAGTTCCCCATCCCTTTCCTGAGGTTGGAGATGTAGCAAACACTCTTCTAATGAATGGCAGGGAATGGGAACATCTGAAAACAGGTGGCACATGCTCAGGAAGCAAGACCTTCCGTCTTCATCCTTTTTCTGTTCCCTTTCATGACATTTTTCATTTCTTCTTTCTTTAGCGTAGTGATGACATCATTATTGTGCTCGAATAAATCCCCTCTGCCCTAAATTGTAATGATCATTAACTCCTTTTCCCAATCTCAATAGGTTCCCCTTTAAAGCATATAGCCTGGCAAGTCCTGGGTTGCTGGTGGCTGGTCACAGAATTAATGAATATGTTCTACTTATTCTGGGCCATGCAGCCCTGTTATGTCTTAGATAAAAGTGCTTGCATTGACTCAGGCTGACTTTCTCTTGTCCTTCTGCGCAGATGAATTTTTCAGTGAAGGTTGTGCCCCTGGGTCTGAGAAGAACTCCAGTCTCTGTAAGCTGTGTATGGGCCCAAGCCCAAACCTGTGTGAACCCAACAACAAAGAGGGATACTACGGCTACACAGGGGCTTTCAGGTGAGTCTTTTAACCCTGACACAAACAGAATAATATACAAGCCTTGGCCAGATTTCTTTTAGGAACGAAGGTAAGATTCTTAGGTTCCTATTCCGTTAGTGCTGTATGTATTAAGAGAGTAGATTTCACAATCAGGTATAGAGCCACATGGGGCAGGGCAGCCAGATTCCCCCAGGATGCTGACATGGCTGTCAAAGACAGCAGAGACTTGTGTTTGGTACAGTTTAGCAGCTTTCAACTGGTAATGATTTGACCCCCAAGGGACATTTGGCAATGTTTGCAGATTTTTTTTATTGTGACAATGTTGGGGTGGGGGAGGAAGTGCTACTAGCATCTAACACATAGAAGCTGCGAAACATCCAACAATGCGCAGGATAGCACGGTACAACAAAGAATTATCCAGCCCCAAGTGTCACTAGTGCCTTGGCAATGATACCCTACTGTAGTTGAATAAACACTGAGGAGAGTTTTTCCATGCTCCTCTGGATAATCTAGAACAATACTCATCTGGAAATACAGAATAGTACATGATTCCTAAATTTCTAACTACAGTTGTACTTTATGGAGTGCCTATCATTCATTTTCATAGAGACACCTGTGTACCTTGCTATTCTTTTTTCTTTTTTTTTTTGGAGACAGGTTCTCTCTCTGTTGCCCAGGCTGGAGTGTAGTAGTGGCACACTCATGGTTCACTGCAGCCTCAACCTGCTGAGCTCAAGCGATCCTCCCACCTCAGTCTCCCTAGTAGCTGGGATTATAGGCATGCACCACCACACCCAGCTAATCTTTTTTTTTTTTTTGTAGAGACAGGGTTTTGCCATGTGGCCTAGGCTGGTCTTAAACTCATGAGCTCAAGCAATCCTCCCGTCTTGGCCTCCCAAAGTGCTGGCACTCACAGGCGTGGGCCACGTGTGGCCCTACCTTATTACTTTCTAACTACCCATTCTGCTTTAGGCCTTCTGTTATCTGGCGGTTCATGAATCCACAAACTGCACAATGATGATGGTATTATAACTGAGCTTCCCAGTAGTGATGTAAAAAACAAAGGTCATTCCTATTTTCCAGTTAGAGCCACTTTGTAAGTTACATTAAGTACAATTCACATTCCCCAAGTTTCTAATTTCACAAAGTAGAGCGTGTTGTTTTCACAAAGATTGAAGAGTTTGGGAGACTTAAAATACAGTTCCCCTTTGCATTTTTATACCTTGTCTTTTTCTGGTGGTAACATATGTTTGAGAATTATAGGTCATGAGAAAGGCTCAAATAACATGTATGTATAAACATGCTTAAAATAAACGCATATAAAAGCTTCTTTTTCTAACCATGTCTTATAAAACTTAGCTATGAAGTAAAACATACCAGACTGATAAAAAGACTCCAAACTCCATAGAAAATAAAATTAAATCGGTATGTGGCATAATAGGCGCCCTGTCTTCTCAGCTAGCTACCCCCAAAACTCTTGAACCGAGGCGGGAAGAGGCAGGTTCTTTTCCTCAAAGCAAGGGGATTAAAGTACATGGAGAGCAGGGTTGGGTCCATTGTCCAAACGTCGGACCCACCCGGCTCATCGAGGAGGGCCTTGTGTAGACTTTGAAGTACACACTAGTTGATCATCTGTGTGGTATGCCTTTTCAAAGGACTGGAAGACAGTCAAAATTAAAATTAGAACCCTACTAACCAGAGTTTATTTTGTGATTCTTTCTTTTCGGAAACTTCTTGGGGATTTGTAGCTCAGAGCTGTGTTACAGCCCCCAATACCACACCCAGAGATATGTGATCTGGGAGTTAGTAGAGTCGGGTGCCTTGATGCCAGGTTTTGCCATATTCTCTGCATCTTTCAAAAACAAAAACAAAAAACCCCACAACATAGCAAATGCTCCATAAATGTTAAAATTCTTTTTCAAAGGAATGAAGGACAGCACAAATTGCAATTTGTGATGGAGTTTCAGTCTCTCACAAATGTTGCCTAGACATTTGCCTTGTACAAGAACCTGAAGGAACTGAGTTTTTCATTCATATGCTGGGGGAGGCATCACCCCACTGAAAATCAGTTCCCTACTATCCTTGTTGATGTCAGGGAAATGATGTCATCTCTCAGAGAAACTGTACAAAAAAATTAAGATTTAGTATGTGGAACTGAGATTGTATAAGTATAATCAATTCAAAGTGTTTTGTTTTTGTTCTCTTTATTCCTTACATTGCTTACTGTTAGAATGGAAGTTATAATTGCTGTTTTCAGATGCTGTCCTGAATCTCTAAGGTAGCCGCTTGAATGTCAGATAAGTCACTCTGACCGCCTCCTTTTTCTCTCCCACTCTCTGGACCTCTGCAGGTGTCTGGTTGAGAAGGGAGATGTGGCCTTTGTGAAACACCAGACTGTCCCACAGAACACTGGGGGTACGTGCACCTGCTCCTCTGTCTCCCTGGATCACTAGATCCTAGTCACTGGTATTCACTTGTATTCAGGGATGCCTCTGTGGAAGTATTATGTACACTGCCAGACTTCAAAGCTCTGATTCTCAATCTGTCTGCTTGGTGAAGAGAGACATGTTCACCTGGGTGCACAGAATGATCAGGATCATGGGGCCCCCAATGGCCCTAAATCCTCCCCAACACTCACTCCCACAGCTGCAAGCCTTGTGCTCCTTTCCCCTAAATACTTCAGTGCCCATTTCCTAAGAATAAGACAATCTCTTGCATACCCACAGTACGATTACCAAGATCAGGATATTTTACTTTATGTGGATATAATACTCGTCACATCTACAGTCCCCATTTAAATGTTGTCAGTTATCCCAGTAATGCCTTTTATAGCTATTTTCTGTATTTCCGGGTTGTGTCCATTGAGAAGGCCTAGAGGCAATGGCACACCAGCAGGAGTAAGTACCAAGATACTGGCTTGTAAGTACGCTTCTTTGCTAAGAGGAACCAGAACTCCTTGGAAAAATAGCTGACTTCAGGGCTGGGGCAGGAAAAATACATGCTGAGCCTAGAACAACACACTGAAGTGCTCAAACAGTGATGGGACACTCAAAGCATACAAGAGCCAATTGGCAGGATCTCCTGTTGCTAAGTCCGAGAATTTTGAGCATTAAAATAAATAATGATAGCAGTAAGGGATAATAGCTCATTGAAAGAAATAAGAATGCATGAGGCAATACTGATTAAACAAATGAAGAAGGGAAAACTAATGAATGTGGAAGGAATGACAGAGTTAGAAAACTATCACTTGGCAATCAATATATTGATAACTGATTCAAGCAAGAATCATCAATGGGTGTTAACTTGTGGGTGAAAGTTGGACAGCCATGACATTAAAAACAAACAAAACAAAGCAAAACAAACATTGGCCAGAATAAGCGCTCCACACCTGACCCCTCAGTATCACTAAGTGCTAGCAGAGCCCGCTGGAATTCAGGTTGTGAATACTTCCCTGCTTTCTTTCATGTTCATTCCCCCAACTCCTCACCTTTCCTGGGCAACTCATTCAGAATGAACCAGCTTGGCACCAGTCCCTCCAGGAAGCCTTCCCAGGTAGCATACCCCATCCTACAAGAAGACACCTCTGTTCATGTTGCCATTATTACTGAATTCACCACACTCTGCAATACACTTTGGCTACACAAACTCTTCGAGCTCTTTTTCTTCCTCTTATATTCCCAGCACCTAGTGTAGCACATAGTACACAGTAGTTGCTAAGAATTTGTTTGAAGAAATATTGGGTTGACTATTTCCTTTCTTCCCTCATATTGTTGCTTTTTCCTTTAAGGGAGTGTTACCCTAAGCTTGGCTCTTTGCCACCCTTGATTTCTTTTGGTACACTTCTGAGTAGAGCTCCCTTCTCTAAGCTTTGACTCTCTACTCTTTGCAATGACTCAAACATTCTTATCTCCTGAATAGAATTAATATAGGAGGCCTGACCTCCAATCTCAATTCCATTCCAGTCTATTTCCTAAGGTGTCACTTTTATGTAGAGAGGACATTGGCATTGCAATTATACTTTTTTACGCATGTATATGGATGTCCTCATATATTGTAGTTGTATATATACAGTTCATATACAACTCAACTGTCCTCATCTTTCTGTCAACGTTCCCTCTTCTTCTCCCAGCCTCTATCCCTATAGAGAATCCTGCTATACTCCCTGCCCATCAGGCCTAGATTAAGTCTGTCAGTCAATATCTTATTTCTTCAAAGTGTGCCTTTTTTTAAACTAAATTTTATTGTGTGCATTTAAGGTAGACAATATGATTTTTAAGAGTCAAAGTAATTTTGATGTATTGTAAATTTGGGAACTACTGGTCTAATACCCCTGATTTAATATCACATTCCTGATAAATATTAGTAAATATAGGTCACATCATGTCTGATTCATCATACCTATATTTTGCACCTTCTTACCTTCTTCTGTTATTAATTTATTGCTTTTACAACTTATATTTTAGATTGAGGGTACATATGCAGGTTTGTTACATGGTGTACTGCATGATGCTGAGGTTTGCAGTATGACTGAACCTGTCACCCAGGTAGTGAGCATAGCACCCAATAGGTAGTTTTTCAACTCTTGCCCCCTCTCTCCCTCCTCCAAAGTCTGTCTTAAGTGCTATGGTATATACAAGAAGGAAGACACAAAAACACATGGGCTTTTTTTTTTTTTTTGATGGAGTCTCACTTTGTCACCAGGCTGGAGTACAGTGGTACGATCTCAGCTCACTGCAACCTCTGCATCCCAGATTCATGTGACTCTCCTGCCTCAACCTCCCAAGTAGCTGGGACTACAGGCGTGCACCACCACGACCAGCTAATTTTTGTACTTTTAGTAGAGATGGGGTTTCACCTTGTTGGCCAGGATGGTCTTGATCTCTTGACCTCATGATCCGCCCGCATCGGCCTCTCAAAGTGGTGGGATTACAGGCGTGAGCCACTGCGCCCAGCCCACATGGGCTCTTTTATCTCAATTTGTGTGTGTGTGTGTGTGTGTGTGTGTGTGTGTGTGTGTGTGCATATTATAGGTGCGTGTAGGAAAAAGAATGTTAGAAATGTACCAATTTTGAAGGCGTAGACTATGAAATTACAAATGCTTCAAAATTTCTTCCCAATACTTACGTGGCATTTTACAAATTTCCATCAATAAGCGTGTATTATTTTTATGGAAAAAGCACATGTTTAACATGCCCTTCTAGATGCCCTCCTAGCCAGATTGAATCACCTCCCATCTGATTTTTCTTAATTTTCTACCTTCAGGTTCTGGCTCATTCATTAACATCAATTTCCATTCATAAGTCTTTACAAACCCACTTTTCTCTTGCCTGAGTGCCTCACAGACCCTACTGCCTGAGATGGTTCCAGAGGCAGATCTCCTCTCTCCATTAGAAACACCAGGCACACACCTGCCCCCAGTCTAGCCTGCACTCTCCTTTCCTCCCACAGAGAGGCATTCCTTTCTCCTCCTCTCATCCACACATGCTATAAGAGACAACTGAAATCTTGCCTCCTCCAGCCAGCTTCTTAATTCATTTGTTCTCAAAGCCCTGGTTTGAGCTCACACAGCATCTAGAGTGTTTCACAAAATATAAAATATTATTATCCCTGCCCTGAATTTTTGGTTTTGGTATGTGTGTTATTTTTCCCTCCAAAAAGATTGTGCCTTGGAGAGGGCTGAGAACATACTATCATAGATAAATAAAATAACATAAAATAAAATAAAAATGCATATACCCTTTGAACTAACTATTCCACTTCTACGTAAGCACAATTATATGCCAGTAACACTCATTTTAACACTACTGTAGTGGCAAAAAATTGTAAACACCTCAAATGCCTATTAAAAGAGGAATGGTTTAAAGATACTATTATAGCCACACTATGAAATATAATACAGTAGTTAAGAAGAATGAGCTTGATTTATATGTACTGACAAGAAGAATCTATAAGGTATGTAAACAGTTGAAAAAAGCTACGGAGTTTTACATTTGTCAAGATCTAACACTAAACAAAATTAGAAATATGTGACATCCATATACACATGTAAAACAATACATATAATGAGTTGTGGATGGAAACTCACAAATGTGATATTAAGGACTAGCACTATAAAACTGAGTGAGACTTGGAGAGTATAGGAAAGGAGACTTTTAGTTAATATAGAGTGATATTCAAAAATTTATGAGTGTGATCTCATGTATTAGTTATTTGGTTAAAGAAAGAAAATTAAATGAAAAATTGACTTTTAGAAAGGTTGCAATCCTGAATTATGGGAGAGAAATAAAAATTAGCAAAACATATTTGCGAAGTGCCTCAGGAGGAAGGAGCTGAAACCCTAAGAATGGGTGAGATTTTTTTTTCAGAGACAACACAGTAAAGAAGAGGCAAAGGGGCCGAGATGGGATATAGACCTGTATCACACAGGCGTGTGCACATTCTCATTTAGAACTAGAACAAGGGAGTCAGATTTTAAATTCTGGTGCAGATTCCAGAGGTGTCCTCTGCAGAAAAGTTCTTTTGTTTGGAGATGCCATGTGTTACAGCACATAAATTGATCAACCTGGCTTAGGGAGACACATGCTTCCTCTGCTGGAACAAGAGGTACAGATGGAATTGGAATTTAGTGGAACTGAAGATCTTTTTGAACAGCATCTGCAGAATGTAGTTCATTCTCACCTGGCTGGGTAGGGAAGGTTGGAAGGGGATGGTCAATAATCATTCCTGGTCACTGTGAGTCTGGTATCCCCTGGTAGACCACATGGGTGTCTCTTCCTGTCCACATAACTGTAACCCCAGTGTGGGCACTTCTGCTGGCCAGAAGGTCCAGGTTCTCTACACACCACTGAGTCAGTCCCATCTCCCCAGTGGGGCACCTTGACCAAAGCCATCAGCTGAACCATCTTCTTTCTCTCCCTAGGAAAAAACCCCGATGCATGGGCTAAGAATCTGAAAGAAGAAGACTATAAGTTGCTGTGCCTTGATGGTTCCAGGAAATCTGTGCAGGAGTTTGCAAACTGCCACCTGGCCAGAGCCCCGAATCATGCTGTGGTTGCACGGAAAGATAAGGCAGATTGTGTCCAAACGCTGTTACTTGACCAGCAGGTATGGACCAGCCAGGGCCTCCCACCTTTTCTTCCTAGATGGCTATAGGCTATTTGGGGGGAGTTTACAACAAAGTGCAGCCATGACTCCAGCACTTTCTTTTTGAAAACTAGAATTTCATGCATTGTGCATTTCATGCCATGCATTGTGGACAAGAGTATCAGGGTTCAAATCTCAGCTCCACAGCTTCCTAGCTGTGCCATCTTGGGTATATTACATAACCTCTCTATGGCTCGGCTTCCTCATATATAAAATTGTAATAATAATACTTTTACCTACTTCTTAGTTAACATGAGTATTAAGTGAAGATATGCACCCAAACGGCATAGGAAAATGCCATTTCCTATAGGACATGCTCAAAACATGTTACTGTGTAATTATGGAACGAGACCTCTCAGGCCCAGCTCTGCTTCTAGCTCCTGGTCACTGGTGATTAGTCCCTATCTGATCCATGTGCCCTTGGGACCAGGAATCTGCCTTTCTGCTCCCCCAACCTTGTTCAGTGGTACTCTCATTTCCCTACTCCCATCCTTCCCGAAAACGAAGAAGACAGCTCCTATTTCCCAGCGTTTGTTGATACGAGTCATGAAGAGTAGATTTCTGTTCCTCTTGCCTAGGCAGACTAAGCACTGTTCTCAATAGTCTGAAAAAAAAAACACAGGACCCCTGCCCTCAGAGAGCTTGTCCTCTGGGGGAACAACCACTCAGGGCCAGCCTTGTTGAAGAGAGGGGCTGCCTGAGTATTCTAATCCTAAAGGCCCCTCCACACACACACATCACCTTCCTTTTGGGCATAGCTGCCTGCTGTTGATTCACCATTACGTTTTTTTGTTTTGTTTTGTTTTTTAAATAAGATAGTGTATATTTAGAAGTCCTTTTAAGGTACAAGACAATAATGAGCATTTAACATACATTTCCTAGATGCTATATGGTAGGTTAAACATTTTGCAGTCATCATTTCACTTACAACCTTTGGAGATCTGGAGAAGTTGAGTGGCTTGCCCAAGAAAGGATTCAAAATGCAGTCAAACGTGAACTTTTAACAACTACCTCTGCCAGTTCTCTGGGAGGGTTCACATTTAACATCTTCTTTGACGATAATGTCTGAAGGGACATGTTATTGTCCTCTCATTTCCTACAAGCAGCCCCCAACGCATGGCAATGAAGTGGGGAAGAGAGGTCAGATTAGGCAAGCATGGGTGGTGGGTGGGAGGGACTTCTCAGAGGAAGGTGGGACCAGGGACCCTATAGATGATTTTGGGGGCATCATGAAAGCATGGAGCAGGGGTCCCTAAGTGGGTAAATGGCAGATAAGAGAGGTGGAAAATTCCCAAGGCGTACTCTGTAGCTTCCATTTATCCCCAGGGCTGGTTCAGAGCTTTCAGACTCTTCTCATCCATGTGTTCTCAGCTGCTAAAGACCACAGGTCCTCACGGACTTTCTGTTCACTTGACAGCGCATGTTTGGAAGTAGTGTAACTGACTGCTCGAGCAACTTTTGTTTGTTTGAGTCCAAAACCAAGGACCTTCTGTTCAGAGATGACACAGTATGTTTGGCCAAACTTCATGACAGAAACACATATGAAAAATACTTAGGAGAAGAATATGTCAAGGCTGTCACTAACCTGAGAAAATGCTCCACCTCACGTAAGTAAGAAGAACAGCATGGGGAAGTGGCAACCAAACACGGTGGTGAGTGCCGGGGTGGTGGGTACAGGAGGGGCAGACTGTGGCCCTCGGGACAGGACAACATGGACAAAATGAAATGGTGAGTGAGCAATCTAAGCCTAGCATGTATGACAGGCTAGGCTGTATGGGCAGATAGTAAGGGGACACAGGCTCAGAGCTCTAAGGTAGTGAACTTACTGGGCATAGAGAATTCCATCTTATTTCTATGAAAAGGACCAGGTTTATGTGTACATGTCATTGCTCTGCAGTAAACTTTTGATTAGAGTTGCCTTGTCCAGTATGGTAGCCACCAGCAAGATGTGACTATTTAAATTTAAGTTAATTAAAATTAAACTAAATAAAAGATGTATTTCTTCAATCCCACCCAGCCACATTGCAAGTGCTCAACAGCCACATGTGGCTCCATCCTGGTCAGCAAAGAGAATGTTTGCATCATCACAAAAAGCTCTTTCAGACAGTGCTGCTCTAGAGGGCCTCAACGATCATAGGTTCTGGTAACCATAAAGTTGCCACGCATACTACTCACTTGCAACACCAGTTTCTGAGAACTGAAATAGAATAAAACACACCTTTGCAGTATAACTATGTTGGGTGTAACTGAGTCACCTGAAAGAGTTTGGAAGTTGGGAAATAACACATGGTGGTATAGCGCAGTTAGTCTTTCCACAGGAGTATGCAGATAAGGGAGTCTTGATCCTTATTAAAATGCTGATTCTCAGAGCCTTGAGATACTGATTTAGAAAGTCTGTGCTAGGTCAGGCATCCACATTTTAAAAGTTGCCCCCATGTAATTCTGATGGAAGCAGCAATGTGCTTGTCTACATTTGCTATTGTGAGAATCAAGTTGATATTTACCTAACCTATATCCTCCACAAAAGGAGACAGTCTGGCTCTGCTGTTCTTTCCTCCATCCTTAGCCCACAGCACAGAAACTGGCACATTGCAGGTGCTTTTTGCTATGTCAGTTCCTCACCTGCTTAAAGAGGTCAGGGAGGACAGTCTTCCTGGGCGACTCCCGGCCTCACAAACTCAGATGTGTGAGCCTCACCCATAGGAAACAAGGTGGGGAACCCTGTAGGGCAGGAAAATCATGTTACAGCTTTGGCGTGGGGCACTCCTCAGGATAGGCACAGGAGCTGTGCAGGCAAGTAGAAAAGAGCACTGGGAGAACGGCCCAATTCACAGAAGAGGAGGCAGCAAGTCTGTGCCCTTTGTACTATGCTGAAATTGTTCCTTCACTTGACAGTTCAGAAATAAATATAGGAAGATTTTGAAAATCCTACCTCTCTGCTCTGCTCCACAGCACTCCTGGAAGCCTGCACTTTCCATAGAGCTTAAAATCTGAGAGGTGGGGCTGCCACCAAGGTGAAGATGGGAGCGCAGATGATCCATGAGTTTGCCCTGGTTTCAGTGGCCCGAGTGGTTTGTGCTAACCACGTCTGTCTTCACAGCTCTGTGTTGCCATGTGTGCTGAACAAAAAATAAAAATTATTATTGATTTTATGTTTCAAAACCTCCATTCTTTCCTAAATATTTTCAACAGAAGGATTTCTTTATGCGTTCTGCCTATATATCTATGCAACTGAGCCCTTCCTTCTCAGCTCAAGATTTGTCTGGTCTTTCCCTGTGGCTTTGTGTGTGCCATGGCCACACCTCCTGGGTACAGTTCAAGGGGAAATCTTTTCTAATAGGGTCTGCGTGATCATTAAAATATAATCAAATGTATATTGGTGTGTGTGTCTTGCCAGGGAAGGGGCAGGAAGGAGGATGCAGAGTAAGTTACAGAGATCAAGTGCTCAAGTGAGTACAGAAAGACTACAGAAGACTTACCTTTATTTTGGTATTTTAAATGAATTCCACCAGGCATAGCTGAGGTCCTGATTCTAAGTAGTTGAAAAAAGTGAAACACTGACACCTTTTTTGCTGAAAAGCATTCCCTGAGCCTGATGCCATAGCAGTTACTGCCCTGTCTCCTGCCCTTCTCAGCCCAGCTCCCTGTAAGGTGGAGGCTCACTCTTCTGTCTCACTTCTTCTTATTGGCTGAACACATAGAATTTTGTCTTCTGCTTCACCAACTTACCTGAAGGTACCCTGGCAAAAGTCACCATCTACCTGGCAACTGTTAAACCAATTCAGGTCTTCCATTCCTGAGCCCATTTCCTGCAGTTGATAGAGTTGACCACTCCCTCTTCCTTGGAACTCTTTTCCTCAGTTTCTTTGACATGGCGGGTCTCCACTTTGATTCCCACCTCTCTCTGTTCATTTGTAGTCTTCACTGTGGGCTCATCCTACTAGCCTGGAAACCTTGGGGAAATCTTTCTGAGGTTTTCTCTTGATCCAGTCAGTGCTCCTCTCACTTTGCAGGCCCTCCTTCAGCGATGCTCATGACTCCTGGGTATCTATATCTATAGCTGTGACCCCAGCCTGCAGCAGTATCCCTGCACTTACACGTCCTACTACCTACCTGTGGGTCTATACTCGAGTCTTGCAGCAGTCAGAAACCCAACAAATCAAAAATTGAGGTGATCATCCTGTTCTTCTCTCTCTTGCTTCCCTAAACCAACTGTTGTTATAGTATATTCCATATCAGCTGAAGACATGGTCATCTACCCAGTCACATAAGCCATAATAGAGGGGTGAAATTTCAGTTTGCCATTTTCCCTCATACTATATCCAGTGTCTCCAAGTTCTGTTGATTTTGCTTTATAAATAACTTCAGTTGGCTCCTTTCTTTTCCTGACTCCTAACACAGCCTCAACTCATACTCAAATGCAGAACTGCAGGTAAGACGTATCTGGACACAACATTCCACACCTCTCTCAACTGTCTAGTATTCAAGAAAATAGGACTCTGGGTCTACTTTGCAGTCCAGACCTGATATGGACCTTGTTACACATAGCCCTGCTTTCCTCTGAGCCTATCAACACTCTGCCTTATTTAATATTAACCTAAACTTACCCCAAATCCTATAACTCTGCCTTTCCCTTTGTTTGATGAGATACCCCATGGTTCCCCTGGAATGCAGTCTGTCTCATTGCAATGGATCAATAAACCTAATTTTATTAGACTACAGGTATATTCCTGGAACTCTTAGGCAACTGGGCTAGAACAAAAATGTACAACATCCATTCTTAATTATTAAATTAATTACTAAAATAGGATAGACAGATGTTATTTGGCCATAATTTTATATACATGTTAAACAAAAACTAATATATACCTAATGATGAAGAAACAGAAGCATTCCTACTAAACATGAAAAAACTTGATTACTATCTATCTTATTTTACAGTGTTTTAGAACAGGTGGCCAATCCAATTATATAAGAAAAATAAGTTACAATATTTAAAGAAATGCCAAAATTACTTTTATTTGTAAGTGATTATACACCTAGGAAATCCATGAGAACCAAATAATAATAAAATATTATGGCCAGGTGCAGTGGTTCATGCCTATAATTCCAGCATTTTGGGAGGCTGAGGTGGGTGGATCACCTCAGGTCAGGAGTTCAAGACCAGCCTGGCCAACATGGCGAAACCCCATCTCTTCTAAAAATACAAAAATTAGCCTGGCTTGGTGGTGCACACCTGTAGTCCCAGCTACTACTCGAGAGGCATGAGAATTGCTTGATCCTGGGAGGTGGAGGTTGCAGTGAGCCAAGGTCGCACCAGAGTACTCCAGCCTGGTGACAGAGCAAGACTGTCTCGAAAATAATAAAAATAATAATAATAGGCCGGGCGCAGTGGCTAACACCTGTAATCCCAGCACTTTGGGAGGCCAAGTCAGGCAGATCACCTGAGGTCGGGAATTTGAGACCAGCCTGACAACATGGAGAAACCCCATCTCTACTTAAAATACAAAATTAGTCAGGCGTAGTGGTGCATGCCTGTAATCCCAGCTACTCGTGAGGCTGAGGTGGGAGAATTGCTTGAACTCAGGAGGCGGAGGTTGTGGTGAGCCGAGATCGCACCATTGCACTCCAGCCTGGGCAACAAGAGCGAAACTCTGTCTCAAAATAATACTAATAATATTACTACTAATAATAAATAAAGTGTAAAAGTGGTAAAATAAAATTCAGTATGAAAGGAAATATTAAAATAAAAAATAACTTTCTTTTATACAAATGATAGTGAGTTAGGACAATAATAATTAACAAGAATAAATAAAATGTATCATTCAGCAAATGAATAAAAGCTGCATTTAAACCACACTTGTCAAAGTAAAAAATAATGTAAAAAAGACATATTGCCTTGGATAGGAAGACTCAGTATTGTAAAGATGTCAATTCTCCCTAAATTAGTCAATATGCAATTTTTTAACTTGACAAAATGATACTAATCCTCAACTAAAAAATGAAAGTGAGACAGATAAGAAAAATTCTGAGAAAAAAATAATGAGAGTGGATGAGCTCTTCCGGCTATTAAAATGTATGATAAGCTCCTGAACCTTGGCCTTAGCAATGATTTTTTGGCTATCACATCAAAAGCCCAGGCCACAAAGGCAAAAACGAATAAATGGGACTACACCAAGCTGAAAAGCTTCTGCATAGCAAACAAGCAACAAAATGAAATGGCAACCTATGGATTGGAAAAAATATTTGCAAACTATATATCTAATAAGATACATAAAATTGATAAAGAACTCATACAACTCAATAGCAGGAAAACAAATGATCCCATTTAAAAACAGGCAAACATCTGAAAAGACATTTCTCCAAGAAGAAAAATGGCCAAGATGGATATGAAAAGGTATTCAACATCACTAATCACAAGGGAAATGTGAATTGAAACCATTATGAGATACTAGATAATACTAGGATGACTATTATCAAAAAGTCAAAAAATAGTAATAATAAACGTGGATAAGGGTGAAGAGAACAGAGAACCTTTGTGCATTGTTGGTGAGACTGTATAGCCATTGTGGAAAACAGTACGGAGCTTTCTAAATAAACTGAAAACAGAGCTACATATGACCCAACAATCCCTCTTTAGGGGATATACCCAAAGAAGATGAGATAACCACCTTGTATAGATATCTGCGATCCTATGTTCATTGTAGTATTGCAGCCAATACAGGGAAACAACCTAAATACTTGTTGAAAAATGAATGGATAAAGAAATTGATATATATATGTATAATATATATATAATATTCCATCATATATATATATCAGGATTAAAGAAATGCCAAAATTACTTTTATTTGTAAGTGATTATACACCTAGGAAATCCATGAGAACCAAATAATAAAATATATTAAATATAAGATTAAAACCATAATATATATATATCATGGAATATTATTCATCCCAAAAAGAATATCTTGCCATTTGCCACAACATGGATGAAACTGGAGGACATTAAGTGAAATAAGGCAGACACAGAAAGAAAAGTATTACATGATTTCACTCATATGGGGAATCTAAAGAAAACATTCAAATACAGGTATACAGAGATAACAAAACCTGAGGTGGAGGGTGGAGAGATGTAGGTCAGAGGATACAAAGCAGCAGACAGGAGGGCTAGGCGCAGTAGCTCAGTCCTGTAATCCCAGGACTTTGGGAGGCAGAGGTGGGCGGATTGCTTGAGCCCAGGAGTTTGAGACCAGCCTGGGCAACATGACAAAACCCCATCTCTGCGAACAACAACAACAAAACACACACACACACACACACACACACACACAATTAGCGAGGCCTGGTGGTGCCCGCCTGCAGTCCCAGCTACTCAGGAGGATGGATTGAGCCTGGGAGGTCGAGGCTGCAGTGAGCAGTGATTTGATAGTGCCACTGCACTCCAGCCTGGGGACAGCAGACCCCGCCTCAAACGAAACAAAACCGAGTAGCAGATATGTATGATAAACATGCTAGAGATCTAATGTACAACACAAGGACCCAGTATAGGTTATAAATTCTACTTTATTTGGGATTCCTTGCTTCACTGTAGTAATCTTTTTTTATTTATTTTATTTATTTATTTATTTATTTTTTTGAGACGGAGTCTCTCTCTGTCGCCCAGGCTGGAGTGCAGTGGCGCGATCTCCACTCACTGCAAGCTCCGCCTCCCCGGTTCACGCCATTCTCCTGCCTCAGCCTCCCGTGTAGCTGGGACTACAGGCGCCCGCCACCGCGCCCGGCTAATTTTTGTATTTTTAGTAGAGACAGGGTTTCACCGTGTTAGTCAGGATGGTCTCGATCTCCTGACCTCGTGATCCGCCCGTCTCGGCCTCCCAAAGTGCTGGGACTACAGGTGTGAGCCACCGCACCCGGCCGATCTTTTCTTATTTTTAACTACATAGGTATCTCATAACATGTTGTATACCTTAAATATATTCAACGAAGCTTATTTTAAAAAATGAAATGTATAATGATGACTGGAAAGGGTGGTAGTCACATGGAAATAATGAAGCAGAATAAAAGTTCCAGATATTAAATGCAAATGAGAATTTAGTACATGATAAAGCTGGCATTATACTCTGGGGGGATAGACAGGCTACTCATTAAAGTGCTTAGAAGCAAAGCGGCTGAAAATTTTGGCACAGAAGAAAATCTCGTGGACCTCTAACTCACTGGTTAAAGTAAAAACTTTCAAAACGTATTAAAGGTTTAAATATAAAATTAAAACCATAAAAACATTATTATGTTAACATATTTCTTATATAGTAAGTACTTGGGAAGATTTTCTAACATTCCACAAACCTAGTAGCAATTAAGGAAAATATTAATTTCAGATCATACAAAATTCAGAAGTCCTGCAGGACAAAAATAAATAAAATGTGAAGATTTTTAAGAAAGAACAAAGGGCTAATCCATATTTTGAAATCAGTATAAAAAGACGAACAGAATTTGAGATGGGAGCGCGGCCAGCTCTGCGGGGCCCTCCAGGCCCTCCGCCCTGTAGAACCCAGAGCCCTGGCCGTGGCTGCCCCGCCGGTCCCATTTCTTGAAGCAGCGGCGAACCGCTTTTCCCCACCCGATCGGCCGGCTGCCGGGTCTCCCCGCCCAACCTTGCCAGGCTCAGACAAAGCTTCCGCCGAGCCGCCTGGACGCAGCGCCCTGGGTGGCAGCAGGTGTGGCAGGGCGGGAAGCAGGGAGGCAGCCCCAACGCCGCGGAGGCCACTAGGGGGTGCGGAGGGCCAGGAAAGCGGGTCTACGCGCAGGCTCAGCTGCCCCTGTAGGCCGTGGAGCCGCGCAGATCCGGATACTCGGGTGGCCGCAGTGTCCCAAGTGGGCGACACTCACCTAGTCCCGAGGACAACCGACAAAGTCCTTAATGGGCCCAGAAGGTGAGAGGAGTCTGGCAATGAGGGGTGGAAGGGTTAGCGGCCATCGCCCAGCTGGTTTTCCTTCTACCAGACGCTGGTGTCGGAAAACAGAAGTGGAAGAATAACTTGGCGCTATTAGGCCCATCGGAAAGGCCCACCAACCTTTGGGACGATTATTGGCTGTTTACAGAAGGCCCCTGTGTATCCTATGAAAAAGCTGCTCTCAGCTTCCCCCCAGCCTTTTAAAAGAAAACATTTGCTACATCCAACCCTTCTAGGTGTAAAGAGGTTGCGACTTATGAGAGTTAGAGAATCACACATCTTGTAAATTTCCATTTGTTAAAAATAATAATAACAGGACATAAATGGCTTCTGGAGATGACTTTTTGCAATGAAGTTGTTAGACCACCTCTGGAAGTGACAGCAGGAGCCACACATCCACATTTATTAAGTGGGTTAGAGCAGGAGTCCCCAACCCCTGGATCTAGGTTGCATGCTCCTTATGAGACTCTAATAATGCCTGATGATCTGAGGTGGAACAGTTTCATCCTGAAACCATGCCCCTACCTTCCATGGAAAATTTGCCTTCCCTGAAACCAGTCCCTGGTGCCAAAGAGTTTGGGGACCTCTGGGTTAGAGGATATGGGGCAGAAGACCTGAGAAGGAAGATAGGACAGTTCTGTGCCACACTGGTCATATTTAGAAGACATTTTCATATTCCAACCATTGTTCTGTGTGTGCATTTTATTTCTCACTACTGTATATGTAGTTGACAATATTAAGTATTTTTTGAACTATACTCTTTCTAGATGTTCTGAAATGCTTATGTTAAAATTAGAGGTGGTAAAATAACACATTTTGTAAATCTTTTTGTTAAAATTCATATGTAATGTTTTGGTGGAGGGGGGGAATGGCCAAATCACCTGTTAATATTTTTAAATTCGGACTCATTTGTCCAGTATATAACACAATATATAGTATAGCAAAGTTACATGCAATGCATTTAACATATAGGGCAATGGATAAACTGAAATTTTCTAGTACACAATAGCAAAACACCTTTTGTGAGCCCAAAGACATTTGGGCTTACCAAATGTTGCATGGAGGTAAGCCCAAAGTGCACCTGTGTGCACTGGTTCAGGGGAGGAGAGAGGAAAGGAAGTGCCAATGTGCTTATAGTGAGGCAAGGTTAACCATTGTCTCGTCTGGGCATTTTGTTTTACTTATCTGGGTATATTGTGTATATAAAGGACAAATGAGTCCTGACTTTACAACATCTGGTCTTTCTAGATGTTAAAGAGGTTGCCAGTGTATGACAAAAGTAGAGTTAGTAAACTAATATATTTTGTGCATTTCGTTTTAACATTCCCAGGAAAGACTGTCTTCTGAAAATTTGAGCACTATTGCTCAGTGGGTTGATGGAGATGGGAAGGTGTAGGCCAGAATGTTCATATTTGGAAGACTCAGTCATAACTGTTTTTACGTGTGTTCACTTTATTCAAGACTTCTGTGCATATAGTGGACAAATTAACTTCTTACCTGAAACATCTTGTCTATTTAGATGTTCAGAATTGCCTGACATATGTTAAGTGTAGAGGTAGTAAAATATCACCTTGTAAATATCTTTTTGCTAAAATTCTTAGGAAATACTGTCTTTTAGAAGTGGAATTGTGAAGCCACCTCTGTGAGCAGTGTAGTACTGTCTATACTTGTTTAATGGTTTAGAAATGGGAGGGAAGAAATCACCAAAGGTAATAGGCTAGTGTGTTCATACTTGGACATTTCGCTCGCCATTTTTCTGTATGTTTTGTGCATTTTGTTTTGCTGTGTGTGTAAAGTACATAATGGACAAATGAGTCCTAATTTTGCAACATTTGGTCTCTAGATGTTTAAGAAGTTGCCAGTGTATGACAAAGTAACTAGTAAAATTAGCACATTTTGTACACTTTGTGTTGAAATTCATAGGAAAGCTTGTCTTCTGTAAATGATTTTTGGGTATTAATTTGTTCAACCATCTCTAAGCATTACAAATGCATGTACCTGTCCACTGGATTGAAGACAGAGAGGAGGAAATGAGGAAGGACTGGTTCAAGGTCAAAATTGTCATATTTAGAAGATACCTCAGATTATAGCCATTGTTACATATGCAATTTTATTTTACAATGCTATGTACACAGTGGAAAGTTATATGAAATATCTGGTCTTTCTAGATAGTTAGAAATGCTTGATGTATTTAAAAGTAGAAATAGTATAATAACACTTTTTGTAAATAGCTTTTAAAAACTGATGGGAAACACTGTGTTTGAAAGTGGGATTGTTAAATCACCTCTGTGAACAGTGTTACTTGCTCATTCAGTTGAGGAAGGTGAGAGGGAAGAAATTACAAAAGGTGTTTTGCTATTGTGTACTAGAAAATTTCAGTTTATCCATTGCCCTATATGTTAAACGCATTGCATGTAACTTTGCTATACTATATATTGTGTTATATACTGGACAAATGAGTCCTAATTTAAAAATATCTACTCTTTAGATATTAAAGAGGTTGCCAATGTATGACAAAAATAGTAAACTAACACATTTTGTACACTTTGTGTAAAAGTTTATAAAAAGACTATCTTCTGAAAAGGACTTTTGGAAGTGAAATGATAACATCAACTCTAAGTGGCACATGGCCCATATCCACCAGGTTGGTGGTGCAGAGGAGTTGGAAGAAATGAAGGATTCTAGATCAGAATGTTCCTATTTAGAAAACATTTCAAGATACAACCATGTGTGTAGTTCATTCAACCCTACTGAGGCAGGAGAATAGGGCCTGGAGGCAGGAAACATAAAGCAGATTCGTGCAGACTTCCTAGAACTAAATGAAATGGAAACACATCAGCTATCAGAGGAAATATATTTTCCATTTACATTGGGCATACACAGAGTAAATGACTGTTTTATTTCATCCTGTCTATTTACATAGGGCATATACCAAGTACACGACTTTGTAACTTTATTTCATCCTCTTCATTTACATCGGGTGTATACCAAGTAACCAATGGAAACCTTGAGAGGGTATTTAAACCCCAGAAAATTCTGTAACTGGACTCTTGAGCCCCTAAGTGCAGGCCTTCTCCCACCCTGTGGAACATACTTTCATTTCATAAATCTCTGCTTTTGTTGCTTCATTATTTCTTTGCTTTGTGTGTTTTGTCCAATTCTTGGTTCAATATGCCCAGAACCCAGACACCCTCCACTGGTAATGTATTTTGGCAAGCCAGCCAGGAGGTAAGCCCAAAGTTTGGGATTTTTCATCTTTTCCTTTCCACTCCATACAGGAGAATCTCTCCCTCCCTCTCTCTTTTCCTTTCCAACTTGGGACCCTTGGTGGGCAGCACCTAAACACGGAGGCAACTGTAGGTTTCTGGGTGGGGCCACCCTGAAGGACTTTTTTCTATCTGTTCTGGTTGTGGTCCCTGATTCCTACGTATGGCGCAGCTCAGGGCAAACTTGCAGCTCAGGGCGAACTTGCACATGTTTCAGGCGACGGAAACCTTCTTTTTCTAGGCTAACTTCTTCCCTTACCCTACTTGACTGGCTGAGGACAAAAGAAGCCTACCCAGCTTCCAGCTCCTGTCATTACAGTTCATGGCTATCACTCTAGTGGAACAGGAAGCATGGGCTAGCATGGCCGTATCAAATTATAAAGATGCTAATCGTTAGTGATTACACCCAGGAACCAAAGGAAAGCTCACAATAGGCCATTGCCTCTGGAGGGAAAACATGCAAAGCGGCACTGGTGCCCACCTAAGGTCAGAGATGCCTGACACTCTTGAGACTGGACCCCAAAGGGGGTTCCCCAGGGGATCCTCCAGACCTCAGCCTCTCCAAAGGGGATGCCCTTGGCAGCAGTTCTAAGGACTAGTACTAAACCCTCCTTAGAATTTTCTCTTGCAGTTGCAATACCGTTTGGCCCCAATATGGTTTGGAATCTGGCATTTGCTGTTGAATGGGAAAGTGGGATGCAGTTACATGTATACAGGCTTTGGTGCTGCTGTTCTAAGCAGGGGCAGGCCTAGTTAGTATGTGATATTCTCCTTTGGTGCTGTTTGACCCCAGTGTTCTTTCGAGTCTGGGGAGGTTTGGCCTTTAAAAATCAAACTGCCATGGAAATTGCTTTACCTGACATAATGGTTCACAGCCTTCATTGGATTACTTATTGGGTAAACGGAGTAAAATTGGCAAGCTTGTATTACTATCTAATGGTTAGGGTTCCAAGGTAAAAGCTATTGAATCTTCATTTGTGTGTGTATATACATGTCTAGATGTGTTTATTTATATGCACACTTGTTATATGTTATGTCTTGGCTTATAAGTAAGAGAGCACTCATAAATTAAGTAAATAAGTCTAAGCAATTTTCAGGTTCACGTGACTTAAGTATAACTTTCCTAAACAAGCTAGTTTTAAAATTATTGGTAAAGTAAAAATAGAAATGCCTTCAGAATTATCAGCATACATTTTTGTCTGGATTTTATATTTGTCTCTCTTAGATATTTTGAGGTGTTAGGGTTTGGCATAGAGGGTTATAAAACTATAAACCCAGCCAAAACAAAATGATCTTGGTTTGTGTGTCTTTTTCTTTTTTTTTTTTTTTTTTTTTTTTTTGACAAATGGGCATAATTTAATGTTAGCTAAATCTTCTGGGTGACTGGCAAAAATACCTATGGATTTAACTTTGAGGCTCTTACTTAGGTTTAAGTGAGCACCCGATATTCACTGGCTATTCAAAACGTGGTTAACAAGGAAATAACTGACTTTAAATGATAGTATCTAATATCTCAGTTTACAGAGGTAATCTAGATAAACTGTTAAAAGTGAAAGAATTGAGTACAGTGAATGGGACAAATGTTTTAGGTTTTGTGTAAAGTCTTAAAATTATTTTTGATACTCATTTAATATCTGGGCCATTTCCAATTAAGAAAGGTTGTGATATGGGGAAATATGTTTCTAAAATTGTGGAATTGTTCTTATCTATAAATTCCTGTATCTGATAGTTCAGGATTTCTTGCTTTTTAGTGTTTCACTAAAGTTTTAGGTTACTAAGGATAAGAATTCTAGTTGATACATAATTCTGTATACAAAACATGCCAGAAAAGTTGTGTTATTAGTGAGAAAAAGAATAATTTTGTCTAATTTAGAAGTTACCTAAAAGTTAGTTCAAATTAGAGATTTGAAAAGGTTACTTATGAAACAACGTATTAAGGAACCAGTAAGTAGAGGAGAAAGATGTAGAAAAAGTTGAGATAATAAAATATTCTTTAAAACCTGATAGAGAATTGGAGACATTTGGCTAATTAACATTTTCATAGTTAAAGCTCTTAGTCTTGATTAAAGTAAAATAAGCATTGTAAAGAAATGCATTAGCAGTTTGGCAATTCCTTTTTAATACAGTTAAGCATGAAGCTGGATTTAGTGTGAAGCCAAATTTCACATATATGCTTGCATTGCTTCACACTGTTTACTGCTTTGTGTGGACAGTGCTGGCACTGGAGTACTTATTGGCTATGGGCCTAGAGTGTATTTCTTGATTGCACAGGATGTATGGTGATATTGGTGAACTTAAGGATACTGAATTGTGTATCAGGAATAAAACATTCATTATGTGGGTTTTGGGGGGCCCTGGGTAAACACTATAGCCTCCAGGGTAGATTGAGAAGGAAAAATTTAGGGTTGGGTTCCTATTTGTTTTTGCTTCTAATTTTCATTTGTTTGCTATTTATTCTCCTCTGGCTTTGCTTGTGTATGCATATATAAAACCACATATATATATATGTATTTTAAAAATTTCTAGTGGAAGGCTTTTATTTGGTTCTGTGAATAGTTATTTTGTTCCCTGTGCATTTCTAGCAAGTCATCATTTGTTCCATTTATCTGGAATTCCTAGGCTACCTTTGTCAGGCTGCAAGGAATTGATGGAGCACACTAGCTTTTTAACTTTTAACTAACTTGTTGGATTTTAGGCTTCCTGGTAATTTAAATGTGTTGAGTATATTTTCATAAACAGAATTTCAATCATATTTCTCTCTCTGCCCATTTTCTCCAAAATTCATAAACTATCTGTGAATATTCTTAATTCATGGCAATGTATTTGTTTGCATATAGTCAAGCAGGGTTCCTAGGGCCACTTTGGGAGACAGAACCCAGAAACATGGCATACTGGCAAAAGGGTAAGAATTTCTTACCAGCCAGACTCTGGTCTCTGTCTCTCTGTGCAAACTGGTTAAATGAATGGTAAAAGTCACTGTTTGTCTCCTCTGTAAAGTTTTGATTAATACAAAAAAAGAATTCTGAGGCTGGTCTTAAACTGTAGTGAATCTGGTGTGCTTTGTGTCTTTCTGTATTGTTCTGTCATAAAGAGGGGTACCTTAGAATAAAATGTGTGCTTAGGACCCCATAGGCCTGCTGTTCAAGATATCCCAGCAGACTGATCAGTCATGTCTTTGGGAGCCTGACCTTGTAACCATGTGGCCATGCTTTCTCTTTTTACAGTGGCAGCCTGGGTTTAGGGTTCAATTCCTGGCTTAGGGAATGAATCCTTTATTTTCTGTCTGTGTATTTATATGTGCTGTGTGTGTACTATAAAAGAGCATCAATTAATTGGTTTAATAATAATAAGAGCTCATATCAAATATTTTGTCAGAAAAGTAAAAAATGTAATGCCTTTTATTTACCTCATGTGAGTTAAGTAATCTTTGGAAAATAAAGACATTCTTAAAGATTATTGGTAAAATAAAAATATCTTCAAAATGCAAATATTTAGTCTAAATTATGCAGGTCAGATATTCGGTGTGTGAAATGCTTTAAGGTCATAAGCTGCTTCTTTGACTTTTAAAAATTGCTCAATTTATTTTGGAGCATTAGATTCTAGATAAGGCCTGGGGACAAATAGAATTAGCTATGCCCCCTAGCTATGCAAAGAAAGTTATAAAGAAAGGAGATTTTATATAAGAAAGGATTTTATATCATAAATTCTTATCCTAAAGTAAAATAAGTGGTTGTTAAAAAAAAAGGGATGTTTAGGACAAGTTAGAAAGTCCAAACATGTCATAGATGGTCTGTGTAAGTCATGAAATAATTTACAAAAGAGAATGTATGCAAGAAATATACAATTTAACGGTGATTAAGACTCCTAAATGCTTCATAAAATGCCACTATGACTCTTAACTGTACAACTTGCCTGCTTTACAGCTAGGTAGATGCTGGAAAGAGTCAGACCTTATGTGTACTTCTGTCTGGGTCCTAGACTCCACACCTAATAAATAATTAAAATCCTGAACTTACTAAGGTTTTCACCAAAAGTAAAACTCGCTAAGAGTTAACATCATAACATGTGAGACTACTGAAGCAACAGTTTTACATGCAGGGTATGTAAGAAAAGTGAATGCATTTTCAGTGAAAGATTATAACAAGGCATGGGAATGTAGATTTTGTTTTTTTGCCTAAAGGGTTAAAGGATTGTTTTAAGTTCAGACAAAGCTAAAAGTTTGAATGAGTTGTGGAAGATTTATAAATATTAATATTGTAAAAAATTATGTGTGTGAACATATTGACTAAATTTAAAGGGGTATTTTCTGTTTTTTCCATAAATTGAACATCAAAATAAAAGCACAAACAGGGTTTTCTTAAAGCACTGATCTGCTCTTTAACAAAAATTTCTAAAGGGTTATATAAGGTTTATGAGAATCTCACCTTATGGTCAAACCAATTAAGATTGGAAAGATATGTCTACAGGGTTTTCTTAAAAATTGGGGTTGACATTAATAGTACACTAACGCAAAGGTGAAATTTGACTTTTTCTCTTGAACAAGATTTTCATGCAATATTAAAAGATGATGAAAGATTTTTGTTTGCCTTTTAAATAAACTACCCCCCCACACACACACACACCAAAAAAAAGGAAGGGAAAGACAAGAGACAGATTGTTTGGAAAGTAAGTCTTCCCTCTATCAACAAGTAAAGGTTTTTGCCTTTTAACACATTTTTGAGTCATCATTTTGCTAAATGAATGACTATGGTAACCTGGAATTCTATTTCATAATATCGAGTGTTTTAAATCTTTTACCATTTTTAATAGGCTTCCCAAAACCAAATTTCAGCTTCAAAATTGTTTTTTCTAACCTCTAACTTTGAGATGCTGCAGAGGGCCCCTAAAGCATCCAAAAGAGAGGTGAACAGAATTATTTGGCATGTTCAGTTACATGGGAAGCAATGTCAAAAATAAAAAAAAATTGATCTTCTTCAGGTTATATTTTAGTGAATAATATTAATATATGTTCCAAAATTGTATGAGATTTCTAAAATTCTAATATGTCTGAGTATATGCTATCAATCATAATTATGTAGACCACAGAAATAACTAAATTTCCTTGTCGATTATGTTTTTAACTATAACTATTTAAAGTCATTTCCACAGTTAATTGCTTAATACTGATGCAGTTTCTGAAAACTTCACAAGCATGCAAAGTCCTAGAATATGGTATCTTTTAGGAGATTCATAAAAGATTGGAAGGGACCCTAAAAAAGCACTCTTGAATACAGGTTTCTAATAAGTTTAGAATCATGTCATTTGAACTGGGTAAGAATTGCTGGAACTTTAATGAAAAGACTGACTGGGTTGTAAAACTGCTAATCCAACTAGAACAAAAATTAATTAAATACCAAGAAAATAATTTGCCAGATTTTCATGCTAAATTAGCTGATACTGAAACTGTTTAGATATACAATTTGATACATTCCATCATCTAAATCAAAATACCTATAATAACCTATCAGTTATCAGTGTTATGCACCTAATTTGGGGAAACAACTGGTATTCAAGAGGATATAAGTCTAATGTTAATTAAGCATGAACTCATGGAGAACCAGGATGGCCACCTTTTCCTTCCTCAGTCCTTAAAGCTTTTGTTAGTAAAATTTCTGCATTATATGACTCGTCATGGAAAAGATGAAATGAATATGTTGATGTGGTGACTTATAAATTGCTAAAATAGTTTATAACAAATGTTTGGTCCCATATTTCTGGGAAAACAATAAAAGCTTCAGGTACATCCGGTCACCTGATGGGCCATTTAAACATTTTATAGAGGGATTTAATTCAATTGTTATTTTCAGTGCATGTTTTCTGGTTGTATAAAAGCTTTCCCATGCAAGAGGGCTGATGTTATAACACTAAGTTATTATGCCACCATGTATTTTCACAAGGTAAAGACAGCTTTTTATGGTTCACTAAGGACAATCAACTCCTTCACAACCTAGAACCCGAAGATTGGATCTTCTGAGAACATCAGATAAAGACTGTCCTTGCCATCCACACTACAGCAAAACTTCTGGACCTTGAACTTTGGGTTCATGATCTCACAACTGAGAAGAGTGCCTCCACACTCTTGGACCTGTACACCCATTGGAACCCTTAAGGTAAGGCTAACCAGGGAAGCTTCTCTTGAAGAAGAAGATGGCATCCTTGATGTGAACAGCTTTTCCCAAGATCATGAATCAAGACTTCTCTATTATCATGAGACTCTTATCTTTGAATATTTTTTCCTTGCTTATGCCTCTATGAAAAATAGAAGTGGAAAATGGATCTGTTGCGTACACTTATGGGGTATACTTTTATTTGTGAAGAATTTTGCAGCCAGCTTTAGGTCCCTTTTCCATGATTTGGAATAAAAGATGCAATGATTAGAAATCTATCCCTCATAATAGGCTCTATAGCAGTTTACTACAAAGGTTATGGATGCATAATAGACTAAATTCTCTTAAGAAAGTTATGCTAAATAATAGAATTGGCTAAACAGAAGAGTATCTGTGCAGCTGCCGGCACTCAAGGCCTATGGAGAAAACATCAGGTATTACCGAGATTCATTTGTAGCGAATTAATGAAGAGACTGCTTAGTTAAGTGAGTAGACTCTTTATCTAGCTCATTCTTTCATCTATTTGAGTTTAGGAGGTTTGGTTTATGGGGACCCTGGATAAGGAGTGTACTCACAACTTTGGTATTATCCTCCTGATAGTCATAATAATAGTCTCCCTGGTGTGCTATATTCTCTCAAAGGTTTTAAATGTTTGCATACAGCCATCTCTAGAATGTCAAATGGTCTCTGTCAAACTGGAATGACAAGAACTGAAAGAAATGTGCGACCGTGAGGACACTGTAACCTATGAATGATGTGCTGAGACCAAAAACCCAAAATGTTGGTAACCGAGAGTGGTGCTAAGTAAGGCCCTAAGTTTTGGTCACACTCTAAGTTAAGTGAGAACCTGACCGAAAAAGGGAAATTTTTTTAAACAAAATTATGGGAGGCCATTTTTTTTTGGACTAAGCTCATGCACTAGGCCCCAACAGACTAAACCAAACCAAAATGGAGTCACCTATGCTAAGACCTTAAGCAAACACATAGATCCTAAAACAGACTACAGGCCAGGTTTTGTTTTTCTCCTACAAATCTCTATAACAAACATTCCTGATAGCATATGTATCCACCCTCTGAAGTTCCCATTAAATCTTTTAACCAAATTAATTTCCTCTCGCCAAAAGACCATAAAGCTTCAGATGATCATACAACAAAAGTTCCAGCCGTTTCCACCACCCCTGGCCATCAGGGAGCTACCCTGCCTTCACTAGACAGAGCAGGGTAGGAGTTCCGTGATCCTCAATAGGCAAGGACTACACCTCAAGGCAGCATGCAGCAGTTACAGGAGAAAGACCATTGGCCCCTCCACCTCCCATAAAGATTTATAGGGATCACATCTCTGGAGGAAATGAGGCAGAAGAATAGGATCTGGAGGCAGGGAATATACAGCAGATGCATGCTGACTTCCTAGAACTAAATAAAATGGAAACACTTCAGCTATCATGGGAAATGCCTTCTCTATTTACATAGGGCATACCCTGAGTAACCATTGGAAACCTCTAGAGGGTATTTAAACCCCAGAAAATTCTGTAACTGGGCTATTGAGCCCCTATGCTCAGGCCCTCTGCCACCCTGTGGAGTGTACTTTCATTTTCAATAAATCTTTGCTTTTGTTGCTTCATTCTTTCCTTGCTTTGTGCATTTTGTCCAATTATTTGTTCAAGAAGCCAAGAACCTGGACACCCTCCAGTGCTAACACTAGTGTGCATATAGTGGACAAAATTAAGTCCTTATTTGAAACATCTAGTCTTCTAGATGTTTAGAAGTGCACAAAGTATGTTAAAAGTAGAGGTAGTAAATAACAAATTTTGTAGATACCCTTTTGCTTCTTATGAAATACTGTCTTTTGGAAATTGATCAAACCACTTCATATTATATTTATGCTGATTCAGGGAGGAAGGAGCAGAAGAAAGTGCAAAGGGCTTTATACCAGCGTGTTTACAGTATGACACAATTGACTATTGTCCCTTATATCTGCATTTCCTTTGACTTTGCTGTGTATATAAACAAACATTTACATAGCTTCAGGATTTTGAATTGGTAAATATTCATGATGTGTGAAAAAGCGTGATACATACCGTATGATCCCAATCACATAACATTGGATGGTGTCCTAATTTATAATATCTAGTCTTTCTGGATGTTAAAGAGGTTGCCAGCATATAACAAAACTAGAGTTAGTAAACTAATACATTGAGTACACTTTATGTTAAAATTCATAGGAAAGATTGTTCTTAAAAACACTTCAAAAGTAGAATTGTTAAAATTCCCTCTAAGTATTAGAGATGTTTATACCTGTCCACTGGGTTGATAGAGGTAGGAAGGGGAAGGGTTCTAGGCCATGTTCCTATTTAGAAGACACATTCAAATTATAGCCTGTGCTTTGTATGTGCACCATTTATTCAATGCTACTGTGTATAAAGTGGAAAACTCAAGTCCTATTTAAAACTCCTAGTCTTTCTAGATGTTTAAAATTGCACAATATAGATTAAAAATAGAGGGCTAAAGTAATACCCTTTATACATTTTTGTGGTGGTTGTTATTTCCTAGGACTGGTTGCATTTGAGAATGGAATTTTTAAACTTGATGCTGACTGTTCATTGGGTGGCGGCAGGCGGGAGGAGGAGGAAGTATGCAGGGAGAAGGGTTCTGGGCCCGTGAATTAGATTAGTTCAGATGGTCTAGCCATTGTTCTGTATGTGAATTTTAGTTAATATTGATGTGTTTTAAAGAATAAACAAGTCTTAATGCTCAAGGTAGTTTAAAAGTAGAGGTAGTAAAATATCCCTTTAGAAATGTCCTTTTGTTAGTTTTTAGGAAGACCTGTCTTCTGGGAGTAACCTTTGTTAATCCACCTCTTGGAGCTAGACATAGTCCTGTACTTAGTCACTGGCATGGGAGAAGAGGAAGGGTGAAGGGAAGGGCTTTTCACTAGTATCTCCATATCCAGAAGATAGTTTGAGATGACAGCCATAGGTCTGTCAGCATTTTGGTAAAGTGCCCGCATTTATTGTGGACAGAGTTTATTTTTTGGAACACCTAACTTTTATGAATGTCCTGAGGTGACAATGTATGATTAAAAATAGAGCTAGTGAATTAGCCAATTTGTAAATATGTTTTTGTTATAATCGATAGAAAAGATGCATGTTGGACATGGAATTGTTAAACCACCACTGAGCAGTGTATATCAGGACTTGTTCATTAGGTTGGCAGCAGAGGGGCAAAAGGAAGTATAAAGGGGGGAGAGATATATGCAGATATACATTTACATTTTGATGATAGCCACTGATGTGTATGTGCATCTCTTTTGGCTGTACCATAGGAATACATTAAGTAATTCAATGAAAATATACCTTCTTGCTAATATTTTAATGGTATAGATCTGCTAATGAATTCTCTTAGAAACATACTTAGTGTATTCTGTTGCTTTATGTTTCATTTTAAATTGAACATTAAGGGAATGCAGTATTTTAATTGGAACTCTGCCAATGCTTTTATCTGGAGATGTGATGCCATTTTTGTCTTTTATAAAATTTTTGTCCCAAGAAAGGCAGGATTATATTTTTTCTTAATAGATTGAGTTGGTGTAGTGTTTTCTTGACTATCAAAATACTCATATAGCTTTAGGATTTTGAATTGGTAAATATTCATTATGTGTAAAAAAGCATGACACATAAAATTGCATGATCTCAATCCCATAAATTTGGATGTTGTGTCTATACACACACAGGACCTAGAAGGACAAGTCAAACTGTAAACTGCCTGTGATTGTGGATGACTTTGCTCTTTGCTTCATGTGTTTTCCAGTTTCCTAAAATGCACATGTTAGCTTTTAAAAAATAAAGGATATTTTAAAAACCTTAAAAAAGATATGAACATTGTGATAACAGGCAAAAAATACTAGAGACAGTTACTAGATAACATACATAGAACCAACACACATCTAAAATAGGAAGCGACTCACTCATAACTAAAGAAATAGAATACATGAGAACATGCATTTTTTTTAGATCAGCTAAAGTTAAAAAACTGCTAACATGCAGAGGTGGGAAAGGAACAGAGAAAACGGTTACTGTTACTACTTTTGATGTGACTCTAGATTGGAGAAATCTTTCCCTAGAGGGACGTTTTGCCAAATCTATTATCCTTCAAATGCATATGTCCTTTATTCTCGATTGCACTTCTACGAATATATCCCACGGAAGTACTCTCACAGAGTGTTTATAATAAGGTAAAAAAAATATGAAATCCTAAATTTCCATCATTAGAGGACCAGAGTAATTTAGGACATATCTCAACACTGGGATACCTACCCCGCAGCATTTACAGAGAGTGCAGTAGAGCTATATGAACTGCTGGGGAAAGGTGGTTCAGTAAAACAAGTTTCATAATCAGATGTATAGTATATAATCATATATTTGAATAAAAATCATGAACATATATTCTTGCGTGTGTGTGAAAGGACAGTTACATATAAGCAGTAGCCTTGGAAGGACAGAGAACAAAATAATCATTTTAATTTTGCATTTTTATATACCATTCAACTTCTCAAAATGAAGATCTATTACCTCAATTACTTTTTTCAAGTGGCTCTCAGGGAGAAGTTAAATAGTAAAATAATCTGAATTTTGCAATTCCTGGTATTATGCAATTGTGTATTTTAAGGTCTAAGGAAAGTATGCCCAGATAATTCTACAAAGGTCCCAGCTAGATTCTGTTAATATCAGGAAGGATTTAAAGTAGAAGAGGCCCCTTCTGTGTTTAACAGACAAAAAGTTATACTTGAATGTGAAGGAAAAAGTGCCATTGGGTGGAAAAGGCTGGGAAAGATGAACAGAAGTGAGTGGAATGTTCCCTTGTAGAACACCATGGTGGCTCTTCTCGTCTACATCACTGTAACACCAGCATGTGCACTTCCACATGCCAGTGAGCAGTAATGACAGCACGCTTTGAGTAAAGCCAGGACAGCTGTGGCTGACACCATTTTCCTTCTTCCCCCAGGAGAGAACCTGGAAGTGTGGCACGGTTCCTCTGTAGTACCAGGCTGCCTGTGACTGAGGCTCAGGGCTGTAATCTGGCCTGGCCTTAAATCCTCCTCCTTGGTCTCAAAAGGATAAGGCATCATTTGTTCACACTGTGCTGCTCCATCAGCAGATAGGGACCGCCCAGGACCTCCAGGTGTTTCCTTCCAAGATCAAGGCATTTAAATAAGTGCAAAGTGGGTGCCTGCTAAGAGCCAGCAGTTTTGGTATAGAGCCAGATCCTCCCTATGCCTACACCTGAAGAATGGATGATTACATTGTTACAATGTATGCTGTGGGACTGTCCACAGTATCAGAGAGCTGAATAAGCTTAGATATGGTGCAATCAAGTGAGCAAGTCAGCTCTGAAGTGAAGCTCTTCGTCAGGACCTCTGGTGTTTCCAGTAGACTCACCTTTCTCCCCTTCCGTCCTTTAAGAGACAGGAGGGAGCTGCCCAAGCTGTCTGGCCAGATGTCTGGACAAAGTGTGATTGATGGATGTGGGCGACTGATCCTACTTGTATCTGACTAAGAATATTGAATGATGTTAGAGAAAATCCTAAATGGTGCCTCTATTCAAATGTAATTATTATTATTATTTTTTTTTTCAGACAGAGTCTCACTCTGTCGCCCAGGCTGGAATGCAGCGGCGCGATCTCAGCTCACTGCAAGCTCCGCCTCCCGGGTTCATGCCATTCTCCTGCCTCAGCCTCCCAAGTAGCTGGGACTACAGGTGCCCACCACCATGCCTGGTTAATTTTTTGTATTTTTAGTAGAGACGGGGTTTCACCGTGTTAGCCAGGATGGTCTTGATCTCCTGACCTTGTGATCTGCCCACCTCAGCCTCCCAAAGTGCTGGGATTACAGGCATGAGCTACCATGCCTGGCCTTCAAATGTAATTATTCTTACCAGCAGATCCCACTTTCGAAGAAGCTAAAATTAGAAATTAAATTTGTTAGGCTAGGGTGACACATCCTCAAACCCGCTAAAGCAGGGATGTGAACCAGGAGGGTGTCAGACAGGAGCCTGGGGTACGGCAGTGGACACAGTAGGCCTGGGCTCATTCATTCAACAGTTGACCAGTGCCTCCCATGAGCCAGGCACTGTTCAGGGACCGGGAATACAGAGGTGCGTACTATAATCTCTTTAAAAATAATGTGTTCATATGTATTTACTGCTCTTATCCATACAGCCTTCTTATTAGTACATACGTACAGAGGAATGTCTGAAATATTATTTATCAGATATTATAGGTAGAAAAATGGAGGTGATCTGTGGCTTTCATTATTGCTTGAGTTTTTAATGTAATAAGCATGTGTTAAATTCTGTTTTTAAAAATCCTCTAAACATTTTTTTTTAAAGCCATAGCAGGGGAGTCCCATGATTGGTATCCCTAGGTCTGAGGTATGTTCCATTGTACATTGGAGCTTTGGGGAGCAGATGGAAGAAGGTGTCTGGTGAGTGGGACATTTTAGTTTATGGAAGAGAAGGAAAAAATTCCCTGACTATATTGGTTTCATTGTAACTCTCCATCTGCTAGTGGAATCAAGAACTAAAAACTTACCAGTGGGCAGCAGTCAGCATCGCATGTCTTTCCTTTGCATCTGTGCCCACAGAGCTCCTGATGAAGATGGGTGAGTACAGGGAAGCAGCTAATCTCACCCCTGCTGCTCATTCCTGAGAATGGGGGTGCTCACTTCTCTCTGAGTGTGGGAGTTGTGCACATTTCTTCTGCCCAGGAAACATACTGAAGAAAAAAAGTCTGTTTTCTTAAACCTTCTTTCTTCCTTTCCCAACTTCACCACCACGGCAGCCCTCTTCCATTCACATAGCTCTGACCGAATATTCTCAGAGAGTTAAGACAGTTACGGTTGGAACTCTCTGTGTCTGGCCCTTCCTTCTTCCCTGCATCTTTAGTCCCCAGTCAGGAGGTCTAATGGTAATATCCAGTGATTTTTCTAAAGAGGAATCAGTGATTATATTATACAAGGGGTGTGTGTGTGTATGTGTGTTTTGAGTGGTGAATACAGAGCAGGGGTTAGGACCATAAGAAATAAGAGAAATGGAATGTGGCATGACTGCTGCCAGTTCTGATAGTTTTGAAATTGGTAATTTAAAATAAAGTAGTTGGTTTACTTACTTAAGCCTCACATCTTAACCATCCTTCCTTGATCTGGAGTTCCTATCACCTACCTTTATCAATAAAAATGCCTTGAAAATGAATCCTACTGTGTTAAAGCATACAGTTAAGTAGATAGAAGCCCATTGCCTGGGATGAAGTCCCAAGCCTGCTCATTACTATATATCCTTAGGGAGGTTACTCAACCCTGCTTCAGTTTCCCCTCTGTAAAGTTAGAAAATGAGTCAGTGTGAAAATTAAACAAATTAATACATTAGGCAGGGCGTGGTGGCTCATGCCTGTAATCCCACCACTTTGGGAGCTGAAGCAGGAGGATCGCTTGAGCCCAGGAGCTCAAGACCAGCCTGGGCAGCAGAGAGAGACTGTGTCTCTACAAAAATAAAAATAAAAAAACTACCTGGGCATGGTGTTCGTGCCTGTAGTCCCAGCTATTTGGGAGGCTGAAGCAGAGGATCACTTGAGCCCAGGAGTTCCAGGCGTGAGCCATATTATCACTGCACTCCAGCCTCAGCAACAGAGTGAGACTCTGCCTGAAAAAAAAAAAACTAAAAGTATTTGGAATGATGCTTGGCACCAGGAAGTGCTCATTAACATTAGAAACTATCTTCATGCCCCACTGTCTTCCCCATACACCATAGTCTTGCTTCCATCCCCACACTCCCCCATCTCTTGCTTATCCCCTTGAGCTCAGACTCATTCAAAGCCTCGTCAAAGGAGTCTCTCTGCTACAGAAGATGCTACTGACTACTTATAGGACATGTCTGTTTTACTCCTGTGCCACCGACTCTTCCTTCCTAGGCTTTTTTGTGGGTTCCTTTCCTCATTCTTCATGGTCTCCATGATTTTAATGACCACTTATTTATTCCTGACTCCCAAATGAAAACCTAGTGTATACTTGTGGAACTTTATGTTTACTCATCACTTGCTTGACAAAAGTTTTTAGATTTCCCAGAAGCACCTGAAACGCAACATATAGAAAAGAGACAGTTTTCATTCTGCCTACTCTTACATTGGATCCACAGCCCCAAGCCCCCTACCATTGAGGTCCCTAATTCATTTAATGGCTTTCTCATCTTCCTAGTCACCCACACCCACCACCTAGGATGCAGCCTTGATAACATTCCTTTTACTTAATTCACAATATCCAACTAATCACATCCTATGTATTTTAACTCTCAGACATCTCTCAAATTTGTGCCCTCATTTTCATACCTATTTCTGTCTCTGTATTAGATTCTGAGCATCCTTTGCCTAAATACTGCATCTTTTACCTAAATGCTCTCAGCTGGTCTCTCTGCCTGAAGTTGTTTTTTTTTTTTCTCTCTCTCTCAAGCGTTAGTTCTCCATAGATCTGCCAATTATCTATATCACCCCAAATGAAACTTCTTACTGCATTCTGGATAAACTCTAAAATCCTTAACATAGCACACAAAATCCCTTCTGGTCTGATTCCTGCCAATCTTTCTAGCTTCATCTCCTGTCACTCCTACTTAAATGACTGCTCTAATCAATATTTATAGATTTTATAATTGATGATTTGGCATCCATTCATCACCAGGCCAAACTAACAGCCAACATTGTTTACATTTCCCCTGTGGCCTGGCTTTTGAGGGTGTGCCTAAATCATATTACAAAGCTTCCTAACACAACCCTTAACATCTGTGTTTCACTTCTTGCCCAATCAAAAATGTCTCTATCTAGCTACTTGCTGACACATTAGTAATAAAGGCAGAGTCCCAGTTCCTCTCTTTTTTTCTTTTTTGGAGGCAGGGTCTAGCTCTGTTGCCCAGGCTGGAGTGTAGTGGCATGTGATCACAGCTCACGGTAACCTGGAATTCCTGAGCTCAAATGCTCCTGCCTCAGTCTCCCAAGTAGCTGGGACTGCAGGCATATGCCACCATGCCTGGCTAATTATTTTTTAAAAAAATGTTTTTTTTTGCAGAGACAGGGTCTCACTATGTTGCCCAGGCTGGTCTTGAATTCTTGGCCTCAAGTAATCCTCCTGCCTTGGCCTCCCAAAGTGCTGGGATTAATAGCTGTGAGTCACCAGGTCCAATGCCAGTTCCTCTCTTTTTCCTTGTCCCTGTGCACGTTGAGGTTTTGTGTGGCCCTGAGTGTTATCAAGCTAAATGACAAGCAGAGAGGGAGGCTCTAAAAGAAAATAACATTTATTCACGAGTAGGCATTGCAGTGGGAATATGTATGCCATTTCAACTATGTGCACATTCAGGGAGGTGTAAAGGAAGACAAAGATTTTTAAAGAAAAAATGAGTCAGATTCCATAACTGTTTTGAGATAATTATCCTCGGCTACAAGGATCAAACAGCAAGGATAGCATCAGTAATAGGCTGGACAGGCAGTTGCTGGGTAGCTGTCCTCACAGACATATTTTTTGTGTGTAAGGTTGCGATGCCCTTTGTGCACGGTTGTGGTTTTTGCAGTCTTCTGTGACAGTTTTTGTCATCAGGCATTAGTGCATGAGAACCCTCCCTCCACGGCCTTTCACCAGCTCCATTTTTCTGATTTAAATAAATAAATAAATAAAGTGACTCCATTTTGATTCTGACAACTTTTTCAATGGCAATGTGGAACTGTAGTAACTTTTTTCAATCTTTCAGTGACACTGACATCTTCGTGTCTCTACTCAGTCATACAATTAAATTAAATCATGTGTACATTTTAAAACAATGACAACCTGTTTAATGACAGAGACTGTGAACTGGGACCCTCGAGGTTGGCCACTTTTGGTGTTTTATTTGGGCCACAAGTTTTTGAATGCTTTCAATTACCTACCAAAATTCCAAAAGTGGAAAACTTCCCATAAAAACCTGCCTTTATTGCTTCTCTTGAAAACTGGAAGAACTGGCCACCTAGGTCCCACAACACCTACCTGGCTGAATAGGGTCGGCCCCACTTTCAGCAGAAATAACCTCTGCAGTTTTCAACAGCCCCAGCTCTCCTGGGCGTTGACTTTCCTAGTTGCTTCCTTTAATGCAGACGTTTGAGTTTGCAGCCCTAGATTGACAGTGTAGGGGCACTGAATTAGTTAGCTTTCCCACGCACATCATTTCTTATACTCATTTTCTTCTGCACAGCACCTCTTTTTCCTTTAACCACTCGCACATGCTAACTCGTTCTTCAGGACTCAGTTCGAATTTCCAGAAGCTTTTCTCTGAACTCATGATGGACTCTGCGTCCCATTATGTATTCCCGCATCGCTCCGCGCATCCATCTGGCACATCCCTTGCCACATTAAATTAATATTAAATGTTTGTAGGATGCTTGAGTTCTTCACAAGTCTCACGTCACTTAGCGACGGTCAGGAAATCCTCAGTGGTAGTTTCGGGAGTCATTCATTTTATTGATTTCATCATTCTTTCAACAGCCATAACGTACGTGACGACGAGTGACTCGTATCTTCAAAGATGTGTGTGTCCCTCGACCAATAACCTGTCTGCCCCTGTCGTTCTGCAGGAGGACCGAGTACCAGAGAACTACAACTCCCATCAGGCACTTGGGGATCACCGCGGCTGAGGGCGAGACTAAGGCTTAGGAACCACCATTCGCGTGAGGCTCTGCTCCCTGCGCCTGCGCAGAGTGTAGGGCCACGTCGCTTTTGCGGTAACAGAGACCACGCGTCTCATCCATGGCTTCCGCGGACTTGCGCCGGGTGGCAGATGGCGGCGGTGCTGGGGGCACCTTCCAGCCCTACCTAGACTCCTTGCGGCAGGAGCTGCAGCAAACGGACCCAACGCTGTTGTCAGTAGTGGTGGCGGTTCTTGCGGTGCTGCTGACGCTAGGTAAAAGGCGGCCGGTGGTTATGGCGGGTTCGGGGCAGAGGTCCGGGCTGAGAGAGCGCCTTGAGGGCATCAGGAGGGTGAGACCCACCCAGTCTACACCCCACCCTCTCGCCTGAAGCAGCGGCAGCAGCGGGGCGTTAAGGGAGATCCCGGGCGACCCCCGGAGTTACATCCTGGTCTTTGGGGCGCGGATTGCTCTTCGTCATCTTCCCTGTCATGCTTGAGTGCGCTATTCCCCACCTTCCGCTGTTCTCAGTGCAAGGATTCAGGGTCTTGACAGCAACTTTCAGCCTATACCAAGGTAGTGAGATCGCACTTGAGTCCCCAGTCAGAGTAAGGAGTGCAAAGAAAAGTTGACAGTTGACACGCCCGGCTCAGTGGGCCCCTAACAACAGCAATAGTAACCATTATGATAAAAGTCAGTTCCAGGTGAATGAGGTGTTTCATCACAGACTTCTGTGAATTTCCCCACCCCAGCCATGCACATATACTGATTGCCAAGGCGTAATTTCTGTTGTTTTTCTTTCTATTCCACAGTCTTCTGGAAGTTAATCCGGAGCAGAAGGAGCAGTCAGAGAGCTGTTCTTCTTGTTGGCCTTTGTGACTCCGGGAAAACGTTGCTCTTTGTCAGGGTAAATGATTTCATTTACACCCCTGTTAAGCTTAATAGAAAATTGTATAGCATCCCAGTATTCCTGTCATCTCATGGTTTATTTTCTAAAAGAAGCTGATGCTGGTAAATTTGAGAGTTACCAAATTTACTTGACTTACTTGGGAGAACAGAAAGACTCTTAGAAACCCATAATTGAGAAATGTTGATCATTTTTCCTCTTTTTTCTTTCTTTTTTTTTTTTTGCCCTTGCCAGATGCTGATATTTAGTCTTTATCACATTTAAGGGTTTTATTTAATTAGTTTCATTCCAGAATAGCAGAAAGCACAGAAGCCAGTGGTCTACAGTTTATCATTCCTTGGTTAACAAATTCTTATGAGAGTTTATCAAAGACACTTTTTCACAGGATGATCCTTCTTTGACATAGTGGGCTAGTTAGCTTCTTTTTACTAATATTTATTTTTAATACATTTAGTATTTTTAACAGTGTGTTTTAACATGGTGAATAGGAGAGGTTTTCTGCTTTTTAACTTTTCTTTCTGAGAGTATAAATTATTTCCCTTCCATTCAAGAAATAGCTCAAATCTTTTTTTTTTTTTTTTTTTTTTTTTTGAGGCAGGGTCTCGCTCCAATGCCCAGGCTGGGGTACAGTGGCGAGATCTCCGCTCATTGCAGCCTTGACTTCTGGGACTCAGATGATTCTCCCACCTCAGCTTCCGAGTAGCTGGGACTACAGGCGTGCGACACTAAGCCCGTCTAATTTTTTATATTTTTTGTAGAGATGAGATTTCGCCACATTGCCCAGGCTTCAAATCATTTTTGATGGTTAAAAATCTTTACAGAAGATTGGGAAATTTGGCCACTAACTGTCTTTTGAGAATAATGTTATTTTTATACCATTAAGGAGTAAAAGTTGCAATTAATTCGATTTTTTTTTCTACAGGTAAAAAATATTAATATGGTCTTTTTCACCTATTGCAAGCAGCATTCATTTACTTAACCTTACACCTGGGAGACTTAGAATAATATAACTCAATTTTGGTTTGCTATTAAAATGTTGAATATCTCCCATCTTGTTTTTTTTACAGTTGTTAACAGGCCTTTACAGAGACACTCAGACTTCCATTACTGACAGCTCTGCTGTATACAGAGTCAACAATAACAGGGTAAGATGTTTGTGGAGTTTTGGAGTCTGACAGTCTTACTTTACTGTGGTGTGTCAGTTAAGGACATTTTTAGGATGAGTTCATCTGAGGATGTAAGTACCATTTGTAGCTTATTTTTATGGAGAAACATATTCTTTGTGACAAATTCTGCTCTTGACAATCTGTACAGTAGATTTAATCATGCCCTCCTCTGCATTGTTGTACCTTAATGTACAGTAATGTTATATCACATTTTATTCTTATTTTTTGTTTCTGTGTCTTCTTTCCAACTTTACAGTGAGTTCTTAAGAGTGGGCATTAAACCTTTTATGTTTTGAATAGGTAATACATGCACGTGGTACAAAAATTCAAAAGGTTAGAAAGGATATTTGGTGAAAAGTAATTTTTGCTTTCCGTTCCCCACTACCCCATCTTCTCCTTAGAAGCAGTAACTTACTTTTTTTGTGTGTAGCCTTCCAGATGTTCTGTGCTTATATAAACATGTCTGTATATCCTTTATTGTTTTTTCTTTTTAAATACTGTTCTGCCCATTATTTTTTTTCATACAGCTGATACGACTTGGGCTTTTCTTATTCTCCTATATTTGTATACGTAGTACCACCTGGTTGGTTTATGAGCTGCATAGTACTCCACTCTGTTGCTATACCACACAATTAAATTCTTACTTAATCAGGACCGTGTTAATAGACATTTAGTTTTGTTATCATAACCTTTGTTTTTACAAGCAGTGCTGCAATGGATATCTTGCAGAGTATATAGGAGTATATTTCAAATATAAGGAATCACGGGTCCTGGCTTGGTGGCTCATGCCTGTAATCCCAGCACTTTGGGAGGCCGAGGCAGGCAGATCACTTGAGGTCAGGCGTTCAAGACCAGCCTGGCCAACATAATTAAATCCCGTCTCTACTAAAAATGCAAAAATCAGCCTGGTATGGTGGCAGGTGCCTGTAATCCCAGCTACTCGGGAGGCAGAGGCATGAGAATCACTTGAACCCGGGTGGTGAAGGTTGCAGTGAACCAAGATTGTGCCACTGCACTCCAGCCTGGGCGATAGAGCGAGACCAAACGAATTGTAATGCGTAATAAGTTTGTTTGTTTATTTGCTTGTTTTTGAGAAACAGTCTCACTGTGTTGCCCAGGCTGGAGTGCAGTGGCGTGATCTTAGCTTACTGCAACCTCTGCCTTTGGAGTTGAAGCGATTCTCCTGCCTCAGCCTCCTGAGTAGCTGGGATTATAGGCACCCACCATCATGCCTGGCTAATTTTTGTATTTTTAGTAGAGATGGGGTTTCACCATGTTGGCCAGGCTGGTCTTGAACTCCTGACCTCAAGTGATCCTCCCACCTCGGCCTCCCAAAGTGCTGGGATTACAGGCGTGAGCCACTGCGCCCAGCCATGTAATAAGTTTTGGTGAGTGAGTGGAGTGAGGGCTGGTTGGAGGGTGTGGGTGGATGGATAGATGGATGAATTAGAATTGTGATTTGAGACCTTTTCTTCTTCTGTCTTCTTTCCCCTTTCTCAGGCCTCCAGAATTAAAGATTGTAAAGAAAGATAAAGGGACATATTTGTAAATATCTTAGAGAGAGATATATATTTTTTTCAATGATGACACTCTTTGTGGCCCAGACCTTTCTAAACTCCCAAGGATTCAGATTTTGAAATTCCAGGTTTGGAAGGTCATCTGGTACCTGCACTAGATTTTTAACGTAGGATATTCTAGGATACACTTTAGATCTGTACCTTCTAATATGCAGCCAATGGCCACATGTGACTGTTGAGCTATAAACTAGGACTAGTCCAAATTGAGGCATGCTATAAATGTGAAGTACACACCAGATCTTGAAGACTTAGTATGGAAAAAAAGAATGTAAAGTATCATTAATACTTTCTTTTTTTCATTACATGTTAAAAGGTAATATTTTGGATATATTAGATTAAATAACTATTAAAATTAATTTTACCAATCTCTTTTTACTTTTTTATTATGGTTACTGGAATATTTAGAATTACATATGTGGCTTCTGTTAGTCTATATTTCTATTCTATCTCTATTTCTACTGAATATTTAGAGCATTTTTCCCTTCCTTCTTCACTCTTCCTCCTACCCCCTTACGTTTTCGATCTCATCTCTTTAGACAATAATGTACCTAGTAATGTATCTTCCGAATTGCTTAGGGTATGTGGTGTAGTGTTGCTTTTGAAATGGAGCAATAAGTCCCAACCTGGGGTCTCCAGACTCTTAACAGTCCTTAAAAAAAAGAGAGGGACTAATAAAAAACATTTATATTTGTCTATAAAGAAATGCACAGGCTATGTGAAAGGTAAGGTCATAATAAACCCAGCTGGAATTGTGTTAAACCTGTACAGATTGTCTGCTTCTGAACTGTGGGTATGGTTGGCTGTGGATAACGTAGAACATCTAAGAAATGATCAGTGGGTCTGCTGCATGTACCAGGCCACATCTGAGAGTCTTATTGTTGAGCACAGCCACAATTGCACTGAATATAAGCTCTATTCCCATTCCAGGCCTTGACCTTATATTCAAGAATGGCGGCCTGGAATGGTGAATAGAACTTACTAGGGTGCATCATAGATTTGCTCAATAGGGGCTCCAGAATTGATACAAATACTGATCGAGTTGGAACAAATAAATGATGTGTCTGGAAGATAAATATTTTAAAAATTAGATTAAGCGTGGAAATGATTAAAGTGTACTTTGTTATAAAGATTGGAGATCCCAGTAAGAGTAATAAGCTCTATGAACAATTGTAAGTTCTTATATTACATTATTAGTTTATGAGTATTTGTTACTGTTTTCACATTTTTGCTTATATTCATACTGTACTCCTACTTCGCTGTACTCACACTGGTTTATCTCCCAAGCTGACTCAGGTAGATCATGCTTCCCTGACACCCCCAGACAGGCTTCTCCTGTACCCTCAGAACATTTATCAACGTTCCCATTTTATATTTATGTGTAATTTTACTTTATGTTCACCTTTCTCATAAATTTTGCTAGACCAGGAACTGTGTCTTTGGCCACTGTTACATCCCCGGAACGTTGACTAGTGTTTTATGAGTAGAAGATGCTCTGTGAACATTTGTTTGATTAATTGATTAGGTACCAGTCTGGTAGCCAAAATATGATACTAAAGGTTTATACTGTGAACGTGGAACTCTACTGAAACATTAATGTTATTGCTGCCATCCCCAGGGCAATAGTCTGACCTTGATTGACCTCCCCGGCCATGAGAGTTTGAGGCTTCAGTTCCTAGAGCGGTTTAAGTCTTCAGCCAGGTAAGAAGGAAAGAAGTGAAATGGGCTTGTCTAGGTCTGTATCTGTATATCAAAGCCACTCATGTGATTTGCTCCGGTGGTGTTTGGGAGGCAGCTTGGTATCCTTTGGTAGGCCTTGAGGTGACCTTGGGGTCAGCCAGTTCTGGCTTACAAGTCCACCTTCACCTGGATTATGAGGATTTTATGGGATTAAAATGCTTAAAAAGTGTTTTTTAGTGTTTAGGAAATGTTAACCCTTGTCATTGTTACTAAATGTTTGCATTTATTCTGAAGATGAATTTAATAATGTATATGACTATTAAAATCTGAAAAAAGAATTTTAAAGCTGGGCTGAATCCTAGAAGTTATTAAATGCCAACATCATTTATATATATAGTTTTTGGTTTTTTTTGAGACAAGAGTCTCATTCTGTCACCCTGGCTGAAGTGCAGTGGTGTTATCTTGGCTCACTGCAACTTCCACCTCCTGGGTTCAAGCGATTCTCCTGCCTCAGCCTACTGAGTAGCTGGGATTACAGGCACACGCCACCACACCCTGCTAATTTTTTATATTTTTAGTAGAGACGGGGTTTCACCATGTTGGCCAGGCTGGTCTCGAGCTCCACTGGCCTCGGCCTCCCAAAGTGTTGGGATTACAGGCGTGAACCACTGCGCCCAGCCCATATATATTCTCAAAACCTAAAATTGATGTTTCAAGAAGTACAGAACAGTATTTCCATATTTCTTTTAGTGTGTGCCCTGGTGTTATTGATTCTTAAGTTCTTCCCTAAAAGTCTTATGCTGCAGTTTCAGATGCTTCTTTTTTGGTCTCTAACATTAATAAAAACTGAAGAGGAAATCAGTATGCCACATTTCACTGATTTGAAGACACATTTTATTATCTCTGAATTTGGAATATATCTTACAGTTGATGGTGTCATAGTTTAATTGGCAATATTTTCTCTTAGCAGTCACTAAAATAATGTCTTTTAATTGGCAGCATTTTAGTTTTGATGGAATGAAGTAGTTGATTCTTTGCCTTTTATTGAAGATGGCTAGACTGAAATTTCATTATTGCATCTTTGCCCACAAGATGGTGGTGATGAACAATTTGTCACAGATAAGAATGTGATTTTTATTCCTTGGATAATTGAGACAAATCTAGAACTGGTAAATTTTGCCATAATTGGGTTTTTATTTCCAATTAATTTTTTTTCTTTTTCTATTGCCAGTTCTAAATATTTTATGATTTGCAGTATAACTACTCTGTGATTCATGTATTTTGGGTAAATAAAACATGCAAAATATGAAGATAAAACTTAGTTCAAATACATTATAATAATGATACATGCAAGTTGAAAAGACATTTACTATATTGGTATGTGACTTTTTTTAATTCTGCTGTCTTGCTTTGCCAGGTTTCCCTAGTGGCTATTTTCCCTCTCCTGATTTGAACATATGCTATTGCTGTTCTTATCGTCATCCCCTCCCCCACTTTTAAAACATTGCTTATTTGAGTGTCTGAAACCAATAATAGCAGTTTCCTTTTCCTGAACCTGAAACACTCCAACTTTGATCTTCCTCACATCTTCCTTTTATTTATGTTCCTTTTTAACCCCCAACCATACTTTTTTTTTCTCTTACATTCAGTGATAAGAATTACCAGGATGTTATGTTTATGGTCTTTTGCTCCCCACTGCTTCTTGAATTTTACTTCTCTTTAGATTCAGTTTTCTCTCACTGAGTATATCTTTTAGAAGTGTTTCCAGAGAGGGTGATGAGTAGTCAAATGTTTTCAGTCTTTGTTCATTTGTATCTCTATTTGGCCCGCATTTTGGAATGACTGTTTTAGCTGAGTGCAGAGTCCTGGGTGGCAGCCGCATGACTCCTGACATCATTCATCTGTTGCAGATGAGAATGCTGTTGCCAGTCAGTCTAATTGTCATCTCACTGTAGTAAGTCTGCCTGATTTGACCTATCCAGGGATAGATTTTCTTCTGTTTAAGGATGGATTTAGCTTTATCATTCTTGGAATTCGGGTGTGCTGTTCCAGACCAAAGATTCTCCTCAGTTTTGGAAAATTCTCACCATCGTTTCTCCAGGTAGTGCTGTTTCCCCCATTATCATTTCTCACGCTCTGGAAATCTTATGAATGTTATTGAACCTTATTATTCTGCCTTTCTTATTTCCTCTCTATCATATCTTACAAATCTTTCTACCTCGCTTATTGTAAGATTCCCTCAGATTTGTTTTCTAGTTTATTATATTCTTTTCAGCTGAGCATAATCTCTGCTTAACTTTTCCATTGATTTATTAATATCATTTACTATATTTGTCTAAAATACTTACCTTTTCAAACCAGCCTGTTTCTTTTTATATTATTTTATTCTTTATTGTAGTTTGTAGTATTTTCTTAAATAATTTTAAACATTTACTTTATAGATAGATAGCTTTATTATCCTAGTTTTGGGGTGCTGATTATTCTCTTTGGGGTGCCAGTTATTCTCCTTCATAATTATTTTCTTCTGTGCCTTGTAATTTTTGATCCAGAACCTTTCTTCAAGAGTGACACATCATTGATATTGTGGTTGGTCTTCTTTAATCCTGTAGGATATGAAAGCCTTGCTCCATAAGCAGTTCATAATTCCTTCTGTTGGGGCCATAGGGCTTCAATAAGTCTGGCCCAATTTTTACGTAAACCTTTCCCCTTGCAGGTCTTATACCTGGAGACTATAAATTCATACCCTGTATCTGTGGGAGGCAGTGGAGGCCTGGTGTTTCTAAGGGAACTTTTTTTGCAAGCCCCGACCTCCCTAAGACTATTTTAAGTTGTAGGCTTTGTACAGGGCGTTCGGTTCTAGCTCCCTAGCTGCGTGTTGGCCATTGCATGTCTCTTATCTCCACCTGGGCATTCAAACCCTTGCCCATAAGGCTGGTATTTTGTTGTTTTTTTTTTGAGATGGAGTCTCGCTTTGTCGCCCAGGCTGGAGTGTAGTGGCATGATCTCCGTTCACTGCAACCTTTGCCTTCTGGGTTCAAGCAACTCATCTGCCTCAGCCTCTCAAGTAGCTGGGATTACAGGCTCCCGCCACCATATCTGGCTAATTGTTATATTTTTAATAGAGATTGGGTTTCATCATGTTGCCCAGACTCGTCTCGAACTCCTGACCTCAAGCGATCTGCCCGTCTCAGCCCCCCAGGTGCTGAGATTACAGGCGTGAGGCACCACACACCCGGCCCCCTAAGACCTGTTGTCTACCGTTTCCCTGGGCTGCTGCACTTTAGCTTTGATATTTCTTTTTTTCTGTCACATGAGGGGTCCCACTATGGCTGTGTTAAGTGACGCCCTACCTGGTCACTGTGCTTCTAGTTCAAGCGCCCTCTAAGATTGCTTTGTCTTCCATTTATGCACCAGTATTCTTCATAAGACAGAAAAGCATGAACTCCACAGGTCGTTGTGTCACACTTCGCTGTCTGACTCGGTTCTCCTTCATTTCCCCATCTCCCTGTGCACCAGCTTACCTTGACTTCCCCAGGGAATTTGTTTCATGTATTTGTGCCTTGAACATACTGTAGACTGAGTATCCCTTATCCATAATGCTTGGAACCAGAAATGTTTTAGATTTTAGATTTTGGATTTTTGGATTGGGGATACTCAACCTGTACTTTCCAGACAGTCTGTGTCCCAATTTTTGGTCTAAGATTCAACTCAACTGTTACATTCTCCTTAAAGTTACCTTTGACCTGGTCTCATTTAAATGATCTTTCTCTTTATTCCTGTTACACGTGTGCATAGTTCTGTCTTGGCATTTTTCTGTGGTTCTCTATATGATGATTTGTCTTGGAAGACAGGCATCATTTCTTACTGTCTTTTTTCAGCTTCAGTCATTGATACACAGTAGCACTCAATAGTTCCTTGTTAAATGAGGATTTGTGTTGTATGATAACATATGCACAGACCTGCATGTGTGTCTGCTGAATGTTAATCACCAAGACTGACTTTGAAGAAATTCAGGATAGTTTTTCAAGATAATGATGTCCTGCTACATGTTCACGTGCCAGTTTTTCTTTTTTTCTCCCACCAGGGCTATTGTGTTTGTTGTGGATAGTGCAGCATTCCAGCGAGAGGTGAAAGATGTGGCTGAGTTTTTGTATCAAGTCCTCATTGACAGTATGGGTCTGAAGAACACACCATCATTCTTGATAGCCTGCAATAAGCAAGGTGCCGTCATGTTTTCTTGCAATAATAATTGAGTTTTTTGGGGATTGCTGCTACTAAGAATTATTTCCATTATTTACAGTTGTTATTGAGGATGAGAGATAATTGCTATAAAGAACTATAAATTGAAGGATTTTTAATCTTAAAATTTATTTCTACTCCTACCTTTTCACCAGTCTTCTAACCAGAAGACCAAGGAATGACAACCAAGAGACTGCTAACTGATTTTTCTTTGATACAGTGTTTTTTCCAATTATAAATTATTTTACCTTACCAAGTTAGGTTCATCAGATTGACAATATGTGATATCAGATGCACAATTTTGAAGGAGGGAGTCTCTGCTTTCAAAGAAGTTTAACAAGTTTACTGTACAGCACATTTTTTTCCTTTTTTTTTGAGACAGAGTCTCACTCTGTCACCCAGGTTGGAGTGCAGTGGTACGATCTTGGGACACTGCAAACTCTGCCTCCTGGGTTCACGCCATTCTCCTGCCTCAGCCTCCCGAGTAGCTGGGACTACAGGCGCCCACAACTGCGCCCGGCTAATTTTTTGTATTTTTAGTAGAGATGGGGTTTCACCATGTTAGCCAGGATGGTCTCGATCTCCTGACCTTGTGATCTGCCCGCCTCGGCCTCCCAAAGTGCTGGGATTACAGGCGTGAGCCACCATGCCCAGCCAAACCGCAGGTCAGCAGCACATTTTATCAAGGGGAGTTTGCTGAAGTTGTTTTCTTTTAACCTGATAACCATTGAAAACTTTCCAGTAATCCCCAATAAAACTGGGCTTCAGTTCGGTGACCTGTACAATAAGATAGACTGGTGGATCTCTTCAGAATTTCACATCTGAAATTCTGATTCTATGACGAGTCCAAGGCATTTCTCAGAAGTGACCAGTTAATATTGATAATGCCTTATCAGGAATGCAGTTATTAGCATCATTACCTGACCTCTTTATTTCTCTGATTGAGTATAAGGAAGGGAGTTATTGTTTATTTGCCATGGGCTTTGTGCCAAACCAGGGCTTGTTTCTTACCTTTAGTACACTTAATGCTTTAAACGTATCATCTTAGTATCAACTGGAAACATGCTAAGTTGACTTTTAAATGACAGGTAGGGCATTGTCTTTTGGTGTGTGAAGGCACTTCTCACAATCACAGCACTGGTAGGTTTTCTTTCTGTTAAACTGACTAAACTTACATGTGCATTGAATTGAAAGGTCTGTAAGGTATGAAGAACTTTAGTGAAAGCTAAAGTCAGTTTTAGGGTCACCAGCATAATATGTTTATAAGCATTATCTTGGGAAAGCCCCTAGTGCAAGTATAAAGCTTACTTTGATAGAGAAGGAACTAGTAAAAAAGGTATTTTTTTTTTTAAAAAGAGGAAAGAAACTTACTGGTTTAAGTAGGAATTTTCCTTCTGTGTAAGAAGTCTTGGGAAAAAACCCATTCTCATTTAAACTACAACAGTGTCTTTATTTCTTTACAGATATTGCAATGGCAAAATCAGCAAAGTTAATTCAGCAGCAGCTGGAGAAAGAACTGTAAGTGGGAAAGAGGCCTGTTGGTTAATTATATATCTTAACACTTAGACTGTAAGCAGCATATGCACGTTTCTTTTGTTTGGTTGTATGTGATTATCACAATTATAGACTGAAGATTAGTGTGATACATACTTGTTAAATAATTTACAAAATAATGGAATCACAGAAACTTACTGGGATGCTTATATTTTACAATTTCATGGAAAGATTTTTTTGAAACCATAAACTCAATGTATTTTACCATTGTTACTAAATCATTCATAGTTGAAAGGTTTTAGAAGCTAAAACATTTTACATGCCAACTTGAGAACGGTGTTATTTCAGTGAGTGGAAGTGTTTGTTCACCACTCAATAATGCATGTGGAGCGGTATTTAAGGATACATGTAAATAATAAAAAATAAAAACTGAGAATCAGGAAAAAAGAAATTAAAACATTTAAAAGCCACTTTGGAAATTATTATTGACAGAATAAGAACAGAACACCGAGGAAGACTGCAAGTCTTTGATACTATATTGTAGCTTCTTAGATTATTAAAGTACTTGGCAATATTATATATCCTGCTTTGAGTGTTTCAAAGTTTATAAATTGAGCTTTTGAATTTTAAGGCATCTAGCATGTCTCCTGTGTTATGCCAGTTTGTAAGAGCTAGCCAAAAGCTGGCTTAGAAGAAATGATCAACATTTATAGTAAAGCAAGTTATGTTTTCCTATTGCTTTTGTGTAAGGCCTTGAAAAGGATCTGATGAGGAAAAACTGTACAAATTCAACTTTTAGAATCTTGGCTCCTCACTATGATTTACTGACTCCCTTATTCATTTAAGAAGCACCTGTAGTGCATCTAGTAGATGCCAAGCCTGCAGTCGGGAGCAGCTGTAGGAGGAAATGTGTTCCTGTACTCAGGAGCTTAGAGTCTAGTAGAATCTAGTCAGCTTCGGGCATTGGCAAACTCCTGCCTGGGCTTGCAAGCCAAGAGTAAATCGACATTTTTAAAGGGCAGGTAGAAAACAGAGGAAAAATATGTGACAAAATATTTAATTTCTGGCTCTTTGCAGAACAATTCTGCCGGCCCTGCCTATGCCATTTTCAGTGGTTCCTTTCCCTCTGGAGCTGCGAGTTTATCACCCTGTCCTGGGCTCTTGATGCTCACTTTCTTGGATTGTATCTATTGCTTGCCGTTAGGTTAATAGGGACATTGGAACAATTCGATGGTTGGGTTTTTTCTAAAAATTCTCTTGCAATTGTTGGGAATTGTTTTGGGGAAGCCAAAGCTGTCATAATGTTATTTGTGAATCAGTCTTTGGTTATTTTTAACAGTACAGTCCAAGTCTTCCCCTGGTTAAAATACATTTTCCATAGGCTGTTTGCTTTTCACTCTGTAGACTTAGAGAAAAACAATACAGAAGGCAAGCTTTATTAAAAGGCAGTGAAACGAAATGTTGAAAAGTTGTAAAGGTTAACATCAGTTAAAACTAGGAATATGACTAATTTTAGTTTAATTTCAGATTTATGAGAATTAGGTCCTGTTAGCTTTGAGGCATTTCATAGTCTCTGAATAGCAAGGTATACTATATTTACATGGCCTTATGGCAAAAGCTGAATACATACTTTTTTTCCTTAAAAATTTTTTATTGTAAAATATCTTACATATGAAACTCACATGCATTAAGCTTAAAAAATATTAAAATGAGTACCTATGTACTCACCACCATGCCTAGAAGGCCCATTTTTCTCCCCAAAAGCTTTTCCCTCAGGAGGTTACCAATATCCAGTTTTGTATTATTTTTTAAAAATACTTCTATAGTTTGTGTGTGTGTGTGTTCGTTCCTAAACAAGGTATTGCTTAGTTTTGTCTGTGGATTCTTCACTAATTTTGAAGCAACTTCACAGAAAAAGAAATGCTTTATTTTGTAAGAAAGAAGATTGGCAGCATGCATTCCTGCTTCTGGATAGCAGAAAGGGAAGGGGAGGCCGGCAAATGAGTGTTGCTTATGCACCCTTTATTAGGACCAGCAGGTGGCAGTAGGGGACTTACATTGGGAAGTTTTGGTGGTTAAAGAGGTTGGGTAATAGTAATTGTGCCCCAGTTAGATATGAGCATCTGGAGTTTGTGGATTTCTAAACTCCATATCCAAATAGACTCAAGATAAAAATACATACCCTATCTACCCACACTTAACTTTCAGAAACTTATGTTTTTATAACACTTATAGCATGTATTTTAAAAATATATTTTTAAATAGCATCATTCAGGAGATCCTCTTAGAAGGGGGCCCTGGGCTGGAAGAAAGTTGGTGTGACCTGGTCCACTGCTGACCTGCCCTCTAGCCCTGTGACGTCCAACCCCCTCTCCCACTAACCTACCTCACCTCTCTGTCCAAGAGAGGGACTTATAAATGCAAAGGATTATTCAGCAATCTTAATAGCATAATTGGCAATTCTATGGTTAAGTTTTAAATGAGTGCTGAAATGTTTAGAAACTAATATGATTTAATTGCTATATAAAAATATTGCCTCCTGACTTGTTTCCTTTTGCCCCACAGCAACACCTTACGAGTTACCCGTTCTGCTGCCCCTAGCACACTGGACAGTTCCAGCACTGCCCCTGCTCAGCTGGGGAAGAAAGGCAAAGAGTTTGAATTCTCACAGTTGGCCCTCAAAGTGGAGTTCTTGGAGTGCAGTGCCAAGGGTGGAAGAGGGGATGCGGGCTCTGCTGACATCCAGGACTTGGAGAAATGGCTGGCTAAAATTGCCTGAGAGGCAGCTCCAAAGCACAAGACCCGGATGTGTGTGATACACAGTTTTGGAAAATGGGCAGTGGTAGTCTGGAGTTGATAAGGAAGGGGTACAAAATGTGGTTAGAAACATTTCCTTGTTGAAACAAAGTACTGTTGAAACCAGCTTGGAATTTTTTTTTTTTTTAAGTTCATTTCTCCCTCATGGCTGCCTTTCAAACAAGTAAGTACCTTTTATTTGATGCCTGTATCTTCCCTTTGTTAAGGTTTAACTTGATGTAGGGTCAAGGTTTTTGTGACAAGCAGACTCCACACAGAGAGGATATGATGAGATATGGCCATCACCTGAAAAGTTCTCTTATCTTCTCCTTCTATGCTTTGGTCCCTTTCTCCTGGAAACAAACCTGCCTGTGTATGAAGCTAGTTGATTTCCAGTTGCCTCTGACGTTCACAGGCAAAACATTGTCTAGTCCTTTGCGAATTTCTCTGATTTGTGGGCACAGTTAACGAAGTTTCCCCGCATGTGAAGACAAGTACAAAATAGCAGAGCCAAGCAGACAGTGGGTCTGTTCTTCATTAGCTCAGTGACTTGTCCACACTCCAGTCTTAGCACTTATGTTTCAAAAGCTTGTCACAAACCCTTGGAGTCATTCCCAGATAACAGAACTGGACATGATAAATCCCCTAATGCCAAGGGTCTAGTGTGTTCTTAGTAGTTATACTGGGAAGTGTATGGAGATTTAGGTGCTGCTCTGCTTCTCTGGATGGCCGAAGGCTCCTGGGCCATCTTCATGTGCTGCTCGAAGATCTCCTATTTTGTACTCTTGGCTAGAATGCTGTGGAGCAAATACAAAGTGAAAAAAGTTCTCTGTAAATTTCTAAGTGCATATTCATTGATGCCAAAAAAAAAAAAAAAAAGTTGCCTTTTGAAGTGATGTTCTTTGCTGTCTTCTTAAACATGAGGCTTTAAAAAATGATTAGTATATTTTGTGGTAAAGAAAACAGGCTGTCTGGCTCAAAGCAATTAAATAGAATGGAATGGTGAGTACCAATGAGTGCACATGTCAGGATTCCGGCCTAACTCCTTGTTTCCTGAGCCTAAAGATTGCAACATACACAGGAACACACTCTCCTATTCCTACCTCACACACTCAAGGACAAGCCCAACTAAAGCTTACAAGGAGAGCAGGGTGGCTGTGTCCAGGTGAGAAGCCAGTTATGGAACAGTGCATTAAGAGCCGTGGTAGGAGAGGCCCACAGTTCTCTGGAGCATTCAGCAGGGGCACCCCACTTGGCCTTGAGGATCGGGGGAGTCAAAGGATAAAGCATGGGGCTGATGCCATCTGAGGGAGTGTGATCGTCCATGTACAGCCTCTGCCTGCTGTCTCACACGTCCCTTCTGGTGGGTCACTTGGGCTCTGGGAGTACACGTCACCTCAAACCATCTGGCAGAAATACTCCAGGCTCCCACCCCAAAGCATGTGTCAGCCTTGCTGCTGGAGCACGAAGACAATATAAATGAAACACGAAATGGAGAAGTCGTGAGACCCTGACCGAGTCCTTACTTGAAAGCTGCTGCTAGTGTTCTTAGTGTCTTTTGGACTCTATTTCTTGCCCTTTTCCTTATTAGGCAAGTAGTAACTTAGGAAGTAGGTAAGAGCAATGAATGTGACATGCTTACATAATCACAGTAGGAGCTCATGGGAATAAAAGTCAGTGGCTTGATGCTTTTGTTAACAGGCATGTGTCCCTCTCAGCCTGTTCTTTTTTTCTGGTTAATATTTTACTTCATTGGAGGAAGCAGCACACCAGAAAAAGTGACTGAAGAAGGGGTGCAAGTTTGAATTTGATTCAAGACCTAAAGAAGGTCTTCCAGAAAAGGAAAATTCTATCTAGAACCACTAGTGGTCTCAAATGTTAGTGGGCGTCAGAATTACCTGCAATGCTTGTTAAACTGATCTGAGGACCTACTCTTAGACAACTTGATTCAATAGCAAGTCTGGTATTGCCTCAGCAATCTGCATGTTTAACCAGTCTTTTATCAGTCATGGGGCTCCTGCGCACCCCAAGAGATGATCTGGCCTGGAGTGTCACATGTGCCTTTAATGTTGTTTTTAAAGTCTCTTGGGGCACACACCCTGCGAGTTTTTCTAACAGGGTCGAGTCGGCAGGCATGGGAACTCTGACCTTGCTTCTTGCTCCTGCAGGCATTCTGTTCTTGTGGCTTTGGGCCAGGATGAGGTCATAGTGACTAGTCCTTGGGAACTGGGAAGGCTTTTGATGGGAGGTCAAATGTGCTCTCTCCACTCAGGTGGTGCCCTCTTTGTGGCCCTGAAGGCATTCGACTAAAGTAGGCCCATTTTGTGAGATGGGCAGGTGTGGCCAGAGTAGAAGGATGGATATCAGGTCATGGAGACGGGCCGACTAGGCACCAGTGTATGACACAGATGAGACATTTGAGCTTGAAACACCTTAGGAACGTGGAAGTGTGTGGGCACCGAGACCTCCTAGGACAGCAGCTGCCTAATGCAAATGACCCTGTTCCCTGCTAAAGCTGAGGTGAGATGCTGTTGTGGAGGGAGCAGCTGTGATGAGTGAGCCCCGGGCACTCTTGGTGAATATGTCCACTTCTGGAATGGAATCTCCCAGTGGGTATGGACGTGGACAGACCCAGAGGGGTCTAGGCACTGCACTGTTTCTTCCTTTGGCTCCTCTCCAGCCCGGGCCTTGGTAACCTCCACTACCAGGTGCCTGGCAGTCCACTGGGGGTTCCTAATCTACAGCAGCTGCTGGTGGTGGGGCGTCCCTGGGGTCTGTCACTTCTTCCCACTGCCTCTGTCTCAGCGCCTCCTGGGCTGTCAGTGTTCCCCTGTGGTCCTGCCTTGTTTGAAGCACTGACCATGCTCTGTTGACTTAGATCATTTCAGCCAGTCTCTGCTTTTTCTTGTTTTTGAAGTTTTGGGTTCAGCACAATTGTCAAAGCTTCAGTGGGCTCATGCTTGTCCTCACCTGAAGGCCATCAGTGGCAATTAAGATGCCTATCTCTTTATCTCATCCCTTCACACATTTAAGGAAAGGTGATCACCACGCCTACCTTCATTTAAATGCGCAGGAAAACAATCCCACTTACCTTCAACCATAAAGCTCACAAGAGCCTTGTACACATTCATCCATTGGGTAAATGCTACGCCTTGCAGCAGACCATGGAAATGCTAAAAAAACACAATTCCTGCTTTAGAGGCTGGTGGCCCGGTTCTGAGGTTAAGAAATGTGCCCTTTCAGTGTGGTTTCCCTACTCTCTCAGTAGTGTGAGCTCCATCACGGCTGCACTTGACTCCTAAGTGCTGTGTGGGCATGTGGTCAGCTGCCAGCCATGCAGCCCCAACAGGACTGCCACTTTTCCATTGGCCTCTGAAATGCCAGTGTTCCCATGATGCTTATGTGTGAGGCACATGGCCATGTTCTGTTGACTTGAATATTGTTTCGAGGGTTTTTTTTTTTGTTCTGTTGAGACAGTCTCACTCTGTCGCCCAGGCTGGAGTGCAGCGCTGCTGTCTCAGCTCACTGCAACCTCTGCCTCCCGGGTTCAAATGATTCTTCTGCCTCAGCCTCCCCTAGTAGCTGGAATTACAGGCGTGTGGCACCATGCCTGGATAATTTTTAGTATTATTAGTAGCAATGGGGTTTCACCATGTTGGCCAGTCTGTTCTCAAACTCCTGGCCTCCATGATCTGTCCACTTTGGCTTCCCAAAGTGCTGGGATTACAGGCATAAGCCACTGTGCCCAGCCTGTGTTTCAAGTATTGAAATCATTTTGTTTCAAAAAATTGTTTTTTCTTTAAATTTGAGTTTAGCACACAGTGACCTCCACTCTCGTACACTGATGAGGAGAACCATGCTGAGCAGTGTCGCTGAATGCCACACCGTGCACTCTAGGCAGGACCTTCACCACAGCTCTGCCATCGTCCCATCCATGGCTGAGGAATCCCAACAGCACTTCCTTAGTCTGCCAAAGGCAGGAACTGCTGGACAGCTGAGTGTGAATGCTGTCTCCAGTGAGACTACTCGCTTCCCTGTAGTGTGAAGTCGTGTCACCATAAATTATTGGGGAATGACTGCTTGTCTCGGAACCACTTCGCTCAAGCCTTAGTCTGGCCCATGCAAGTACCTACTCACTGGCCCTCAGCCCTCTGTCTTGCCACATCCCCTGTACCTGCTCTGCCTCACATTTTACAACTGGCAACCAGAAAAAGTAAGGCTTAGTAGGCAGGGACATCTACTTCTTGTCTCTTCTAATTAAAGATGGCTTCCTTGAGGTGGCAGCAGATTGGAGGGTGGTCTGGAACCTTTAGAAGCTTTAAAAGGGAGGTAATTAGTGAAGTTGGACTTGAAGAAGAGTGAGATTCCCAGGCTAGTGCAATTTACCTAATCTTGGCTTTTGTTCCTCTTTGGATTAGTCCCAGAACGGTGCTGGCTTTCTGAGCATCTTTTAGTCTGGAGATAACTGAGACCTGGAGGGGCCGCTCAGGGATGTTCCTAACTGGTGTGGGGTGGGGCTGGGGATGGAATATGGCAGCTAGATGTTGTCAAAGGTCATTATAGTTCACCTTAAGTTCTTGCCTTTAAATGGCTTTCTGAAAATCACCAGAAGCATAAGAGATCCAGTCCCTGTACCCTCTCCCCGCTTCCTAATCCCCGAGCCATGGCAAGCAGAGAGTGGGGATGAAGGAAGATACGGTACCCCTGACTCTCAGTTCTGCCTGGAGGCTCCCTTCCCATCAGCCTTTCAGCAGAATGGAGATTAGGGGAATGTGTGTGGATTTACTCTCATGAGTGTGTCCCACCTTTCCCCCTACGGGGTTGGTGGACAGCCCAGCTCCACCAGTAGAAGGAAGAAGCAAAGCGGCAAAGGGCTTTAGGTAGTGGACATACCACCCAGGCATGAGAAGAGGGACTTTGTGGAGCACACACTTGAGGAACTCTTGTTTTTGAACCCCCCATTTATGACTGCACCACTTAAACACAGACCAGAAGCGTCGTTTTGAGAATTAGGACAGTTTATTGTTTGACCAACATGCTGAGTCTTTTCCACATTTTACACAGTTTAATGTGAAATCAACATGGCGGCTATGTCTTCTGAGCCCATAACAGATGGAATTGCCACCCTCTGTGCTCCTCACAGCCAATCACTTTAAAGGGATGGGTGAGGGGAAAGTGAGGGGAGAAGTGGACACACACCGCGAGATGCAGGCTGGCCTTCGATGCTACGGAGGTTTCCCACCTCCTGAAGGAACCATCTAAACCCCTGCTGCAAGGATTTCCTGACGAAACCACATGCTTCTGGGAGTGCCAACCAGACAGGGGTCTGGAGTCCAAGGAGTTTGCACATTGAGATCCCAAGGTTTTGGAACACCTAAATAGTTCATGTCAAACAAAAATTCAAAGGGTGTCCTGATCTGTGTGGGTGCCCGTGACAATCAGAGTAGACTTGGGGACTGGCCCTTGTGCAGTAGAGGAGCCCAAAATGCCACTGATATTCTCATTCATATGCTGGGAAGAACCTAGTGTCCTAACCAAAGAGTAGAGATGGTCTGAGGAACACACCCACGCACAGCAGTCCTTGCTGTATAATAAACATGGAGTCACATTTGTTCACACACAGGGCAGCAATGGATGAAAAATGGAAACTTCACTGGTTCTGATCACTCCTATCCTAATAAGCAACTCGCCCTTCTCCATCCTGGTTTTCCTGCCTGTAGATAGGAAGAGTTGTGAGAGCTCTGCTTCACATAGCTGTAACAAGGTGACAATGCCTCACATTCTTTGGGGAGAGGTAGTTCGGAAACGAGTGGGCACACAGTCTGCTCGGTTGATGCACACAGACATCCTTCTGTTCAGCTGCCCCTCACGTGGCTCAGACACGCCTCACCGTCCTCCGCTACCTGGTCCCATCTCATCCTGACAATCCTCACCTGCCTTCCATCTTGTGAAGGAACGAGGCTGCTCTATCTGCAGGACGCTGAAGCCAGGAGGGCCATCCCTTTACTGTCACAACTGGTACCCCCGGGCAGGGCCTCCCAGCACTGGCTAGCCACCAGGATGATGGAGAGAGTGCACCCCAGATGTGTCTGCACTCTTAACTACCACCATTTCAATCCTTGTTTCTGTTGCCAGAGACACTGAAACTGGTCTGGCCATTGCTCCCCGAAGACCTGGGAACGTGACTGAATGTTTAAGGATGACAAGAAGAAGAGAGCAGCGATAGCAAGGAGGCCTCTGACCCAGGGAAACTGCTGCCAACAGCTACCAAGCCAACTAGCCTTGGATCAGACAACTGCAGCCATGGTGCTCATGATTCTGATGTCACACCTTCATGATGATGTATGTATGATCACCCAGCAAGTTAGGAGTGATCAGAACCAACGTGTTTCCACTTGTAAATAGGCTGTTTGCTTTTTCCATCTTACACTTAATTTTCCTGATGCCTGCAGAACAGGAGCTTTGTTGATAGCTTTTGAGATTTACCCCCCTCACTCCCATCATCACAAAAAAGGCCAAAAGAAGAGGATCCTGCTAATCTGCCAGGTCAGGTCTAGTCTTTGGGGAGAGGGACTGAACTGCTCAACTGAGAACACTTCCTCAAAGGAATCCTCCACTTTGCCCTCTGCTAACTCATCTGGATTCAGCAAAGATGCAATGCTCTTGCTGGGGTGCTAAGGTGATGCCATGACATCTTCTTCAAGAGCACCTAACAGTTTATTATGGAACCTTACTCTGTGCCAATTCGACCTGCAAGCAAGGGGACAAGGATGGTGCCTGCTCAAGACAAAAGTCAGGGAACCAACAACTTCTGAAAAAGAGGTCTGGCTGCCTTTCCACACCCCAGGAATGGAGGGGCAGAAACCGCACCTGCGGAAGGGAGCGTCATAGAACTGCTGAGATGGGAGGACAGGAGGAAGCCACCCTCAGCCTCAGAGGCCAAGGGGCTGGGGAGAACCCAAACTCAAAGAGAGGATGTTGTGTGCATGCTAGGAAAGGCAGGACTCACTAAGGCCATGTCAAACCAAATGCTATCTTCTACTGCTCCTCTAGGCCAGGATGGAAAAACAGTCCATGGTGCCTTGGATGTGTGTGCCCATGAGAAGGGAACTGAGTTTCTACTGTTTTATAGGATGTTTTTTTAAAAAAGCTAATCTTTAGTGCCAAGAAAATAAAAATCTACCATATGTTCATTCACTGAGACCCAGTGCAGATCCCTGTAAATGGGGCGGTCTCAGAGGCCACAGGTGATGGCCCTCACTGCCAACCAGGCAGGACGCTGTCATGTGGACTCCTGTAAATTCTCTCGAGGTAAGTAAGCACTCTTCCAACAAGCACCACTTGGGGGTGTGCCCATGGTGGGGGGACACTGGCCCACACAGGCATGCACACCCGTGCATATAAAGTACATAGAGAAATGGTGGAGATATTCCTGTGGGCTATGTTTGCCTGTAGTTTAACACAACTATGCATTATTTTATTGATGGCAAGACAATCACAAGTTATTTGACAATATTAAGTATTTCTTATTTCAACACGTTGCAGTACTTTTGAATTTCCAAAACTTATCACAATGCAAGTTCCAACTTGAGAGCAGGAGAAACAAGAATATACATTGAGCACATGTATCTCCGTGAGGATGTGTTTGTGGAAGGTGTATACACAAGTCTATCTCTATACATAATTATGTACACACATATAAAAACTAAACACATGACATCTGAAACACATTCAAACATTGGTCCTTGCCTTCTGCAAGAGGTGTTCAGTGGGATCCTGCTTCCTCTCTTCTTCACCTGAAGATAAATTCCTTGCTAGAGATGAGCTGTGGCATACAGCCTCCTAGGCAGAGGGTGTGTGGCAGGCCCACTGCACAGATATCAGTCCTGCCAGATTCTGCTGCACTTACTGCCTGCCATTTCAGATTAATTTCTGAGAAGTTTCAAAATTCATTCCAACAACCTTGTGGAGTTCAGCCCACCATACCCCAGATGGTCATTCATCCCATCTATGACATGCCCAGCAGCAGCCTGGAGGGAGAGCCAATGACAGCAGGGAGGGTGGGGTTTACGTTTTGGCCAGACTCACTGCCCATTGCACCTGGCTCTGTGCAGGCTCAGGGCGGTAAGTCTGAGTCTATTTGGAATGCTGGCCAAGTAGGTTATATCACTTAGTGGGAAGAGAGAGTTCTCTTCAGAGACTCTGCAGGTTCTCAGGACTAAACCACTCTCAGGAATGAATCAAAAATGGAAGAGATGGCTCTCTGGGGGCAAGTCCTAGTGCCCTGGGCAGCCTTCTGGAGACCCCACCTGAACTATACCCTCAGGTGACCACAGCGCAGCCACAGTAGCCAGAAAGATATGTCCACAAAGACTTCAACTGTGCCATGCCAGTGGGTAAAAACAGCAACAAATCAGCTTTTCCAGAAAGCACTCAACAGTATTAGCAGCTGAGGCTCTAAGAACATGGATCTTTCCAGGTGGTGGTTCTGCAGACAACACCCCCACCTCCCCAATCACAGAGGATCAACTCCGGCTGGTACAGGCTCCAGCTTCCCTGACATCCAGGAGGAAGGCTTCAGGATGGCACGCTGCCCAACATCACACAGAGTTTCTTAGACTTGGCCCAGGCATGTGTACTGACTGCTGGGTGGGCTGGTTAAAATATTTTCAGAACTACACATGGCACCCCAGTCTATAAACCATGCACCACGCAGCTGCAATTGCCAACAGCACCCCATCCTTCTGATGGCCTCTTGCTCTGCCAGTCCCTGAGGGCACAGAGAACACAAGGTTGCCTGTACCCTCAACCCCCTTCAAGGCTTTTCAGGGAAGGAGAAAGAGAGGTGGGAGCAGTTCCCCCTGGGGGCTGCTGCCAGGCTGCCTAGAGCCCCCAGGCCTTGGTCTCAGCTCCACACAAGGTTGACGACCCACTCTGGCCATGGAAGGACAGAGTCAGAGCTACCTTTTCAGAGGCTGATGTGTTCAACCAATGTTTGATTTAAACGGAGTAGGGCCTGGAGAGTGGGGCCAGATGGCCCCAGACTGAAGCCTAATTAAGTTGCTCAGTTAATTGTTTTAATTTATTGGGCTGGGGATGGGAGGAAGGCAGAGGTGATGAAAGGTTCAGAGAGAACAGGAAGGAGGAGGTGTGTGGAAAGGTTCTCTATAAGTTTACAAATATACAAAAACAAAAAGCACATCTTTCAAATAAAAATGACTACATTTTTATCTGGCAAAAAATTGTATACACATGATTTAAATTTTTTTTAAATTTTAACAGTTTTTGGCAATCTTAATAAAGTACAATATATTACAACCAAACCAAAAAATAGTTGTTTAAGTAACAGCTGTTAAGAGTGATGTGATCCCTGATGCCCAGCCTCCCTCCCCATCCCACCCTACTCCTAGAGACAGAGAGAAAAGAAAAATCCTCCCATCTTGATAACTCGGTTCCCTCCCCCCTTAGGAAGCTAGCCAATAGGAAGCAACACAACAAGCAAGGAGTGTCATGGGAAGCCGCAGGTCGGCTCTGCATTAGCAGGAGCAGCCGCCCTCGCTGGCCGGGGGCTCCTGGGGTTTGTCCAGCTTGATGTCGATCACTGCAGGGGGACGGGCTAAGGAAGATGACTCTCCTGGAGAAGCTGCCACCCCACTCAGCCCTGTGCACTGTACCCTTCAGCTACTGCTCTGTTTCTCTGCAAACACCTAGGGACTTGGCTCTTGGTTTGGCTGGGCTAGGAAGGATGCAATACCAACTCCCACCTTGCCTCCTCTTCCCGTCACCCGTCTACTTCCCCCAGCGCCTGTCCACCCAAGCAAAGCTTGTCTTGCCTGGGCTGTGGGATCACCATCCATACCAAGGCCAGGGAGTCCCTTTCCCAGAAGCCTTCCCTTGACCAGTGCTCAAACGCCAGCTCCCAGCCCTGGCCTCAGCCCGGTTACCTGTCAGCCCCACTCAAAGTGCAATGGAGATGAAGAGCCCGCTGGGTTCACATCTCAAAGCACGGGGGTATGTGGGCCTTGCCTAATTGGCAGCAGGAGGAAAACCCTCAAACTTTAGTCAGAACACATCACTTAGATCCTGAGGATGGCTATTGTGAGAAGCCACATCCATGGGGCCTAAGCACAGCCCCCTCGCCAGCCCTTTCCACTGGTGCCCTCAGGGGCTGTGGACTAGAGAAGCACTTACCAGAACCACCAGAGGGACTGGTTCCAAACGCACAGCCAGGCTGGCCCTCTGCCTTCCTCATCGGGCTCAAAACCAACACTGTGTTTGAGGTTTTAGCCTTGCATCAAACCAGACGTAATTAGAGCTGAGGATCAGGTCCTTCGATACCTCACAGAATTGCTCTTCCTGGACAGGGCTTTGGTGCCGGCTGTAGACGACTGCCCTGAGACAGGGGTGTGTGGGGTGTGGTGGTATAAGAAGCACTGTTTTGGAACTTCTTGCTGGCATCCTAGGATGCTTTTGTGGCTCCTATTTGAGGACAACAGGAGAGGTTCTTTTGGTTTAAGTATTACGAAAAGCCATGCTTCTCCTGAAGTTCACATTTTCTTTCCTTGTCTTGGCTGTGAGAATGCTCAGAGCCAACTTTTTGGCCACCTCTAACAACCATGCAGCCATGGCATATATTTTGAGTATGACTTTATCTCTGACTTTTCTTTGCTTTTCCTACCTTTATTCTCCCTGTGTGTGTGCGTACACACATACACATACACCTTTATCTTGTGTGTACGTAGGTATATGTATCTTATACCATGGCAGTGTATAAATAAATAAGTAAATACATAATAAGCCAGTGTCTTCCTTCCCACTGCCCACTGCAGCCCACCTTTTGTTCTCTCTACTCCAGTCAAGCAACCTACTTCTCTACCGCCTATCATTTTTTGGCAAACCCACTGCCAGGAATGCCCTGCTGTTTCTCCCAGCTGCAGTTCTATGGCCCATGCCAGCAGCGCGATCCCCTTCTGTATTGCTGGCCTGGGCACAGGCCTCCTTGAGGTTTCCTGGTCTTCTCTGAGTGCCCCTCTGAGCCCAGCCAGCTCTCTCTCAGCATAGTGGCTTCCCAAAGTCAGCTCTGGTGACAATCATGTCACACTCTGCTACAGAAACAAAGCGTCCATGGATTTCTCACTCTGGCATTTAAGGCCTCCCCATTTAAGGTCACCCCAACCACCTGTTGACGCGAGTTCATCCCCTTCCCTCTATCACATACCAAGGCTCCACCCACCAGATTTTCCGCACTTTAAACATGTCCTATGCTTTCCTTCTTTCCTTTGTTCATGCTGTTCTTTCCTTCTAGAAGTGATGCTCCCTCCCCGACACCCAGCCTTCCTCCCCATTTCCACCTCTAAAAATGTCCTCACTCCTTGGTCCAGGGTGCACGCGTTAGTGGCCTCTCCTGCTGAGCACTTGCTCTGTGCTGAGCACTATAAATGCGCTCCCTCACTTCCACATTAGACCTCGTGCAGTGGGGAGTAAGAGCCACCTTCCAACTGGGAAGCTGAGGTGCCCAGGTACAAACCCAAGGCTATCTTGACTGCAGCCTTCTACTTTCAATGACCTGGCTGTGCTAAGCCCCTTGTGGACTAGCTTCTCAGGCTCAACACTACTGACATTTTGGGCCAGACAATTCCATGTTATGAGGGGTTCCTGTACACGTAGGACGATCAGAAGCATCCCTGACCACTATCTATGAGATGCCAGTTAAACCCCATTCCCCCTCCCCCAATTTATGGTAAGCCAAAATGTCTGAAGACATTGCCAAATGTCCCCTGTGGGGAGGGGAGGGAAGGGCTATCAGTCCTGGTTGAGAACCAGTAGTCTAGCTTAAAGCTTGGCCACCGTTACAGCACGACGTTCTGCCCAGTATTGAAGTCACCTACTACCACTAAAAAAATCTCACGTGCAATTTGAGTCACAATTCTTTTGTACACTGCACAGCAGTAGTTCTCAAATGGATTGCATCAAAATTTTCTGGGATATTTGTTAAAAATGTCTCGCTGGGTCCTACCTTGGTAGATGCAGCGATGGGCCCCAGATGTGTGTTTTTAACAAGTTCTTTGGAGAGTTCCAACACACAGACATCCAGGAAACCAATTCTACTGATACTCCCTGAACAGCCCTGTCCAAAGAACTTTCTCCGATATTCTATATCTGCACTGTCCAAGATGTCACCATTAGCAACATGGGCAACTGGCCACTTGAAAGGATGCTAGTGCAAGTGAGGAAATGAACTTTCAATTCAACCGCATTTTAACTAATTGAAGTCGGAACAGCCACATGTGGCTGCAGAATTGGAGAGCACAGGCCCAGCTCATCTGCTACGAGCTTTCACACAGGCTCCCGTTTAATGTCACCTCCTTCCTTGTTACGGCACGTGCTGCTGAAATGCAGTGCTCAGGGGCCGCTTGCTGATGATGGAGAGGATAGGGAAGAATGACTGGACCCATGTCTAAATAATGCGCCAGAAGGGGAAACTCACGGTTTCTCATAAGCCTCAAGAGGTTTGGTATGTGCCTTTCCGGCAGGCATGGCCACAGCACACCCACCTCTTCCCTCTGGGTCAAGTGTGGCCCATTGCGGGCCACAATCACTGCCCACTGTCCCTTCTCCCTGGTTCCTGGAACAGTGATGGGTGGGCCCAGACAGCCGGTTACAAACTTACCCCCTACTGCTGGGTATGCTCCCGCAGTCCCAGCGCCCCTGACTCTACCGCAGCGCAATCCTCTCTGTATCTGGAATGTCAAAGCACACCACAGCCCCACCAGAGAGTGCAACAGAGCTGTGGAATCCAATCATTTGGATGTGGTTCCAGCTCTGAATTAAGGAGCTGGGAGGCCTTGGGCATGCTCTATCTGGTTGGGGTGTCACTGTCCTCACCTGCTTAGAGCCACTTCATGAAGTGCCCACACTATTGCTGTTCCTTTGCATAAGCCAGCCTTATTCAGAAAGAGTTCGGGGCCCACGCAATGGAGGCATACTGTATTTGAGCAGAAAGTGGGAGTCGGGGGGTTGTGTATGAAGAAGCAGTAAGGGGCTTATGGCTCTACCATTTGGTGGCCCCTTGGCCCCTACTTTGCTGAGAGAGCAGACCAGTGGAGGGTGCTGCTGGGCAGAAGTATCGGCCAGAGCGGCCCTGAGGGGGCCTCCTGTCTTGAATGTGAAGAAGAGGTGCAGCAGCCCCCCATCTGGACCTGCAAGCAGCAGATGGAAGCCTCAAGCCACACGTTCACCAAGCCCTGAGCCGAGCAGGTGAGGCCAAGTGTGAACAGTTTATACAGCGCCACAAAGCAGTGCCTCTGTGTGTCTGCTCTCAATGTTGAACACAATTATGAACATGACCCCAAAGCACCCACCTTCAAAACACCTGGATTTGGACTGTGAGTAAGCAGAAATGCCAGCACCCCACCCCCAATGAAGCAGAGTGACAGCTGCCTCTGCCTGGTCCCTCTGGGACCTCTGGTGGCCGCTCCAGCACCTGCCTCGTGAGAAGCCCAGCAAGCTGGCTCCTGGGCAGAAGTGAGAGGATGGGGGTACATCTACCCAGATGAGGGGACCCCACAGCTAGAAAAAGGGACACACGCCACATCGCCCTGTGCAGTCTGTTTGCAACCTGCCCTGTATCCTTTCTCCCAAGGGGCCCAAAGGTCAGTGGTAGCTGGATGAAACGCTAGGCATACCAGGACGATGATGAGCTCGCTGTCACCTGCACTCAGCCCAGTCTGACCTGATCGTGGGCCCAGCCTGGAGCCCTGAACAGCGCGACTCTGGGAGAATGTGAATGAAGTGATCACCACTCACCCTGGCCAGTGTGCCGCACCTTGGGAGCTGGTGGGATGGAGAGCGGGCACTGCAACCCTTCCCCTCGTTGGCAGGCACAGCGGAGATCGCCTACACCTTGTCTGCCCCTCTCCCTTGGTCCTGCTCCTATGTTTGCCCTTCAGGTTGGCTTCTGTATGTTCCTGGAACCTCAAAGGAGTCCCATGTGACAGGTGACTTCATGGGGGCTCTCTCCTGAGCTCTGGAGCCTGGCTCTGCTACTGAGAGCCGTGGGGTGCCCTAGTCAAGTTTCTGAGCCTCAGTTTCCTCATCTGTGATTGGAGTCTTATAACTGACCAACCAGGAGATACTCCTCAAACCTCCTCCTCTCGGCCACTGCTTGTCCTCTGGTGACACACAGACCATGGGATTGCTGGGGCACCTGCTCCTTGGTGAGCCTTCCTGCCCGCTGCCCCCGCCTGGGGGAAGGGTCTTGAGTCTGCTCAGAGAGCTCCTTGAGGAAGACTGGAGAGGCCCAGCTTCCCTCAAGGCCTGTGTCAGGCTCCCCTTTGCTGCAGCCCTGAGACTCACAGTGTCCTGCCTGCCCTGCCCCAGCAGCTCCAACAGGCCTCCAACATTAAGCTGTGTGCTCCTCTCGCTTTTTATTCTTATCAGCCCGAAGGTGCCCTTCCATCTTCCAAGTGCCCTTCTCTGATCTGCCAGGGATGTCTACCCTCAGAGGCCTGTGGGATCAGCGGGGGATGCTAGAGAGCTGCTGCATAGGGACAGGTCCATTCTAAAGGATGCCAGCCAGGGATCTGCGTGCCTGGTTTCTGGTGGCTTACTCAGGCGGGGACATCTGACTAGGTGCAGGGGAGGCCCAGGTGTGGGCAATGCCTTCCCCTGCTGAAACAGTTTTCATCTGATCCTCTCAAATGCCCTTAGAGAGACAGTGTCGCACATGGAATAGGGCTGGATATGGAGGAAGCAAGCCTGAGTGTGAATCCTAACTCTGTAACTGCTGTGTGACACTGGGCAAACCAGACTACCTCTCTGAACCTCCATTTCAGCATCTAGGTGTCTCTTCAGGTTGAGGCTGGTCAGTGGGTGATGTGCAACTGTCCCACAGATTGGTGGGGAGCCTGAGGGGCTATTCAGGGCTGGGCAGAGAAGGCAGGCGGGACAAGGAGGGGGCATCTGTCTGAAGGGGGTAGCTGTCTCGAGTAGACTGAACCATGTTGAGATCATATCCCCAGTAACAGAGCCTTCCTTGCAGTGGAGACTCTGCCTGTGTTCATGAAACCCACACCCATGCTCACTGTAAAGAGGGGCAGTCGCTGTTCTCACTCCCCACCACACAGCATCACTCTGTGCACACCCCTTTGGTATCTTCCTGCTATTCTGGAAGAAGTAGATGGTTAGAGCCAGATGGGGCTCCAAACCATGGGGTTCAGCTGCATCCTGTCTAGAGGAGGCCCTGTGCCATTTGCGGCAGACCAGGGAAGGCCGGGCAGGGACTGGGCGAGTGTCTGTCCACTGCAAGTGAATAAATGGCTCCTATACATCTTTTCACTTACTTGTCAAAGGAAAAGGATACTTCCTTCTTTGCTTTTCTCCTGGACATTCTCCATTCCAGGTAGAGCCGACGCCACACGTCGAAAAAGCTGGAAAGATGAAGAAATGCAGCGTGAACCCCAACCCTGGCCCTCCCCTCTGCTCCTCACTGCGCCTGTACCCTCTCCCCTCTTCCCCTCCCAACCTGCAGCTTTACTCTCCCATCTGCCCAGCGGACGGTGCCCTCAAAGGCAGGGGCTGTGCCTACATTCTCTCTCCCCCACCTGCAGTGCCTCTCACAGCATCAGGTCTGGGCAGGCCTCAGTAGCTCATGGAAGGAACAAAGCTGTGGACTCTTGCCCAAGCAGACTGGCCACAAGGTCACTGGGGTAAGCTTAGGTCATGGCAGTGACTGCAAAGGACCTGCTCTGGTGCAGAAAATGGTTTGGGCCTCCAGGTACAGGCCTTAAGGTGGATTTGTGCACACAGCCCTCATGGGGACCAGGCGTGGGGAACTGATACGACCTTGAGATGAATGACTCTGCTCAGGGAGCCCTGCAGGTCCGGTGCCAAGGCAGCGAACAGCAGGGCCCGGGCCACATGGCACAGCAGTGAGGCTTCTCTGAGAGCGCGAGGGATGCAGGAGTGTGAACACAATCTTTTGGGCTTGTTTGGATGTGGAGTGTGAGTTGTTGATTGTGGGAGTGTGTGTACAGTGTATGTGTTTTATCTGTAGGACTGCGTGGAGAATGTGTGTGTTGTGAGTGATAGGTGTGGGTAGGTGCATGTGTGTCTGTGTAAACATACGGGAGAACGTGTGGTGTGTGTGAATGTGTGGTATCTTTGTGTGCGTGTTTGTGTAAATGTGGGGGGAATGTGTCTATAGTGTCTCCTTGGTAAGGTGCGTGTCTGCGTGCATGTGGGTTTTCTGTGTGTGTGTGCACGCGCGCGCGTGTTGGGGCAGGCATGGGTGGCAGGGGACAGGTGGCAAGTGGCAGATAGGGTGCGGGCAGAGATGGAATCTTGGAGGTGACAAGTACAAGGCAGAAGTATGAGGCACAGAAGACTCTGAACGGCTATGCTCCAAATGCTGGTCCCCTGCAAATTCCTATGTTGAAACAGAATCTCCAATGTGACAGTATAAAGAGGTGGGACTTTAGGAGGTGCTTAGTCAGGAGGGTAGAGCCCTCATGAACGGGATGAGCGCCCTTAGGAATGAGGCCCGAGGGAGCCTGTCTGCCCCTTCCACATTGTGAGGATGCAGCAGGAAGGTGCCATCTAGGAGAAAATGGGCCCTCACCAGACTGAATCTGCCTGCACCTTGACTGTGGAGTTCCCAGCCTCCAGAGCTGTGAGCAATACATTTCTGTTGTTTATACGCTACCCAACCTATAATGATTTGTTACAGTAGCCTGACAGGACTAACCCAGGAGCACTCCCTGCTCTCCTCACAAATACGAATTACAGGAGCTGGGTGGGCTCTGGGCTCATGCCCTCCACTGCATGAGCTCTCTGAAGACAGGGTGAGTCTTATTCATGGCCTCACCCCAGAGCCCAGCCCCAGCTGAGCACCCGGGCTGAGTGACAGGGCTAAAGGCCGTGAGGGCCCAAGGCGGGAAGCTCCTGGTGGGCCCAGCACGGTGTGAGAGCCTTGTGGGCGGGCTGCAGAGGAGGCTCTGCGGTAGGGTAGCTATTAGTAGGCAAGGGTACAAAGGACCTGGGCCATCCTTCCTGAGCTTTCCTTCATGGCATTGGCCCTGGGCGGCTCCTATCTGCCTGTCTGGCTCTCAAAACGGTCACAGCCCTGACTAGTGGCCCAAATGCCACTAGGGATTTTGAAGGGTGCTCTAGGGTCAGGTACGGGTTTCTGTGAGTGGAAATGCTCACATTTAGATCCAGGAGTCTGCACTGCATGGAGACTCCCCTGAGCCACGTAGGGTCCGAAACGGACCACATTTAACTCCTGCTAAACCACTGCGTGGGTTCCAGAGCACTCTGGGGGTGGGGGCATCAGTGCCTCCCTGACCCTGACTGCTGAGGCAGATGCTACCTGCCCTATGGACCTGCTGGTGCTGCCCTCCCTCTGCTTCCCTGCTTCCCATTACTTTAGCGCTCCCAAAGAGCAGCAGCCCAGTCTCTCCTCCATGGTCCCCGGGAGCAGGAAGGACCATGGCAGCTTCAGCCCCACACCAAGGGAGGCTGGGAACAGATGGGAGTGAGTGGAGCCCTGCTGAGGGCACTCCAGTTAGGGTGGGGTGCTGAGTCCTGGAGCTTTGGGGCCCCCAGTGTCACACAGTGTCCCTTCCACTCTGTCTCTTCTTGTCGCTCTGCCAGCCCACCCTCCCCATTGCCACCAGCACTGTTCGCACAGGGCAAACCATCACTGCATCCAAAAGGCCAGTGCTGCATACACAGCTTGCCGAGGGTTCCCAGCAATGCAGGGGGCAGGGCAGAAGCGAACGCCAGGCCAACCACACTCCTCATCCAGAGTCCCCTCCCCACACCTCGGGCACCCTGCAGCCACACCTGTGCTGCTCCCCTGCTTGGCATGCCCTCCCTCCTCACCACCTCTCCAAGTCCTATTCGCATCCCCAGTGGCAGGAGTTCTCAACCTTTCCGTGAGCCAAGGACCACTCTGGCAGTCTGGTGAAGCCCATGGACTCCTTTGAAGTATGTGAAATCAATGACATAGGATGATAAAGGGAACTACTGAGTACTGGAATACACCTCATCGACATTCGTGCTTCCTTATGAACACATTGAACAGTGAGAACTAGTAAGAGATCCAATAACTACTGTGACACTGAAACACTGATGCATGTAAAGTTCAAGGTATCTGCAACACTGTGAGGGGATGGGAAGGCATCTGTGATTTCTACTGGTGGTAAAGCCATAGGCACCACTAATACGACTGAGCGTCATTGCCTACATTAATCATTGAAGGACAAACAGACATCCTTCAGTGCTATGGACGGGTTAGTGGTTAGTGAAGATAAAAGGTGCAATGTTTTCCAGCCCTGTCTGCTGACCTGCTAAATTCCATCCATGGACCACTCAGGGGCCCTCATGCTGCAAGGCTCGGCCCTAACTCCACTGCCTCACCCTCCTGTGAGTTCCAGCCACACCATGGTGGGCTCTTTTCTCCAGGCCTGAGTTGCCCTCCGCAGCCCTAAGCACTTGCTAAGTGCAAGGCATGAACCCCAAATGCTGATCGGATTGAATTTTCCTGCATGCGTCATCCAAAGTGGGGTGAGGGGCTAGGGAACCACTGCTTCCCTCAGCCACCTGGAAGCTGGTGGCTGGACACTCTTAGGGACTGCTACATGGGCTGTGATTGGCCACTGCTATGGTGGCTGGTGACTTACATTCTCCAGTCGCCATGCCCGGAGTGCTCCCTCCCTCTCTTGGGCTTTACCAGCTCCAGAAATTAGCTCTCCCTGCCCTGGGCGCATCTATGGGTGTTCTGGTTGGCTGCCCCAACCCCGCCACCAGCCCCTCAGGGCAAGGCAGGTCTGAGCCTGAGGCTGACCACAGGACCACACCGTGCCAGGCCCGGTGCCAGGTGTGTCCTCACCTGCTTCACATTGTAGCCAGTCTTCGCGCTGGTCTCAATGAACATGACGCTCAGTTCTTTGGCGCGCTGCTCCCCCTCCTCGATGGTTATCTGCCTAGAGATGACGGGAAGGGGGGAAATCAGTTCAGCAGAGGAGCAGCCCCTGGCAGAGATGAGGAGGGACCCGCCCAGCATGGCAGAGGGAGCCCACTAGGCCCTTGGTCAGCCCTGAAGACAGGCTCTGATCCCAGGGGTCCCTCCTGGGCACCAACCATAGTCTCTAGCACAAAGCGAGCACCAGGGAACAGCAGGACACTATCCCCTTCCCCCACTCCTTCCTTCGTGTCTTCTCAGCTTCAAAGCAGGCCCTGGGGTAGGGATGCCCCACGCCTGCCTTTCCCAGTAGTAATTACTGCAGAGCTTGTGCTTGTGAAGAGATTCAAGCCACACAGTCCACTCTGGGTGGTGCTATTAGTCGCATTTTCCGTATGAGAACACTAATGCTAAAAGTGTCTCCCCCGGGGCCACAAAGCTGCTTAGCAGAGAGGGCTCCATGATGGGGCAGGCAGAAGTGGCTGAGGGTATGAAGGGCCTAGGTGCCCTTTGTACTGGGATTTGAGCCCAGTTTTCCTTACTTTAAGGACAGAACTCTAGTAAAGCAGGCTCTAATTCAGATGATTCCTCAGGTGCTCAAGGGACACTGCGGAAGCCTGCACTGCTTGCTGGAGTCCATGGCCTGTCACTTTATCTGCCCAAGTCAGGGTCACGTGAAACGAGTGGACAGCGTACACACATGGCACCTCAGTTCTCCCTGTGCATGGAGGGCAGCATGGAGGAGACTCTTCAGAGAAAGCTTCATGCCAGATGCAGCCACAAACCAGGCTAAGCAGGCTACAGCTATAGGTTTGTGGTCTGAATGCTCTGCATGCTCACACCTAGGGCCCAGGGTGTTCGCACCCCCATGCACACTGGTGCAGACACTTCACAGGCACAGACAGTTCGCAGTACACACACTGGGGCTTAGGGAACTGCTGTGTCTGGGGCAGTGCTGTGGCCATGGCAGGGTCTTAGACCATGCACTGCTGGGCCAAGCCAGGTGCACAGGGCTCTGTGTAGACAGCACACGGAGGAGTGCCCCGCCCCTGCCTGGTGGTGGAAGGCAGGGCTTCACAGATGAGACACCCAGGGGTGAGAGTCTACCAGGTGTTCTCAAAGCTCCTAGTGTCTCAAGGGACCTTTTCCGGATGCATGGTCAGAAGCACAGACACACCACCCACGCATCCCAGAGCTCCCCGTCCAGGAGCAGCTGGAGAGGAGTGGAGGGTGGTACCCTGCACCTGTGTGCCCTTTGCACCTACCTCTTATCAGCCAGGTCCGTCTTGTTGCCCACCAGCATGATGATAACATCACTGCCCCTCTCTGTCCTGACGTCGTCGATCCACTTAGAGGTCTGTTGGAAGGAGTTGAGATCTGGAGGCAGAAAGTGAGGAAAAACTGAAAGCCAGGGCCAGCCACCAGCAGGAGATGGGAAGGGGATGTGTGAGCCAGGAGCAGGAGGGAGGGTGAGCATGTGCCCTCAGATACCCAGGGAGGGTACGAGCTCAGTCAACACAGATCAGCCGGGTAGGGCCTTTCAGAGGGAACCAGGCCCTGCCCTGCAGCCCTGGGAGCCGCCTGCACTGTTTAGCCGCCCTTTGTGGGAGAGGAATCACCCCATCTGGAAGATCATGGCGTCATGATTTGCTACATGAAATAGTGGCTTTAGGGGCCCGCCTGAGAGTCAGACCTGACTCTGGGGATTCAGAGTGGAGTGTGAGAACTGGGTCACACGTGTGTGCATATATACACACACACACACACACACACAACTTGGCAAGTTTGGAAACAGTGAGGGGTGGGCAGAGGAGGACACAGAAGCCTCTAGGGAAGGAAGGACCCTACTGAGTGGCCTCCCCACCAGGGGAGCTCAGGAGAGTTAGGGGAAGGCCAGAGGGATTTCTGAAGAGAACCCTCAGGCTCTGCAGGTGAGAGGAGGGGAAAGGTGGCCCCAGGACTAGTCAGGGGAGCCAGGTGCACTCAAAAATCCAGGAGAGACAAGGCCACTTCTTGGCAGCCTGACCTCCCTCAGCTGCCATGACAAGCCTTGCAGGGCAGAGCAGCTCTAAGGCAAAGCCCACCACTCCGCAGCCTGCACACCCAAGGGGAGGGGAGGCAGCTGTCCTCAGAAGCCTCAGTTTCACACAGCCTGGTATCCCTTCTGATGCGCCTCAGGCCATGTGAACTCAGGCCCTTATGGGCCCAGCTCCCACCTGCACTCAGGTGTGGATGGGGCCTGTGGTCAGAAGAGGGGTGGACAGAGGGGGCGGGCAGAGCCAGGGCAGCAGGATGGGTGGTAGGGGCATGCACCAGCGTGGGGTCACACATGCTTCCTTGTGTGATTTTAGGGCTGTGGACAGCACCTAGGGCATCCGCCCACTTCATGGTAACCACAGCCCTGAGGGCTTATCAGGTGTGTTCCATTACAGCAGCCTTGCAGGTCTGGCTTCTGCATCGGCCCCTGCCCCCACCTCTGGCCCTGTGCGCCCTCGAGGCTGTGCAGTCCTGTTAAGAACACCTGCTCTGGCCTGAAGAGCCACGGTGCTGGAGAAGGATTACCAGTCTACTGCGCTTCCAGACCCCCTTGGCCTACCTTCCCAGGGAGTCCTGCACCCACAGCTGCTGGGCCGGGGTTGACCTAGGGACCAGCGTCTTCTCCCATGGTGACACACATACAGAAGTAGCTCCTTAGGGAGCTTTCTGACAGCCAGGGAGAGGGAGGGTGCAGAGAGGCTGGAGCAGGGCCGACCTTGTGAGCATCTGCTCACACCACATGCTGGCCCCTGCTCTGAGCAGGGCCAACCTGGCCCTGTAAACCCCTGCCTGTTGCAGGAGGGTGGGGGGCAGTGGAAAACATGTTGGTGTTCAAAGGCAACTCACCACTGCTCCCTGCCTTTCTCCATTTAGGGAGCAATCGCACACACGTGTGCACACAGATGCATGTGCACAAACATGCATACACACACACGCATACACACAGGCCTGGCCACAGTCACACCTGGGCCCTGGAACCCCCAATGAGCCACCCTCCCTTAGGCGCAGACGCTCACTCACTTGTGATGTCGTACACCACCACAGCCACTGTGGAGTCCCGGATGTAGCTGGGGATCAGGCTGCGGAACCTCTCCTGACCAGCTGTGTCCCAGAGCTGCAGTCGCACCTGTCTCAGGGAGGGTAGGACCACAGGCAGACGGGTCAGTGGGGCAGTGAGGTCCTCCTGGTCCGGGGAACTGGGAGAGCCAGGCTCTGCAATGCTGGCAGCACCAGCTCCAGTCCCCAGTGTCGGCAGGGGCTCTCAGTGGTGACCAGCTAAAGATCCTAGGGGATAAGCCCAAAGGAACCCTCCCTGTCCCTCCCAGTCCTAATATTAGGTGCTCACCGTGCGGTCCTCCAAGTACATGGTTTTTGACAAGAAGTCAATCCCAATGGTTGCCTGTTAGAGAAAAGCACAGAACAGTCAAAACCAAAAGGTCTCATGCAAAGGGGCAAAAGCCTGGTGACCGCAGGTGGTGGCGTAACCAGCAAGAGGGGACGTCCATGTCAGGTCTAACATGGCCATCCTCTGTCCTCCCTGCCCCTCCACCCACTACTCAGCAGCCCTCTTACTGAGGGATCAAGCTGAGGAAAGATGGGGGTGGCCTTTATAGGGCGAGATCCTCTCTGGAGAGGGAAAGTGCTTCGGGAGCAGTGAGAGCACCGTGGTGAGGAGGCCGCCCCAGGAGCAAGGCCACTCAGGCCACTCAACACACATATCCTGCCCTCCCCACCTGGGCTCCCTGCCTTGTTCCCCTCACGGCCTAATCTGCAGCTTCCAAAGCCTCTTCCCGCTGCCCTAAAGCATGGCCCTGGGCTCAACACAGGCCTCGGGAGGGTGGGAGGAGGCAGCTTGCTGCTGTGTGGGGGCAAACAGCAGCATGGCTTTTCTCAGGTGCGGGCACTGCAGACCACCCAGAGTGGCCTCTCGCTGGGAGGCCCCACTGGCTCTTTTCTTCTCAAGCCAAAACGTTGGAAGCTGTCACCAGCTCCCCTGTGCCACACCTATGCCTCTTCTGCCCTGGCACCTGCGAGAGGCAGCCAGTCTTGTGGCCAGATGGCCAGGATTCTGTGTGTCCTTGGGCAGGCCACCAACCTCTCTGGGCCTCACATGCACCCAGTACCTGTCAGTAGGACTGAGATGCTGTCAATGTAAGATGGAGATATCATTGCTATGTAATCAATAATAACAAAGACTTTGACACAGCCCAAATGTCCAAGGCACTGAATAAGCATAGTGTGGTACATCCATGTGATTAGAATCCTTGGCAGCTGTTAACAATCACATTCTTGAAAACATATTTAAGGCTTTGGGGAAATGGTCATCCAGTTAAAAAAAAAACCAGGTTATAAAACATCATGTGGTGAGTGATCCCAATTAGATTAACTCAAGTAGATCTATGAGTATTATTCATGTTTTCTTCAACAATGAAGTGAAGGGAATCTGCTAAAACGTTAATAGCATCACAGTCTGAATAGTGGCAGTGCATTTTGTTTCCTTCATTACACTTTTCTCTACTTTCCACAATGAACATATAACAGTTCTAAAATTAGGAAAAGTCCTTTGAAATAAAGTTTAATAAATAAGTTTAATTGTGTGGAATGCTATGATTTTCGACTGCAAAAAACAAAACCAAAGGAAGCCCAAGAAAATAGAAAAGGTCATGTCTCCAGGCCCCCCAGGCTGAATGCAAAGGTGTGCACCAATGTGTGTGTACAAGTGTACATGTTCACATAGTCACACTCCTAAATCGTTCCACAAAGGACTGAGGGTGGCTGCATCCTCCTGGAAGCTTGCTTCATAACACAAAGATATGGAGAGTGATTCTATGTTCTGGAGCATATGATGCTAGAATGAGGGCACTAGACAAGCACCTTAGATAAAACCCAATCAATCCCTTACTTTGGCGATGAAAGAACAGACCAAGAGGGTTAAAGGACATGCCTAGTGTGACTTCACTCATCAGGAGCAGGGCTGGGAAGATCAGAGCTGCAACCTCGGCAGCACCTGGGCTCTTTCCAGCCCAGCTTCGCATATTGTAGCCACCGAGGGACAAATCTGCAATGACCAGTGCTTGTGGATGCAGACTTTTTCCTTCACAGGTAGGTATATGTTAGATTGACAATCCTTGTCTTCTGATTCCCTTATGGAGAAATGTGCATAGCAGGTAGAAGTCTCTGAACTCCTCAGTGCTCAACAGGTTCCCCAGGAGTGACATGCTCCTTTTGTAGAGTCACCCTTGAAAGAAAACCAGGTGCATGAGCTTAGGTCTGGTGGCAGGGACCGTTGGTTGTCCCCAGTATGTAGTCTCCCTTTCTATAGTAACAGAATTCTGGGTGTGCAGATGGACTCAGGGCTGCCCCAAATAAAGACCATATTTCCCAGCCTTCTTTGCAGCTGGGTGGCTACGTTCTGGTTAATGGGATGTGAAGGTGATGCAGGCATATTTGGGGACAGGTCCTCTGTGGGCAAGGAGTACCCACAGCTGCTCCCTTTCCCACTGTCCGGTGGGGATGAGTCATAGTGGCCCATCCAGATGAGGATGACAGAGGAGCGATGACATCAACAAAGCCTGACTCCCTGACCCTGAGGAGCTACTTCAGCAGCGCTGGACTGCTCAATTGTTCTATTTTGTTTAAGCCACTGTTATTTTGGGTTTCTGTTAACATAGCCTAACTATAGCCTAACTAACAAGCAAAGAACCACGGAGAAATGTATCCCTCAAAGGTAGGCACCCAATAGTAATGCTACTGATAACTGTAATGATGACAATCCCATCACACCTCACATGTCACAAGGCACTTCTGCTTCCATGAAGGGCAGAGAAGTCACCAAATGAAACAAGGAATTGTGCTACTTGGATGAAGTCCCAGCAAAGCTCAACCCAGTGGCCTCCATAATCATAAACACCATTACTGAACATCCATATACTTTCTCTCACATCCCATAACAGCTTGACCAGAGGCAGCAACGAGGAAACTGAACGAGGCCAACATCCCATTTTCTCCAGCTCTCTCTTAATTCCCACTTCCAGCTTCCCCATCAGAGAAACTTCTGGTCCCTTAACTGTCCACTCTCTCAGACCTGTTCTAGCCACACTCTCCATCTGACCAGGCCACTGAGCCACTGAAGAACTTCCATAGTTGTGGAGATGGTGCCAAAGCATTGGCATTGTCTCTGGGTGTAACTGAGCCGTCAGCTCTGCTCAAAAACATATTCCTAAGTTTTGCTTTCAATAATGGCTGAGTGGCTTGTATCAAACAAACCCTCGCACAGAAAACTATTTTAATATCTGGAAAAATACAAGAAATAACAATTTGCAAGCACTGAAGAATGATCAAAAGCAGGACGAGGCAGGGCGCAGTGGCTCATGCCTATAATCCCAGCACTTTGAAAGGCCGAGGCATAAGGATCACTTGAACCCAGGAGTTTGAGAGCAGCCTGTGTAATATAGTGAGACTCTGCCTCTATAAAAAATAAAAAATAAAAATTAATCAGGTGCAGGGGTGCCCACCTGTAGTCCCAGCTACCTGTGAGGCTGAGGGGGAAGAATTGCTTGAGGCTGGTGGGGCTGAGGGTGCAGTGAGCCATGATGACACTACTATACTCCAGGTTGGTCAACAGAGCAAGACTCTGGCTCAGAAGAAAAAAACAAAACAAAACAAAACAAAAACGTACTCAGAGGTTACAATCGCTGAAGGAATGGAAGAGAACTAGGTAGATTCTACATTAAACCAATTTGCCTCCTGAAGAAACTCCTCAGTCCCACCAAATTAAAAGAATTTCAAAAACACCTCAGACTCCACTGAAACACCAGAAAGGCTGGCTTTGGGAGGAACAAGATCATCTCAGGACTGAGGGTTACACCAGAGGACTAAGAGAAAACCAAAATAAATCTATTGCTATGGTCTGAATGTGTCCCCTGCAACCTCAAATTCAAATGCTGAAACTTAATCCTCAATGTGACAGTATTAAAAGGCACATCCTTTGTGGAAATGATTAAGTCATGAGGACTCTGACTTCTTGAATAGGATTAGAACCCTTATAAAAGAGGCTTAAGGGAGTGCCCTGGCTCCCCTCTGCCGTGTGAGGACACAGTGTTCGTCCCTTCCACCACGGAGGACACAGCATAAAGGTGACATTTTTGAAGCAGAAAGCAAGTCCTCACCAGATGCAGAATCTGCTGGAGGCTTGATCTTGGAAGGAAATCCCAGACTCCTGAATTGTGAGCAATAAATGTCAATTGCTTATACATTACCCAGTCTATTTTGTTATAGCAACCTGAATGGATGAAGACATCTGTCTTAACAAGGTCCATACATGATAACTAACCATTCCGTAAAATATATTAACTGCCCATCATTTAATTGCCTATTAAAATAAAACAACACTCTTCAGAGGAAGGTAACAAAATCCAGGACTATAACTTATTATTCATGAGGTCCACTGTATAATAAAAAAGGACTAGAAATGTGAAGAAACAGAAAATTCAAGCTATAATCAAGGGAAAAAGCTCAACAGACCCCTACACGACCCAAAGGTTGAATTAGTAGACAAAGACTTTAAAAGTCTTATAAATATGTAAAAAAAAAATTAAAAATAAACAATGGGTGACTGTCAAGAGATTTATGAAAATTCTAAAAACAAAATGGAACTTTTAACACTAAAAATTATAATATCTGAAATAAAAATGTATTGGATTTAAACAACAGTAGCTAGGACACTGCAGAGGAAAGCTCAGTGAACCTGAAGACAGGCCAAAATAAATTGCTCAAACTGAAGCACAGAGAGAAAAATGATGCAATAAAAATAAACAGAGCTTCAAGCACTCCTAGGACAATATGAAGTGAGCTGATATAAATGCAATTAGAGGCCGGGCATGGTGATTCATGCCTAAATCCTAGCACTCTGGGAGGCCGAGGCAAGCAGATCACCTGAGGTCAGGAGTTTGAGACCAGCCTGCCCAACACAGTGAAACCCCATCTCTACTAAAAATATAAAAATTAGCCGGGTATCTTGGCAGGCGCCTGTAATCCCAGCTACTTAGGAGGATGAGGCAGGAGACTCATTTGAATCTGGGAGGCAGAGGTTGCAGTGAACTGAGATCACACCACTGCACTCCAGCCTGGGCAACAGAGCAAGACTGCATCCCCCAAAAAATAATAAAATAAAAAACGGAACTAGAGTCTCAGAAGGACAGCAGAAACAGATGCAAGCAAAAAACATCTTGAGAATAGCCCCAATTTCCCCCAAGTTAATTAGAAACATCAACCCACGGTTCCAAGAAGTTCAGTGAACCTAAAACAGGGTAAATCTGTAAAAAACTAAACCAAGGTATGTCATAGTCAAATTGCTGAAAATAAAAAAATAGAAAACTGTAATAGCAGCCAGAAAACAGAACAACACGTTACATACAAGGGAACAATGGTAAGAATTAGAGTTGATTTATCATCATAAACAATGGAAGACAGAAGACAAGGGAATAACATCTCTAAACTGCTTAAAAAATAAAACAAGACACACACACAAAAACCCTGTCAGCCTAGAATTCTATAGCTGGTGAAAATTTTCTTCAAAAATGAAGACAAAACATAAACATTTTCACATAAGGGAAAGTCACATAATTTGTCACCAGCATGCACTCATTGTAAGAGATGCTTTAGGCTAAAGAGAAATTTTGTAGACGGAAATTAGAATCTTTAAGGCTGGAATACAAGTGCACCAGAAATGGCAAATCTATGGGCAAATATAAAAACATGCTACTTGTCCTTGATTGCTTCCTATCACAGTAACAATGACATACACAGTAACAACAACTAAACATCTCAGCACTTCATCATTTCCCAGCTCTTGTACTAACTGCTTTAGATACATTACTTAATTTAATCTGGACAATAAATCTGTGTGATGAGTTAGGCTCTTCTGTATTCTGTGTCACTGCTAAGAAAACGGAATACAAGAGATGCTAAGTGACTTGTCAAATGTCCACAGCTGAGACTGCAGTCAAGACTCAAAAGGTATTTGCAAAGTTGTCTACGTATGTCCAGACTTATCCCCACACACCTCCAGGCTCTGAGTATTTGTTATTTCTCCTGTTTAAAGAAAGCCTCTTCCTAGGCCCTTTTGGCCCTGGCCTTCTCTGGATGATGCTTTCTCAGCCATCTCCTTTCTCTTCTGTGTCTCAATGTCTCATTCTCTACTCACTCTTTCCTTTCATCCAAAAAAACATTCTCAAGATTCTCACATCTTTGAGTGGAAAAATCCCTCATTTTCACTAAGGTGCTCTCTAGTCATCTGTTGATCTCTCACCTCTTCTCAATGGGCTTCTTGGAAAAGGACTTCAAACCCACTGTATCCATTTCCTCTATGCCCACCCATTTCTCAACTAGGTCACTCTGGTTTCTCTCTCTCTGCTCATAGCTCTTGCTATGGTCATCAGTTGCCATTTCATCACCAAATCACAAGGACACTGTATAGGCCAGACTCAACACACTTGACCCTGCTGACCATTCCTCTTCTATGGCATTTGTTTCTTCTTTGCTTTCCATGACTTTACTTGTTTCTGGCTTTCCCTGTCTCTCTAATTGCTGTTCCTTATTGTTCTCTTGTAGGATCTTCTACCTCTCTTTTCCTAAAATGTTGGCATTTCCTACTGTTTTGTTTCAGGGGGAACTCATTTACTCTCGATGCTTCACTATGATATACTGATCAGTTCCCAATCTATAACCCAGGCCTTACCCCTGTTCTGAGCCCCAAATCTATGCATCCAGCTACTTACTACAAATCCCATTTAATTATCCACTAGACAGTTGACTAAATATAGCATGCTCTGAAAAGAGCCTATCATCTTCCTCCAAACCTGCTTCTGCTATTTTTCCTATTTCAATAAATGGCACCTTGACCACCCAGGGCGCCCACGTCTCTGGAACCTTGAAAGCCCTCCTGAGTTGCTCCTCTTTACTTGCTGTCTGTTCCCTCACATCAAATGAATACTGAACTGGTTACTTGGCCTCCTAAGGGCTCTCACCCAGCTCCCTTTTTCTCCATCCCCAACCCCACTGCCCTAGTTTACACACTGAACTTTTTTTACCTAAGTAACACCAACAGCTTCCTGACTATCCCTCATGCTTTCCACTGTAATTAATCTTTCATGTAGCAGGCAGGATGTCTTAGTCCATTTTCTGCTGCTGTAACAGAATACCACAGACTGGATAATTTATTTATTTTTTATTATTATTATTATTATTTGAGACGGAGTCTCGCTGTGTCTCCCAGACTGGAGTGCTGTGGCGCGATCTTGGCTCACTGCAAGCTCCGCCTCCCAGGTTCACATCATTCTCCTGCCTCAGCCTCCCTGGATAATGTATTTTAAAAAGAAATTTACTTGTCACAATTCTGGAAGCTGGGAAGTCCAAGAACATGGCACTGATATCTGGGGAGGGCCTTTGTGCTGTGCCATCCCATGTCAGAAGGTGGAAGGGAAAGTGAACACAGAGAGAAAAAGGGGCCCAAACTCCCATGGTAATCAACCCACTGCTGCAATAACTGCATTAATCCATTCATGAGGGTGAAGCCCTCATTACCTAATCACCACTTAAAGGCTCCACCTTTTTTTTTTTTTTAAGTAGCTGCATCCTTCTAGGATCACCTCTTAATACCATCACAATGGCAATTAAATTTCAATATGAGTTTTGATGGTGACATTGAAACCACTGCACAGGGTTATTTTTCTGAAATATTAATATGATCATATCACTCTCTACTGCCTCTAAGAAATAGCTCAAACACTTCAAGCTGGCCTATAATGCTGTTCAGGGCCTGTCCCTGGCATTCTATGGACTCATTTCCTCCTTGCCCAGCCCACACTTTATACTTTAGAAATAATATTCTATTCAGAACTCCTCACAAATTCCTTTGTGTGTCTGGGCCTTTTCTAATACTGTTCCCTCCTCTGGAATGCTCTTCCACATGGTTTATACTTATCCAGAATTCAAGATTCAGCTCTTCTACAAATCATTTTCTGGGCCCTCAGGTTGGTCCAGGGCCCCTCATTTAACACTTTCTCTGTTAAACTGGAAAGATCTCATACTGATCAATCTCTCCCACTGGCCAGTGATTCAGTGATTCTCAGTATGTAGCCCACGAGTCACTTGCATCAGAATCACATCAGGAGCGTGTTAAACATGTAGGTTCCTGAGCTCCACTCAGACAGACAGAATCACAATCTCTGGGAATCAGAATTCCAGACAAGCCCTCAGATAACTCATTTGTGCAGTAAAGTTTGCAAACTGCCTTCTGTTGTAATCAGAGTCTGGGAAGGTTGTGATGTCCAGGAGTGGCAGATGCCCTGTACGGGGTGAGAGACAAGAGGGAGAGATGCTTATGCATGAGAAGGTGCTATTCACAGAAGAAAGCAAGGCTTACTCAGAACCAAGGTCACACAGTCAGTGGTGTCAGTATCAGTTACCCTGAGTGCAAAGTCCCTGCTCTTGACTATTCAGTTGTACTCCCTCTCCTTCCTGAAATCCCTTCATTTCTGAACCTGTCATGTGCCCTGAAGCTGTCACTGAATATTCCTGGGGGTCACATACTATCTGGCTACCTACTGTCATAATCTTATGGTCATCAGCCATAATAGTTCAGCAGCGCCCACTTAAGATGAAGTTCATTTGCCAGAAGAGAAAAGTCAGCTCTCTAAGGACAGAATAGAAACAAGAACTTTTTTTTTTCGTTTTTTTTTTTTTGAGACGGAGTCTCACTCTGTTGCCCAGGCTGGAGTGCGGTGGCCGGATCTCAGCTCACTGCAAGCTCCGCCTCCCGGGTTCCCGCCATTCTCCTGCCTCAGCCCCCCGAGTAGCTGGGACTACAGGCGCCCGCCACCTCGCCCGGCTAGTTTTTTGTATTTTTTAGTAGAGATGGGGTTTCACCGGGTTATCCAGGATGGTCTCGATCTCCTGACCTCGTGATCCGCCCGTCTTGGCCTCCCAAAGTGCTGGGATTACAGGCTTGAGCCACCGCGCCCGGCCAAAACAAGAACTTTTTTTTTTTTTTTTTTTTTTTTTTTGAGACGGAGTCTCACGCTGTTGCCCAGGCTGGAGTGCAGTGGCGCGATCTCGGCTCACTGCAAGCTCCGCCTCCCGGGTTCCCGCCATTCTCCTGCCTCAGCCTCCTGAGTAGCTGGGACTACAGGCGCCCGCCACCGCGCCCGGCTAATTTTTTGTATTTTTAGTAGAGACGGGGTGTCACTGTGGTCTCGATCTCCTGACCTTGTGATCCGCCCGCCTCGGCCTCCCAAAGTGCTGGGATTACAGGCTTGAGCCACCGCGCCCGGCCAAAACAAGAACTTTTAAGAGGGCCTTGGCTGGGCCTCAGTTACCAGAAAATTTCTAGCTCTTTGACATCATCTTTTGCCTCAAATAAGGCACAGACAGTTTTACTGGTTGAGAAATTTGAGAACAATCTGCAAAGCTACTACAGCAGCCAGAAAGTGTGGAAAATCCTGGAAGTGACATAGATACAGAGAGGTGACCCCAAATTCTGCATATAAATGCTACCCAAATCTCTGACTGACCCGAGCAGACCCTAAGCAGCAGCCTACCTAAGACTGAAAACAAAACAAAACAGTCAAACAAAAAAATCTGAACATAACTTTCAGTTGCTGCCTACCACAGTGGGGAGAATTGAGAATCTGAGTCCAGACAATTTAGCTGCCCACTAAAACCAAGAGCACTCTTCACAGGACCAAATAGAATCCACAGTTTTAACATAATGTATAACCCAAAATTACTAGTCATATGAATTAAGAAGAAAATGTGAGCCATATTCGAGAAAAAAGAGATTAAATGGAGACTAACTCTGAAGTACCCAGATGTTGAAAATAGCAGGCAAGTATTTAAAAATAGGTCATATAACTGCTCAAATATAAAAATAAGCTCATAATAAAGGCACAGATTTAAAAATCTCAACAGAGAAACTAAAACTCTTTGCCCTAGGAACCTCTGTGGTTGTAATCCCTCTAAACATCCCAATAACTGAGTATTCCCAGAGCTTCAGGAACGGCTGACCTTCAGAGAGGTGGGTTCGAAAGGAGAGTATTCCCTCTTCTAGCTTGCCGTGGAGTCTCTTGGTCAAAGCATTCTTTCCCTGAACTTCATTTTCTCTTGTGAGGTACGAAGCAAATTATTTTTGCTGGTAACTATTTTACAGGGATGTAAGCACAGGATATCATGACAACATGAGCAGCAGGCCTGTCCTTGGGGAGTCTCCTGCCAGCCAGTCCACAATCCCTATGAACCTCCTCGGCTGTGCTGGGTGCACCTCCTGCACTGCATCATGTCCTCTGAGAAGGCTGAGCTGCACGCTGCTGGGATTAGACGGCTCCAAACCTGGCAATGCTTATTTATTCCTTTAATATCTTTGTGCTTACAAATAGCACTGTATATGAGAAATGGCAGGCACTTCATTTTATGCAAAATGTGAGGAACCTTATGAGTATGGATTTCATAGCTGCATCCACATTTATCTTCTTCTGAACGTGGTATTAAACAGTATCTACAGGGGTTCAGACATACAGTGCAGAATGACAGTACATTACACGCTTCCTTCTGCACAGAAGCTTCCACTGGCCCAGCTGATCGCGGAGGAAGGAGAGGTTTCCTGAGGCACTTGTTGAAGTCTTCTTTGCTATGTGCATTTATTATGAAATACAGTTTTATATCCACATTCTGACAAGACACAGTAATAAAGTCTGCAATGGAAATCTGCATGGTAATTTGCATAAATTGACTCAAGATTCTCTTCTCAGGAAGAGAAATAATGAAAAGGCATGTATGTGCGTCTTCTTTTAGCCTTGGCCAGGCCTGGGCCCAGGGCTGGGGAAGCATCCATAAGTGGCAGAAAGCAGCTGGGCATGACAAGCCTTTGACAATGAAGTTGCTGTTTGTGCTCTGCACCACTAACCATTAGATTAAAGTATCAGGGTAAAGTCATGCAAATTAGCTTGCAAATGAGCCTGCTGAAACTTCAGCATCCAGACTGGCAAGTGGGTGCTTTGGAGAGATGAGACAGCAGTCTCTGGCAAATAGGCTGGGCATGTCCTTGCCAGAAGCGCAGTAATGCGCCCTGGGGGAGGGGATTTTGGCTCAGAAGGCCACAGTACAGTTACCTGCATTCTTCCAGACACCTCAGTTTCAAAGTCTGTCTGGTCCTGGAGGCCACGTTTCTCCCAATGGAGAGTGGCTTGTACTTTAGTCACCACCCAATTTAAATATGTGACTGCTCTTTTATTTCCTGACTGTGGTTTGAAAACAACACATACCTTCAAACTTTTAAAAAGGTTAAATTTCATCAATATCAGTGGGTCCCTTCAAAAGTCACTCATATGTGAAGGTTGTGTGGCCTGAAGCTCCCTGAGAGGCCTCCCAAAGGGTGACAAACGGATCCATGTGTGCCAGCCCTCCCCTCCCCTTTTGCTTTATCTTACAGCAAAAGATACTCTAGGTGTTGGACTTCTGAGGGCATCTAAGAACTTACTTATGGTAACCTACAAAATGAATTAGGAAAGATGACTAAAGCTTGAAGCAGAGATCTGCATCCTGAGTCCATTCCACTTATTAAATGTATCAGGAGCTAGTGGTGGGCTCACCCAGTACCCATTGGCAACCTCCTACTCCCTCGCTTGACTACTTTAGACTGTAAAAGCTAAACTTGGCTTTCCCAGCCTCTCCAGAGGCGAAGGGTAATGGTGTGACTCCATTCTGGCCAATAAGACACAGGAAACAGTCTGCTGGAGCGGGAGGGATTCCAGGGAAGCTCTTGCTTTTTCTGCCTTGAAAGTGGATGTGATGTCTGGAGCAGCAACAGCCAGCCCGCACGAAGATGAGAACCCACAGGCCACGACGGCAGAATGGAAAAAGCAATAGTCCAGGGGCCTGATGGTAGCACCACTCAATGTGCCAACCACACGACCTCTTACACCTACAAAATTAAAACTCTCCTTCATTTATGCCACTGTTCATCAGCCTTCCATACTAGAAGGCGACATTTCTAATTTGCATGTGCTGACAAAGAAGTGGACAGGAGGGCACAGGAGAGGAAGGAGAGAAAGAAAGCATGTGAGAGCCTGGGCAGTGTGGTTGGCACACTGAATGATGGTACATCAGGCCCCTGGACTACTGCCTATTCTGTTCTGCTGTCATGGCCCATGGGTTCTCATCTTTGTGCAGACTGTCTGTTGCTGCTCCAGACATCACATCCACTTTCAAGGCAGAAAAAGTAAGCAAGAGCTTCCCTGGAATCCTTCCCCCCAAGCAGACTGCTGCTTGTGTCTTATTGGCCAGAATGGAGTCATACCATTACCCTTCGCCTCTAGAGAGGCTGGGAAAGCCAAGTTTAGCTTTTACAGTCTAAAGTAGTCAAGCGAGGGAGTGGGAGGTTGCCAATGGGTACGGGTGAGCCCACCACTAGCTCCTGATACATTTAATAAGTGGAATGGACTCAGGATGCAGATCTCTGCTTCAGGCTTTAGTCATCTTTCCTAATTCATTTTGTAGGTTACCATAAGTAAGTTCTTAGATGCCCTCAGAAGTCCAACACCTAGAGTATCTTTTGCCAGGTCAATGTCCAGAGCGAACACCTGGATGACCTGCAGTGCCCCAGTGGGTTTCTGAGGCAGGGTCATCTTGCCAGAGTGACTGGCATTCAGATTTCATGACATAAGAGTGTCAACTCATATTGTGACCCCAGAACATAATGTCTGCAAAAAATGAAACTCCACTCTATTAATACAAAAAATATCCTCATGTTGCTAGGGTTAACCGAGGACTACAGTCCAGTGCTCTGCCCGAAGTCAATGGGGTCAAGCATCATTTGGCAGAGCAGCAAAGCACAGCGCAAGTGCACATGCAGGGATGGTCAGGACACTGCGGAAAGTTATCATTTGTTTCACTGTATCATTATCATCTTGGTTTGTTGCAGGGTTGCCATCATTCCTTCTGTAGAGTAATGCACTTTTGTATCAACAGTGGTTTTGGCCCATAATTTTCTACCACCTCAACTTTAACACCTCTGTGAGCCATAGTTTAAATACAAATTAATTACATTCCTACTTCCAAAGTTGAAGGCCACTGGTTTAGGTGATAGAGGGCCTAAATTCCATCTGAACAATTTCCAGGTTAAAAAAAAAAAAAAAAGTAATACTAAGAAACTGAAAAGCTTGGCCCAGGTCTCCCAGCGAAGTGGGACTTGAACATGGGGCTTAAACCCAGGCCTCTTTTCGAAGGGAAAAGGAAAAAAAAAGGGACTGAGGCATAGGGGACATGCTGAATCCTTCTCCTCGGCGTGTGCCCTCACTCTGACCACCTCTACCAGGGCAGAAGATCCTGTCCCCATCTCCCCCGGGTGCTGGGGACACATGGCATTTTAGATTCTGTGGGTAAAAGGCCCCTTCTTCTGGCACTCTGCCTCCGTTCTACATTCCGTTAGAGAAAAACACACCCAGTTTTAGGGCTTTAGGAATCTAGATTTGCCCAGTCTCCCACAGGCTGGCCTCAGAGAACAGCCATTTTCAAGCATTTTGGCTGTTTGATCATTACTTCCCACTGGACCCTTCCTTTTTCTTTGTGTCAATGGCATCGATATTCTTCCAGCATGTCCAGACAGAAACCTGGGGCACATTCAGGCCTCTTCCTCTTCTGTATGTAACCCACAGACACACTGTTCGCTGGCCCCTTCCACTTCCTGTGCTGTCTCTCATAGGCCCCTCGCTTACCTCCCACACAGCGCTGCATGGTTCCTCCCTCGCCCTTGTCCTCCCTGCCCTTCCACACACAGCTGTATCTGAGTCTTTGTGTGTCCCGCCTCAGCTGCCACCCCTGGTCCCGGCCCAGTCCCTCCAGCTCTGCCTGCCACAAACTCTGTATCTTTGATCCCGTCAGTGTCTGGGTCAGGAACCCTCCGTGGCGCACCCTTCCTACCCAGGGATCCCAATTCACTCTTGGGCCTTCCACAGTCCCAGTCACTGGGGCCAACTCACCCATCAGGCATGAGGGGCACAGAGCCCAGTGCCCACAAGACATGTAAGGGCCAAGGAGAATGTTTCCATTTTAATTTATCTTAAAATCAGAAGAAGAAATGACTATAATTATAATGAATCCAGTCTGAATTACATTCATCTCTATACCAATGTAGCTGTAAAAATATAATTCTTAACATTTTTTAAAGGAAGAAACCTGTATTCGTTTCCTAGGTCTGCCATAACAAAGTACCGCAGACTGGACAGCTTCAACGACAGAGTCATTTCCTCACAGCTCTGGAGGCTGGAGTCCGAGACTGAGGTGTAGGCACAGTTGGCTTCTTCCGAGGCCCTCCCTGGCTTACAGATGGCTGCCCCGTCCTGTGTCCTCACGCTGTCTTTCTCTGTGAATGTCAATGTCCTCATTTCCTCTTCTTCTAAGGACACCAGTCATATTGAACTAGGGCTACCCTAATAATCTCATTTTCCTTCTGTAGAGACCCTATCTTGATCTACAGTCCCATTCCGCGATACTTGGGGCCAGGACTTCGACGCAGGAACTTTGAGGAGACACAATTCAGCCCATGTTAGGGCCCATGAAGCGAAATGCCTGAGGCTCATGAAAGTCAAAATGCAGCCCTGCCAACAGCCCACTCACAGGCCCCACTACTGCCCTCCCTCCACCCCAACACACCGAGCTTTCCAGCCTCTTAGTACTGCATCGTTTTAACCTGGAAATTAATCAGATGGAATTTAACCCCTGTATCATCTAGACCAGTGGCCTACTTTACAGGCAGAAATGTGGCAAATATGTATGTATATATTTATGAATTGATTGACTGATTGAAACAGGGTCTTGCTCTGTCACCCAGGCTGGAGTGCGGTGGCATGATCATGGCTCACTGCAGCCTTGACCTCACAGGCTCAAGCAATCCTCCCATCTCAGCCTCCTGAGTAGCTGGGACCACAGGCTCATGCCACTATATACAACTAATTTTTTTAAAAATTATAAAAACGGGGCCTCATTATGTTGACCAGGCTGGTCTGGAATTCTTGGCCTCAAGCAATCCTCTGGCCTTGGCCTCCCAAAGTGCTGGGATTACAGATATGAACCCCCACCCTCGGCTGTAAATTTGTATTTAAACCATAGCTTATATAGGTCTTAAAGTCTAGATGATGGAAAATTACACCAAGAAGAAAGTACTTAGCAACCTCAGAATCTTGCCCAAAGTCCTACAGGTGTCTCTTTTCATGCCCGTTTTCTATTCCTGGGTTGGGCGTGGGTGTCAGGGTCCAGTGTCTGTGAGTGTGTGGGTGTCTGTCCACAGGGAACCTCTGGCTTGACCCCCGCTCAGGTCTGTTTTCCTCATTGGGCCCTACCTTACTCACACCAGCAAAGGCAGTGCGGGGGCTTTTTAGGCCTGAGTCTCTGTTTGTTAAGGTCATGCTGCTCAAGGCTGGCAACACGCAGGGCCACCTGAGAATGCGCTGACCTGGAAAGAGATGGCAGAGCACCAAATACCATGTTGAATAAAGCATAGCCTTCCATGCACCGTGACCTCCCGTTTGCCCCCTCCCTAAGCAGTTGGGATGTGCTGCGTGTGGATGTGCCTCGGCTCCTCTTAGAAGGGCAAGATCACTGGGGAGGGGCAGGTGCTGGTTTACGGGCTAAGCAGCCAGATAAGTGGCCTGCAGACACAATGGCCAGGAAACACTCATATTTATTTCATTAAATCAACTTACAAATGTTACACAAAGAAATAATCTGGAGACACTTTGTGAGAATAAAAAGACATGCTGCCAAGATGGGATCCTGGGGGAAATGGCCTCACCAGGTCAAGATGGTGGGCAGAAGGCACGTGAAGGGCCAGAGGGGCTGGGAGCCTGCAGGGGCTATGCTGGGGGATGCGGTGAGGCGCCCAAGCTGAGGAATAGGCCAGACGGTCCAGACCCCACTGGGATCAGACTGGGAGGTGCTAGGATTTTGGAGTGAGTTGAAGGGTATCCATCCCCAAATTCATGTCCACTTAGAACTTCAGAATATGAGCTTATTTGAAAATTGCAGTTTTGAAGATGCGATTAGTTAAGGATCTTGAGATGAAAAATCATCCAGAATTTAGGGTGGGTCCTTAAATCCAATGACGGGTGTCCTCAGAAGATAAGGCGAGGACAGAAAGAGACAGGAGGCCTGCTGAGGACAGAGGCGGAGAGTGGAGTGATGCAGCCACTTGCCGAGGAAGGCCCAGAGGCACTGGGAGAAAAGGATTCTCTCCCAGCGCCTTCAGAGAACAAGGCCCTCTGTGCCTTGATTTTGTACTTCAGCCTCCAGAATGGTAAGAAAATAAACGTCTGTTGTTTAAGGTCCCTCTGCGCAATTTGTTAAGGCAGCCCCAGGAGGAGAGAGAAGAAAGCCTCAGGGCAGAGCGGCAGGAATGCAGTGAGGATCACCTGTGAGGCCAGAACATCTCAGGCAACCCCTTGGCCTGGGAGGGCGAGGAGGCAGCCACTCTGTTCCCAATGGTTCTGTGGGACCCAGGAAGGGACCCAGCGCAGGTAAAGCTTCATAGGCCTCCAGAAATGCTCCTCCACACTGTCAGTGTGTCCTGAGAGCAGCTGAGTGAGCTCTGGCAGGCCAGGGACCTGCTCCCAGGGACAGCCCATTAGGTCAGTGGTTTCCTAATTTGTGCCATAGTGTGAGGCCCAGGGACGTGCCAGTGGGCTCTAAGTGCTTCACAATCACTGCTGAGGCTTTAAGCATGCTAATGCCCGAGCCAGCCCTTGAATCTCCCAAAAGGTAATGCTAACAGGCAGCCAGGAGTGATGGGGGCCCACGAGAGACCCCAGAAGAGTGCTGCTACCAAGTCCTCCCCCTCCATCCCCAGCAGCCACCTGCAGAGACTGAACCCTTCCACGGCGGCGTGAGTGCAGGTTTCACACAGGTGGCTCACAGACCAGGCCTGCAGGTGTGTTTCATTTGGCCTGCAGAAGAGGAAGCGGGGCTGGCCCCAAAGACAGCCAAGTCTCATCACAGTGCACATACTGGAAGGTTTTTTTCTATCATAAATTTGGAAAGTACTTACTTAGTTGGGGTTTTATATGAGAACCACTGCAGACATGAATTTCACCCGGCTGTGACTCTTGTTTTTTTACTTCTTCAAGTGAGTGGATTTAGATGGGGGGTGATGGGCAGGGTGTTGAGAGGCCAGAGAGTACATGTGTTATGAGAACATGTGTGTGCGTGTGTGTGTGTGTGTGTGTGTGTGTGTGTGTGTGTGTTTGGGGGTGAGGAGGTAAGTGTGAGGCAAGAGGAGGTGGAAGACCTGCTCCCCGGGGCATCTCACGGGGCCTATCAGGTAGACGAAAAGTCTTGAGAGGTCTGTAGAACCCAGCGCCACACACCCAGGTCCTCATGCCAGCCCCTCAGGGTCTCCTGCATGCTCAGCTTTAGACCGAGGGAGAACTCAGCAGCTGTCACTGAGGATAGGGTTAGACACCCCCCTCCCAGCCCTCCATGCCTTGGCTGAAGGCAGGGCCAGATTCTGTGGCCAGGCCACTTTCTTCTGCCTCTCCAAACATAGAGTAGGCACTTGACAAACATCTTTTGTCAGAATGAGTGGACGAGAGGGGAGTAGTGGGGCCAGAGACAGAAAGTGTGGGAGGGAAAGAGGGAAGGAGGGATAGATCCCATTCTAGGAACTGTCTGGGCACCTCAGTCAATCAAGGCAAGGCAGCTCTGCCAGGTTGTACAGCTGGAAGGGTATCTGAAGGGGTGGTGAGGAGTGATTGCTGTGCAGGGGCACAACTTGGGGTGAGGTCTGCTGAGCCCCCAAAGACCCTGGGATCTTGTCTACTTCTCAAATGCCTCTGCCACCACATTAGGAAAAACAAACAAAATAACATTTCCCCCTCTCCATCTCCACAGATTTCAATGAAATGAGCCTCTGTATGCACAGAATTGGAGCCCTGGTCTCCCAGCCTAATTATCATTTTTAAGGGCACTGGGAAAGGAATTCCACCCGCTGCAATACTGAAAAAAAAAACAGAGAAAGCCTGGGATGGGGAGGGCAGTCCTCTCTGAGGTTTCTCTCCGTCTTGTCACCACATTGGGTCCTTGGGGCCTCTTGATCTGATGGGTCTAAAACCCGAGGCCAACTCTCCATGCTTTTTTTTTTTGTGCCAACAGGCACTGGTGACTCCAAGTATGGTCAGGCCTGTGCTAGACTCATGAATGCAGTGGTGGGTCCGAGGGTCCTGGCCTCAGCCAAGCGCAGAGCCCAGCCCAGAGCCAGAAGCACACAGGAGCTACTGCACAGCTGAGAGGCTAAACCAGCCCTGAGGATGATGCTATAGGAGAGACGGTCATGGAGGGGACAGAGGATGAAAGGGCCTCACCACTCAGACCAAACATGTGCTCCGGGCCTTGATGCATCCAGAGAATTCTCGCAGCAGAGAAGAGAGGAAAAGGCATTTCGGCAGAGACAATGACATGAGCCAAGATGTGGAAGCATAACAGTGTCACTCCAAGAGCAGCAGGAGCAGGGAAGTCGGCTAGACCACAGGATGAGGGACAAGCAGTAGGCAATGGGAGACGACACTGAACGTGGAGGTCGGGCATGATTTTGAGGACCTTGAATGACATGGGGAGTAGCTGAGGCTTTGATCCACACTGACAGGACCCACTGCACAGGCCTGGGAGGAGGCCTTTGTCACCCACCACTGCCAAGAACACCAACCAACCAACCGTCTCACTGTTTTCAAGGGGACACTAACAAGAGGCATAAGTAACTTAATAGTAAAAAATCCAAATAATATATGAGATCATTCACATACACACATGCATGCACAAAAATAAATGAATACCAAGCCAGACTTCAGAACTAAGTCTGCTGCAGCTGTCATCTTGAATTCAAACCGATCCAGTAGAACTCCCCTCATTAGGAGGACAGGCTTGGTGCTACAAAGCCCTGGCCCAGAGAGGATACAACAAAGACAAAGTGTGACCAAGGTGAACATCCCACAGTCCACGCCTGAGGCTGTGCACATCAGCCAGGGCCCCTCTCCCAGAGCCTCTGTCAATTCCTATGGTCAGTTCCACCAAGTCCATGGGCTAGCCAGTATTTCAGACCACAGCAGAGCAGAAGCAGAGGTAAAGTAAAAATTGAGACCACAGCAGAGAAAGAGTAAAGATGAGAGAGAGGTGGACAGAGGGGCTGTATTTAAGGCAAGGAGGATAATTGGTCCAGAGGGAGAGAGACAGACTAAAAAGTAGACACAGAGCTGCAATCTGCAGTGAGCTGTGTTCCACATACTCTGTAAATCCAGAAAGGCGGAGGGACATCTTAGAAGAGCAGTCCCTGGTGTGTTCTATAAATATTTGTCCTTTGAGAACTCGATGACCAAGGGATTCCATGATCAAATACATCTGGGAGATCCTACACACTATATCTCTCTTTCAATAAATCAAAACCATCCACTGATAGAGTCAGGCTCTGAGAAGCCCTGCAGCACAGCAGATTTACTTTTGTTCGCCCAGTGTTCCCTAAATCTGTACAAGCTCTGAACCCACCCGCCCCACACCTACCAACACCTCTTGGAATTAGTATCTCACAGAATCCACTGGTGTAGAAAAATGCATTATCATTTGTCTCTATCTAAGGAAGAAAACAGCACCTTTTTTCCTTAAAAGAGTTGAAATGATTACGTTTGGTGCCTTTTGCAAAAAGCTATAGTTGCATGGAAAATTCACTTTACTTGCACAAACCTCCCTACTCACCAGGGTGCCAGGAAAGTGACATGGTATTAACCCCCAAGAGCTTGGCCTTCAGGGCACCTGGAACCACCTCTGGGCCTCTGGTTGATCCCAGACTACCCCTCCAGGGCCAGGAGCTGCAGAGGTCACTGCATCCAGCCTCCTGCCCATGTAGGGCAGGGCAAGCTCATCACACCAGCCTCTCCAAGGAAGGAAGTGCCTCAGCAACCATGTGTGTATGCGCGCGCACGTGTGTGCATGTGTGGGCGTGCGTGCATGTGTGCGCATGTGTGTGTGCGTGCGTGTGTGCGTGCACATGCATGTGTGTGCGCGTGCGTGTGCGCGCATGTGTGTGTGCGTGCGTGTGTGCGTGCGCATGCATGTATGTGTGTGTGCGTGTGTGCGTGTAGGGGGCAGGGAGCGAAAGAGGAGGTCCCAGCAAACACAACCATTACAACCATGCATGAGATGCAAGCTCGCCTAACACTCTCATTTTCACCTCTCTCAATTTTCATCTTGTTCCTCTTCCACATGATGACTCCCCTGAATAACCAAACACTATCATGGTTTGGATCTGCCTGTGAGGAACAAGAGAACACAGACTCTCTCTATTTTTAGAATTTTCCTCTGGAAAATGTTTCCTTTACCAAGGTGTGGATTTTCAGAAGGCTCAAGCTCTTTACAGGGATGGGGCCAGTATAGAGGTGCGAAGCTCCTCCATAGCGAAATGACACCCTGGGAACCCAGGGCCATTCCACTCCCACCCCAGCTCAGCAAGTTTCAAAGAGAGGCCGGCTGCTGCCAGGTGATATGGAGGGTGAGCACCCAGGACCTCACCTGGTATGTGTTGTCGAAGCTGTCGTACATGAACCTCGTAATCAGAGACGTCTTCCCGACTGTAAAACAACAAAGAGAGAGGTTTTCAGTCCCGGCATCTGAGCTAGGCTCTTCTAAACACACTGCATTTGAAGAAAACAGATAAAACCAAAAAGCACAGAGGAAAGGCCGAGTTGCAGAAATACAGAAGTGGGAGATAGGTCCCTGCCAAGGACCCCGTGGTGTGGCCACCGAGTCTCTATCCCAGGTGGGCTGAGAGCTATTCCTGCCAGGCACCAGGCTGCTGCCAAGGAGGAGGTGTCCCACTGCCCCATGAATTTCCACTACCCAAATCCAGGTCTTCCTTGACCCAGGAGAACCCAGCTGATGCAAGAACCATCTATGAAGAATCAGGGTAAGTGACGCGAAACAGGAGGCTCCTCTCATACTTGCCCACGTACACTTGGTTGTTGGTCATACACTGGGATGGAAACCTGCCCTTTATTTCCTGTTAATTCAGCCTAAAGATTGGTGGGGACAGTGGTTTTCTAAGGAACCAAGGGCGGGGAGGCAAATGTCATTTCCCAGTGTCTCTCATGGACAGGACTATTCTTTGTGTACCTGACCGTCCCGCTCATTGCAGGATGGTTAGTATACCTGGAACCCCGCTGGGCAAATGCCAGGAGGATCGATCCCCAGTCACTGTGACAACTGTGGACTCATTCACACATCTGCAAATGCCCTGTAGGGGCAGTGACACCCCAACTGAGAACCACTGGCAAGGCTGAGAGAAACCAGGATGTCTCTTGGGAATCCTACAAATGCTGCTAATTTCCCAGACTGTAGAATTTGGCTTTTGACCTCACCCTGGGCAGCTCCCCTGGGGCCTGGCAGTGACAGAAATGTCAGCTGCTGCATTTCTAACCATCTAGAGTGGGAGAAGAGGGCAGTCAAGGGACATTCATTAGGACAGGCCCTGCACGGTGCTTCTCTGTACTATACCATCATGTCTGCGCCATGGCCCTGGGAGGCTCAGTGAGGAATCTGTCCAGCTGTGCTGGCTCAGAGCCCGCTCTGCACTGGGCTGCAGGAGGACAGGTAACGCTGGCAGGCAAAGCAAAAGCGCCCTCGCCCTCCCATTTCCCAGGCTGGCAGGACATTCGCAAGCTGTGCCTGGTGGGGCGGCTGGTCACTCCCTGGAGGGAGCAGGACAAGCCAACGGGACCCCTTGGCAAAGGCCCTTTACCAGCTTTGAAGCCTCAACGGTGCACCACGTAACAGACAAGTGCAGTTAGCTCCCAGCCGCCAGCATGTGCTAGGGGAAAGATGATCATCTACTCAGAAGGAGCATCTGACTCACTGTGTTTGGGGTGAACTCGGAAGACCCCATCTTTAACCCAAATTTGGTTAGCTGGATTGAAATCCTACTGCGGTACTTTTCAGCTGTGTCACCTTGAGGTGATCCCCATCCCAGGACCTCAGTTCCTCATTTAAAAATGGATATATTAACAATGAAGACTTCAGGGGGCTGTAGTAAGAACTAAATCAGGTAAAAAGTACAAGGCACATGGGAAATGTTTTAAAGTGGAAGGAGGCAGCAGGTAACTGAGCTAGGTAAGGCAGTTTCCGGAGTATCAGATGGAAAAAATATATGTATCACCACCACCCCAGCCCTCAACTCTGGGCGGCACTCAAGTCATCCCCATTTCACACAATGGGCAATTAGGTGGCAGCTCCTGGCCCAGGGTCGGAGCTGAGTGGGGCTGGGATGTGGCTGCCTGACCAGGTGCTCAGTTCCTATCCAGGTCTTCCTTGATAGGTCATGCTGGGTTCAGGATTCTGCCAGGTCAGGATTCTGCCCTTGTTGGAGAATACTGATCACCATGCCAACCCTGGGTGGTCAGTGCCAGAAGTGAATTGTAGGTCACCAGCTGGTGTCAGAACAGCCCCATTTTTAAAAGAACATTTCTGGGGTGAGCAGAAATGTGCCCAGGATCTCTTCTAATTATACCTGGAAGCAGCCTTTTACACTTCTGATAGAAATGAGGCTATAAAGAGCATTCTGACTGCTTTCAATCTCCCCTTAAATTTCACATGAAGGTGAGAAGTAGGGGGCCTCCCACACCTGGAGGATCAGCTCTGAGGCCATGAAGCCACAGGCACCTGGCTGAGGACCACAGAGGGAAAAGTGGGGCAACCCTGAGCTAGCAAGAGGCAGATGCAATTGGGGAGAATAAGGCATCCTCCTTTTTGAGAGGCCGTGGAAAATTACTGCCTCCTCAGGAAGAGAGGCATCCCGGGGTGCGCTGGTCACTTCCCTAGGCAGCGATGCCCTGCATCTTGCACCTTAGGGAAAGGGGCGTGCATCAGGGATCAGGGTGGGGAGATGGACGGGAAGATACTGAGCCTCTTCTCCCGGTAGGTTCCTCCCTGGGGCCTCCAAGCACAGAGAGGAGAGAAAGCAGAATCTCCAAAAAGCCACTAAGGGCACAGGAAGTTCATGGAGTAGCTGAGAACTTGGAAATCCCTGCAACACCGTCCAATGCCAAGGTGCCCCTCCTTGAGACACCAGCCACTAGCAGTGAATTAGTACCGGCTCACAGGTCTAGGTGGCAGGAAAACATCCCCCAAAAGTTTTTTACTGGGACTGTGCAGGAGGAGCTTTTAGGTGTGGGGTCCTGGCCAGTGCCAATATTTTCTATGGGGGAATGCACAGAAAATAGGACCATAATACGCAACACATGACCCCAGCATTTACAGAGCATGTTCCAGGCACACAGTAGGAGCTGAGTCAGGCACAGAATTGACATGAGAACAGTAAACAGAGGAGACGTGGCACCTGCCCATCGAAGCTTGCAGCAACACCCGGCACCACACCTCCCAGCCCTCAACTCTGGGTGGCACTTATGTCATGCGCACTTCACACAACGGGCAATAAGGTGGCAGCGCCTGCCCCAGGGTCAGAGCTGAGTGGGGCTGGGATGTGGCTGCCTGATCAGGTGCTCAGTTCTTATCCGGGTACTCCTTGATAGGTCATGCTGGGTTCAGGATTCTGCCAGGCCATTATTGCCATTGCTGTGGCGCTCCAGGGAACAGCCCGTCCCAGGCCAAGTCTGGAACTGGGGGCCTTTCTCTACTTGGGAGGGGCTTGATCCAATCTGAAAGGTCAGAAACTGGTCACTGAGGTGCCCTGGAGGTGCTCTGTCGGGCACAAGGAGGGCTTGGAAAGTGAGAATTTTAAAATCTGGGGCCCAGCACCCCAACTCAGGCTTGAAACGGATGAGGGACTCATTCTTGCTTTGATGCAAAAGGCAATGACTTTACGCTATTCCTCTAAGCTTGTTTTTCTCATTTCTCGGAGCTGAAGCCTTCTTCCCCACCTCAGAGCCTGCTAAGACGACCCATGTTCTCATCACACCAGCCAGGGTAATGTGTTATACCCCTGCAGTGGTATCCAAGACCCTTGACCTCCATGCTTTGTCTCTGGGGAAGCGTCTGCAGACCTGAGGCAGAGCTTAGTAAAAGGAGCTCCTCTTGTCCATTTCTGCCCAGCCTCTGCCCATGGTATCACATAAAGGAGCTGAGTGGGTAAGGGGGGTTGCCCTGCGCTAAGCTCCTCTCCCCTCTAAAGGGCAAAGACCCCTTCCCTCAGCCCACATCTGCCCTCAACAACTGCCCAGGGTGGAAGGTGCTGGAACCTGCAAATGGAGAGCTTGCACACTGCATCTACCTGGCTACTTTCTCAGTCCCCCAACCATAAAGGGTGGGCAGTACCCATCCCTAGCCACCTGACCGGGTACTCCCACTCAGCCTGAGAGGAGCAGTAGCACAGGGCATCCCAGCAGCCCTGCAGGCGGGCAGGTGGAAGAGCCAGGAGCTCCTCCTGTGTCCCCCTGCCTCGCAACAGCTGCCAGAGCTTCTGTGGGAGCTGTCCTCCCGCCAGCTCTGTTCTCAAGGTCACACCGCCGTGCTTCTACCGCAGTTCTCGGACACCACTGCAGCAAAGTGGAGCTTTTCCTGAGGACAAAGATTCAGCTCCACTGGCAGGTTTTATTAAAAATAAGCAGGCAAATCATTATTGAGCTTTCTTATTTTCTCTCTGCTCATGGCTCAGCAATATTCTTGTAATCTTCTGGTAGTTTAGTCCCACATGATTAAGCAGGGAGATGCATTTCTCCTTTTTCAACCAAATGAGGGTGAGAAAATTCATTACTGAGCATTTACCAGGAGATGCTAGAAAGAAGGAGAGGAAACTCAAACTCTTACTGGGCCTCTATTTGGCAGCAGACGAGAATTTGGCACTTTATTTAGGTTCTCTCATTTAATCCTCATCACAATCCAATGAGTTAGTTATTATTCCAAGGTCACAGAGCTGGGAAGTGGTGGAGCTGGAATAGGAGCACAGATTTGAGCCAGAGTCGATGCCTCATCCACTCTGCTGTGCTGGTTTATGTAAAGGTCTGACAGCAGCAAAGCGGCAGATCCCAAAGGCAGGGGTGCAGGTGGCCGGGCAGTCTGGATGGCTGCAAGGAGGGGGCAGGGCAGCCATGGGGCTGGGGAAGGCTGTGGGTGGGGGTGAAGGGGAATTCCAGACAGAGGGAACAATGCGCACAAAGGCACAGAGGCAGGGAGAGAAAACGCTCGTGAGAAGAAACAGGAGGCAACAGGCTAGATTGCTATGGGGGAAACACTCGGAGGTCCCTCAGCCTGAGGTTCGTCTCAGGGCAAGTGGAGCCAGACACAGTGTGTGGGGAGGAGTGAGCGGCAAACACTGTTCATGGAAGCTCCATGTGGCTGTCAGGTTGATTTAAGCCAAACCCATCTCTGGGGCCAGTTGTGGAGGGAGGGAGGGGCAGACAGAAGCACGAAGGCAGGGGCAGGGGCCAGACGGCACAGGCCATGTCAGCCACATGGAGGAGCACGGATTCCAGCCCAAGGGCAGTGGGAGCTTCAGAAAGGATCTTCAGCAGAAGGATGGTGTGAACAGGTGTGGCAGTTCATAATTTCCATAGTGAGCTCATAAAATATTCCCACCCCATGTGCTCTTCTTACAATCCAACTCTGACATTCCATTATGGGGTGAATATGGGCAGGCCTGTGACTACGGCAGAAATGGCCCTGTGGGAATCCCAAGGCTAGCTTAGAAAGAACAGCACAGCTTCTGCCTGGAGTGCATTCACACTCACACACTCTGGAAGCCAGCCCTGCAACCCAGCTACCATGCTGCGAGGAAGCCCAAGAAAGCCTACAGGAGGAAGACACGCATGCAGCAACCAACTGGGGCCCCCGGCCAACAGCAACCAGCAGACCTGTGAGTGAGTGAGCCTTCAGGTGACTCCTGCCGGCAGACTTCAAGTCGCCTTCAATGCTGCATGGAACAAAGCCACAACTTCCCTACCAGGTCCTACTCAAACTACAAATTTGTGAGCAATGTAAATATTCTTACGGTCTTGAGCCACTAAGTTTTGGGGTGGTTTGTTACACAGCATTAGGTAATCAGAGCAATAGACTTGTGCTTTAAAAAGAAGAAAACTTGTTAGTCCATTCTCACACTGCTATGAAGAAATACACGAGACTGGGTCATTTATAAAGGAAACAGGTTTAATTGACTCACAGTTCCCCATTGCTGGGAAAGCCTCAGGAAACTTACAATCGTGGCAGAAGGCAAAGGAGAAACAGGCACCTTCTTCACAGGGCAGCGGGATGGAGTGAGTGCAAGCAGGGGAAATGTCAGATGCTTATAAAACCATCAGATCTCATGAGACCTCACTATCACAAGAACAGCATGGGGGAAACTGCCCCCATGATCCAATCACCTCCAGCTGGTCCCGTCCTTGACACGTGGGGATTATGGGGATTACAATTCGAGGTAAGATTTGGGTGGGGACACTCTGCTACAGAATGGCCTACGGAAGCCGGACTCGGGGCAGAAATCTTGCCAGAGATGGAGGATCTCAGTGAACAATGCAGAGGTGGTGGGGCTGGAGAAAATGGGGAGGAGAGCAGGGGACAGGACCAGTGACTGGTCAGATTCAGAGAGGAGCCCAGAACTCCTCCCTGCGACCTGGGTTCGTGGCCATTAGATGCTAGAGCTAGTCCCTGAGCCCAAGCCAACTGGGCAAGGAAAAACACCAAGCAATCACCTTGGATTCAGGTCACTCATAAAAGCCTTCTTCATAATTGTCAGATCAAAAGCACAAATGCCAGCACTGCATTCAGAAAAAGCAATCAACAATAATCACTCAATCTCCTGAGCTAAAGATGTAAGCTTATTTTTCACTATTGGCATCAGCATGAAACAGTTTTCTTACCCTAGTGAGAACTACTGTCCCAGGGGTCTTGCACACCCATGGGGATGTCCAGAGGAGCTTGGTCCCATGTACCCTAGAAATCCCACCAATGCAGGGTGCACCGGATTCTGGCCCTTCACAATCAGCTACCACTGCCTACCTGGACCTCACCTACCTGGACCTCACCTATGGGGGCCATTCACTCCATCAGTGCCCCACCATGGGCCCCAGGCCCCCATCTCACTGGCAGGTCCCAGGTAAACAGATTCTTGTACATTATGGTGGTTTCTAGGTAGTTGCAGAAGCCAGTGAGGCCTCTCCAGCCATTCAGCAAACATCCACTGGGGCTCATTGTGTACCAGTCCTGTGCAGGGCACAGAATTTGTAGTGACAAAGCAGATGCACCTCTGGCCTCAAGCAATCCATATCCAGTGGTGAAGTGAGACACCGATCCAAATACTAAAATGCCAGGCAATACGGGAAGGGTCTCCTGAGAGGCCCATACAAGGAAAGGCCACTCTGCTGGGAAAATCACAGTAACCTCTTGAAAGAAGCACCATTTGGGCTGAGCCTTGATTGATGGAGATGAGGGAGTCACAGGGAATGACATTCCTGGGGGAGGAACTGAATGAAACCACAGTCGTGTGAGGCTGAGATTCCTTTGCTTAAAATCATTTGCCCACATTTCTCCACTGCTGCCACATGACGCCAAATCCACCCAGGGCTTCAGGGTCAGTGGCTATGAGGACTTCTGGTCTTGTCTTGTGCCCACATCACAGGCTGAAAGCTGAGTGGGCGGTAAGTCCCCAGACTCCTCCACTGACACTGCCTCCCTCCACGAAGGACAGCTCTCCTCCCTGTTGCCTCCACAGCGGGTGTGGATGTGGGTGGAGAGGCTGCTGTAAGGGCCAGAAACTGGGAAGAGCGGGAGGCAGAGCACAGACTTTAGCCAGAGACTGCATGGAGGGTTTGCCAGGACCTGGCAGAAGGTGCACCACCCACTAGCTAGCCCCTCGCAGAGCCAAGCCAGAACCCTGGCACACAATCTGCTCTTGGCTGTGCATCCACACTTACCACACACACCAGCTCCTCAGAGCTCCTGGCCAAACAGTGGGATCCTGATCCTCCTGGGGTTCACAGAGCTGGGCTCAGGGCCTAGGGCCCCAGGAGTTCTGGGAGGAGATGGCAGGCAGGACAGATGTGGCATAACTCACTGCCATTTCTAGGCCACCCTGGTGGGCTGCCCACCTCTCAGATGCCTGTGTTTTCAGGAAAACAGTCCCTATGCCAGGGAAAGAACCTCTGCATCCCTGGCCCCCAGCCCCCAGCAGCCAGGCCCATTTCAGATAATGTCTGCAGCTGCCAGAAGGTAGGCCTCAGGGCTGAAAAGGCAAATCTGCTTCCTCATTGTGCAGACCAGTAACCCAGTCCTAGCAGAGACCCGGCTGACTCAGTCATCCCATCAGCTCAGTTTCTAGAACAGAAGTGGGAATTGCTGGTATAAATGCTGAGAAGGACCTGCAGAGGGACTTGGCTCTTGTCCTGCAGCTGGGAAAGAGGCCAGGCTACTCACATCCCTGCTGCACAGGGCCCTTGTGGGGAGGCCTCCACCATCCTTGTAACCTCTGCTCATAGTCTACCACTCCTGGCCTGACTGTGAGGTGCGGCCCCCAGGCCCTGTGGTGACAAGCGAAACAGAGACACCAGCTATATCCGTCAACCAAACAGAGTGTGTAGCCCCATTCTTCCTCAAAGGTGGGTAAGCTTGGGAGCCAGGCTCCCCGCTCCATACCCCACCCTGCCACCCTGGGCTCCAAAAGGCAGCCCCACACTGGGCATGCATCTTTGGCAGCTCCTACTAGAGCCCTGAGGGGCTGGCTGGCTCACCGTAGGCTAAATGAGGAAACACGTGAAAAACCCCATTTCAAACCATCCCCCAAAAGACTCAGATGGTAATTAAGAAATATGTAAAGCTCTTCATTGGACACTTTAATTAAGTGTGTTAATTCCCTCTGCTAGAGGACGCTCAGCCGCCTGGGCCTCACCCAGGGATCCAGAGAAGATGGAAAGGGGAGGGTAGAGGGGAGGGAGGAGTCGAAATAAGGTGAGGGAGGGAGGGGTCAGCCAGACAGTGGCGCAGGCTGGTATGGCCCAGGCCCTTCTCCTGCACCAGCGAGGAGGCAGACCGATGCCTGACCCTCTCACTTCTCCACTGAGTGCCCCATCTCACTATCCTGCACCCACCCCATCTCCTCTATCCAAGCTCAGGGGGCCCAGTAAGCCTGCCCATCACAGCAAGAAGGAACAGGGCGAGTACATCCTAAAGGATCCCATCCACATAACAGTTATGGGATCCCATCCTAAAGGATCCCATACACATATGTCAATGTACATAACAGTACATTGACAAGGGCAGAAAAAGGAAAGGCAAAATAAAAGTCCCTTGTGATCAGGAAAACTAAGATTCTAGACAGGAGTGTTCCCAGGATGGCTGGTCCCCCAGCTCCTCCTGAACACCTTCAGCAGCTCTGTGGTTGCCGGGGACATGATGGTCTGCTGGGGCTCCACATGGTGACTGGCTGGAGAATGTAAGATTTAGTCTCAGTTTTCCTTCCTATACCAACACCCTGGACCTCCTCCTGCTTTTTTCCCCCAGAGGCTCCACCTTTAACGCAAAGAGGCAAATTCCAGAGAAACATGCTGCCAGCACGGCTGGGCTGGGAGAGGCCCCATCCTCAGGGACCCGACCAAAGCCCTGGCTGCCACAGAGGAGGGCTCAGCCCCCTCTCCTGCCCTGCACAAGGTGCTATCATCTTTGGTTTTCTTCTTTTCTCTCTAGCTTCCTCTCTTCCTGCCTCCACCCCAAGGTTTATTGAGGTACAATCAACAAACAAAAAATGTATATATTCAAGGTGTAAAATGTGATGTTTTAATATATAGAGAGTTGACCCTTGAAGAAGGCAAGAGTTTGGGCACTGATACCCTGCATAGTCAAAAATCCTCATATGACTTTTGAGTCCCCCAAAACTTAACTATTATAATAGGCTACTGTTGACCAAAGCCTTCCTGATAACATAAACGTTGATTAACAGGTATTTTGTGTGTTGTATGTATTATATACTCTATTCTTAAAATAAGCTATGTGTTATACGTATTATATATTCTTATAATAAACAAGCTAGAGAAAAGAAAATTATGAAAATCATAGGGAGGAGAAAAGAGATTTACTGTTCATTAAGTGAAAGTGGATCATCATAAAGGTCTTCATCTTTGTCGTCTTTACGTTGAATAGGCTGAAGAGAAGGAGGACGGGAAAGGGTTGGTCTTGCTGTCTCAAAAATGGCAGAGAAGAGGTGAAAGAGGTGGACAGGGAGGCAGAACAGGAAGGCACACTGGTGTGAATTTTATTGAAAAATATCTACCTTTAAGTGGATATGCATAGTTCAAACCCATCCTGTTCAAGGCTTATCTATCTATCTATCTATCTATCTATCTATCTATCGTCATGCTTTGCTTAATGACAGGGATAAGTTCTGAGAAATGCATCATTAGGTGATTCTGCCGTAGTGCAAACATCATAAAGTATGCTTCCCAAACCTAGATGGTACAGCCTACTACACACCTAGGCTATAATGGTACCCTACTGCTTCTAGGCTGCAAACCTGCACAGCACATTATCGCAGTGAGTACTGTAGACAATTGTAACTCAGTGGTATTTGTGTATCCAAACATATTTAAACAGCAAAGGTAGAGTAAAAGTACGGTATAAAACATAAAAATTGAATAGAGCCATAGGACTGGAAGCTGTTCTGGGTGAGCAAGTCAGTGAGTGGTGAGTAAATGTGAAGGCCTATGACATCACACAGCAATAGACTTTATAAATACTGTATATTTAGGCTACACTAAATCTATTTAATAATTTTTTCTTTCTTTAATAATAAATTAAACTTAGCTCACCACAACTTTTTTTACTTTATAAACTTTTTAATTTGTTTTAACATTTTGACTCTTTTGTAATAACACTTAGCTTAAAATACATACATTGTACAGCTATACAAAAATTATTTCTTTGTATCCTTATTTTATATGTTTTTGTCTATTAATTTTTTTTTTTACTTTTTAAACTTTTTTGTTAAAAACTAAGAGACAAGCATACACATTAGCCTAGGCCTACATGGGGTTGGGATCACCAACATCGCCGTCTTCTACCTCCACGTCTCCCACCAGAAGGTCTTCAGGGGCAGTAACACACATGGCACTGTCATTTCCTGTGATAACAATACTGCTTTCTGGAATTCCTCCTGAAGGACCTGCCTGAGACTGTGTTACAGTTACCTTTTTCAAAAAAAACAAGTAGAATGTGTACACTCTAAAATAACAACATAAAGTATAGCATAGGCAATCTTTGGAATAGGAATAGGCAAAAATAGGAATTTTTGAGCTCCATTATAATCTTATGGGACGGCCTTCATATATGTGGTCTGTCATTAACCAAAACACTGCTATGCAGCACATGACTATATATACATTGTGGAATGATTACCACAATCAAGCTAATTAACATATTAATTGCTTCACATAATTACATGTTTGTGTGTATGTGTGTGATAAGAATACTTAAGATCTACTCGACAAGACACAGAAAGACAAATACTGCATGATCTCACTTATAGTGGAAACTAAAAAAGTAGAACTCATACAAACAGAGGGTAGAAGGGTGGTTACCAGGGGTCAGAGGTAGGGAAATGATGATTAAAGGGTACAAATTTGCAGTTATAAGAGAAGTAAGTTCTGGAGACCCACTATACAGCATGGTGACTCCAATTAATAATAATGTATACTTGAAATTTCCAGCTTTTCTTCTTCACGTTCCAAAGCCCCCAGGCCCAGCCTGCACACCCGTCTTGGCCTCAGTCCTTCCATCCTCCCGCAGAGCCTCCGGAGCTCTCAGGACACTGCAAATCATCCCGGTCCTGGGGCTTCTAAACTGAGAGTCCATACCTGACTTGAGATTTCCTCTTGTCCCCCAGCCTGAAGCAGACGCTCAGGGCACTAGGGACAATCCATTTCTCTACCTGCTACAGTCAAGTCTGCTGTGAGGACTAATGACTTGGGCTACGCTGCCCACAGAATGCATCCCATTACCTTACCCCAAGAAATGTTGGAGCCAAGAGTCACCCCAGCTTCAACATCAGGCAGAGGCGAACCGAATGCACTGGTGTGGAGGGAGAGGCAGTGCTATCCGGAATGCGACTACTGTGCACAAGGAGTACTTGTACTTATGACTCATGAAAATAAGATTTGAAAACATAATTATTTAAAATAGTATCAGAATAAAGTAGCTATATATCAAAACAATGAATAGCCTCCCAGTCCCTCTGAATACCCCTACTGTGTTTGGGGAGGTCCAAAACCATTCTCCCCAGTGTAGAAGCCTCCTTTGCAGCTATCTTATAGGCACATAACTGAGCCTTCTCCCAACAGATGTTCACGCAAGACTACCACATTCAACTGACATTCAACTGAATCTGGTGAGACAGAGAATTCCCTCTGGATTCTAAATTCAGGGGCAGCCATGATGTGCGTTTCAACAATGGCACCTGCCAGAACCCATCATAGGAGCTGCGTCTTCCCCTGGACCAGTTCTATATGACTCAGGCTGCTGTTCCAAGCCCAGATCTCTGACCCTCCCATGGATTCTATGAACTTCCCAATCATTCCTCTAATACATTCACTGTTTGCTCAAATCTGCTGGATAGAGACAGTTTCTCTCTCTTATTCACAACTACAAATGCCGAGAGAGATAAAATATAAGGCAAAAGTTATGTAAGCTAAAAAGAGAAAGCTAGACCAAAAATTTGCTTACCAAAAAAAACCTTGAAAAATCTTCCCTAATTACTGAAGTAAGACTAAGAAACTGTCTAAGCTCTCCGGAAGCCAAAGGGGAAAAAAAGAAGCACGACCAACAGTAAGATTCACAGTGTTCAGGAGATTAAACTACATCAATTGCTAATATTGAGTTTTTATAAGAGCTGGGCAGCAGAAAGTTCTCAAAAAGAGTCTGGAGTGCAGAAATTTTGTTGCCACTTAAAGGGGAAGTCTACACATTTATACAATCAACTGGATGAACATCCCAGATGAAAATCAAGGCTGATAAACCAGACCACACAACACTGCCTGCCCAGACTGATGTTCCCTACAAACAAACGAATACACAAAAAAACAAAAGTCCCAAGACTTTAGCTCTGGTCAAAATGGAGTAACAGGGACCAGATTTAGCCTCTAACCTGAAACGACCAAAAGACAGACAAGATATATGAAACAACGATTTTCAAGTCATTGGATATTAGGCAATGATGATCCCTGAGATACACGAAACAAAGGAGGGGAGCCCCACAGATTACTGCCCTCAGAAAATTTCAGGCCACAGCACAGGGAGTGGGGACCCAGGTGAGAAACCCAGTGGACACCCTAGGTTGAGAGGATAGGGCTGAGGCTCAGAGAAAACACAGCAGCTAGAGTTCAGAAGATGGAATACCAGAGAGGAGGGAGGCGCAGAAAGGGAATTGCGGAGACCTGCACAGGGTTTCCCTCAAGCCTTCAGCTGAGCACTGATCAGCAAATGTGTATGAGGAAACTACTTGAGACTGGGGAAAGACTGCCCAAATGGACTAGAGGAAACAGTGCTTGGCATCCACACCAGCCTGCAGACAGTGCTCATTCCCAGCAGCCACAGCAGAAAGTCTCATCATTCACGGGATGCTGGGGAGAGTTCTCAGAAGGGCGGGGCCTCATAGTGGGTAATAATTAGCCATATACTGAGCCCTACTCTGGCCACAGCTAGCAAATCTTAAGAATATTTATGGGAATAGAAAAACTATCCACACACAACATGGCAAAATCACAATGTCTGATATCCAATACAAAATTATCAGGCATGTAAAAAAGAAAACAGACTCATAAAGAGGAGAAAAAACAATCAACTGAAACCAACCCTAAACTGACAGAGATATTATAATTAGCAGATAAAGATATTAAGAAATAGTTCTTATATATAACTGTTACATAATATATATATTATATACAACTTAGTTACTATATATTATATATAACTTAGTTATTATATATAGTATATATGTTATATGCTATATCTTAGTATAATAACATATAGTATAATATGTTTAAGAAGTTACACAGGGGAGAAAAATAGACTTTCAAAGACACAAATCAAACTTCCAGAGGTAACAACTACTGGCTGACATGATTAGACAGCTTAGATGTTGCAGAAGAAAAGATCAATGAACCTGAAGACAGTAATAAAAATTACCTAAAGTGAAACATGGTGAAAAAAGAACGAAAATAAATGATCAGAACACCAGTAAGCTCCATGATAATGTCAAGTGTTCTAACATCCATGTAATTGGAGTCTTCAAAGGATGAAGGGAGAGGTAGTGACAGAAAAAATATTTGAAGAAATGACTGAAAATACTCCAAAATTAAAGCAAACTAGACATCCACAGATTCAAAAACCCCAAGCACAGGAAACATAAAGGAAACTACAGCAAGGCACATCATAGTCAAATTGCATAGTCAGTGATAAAGAAAAAAATCATAAAAGTAGTCAGAGAAAAAAAGACACATTATGTACAGAGAAACAAACAAAAAAAGGACAGTAGATTTCTCCTCAGAAACAATGCAAGCAAGAAGACAATGGTGCAGTATCTATAAAGTACTGAAAGAAAAAAACCTGTTAACCTATAATTCTATGTCCAGGGACAACATCTTTCGAAAGCAAAGGTGAGATGAAGACTTTTTCAAACATACAAACGCTGACAGAATTCATCACCAGCAGACCCTCACAACAAGAAATGTTAAAGAAAGTCCTTCAGGAAGAAGTGAAATGAAACCAGATGGAAATGCGGATTTATACAATGGAATGATGAACATAGGAAATGGTCACTACATGGGTATGTAAGATCTTTCTCTTATTTGAGTCTCTTTAAAGGATAATTGACTATTTAAACAAAATTAGCAAAAATATATTAGATCACAGACCTAAGAAAACATAGAGAAATATCTGTTACCCTGTCAGATGCTACACACACTGGGAGAAAATGAAGTACCACCTTTGAAACACTAAAAGAAAAACACTGTCAACATAGAATTCTATACCTAGCAAAAATCGTTCAAAAATGAAGGTGAAATAAAGGCATATGTTGAGACAATTCACTGCTAACACATCAATAATACAAGAAAGAAAGCTCTTTGGGCAGAAGGAGCAGTATACCTGCACATTCACACTTAGATCACATGTGGTCAGCATGTGCACTTAAGTCTGACTGACCTAGGTTTTAATCCTGGCTCTGCCACTCATTTCTTGTGTGATCTTGGGTTAGTTCCTATTCTCTCTGAGGCTCAGCTTTCTTCATACATCCAATAAGGACAAAAATGCCTATCTCACAGAATTGTTATGAATTCTATGAAAGCAGTAACAAGTTAAAATTCAGGGTATCTGGGTGAAAGGCATATGTAAAGTCTTTGTCCAATCCTAAAAGTCAGTCAAAATAAAACGTTAAAGAAAAAATGGTAACTACTTTAATTACGTGCACACATCCATGTTTCTTAGATTCCTGGCACATTCAGAAAATGGCTTATTCTGACTAATTAAACATTCTGGTCAGCATGAAATTTTCCTAAGGAACTGGAATATAACTGTACTTGGCATCAACTCAGGATTCACGAAGGACCAGGACTTAGCTAGGCACTGCAGAACGGCTATGTGCGCCTCTAATCACAGGCCAGGAGATAGAGAAAGCCTGGCTCAATCAATTCAGTGGCCGGGGTCCATGCGTAACCACCATGTGTGCACATGCACAGAGAAGAATGCAAGTACACATATATACACATGTGTACTTGCTCAACTCAGCAGGCACCAAAGGCCCTGGTGTGGGTAAGAACTCTAGTTCCCCCGGTGTCTTAGCTATGAGGACTGACAGTCAAGGGCAATACCTTCAGGGTTACTTGAAAACCACCTGAGATCTGACCAAACAGCTTGTATAGACTGTATACCTCTGTGGTTAGCCCACTCATGCTCTGAATCCTCTCTGCCTTGCTGAGCCTTCTCACATACCCTTGGCAATTTCAAAAAGGAGCAGGATCTCTCCACCTAGACCTAAGAGCTTAGCACCAGCACCAGCACCAGCTAGCTTTGAGCGCTAGCCACCCTCCTTCCTCTTAGAGCTCAGAGAACAGGAGTCTACATCCTTAGCATACACAGTTACCCTCTGCCATAGCTTCCCTGGAGAGCTAGACTGGAGCAGGCAGAATACAGTCTATTTCAATTGGTTTGAGGCTCAACCCAACTCTGGCCAGACCCTACACAGGCCAATCCTGCCTGTGCATTTGAGCAGTTGCATGGGTGCTGTGAAGAATTAATTCATAGTGAGTATGTGTATGTTGTAGAGAAGGAGGAAGTTAAATTCCCACCACCATCTGATCTTTGACAAGGCTGGTATTAATGTAATTTGGTAGCTTATTTAACTGATAGGAAGTCTTGGCCCATTCAACCAGCACGGAGTTTGGCAAAGTAATGTACATGCTTTGATACCCAAGGCTTAACTGCTGGTAGTGATGATGTTAAAAGACTCAGTAATAGGAAAAGAAGGCTGAGGCAGGGAGAATGAGTAGACAGAGTACTGAGAGAAAAGCTTGTGTTTCCCAGGTTGTCAGCTGAGATCCAGTCAGAGGCCTGTGACAAGGCCAATGGGCCCATAACCCCCACCAATGACACAGCTGTGGCCTGGCCATGAGACCAAGCTTGCTCAGGTAAGTGGAAGGAGGACTCCAGACTGCAGGCTGATGTAGGCAAGGCATCATCCCAGATGCCCACCCCCTTCTCAGTGGAACTCTTGGCCTTGGCAGCCGTAGTGCTGACCTGCTAACCCAGGAGGTCCTGTGGTCTCCATGAACATAGGGAGCTGTCCCTGCACTTCTGCAGCCCCAGCTTCTCTTCCTGTCCTTCCATACACCCTCACACAGCCTGCTCACTGCTGCTCAACCTTTCTGCTTTGCCAAGGAGGAGGGCACAGGCCCAGCCTCTGCCCCTGCCCCTGCAGAGCCAGGTGGTGAGGGCAGCACAAGGGGCAGAGTGAATTTCTAGACCTCCTCATTCAGTCAACAGAAAGAACCCTCCTCCTGTCCCTAGAAGGACTCAATGTCACCTGCTCAGGATTGATTCGAGAGTAGGGATGGCCTTTCCAGTGTTTAGAGATGAAGACCACTGACTCTGGGGTGGAAAATGCACGTTAGATCCCAAGGACCCTGGGCCTGGGAGTAGGCACAGGACCACCCAGCAGGCCAGGGGGCCCACTGTGTCTCTAGCCCTTATGGACAGAGACTGCTGGTCAGGCATCAGGGTCACCAGAGGGCCAGGCTGGGGGATGGATCAAGGGGAGCTATGTCAATGTCCACATATGCCCCCCTGGACTTGGATGGTTGGGCACCAGGGCAAGGAGATGGTGGCCAGGCTCACCCGTCCCCATGCTCCAAGCTCTCGGTCCCTAAGGTTAGCCCTTCTCAAAAGCAGCACCACAGACGAGCCACAGAGGAGACTGTAGCTGACCTTGTCAGAGGAGATGCGAAGAGCGGCCACAGAAGAGGGGCCACTTGCCCAGGATCACATAGCACCAGGGTCAGGGCCAGACACTATCTCTTTTGGTGCGCAGACCTCAGAGACCGCTCTTCTTACTCCTGCTTTTGCCACTAATCTGAGCCCAGAAGGCTTACCAATGTGTACCCGTGTCATGAGGCCCAAATGGAAACATACAACATGGGAAGTGCCAAGGAGCAGCAGAGAGTGAACCACACTAAAGTCCGGAAGCCCAGCTTCTAGAAGGATCACAGATGATCAGAGTAGCCCCAGAAAACCAGGTCAAGACAAGAAGGGCCTACAGAATGTCTGGTCTAGCCCTGCATGCCACAGAGGAAAAATATGAGGCCTAGAAAGAAGAAAGGTTTACTCAGAACACAAAGACAGAACAGGAAGAAAGAACAATAGCAGATCAAGAGCCAGGGCCTGACCCCAGTGAGTGCTTCATGGGTTGGACCAGGCTGGCTACTTAACCTGGGACAGGTCTCAGCTCCTCCTGGACACTCCAATTCCTTATGTGTAAAATGAGACCATCTCAGGTGTCACCTTCCTCTAAAATCTTCATCCCATCTGTATTAGTTATCTGTATTCGCAAATACCAGCAATTCAGTGGCTTAAAACAATATATTAATACATTTATTATGTCACAGTTTCCATGGGTCAGGAGTCTGAACATGACTTAACTGGGTCCTCTGCTCAGCATGTAACAAGGATGGAATCGAGGTGTCAGCTGGGCTACATTTCTTTCTGGATCAGGGAGTCATTTTCCAAGCTTGTGTGCTTGTTGACAGAATTTGGTTCCTTGTGGTTGTAGGACTTTCCCCCAGGGGCTGCTCTTATTTCCTGAAGGCCACCCACATCCCCTGCCACATGACCCCCTCACAGGCCCTCTCCCAGCACAGCTGCTTACTTCTTCAAGGCCAGCAAGAGGAGTCTCATAAAGAAACATAATCATGGGAGGGACTATCCTGTCACCTTTGAACCTCTGCCACATAAACTGATGAAAGGAACGCCACCCATCACCTTTGCCACACTATATTTGCTACAAGGAAGTCACAAATTCCATCAGCATTCAGGAGAGGAGCCTGAGCAAGGGTGTGACTCACCTGGGGTCACCTTAGGTTGTGTCTACCACACCATCTCACAGTCAGGTTCCTAAGAGATGCAGCCCTTACTCTTTACTACACCTCTGCCTTTTCTCCTACTGTGGCAAACTTGGCTAATCACCTGGAAGAAAACCTCACCAGTCTCTGCCTTAAGACTAAAGCGCCCCTAGCTGGCCGGGGCAGAGGCTGAGTCCTGCCTGTGTACTTCACTGGGCGTTTGCATGCTGCTCCATCCAGTTCTCCCACATTGCACCCAGCCCTCCCCCAGGCAGAGGTGGAAGGACCAGCAGACACAGCGCCCAGACCACACCTCCAGCTGAGAGTGGACTTCTTGCTACATGACAGAGGCAGGAGACAAGCTGAGTTCTTCTGGCCCAACATCTGGGATGCTATCCTCTTCTGATAAAGACGGGTGAGAGCCAGGGTCAGGCAGCTAGGCTAGGTACCTCTTCAGGTCTCCAGTTCACTTCTAATCTGGGCAGCAGCCCGCAGTGTTTGGTTTGAATGTAGGGGACGGAGAGGGCATTTAATGAATCAGAATCAGGGGAGAATTTCCAGATCCTGGTGCTACAAGTAGGATTTGTTAATATCCCTAAGATAATTTGGGAGTGGTTTCTCCCCCTAAGGAAACCCTTGGAGGTTTTCTCTGTTCTGAGAAGTGCAGAACCAGACGAAGATTACCCAGTGCCAAGCCCTGACTCTACTCACAGCAGCCCAGAGACAGTCTGGGAACTTCAGGGTCTGTTCCCAGACCCTGGGCAGGGTGGGGCAGAGCCAGACAGCCTTGGGGAGGAAGAACAAAGCTCAGTCTGCTCCTCAAAGCCAGTGCTGGCAGCACAGAGGCAGTGTGCTGGAAAAAAACCCTCCCTCAACCTCCAAGGCAAGGTAAGAGCCTTTCTCTCTTTTCATTCCCCCTGCTTTGCTGGGCTGGAGCTCCTCATCTTGTCTTCCACACAAACACAGAACTGGTCACATCGTCCTGTGCCCCCATACTCATCAGTGGCTCCATGGGAACCTCCAGCCTTTAATTAAATTTGGTCAGAACCCTGGGATGGACAGCACCCCGCCTGGAGCTTGACCTACCCTGGCTCCCAAGGACCCTGTGCATAGCCAACAAGCCCCCGTCTAGGTCCGGTAGGAAGCAGTATCTGTGAGCCTCTCCCTTTGGTCTCAGCACTTCTGTAGATCTCTCTTCTCCAGTGCCCCTTGCTTCCCCTGTTTGCCCTCTTAGCCCTCCCCCTTTACTGGACAGGGGAAAGAAACAAACGCGTTCTAAATGCCTCACTTACTGTTTAGTCTATGCAGTGTTTATTCCTCCCACTCACAAACAAGGTCAGAAGAGAACATTTTCTCTTCCTTTCTCAGAATTAGCACAGCCACTCCCAGAGAGAAAGGTTTTCCTTATCTCTAGGGACTTGTTTCTGGCGCACAGGCCAAAGTTGCTGCTCTCCAATCCTGAGCCAGAATGGTTCTCCTCCTGCCTGCTCCACGGTTGGGGGAAATGGAGGGACCAGAGGAGGGTGGAACAGGTCAAAGCTGGGCTGAGTTGTTTGTGGCCCAGCTTTCCAAACCAGTCTTTCTCTGGGCCAGCTGCTTCAGGAAGAAGAGCCACCTCTGCTGAGCACCAAGATGAGGGGGCAGTTCTCTTTACCCACCCTGAACTCACAGACAACCTGGCACTGCTCAAAGAGGCCAAGGGTGGTGACTGAAAAATGCTATAACCACTGATGCTGCAAAATTAGGATTACTCCATGCACCAGCTGCACTGGCAAAGGAATACCCAGGTGGTGCTCAGTAACCTCCAATGGGCAATGCCTGTGTAGAAGCACAGGAAGGGCAGGGAGCAAAAGTCATCAGGCCTTTGGAAGGTGGGGTTTCAAGCCTTAGGGTAGATCACGAGCTGACCCGTGAGCAAGGGGCTGCACCAATTGGCCTGAACAGGCTGCCCTCTCTGGGTTAGGGGAGGGTTCAAAACGGCAGTCCCTGCCTCCATTCTGGCCCCCCAGCCTTCAGCGGTAGCTTTTTGTGCAGCCAGCTTAAGATAGGTCTCTGTTCTCCAAGGCATGGAAAAGGGCACTCCCCTCTACAATGCTGCTCTCTCTCAAGTCCTGGAGCTTGCTGGGGTGATGAAATCCAGCAGACAGGCATAGGGGAAAATATCCAAGAAAGCAAAGGAAGTGTTCAAGTGTCCACGAGAAGAGAAGTCCAGTGAGACAGGGAGGGACAGGAGGCTGCATAACAGGGCCAGGGGGGCTCATATAACTAATGACCGGAGGATGGGGGGCTCACATACCCAGTGCCCAAAGGACGGAGGGCTCATATATCCCAATAACCAGAGGACGGGGGGCTCACATATCCCAATAACCAGAGGACGGGGGGCTCACATATCCCAATAACCAGAGGATGGGAGGCTCACATATCCCAATAACCAGAGGACGGGGGGCTCACATATCCCAATAACCAGAGGATGGGGGGCTCATACACCAATGACCAGAGGACGGGGGATTCACACACCAATGACCAGAGGACGGGGGATTCACACACCAATGACCAGAGGATGAGGGGCTCACACACCCAATTACCAGAGGACGGGGGCTCATACACCCAATTACCAGAGGATGGGGGACTCACACACCCAACAGCCAGAGGACAGGGGCTCACACATCCAATGGCCAGAGAATAGGGGGGCTCACACACCCAGTGGCCAGTTTCTACTCATATGCCACATCCAACCTGAGCAGGTAGCAGAGGGGGAGGAGTCCAGAAGGGCTGCCAACAGTCCCGCAGAACACCCATGGAAGGCCAGAGCTGTCAGCGAACCCAGGGCACTGTGGAGATAGGATGGACAGGGGAGCTTAAATGGGCTAGCTTTGGTCCATCTGGGTACAGTGTGGCCTTGCAGAGAGAGACAACAGTCCCTCCCTTACAATCCTTCATTGTTCCTGAGGCCTCACTCTAAGAGAAAGAATCAAGAAAATATACATCTGCAGTAGAGCTGAGCTTCAGAACTGGAAGGAAGCTTAGGTTTACAAGCCCTCTCTATAAATTCCATCCTCAGAATGTTTCTGTTCTGACCTAGTTCAGCCACCTGGATCTGCTGCCTCCAATCAGACCACATTCTGCCTTCACCTTCTAATCCATGGGCATGTCCCTCTGGGTCAAAACTCCCCAGTGGATCCCCACTGCCTGCAGGGAGGTCCTCCAGGGCCTGACCCTACTGACTCCTCTAGGCTCAACTCCTCCTCCTACCACTATTTCCCCACCTGCACCAGAATCCCACCACCCTGAACCACACCCGATTCCCCAGAAGCCCCAAGCCTTTCACTGCCTGGGCACGGCCAGGCCCTCTGCACTCAATGCCTCCCCTTGTTTGCTGGTGAGTTCCTGCTCACTATGCAAAACCTCCTCCGGAAAGCCTTCCCTGACTCCTCCAAGCACATCACACCCACAGCCTTGCTTGTGTACGTAATATTAATCTTAATACTGGCTGAGATTTGTTGCCTGCTTATTGTGGGCCGAGTACTGCCGACCTCAAACGCCTGAAGGCATATAACTCCAATGCTGCAAAGCCTCTGCCCTTATAGTCCACCCTGGCTGAGCTCCTTAGGGGAAGTAACAGAGCTGTGAAGATGAGGTGCTCTTCCCCTGAGCAGCTTTGGTGGCCCCAGACGAGCAGGCATGGTGAGTCTGTCCCACTTTTTGCCAGCCTGTCTCTGAGCAGGGATGGGGAGCTGGTGAAAACACTGGCCAGGGAGTCAAAGGGTCCTTCCATCTGTGTAAAAGCCTTCACCTGGCAGACCTTCGCTTTCTTTATAAAACGTGATGAGCAGCTCTTCCTGCCAGATCATGAGGATGTGGACCCCACAGTTCATAATATAGAAATGATCAATAATTCTCAAAACTTTGCACCCTACTTCTGCAAGGAGGGAGGAGATGGAGGTTGCTGTTACTATTTCATTAACAACGAGCTGAGCGTTTATCATGTGAGCCTTAATCACATGCCATGTATAGATGCACTTGATCTTCCTGGAACCCCAACTAGGTAATGATCACCCTCCTGCACAGGTGAGGAAAATGAGCACAGGTGGTGCCACTGCATACCAACACTATCCATTCAGCAGAAGGGTGGGCAAGCCCAGGATGCAGGAGGACCATTATGGTGATGGGGTAGGAGTGGGAGCTGCAGCCAGGTCTCTAAGCCCTCCTTGGTCTGCTGGGGACACCATATACCCATCTTGGCTCTGCCCTTTCCCTGCCCTCCCAGCTTACCCCTACCACCAGGCTGTGGAAAGGGGTGCCCCTGGGCTAGGAGCACCTGGGATGTGTGACCTGCCTTGTCGTCCTCATCATGGTTCCTCTCTGTGTGGAAGAAACACCTCCTGGAAGCAGAAGTGCAGGACAGCCCCATCCCTGTTGCTTGGCAACCAGAGCCAAGCACATCATCAGGAAAGGGGAGCTAGCGTGCCCCTCCCCCACATTGTGCCCCCAGGGCAGGTTGCACTAAGGTGTAGGTGGGCCAGGAATGCCTCCCAGGGGAGGTGGTAGGTTGGAGAGCATCCTGCATGTGGGACCCAGGGCAGTTCTGGGGGCAACAGTCGGCAGAGCCCCTGATCCCACACCTCACTCCTGCAGCCCCTCTCACCAGCAGCATGCTTGTCTCCAGGCTGGGAGTGTTACTGGCTTGGCCTCATACTCAGAGCTGGCACTGAATTGCAGAACCAGAGTTAGAGGTCCACTGGCCCAAGGGGTCACCCAGCCCAGTAGCCTTGAGGGGATACACAGAAAAAGCCAGAGATGGGCTGGGGCTTATCCAACATAAGGCCAGGCAGTGGCAGACCGGGGATAGAATCAGGGTATCCAGGGCCCTAGTATCTCCAAGCCAGGAGGGAGGATGTGGCCAGGAAAGGGTTACCCCAGAGTAGGTGGGAACCAGCCATTTAGTTTAATTGGTTCTTCCCTGGTTAGTAATTAGTTCTCAGCTAGAACCATGGCAGTGGGCTGAGGGCTGACTTGGGGGGGATTTAGCTGCCCCCATAGGCTCTATCAACTCCCTTCAAAGCACCCCAAATAAATAGTTCATTCCATGGAAGAACAGGGTGCCTGCTGTGCAAAGACCAGCTCCAGCAGCTCCCACACAGAGACCCTGCTTCCTTCCTCCCTGCTTAGGGCCCCGCAGGTTCCTCTTTAGCAAAGAGCTTGGCACAAACACTCCCCACAAGTCATGCACAGCAGACCTCGTGTTCAGAAGACCTCAGTGTTCTTCTGTCTCCTCCACTCCAGTCCTGGGCCAGAGCCTGCCTTTAAGGCAAGAGGTCCGACAGTTTCTCACAGTGACTAGGTCTGAATTCTAATTCTGCCACACTCACAGTCCTGCGGCAGGGCCAGCTCTCTCTGAGCCTCTGCCTCCTGACCCACAAAACAGGGATGATCTCATATCCATCACAGGGTGGCTCGGAAGATAAAAAGTGCCCTGTGTGGAGCCTCCGGCAGAGATGATGTTCAATAAATGCCACGTGAGTGAACTCACGTGAGGAAGGACATGGGCTGCCATTCTTTTTATGCATTTCCTGGAAGTAACCTTTGCTTTGAAAGCTCTATTCTGCCCTCAGGGGTGAGGTATCATCTGCCTCCTCAGGACTTGGGCCTGTCCCTTAGGTATGTCAGCCCCTTGGGACAGGTAATGGCTGGCCCAGAGCATGTGATCTGGTCACCTGGGCTCCCTCTGGCCTTGTTACCAAGAGATCAGAATAAGTTTTTCTACTAAAAATAAATCACTTCATTAAAATGCTAAGTTATGTATATCAGTCAATATTTTTTAAAAGATCTTACTTTGTTTAGGGCAAAAGTTATGAAAATAATGAAAACAATTTTGAAATCTCAAGCCCCAAGATATGGTAAAGAACATCCTAGGAGTCCTTAGGAGTTGTGAGTCTTCACATTTTCCTTCCCTTGTTCTAGGAAACAAAGACTGGCCTGCCATTCCAAGTTCCCAGGGGCTTCCAGTCCCGAGGCCCTGCTTGGAGCCCCATTTCCTGGCAGCCTCTCTTTCCGCCCTAACAAAAGCTGTCCATCTCAGGGCGTGTCTGGTACTTCTCCCTGGCAACCTCAACCAGAGCTCCCCTGGCTTCTCTTCCCCGTGGTGAGAAATGGAAAAGGATGGCAGACGCAGAGAAAATGCCCGGCAGCTTTCCCGGTAGTCCACCCCGAATGTTTACAAATTCTGCTGTTCTGCCTAGCCTTCTCTTACCTTCCCCAGTGGTTCTGTCCAATAATTTCCCAAAATTATCCACACTGAAACCAGACAGCCCTACACATTCAATGGCTAATGCATTTGGCAACAATGGACGACATGGGTGGGGAGGACACGGGAAATCTACAGCCTGGATGGGATACAAATGTTACTACCCTTGGGCCTGTTCCCGGTGAGTTTGCAATGTAGGGGCAACACCTATAAAGATAAATATTTATAGACTGATTTTAGGGATAGAATCAGGAACAAAAGGGCAATAAGGTTGTTTTGTTTTATATATATATATATATATATATATATATATTTTTTTTTTTTTTTTTTTTTTTTTTTTTTTTTTTGAGACGGAGTTTCGCTCTGTTGCCCAGGGTGGATTGCAGTGGTGCCATCTAGGCTCACTGAAACCTCCGCCTCCCAGGTTCAAGCGATTCTCCTGCTTCAGCTTCTCAAGCAGCTGGGATTATAGGCATGCACCACCATGCCTGGCTAATGTTTGTATTTCTTAGTAGAGACAGGATTTCACCATGTTGGCCAGGCTGGTCTGGAACTCCTGACCTCAAGTGATCTGCCCACCTTGCCACCTCGGTCTCCCAAAGTGCTGGGATTACAGGCGTGAACCACTGCGCCCAGCCTTATTTTGTTATAATTTAATGTGATTCATTATAATCTGGGGGCTGCAAATGATGATGATAATCAGATCATGCAAAAGACAGTAATTATTATTACATCTATGCAGCCAGAACACATTCTAAGTTTCTCTCTTTGCTGGTAAGTTCTCTTGCTATGTATCATCAAATTAAAGGCGCCACCTTCCTCTTCTACCAAGTCCAGGTTAATTCTCATCCTGGTGTCTGTCTGACTCTCTACTCACACACATCTCTTTAAACAAATAAAAAAGCAAAGGTTCTGGGTCTATACCCAACATCCACAACGGTGCCCCTTCTTATGCCAGCCACTGAGGAAAGGAGAAAAATTGGGAGGAGAGAAATCAAGAGAAGGAAGCTAAGGCTCAGGGCAACAGGGTGATTTCTTCCAGATCTCAAAGTGAGCTCTGGCAAGCTGAGGTCTAGTGTGTCCCTTTCCACCTCTGGTGGTCTGGTTGTTCTCATGCATTTTTTCAGACACTAGGAATGAGGAAGTGCCCCCAAGAACTTCAGGTTTTTTGAGATGAACTGTGAGTTGGGCATGACCAAGGTTAAATGATCCAGCTGGGCGCTGTGGCTCACACCTGTAAACCCAGCACTCTGGAAGGCTGTGGGCAGATCACTTGAGGTCAGAAGTTCGAGACCAGCCTTGCCAACATGGTGAAACCCCATCTCTACTAAAAATACAAAAATTAGCTGGGCATATTGGCATGGGTCTGTAGTCCCAGCTACTTGGGAGGCTGAGGCACAAGAATCGCTTGAACCCAGGAGGTAGAGGTTGCAGCAAGCCGAGATTGCACCACTGCACTCCAGTCTGGGCCACAGAGCAAGACTCCATCTCAAAAAAAAAAAAAAAAGTTAAATGATTCAATCCTTCAGAAAAGATTCTTAGATATTGCTGGTCAAAAAATCTGGCTTGAAAAGCAGCAGGTGTCAGGAATGTGAAATAGGAATCCTATTTCAAAGCCACCTCAACTTCCTTCACTTTCAATCTACTGATGGGCCATCAGCAAATCTCACACAGCGAGGATAATCTCATCATTTTCAAATCAAGAGATTTAATAAGCACAAACCACCTGCAGGTGGGGAGGGGTGAAATGATGACTAAGACATAGTCCTCAGAAGACGCTTAAAATTCAATTACGGTTTTTGTACCTGAAAAAGTTAACATTTTAAAATCCTTAGCTAACAGAGACAACAGAAGACAGGTCATGGTGAAGCATATGATTGTATTTAAGAAATGTTCAGAGAAAACCAAAGCTATGCCACGATGTGTGGCCAGGCGAGCTGGTAGCCCAGGGGAGCAAGAGTGGAAGTGAGCACCTAAGACAGGGTAAGTCTAAAAATTGCTGGGAGGGGGAAACTTGCTAGGAGGGGCTGCTGGCACATCTACCAGGCCGATGAAGGGCTCCCTGCAGGAGGGCAGGTGTTCCATGGTGTGGCTAGTGGGAGGGCAGGGGTCAGGATGGGTGAGGCTGTGGGCAGAGGAGTGAGCCTTCCAGGCAGTGGGGGCCACTGAATGATCATCAACCCTTAACCACAGAGGAATGGGCTGAAAGTGCAGGGACAGCCCCTACTCGGTACCAGCAAGCCAGATACCTGAGAGTCACCCTTGTCCTCCTGAACCTCCACCTCATGTACTTTCTACAAAGCAGAACAGAACAGGCAAGGCCCTCGGGGTAGGGTGGGCTCGTTCCAAGACCTACTTTCTACACACAGCCCAAAGACAAAGTAGTAGCAGCCTACTGCCTATAGAAGCATCCCTTGCTAGCCTACGGAAGCTGCCTCTGACACCAGCCCCCAGAGGCGGGTCAGGTGCCCCTGCTCTAGGCCCCAGTAGCAGCTGTTCTTCTCTCATCATGACTCTCATAGACCTTTACTATAATTATATCCACAAATGTCTGCGTTCCCAGCGGACTAGAAGTTCCAGGAGGGCAGGAATACGCTCAAAGAATAAATAAATAAACAGGTAACAGAGGGAGGACAGAAGAGAGAAGGAGCAGGAGGGAAGGATACATGAATAAATGACTAAACAACAGAACAACAAAAAGGCAGCTGCCTGCAGGGTCGCTTCATTGCACAGCTCCAAGGAATGCTATTCACATTATGCTCAACATGGACAGCACCTCCAGCAGCACAATGCCAGGGGCAGGGCAGGCAGGTGGCTGGTCAGAGCGAGAAACTGGCCTGCTGGCCTCAGCTAGGAAAGCAGACAGAGCTTTTACATCTCCATCCAATCCTCCTGCTTTCGCTGGAAGAGTCTTGGGGAAGGGGAGGTCAGAAGACAGTGCATAACAGACACATCCCTGACCCTCCCTTCCCACCACACACACTGAGATGTACCCAGTGAGGCCTAAAAGCCGACAGAATGCCATTAGAGCTTAGGAGGAAGATGTGGGTCCCACAGGCCCACTCTCCTTCCTCAGACACCTGCTCCTTCTTGTCTTCTCGGACGCCATCAAATGCCCCAGTTGGGACTGATGTATGTCACCCCCCATGTCTCCTACCACTGCCATCAGCAAAAGGGCATATCCAGTGGCCCAGAGAACCATTTGGCACCAGTGGGACTGCACAGCCTCCCTGCCACAAGAAAATCTCTCACCCTGGACCCAGAGCACCCTCCCCACAATCCCAGCCTATATTCCACGGGCCAGGGGGACAGCTGCCAGGAGGGGGCTCTTTCACTGGCTTGAGGTATTTCCTCCAGAGCGGCTTCTCAAGGGCCTCCCATTTAAACCAGTTCCCTGATATCTTTAAAGACCTGATGTCCAGCCGGGATTATCTGACCCAGGGTGTGCTCCACCCCCTGGTCCATGCACGCCGCTCTTCTTGGAAATCCACTGCCGTTGCCCACCAGCCTAGAGAAAAGTCACCATTATGCTAGGCACAGGAAATAAGATAAAGCCACATCCCTCTAGCTCCTTCCCCTGGCCCATCTCCAGGGGACTCGGCTCATATCGGCAAGCCCATGTTGCTCTGAAAGATTCTGCTGAGCTCAGCGGGCCCAAGTCCCCCATGTACAGAAGGTAAAGGAACTCTGAGGTCATATAAAAAGAGCCAGGGCCAGCATGAGGGCCAGCCCTCAGGAGGCTCTCTCCACTGCACAGGCTGCAGAGAATGCTGGCACAAATGACCAACAGATGCAAAACTGTGCAGGCAAGGTAGAAGAAGCGGCTGTGGAGGTGACTCCCCATCCCATAAGGCTTAGAGACGCACATGTCCCCTACCTAACTCAAAAGCTCTGTAAAACCTAAAACAACCCACTAACGATGCAACAAAGTGGAAACAGGAAACAGGCTTTTTGGGGCCTTGGAACTCCCTGACAGAAGGCACCAGGTGAGATGCCAGTAGCCATCTCACCGACAGCAGTGATTCTCTAATGACCATGTTCCAAGGGCCCACAACCCTGCTCCTGACCAACTACTCAGCATTCCTATCAGTCACAGGCCCCAGCTATAAGCCTGGCCGTACAGAAGCAACCCAACTCCCTCTTGGGGAGGCTCCCCAGTTGTTGGCTTCCCCAATTCAAGGTCATCTTACTTCACAATGACACGCTAGTGAAAAATATTGGACTGGAAACGAGAGGTGAGGCTCCAGCCCAGAAGTATTAGCAACTCACAATGGGACTCTGGGACTCTGGGCAAGGCCTCCCTGTTCCCTGGGGCTCAGACTTCCCATTTGAACATGTGGGAGAGGTGGTGGGTTCATTTCTTAGACTTCAGCTATCATTTCTGTGCTTCTGGGAGCAAAGGGGGTCTGTGGAGCCCAGCAGGGGTCTCTGTTCATCAGGAATTCTGAGGGAGCCCAGATGTTCCCTGAAATTCACCAGAGACACTTTATTCACCAAACTCCTAGTCCTTTCTAAAGCTTTTGCAGACTTAGAATAATCAAATGTTTGTTGAGAACCTACCAGGGTCCAGGCACTTTGAGAGGCACTAAGGAAACATGAAGAAGTAAAAGAATTGTCTTCAAGCAACCATTTTTCAGAGACAGAAAGTGAGTCACAGAGAGGCCTCAAATTTTACTAAAGGCAACACAGCTAAGAATTCAACTCCCAGGCTGCCTGATCCCCACAGGTTATCTCCCAGGGCTCCAGGCCCGGTGAGACTAGCACTGGGATGTGAACACCACCAAAATCCCTTCCAGACACAGGGAATGGTCAGCTCCATGAAACTGGGATCTACTAAAACAGGCAATCAGAATCCAAGGCAAATGCTGGCTGGCTGAGAGGATCTTCTGAAACACCCAACCTGGCCCCCAAACCCATCTCCATATTGGGCCTGGACACTACCTTCTAACGTCCTTCTCTGAATCATCCATCTCAGGCAATGAGCATCAGCAGACAGGGGCCAGTCACATGACCTCCATAACCCTCATGTACACACAGCACGGTAGCACTGTTCATGGCCCACCCAATCCTCCCACAGTTGCCTTTCTTTTGGACCCCCTTGTCAGAGAGGGTCTGCAGAGCCAGAGCTGGGGTCCTGCCCGACAAGGACAGCCTTCTGGGGTCCTGCTCGGCAAGGACAGCCTTCTCCCAGAGCAGAGCTGACCAGAGCTCAGTTTGTCTCCCTGCAGCCCCATTCGAGAGGCCTCTGGAAGGATGCTCCGAAAGCCACTCCTTCCTACAGGTGGCAGAGGGGTCCCTGCTCTTCAATCTGGGCTTCCCGCCTCGGGACCAAGCTGGTTTTCAGAGATGTTTTCCTGGGGAGGGAGCCAGGCAGCAGAGAAGCAGTCTCCCCCTCCCCCAGCTCTGGCCGGCTGCCACGGTGACCTCCCCTCCCCCAAGAAGGGCGGTGAGCTGGGAGGTGGGGGTGGGAAGAATCCACCGATGCTCTCAGGAGGAGTGCTGGGAAGCAAGGCAGGGCGTGTCGCCTGGGCCTTTCTCTGCCCAGAGCCAGACTTCACAGCCTCTCGGTGTGAGCTGCCCCTGTATCATTCCCCAGATCGCCTCGAGTTGGGGTAGCCTTCACTGTCATTGCCAAGACCCCTGAACAGCAAGGAGGCTACCGAGCGCTGGCGAAGGGCACCGGGTCTAGAACCTTCTGTGCCCAGTCGGACGTGAGATAGGGGAGGTAGGCGCCCCGTTCCCTCATGGCCTGCACTCGCTCTTTGGAACAGAGACAGGTGCCGGTCTTTTCTCCCCGGTGGCTATTTGTCCCAGCGCCTGGACGTGCCCTTTCGCATGGTTACCGGCAGAGTCCGCAGGGAACCCCCCTCCAGTGCAGCGGAGTGGGGGTCGGCCAGACCCCAGTTTCGCTTCGTTCTCCAAGGGGGGCGCCCGTCGCTCTCCCCACCCCCGGCAGCACCCAGCCACCTGCGCGGTCGCCCGCAGCCGGTGCCGCAGTGTGAGCTAGCCAGCGAGCCCGGGTCCTTCACGCCCTGGTCCGCGCGGCGGAGCCAGCCGCCGCCCTCCGAGCTCCCTGCGGCGCCGCACCTGCACCCGCACCCCGGGCCCCCCACCCAGAGCCCACCCTCACCTCCACCCCGGGCGCCAGCACCTCCTCCGTCCTCACCCTTGGCCCCTCCCCAGTCCGACCCCGCCCGAGCCGGCCCCGACCTCCCCATCCCTGTCCCTCTCCTCTATCCTGACACGGAGAGGCCTTTCCGAGCCGCGGCCGGTGGTCCCAATGGGGTGGGCGCTTGGGCGACGGGGGTCGACTCGGCGACAAGCCAAGAGATTAAGCCGGGTACTTACCGCTCTGCTCCCCTAGGAACACCAACTTGAATTTTCTCAGTGGATTCCCAAAATCTCCCCCTGCGGACATGGTGGTGGCAGCCGGGGCCGGGAGAGGAGGAGGAAAAAGCGAAGGAGCAGGGAGGGGAGAGGAGGAGGGCGAGGGGAGGCGGCCGGCGGTGCGGGAGCCGGAGGGGGAAGGGCTGGCTGTGCGCGTCCCTGACTCCCCAGCTGCGTCCCGGCCCCGGCCTGCGGCTGCGTGTCCGGCGGCGGCGGCGGCGGCGGAGGAGGAGGAGAGGGAGGAGTAGGCGGAGGAAGGCTGGGGCTGGGCTGCTGCGGGCGGCACTGGCTGCGGTGCGAGGGGCGCGCTCTTTACGCCCGAGGCGCGGCGTGGGGAGAGAGGCGCGGGCGGAGCGGGGCGCAGGGACGGCGCGCAGGGACGGCGCGCGGGGCGGAGGAGCGCTCTCTAGAGCCGCGCCAGTCGGCCCCCTCCCGCCTCCCTCCTCTGCCGGCGCCTGCGCTCTGCGCTCTCCCCAGCCTCTGATGTCATGCGGGGCCCGCGGCGCTGCGGGGCTGGGGGGCGTGCGCCCGCCCACCCGAGTCCGCACCCGGGCAGGAGAGAACCTCCTCGCTGTACCCCTGAGAGGCCCCCGGGTCGGACCGTCTCTCACTGCCCCGCTGCGTCTTTCTCACTCTACCCCTCTTTCGATCCAGAAAATGACACGAAATTGTCAGGGGACTTTTGTTTCTGGTCTTTTAAACCTAGATGCCAGTCCCTTTCTCCACCTCGCGAGACACCGATGCACAGCGCAGTCGTCCGACAGGGCGGAAAGGAACGAAGGTGGGGGAGAGCCAGGGTGTGGCGAGGCGCTTCAGGGCGGGCAGACCTAGGGAAACCTGGCGTACTTGGCGCAGATGGAGCTCGACTCTTGCCCCGTGTGGCTTCTAGCCCGCCCTCCCCTCTTGAGGCCTAGACCGTTTATTTGGGCGGCCTCTTGTGGGGTCTGTGGGTGCCCCCGCAGACCTGGCCAGCGAGAGAAGAGCTGCCAATATAGGGCGCGCCTACCTCAAACCAGCTGTTCATTTGGATCATTTTATGCTAAATCATAACCTGCCCCATGGGAGAGAAGGAACGGTGACACTCTGAATGCCAGTGCCACTATCTCCAGGACAGTGCAGTGCCCTGCGTTTCTTGATCCTGGGGTCGCCAGGCTGACAACGCCACTCCCCACCCTGGCAATTACGTGTATCTGGACAATGAGCTCTCTGAGGACACGTGGGTGACCTCTCCTTGGCCTCTACTCGCCTGGTCCATCAAGGCACGCAGACCAAGCTGTGAGTGGGTAAGAGCAAAGAGCAGAAGCCAAGCGCTAGAAACACTCCCAGGACAGCCCGAGCCTAAGGCATGCTGGTTAATTGAGGTTTGACAAAGCTGCCCCTTACTCTTCTGCCACAGCGCGGTCTTGTTCGTTTATGGCTGTTCAGTGAGCATTTATTTGAGATAATAGTCTGCATGTTGGTGAACACGATGGTGTGTGCACGCATGTGTTATACAAAGAGAAAGAGGAGTGAGACACAACCTTCATCTCCAGATTTCTCGGACACTTGTTACCCACTTTTTGACTGATGGGGCTTGCTTGGGCAAGCCTGTCTGTCTCCCTGGTGTGCTCACCTCGAATCTCTCTTCTATTTCTTGTTAAAAACTTGCCCGCAAGTTCCATAAAAGCAGTCGTCCTGAGGACATAGCTCAGAGTTTAAGAAATAGTTGTTGAATGTTCCAATGAACATCTAGAACTCAAATCAAAATAACTCCTATTCTCATAATCACCTTTAGTTTGGAACGTCAAGGGTTGTAAGTCATCACCTAGAATATCTGCCCCATTGTGGCTGGCACCAGGCTCAGGGTAACCCTCCAGACGCCCACCCACTTCTTTGGGGCTCCTGCTCTCTTAGGAGACCATATCCAGCTTAGGGCTGAAGAAAGCTCTAGAAGGAGAGGAGACTCCCAAGTCACAGCCTGTTCTGTCTCTGTAAGTGATCCCTCCAAAGAAGGGCCAGGGAGCTACTGGCCAAGGTACCCAGCCATGCAACACTCCTCCAACCTGCACCTTCTCCTAACATCTGGTGCTGTCTCCCTGTACCTTCTCATCCTGACCTGAGGAGATCATCGGTGGCAAGACAAAGCAGCTGAGGTGTGCCAGAAAAGGCAGCATCTTTTGGGTAAGCCTTGGCAAGTCCTGTACCTCCTCTGATCATCTGGTCCTGCATATATAAGGTGGTATGGCAGTAGGGGAGGGAAGTTTGGGGCAGGGCCCCTCTGGGCACCTCTAAGCCTCCAAGTCATCCCATATGCTTACCAGGTCCAGCTGGGCTAATTATGGTCCAGCTTACCTTGGGGGACTCTGTCATAATCTGCCAGTTCAAATGACAAAAACCCGGCTCCGACTACTGGGCTGGCTTATGTAGCTGGAGCAGATACTGGCATTGTCTCAGAATGCAGTCATCATGCTGTGGAAATGAGAGCCGTAGAGACTCCAAGTTTGCTCTGCTCCAAGTCTCTCTCCTCCAACTATCATTGATTGTCTCTCTTGATTTTGGGTCTTGTCCTTAACCTGCCCTAGAGCAGACAGGCTTTCTCCAGGTGGAAGATGTTGCCACTAAACCTCAGCTTGGCAACCTCACTAGAAAGAGTTTCTTCCAAATAGCATCTGTGTGTTCCATTTTTAAAAAATCTTTAAATCTTCCTATTTAGTATGTGCTGTGTATATGTAAGTTACAAAGAAAACCCATCACTATGAGTGCCCATTTACCCTCTACACAACTGGAGGCTCAAATATTACAGTACTTTTCAGGTCCCCAGGTGTTTTCTTCTCCTTCCTCTTCCCCAACTTGGAAATCCAGAATCTTGGCTTTTCTTTGAGTTTTATCACATTTGGATGTGCCCTTCACAATACTTTGTTTTGTTTTGCATCTTTTGAATCTTATGTAAGGTATCAAACTGTGTATTCTGTCCTGACTTGCATGTTTATTAACATCATGTTTCTGAGATCCATTTGTTAATTCATGTAGCAGCAGTTCTTTCATTTTCACTGCTGGTTAGTATTCTACTTATGCCCCAATTTTTAAATGATTTTCAGTAAAATGTGTCATTTAAAATTTTTATTTTATTTTCTTAGTGTTGTTATTATTTTTGAGATGGAGTGTTGATCTGTCACCAGGCTGGAGTGTAGTGGCACCATCTTGGCTCACTGCAACCTTTGCCTCCCGGGTTCAAGCGATTCACCTGCCTCAGCCTCCTGAGTAGCTGGTACTACAGCCATGCACCACCATGTCCAGCTAATTTTTGTATTTTTAGTAGAGCCAAGGTTTCACCATGTTGGCCAGGATGGTCTCAATCTCTTAACCTCATGATCAGCCCACATCAGCCTCCCAAAGTGCTGGGATTATAGGTGTGAGCCACCATGCCTGGCCTTTTAAAAAATTTTTATTTTAAATAATTGTATTTAATAATTTTTATAATCTCACATAGAGATTATAAAAAGCACTACAGGGAGTTTCTATGTATCCTGCACCAAGCTACCCCAATGATAACATCTTACATAACCGTATTAATTAGTAAAACCAGGAAATTAACATTGGAAAATGCACTCAGTTTTGTTTCTGCTATTAACAAACAATGCTGCTATCAACATTCTTTCCATGTTTCTTGATGCCCCTGTGAAGTTTTTCTAAGATATGTGTCAGCAGGTAAATTGTGTTATAAAAAGAAGTGTACGTTTAATTTTGTGCAAAACTATTTTTCAAAGATATTCGTCAGATCATATAGCACTACAGCATCATCTATATTTTTCATTTTCTTCAAGATCTTGGTTTTCCTCAGCCCTTTGCTGTTATATATATATATAAATATATATATATTTTTTTAATTAAACTTTTTGAGATCGTTGTAGATTCACCAACAGGAAAAAAAAAAAAAAAAAAAAAAGACAGATCTGTGTATCCTTTATCTAGTTTTCCCCAAGAGTAAGATCTTGCAGAACTATATACTACAATATCATAATCTGGATACTGGCATTAAGACAGTCAAGGTACAGAACATTTCTGTTCTGTGCCTTGACATACAAAGAGCCCTCCTGTTCCCCTTTTATAGCCACGCCCACTTTCCTCCCACCCTCAACCCCTTCCTAACCTCTGGCAACCACTAATCTGCTCTTCATTTCAATAAATGTGTTATTTTGAGAATCTTATATAAGTGGCATTACACAGTATATCACCCTTTGGGAGTGGTTTTTTTCACTCCACCTGGCTGGAGCACTCAAATATTACGGTACTTTTGAGGCCCTCAGGTGTTTCTGCCCCTCCCGCTCTTCCCAGCTTGGAAATACAGAATCGTGGCTTTTCTTTGAGTTTTTTTAATCACATTTGGATGTGTCCTCCAACAATACTTTTTTGTTTTACATCTTTTGAATTTTATATAATGTCTCAAACTGTATATTCTGTCCTATGACTTGCATTTTTCTTAACATTATGTTCCTGAGATCCATCTGTTGATTCACATAGCAGCAGTTCTTTCATTTTCCCTGCTGGTTACTATTCCACTGCCTGTCCTATTTTTTTTCACATAATTCTATGGAGATTCACCCAGGTTATTGTTTGTAGCAGTAGTTAGCTCCCTTTTACTGCTGAATGGCATTCCATAGTATGGATATACAGTTTGTTTAACCACTCACCTGTGGAAAGGCATCTGAATTATTTCCAGTTTGGGGCCATTACAGATAAAGCTGTTATGGACTATCATGTAGAGATTTTTGTGTGAAAGGAAGTTTTTATTTCTCTAGGATAAATGCCCAGGAGTGCACTTGCTGGGTCCTATGCATGTGTGTTTTTTAAAGGAACTGCCAGACTTCCAGAGTGACTCTACCGCTTTCCACTCCCCGCCAGCAATGGATGAGTGATCCAGCCTCTTCTCACCCTCACCAGCATTTACTGTTGTCAATATTTTAAGCCTTTCTGAGAGGAATGTAATAATATCTCACTGTGGTTTTAATCTACATTTCCAATGACTGATGATGTTCAACATCTTTTCATGTGCTTAATTGCCATCTGTATATCCTCTTAATGAAATGTCTGTTCATGTCTTTTGTCCATTTTTAAATTAGATTATTTTCTTTACTGTTAAGTTTTGAGAGTTCTTTATGTATTCTAGATACTAGTTCTTTGTCAGATATGTGATTTACAAATATTTTTTCCTACTCTGCTGGAGTGCAGTGGCACAATCATGGCTCCCTGCAACCTCAAACTCGTAGGCTCAAGTGATCCTCCTGCCTCAGCCTCTTAAGTAGCTATGACTACAGAGGTGCGCCAGCACACCCAGCTAATTTTTAAATTTTGTTTTTATGAAGACAAGGTCTTGCTATGTTACCCAGGCTGGTCTTGAACTCCTGGCCTCAAGCAACCCTATCACCTCAGCCTCCCAAAGTGCTGGGATTACAGGCATGAGCCACCACTCTGAGCAATTTAACAAGGTCTCTTTCAAAGCAAAAGTTTTTGAGTTTGATGAAGTCTAATTTATGGTATTTTCTTTTATGAATTGTGCCTTTTGGTGTCATGTCTAAGAACTCTTTACTAAGACCTAAGTCCCAAAGATATGTTCCTATGTTTTTTGAAAAAAAATTTAAAAATAATTTTATGTCTTCCATTTATGTTCATGGTCCATTTTGAGTTAAATTTGTATGAGGTGTAAGATTTAGGCTGGAGGGTTTTTTGGTTGTCTGTTTTCGCATTTTTGCCCATGGATGTCCAGTTGCTACAGCACCATTTGTTGAAAAGATTCTATTTTCTGTATTGAATTTCTCTTGCACCTTTGTCAAAAATTTGTTGGTCATTATTACTGTGGGGTGATGGTGGAAGTCCAACCGCCCCACATGGTCTATGCTGACATTGCAGGTGGGAGGCCTTGGTACTGCCCACTGGAGGCAAAAGTCCTGGCTCCCATCTTGACCGTCTGTGATACCCCCATCCCAGCCAAAGAGTTGGGGCATCTTGATATAGTCTGGTGATGCTAGAAGTCTATATTCATCACTTAGACTTTCCTCACTAGGTAGGTGTGGGGTGGGAACAGCGCAGTTTTTTCTGTAGTGTTTGGCTGGAGTAAAACAAACCCTTCCTGGTCCTTTGACTAGAGAGATCAAACTTTTATTGGGGCTTGATTTGGGCCTGTGCTTATTGATGTGTCTGGGTTGCCACCTTCTTCAGCTCCAAGACCCAAATATATATGAAGTAAAAAGAAAACCCAAAAAGCTCATCACTGCTTCATCCCTTGGGACCCAGGGTCTCTAACTGGTTCTTCCTTCTTTCCTCCACCTTTCAGAGTTTTCTTATGTTTGTTTTACTCACAATATCCAGAGTACTCAGTTATACCTAACAGGAGGAATAGAGAAGAATATCCCTACTTCATCTTTCCATGTGCACATTTATATATAAACTTATATTTAAACATAACATACAGGCATAGAAGTCAACAAATCACAAGTGTACAGCTTAATGAATTTCAATAGTATGAACGAACATATCCTTGTAACCACTGCTCCCGTCAAGAAAAAGAATGTTACCCATACCCCAGAATACCCCTCCCAGTCATTACACTGCATTTTCCACATCATACCCCTCCCAGTCATTACACTGCATTTTCCACATCATACCCCTCCCAGTCATTACACTGCATTTTCCACATCATACCCCTCCCAGTCATTACACTGCATTTTCCACAAAGGAAATAACTTTTCAGATACATCAGCATAGATTGGTTTTGCCCATATTTGAATTTTAGATGAGTTGAGTCAAACAATATGTACTCTCTTTGGAATCTCTTTCGTTCAGTATTGGGTTTGTAAGATTCAGCCATAGTATTGCATGTAGCCAAAATAAATTCATTTTCACTGCTGCATAGTGTTGTATTGTATGAATACATCACGGTTTATTTGTCCATTCTACTGTGGAAAAATATTTAGGTTGTTTCCAGTGTTTGGTTATTACAAATTTTGCTGTTATGAAATTCTTATACATGTTTTTGGTGAGCATACGTACATGTTTCTTCTGGGTACACCTAAGTGTGGGGTTGCTGAAGCATGTATTTTTTCGGATTTAGTAGGTATTTCCAGCTTTCCAAAGTGGTCATATAAAGCATTAGTTGTATGTAGGAGTTCCAGTGTTTCATATCCTTCCCAACACTTGCTATTTTATCAGTCTTTTAATTTTAGATATTTTGGTAGATTTGTAGTGATATCTCACAGTAGTCTTATCTGCATATCTCTGACAACTAGTAGTGTTGAGCACCTTATCTTATGTTTATTATCCATTTAGATATTCTCGTAAGGAAGTGTTTGTTCAAGTATTTTCCCATTTTTCTATTGGGTTTTCTGGTCTTTTCTTATTGGCATGCAGAGTACATTATGTTTTCTGGTATTTTTAATAATATGTATGACAAGAATCTTTTTTAAATCTGGATTGCCTTTTTACTTTCTTAATGATATCTTTTCATGAACAGATCCTTTTTTAAATGTAGTCAAATGTATTGTTTTCTTTATTGTTAGGACTTTTTGTGTCCTGTTTAAAAAACTTTTGCCCACTCCAAGATCATGCAAATATTATACTTCATTTAGTAGAAGTTACATTGTATTACCTTTCATATTCAGGTTACAGAACACCTGAAATTGATCCACTTTTTACCATAAGGATATCTACTTGATGCAGCGACATTTATCAACTTTTTATTGTCCTTTTCTGCAAAAGGTACTGCAATCGTACCTTTTTCATAAACCAGGTGACTATAAGTGGTCTGTTTCCGGACTTCTTTTCCGTTAAGTCTGTTTCACTTTCATTGGGCCAACACCACACTCTCTAAATTACTATAGCTATGTTGTAAGTAGTGTAAATTAATCTTCGAAAATTGTCTTGTTTCTTTTTTATATTTTCCACATACATTTGTGAAACAGAGTCTCAATTTCCAAAGTCACACACATACACACATACTACAGACTCCTCTGAGACGGTTTTGATTGAAATTTCATGGAATCTAGGGATCAGATTGGGGAAAGTTGACATCTTTACAATATTGAGTTTCTCAACCCATGAACACAGTATTTGCTTCCACTTATTTGTATCTTTAATAATGTTTTGTAATTTTATGTAGAGGCCTTATCATGGATTGATCTTATTGATCTTATCCAGTATCATGTTAAATTCACTTATGTATTATAGTAGGTTATCTATAGATTCCTTTTGGATTTTCTACATATACAATAATGTCATATGATCAGTTTTAAAAATTTTAGTCATTCTAATAGATGTATAGTGGTATCTTATTGTGATTTTTAAATTACATTTTCCCAATGAGTAATGGTATTAAGCATCTTTTCATATATTTATTAGCTATCTATATATCTTATTTGATTGTAGTTACAGTTTAAACATTTGCCAATTCTTTTTTAGTTATTTGTTTTCTTATTGTTTGGTTTTGAAAATTCTTTTTTTTTTTTTTTTTTTTTGAGCTTTTTTCCAGCTCACTTTGTCACCCAGCTGGAGCGCAGTGGTGCAATCTGGGCTCACTGCAGCCTTTGCCTCCCAGGCTCAAGTGATCCCCCCACCTCAACCTCCCAACTAGCTGGGACTATAGGTGCATGCCACCATGCTGAGGTAATTTTTACATTTTTTGTAGAGACAGCATCTCGCTATGTTGCCCAGACTGGTCTCAAACTCCTGGGCTCCAGCCATCTGCCCACCTCAGCCTCCCAAAGGGCTGGGATTACAGGCGTGAGCCACTCACTGTGCCCAGCTGAGAATTCTTTAATATATTCTGCTCACAAATCATTTCGGGGAAGTGTTATGGTTTCATCAGTTTTCTGAAACAGTGTGTAGAATTGGCATTACTGTTTCTAAAGGTTTGGTAGGATTGACCAAGGAAGCTATTTGGTTCTTTTCTTTGTGGGAAGGTTTTTAAAAATATGTTAAATTTCTTCAATAGATATTAGACTCTTTAGGTTATCTATTATTTTCTTAAGGTACGCTTGGCAGTTTGTGTCTATCAAGGGATTTGTCTATTTAAGCTGTATAATTTATTGATGTATAGCTGTTCAAATATTACCTTATTATCATTTTAATATGTCTAGAACCTGTAGTGATATCACCTCTCTTGTTCCAGATATTGGTAAGTTGTGTATTTGTTCTTTTTTTCCAACATTCTGTCTAAAAGTTTACTGATTTTACTGATTATCTCAAAGAATAAACTTTTGGTTTTATTGATTTTCTCTATTATTTTCTCTTTTATTGATTTCTGTTCTTGTTTTTATTATTTCCTTTATTCTCTTTACTCTGGGTCTAATTTGTTCTTCTTTTTCTACTTTCTTATAGTGGAGGCTGATTTATTGATTTAAAATTTCCTTTTCTGATATTCACATTTATTGCTCTAAATTGCATTCCAAGTCTTAGCTGCATCTCACCAGTTTTAATATGTTGTGTTTTCATTTTAATTCAGTTCACAATCTTTTCTAATTTTCACTTTGATTTATTCTTCTATCTATGGTGGTTACTTTTTAGAACAGTATTATTTATTTTACAAGTATTTGGAGATGGTTAAGAAATAGTTCGTTATTCTGATTTTATTTCATTGTGATCAGACACCACAGTTTGTGATTTATATCCCTTAAATTTATTCAGGCTTGTTTTATATCCCTGAATATGGTCCATCTTGGTAAATATTCTGTGTACATTTGAATAGACTGTATATTCTGCTGTTGTTAGGTGAAATGTTATACAAATATAAATTAGATCAAGTTGGCTGACTGTATCGTTCAAGTCTTGTATATTCTCACTGATTTTCCACTTTTATTACTTACTGAGAGAGGGATTTGGAAATCACCAGTTATCACTGTGGACTTGCCTATTTCTCCTTGCCGTTCTATCAATTTTGGCTTTGTGTGCTTTGAAACTTTGGTATTAGCTGCATAAAGGTATAGAACTTTTATGCTCTCTTGATAAATTTGATGCAGGGCAGAAGAGCCCCAAAGGCGAGCTTAGCCCGTGAGGGTTCTTGGCTTTGCCCAGGAAAGAATTCAAGGGCAAGCCAAAGGTAGAAGAAAACAGCTTTGATGAACAGGCAGTGATACAGCTCTAGTGGTGTTAGAGCTCCATGACTGCTCCTGCAGAACAATGCTGTCCCAAAGGCAGAGTAGCAGCTCAGGGCAGTTTTGCAGTCATATTTATACCCATTCCAAATTGCATGCAGATTAAGGGGTAGTTTATGCAGGGAAGGGGTAGTAACTTTTGAATCATTGGGTGCCATGGAAAGGGGTGGTAACGCCCGGGTGTTGCCATGGCAACAGTAAATTGACATGGCACACTGGTGGGTGGGTCTGATTGAAAGCTGCTTTCACCTGGGTTGTGTTTTAGCTAGTCCTCAATCTGGTCCGGTGTTGAGCCCTCTGAAGTTGAGTCCTACTTCATACCTAAAATTGACCCCAATATCCTTATAAAATGACCCTTCTTATCTCTGGTAATGTTATTTCCTTAAAATTTCATTTTGATATAAATATAGTCACTACAGTTAACTTTTTATAGTTTTAGTATAGTATATTTTCCAATCTTTCCCTTTTTAAGCTATTTATATATTTTTCCTGAAAGCGTGTTTCTTGCAGGTGGTATATATGAATATTTGGGTCTTGCTTTTTTTGTCTAAACAGACAATATCTGCCTTCAATTAGAGTGGTTAAAAAATTTACATTTGGCCGGGCGCGGTGGCTCAAGCCTGTAATCCCAGCACTTTGGGAGGCCGAGACGGGTGGATCACGAGGTCAGGAGATCGAGACCATCCTGGCTAACACGGTGAAACCCCATCTCTACTAAGAAATACAAAAAACTAGCCGGGCGAGGTGGCGGGCGCCTGTAGTCCCAGCTACTCGGGAGGCTGAGGTAGGAGAATGGCGTGAACCCGGGAGGCGGAGCTTGCAGTGAGCTGAGATCCGGCTACTGCACTCCAGCCTGGGCTACAGAGCGAGACTCCATCTCAAAAAAAAAAAAAAAAAAAAATTACATTTAATGTGATTACTGATAGTATTGGCTTTAATTAAATTTATCAAATGCTATTTTTTTCCCATTTGTCTAATCTGTTCTTTGTTCCTTTCTTCCTCAATTTCTACCTTCTATTGGATTGAGAATTTTTTTTATGATTCTGTTTTATCTCCTGTGTTGGCTTGTTAGCTATAACTCTTTGTGGTGTTATTTTGGGGGTTACAATAGGGTTTATAGTTTGCATCTTTGATTTAGCATAGCCTATCTTCATATACTATCATACCACTTTACCTATAGTACAAGATCCTTCCAACAGTATACATTTGGTTCATGAGAGAAATGTAAACAAATGTAAAGTTACAATATTAAATCATAACTGTGTGTAATTATTGTAGTACATGCTGTACTGCTGTAATAATTTCATAGCTACCTCTGTTGCTGTTGCAGTGATCTCAAGTTTTGTATTTACCTAAAATACCATATGAAGCTAATCATATAAATATACTAATAATATTGTCAGTTTGTGGTCTAAAAGATTAAATTGAATTTGTGATCAGAATATTTTCAATATTTTATATTTATCAAAAAATAATTTCAGCTAGATACGCATAAAATTAGTTTCTAACAATGGAAGATGCTGCAGCAGTGTTAAGTAAATAATCTATACTTGAAGTTTAAAACTAGAGACTGATATTTCAAGATTTTTTTAAACAAATGTTAGTCAGATATTCAATAATCAAAGATAAAAATGTCAGTGGGATTTAAGTTTTCTTACTGGTATTACACTGCATGTGAATCATCTTAATTTGAAATGTCAAGGAAAGAATAAAGCTTACTTATGACCTAGCTAGAAGTAAGATCTTCTAGCTTACTTCTAAGTAAGGTTAGAAGTAAGATAGGTTCAAGAATTTATTTTTTCTTTATTTTTTCTTTTTTTTTTCTTTTTTATTTTGAGGCAGAGTCTCACTCTGTTGCCCAGGCTGGAGTGCAGTTGCACCATCTCAGCACACTGCAACTTCCACTTCCCAGATTCAAGCGATTCTCCTGCCTCAGCCTCCCAAATAGCTGGGTTTACAGGCATGTGCCACCATGCCCTGCTAATTTTCAAGAATTTATTTTGAAAGTGCAATCTTTCATAATATGTACAAAATAATAATAGCGATTTGACACATTTTTCTAAAATGAATCAGTATGCACAAGATTTTAATTGTAATTGTTACCATTATGTAAACTGGCTGCAAAGACTATAAGAAAATTTCGAGGAATACTTTTTAATGTTGATAAATTTGGAATTGCCTTTTAATTTATATAATACTCCTTTGATGTGATTTAATAATACTGAGTTGACATAGGTTATTGAATTTTCTTAATTTAGATCTAATTTTGAAACCAATATGCTTTTGCTTTAAAGTCAAATTAATTCTTCTGAAAAAAGATGAACTGGTTTTGTCAGTATGAATGCAAATATTAAAGAAAAAGTATAATATTGAAGGAAAATATTTTAGTACTGAATTCAGTTATTAAAACACTTTAATGTATATTTGAAACAATTTAAATATGTGAGTCTACTCTTATCTATAAATTCTATGAAAATATTGCATCCAAATTGAAATGTGCTATAAATGTAAAACTACACACTGGATTTCTAAGACTTCATATTTAAAAAACTGTAAAATGCCTCTTTAGTAATTTCTTATGTATTTGTTACATATTGAAAAAATAATAATTTAGTTTTATTGGGTTAAATGAAATACATTATTAAAATTAATTTCACCTGCTTCTTTTACTCTTTCTAATGTGACTACTAAAAAGTGTAAAATTGCATACCTGGTTCACATTATGCCATTCTGTAGAGTCAAAATTCATTTAGGTTTACTTACATAGTTACCAATTTGTTGTTCTACCTTCTTTCCTGCATCTCCTTCTTTCTTCTGGGACCAATTTCATTTTGCCTAATAAGGTCTTTAAGTGTTACTATGGAGTTGTCACTGGTGAATTTTCTCAGTTAAAAAAAAAAAAATCTTTATTTTGGTTTTAATTTTGAAAGATATTGCTGGGCATAAAATTCAAAGTTGCAGTTATTTTCTTTCAATGCTTTGTAAATATTTCATTGTTTTCTGACTTCCATTGTTTTTGTTGAGAAGTCAGCCTTTGGTCTAACTGTTGTTCCTTTAAGGGGGAATCTGTCTTTTATTCTCTGGCTGCTAAAGATTTTCTCTTTACCTTGGTTTAGGAAATTTGATGTGCTTTGGTATGTTTTTCTTTCAGTTTCCCTGGTTAGAGTTCTTAGAGCTTCTTGAATATATGGCTTGCTATTTTTCATCAGTGTTGGAAAATTCTCAGACGTTATCTTTTTTTTTTTTTTTTTTTTCTGGAGACAGAGTCTCACTCTGTCACCCAGGCTGGAGTGCAGTGGTGCGATCTTGGCTCATTGCAACCTCCGCCTTCCAGGTTCAAGTGATTTTCCTGCCTCAGTCTCCCCGTGAGCTGGAATTACAGGTGCCTGCCACCACGCCCAGCTAATTGTTGTATTTTTAATAGAGACGGGGTTTCACCATGTTGGCCAGGCTGGTCTTGAACTCCTGACCTCAGGTGATCCGCCCTGCTTGGCTTCCCAAAGCACTGGGATTACAGGTGTGAGTCACCACGTCCAGCCATCAGACATTATCTTTTAAACTATTTCTTCCTTACCACTCTCTCCCTTCTCTCTTTCTGGGACTACAATTACAGATATGTTAGACCTTACTGTATTCCGTGTATCTCTTATTTTCCATTCTTTTGTGATTTTATGCTCCATTATGAATATTTTCTTCTGATTAACCTTCCAATTTACTAATTTTTTTCTTTAGCTATGTTTAATCTTTTAAAAATTCATCCAATGAGCTCCTAATTGTTGTATTTTTAAGGTCTAGTATGTCTGTATATTTGTTTTTAAGTCTACTATATTCTCTTAAAAATATATCCTTTTTAATGGTTTTCTCTTATCTCAAAAATTTTCTAACTTATGTTTTTTAACCTCATTAAATTTAGCAAGCATTATTTTAAAGTGTGTATCCAGTACCTTTACTATCTGGAATCCTTATTGGTCTGTTTCCTTTGTGGGTTGGTTTGGGGTTTTTGTTTTGGGGGTGTTTTTTCCTCCTTTTCATTTATGTTGTCCTGTTTCCTCAAGTGTCTGATTATTTTTATTATCTGAGGAACATTGTATTTGAAAAATTGTTTGTGTAGAAATAACTTGAGGCCTAGGAAATGTTTTCCTTCTCTAGGGAGGATTTCCATTTGTTTATGCCAGGCACCAGGGAATCCTGGCAAACTGGTATTGCTTTAATCCAATTCCAGAGACTGAGCTGATTTGAGGCTGAAATCTCTGTGAGAACTGGTCTGTTGCAGTCCAATCTTATTACTATGCTGCGATTATTTGGGTTCTCATCCCAATGCTAGGCTGTTTCCCTTGATGAGTCCTAGACTCTGACTTTTTACCCCACTCCTTTGAGATTGTCTAACACACAGATCAGGCTCTCCACTAACTCCTCCGGAATTAATTAATGTTCCCAAGGCAGAAGGAGTCCAAACGTGGAGCTCGCCTTTTCGGATTCCTTTTTTACTTTTTTATTTTTGAAGCTACAGGCCCACTAATTATTTACTACCTTGTTATTTATCTAGTATTTTCAAGTATGTATTGTTAAAAACTGTTCCTAGTTTTTCCTGATATCCTGAATGACCTATTCTTCTTTCAAAAAAGGCACAGGGTTCTTTTTTATGCCTTCTTGTTCCTTCTTCATTTTACTGATATTCTCTTTTACATCCTTGAAGGTATTTCTAATATTTATTGTGCTTATATTCCACTGTTGGCCTGTCTGTAATAAACACTGTATTCAGTTTGTTGTATAGCTTCTATAGCTCCTCAGGTGTCTACTGATTTTGGCTTGTGAAATTGTGTTTCCCTGGTGATTATGAGATTCTCAGTCTGATCATGGATAAGGGATGTGACTAAAGTCTGCCCCTCCTGGTGAGTATGAAGAGAGGAGTGGGGATGAGCCCCAGGATGGAGAGCCTCAGGTATTGCAGGGCTGCTGCTCCACATTCCTTTTGTTTTCATTTCACAGGGAAATTTCTTTAGTCAGGGAATCCTCTTTAAATTTTTTGAAAAATGTAGCACCGAGAGGAGACAGAAATCTCTGGAATGGTCAGCTGCCATACATGATGACATGGTTTGGCTGTGTCCACACCCAAATCTCATCATGTAACTCCCATAATTCCCGCGTGTTATGGGAAGGACCTGGTGGGAGATGATTGAATCATGGGGGCGGGTCTTTCCCCTGCTGTTCTCATGATAGGGAATGGGTCTCATGAGATCTGATGATTTTAAAAATGGGAGTTCCCCTGCACAAGCCCTCTCTGCCTGCTGCCATCCGTGTAGGATGTGAGTTGCTGCCCCCTGCCTCCCCAGCCATGTGGAACTGTAAGTCCAATAGCCCTTTCTTTTGTAAATTGCCCATGCTCGGCTATGTCTTTATCAGCAGCGTGAAAACAGACTAATACACATGAGAAGGTCATCCACTGTCCCTGAGATACTCATCCACTATCCTTGGAGGTTTAGAGTAGAATGGGATGGAAGAGTCAATGTCCTGTGACACTTGGTCAGCTTGCATTTGCTTTTCTCAGAATCTCAATCCAGCATGGCTCCGATATTACCGTGGAATTCCTGAGCGGCATGAGTTCTTGCTGCTGATTTCTTTCTTACAGTATCAGAGGCCACTAGTGACCTTCCCTGGAAAATATGGGAGAGAGGAATGAGCAGAACTTAAAATATCTACACCATCCTTTCTTCCTACCTCTCAGACTGTTAATTTATTTATTTTTTTTTTTTTTGAGACGGAGTCTCGCTCTGTCAGCGAGGCTGGAATGCAGTGGCGCAATCTCGGCTCACTGCAAGCTCCACCTCCTGGGTCCACGCCATTCTCCTGCCTCAGCCTCTGGAGTAGCTGGGACTACAGGCGCCTGCCACCACACCCAGCTAATTTTTTTTGTATTTTTAGTAGAGACGGGGTTTCACCGTATTAGCCAGGATGGTCTCGATCTCATGACCTCGTGATCCGCCCGCCTCGGCCTCCCAAAGTGCTGGGATTACAGGCGTGAGCCACCACGCCCGGCCCAGACTGTTAATTTTTCACGTTAGTTCATCCCAGCTTTAGTCTCTCCAAGGGTTAGTCACAGTTTTATATTAGTTCCTCCATCTTACTTCCATAATTTCTCTATCATTGAATTTTTGGGAGACAACTAGAAGACAAGGTTAGTTCACTATCTTGTGAGGCACTGGTATACCTCTTTCTACTACTTTCTTTTGGCTCTTCAACTCCTTCTTATTCTTCTTATTCCTAGTCTCCTCTTCTTCCTCTTTCTCCTTTCTTTTTTTTTCAGCTCTAGGTTTCATTACAGTTTCTGTGTTCCTACTTTGCAAATTAATCTACAAGAGAGTTTTTAAAGTTTGTTTATTTCTGTATACTTTCCTCTTGATTTGTTTTGACTTGTATTTTTCATAAATAGCCTTGATTCGGTCACTGTGGCTGTGATTCACTCATCTGAGTGAGAAACTGAGCTTTTCTCACCTCCAGTTGTTACTGACGTCCACTTCAGTGGTGCTTTCAGGCTGCTTAACCTACAGAGAGGGTGGGGAGAGAAGATTTAAAACTATATGCAGGTTGGGCACGGTGACTCATGCCTGTAATCCCAGTACTTTGGGAGGCTGAAGTGGGTGGATCTCTTGAGCCCAGGAGTTGGAGACCAGCCTGGGCTACATTGCAAAACCTGCTATCTACAAAAAATACAAAAATTACTCAGGCATGGTGGTGTGCACCTATAGTCCCAGCTATTTGGGAGGCTGAATCTGGAGGATCGCTTGAGCCCAGGAGGTCAAGGCTGCTGTGAGCAGTGATCAGGCCACTGCACTCCAGCCTGGGTGGCAAGCGAGACCCTGTTTCAAACAAACAAACAAACAAACACAACTATATGCAATTTGGCAAGTCACATTCAGTGCTGGCTGGATGTCCAGAGAGCTTTGTAGTGGGTGGATTGATGGAAGGTTGTGCCTCCAATAAAATCAAGAGACCAATGTGGGAGGAGGTCTACATGAGTCCAAATATGGGCAATGTTTCTGCTTCATAGTGTGAGGTCATAATCTCTGCTGATTACTCTTCAATGAAGAGGGAATTGGTTACTGTAAGATTAGAAAATCCAGTTATTGGAGAGATTGTTAACAGAGGGCCCACTGTTTAATAGGATACCATAAGATCCACACTCTGTTGCAAGAAGTTTTATTTAGGTAAGAGACAATTAGGATGTGAGTTCACAGACTGCTTATGATGCTAATGAGATGCTGTGGTCTTCCCTTGATAGCTGGAAAATGGCATGAGAGCAGAAGAGACATGGACGGAAACCATTCCCTATTCTATGAAAGATCTGGGTTTCAGAGTTATCAGATAATTTGATGAACTGATTGGATGAATAGATGAATTAATAGAAAGGATAGATGATGGATCGGAGATGGAATGGAGTGACCTGTGAATGGGTGAATTGATAGGTGGGTAGATGAATAGATGAATGTTTGGATCAGCGGATGTATCTATGTATGCATGTATAAATGGTGGATGGAGTAAATTAATGTAGATAAATGGATAGATAGGTGGGTAGAAGGATGATCGATGGATTGATAGATGCCATATTGAAATGTCTGGATAGATTAATGGCTACATGTAAGTATATGTAAGTGTGCATCCTATGTGTGAACGGAGTAATGAAGAAGTAGGTCACTGGATGTTGGATGGATGGATGGATGGATGTAACAGATGGATAGCTACAGAACTAGACAGGTGGGGATTCTGGATAATGAGCAATTGCATAACTGAGTGGTGTCAGTGGATAATGGGATAGATGATAACAGAATGAACTCAGAAATTCAACCTGTATTTGCATCCTGACTTTGGATATCAGCTGTGTGACTTTGGGTATGATCTTTTAATTTCTCTAAACCTTGGGGAAAAATTAAATATTCAAGAAAATACCCACAATTCACAGTGAAAACTCTAAAGGGAAAATATTGTTTAAAATAACTACTTGTCAGAATAAAAACATTGAAGAATAAATATCATTAGCTGAGAGTGGTTCAGGGCTTATTTGAAATTAAATTTTTATAAATAAAAATTTTAAAAGTTGAGAGCTGTGTTCTAATGTCTAGTGGTAAGACTTGGAAACATCTAACTATAAAATAATATTAATACAGTCCGGGAACGATAGCTCACATCTGTAATCCCAGCACTCTGGGAGTCTGAGGCAGTCAGATCTCTTGAGGTCAGGTGTTTGAGACCAGCCTGGACAATATGGTGAAACCCCGTCTCTACTAAAAATACAAAAATTAGCCGGGCTTGGTGGCTCATGCCTGTAATCCCAGCTACTCGGGAGACTGAGGCAGGAGAATCACTCCAACCCGGGAGACAAAGGCAGAGGTTGCAGTGAGCCAAGATCGTGCCATTGCACTCCAGCCTGGGCAACAGAATGAGACTTCATATTAAAAAAATAATAAATTAATTAATGCAAAACATTTTGCAAATTATAGTTACAAAATAAAATATAAATGCTGCTTGTGTAAAATGTTAATATGACAATATGTGAAGATGGGGGAAGAGAAGGAAGGATGCTTTGTATCTAATGTCCTTATCTTTCATAGCAGGGACTCAAAAGATAATACCTAAATTGAAGTATGAAATGTAAAAATGATCACTCTCCATGGTTTTTCTCCCCAAATCCCTTTTTGTAAATATAGAAGATTATTTTGTAAAAACTCTCAAGGTGAATAAACATTTATTTGAAATTTTATAATTTTTTCAAATTCCTTTTGGTTTCTTTTTCAAGTTTTAAATACAAATAAAATTAAATCTGATAACTTACGATAAATAACATATATAAAACAATCACATATTTATAAAAATATTTTAATATATTTAGAGTTTCTGGAACATATGAACTAAAAAGATGTCTAGAATGATACTCTGCTAATGTAAATACTAATTATTTATGAGTAGAGGCATTTGAATTTTTTATCCTCTATGCAGTGCTTGAATAATTTATAATAAGCATGCATTATTTTTACAAAGCCCATCTTGATTTTTCTTTACATAAAAAGGAAAACTTAAAAAAATTAATGCTCTGTTTATTCTAGTCTTGTCATCATAACCTTAAGTAGTTTATTTGCAAAAATGCTCTGGTAACCTTGTACAGTTTAACTCTAGGCTTTATTGTTAATTCCCTATGGAATGTAACCCTTAATCTCAAGGCCGTGGAGACTACAATGCTTGTTTTATTTTTTATATTTGTTGGAGAAAAGTGGAGTTATTAAGATGCTTGTTATAAAAGATTGTGACTGTTCACTTAGAGTTGCAAACTATATTTGTGGTAGGAAATTGAATGTGTTCATCCTTCACTTGACAAGTAATCCCTGGCTATGTCCCCTCTGGTCTTGCTATAATTAATCTGAGAGTTTATAAACTAAGTAGAGTCTTTGTGAATAAGAAATTTAATGATAAGCTTTCTTCCTTAAGAAGGATTTTTGGCACTTTGGGAGGCCGAGACGGGCGGATCACGAGGTCAGGAGATCGAGACCATCCTGGCTGACACGGTGAAACCCCGTCTCTACTTTAAAAATACAAAAAACTAGCCGGGCGAGGTGGCGGCGCCTGTAGTCCCAGCTACTCGGGAGGCTGAGGCAGGAGAATGGCGTGAATCCGGGAGGCGGAGCTTGCAGTGAGCTGAGATCCGGCCACTGCACTCCAGCCTGGGCGGCAGAGCGAGACTCCGTCTCAAAAAAAAAAAAAAAAAAAAAAGGATTTTTGGAAGAATTTATAGCAGATTTATTTCTAAAACAACACAGAATCTTTATAACAGTTAAAGAGTTGTGAGTCAGATCAGACTGGGGAGTGGGGAGACGGGGTGCACAGCCTGCCAGGCTCGGGACTTTATCTGAAGGTGTGCCGGGATCCCGGCAAACTGCCCTGCGAGTTCAAAGCTAGCCGGAAGCCGATTTTGTTTTGTAATCCCTAAATGATATATGGAAAGGAAACGCCCACCTGCAGGCCAGTTAGGTTGGAACCTAAGGCGTTAGAAACCCTGTCAGTGAGGAGGTGTTCTAGCTGAGAGGTGGTATATTAATTTCTTATGGTGGTTGTAACAAATTCTGTAGCTTAACAGAAATGTATTCTCTCACAGTTCTGGAGGCCAGAAATTCGAAATTAGTATCACTGGCTGAGATTAAGGTGTCGGCAGGGCCATGTGCCCTCTGGAGGCCCTGGCGGGGAACTGCTCCTTGCCCACTCAGATCCTGCTGGCCTTCCTTGTCTGTGCCTGCATCGCTTCCATCTCTGCCTCCACCGTCCCTTCCCCTTCTCCAGGTATTCCTGTCTCATCTCCCTCCGCTTCCCTCTTGGGAGGACACTTGTGATTGTATTTAGGGCCTACCCAGGTAATCCAGGATAATCTCCTTATTTTAAGATCCTCAACTTAATTACATCTGCAAAGTCTTTGCCATATAAAGTAATATTCACAGGTTCTGGGATTAGAAGGTGGTCATATCCTCAGGGCCCATGATTTACCCTACCACAGCAGTAAGATGGTAGGATTAAGAAAGAGCTAGACACATTTCTGTCTCCTCCAGAGGCAGCTGTTTCACATCATAGAAATTCACATTTCAATCTAAAAGATGAGGATGTGTGCATTTGCCCTACCCTGGATTGTGCAGCCCCTTCCTGAGAAAGAGGTTTCCATCACTGTTGCAGACCAAGGCAGAGGCTCCAGCTCTCCCTGGAGCTATCCAGGCGCCCTCACCTCCCTCCTGAAGGTCTCTGTGGCCAGAGGGTAAAGCTTCAGTTGGAGAATACACCCACGCTGGCTAGTCTGAGTGTGTTTGCTCTCTTGGACCTTGGGAGAGGCCAGGCAGGCAGAAGTGGGTGTTCTGATCCACCCAACCCATGTGGGGCTTTCATGCTTCTGGCTTCTACCTGCTTCACTAGGAGTCAGTTCTCACCAAAGTGTCTTGTCTTTTCCTCACTGCACATGGGGCATTCATGTGGAATGTCATTCATATTGAAATAGCACCTGGACAAAAAGTGAGTGCTTGCTGTGTGTGAGTATGTAGGCATGTAGAGCCCTCTGTTTAGATGTGTGCTTTCTGCTTCGTATCCCAGAAACTCCCCCTACTTGACCAGTCCTGGCAGCACTGGATGAGTAGAGAGGGCCTCCTGGCCTCTCCAGCTGCACTGGGGTTGAGTCCCTCTGTTCCATTGTTGAAGGGTGAATGATGTTCCTCTTGGACACCCAAGTGCAGTGAGGTGGGAGGAGAAGGGAGGGTGTGTCCCTAGGAATTCCCTCCTGCTCAGCACACATGAATCATGGCCATAGGAGGTTGTCAATACAAAGATGTGGAATAATATTACAGGGGTGTTCAGATAAGCAGTTAAGTTATTTGTAGATTCCTGACACATTGCCTTAACAGCTGGGGCTGGTAAACATTTTGTTCCTTCCCCTGCCCTCCATGTGTTCCTGTAGTTCTAATGGGCTGATCTTTGTCATCTCATAGAATGCTGAGTGAAACTGTGGCTTTTAAACTCTGAAATGTATGTAAGCATATTAAATGAGTTTCTTTAAGAAAATCATGGATTGAGGACTGGACTTGATCAAAAACACAAAAACTTTATTCTTCGAAATAGGTACCTTGTGAGTATAAAATTAAACTGTGGGTTAATAATTAAGCTTTCATTTAACAAGCAAGAGGCCAGGCGCAGTGGCTCATGCCTGTAATCCGAGCACTTTGGGAGGCCGAGGTGGGTGGATCACCTGAAGTCAGGAGTTCGAGACCAGCCTGACCAATATGGAAAAACCCGTCTCTGCTAAAAATACAAAATTAGCTGGTGTGGTGGCCCATGCCTGTAATCCCAGTTACTCAGGAGGCTGAGGCAGGAGAATCACTTGAACCCTGGGAGGCGGAGGTTGCAGTGGGCTGAGATTGTGCCATTGCACTCCAGCCTGGGCAACAAGAGCAAAACTCTGTCTCAGAAAGAAAAAAAAGTAAATCTTGTGCTCTGATAAGAGAAAACAAACATTTGAAGATATTTTGGGGGTAAAAAGCTATTAATTATAGCATATTTAGTTCCAGATGAATTTCACAGTAAAGACTAAAGTGTTCTTACAATTTATGTTAAGTGTTTAAACTGATCATTTTTTCCCACATAACTTGTTTTCTATCCTATCAGACAGTGCAGACTGAGAAAGTCACTTCTCTTTTTTAAATTTAAAAAAATCAGACTTTTGGCTTGAAGCCATCTCTGGCTAAAATAAGTTCCAGGGCAGGTAATTTCTTACTTGCATGATAATATCTTACCTTAATATGATAATCTCAGACATCATTCAAAACAACTTCAGAAATGTAAAGGTAAATTAGTAAAAGTTTGACAATTGGAAATGTTTTCTATTTGAGGACACTTTAATACAAAACTATTTATTTAAAAAGGTAGTAGCATGCGATTGTATAATTAAACCGTGAGTATTGATTTTAGTCTAAAATTTACCCAAAAGCTCTAATTAAATCAACCTTTAGAAAAATCAAATATTAGGTATGAGTTTTACTTTAAGAATGATTCTATGTTTTATCCCTGGGATGATGGTGTAATTGATAGTGCCCAACTGAAATATGTGCATGTCATTGTAACATTATATTTATTATTATTGTTATTATTATTATTTGAGATGGAGTCTTATTCTCTCACCTAGGCTGGAGTGCAGTGCTGTGATCTCGGCTCACTGCAACCTCTGCCTCTCAGGTTCAAGCGATTCTCTTGTCTCAGCCTCCTGAAGAGCTGGGACTACAGGCGCGCACCACCATGCCTGGCTAATTTTTTTTGTATATTTAGTAGAAATGGGGTTTCACCATATTGGTCAGGCTGGTCTCGAAATCCCGACCACAGGTGATCCAACTACCTCGGCCTCCCAAAGTGCTGGGATTACAGGCATAAGCCGTCGCACCCGGCCTATAACATTTTTTTTTTTTTCTTTCTTTCTTTTTTTTTTTTCAGTCAAAAGGGCAGATGCTTTTACGTAGGAAAAAAAATAGAAGGGAAAATCTATTTTAAAAAATGAATTACAGCCTCAGCAACTAAATGTTTATATATATATATATATATATATATATATATATATAAAATACTTTATGTTCTAGGGTACATGGGCACAACGTGCAGGTTTGTTACATATGTATACATGTGCCATGTTGGTGTGCTGCACCCATTAACTCGTCATTTACATTAGGTATCCTAATCCTATCCCTCCCCCTCCCTCCACCCCACAACAGGCCCTGGTGTGTGATGTTCCCCTTCCTGTGTCCAAGTGTTCTCATTGTTCAGTTCCCACCTATGAGTGAGAACATCCGGTGTTTGGTTTTCTGTTCCTGTGATAGTTGAGATTTTCTGTTCTTGCAGCTGAGAATGATGATTTCCAGCTGCATCCATGTCCCTACAAAGGACATGAACTCATCCTTTTTTATGGCTGCATAGTATTCCATGGTGTATATGTGCCACATTTTCTTAATCTACTCTGTCATTGATGAACATTTGGGCTGGTTCCGAGTCTTTGCTATTGTGAATAGTGCCTCAATAAACATACGTGTGCATGTGTCTTTATAGCAGCATGATTTATAATCCTTTGGGTATATACCCAGTAATGGGATGGCTGGGTCAAATGGTATCTCTAGTTCTAGATCCCTGAGGAATCGCCACACTGTCCTCCACAATGGTTGAACTAGTTTAGAGTCCCACCAACAGTGTAAAAGTGTTCCTGTTTCTCCACATCCTCTCCAGCACCTGTTGTTTTCTGACTTTTTAATGATTGCCATTCTCACTGGTGTGAGATGGTATCTCATTGTGGTTTTAATTTGCATTTCTCTGATGGCTAGTGATGATGAGCATTTTTTCATGTGTCTGTTGGCTGCATAAATGTCTTCTTTTGAGAAGTGTCTGTTCATATCCTTTGCCCACTTTTTGATGGGGTGGTTTGTTTTTTTCTTGTAAATTTGTTTGAGTTCTTTGTAGGTTCTGGTTATTAGCCCTTTGTCAGATGAGTAGATTGCAAAAATTTTCTCCCATTCTGTAGGTTGCCTGTTCACTCTGATGGTGCTTCTTTTTGCTGTGCAGAAGCTCTTTAGTTTAATTAGATCCCATTTCTCAATTTTAGCTTTTGTTGCCATTGCTTTTGGTGTTTTAGACATGAAGTCCTTGCCCATGCCTATGTCCTGAATGGTATTGCCTAGGTTTTCTTCTAGGGTTTTTATGGTTTTAGGTCTAACATTTAAGTCTCTAATCCATCTTGAATTAATTTTTGTATATGGTGTAAGGAAGGGATCCAGTTTCAGCTTTCTACTTATGGCTAACCAGTTTTCCCAGCACCATTTATTAAATAGGGAATCCTTTCCCCATTTCTTGTTTTTGTCAGGTTTGTCAAAGATCAGATGGTTGTAGATGTGTGGTATTATTTCTGAGGGCTCTGTTCTGTTCCATTGGTCTATGTCTCTGTTTTGGTACCAGTACCATGCTGTTTTGTTTACTGTAACCTTGTAGTATAGTTTGAAGTCAGGTAGCATGATGCCTCCAGCTTTCTTCTTTTTGCTTAGGATTGTCTTGGCTATGCGAGCTCTTGTTTGTTTCCATATGAACTTTCAAGTAGTTTTTTCCAATTCTGTGAAGAAAGTCATTGGTAGCTTAATGGGCATGGCATTGAATCTATAAAGTACCTTGGGCAGTATGGCCATTTTCACAATATTGATTCTTCCTATCCATGAGCATGGAATGTTCTTCCGTTTGTTTGTGTCCTCTTTTATTTCATTGAGCAGTGGTTTGTAGTTCTCCTTGAAGAGGTCCTTCACATCCCTTGTAAGATGGATTCCTAGGTATTTTCTTCTCTTTGAAGCAATTGTGAGTGGGAGTTCACTCATGATTTGGCTCTCTGTTTGTCTGTTATTGGTGTATAAGAATGCCTGTGATTTTTGCACATTGATTTTGTATCCTGAGACTTTGCTGAAGTTGCTTACCAGCTTAAGGAGATTTTAGGCTGAGACAATGGGTTTTCTAAATATACAATCATATCATCTGCAAACAGGGACAATTTGACTTCCTCTTTTCCTAATTGAATACCCTTTATTTCTTTCTCTTGCCTGATTGCCCTGGCCAGAACTTCCAACACTATGTTGAATAATGAGTGGTGAGAGAGGGCATCCCTGTCTTGTGCCAGTTTTCAAGGGGAATGCTTCCCACTTTTGCCCATTCAGTATGATATTGGCTGTGGGTTTGTTATTAATAGCTCTTACTATTTTGAGATACATTCCATCAATACCGAATTTATTGAGAGTTTTTAGCATGAAGGGCTGTTGAATTTTGTCAAAGGCCTTTTCTACATCTATTGAGATAATCATGTGGATTTTGTCTTTGGTTCTGTTTATATGCTGGATTACATTTATTGATTTGCATATATTGAACCAGCCTTGCATCCCAGTGATGAAGCCCACTTGATCATGGTGGATAAGCTTTTTGATGTGCTGCTGGATTCAGTTTGCCAGTATTTTATTGAGGATTTTTGCATCGATGTTCATCAGGGATATTGGTCTAAAATTCTCTTTTTTTGTTGTGTCTCTGCCAGGCTTTGGTATCAGGATGATGTTGGCCTCATAAAATGAGTTAGGGAGGATTCCCTCTTTTTCTATTGATTGGACTAGTTTCAGAAGGAATGGTACGAGCTCCTCCTTGTACCTCTGGTAGAATTCAGCTGTGAATCCATCTGGTCCTGGACTTTTTTTGGTTGGTAGGCTATTTATTATTGCCTCCATTTCAGAGCCTGTTATTGGTCTATTCAGGGATTCAACTTCTTTCTGGTGTAGTCTTAGGAGAGTGTATGTGTCCAGGAATTTATCCATTTCTTCTAGGTTTTCTAGTTTATTTGCGTAGAGGTGTTTATAGTATTCTCTGATGGTAGTTTCTGTTTCTGTGGGGTCAGCAGTGATATCCCCTTTATCATTTTTTATTGTGTCTATTTGATTCTTCTCTCTTTTCTTCTTTATTAGTCTTGCTAGCAGTCTATCAATTTCGTTGATCTTTTCAAAAAACCAGCTCCTGGATTCATTGATTTTTTAAGGGTTTTTTGTGTCTCTATCTTGTTCAGTTCTGCTCTGATCTTAGTTATTTCTTGCCTTCTGCTAGCTTTTGAATGTGTTTGCTCTTGCTTCTCTAGTTCTTTTAATTGTGATGTTAGGGAGTCAATTTTAGATCTTTCCTGTTTTCTCTTGTGGGCATTTAGTGCTATAAATTTCCCTCTACACACTGCTTTAAATGTGTCCCAGAGATTCTGGTATGTTGTATCTTTGTTCTCATTGGTTTCAAAGAACATCTTTGTTTCTGCCTTCATTTCGTTATGTACCCAGTAGTCATTCAGGAGCAGGTTGTTCAGTTTCCACGTAGTTGACTGGTTTTGATTGAGTTTCTTAATCCTGAGTTCTAGTTTGATTGCACTGTGGTCTGAGAGACAGTTTGTTATAATTTCTGTTCTTTTACATTTGCTGAGGAATGCTTTACTTCCAACTATGTGGTCAATTTTGGAATAAGTGCGACGTGGTGCTGAGAAGAATGTATATTCTGTTGATTTGGGGTGGAGAGTTCTGTAGATGTCTTTTAGGTCCACTTGGTGCAGAGCTGAGTTAAATTCCTGGATATCCTTGTTAACTTTCTGTCTCGTTGAGGTGTCTAATGTTGACAGTGGGGTGTTAAAGTCTCCCATTATTATTGTGTGGGAGTCTAAGTCTCTTTGTAAGTCTCTAAGGACTTGCTTTATGAATCTCGATGCTCCTGTACTGGGTGCATCTATATTTAGGATCGTTAGCTCTTCTTGTTGAATTGATCCCTTTACCATTATGTAATGGCCTTCTTTGTCTCTTTTGATTTTTGTTGGTTTAAAGTGTGTTTTATCAGAGACTAGGATTGCAATCTCTGCCTTTTTTTGTTTTCCATTTGCTTGGTAAATCTTCCTCCATCCCTTTATTTTGAGCCTATGTGTGTCTCTGCATGTGGGATGGGTCTCCTGAATACAGAAACTGATGGGTCTTGACTCTTTAACCAATTTGCCAATCTGTGTCTTTTAATTGGAGCATTTAGCCCATTTACATTTAAGGTTAATATTATTATGTGTGAACTTGATCCTGTCATTATGATGTTAGCTGGTTATTTTGCTTGTTAGTTGATGCAGTTTCTTCTTAGCGTCGATGGTCTTTACATTTTGGCATGTTTTTGCAGTGGCTGGTACCGGTTGCTCCTTTCCATGTTTAGTGCTTCCTTCAGGAGCTCTTGTAGGGCAAGCCTGGTGGTGACAAAATCTCTCAGCATTTGCTTGTCTGTAAAGGATTTTATTTCTCCTTCACTTATGATACTTAGTTTGCCTGGATATGAAATTCCGGGTTGAAAATTCTTTTTTTTAAGAATGTTGAATATTGGCCCCCACTCTCTTCTGGTTTGTAGAATTTCTGCCGAGAGATCTGCTGTTAGTCTGATGGTCTTCCCTTTTTGGTTATCCGACCTTCCTCTCTGGCTGCCCTTAATATTTTTTCCTTCATTTCAACTTTGGTGAATCTGACAATGATGTGTCTTGGAGTTGCTCTTCTTGAGGAGTATCTTTGTGGCGTTCTCTGTATTTCCTGAATTTGAATGTTGGCCTGCCTTGCTAGGTTGGGGAAGTTCTCCTGGATAATATCCTGCAGAGCGTTTTCCAACTTGGTTCCATTCTCCCCGTCACTTTCAGGTACACCAATGAGATGTAGATTTGGTCTTTTCACATAATCCCATATTTCTTGGAGGCTTTATTAATTTCTTTTTACTCTTTTTTCTCTAACCTTCTCTTCTCGCTTCATTTCATTCATTTGATCTTCAATCACTGATACCCTTTCTTCCAGTTGATTGAGTGGGTTACTGAAGCTTGTGCATTTGTCATGTAGTTCTCGTGTCATGGTTTTCAGCTCTATCAGGTCATTTAAGGGCTTCTCTACATTGGTTATTCTAGTTAGCCATTCGTCAAATCTTTTTTTCAAGGTTTTTAGCTTCTTTGTGATGGGTTCGAACTTCCTCCTTTAGCTTGGAGAAGTTTGATTGTCTGAAGCCTTCTTTTCTCAACTCGTCAAAGTCATTCTCTGTCCAGCTTTGTTCCATTGCTGGCGAGGAGCTGCGTTCCTTTGGACAGGGAGAGGTGCTCTGATTTTTAGAATTTTCAGCTTTTCTGCACTGCTTTTTCCCCATCTTTGTGGTTTTCTCTACCTTTGGTCTTTGATGATGGTGACATACAGATGGGATTTTGGTGTGGATGTCCTTTCTGTTTGTTAGTTTTCCTTCTAACAGGACCCTCAGCTGCAGGTCTGTTGGAGTTTGCTTGAGGTCCACTCCAGACCCTGTTTGCCTGGGTATCAGCAGCGGAGGCTGCAGAAGAGTGAATATTGCTGAACAGCAATTGTTGCTGCCTGATTGTTCCTCTGGAAGCTTTGTCTCAGAGGGGTACCTGGCCATGTGAGGTGTGAGGTGTCAGTCTACCCCTAGTGGGGGGTGTCTCCCAGTTAGGCTACTCGGGGGTAAGGGACCCACTTGAGCAGGCAGTCTATCCGTTCTGAGATCTCAAACTCTGTGCTGGGAGAACCACTACTCTCTTCAAAGCTGTCAGACAGGGACATTTAAATCTGCAGAGGTTTCTGCTGCTGTTTGTTTGGCTATGCCCTGTCTGCAGAAGTGGAGTCTACAGAGGCAGGCGGCTGCCTCCTTGAGCTGCGGTGGGCAGCTTCCTGGCTGCTTTGTTTACCTACTTAAGCTTCAGCAATGGCGGGCGCCCCTCCCCCAGCCTCTCTGCCGCCTTGCAGTTAGATCTCAGACTGCAGTGCTAGCAATGATGGAGGCTTCGTGGGCGTGGAACCCTCCGATCCAGGCACAGGATATAATCTCCTGGTGTGCCGTTTGCTAAGACCCTTGGTAAAGTGCGGTATTAGGGTGGGAGTGACCCGATTTTCCAGGTGTTGTGTGTCACGGTTTCCCTTGGCCTTTGCACTTCCCCTTTGCCCTTCCCCTTTGTACTTCCCTTCCCCTTTGCACTTCCCAGGTGAGGCAATGCCTCGCCTTGCTTCGGCTCTCACTCAGTGGGCGGCACCCACTGTACTGCACCCACTGTCCAACATGCGCCAGTTAGATGAACCCAGTACCTCAGTTAGAAATGCAGAAATCACCTGTTTTCTGTATCACTCACGCTGGGAGCTGGAGGCTGGAGCTGTTCCTATTCAGCCATCTTGGAACCGCCCCTAACATTTTATACTGTAGAATATTATACACATAAGTATATTAAGTATAAATGTACAATTCAATGAATTATGACAAAACAATCTACCCACCATGAATTCAAGAAGTAGAACATTGCCACAGTCATAGAAACCTCCCTCATACCCCTCCCCATTACTAAAATTTCTCTCCTTCCCAAATTTAACCACTTTTATAACTCACAATATGATAGTCTAGTTTTGCCTGTTTTTGAAATTATTGGTTATATATTCTTTTGCGTTTTAGTTTTTCACTCAATGAAATGTTTGTACTGTTCATCCATGATGTTGTGATTACTATGGTTCATTTATGTTTATTGGTGTATGTATATTGGATATGTTTGTGTATATGTGTGGTATTGTTTCCAGTTTGGGACTACTATGAATAATGCTGTTAGGACATATCTTAAACATGTTTCTCGGTGCACGTGTGCAGTGCGTTTCTGTTGAGTATGTGCCTAGGAGTGTAATTTCTGGGTTAGATGATATGCAGGTATTCAACTTTAGTATGTCAAAATATCTTCAAAATGAATACACAAATGCCAAAATATCTTCAAAATGAATACACAAGTTTACACTTCCACCAGCAATATATGAGAGCTTCTATTGTTCCATGTTCTGGCCAATACTTAGTATCATCAGTCTTTTTAACTTTAGTCATTTTGGTGAGGGTATTGTAGAATCATGTTGTAGCTTTAATTTTCATTGCCTTGATGACTAATGAGATTAAGTACATTTTAATATATTTGCTGGAGATATCCTCTTCTGTGAAGTATCTGTTTAAGTCTTTTGCCCATTTCTCTATTGGGTGTATCTATTTATTGTTTACATGTAGAAGTTTTGTGTACATATTTTGGTACAAATCTTTTGTCTGCTGTATAAGTTGGTAATTTATTTTCTTCTCCATGGCTTGCTGTTTCACTCTTTTAATGGCGTTTTCAATGAAAATAAGTACTTACTTTTAATGTAGTTTAATTTATCAATTTTTTTTATGGTTAGGGCTACTTGTACTATGTAATGTCTTTCTATAAGAGGACACTACTGAGGTCTTCCACTTCTGTCTGGGAGGTAGAAAGCTGCAGGTGAATGTTGTTCCCATTCTTAAAACAACAACAACAAGCTCTGGCAGCCTGCAAAGGCATAACTTTTCATAAATCCATCAGAGAGTTGAGGTTGCATGGCAACCCAGAAACACACAAACTATTTTACCTTTAGCGAAACACAGGAAGAAGAGGAGGCCACCATCTAAGTGGGTAAAAGGAAATCAGCTAATATTTTCATAAATTCCTAAAAGCTGAGTTTGGTCTAACATATCAGTCGGGAATAACTGAGAGTTCCAGATACGAATTTGCACACACTCATAAGATTCTCCATGGTTCTTCCCTGGGTGCTCATTAGAAAGATGTGGCAGAACAAGAGATCAGAGAAGCCTCCCTTGGGTGGTGCAGACATGCAGAAGGTGATTGGCTATGGCTGAAACACCAGCTATTCCCCTCATCTCCTATCTTATACAAACCAACAGCCTGAAAACGTTGGGATGGGGCAGCAAGCCTTCACACCCCTGTGCTATTAGAGGAGGAGTAGGAACATGTCCTAGAACAAAGCACGCTCTAGACCTGCCTTGTAAATGCCTAAAATCAAGCCCTAATGAGATGCTTAGAGGGAACAGAATTTGGAGGTTGAGACCCAATAAATTAGAAGGACTTGACAAATATCTGGGATTTTTATAGATTTTTCCTGACAAAGTATATAAAACCAAGCCTACATAGGTTCAAGGTGGTCAGCTAATAAGTGAACCACCTACTAGAACAAAAATCACCATTCTTTAGATGATGATAGCAGAATCTGGAGTCTCTACAGGATAACATTCATAATATCCAACAGACACTAAAAAATAACTAGAATAGCAAAGGAAAAGGAAAATGTGACCCAAAGTCCAGAAATAAAAGTAATCAAGTGAAATTGACCATGAGATGGCCCAGATGTTGGATTTAGCAGACAGAAAATTTAAAGTAGCTATTATAAATAAGGAATTATAAATTAAAAATAAAGAATTAAAGGAAAATATATTCAAACAACTAAATGAGAATATTATTTTAATGAGTGAATAGTTCAGGAATCTCAGCAGTGAAATGGAAGTTATTAAAAAAGGATCAAATTGTATTTCTGTAAGTGAAAAATATGAAAACTGAAATTTAAAAAATCACTGGATGGTCATAAGAGCGGGTTAACAGAAGATGACAGAGCAATAGAAATTATCCAGTCTGAGGACCACAGAGGAAAAAGAATGAAGGAAAATGAACAAGACCTGTGGAATGTATCAAATGGTCCAATATGGTTAATCACAGTTCTAGAAGGAGATGAGACTAAATACGGGCTAGAAAAAAATATTTCAAGATATAAGGCTGAAATTTTCTCAACTGAAAAATAACAGTGAATCCCAAGCAAGATAAAATAGCCCAGTGAACTATAGATATAAATAAATACATAGAGATAAACATAAATAAAAGATAAATATAAGAGAATATAAATAAAAGCACACTTAGGGACATCATGTCAAACTGTTGGAAATCAAAGATAAAGAGAAAATACTGAAAGCTGCTAGAAAACAAAAGATAACAAGACACATTGCATACAGAGATCAGTGACATAAATGGACTGCTAACTTCTTAGCATAAATAATGGAATGACATTTTTAAAGTGCAAAGGAGAAAAACTGCCAACCCAGATCTTTATATTTATATCCAGTAAACAACATCTGTCAAAAATAAGTTAAAGTCATTTTCAGGTTAACAAAAGCTGAGACAATTTGTCACCATGAGAACTGTGGTACAAGAAATTCTAAGGGATGTTCTTCAGGCTAAAGATAAAGGATTCCAGGTAGAAACTTGGATCTATGGAAAGTAATGAAGAAGGCCAAAAGTGGGAAGTAGTAATCCAACTCTAAGTTTAGTAACTTTGGTAAATAGTTTAATATTTCTTTTAAAGTCAAATATATACTCACCATATGATCCAGCAATTCCACATCTAGGTATTTACCCAAGAGGAATGAGAACATGTCTTTAAAAGGACACTAACACAAATGTTCATAATGGCCCCCAAACTGGAAGCAACCCAAATGTCCATCAGCAAGTCAAAGGTTGAAACATGTAGATATATGGTATTTATACAATGGAAAACTACTGAGTAAAATGAACTTGGCACCAAAAACAGAATTCATAAGAGGAAAAATTAATAAATTGGATCTCATAAAAATGAAACTTTTTGCTTTGTGAAAGTTCAGGTGAAGAGGATGAAAAAATGAACTATAGACTGGGCGAAATAATTTGCCAATCACATATCTAACAAAGGACTAATATATACAGAGCATAAAGAACTCTCAAAACACAACAGTTAAAAAACAATGTAATTAGAAAATGGGCAAAAGATGTGAACAGACATTTTACCAAAGAGGATATACAGATGGTAAATAAGCACATGAAAGATGCTCAACACCATCAGGGCAATGCAAATTAAAACCACAATGAAATGTTACTACATATCTATCAGAATCACCAAACTAAAAGGGTAACAATATCAAATGATGGCAAGAATACAGAGAAACTGGATCACTCATGCATTACTGGTGAGAATGTAAACTGGTATTGCCACTCTGGAAAACACTAGCAATTCCTTAAAATATTAAACATGCAATTATCATATGACTCAGCAGTTACACTCTTGGATATTTATCCCTAAGAAATAAAAACTTTTCTTCCCACAAATACCTACATACAAGTAGTCTGTTTTATTCATTATTAGCCCCAAACTCGAATCAGCCAGATGTCCTTCAAGAAAAGAATGGTTAACATAATTCTCAGCAAACTAATACAAGAACAGAAAACCAAACACTGAATGTTCTCACTCATAAGTGGGAACTGAACAATGAGAACACATGGACACAGGGAAGGGATCATCACACTCCGGGGCCTGTCAGGGAATACGAGGGTTAGGGAAGGGATAGCATTAGGAGAAATACCTAAAGTAGATGATGGGTTGATGGGTGCAGCAAACCACCACGGCACATGTAAGAAACCTCCACGTTCTGCACATGTACCCCAGAACTTAAAGTATATATATAAAAAAAGAAGTGAATGGTTAAACAAACTGTGGTACATCCATACCATACAATACTACTCAGTAATAAAAAAGAACAAACTACTGATACATGCAACAACTTGAATGACTGTCCAGTGAATTATTTTGATATTGAGTGAAAAAAATACATACCATATGATTATATATACCATCTATTATGTATACCATTATATATACTATATGGTCTCCTCGTTACCATACATCTTCTCCCCAGGGAACCACTGATCTGATGTCTATCACTGTAGATTAGTTTTGCCTGTTCTAGAATTTAATGTAAGTGGAATCTTAAGTATGTCCTCTCACCTTAAGCCTTCTGGGTGAGATTCATCCATGTTGTGTGTGTGTGTGTGTGTGTGTGTGTGTGTGTGTGTGTGTGTGTCTGTGTGTGTATACATTCTAGAATGTACCTTCTAGAAAGGAATTTTAGGAAAAAAGGACAGATTTTAGAAATGAAGGATAGGTTAGTTACATTTTAGAAACGAAGGATAGATTAGTGTGATTGCCAGGGGCTAGAGATGGGGTGGAAGGGGGCAAGAGGAAGGGAGGTGAGTGTGTTTATAAAAGGGCAACAGGAGGCTGGGCGCAGTGGCTCATGCCTATAATCCCAGCACTTTGGAAAGCTGAGGTGAAGCCTGGCCAACATGGTGAAACCCTGTCTCTACCAAAAACACAAACATTAGCCAGGTGCGGTGGTGGGCGCCTGTAATCCCAGCAACTCGGGAGGCTGAGGCAGGAGAATTGACCCTGGGGGGCAGAAGTTGCAGTGAGCTGTGATCAAGCCACTGCACTCCAGCCTGGGCAACAGAATGAAACTCTGTCTCAAAAAAAAAAAAAAAAAAAAGGCAACAGGAGAGATTCTTATGGTGATGGAACTGTTCAGTATCTCCACTGTGGTGGTGGATACATGCAGCTACACAGGTGATAGAATTGTGTAGAGCTATAGGCACACACACATATATGCACACACCAATGAGTACAAGTAAAGCTGAAGAAATCTAAAATAAATGGATTGCATCAATGTCGATATTCTGGCTGCAATGTTATAGTGTTGTAAAATGTTACAATTGGGGATAATTAGGCAAAGTATACAAGGGATCTCTCTGTATTATTATTATTATTATTATTATTTTGAGATTGAGTCTTGCTCTTGTCGCCCAGGCTAGAGTAGTGCAGTGGTGCGATCTTGGCTCACTGCAACCTCCGCCTTCTCCAGTTCAAGCGATTCTCTTGCCTCAGCCTCCCAAGTAGCTGGAATTACAGGTGCCTGCCACCACGCCCAGCTAATTTTTGTATTTTAGTAGAGACAGGCTTTCACCATGTTAGCCAGGCTGGCCTCAAACTCCTGACCTCAGGTGAACCACCAACCTTGGCCTCCCAAAGTGCTGGGATTACAGGTGTGAACCACCATGCCCGGCCATTACAAATATCTTGTGGAAAATTAACCAAGCATAGGATAGTTAAGGTAGTATTTTCACTTTTTCAGATAGTCTTATCAGCATTTTTATGTGAAAACTGAAAAAGCAGACACTAAATTTTTGCCTTCATAGAAACTTAGATGATCTGATTGTCATAATCTGATCCTACTTAAGAGACTACCTATGGATATAATGGAAAACAAGAATATTCAACAGGCAGTCTTCATGATAAGCCTTTACTAGGTTCATTCTACAAATATGTGACTTTTAAAACTACCTATTTTATTAGATATTTAAGATGTAGTAAAATCATTTGAAACACAAACTGATGGGCTTAGGCCATTCGAAATAATGATTTCATGACTATTAAAGATGTTCATAATGTAAAGATTTAAAAACGATTTTTTTTTTTTTTTTTTTTGAGACGGAGTCTCACTCTGTCGCCCAGGCTGGAGTGCAGTGGCACGATCTTGGCTCACTGCAAGCTCCACTCCCCAGGTTCACGCCATTCTCCTGCCTCAGCCTTCCGAGTAGCTGGGACTACAGGCGCCCACCACCACGCTCAGCTAATTTTTGTATTTTTAGTAGAGACAGGGTTTCACCGTGTTAGCCAGGATGGTCTCGATCTTCTGACCTCGTGATTCGCCCGCCTTGGCCTCCCAAAGTGCTGGGATTACAGGCGTGAGCCACCGCGCCTGGCCAAAAATGATTTTTAAAGTTAAAATTCATTTTGCATGTGGGGTAAGGAATCAACTACTGATTCATACAACACCATGGATGGATCTCACTCAAAAGCATTCTGGTGAGAGGACATACTTAAGATTCCACTTACATTAAATTCTAGAACAGGAAAAACTAATCTACCGTGATAGACAGCAGATCAGTGGTTCCCAGCGGAGAAGTGTATGGTAATGAGGAGACCATAAAGGAGCAGGACAGAACTTATTTGGGAGATGGAAATGTTCTATATCTTAATTTGGATATGGAAGTCACATGGATGTCACATTTATCAGAATAAATTGACCTCACTCTAAAAATATATTGGCTGGGCACGGTGGACTCACACCTGTAATCCCAGCACTTTGGGAGGCCGAGGTAGGTGGATCACTTGAGGTCAGGAGCTCAAGACCAGCCTGGCCAACGTGGCAAAATCCCATCTCTACTAAAAATATAAAAACGAGCCGGGTGTGGTGGTGTGCATCTGTAATCCCAGCTACTCGGGAGGCTGAGGCATGAGAATTGCTTGAATCCAGGAGGCTGAGGTTTCAGTGAGCTGAGATTGCACCATTGCACTCCAGCCTGAGCAACAGAGCGAGACTCTGTCTCAAAAAAATAAATAAATAAATAAATAAAAATAAAAATAAAAATATATGGATACTATTGCATGTAAATTAAACCTCAAGATGATTGATTAAAAAGCACTAATGATGCCAAGTTTTCAAAATGATACAGAGCAACTGACTTCTCCCACACCAGTGGGAAGCATTAAATGGCATGACTTTGGAAATCGGCAGTTTCTTATAAAGTTAAATGTCCACATAACCTGTGATCCAGCAAGTTTTGCTTCTAAGTATTTCCCCAAGAGAAAAGAAAACATAGGTCCACAGAAAGACTTGTGCACAAATGTGTACTGCTTAATTTTTAAGTAGTTTTATTCATAATAGTAAAAACATTATAAACAACTAAAATGCCAAAAAACAAATGAACAGAAAAACATGTTTTGCCTAAATGCCAAAAAATAAATGAACAGAAAAACAAATGATGATCTATTTATCCAATGAAATACTGCCCAGCAATGACAAGGATTTGAACTACTTGTACACATAGCCACACGAATGAATCTCAAAAACATGCAAAACAAGAGAAACCAGATACAGAATGTATTATATGACCCTGATTATATGAGATTCTAGAACAGGTTAAGTTAATCTATAGTGAAATAAGGCTTATCATTGGTTGCTTGCACAAGGAAGGAGGATGGAGTGAGGAGGTAGGGATAGTATTGTCTGGAAAGAGGTATCAAGAAATTTTCTGGTGGTCATGGAAATGTTCTATATCTCGATTAAAATGGTGGTTGTATTGTTGTATACATTTGTCAAAACTTATTGAACAGTAAGTAGGCTTAAAGTTAATGCTTTTCATTGTTCATAAATTATACGTCAGTAAAGTAGATTTTAAAAAGTCTTTTTAAAGCTTATTTTCTATTGCCTCCAAGTTTTTGGTCTAATCAACTAAGGTTGGAATGCCATTAACTGAGACAGGAAAGTCAGTGAAAGGAGGTTTGGGGAGGACGAGGAGCTTAGTGTTGGACTTGATTCTCTAGCAGGCCACAAGCAGTCACCTGGCGATCACCCTTGTTCCTCACATCTTCTGCCCATCCATCCTCAAGCATGGCCAGTCTTCCCTGGTCATTATTTCTCAAACAGCCTTTCTTTCCTTCTGGGCTTGTCTGTTCCAACATCCACCTGGATTTCTGGTGTTTTAACTTGACTCTTTAAGGGTGTGTGTATGTAAGTTTTAAATACCTACAAGCGCCAGGCAGATGATGTGGGAACCGCAGCTACCCTGAGAGGACATCTGAAGGTCCATCTGAAGGACTGCCCTCTACTCAGCTCCAGTCCACTGTTTTTGGGCTGGAGTGCTGCACCAGGGTTTTTCAAGAGAAAACTCGAGTCAAACTCTCCTGGTGTTTGGAGCTAACTTAAAGACATGTAAATATCTTGTAAGCCAACTAGAACCCTTGTGCTGGGCCCAGGCTCAGCCAGTTTCCAATGCCTGTTTTATAACAAGGCAAGTTCTGGTGCTAGGATGGGCTCCAGTGTGGCCTTTTGCTAACCCCGCATTCTGCACTGGCTCAACCTGGCTGCCAGGAGCCTGTGGGTGCCTGGGATGCTCCTGCTGCTTGCTGGTCCTGCCCTTGGCTCTGACGTCTCCCACTCTAGTATCCCAGTGGCCATAATGACAAGGAGGCCTCCCTCCTAAGGACTTTTGCCAGCCAGATTTCCTCTTCCAAGTACACATGTAGCCCCAGTGGCCTTTTACACCCTGAAATCTGGTTGTATCTTGCTGCTGTTAAAAGTCTGTCAGTGATGCCCCATCATCCACTGTTAGTTACTAAAGGAGATGTGCATGATACACTCTCCCTCTAGAATCCACCTTCCACCACGCTCTGCCTGAGGCACCTTGCAACTGGGGGCACTACTTACACCCTGCCCTCCAGGCAAACACTGGTCCAACTTTCTCACCTCTGAGTCTTCACTCCTGTAGTCCCCTCCGCCCAGAACACCTTCTCTAAGGCCCCTGTCAACAAACTTACCCTATCCTTCAAGACACAGTTAGAGTTCACCTCTGCTCCAGATCTCCAATCCCCTAGGGAACGGGCCTCTTTCACCTTTGTTAATCCACCACATACACCCGCTTCCCCCTGCATTTCCGTGCAGGCATCTGTTTGCACTTCTCCTTCATGGCACTATTGCACCTGTAATTGATCGGCCAATTGCAGCCACAGTTTGGATGCTTTCTTGGTTGTCTATCTGCCTTCTGTTTGTCTTGTTCACGCCTTTAGGCCTGGTGCCCAGCTTGCTCGGGTGCCTGAGTCTGTGATGGGATGGGTACCTGTCTTGCCCGGGGTAGACAGTGCCCGGAATGCTGACATCAGTTTCTTTCTGACATGCACGCCTATCTTAGGGCCAGGCCCCCAGGAGGTGCTCTGGTGAAGGTTTTTGGATTTGGAAGGAGGAGGAAGCAGAGGCTACTGAGCCCCCTGCAGTGGCTTAATAATGGGTCCCAGATGGTGCCAGTGACGCAGTGGGGAGGCTGACAGCTTCTGGGTGCGAATGGCCCCACAGTGCGGCCGGGGACCACCCTGCCCACGGCCGGTCAGAGAGCCTGAGGAAGCCGCGTGTGCCTGCGGGCCCTCTCGGTGCCTCGTGGCACCTTACCCTCTATTCCCCTTGTTCTCTAACGTGTTTAATACACTTTCGTGCTGAAAATATAAACAGACTAAACGGTGCTTTACCCCGGGGAGGCAGACAGGAAGTTTCCTCGAGGCCGTGTCCCGTGAGCAGGCGCCAGTGGGCTCAGTCTCCGGGCTCCGGGGTGGCCCGAGTAGGGGGAGGCCTGCGTGCAGTGGGCGCGGGGAGCCCAGCGGGCCGGAGGGCGCCCCGGTGGGGAAGCGGACTGTCCGAGGCGAGCTGGGTGGTGGGAGTACCGCCTGGCTCGCTGTGGGGCCGCAAGGGGGTCCCGTGGCGGGCTGGGCGTGGAGCCTCCGCGGTTGGCTTCCCCGGGCCGCACCGGGGCGGGGCGGGGGGCGGCGCCCCCTGGTGGCCGAATGAGACTCCAGGGCGCGAGGGGCCGCCCACCCCGCCTCGCCCACCCGGCGGGGACCTCGCGCCCTCTGTGAGGAAGCCAGAGGAAAGGAGCCGAGACCGCAGTCCCCTGGACCCGTTTCCTTGTCTGTGGGATGGCATGATAATTGCATCTCACAGGGCTGTCGTGAAGATTCAAGGAGCAAATGTATGTAAAGCGCTTCGGATGTCTGGTACATTGTGAGCCTTCAACCCACCTGAGCTGTTGAAACTCTGGGATTCAAGCGGCTCGGGTCAAAGAGGAACGGTGTGACACCTGCCTCTGTCCTTTCCAGTGTGGACTCAAGGGAAAGCGTGTGTCTCATCCAGACCCCCCAGTCTCTCTTTTGTAAGCTGGCGGTCATGAAATGTAATGAGGACAAAGGTTTAAACAAATATTGGTCCCTGGGATCTGGGACCTCTGAAGTCACTTTTAATGGATTTGGGGATTTCACAGATTTAAAAAGGGGTGCCTGCTGTGTGGCCCATTTATAGACCTGTAGAGCGAAGAGAAGGAGATTAGTCACACTGGGGGCTGGAGTAGAAGCCATTTTAAATTAGCTGCCCCGCTCTGCCTTGAGACTGAGACTTTCTGACTCTCACTTTCACGCTTGGGTTCCAGCGCCCAGATGAGAAGAGAGAGAAGGTAGAAGAGGAAGGGAGGGAGGGAGGGGATAGAGCAGTGGCCACCAACTCTCCCTGAGCGGGGCAGAGTGGGTCGTTCTCCCCAGGTGGGCAAGGTGGGGGCCCCATGGGTATGCTGGGCAGGGGTGGAGTGTGCTGGGAGCATGCGGAAGGACTGCGCCTCTGCTCCTCGGGGTGTGGCGCGACGCACTCAGGAGCCCCTTCTCTAGGGGCTCAGGAGACTCCAGGAGGGTACTCTGAGCTAGGAATGCCTTCCTGAGCCTGGTTGGTGGGGCCTCTGAGGCCGTTCCTTCAGGCCCTGAGTGGGCAGAGGGGCAGGTGAGCACTAATCCAGGAGCCAGGACTAGGCTGAGCCCACTACTCACAGCCTGGGGTAAGCCAGCCTCAAGACCCTCCAGGATGGTCTCAGCCTGGATCCGACTGCCTCTCCTGCCTGACCACTGTGCTCCTTCACAGGCCTCTGGCCGGCAAGTTCTCAGGATGTGCACAGGTTTTCCTGCTTCCTTACCTTTGCACACCTTTGCTTGTTCCTTTTGCCCAGAAAGTCTTTCCCAGCACACTTGACTGAAACCCAGTCTCTCCCACATGGCTAGTATCAAGCCCCTTCTCCCATCGCTCATCAGATGAACTCAGAGCACTGGTACTTTGCCCTGTGTTAAGGTCTTGTCCTAGCTCTGGATTGCATGTCCTTGAAGGGTAGGGGCCATGTGTTTGTCACCTCTTGTCCTTATACACATCAGGTACTCTACACAAATGAAGGGAGGCGTGAGGGACAACTGGAAGGGGCCTTGTTTTCTTCATGTGCAGGATGGGACTAGTCATAGCGGCCCCACAGGGCTGGTGGGAACTCGGGTGCGATTCTGCAATGAGAGTTACCCCATCTCCTCCTCGCCCACAGAGTCTTGCTCCGTCAGCTGTCCTGCTGGACTCTGCAACCTCCCCATCCTGTGGCCCCCTGCCCCAGCAAATCTCTTCCCTCTGAAGCCATCTTTTCTTGACCCTGCATCTCTCCCAGCCACCACCCCATCTCTGCCTCCTCTGAGCAAATCGTCTTTCCCACCTCCCCAGCCCTCTGCAGATGCCTCGGCCTTGCCTGGGCATCATCTCCTCAGCTTTGGGGACCCACAGTTGGTGCTTCCTCCATTGGGAAATCTTTCCAGACTGTGTTTCCCAACCCCGACAGTCCCGCAAAGCTGGTTTAAGTGTCCTCTGGTGAGCAACTGTGTCCACCTAGATTCACTACCCACAGTAGAGGGTTTTAGCGCTCAACCATATCTGCTCTTTCCTTCTTCTGAGCACACGGAATATTCTGTCCTGCTCTTGTGGCAGCTAGACTGGGAGCAGAGTGAAGAGTGTTACTTTGGGACAAAGCATTGCTTAGCAGTGCGGGATCTTCCAGAACTTTCTTCCCCTGCCCCATCGATCATAGCAGCTTATTATGAAATGGAGGTACCTCAGGTTCCAAACAGTCTGGGTTACTGAGACACTGGCTGTGGGGGGGCGGGCTCTGAGGCCATATGTCCAGGCCCTGAGCAGGCAGAGGGGCACTACTGAGCCACTGACCTGAGAGTCACCCAGATCACCGCAGGTTCTGTGAGTGAGATATCTTTTGTTGTGTCAAGTGACTAAGATTAGAGAGGTCTGTTACTACAGCATAGCCAAGCCCTTCCCCACTGATTTACTGATTAAAGAAGTGTTCTAAATGGGTTAATGGCTTGGTAAACTGTGAAGATCTGTGCACATTTTAGTTATTATTATTGCTGTCAAGTTGTAACAGGGCTGGAGACGTGATGCGGCTGGGAGAGTGGAGGAATGGCCAGGGTATGTCATGGAGAAAAACCCTCTCATTTATGATTTGCCAAGGGCTTGCCCAGGATCTGTTTCCATATTTAATCTCTGATGAAAGGTTATAATGAGTCTGGTATCTGGTGCTACTGACAGAAGATGGACCTTTCTCCCCGGTATTTAATTCCTGTGGTTGTGAAAGATAGGATGTATTTCTCCTGGATTTGCTACAATATAGTATTTTAATATCGATTTGATACTGACTGGCTTCAGACTCCAGCTTAACTCTATCTCTCCATCTTTGAGAGTGGTTGAAGAAAATCACATGGCTTTGTTTCTTGAGCAAGAATCTGCTAAGCAGTCACCAGATGGGGCTGTTCCCTTGAAGGCCTGTGTGCAGGATTCTCAGGGCCTTTTCTTCTCAAACCCCTTCCCTCTTTTCTCCACAACTCTCCTTTAACTCATGGTGCTATAGGGATAAATTGCCCTGTTTAATGAATAGCTGTTGAATAGAAGGTAAGTACATGAACTGTTACCTGGTTCTCCTGCCTCCTTTACCCACTTTAATTGGCCCTCAAGAGATTCCCCCACTTCTGTCCCATGGGCCAGTGAACATCAGTGGGAAAAGAGGGGCCTCTCCACCATTTTAGTCCATGCTGACTCTTCAGAATGACTCAGCTGGGGAGATTGGGCTGGACCAGAGAGAGGTGGACAGCCTGGTTTGAGTCTAGGCCTGGCCAGCTATTATGTGAAGCTGTCCACAATGGTTGCTTCCTCAGAATCAGATTCCTCACCTTTAAATGGGACATCCATCATGGAGGATCACCCCAGAGGGCTTTGGGCCAAAGGATAATTGATAGAGATATGGTATTTAGTTATCACTGTATTTGTACTTTTTCCAAGAAGCGTCAAAGAAGGATGGACTATAAAAGGTTCCTGCACACTCTTCCTTTTCTGGCTTTTTTGTTCAGCCCGTGAGGGGCTGGATTGGGTGAAGAGAGGGAGTGGTGCAGAGGAGTGGGCTTCCTAGGACTGGGGCTGGGAGAGGGCATGGCTGCGAGTGTGCACAGGGAGGTGGGCCTAACCCTGGGGTCTAGGCTTTGTAGGATTTCCAGGCTCAGGTGAGAAGCAGGGCCATTAAACAGCCTCAAATGGGAAAGGGACCAAAGACCCACAATGGCACCCTTGATTCAAGGGTAAGTGGCATCCAAGGACTTTCAGATGGCTCCAGGAGCCAGAACCAATCATGGTTGATACTGAATTTCCAGCCAGACAGCAGGATGGGGGGTTTGAAATCAATAACTGATTTAAAGAAATAAGTAATTTTTTTTTCTTTTTGCACATCCAAGCTTGTGAAATGAGAATGTCTCAGTACTGATAAGAGCCTCATATAAATGTGAGCTCTCGGATTGTTTTTCATGCCCACTCACTCTTGGTTGCAGTCATCCAAAAAATCAGATTCACAGGCATCTCTTCACAGGCATCTCTTCACCTTGTTATCCTTCACTCACCTTTGAATATACCAAAGGCCTATTGAGCCTCTACATTTCTCAGTGGCCTAAGCACAAATGGGCATCCCCCAGGCTCCACTGCACTGACAGTCCACCTCACAGGGTTTGGGAACCATCCACATCAATCTCATGAGGGGCCATTAAAAGTGCCATTCCTGGGTCCCTCTCAGACCCACAGAAGTAGACTCTGGGGCTGGGTGGAAGGTGTTGGGAATTTGCATTTTAACAACATCCTCTATGAGTGTTACACACTCAAGAAAGTTAAGCTTTGCTCTAGAAGTGAAATGAAAGTGACACTATTATATTCCCTGCTGACAGCTGAGAAGAAAGATTTTCTGGGGAGTAGTGGTACTGGTTGTGACCATGTGATCAATTATGATTATGGTATTTATTCTGTTTTGTGCCATGGACTTAGCCGTTTGCGTCCAACTCCCCTTCTGGATATAAACCCAAGAGCAGTGATCTGGCCTCCTCAGAGCCCAGCAGAACTACACTGAAGGGATAAGCAGTGTCTGGTACCTGCCTGATACCAGGCTAATGGGTTGACAGTTGCATTACCTCTAATCCTCATGGCCATGGGCTCCTGGGGTTTATGTCATAAGCACTTTCTCCGTTTACAAGATGCAGGTGCTGGCAGAGCGCAGTGGCTCGCGCCTGTAATCCCAACACTTTGGGAGTCCGAGGTGGGAGGATCACTTGAGGTCAGGAGTTTGAGATCAGCCTGGCCAACATGGTGAAACCTTGTCTCTACTAAAAATACAAACATTAGCCAGGTGTGGTGGCGCAGGCCTATAATCCCAGCTGCTCTGGAGGCTGAGGCAGAGGCTGAATCTCTTGAACCCTGGTGGCAGAGGTTGCAGTGAGCCAAGATTGTGCCACTGCACTCCAGCCTGGGTGACAGAGCAAGACTCCATCTCAAAAATAAAATAAAAATAAAATAAAATAAAGTGCAGGTGCTCTCTGTTCTCTGACAGATGTATATGACAACATAAATTCAGGACCAAGTTACCTCAATAGCAAAATTAGAATATTTTAATAGTAATATCATAATAGAATAAAGGTTTGGGAGGGCAACCATAATCTTCTAGAACCTGAAGGTTGGCATTCATTGTTCATAAACTCAGCTGAAGGCAGTGCCTTCCAAATTTGGTTAGATTGCTGTGGGAAAGACCAGGGTTAGTTGCAGGGAATCATTTTCCAAGCAGAACCATTTCAAATGCTAAAACTGGCCCCTGAGGTTATATTGAGCCTCCCTTCCTGAGTGAGATGTTTGGAAATGAGGTGGCTTTGGAAATAAGCCTGTCTGTAACAGTGGTTTCCACAAAGACGTCAGTCTCATGGCATTGGATATTGTTTGGACACTGACATGAATGTTTTGGCATATCACCATATGAGGCCTTTCCAGAGGTGGCTTCTAGTATGCTTCTGGAGGGGGTCTTCCAAGAATAGTGGCACTTAAGGGTCATGTATGGCCATGACCCATGCCCAGTTGTTCCAGAGGTCACGGTGAGACAGAGCTGTCTGGCAAAGGGCCAGGTGCAGAGTCAGTCTGGGGGCCATGGATGGCATGGATAGTGAGGTCAGGATCCTTCATGCCAATCTGTGGCTGCTTGCTGTCCCCACCTCTCCTCCTGCTCTCACCAACTCCCATGCCCCCAGTCCCACACTGCCACCGAGCACACCCTGGGAGGAGGCCCTAATGTAAATGGAGGGAGGTGAGGTAAAAGCTCAGGGAAGCTCCTTGGGGAACCCTGTATTAGCGCTGCTTTGCACATAGTCGGTCTCCGATAAATATATTTGTTGATGAATGGCCTCCTTTGTTGGCTTCTGTCTCTCAACCTCTATCACATAGCAGCGGTGTCTGTCAGCCCAGGCACCCACCTCTCTGGAGGCAGCAAGAAGAGGCTGAGAAAATGGTGATGGTGTGAGCACATCTGAAACCAGGAAAGCCACCCTTGACTGGCTCTGTTTTGTGGGCCGCAGCTTGCCCTCCAGCTTGGTGGCAGTGGACATCCACTCTGCTTCGTCACTTGCTTTGCTGACATGTCTTCTGCCTCTCTACTCCTTGGAATACGGGCTGAAGTCCAGACAGGGAAGAGCATGTGAAGCCACCTCATCTGCTGCCAGGGAGATGTGGGAGTTCTTCCCATTACTCTGAGATGAAGGGGTCGCGTCCCCACATTGAAGGGGTGGGAGGTTGGGCATCAGGACCATTTCATAGGCCTTCCTTGGGTCTTCACTATGCTGTAGCTTTCTCAGTTTGAAATGTGCCCCAGAAAGACAGGGATAAAATGTGAGGATCTAAGGACAGAAAGTCCAAGGTTCATATGGACAGCACTTAGATGACCCATCCTTGGGGTTTCTCAGTCCCCGCTCTGGTGCCTGTGTGCAGGTAATGGGCAGAGCCTGTACTTCCCAACATGGCAGCATCCAGAATGGCCTCTAGGTATAGGAAGTGACGATCTGAGGGGGAGGGAGCCAGCCCCTCCCATAGTCTGTGCTGATGCCAAACCCAGGTGCAAAGGGGGCTACAGCCAGGCTCCCCAGTCTCCCAGTGGCTCTGGCTATTAATAACTCAGCCACTTCCTTCTTCCTCTCACCCCTGCCACTCTGCAGGGTGTGGGCAGTCAACGGGAGCGTGGAGCTGCCTGGCAAGAAGGGCAGATACCCTTTTCTCTCTCTGTTTAGGATTCGCCCCAGGGCTGGTGAGGGGCCTGGCTGCCTCAATGGGCATCCTCGATGAAGAACTCAGCACTGAAGTGAGCCTGGGCATCTGGAGGCCCCTTCCAAGGGGCCAGGGAAGACTCAGCCCCCCAACTCTGGCCCATGCAGCCCAGGTGCACAGTGGCCCTTAGGAACTGTGGGGAGGACTCTGGGAGGAGGAGGTAGGGAAGGCAAATGAGGACTGGGGTTTTCTTTCTTGTTTAAAAATACAAAAAGGAAATGACGTGTTAACATTAGTGAATATAGGCAGGTGTGGAAGAGGCACGGTCCGCTCTCTGGAGCAGGGCAGTGGCCCGGGCGGGGGTCAGATGAGGCCTGCCGCCTTCTGCACATTGTACTCCTTGTTCTTCTTCACCCTCCAGCTGATGAAGCAAAGTAGCAGCATGCCCAGCGCCTTGTAGCCCATCTGCAGGCCCAGGTACCTGTGGGCAAGAGGAGGCAGGACTGGTGAGGGAGGGGGCTCTGCAGCCCACATCCCAGGGCCAGGACCACCGGGAAGAGCCACGTCATTCCCATGCTGGCCCACGAAGGGTGTGGGCACCATCCAGGTGTGGATCACTTTCCTCATTTCTTTGACCCAAAAGGGAACAAAGCTGCAGGGAAGCAGGCAGGGAGTAGGCATGGGACTCCTAATCCGGGGCTCATCATCCCTCCACCGGCTCTTTCCAGAGGACCAGAGGTGACCCAGCTGCCCCAGCCAGCCCTGGAGGGTCCTGTCAACCAAGCAGAGCCAGAAGGAGAGGGGCCTCTTCTCATTGCCCTCTTGACCTGTCCCTTTTGCGGCTTTCTCTGCCACTCCCATACCATTTCCAGCCCCTGCCCAGTCCCCTGAAGCCCACCTTCCTGTGGTTTCTGGGCCATATGACAATGGCAGCAGGTGAGGTGGCTGGAAGGGGTGCAGAACCCAATGGCACTGCAGCTGGGCATGGCCCATTGAGGCAGGTTGGTCCGCCTGCCCTGGACCTCTGCCAGGAGCCATGATATGGCCCCTCTGTCTCTGAGCAGCAGGAGGCTGCCCCCATTGTTCCACAGCCATGGCCTCTTCCTTGGGCTGCAGCCATCCCCACCCTTTCTTTCTGCTGCTGCCCCTTCCAAACGCTTTCAGGTCATGGAAGTCCCTGGACATCTCCCTGTGAGCCCTGAAAAGCCTGTTATAGTAGCCCCTGCTCCCTGTCCATGGCAGGGCCGCAGAGCTGGCCCTTCATGTTCTCTTCTTCGGAAGCCTGACAGCCCCCACAGTAGCCACCGGGCATATGACTACTGTCATCTCAAGCCCAGGGCCTGGCTCCGGGACACACATGCGTGTTGGGCCCTCACCTGTCTCGGAGAGCATCGTTGTCATAGTAGGCGCAGGCCCCTCGCCTCCCCAAGCACAGCGAGTTCCACCGGATGCAGGAGTGGTCAATGGTGAGGCCATAGAGGGCTGGAGATGGCAGCCAGGCTGGAAGAGGGTTCGGAAAGCCCTGGTCAGATGGAACTGCAGGCAGAGGTGCCCAGCAGGGGTGTGGGAGCCAAGTCCCCTGCACGGTTCACATATATGAGAATGGCTCTGCTGCACCCATAGGACTCACAGTGACTCTGGAAAGCAGAATAGCTTTCAGTGAAGCCTGAATTTCTCTTTCACCAGAAGGCTTAGAAGAGAAAAGGGACCTGGGCCATTGTTTCAAGGCAGAGTAAGTCACAGGGATCACCTTGATGCCAGCTCAGACATCCAACATAGTTCTCCTGAGGTCAGCTCAGAGTGGAGCTACATGGGCCTCCACTGTGTGGCAGGAGGCTCTCCAGGCATCGACTTCTTAGGTCCTCACACTGGCCCTGAGGTGTGGGTGCCCACTTTTTAGTGAAGAGGAAGGGGTTCTTGGCTGGGACACTGTAACATAGCCAAGAGAAGTCAAGGCAGGACTTTGAACCCTGGTTTATGGAGGTTCGAATCCCATGCACTTCCACCACACCAAGCTGCCCTATTGGATTAGACAATACCCCTCTGCAGACCTCCCAATACCTGGCTTCTCAGAGCTTCTTCTCCGGGCCCCCGAACTTCCCAGCAGCTGAGTGCTAAGATTTGGCTCGGCAGGGGCTGTGCCTTCCTGGCTGTGAAATATTCTGGACGCCTACACTATGCGTGGGTAGTGTACCACTAGCTACAGCTCTAGGCAGTTACTGGACTGGGGAGGGACTTGTCCAGGATTTACACCAAGGCTGGCCCATCCCATTCTCAGAACCAGGGTGCTGAGAATAACCTCCCAGACTTTGTTTAGGGCCCTGTGAGCAACTGCTTCCAGAAGAAAGACAGACAATATTCCACTTGTGGCGCTGCCCACAAGTGGGAAACTACAAGAAGAAGCCTCTCCACTCAAATCCTGCTCACTCCCAAGTCTCCAGGTGAACAGAGGGATGAAAACTGGCCAGGCAGAGTGACATATGACACTTCCCTGCATAGAAACAAAGTCCAGAAACATTGTCGACCCAATCCCAATGGGTAATTAAAAACCTGTAATAGGAAGTCCTTTTATCTACCCAAGAGTGGATTGTGTTCTTGGGTGATACATGGAACCCCTCCAGGCCTGGGTTTTCTCACTGTGGTCCCACATTGAGTTATCTGAGCTCAAATGGAAAAACAAAAGCAGCAAGTGCTTCGAGCAGTGCGATAGAGTCGAGAGAGTCCTTGTTTTCAAGGCCATTTTCGTGGTTGCTGGAGGAAGCAGGAAAGGGCTCTTTAGAGCCTGTCCTAGTTGCTGGATGGGCTGAGAGGAATGTGAGGTCTCCTTCCCAGCAGAGGTTTTAGAGAAAGTTAAGTTATAAATGAAAATAAGGAGCTCTGATGACAACAGAGCCTCTGCTGGGAGGACAGGTAGATCCTGGCCCCCTGCTTCCTCTGTTTATAATGCAGGCAGCAAGAGCAGGGTCTAAAGAGGCTCTGCAGGGACTAGAGGAACAAGAAATCCCACTGAAAAAGCTGGTTCATTCCCATCATCCAAACACTTCTCCCAACCTGGGGTTGGATTGGGCCCAGCAAGGGCTCCCGCTCACCTGGCCCCAGTAGGAACATCACCAACACATCTCAAAATGGGGATGGAAGCTGCTGCTCTCACCGCAGGGTGCGGTGTTGACTGAGGCACAGTGGGCTATACATCATTTCAGCATTTATGGTCAGAAATGACACCTTATAGTAACTGAAGTTCCTCTTGCTGGAGTCTCCACATTCCCCTCTGTAGTTTGCACCCTTAATTAATACATCCTCAGTTCAATTAGGTCCCTTTACTTCTGTGTGCCTGACATTACAAGGATCCCTCTATTACTGCCTTGTGTTAAATCTAGTGTACGGATGTGTCAAGAAGGAACAGCCAGTGTGAGCAGTCCAGGAACGGGCCTGCATTGTGCCCCCAGCCCTCCGCCCAGGCACCCCTGCTTGAGGCAGCTTGAGCACCCCTGCTGCCTCAAGCAGCTCGCCCTCCCGCAGGGCACTGTTGATCACTTGTGCACAGTGCCATTCCTCTGGTGGGCTCTGGACTGCTTGAGGGCAGGCAGGACTCACCAGCAGAGGGCCCCACGTGGAAGAAACTTTGGCTGAATAGTTTTAGGAGGAGTGAATTTTGTAAATGGAAAGGAAGCCAGGGCTGGGCTCAGCCGCTGCTCTGACTTGGCAGGAATGCAAAGTTTTGTTCCTACAGTGAGTTTTGGGAGAAAGATTTAAAAATACCTGCCTTTAACACTCTATTAGGTATTCTCAGCTGTGTTCACTTTTAATTTTTCTTACATAACTTAGTTAGGAATGAATGCCACAGATGGAGTCTTTCCTAACCTCAAGCAATCTGGGAAACCATCCACATGGATTTTGGCATCTGCTGTTGATTATGCACAGCTTCTCTTTGCCATGGAGATGAGATGGTGCTTCCTCCATCGCTACCTTGCACCCATAGCCCTCGGATGCCCCATCGCCTGCGGCCACTTTTGGGAAGAGGGGTCTTAGACACTTACCCAGCAAGCGCATCAACAAGAACTGCACCCCGATGGCAAATGACTTTTCCTCCTGGTTCACCACACTGAAAAGACAGACAGCAAATCAGCAGTGGGAGGATTCAGGGCTGCACGATCCCTTGGCTAAGGGACAGCCAGCCTCAGAGCAGGTCAGAACCAACCCTCATGCGGCCTGACAAGCCCTCTGGTGATTGGGTTCACCTGGGCTGAATGCTCTAGTTCTTTACATCAGTGGTCTCAAAGTGTGGTCCCTGGATCATCAGCATCCCCTGGGAGCTTGTTAGATATGCAGATTTTCAGGCCCACCCCGGACTTACTGAGTCAGAAAGTCTGGGGATGGGGCCCAGCAATCTGTATTTTACCTCCAGGAGATTCTGATGTACCACTGAAAACCACTGGTCTGTGTGATTTTCAGGGCTGCCCAGAGCCCCCTTCAAGAAGCAGAGGGCAGTAGAGGCTAGGAGTGGAGAGAAGGATGCTGTGGGTGTGTTGATAGCAGCAGGTCTGAACAACTCCCACAGAATGTCTTATACCAGTAAAAGACAGCCCTGCTGCAAAGTGTAATTAGAGCCCTTGGGCTGCAGGCTTCTGTGCACAGCTAAAAGAATTCCCTACCCCGGGCTAGCTCTGGGTGTGTGCATACAACTCCGCCCTCAGAAAGGTCCCATGTTTGGCTTAATGCTCTGCTGCAGCTGTCTGGAAATTCTTAATTTTTGAGCCAGGGGCTTTACATTTTCATTTGTAATAGGTCCTACAAATTAGGTAGCTGGTCCTGCCCCTAATCATCTTCCTTCAAGAGAGGAAAATGTGTTTGGCTAAGGAAGGAGATTCAGAGAGAGCGGGAGACAGCCCTGCCGTCCCAGCTGGGGAGTGGAGAGAGGGAGAGGACACCCCCACACAAGGTGGGGAGCCAGCAGCTGGCCAGCAGAGGCACCTGATGAGTGACTTTACTCCAGGACTCTCTGTGCTCTGGGCACACACACTCCCAGTGAGTGCTTGTTGGGAAGAGCTTTCAGTACTAGGGGACAGTGAGGAAGGGAGCTCAGAAGTAATCCCCAGGCCTCTACCTATGGTTTGTTTCACCACCACCATCACAGTTCCACTAGCAAACTGGAAAGTGACCTTTGCCCAGCCCCTGAGGGATGGTCCGGTGAGAGAAATACTCACTGGGGCAGGGGAAGAGGCACCCCTTGGGGCCCCCCAGTATAAAGTGTCTCAAATCCTGTTGTGCCTACAGATCCCTCCAGTGGTCCAGTTCATAATAGATGCCTGCCTTGTCTTGGCCCTTGCCCTGGGCCCACTCATTCTCAATGAAATGGGACTTGGCCACCCCAATTTGGCTTTTGATTGAGGTCCTGGGCCCCTTCTAGTCTCTGTCCCATGTGGCCCTGAATGAAAGCTGGCTTTCTGACCTCTCTTTCTCCTTCCACATTTTCAGCTAGCCTTCACTTCCAGCTTGTGTTCCCATGGCTAAATGGGGGCCAGGGCTCATACAAATAATGCTTGGGTCACCTACAAAGTCATTTTTTTTCTTCTGAGACAGAGTCTCATTCTGTCACCCAGACTGGAGTGCAGTGGCTCAGTCTTAGCTCACTGCAACCTCTGCTTCTCAGGTTCAAGCAATTCTCCTGCCTCAGCCTCCCGAGTAGCTGGGACTACAGGCGCCCGCCACCACGCCCGGCTAGCTTTTGTATTTTTAGTAGAGACAAGGTTTTGCCATGTTGCCCAGGCTGGTCTTCAACACCTGACCTCAAGTGGTCCACCCACCTCGGCCTCCCAAAGTGCTGGGATTACAGGTGTGAGCCACCACACCCGGCCTATGAAGTCATCTTTAAGCCTCTCCTTCTTCACACTAAATAGCCTCAATTCTGTCATGTTTCCCAGTGGGATTTATCTTTAAATCGTTGTGGGATCCGGGGGCCTCCTCTCCACCTCCTACCCCTACTCGACCTAGAAAGGAGAGCTTTTTCTAGAGAAGCCCATCTTGTGGTTGAAATGATGCTCTGTTCTTCCTGACTTCCTCGTCCCTGGGATTTGACAGGAGTCCTCTGGGAGGAGATTTGACAGGGATTGCCCTTTTCCCTGCTGCACAGGGACTTGCCAGGGAGATTTTCTTACCCTGTCCCATCTCCTCATCATGGCCTTGTGTAGTTTTATGTCAGGGCTAGAGGGTCCACTGTGGTCCATCTGACCCAAGGTGCAAGAAGGGAAGCCTGCTGAAGAGTCTCTGGTGAAGGTGTCAGTGCTTTGAATGTGCAGGATGGGGAGCAGCAGAGAAGGGAGTGACTGTGGTGTCAGGGAAGGCAGCACGCTGTGGGTTCCAAGCATCCTTGCACCTTCTTGCTGAATAAGCTCAAAATGCAAGGTCCTGACTGCTGTTTTCCTGCACTGTTTCTCAGAGTTGTAGTTGCAATGAGCAACCTTGAGGCATGAGTTAACGTTTCCTCCAAGACCAGGAGCAGCATTGCTCACTGGTCACCGTAGAAGTGGCGGCTCTTCTATGCTCAGTGTTCTTACAAAGTGTGCACCTGGGCCTCTCTGTGTCACCCCTGTAGGATTTGGGGGGCAAGGACAACTGACACACCCTAAGTTTTGTGCTTTCTGTGCTGTCATAAAGTATTTTGTCTTTGACCCAGGAGTCTCACATCTTCTGCCAGCATCCTTGAAATAGTATTTGATTTGATAGCTTTCAAGCTAACTTGATAGCTCACTTATAAATACGGTAAAATCCCAGATCCCAACAAGTGGCTGCATCTGCTCCTTTCTTTTCTCTGAGCCTTCTGGGGAAAATAGGTCATAGACACCTAGCTGGCTGTTAATTATTATTATTATTGTTATTTGATTAATAGTGATAATTAACCAATATATAGAACACCTTATATTTGCAAAGCAATTTACCATGTAATCCTGACACCAACCCTTTGAGGTCGATATCATTATCATCATTTTATGAATGAGGAGACTGAGGCTCAATGAGGCTAGGCAACACCCTAACACAGCCAGTATGTGGCAGAGCAGGGACTTTGATCCTGGCACCGGGAGTCCAAATCCTATGTTTTTGCCCTCTCTACTTGCGAGGTGAGTGAGGACAGGAGGGAGGGAAGCAGGGGTGGGTTAGGTGAATTTGGTACAAGTGTTGTTTTCTCCTTGCAGCCAGTGAGGTGAAGAGCAGGTCATTCCCAGTGAAAAGCTCAGAGGCATTCATTGCCAGCTGCCAGCTGTAACGGGACGCCCTGCTCCTCCCCTCCAGCTCTGGCCAGCCACTCCCTTCCTGACCTGAGGACTTGGTCCTGGAGCCAATCATACCGGGATTTTCTCATTTTCATCCTTTTCCATAGCCCTCACTCTGACTCTGAAACTTTCCACATTTTCCTGCCTTGCTTTTATGCATCCAACTAAATTCTCTTTGCTCTTCTCATTTCTTTTAGAATTTAAAAATAAGCAAACCTACAGGAGTTTCCAAGGTGTGGAGCCAGGCAGCCTGGCTTCAACAAGTGGCTCAGCCATTCACTGGCTCTGCCATACTACACTAGTGATTTTTTTAAAAATTATTATTATTTTTTGAGACGGAGGCTCACTTTGTCACACAGGCTGGAGTGCAGTGGCATAATCTTGGCTCACCGCAACCTCTGCCTCCCAGGTTCAAGTGATTCTTCTGCCTCAGCCTCCCAAGAAGCTGGGATTACAGGCACCGGCCACCACACCCAGCTAATTTTTGTATTTTTAGTAGAGATGGGGTTTTGCCATGTTGGCCAGGCTGGTCTTGAACTCCTGACCTCAGATGATCCGCCTGCCTCGGCCTCCCAAAGTGCTGAGGTTACAGGCATGAGCCACAGCGCGCAGCCTAGGCTTGTGATTTAACCTCCAATGTTCAGAGTGGAGGCACCAACAGGGCCTGTGTCACACGGACGCTGTGGGACTGAATGAGGCCCTGCAATGAGGAGCTCAGCACAGCGCCTCCTAGGGCAGGGCTCCCAGCACTGTTGCCATTATTATTATTTCCCCTCAGCAAAAGAACATTGCACTTGTCATTCAAAGGACTCTGAGGGCGAGGAAAGGGGGGAGAAATGAGAAATAGGCAACTAGGCGCAAAGTCAAAGGGAGTTGTGGGGAAGGAGAAGCCATGCCCCAGACCCCCAGAGGTTTGCCACTCACCGCAGAACCATCATGTAGAGGGGGTTGTGGGAGATGCAGGCTATCAGGGACACGAAGGAGATGAGGAAGATGGCCGGGAGCAGGAAGTGGGCACAGGGGACAGGGCACGATCCTGTCTTTGCTGAAGCGGATCCCCCAGTCACACAGCTGCAGTTCAAATAGATCTTGAAGAAGAAGGGGAGGGGAAAAGGGGAAACTTTGTGATTATTTCACTTTCACACACTTCAGAGGTCTGCACCAGCTCTTCCTGGAGACTTAGCTTTCAACCCTTGTGTTCTCTGGATCTGGTTCCCAGGGAAGCTGGGTGAGGCTGAGGAGGCCAGGTGAGGATTTCAAGCTGGCCCAGGGGTCCCACCTCTGTCACTGTTTGGGCAACAGAAACCATCTTCTGGGATGGGCTGGGCTCCTCCAGAAGTCACATCTGCCTCTGGATTCCCCGGGAACACTGCCAGGCTAGGCCCCCCACCCCCAGCTTGGAGCCAGGGGCTCAGGAGGGCTCTCCTTTGGGCCAGTCCTCCTGTGCCCAGCAGTGGCGGTTTTGCAGATTGTTGTTTTTGCTGTTTGTGTGTTTATTGCAGAGGGAGGCATAACCAGTAGGAGGGCAACGGGAACACAGTGGAATTCCCTGAGTTCTGATGCTGTCAGGCCTTTGCTGGAGCTCCCTGCCTGAAAGAAACTCCTTCTGCCTAGAAGGGACTCCTGAGGAGGCCCCTGTCTCAAGTCTGCAAGTCCATATGGCTCAATACTGTTGTCCAACTCACTTTAGTGGCCACTGCCCTTGTCTGGTGGTCTTCACCTTCCTTCGCTGCCCTTGTCAGATGGCCCAGCCTGTGACAATTTCAGTGTCCAAGCAGTTACAGGACTAATATTGGAACTAATGGACTAGTATGTCTCCTTCTGCCAACAGTGGTAACTATGCACCCTCTTCACTTGGCCCCTAGGAAACTCCAAAGTTAGTTATATACAATATGGCTATTACTCTCTTCAGTCTAGATTTTTTAAATAGAGACTTTTTTCTTTATAATTTACTGTTTTTTTTCTTGATATTTTGCTAATGGATTTTTGTCTTGAGGTACGTATGCTGTTATGGGAAACTTGCCAAGATTATTTCTGGAAGTAGGTGACTCAGAGGTAACTTAACAAAGATAAGAAAACCACAGAAGCCAACACAACTGGAAGGCAACTCAAAGAGCATCTTGTCCAAGTTCCTTGTCCTTCCTCTGCCTGGGAGCCACGCTCCTTTGCCCACGGAGGTGGCAGTGGCAGCAGCCTTGCCCTGTCCTTTCAGAGGAGGTTGGTAACTAGGCACTAGCCTTGCCCATCTCCTCCATACAGGCTTAAGGGAATAAGGCATGTTCCTAGCTTACGTTAACTGCACAGTCTTCTCATTGCTCAGCAGTTCCTAAGCCTGGCCCGCCTGGCTCTGGCTCCTGCCTGCTCCCTGGCCAGCTGGGCGTGACACTCCTCCTGCAGCACCAAGCCTGGCCTTTTCTCTTCTTTCCTACAGCGTGCCCAGTACATTCATGCCCATGGGACTTGTACTTGCTGCTCCCTTTAGCTGGAATGCTGCTCCTGGTGTGCATAGAATTCTGTTCTGATTGTTCAGTTCTAATGTCACCCCCTCCGGGAGGCCCCTGGGAACTCTCCATCCTATTAAGTCCTTCCATGGCATGGGTTACTTTCTAGAATTACCCTGTGTGTTTATTTGATAGAATGCACACTCCATGAGAACAGGGACCTTGTCTGATGGGTTCACTATCACATCCTCAGCACTCACGGCTGTGCCCAGTGTTCTGTTTATTGAATAACTAAACAAATGACTCAAGTCAGTTTGCTGCTGGCTGATCCTAGGAGGTGTGGAGCCACAGAAAAATGGACTGAACTTTGCCAAGCGGGTCCAGTGAATGGAGGCTGCCCAAGTGGAAGGCTGGTGGCCAGAAGATAAATGGCTTTGAATAGAAGTGCCCCAAACTGAGGCAGAGCCCTGCGTTCAAGTCCCAGGTCAGCCCGAAATAGCTGCATGACTTCAGGCCAGCCATGTGGCCACACCTGGGAGTTGAGGGGTTGAACCAAATGCCCTCAGCTACTGCTTCTGGCTCTACCCTTCCAGGTCCATGTCACAGAAGGCTAATGCCCTCAATTTATCTGGGCCACGGCCAGCCTGCAGGACCCAGAGATGCCCGTGAGGATCCTTCAGGATGGGGCTCCAAGGCCTCAGCTGAAGGAGTGCTTTGACTGGTTTCTGCTCTGAGCAGTTAGGCCTCAAGAATGTGAATTTGTTGGATGTCGGCCAGTCTTTAATTGACTGTGGGCTGTCGGCATCTGGTCATGACCTCAGGGGTAGGGAGGTAGAGAGACGTTGGATGTGGCTCAGAGGAGGCCAGGATGCTGGTAATGAGTGTGTGTGTGGAGCCCCGCCTATCCTGGAGCCGAGAAACAGTCTTTGAGGGCATGCACTGAGCTCCGAGATCCTGTGGGGCTCCTCTTGCCTCTGGACCCTGGCTGCCCTTACCAATTGCTTGGAGGTTGCAGAGCTCATGTTGATGTTTCTGCAGCCAGCGTGGCAAGGGGAGAGGTACTCAATTCCATTGTCCCCACAGACCGGGTGGAAGATAGAATCTGGGCACGAGCAGTCCCTGCGGCAGGCAGGAGGCTGCGGATGTATAGAACTTGATGTGCTGCCAGCAAAAGAGGAAATGGGGAGTCAAACAAAGCAAGACCAAAGAAAAACCCTACCCTCCAGCCCAGTGTGAGTTCCTGGCCTGATGAGTGTGTCTGTGCATCTTTATTTATTTTGGGCCAGTGCCACCCTGGGATGTGGATTATGCCTGGTGGAGCCAACAGTGAATTTGCCACTGGTTAGTGGTCACGGCATCTCTCCATTTCTTCTGCCACTAGGAGCCCAAATCCACTAATTATGCGCTGGGAAGGCCTGAGTGGTGAATCCCCTGCCACAGTAGGGGTCAAGACAACCAACCAACCAGAAAGGGCAGCTGCAGTGGGCAGGTCACAGACAATATTTGCCTTCCCTCTTCTTCAGCCTGAAAAACAGTGGCTGGGACCACTGAGGCAATCCAGGATTTAGTTAGCTCTCTGTCTCCTGGCTTAATGTAGACCTTGCCTAGGTTACTGTATCCCCTTGAGCTTCAACCAGAGCTTTCACTGGTTGATCTCACTGTTCCCCGGTATCTGACATTCATGACCTTCTTCAGGGAGGGTTGGGAAAGGGGCTGACAAACCACTGTCCAGATATTTCACTAGTATAACTGTACAAATGAGAGTTCATCTCATGTGCCAGACGCTGTGCCCGGGGGCACATGCATAATCATCACAATGAGTCTACAGTGAATTACTCGCCTTCTGTGGATTAGAAAACCAAAGCTTAGAGAAGGTAAGTAACTCCCCCAACTAGTAAGGAGCACTGGCATAGAGTCCAGGCCTGTCTGAGGACAAAGCCGTGTGCTAAACTCCCAGTGGACGCTGCCAAAAGGCCCAAAGGCTTCTCGACTTTTCTCAGTCCACAGTCAGCCTGCAGAAGTGCCGTACAGACCAGGGGTGAGCTCCCTACCCCAAGCAACCCTCCCTTCCCTCAAACCCCTTCTCTCCTTCACCCACCAAAGAGAGAGGAGGTCATTTCAAAGAAAAAAAAATAGAGAAAATACCAGGGCTAAAAGGTACAGCATCTCCAAATGTTGCAACTTTATTAGGCAAAGTCTAAAAAAAAGCTTGTTGACAGGTGGCACCTGGGAAAAATAATAATAAAATGTCCCTTGCTTGGCTTCGTCCCCCTCACAGGGCTCTGAAGCTCTTCCTGAACATAAAGCCCAAGTTAACACTGTGACCCATATCGCTGTCTGCAAACCCACAGGCAGACTTTACCTGCCCTCCTCCTCACCTGCCCTAAGTTTTCAAGTCTGCCATCACTCTCATTATTATTCTCCAGATCTTTTCAAGTCTCCTTTCATCTCTCTTCAGCAGCTCAATGAAACTGAAATTCTAGCCAGCACAGAGCTGATGCTAAACATAGCTTATTTCCTGGTTCCTGTGGCTCACAGCCCTACAAATTCATCCTGAAATCAAACAAATTAGTTTTTGGTGCTTCTTAAGAAAACAGAACTCTAACCCTGATTGCTGGTGGCCCAGTAAGAGCCTTTGATCTCTTCTCATAATGGAGCATACCATTCAATACCTGATTTTCTAAGTTGCCACGTGAGAGATCAGATCAAAAGTGGGCCGGGCGGGGTGGCTCACGCCTATAATTTCAGCACTTTGGGAGGCTGTGGCAGGCAGATCACTTGAGGTCAGGAGTTTATGACCAGCCTGGCCAACATGGTGAAACCCCACCTCAACTAAAGATACAAACATTAGCCGGGTGTGGTGGTACACACTTGTAAGGCCAGCTACTTGAGAGGCTGAGGCATGAGAACTGCTTGAACCTGGGAGAAACACTTGAACCTGGGAGGTGGAGTTTGCAGTGAGCGAACTCCTTGAACCTGGGAGGTGGAGAAACACTTGAACCTGGGAGGTGGAGTTTGCAGTGATCATGCCACTGCACTCCAGTCTGGGTGATGGAGCAAGACCAGAATCTGTCTAAAAAAAAAAAAAAAATGTGTACAGCAGAGAAGAGAGTTGAGGAAGCAGGAAGGAAGATGTGTAACAGCCAGATCTAGGCCCTGGCCTTAGCAAAGGGGATCTCTGTGCCCCTTATTCCCATTACCTAGGGGGGTAGACTTCGGCCACAGTTGGGGTGGAGCATCCCATGAAGAACAGAGGAACACAAAGGATCATGGAGATGGTGATGATGGTGGTAGCTACGCGGGGAATGGTTTGCAGAGAGAAAACAAAGCGCTTCATGAGGATTCCTCCAAACAGCATCCCCAAGGCTGCAGCAGGTAGGTTCACAGCACCTGTAAGTGAAAAGAAGCAGGTGATCCAGGTGCACAGGCCTGGGACTGCATGTGGGCTACAAATAGTGAGCCGGATCACTGAGAAGGAAGCATGGTTTCAGGAAGGAACAGTTGGTATGTTAAATTGTAATATAAATAGCTGACATTAATTGAGCATCTACTGCTTGCCAGGCACACCTAGAGAAATATCTTGAGACAGGATTGCCTTGCCTATACAAAGAATATAGAAGTGGGGTTCTTGTAGCTTAAGAGATGTGGGTTGAATATGCATTTATTAAGCACCTTTCATTCCTTGGGGCCTCTTTGCATGGGACCACATGAGGTTAGCAACACGAGAGTGGTGACCCCTATGTACCAGTCAGAGATGGAAGGCCTGAGGGGTAAAGTCACAGCCAAGGACCAGCCAGGGGGTACACGGGAGTCACCCTCAAATCTCATGCACTGATCACCTTGCCAACTCCATATGGTTAAACTCACCTGTGAGTTGAGCCCAGTGATTTCCTAGGGTACTTGGTGGGACCACATCTGTAGTTCTCAACACAGTTGAAAAAATACTAATGCTGGGCCCCACCTCCAGAGATTCTGGTTTCATTAGCCTGGGGTAGGGCTGGGCATCTGTGTTTTGTAAAGCTCTCCAGAGGAGCCTCTGGTGCAGCCTCGGTTGAGAATCACTAAACCATGTACTCTCTAACCAAAGCAAATATATTCAGGTCCCTGGAGAAGAAGAGAAAACCCAGGAGGCATTTTGTCTAACCTCAAATTCAACCTTCCCTCTTTTCCTGTGTTGTCCCTGATGGTGTCAGGGCCTTTGGGAAGCTGTCAGACTTCCAGCCCCTTTACAGGGAGGAAGGCAGCCCCCAGCCTCCACCCACTCCTGACTGGAAGGATAGGAGTCAGAAATCTGCCAAGAACTTTCTAGATTGCCAACCAGGAAAACTGTCCTTAAAATTCTTTCTCCTGGGCAGTCCTCCTCTGGCCCCTGCCTGTGTCCGGTCTGGCCTGCACCCATCCCTGAATGGATGGCTGGAGTGCCTGCCTCCTGGCCCAGGCAAGCCCTGTGGCTCCTGCAGCACCCTCTGGACTCACCAATGAGGAAGTTGGCGTAGGCCGCTGAGGTGCCATACTGCTTCTCCAGGAACTTATTGAGGAAGGTAGAGAGGCCAGCAATGACGGAGGAGAAGGTGCACTGGGCCAGGACCACCAGCACGAAGAGTGGGTTCATCAGGAGCCTCAGAAAGATGCGGGGAAACTCTGTGAACAGACCATCGTCAAGAGCCGGCTTCTGTGGCAGCCAGCATGGGGCACCCCTTCCTGCCCCCTCCTTCTGAGGAACTCTCTTTTCTAGGAAGGGGCAGAATCTGAGCACCAGGATGTTCTGTGGCCAGTCTAGGGGCATACAGCCACTCGAGCCCCCTCTCCACATGCTCATAGTGCCTAAAAGAAACCAGGTGGCAGGCAGATAGAAATAGGACTAACACTGGAAACAGTCTCCTCACATGCCTGCCACCCCACAAGAAGGCAAGAGGGGAAGTGGGAGAAGAACATGGGACCACGCCGCGGGGTGGCCACGTGACTGATCCAGTGCAGTTTGGGTCTCCTGGTCCCTGCAAAGCAGTGGTCACCAGGATCCCTGGCAGAACCCCTGGGCTGCAGGCACACCTAGGGGATGGGCCAGTTACAGGCCATCTGCTCCTACTGCCCCTTACCACATACAATACCACAGGGGCTGGGGTCCCCTGGCCATTATCCTCTCCCTTGCACTGTGCCAGCCCACCCAGGGCTGCAGGGTCAGTTACGTTTAATGAAATCCACCAGGGAGCCTCTTGACTTGGCCTCCTCCAACTTCCTTGCTTCGTCTGCTGTGGCAGGATTCCTCTGAAGGCAATAAAAGGGGTGAATGTTCATGGCTCAGGCTCACTGCAGCTACCCTTCCCTGGAGTCTCTGGCCTCAGAGGCTCAAGGCTGGGTGGAGGTGAGCCACCCCAGGCGTGTGTGCATGGGAGGGCATCCAGAGAATGCTCTCTTAAAGCAAACAACACCTGCATTTCCGTGAGCCCGGTGTTTTGGCCGACAATCAAAACACATCTATGTCAATGCCTCCCACGATACCTGTGGGCATATTATTTCATATCTAACTTTCCCATGACTGTTGCCAAAGGTGTCTTCCTGGACCCCACTCCTCACCCCCATCTGTCATGGCTACACTTCTCCCCTACGCTCAGATTCCAGGGGATACTGGCTTTTGGGATACTCTGGTCTAGAACGCCATCTGTTTCCAGTCCCACCCTCCTCCCCCTCTCTATCTCCTCTCTGGGATTCTTGCTTCCTCCTGAGCCTAAAGGTGAGTGCTGCTCAAGGCTCTGTCCTAAACCTTTACCTGCACTTTCTTGGGTATACTACCCCAGGGAACCTTCGTACCTCTTCTGACCTTGTCAGCTCCAGCTTAAGGCCCTGCAGCTCTGAACTACCTTTCAGATGTGAGGCCCCTGGGCTCTGACAGCATTAGGATCCTGCCGGGAACTCATTGCCAGGAATAGGCTCTCCCATTCACTGAGTGCTTACTCCCTGCTGGGCCCGTGCCCAGTATTCACATGCTTTGTCTCATTCCTCACAACTCCTTCCCATATCGCTACTCTAATTAGCTGGAGCACTGTAAAGAAGAGGAAGCTTAGGAACAAAGAAACTTGGCAAAGATGACTCAGCTAGTTTATTGCTTTTTAATTTTTTAAATTATTTTTTTAGAGGCAGGGTCTCACTCTGTCACCCAGGCTGGTGTGCAGTGGTGCAGTCATAGCTCACTGCAGTCTTGAACTCCTGGGCTCAAGTGATTCTCCCACCTCAGCCTCCCAAGTAGGTGGGACTACATGCACTCAACACCATGCCCAGCTAAGTTTTTAAAATAAATTTTTTTTTGTAGAGATGGGGTCTTGCTATGTTGCCCAGGGTGGTCTTGAACTTCATTCCTTCCCTACCCACCAATCTCAACCTGGGCTCAAGCAATCCTCCTGCCTCGGCCTCCTAAAGTGTGAGATTACACACCTGGCCAACTCAGCTGGTTTATAAGTAGAAGAGCTGCATTCAAACCCTGCCTGACCCCAGCACCTGCATGATGTGCAGCCAACCTCTGAAATTCTTCCCCAAGACAAGCTGAGGTCCTCCCATCCCTGCCCCTCTTCCCCTGGCTGGGCCTAGATTTTATATACCTCATTGTCAAACATTGAGCTCTATTTTGAGGCTTGAAGCCTGGGCATAAACTTTAGCTCCTTCTTCTCCTCCAAGCCAGCTCACTGCTGAGCCCTTCTGGGCATCCACCCTAGGAATGTCTATCCTTATCCTTGCCCTGTCCCAGCTCTCTGACAACCATTGCTGCATTCCCCATCTCTCACCTGGTCTCTGCACTGGCCTCTTCAGATCTCCAGCCTCCATTCCTTCCCTACCCTCTAAACTCAACCTAGCTGCCATATTGCCACCCAAGTAGCCACCCAGTCACTGCAGTGCTCCAGAACTTCATGAAATTAGAACAATCTTTAGACCCTTCAGCTTGACATCAAGCCCCTACCCAGACTTCTCTTCCTTGCTCTCCATTCTCATCCTGCCCTCATTCCTTTCCCCAGTAGATATGACGAAGATGCTCAGAAGGTCCCCCGCTCAAAATATGCTCCAATCTCAGCCACCCTCATACTCTTCAATGCTAGAAATCCCTCAGTTTTTCAGGTTCAAACATTGACAGGCCCTATTAAATGTAAAAGTTGACTATACCAGGTCGCAGACTTGGCTTTTATTGGCTCTTAATTCTTTAGCTCAATTTAGATAAGCTCAGTGTTTCCCAAACTGTTTCCTGGAGGTCTCCTGACCCTCGAGATGCTGACATGGTAAGGGAACATGGAGGAGATACCACCTTTTGGAAATTCACCAACACCCTCACCTCTCAAAGCCTCTGGGAAGTCCTGCATCATGAAATTTGTTTAGATTTCACCCTGGATTTGCTTAACATGCTGTAGCTTTTTAGCTCTATTTATTTTCTACCCCCACATCCCTTTCTTAAACTCCAATAGGTAGAGTCATGGGCTCTTGGAACCTTACCTTTGCTCCTATGGGCATTACTCGAGGGAAGAAAAAAAAGGGGAAAGACGTGAGAACCAAGAAGACTGAAGAAATAAGCAGGCCTAGCCACCAGGCTCCAATCCATCGGGGGTCGCCCGGGACCAAGTTAACTGCAGCTGAAGAGAAACCAAAGGGTGCAAGTGTTTGTTGAATGCGTGATCTCACCTTACTGGAAACAGAAACCTCTGATCAGAGGGAGTTTTACTGATTTTCTTCCCAGGATGGAGAAGAGGCAAGCCATGAGCTAGATTCTTGGTCAAAACAGCATTCCCTCTCCCAGCTATTCGTCTTCCCAGAGGACCAGGGCCACTGCACATGAAGCAGAGCATCAGAAAATCCCTGGGCAGGAGGGAGCAGTACCTTCACCTCCTTATTCAACTCCCAGCCCGTGGTAGGAGTAGTGAAGAAGGGAGCTGACTCTCACTCACAAGGGCACACCATGGGCCAGACCCTAGACCACGTGCTTTCCATCTGTTTTCCACTGGGTTCTTCTAGCAAGTCTGCCCACTTCTCACCAGTCGAGAAACTGAGGATAGAAGGGGTTAAGTCCCTTGCCTCAGGTTAAGGCTAGTATGTGCCATTTCATTGGTCAATTTCAAACCTATGTCTTCCTGATACGCAAACCTGCCCTCTTAACCATTAAACTACTGCCTCCCAACTTTATGGATCCTTAACAAAGGAGGCCCCATAATCCTTAGAAGCCTAAAGAAACAGCCATCAACTGTGTGAGCTGCCTGGCTTCCAAAGGAGCAGCTTTCTCTTGGCAATTCTCTTGCACATGTGTAAAAGTCTGCCATTGTGTTTCTCTGGGTAAAGAAACTATCCAGGCATAAAGGGAAGGAGAAGGTGGCAGAACGGTTCAGTCAAATCATGACAAGCATCCCTGGGCACTGCCCTGAGTGGACTGGGCGCTCAGTAGCTGGTCTCTTTGGACAACCAAGAGCCAGGAACCAATTCGGGAAGTGCCAGCAAAAGGACAGAGATGGCTTGATTCTGAGATATAAGACACCCCCCTGGCTTTCCACTTTCATTTGAAGTACAGCCAAATGACACCATGCAGATGGCACTGTGGTCTGACAGTCCTAGGGATGGGAGTCTAGGCTCTGGCAGCATGGTTGCAACTAGCACCTGCCAGATATCTGTGACCTGACCTGTGTGCAGGGCACTGGTGTGGGTGCTCTTCCTGGAGTCTGGCTCAGTCCTGCCTTTCAGCCACGGCTCCAGCTGAGCTGGAACTTCGTATCCCACCCACACACTCACCACACTCTCCACCCTACAGCACTTTGCCTGTCCCTCTGTTATGGTGCTGACCTTCCCCGTCTTGTGGGAGACTGGGTAGTGTGGGACATGCTCACAAAGGCGGGAAGCCCTTGCTTGATTCATCCTGGGGCTGGCTCCCTGAATGGTTATCGCAGAACTTATGCCAGTGTCTAGGGACTATATCTTCTCATCCATACCACTTGTTGAAGAATACAAACTCATACTGTTCACTTCTTAATATACATCAGGCTTGTTCTGATCTTTACAACTTTATTTTACTATCATTAGCTCCATTTTATAGATGAGGCAGCTGAGGCACAGAAAGACAAAGTCGCTTGCCTAAGATCACTTGGCTAGTAGGAGATGGAACCAGGCTGAGACCCAGGCAGTCCCATCCCAGCACCCACACAGTCAAACACCATGTTATACCCTCTGGATGTGAGTCATCATCCATGTGTATATTTTATATGGTGTTTCCTTTTTTCCTCAAAAGAGCTCTTATTAAATTGTTTCTTTTTTTAAAAAATAACCAGCAATATCTTAGAATCAAAGAACCATAGAAATATTTTTAATGCCACCACCAACATGAGCACTGTGGTGGCAAAACCTGAGGTCCTGCCCTAGGTCTCCAAACTTCTTAAGGACAGAAAGTGAGTTTGCTTCAGCAGGTTGTTCCCCCCAGTAGCCAGCGTGGGCCCTGAGAGGAGGCACACACTGTCTGTTCCTAGCTGTCTGAGGGACTGCAGGGATGAATGAGGACGTGGCAGAGCACATCTGGATCTGAAGCTTCATTCTCTGTTCTGATTGAATGAGGGGGCCGGGGGCTGCTTTATTGAGCTGGGGATGGGAGTGGGTATCCTCTGCACACACTCACCTGTGTTGACTCTGCCATAGTCCACGTAGATCTGCAGCATGACAGAGCCCAGCAGGTACCCGAAAGCCGGTCCAAATACAGAGATGGCAAATAAGATGGCTGGAAATGGAAGTAAGGGGAAGGAGACTGAAAGAAATGGAGAGAGTCTGGCCGTGGGAACTCCCAAGCTGAGGGAGAGTCTTGAGATGTCACTCCATCTGTCCCCAAGCCTGATAAGCACACACCTATGGCATCTCCCACCAGCAAGGCCAGAACCACTCAAGATTCCAAGACATATAGAACCAAGGCTATTTCTACCTCCAGCCAACTTCCAAAGAGACCTGCTTGCCAGGAAGGAAACAGGCTCCAAGGCATTTAAAAATGCCAGGTGATGCTCCCTGTGGGTACAATGCTGAGGGCCCTCGGAGGAGCTTATGGTGCCACAGAGCCTGTGGGGGTGGTCTGTCTCATCTGGAGTATAGGCCCTGAGGATGCTCAAAGTGGCTTGTTCTATTTTTTTTTTTTTTTTTTTTTAGGTGGAGTTTCACTCTTGTTGCCCAGGCTGGAGTGCAATGGTACAATCTTGGCTCACTGCAACCTCTGCCTCCAGGGTTCAAGTGATTCTCCTGCCTCAGCATCCCAAGTAGCTGGGACCACAGGTGTGCGCCACCATGCCCAGCTAATTTTGTATTTTAAGTAGAGACGGGTTTCTCCATGTTGATCAGGCTGGTCTCGAACTCCCGGCCTCAGGTAATCCACCTGCCTCGGCCTCCCAAAGTGCTGGAATTACAGGCATGAGCCACCATTTCCAGCCCAAAGTGGCTTGTTCTAAGGGAAGGATTTGGGCATTCACATGGTCATCTGCTATCTGCTTTGCATGGGCTTCCTTGAGGCCAACCTTCCCCTAAGTGGATGTCTCAGAGAAGACATGTGTGTCCTGGCCTGTGCCTGAGGACTAGACAGCAACAGTAGCTGCTGTTGGTTTAGGGTCTGTCCAGTGCGCAACACCAGCTAAGTGGTTACATACGCCATCTCATGTATCCCACAGTCATCCAGTGCACGGATAATATCAGCTTCATTCTAGAGGTGAGAAACCTGGGGCCCTGGGGTTCAGCCACTTGCCTCAGATCACATAGCTGGGAGGTAATAGAGCTGACATTCAAACCAAATCTGTCTGATCTCCAGGCCTTTGAATTCATTTGCTGGTTGTAAGCAAAGAGGGTGGGACCTCAGTTTAGTCCCCCAGGGCCTCATCAAGTGCTATATCAGGACCTCACCCCTCCCCAAAGCCCTCTTCAAACCGGTGACTCACAGATATACAGGGGCGAGTTGCTGGGCTCTGAGAAGTCGTCCACATAGGAGATCCCAAATGGCTGAATAGGCACTGTCCCGATGCCAGCCAGCAGCTGGGCAACCACCATCAGGCCCCACATGCTGCTGGTCTCCTTCTGGGGGTTCTGGGTGGTGCTGTGGCACTTACTGGGAGGCAGGTCCTGCCAATGCTTCTGGCAGAGCTCAGCCTGCAAGTGGCTGTTGTTTCCTGCAACGAGAGTGCTTGCTGGTCTCCAGGTTCCATCGGCTGGCCTCTAAACCTGGCCTTTCTCCCAGGCCCCTTGGGGAAGGACCAACTCTGGCCAGAGGCTGTGCTAGCAAACAGGACATGGCCCCTAAGGATCACGTCCTTCTGTCTGGCCAGCAGGAGGGACTCTAGAAACTAAGCTGAGAGAGAGGTAGAATGTGGGCTCCCCAGCACCAGGAGCTGCTGTTTCTCAGGTGGAGAGGAATCTTCCTCTCGTGAATGTCCATGCCTTCTCCTCCATGGGCACTGGTGGGCAGCGAGCATGGAGAGGCCAGTACCTTCATCCATGGAGGAAAGGGGCACCCAGCTGGAAAAGGGGGTTCCAGGGTCAAAGCCCAGGACTGTGGGCCTCCAGCACCCTGTGCTCAGCCCTGGGGCTCTGGGCCTCCAGGGTTCTTTTCAGTAGGACAGAGGTCATGCTGTTGCACTGGGTTGGTGTCACCTATAGCCTGGGTTGCATCCCTGGTTGTGACTCCCAGAGCCTTCACTTCTTAGTGAACCCAGCACCAAGTCACACTGGAAGACCTACTGCCAAAGACATTTAATATCCTTGCCATTCTGGGGAAGCTCCCAGAACTTCTGATGCTGGAGGGGCTTTAAGACCCTCTAGTTCAACCTCTCATATTACAGGTGGGGAAGCTGAGGCTGCTTCTTGAAGCCCTTCTGTGAGGGTCCCAGACACCCTGGGTGAGGCCTGTGGGCACTGTGGTTCCTGTGGCTGTGGCCCTTGCCAGGCTGGACTGCCGCTTCCACGCGTCTGTTTTTAATTTGGCCCACACCAAGCGATTAGCATTGTCAGCTCTCCAAAGCCTTAGGGGTTCTTGAGGGCTCCTTTCCATGAGATCCCCTTTTCCTGTCTCATTCAGGCTAATGGAAACCAATGATGTCACTGATCTCACTCACTTAACACTCATGGGATTCTGTTTAATTCTCACTTGTGCTGCCCTGAGCTAGGTAAGCCTAAGTCCCACAGAGAGGAAAACCGAGCGCCATAGACTAGCCCTGCTCCTCACACTGGACTGTGCCGGTGCTGTTGGGCTCAGGGCTGCCCTGGATGGTGGGGCTGGGGAGAGGGGTCTGTGCTCTTCATTGCCCTTTCCCCTCTCCCCAGTCGCACACCCCTCACCCAGCCTGGCCCCACTGTTGTCTGCCCCCTACATGGTGTCTATGCAGGACACATTTGAAAGTTGCTGTCATGGGAGCTCCCCCATCAGTCAGGGAAGCCTGTCCCAGGAAAAGGAAAGGAAGCCAAGGTGTCTGTTTGGTCAGGGTCATCTAGACCTTCAAGAGCTGTGTTCATGGAAGGAAGCATCCAGGCAAGCAGCCAGGGACTGTGGTCAGGGTCCCTCTGTACCTCCCTCTTCCCACTCCATGTTCATTATCCTGCCTTTCAATGGCAGAATTCAAATAGAATGGCCCGACCACATGATGACATAATATGCAACCTTTTAGAATTAGGGTGAAAATATAGCCTTTTTTTTTTTACATGGAAAGACAGCTGGAACTGCTTATTAGAATAAAAAAAAAGTAACTAGTAGTTTGGAGAAGAATATGTTCCCTAATTTATAAAACGTTTGTGGACTACTTGAATATGCAGAGAAAACCTCTGGAAGACTAAGGCTTTCTCTGGGTAATGAGACTGTGCTGATCGGCTTTCTCTGGGTAACGAGACTGTGCTGATCGGCTTTCTCTGGGTAACGAGACTGTGCTGATCGGCTTTCTCTGGGTAACCAGACTGTGCTGATCGGCTTTCTCTGGGTAACGAGACTGTGCTGATCGGCTTTCTCTGGGTAGTGAGACTGTGCTGATCGGCTTTCTCTGGGTAGTGAGACTGTGCTGATCGGCTTTCTCTGGGTAGTGAGACTGTGCTGATCGGCTTTCTCTGGGTAACGAGACTGTGCTGATCTTTTTTTATTTGCCTTATTTTGTGGGGAAAAGAAAGAGAGATCAGCCTGTTACTGTGTCTATATAGAAAGAAGTAGACATAAGAGACTCCATTTTGTTCTGTATTTGAGATGCTGTTAATCTGTGACCCTACCCCCAACCTTGTCCTTGCAAGAGACATGTGCTGTGGTGACTCAAGGCTTAATGGATTTTGGGCTGTGCAGGATGTGCTTTGTTAAACAAGTGCCTGAAGGCAGCTTGCTGGTTAAAAATCCTGCCCGTCCCTGGGCAATGGAACATCTCGGTGTAAAACCCGATTGTACGCTCTGTTTACTGAGATAGGAGAAAACCGCCTTACGGCATAAGGTGGGACTTGCTGGCGGGACTTGCTGGTGCAATGCTGCTAAAAGGTTTATGGAGATGTTTGCATATGCATATCAAGGCACAGCATTTTCCTTTGACCTTATTCATGTCACAGAGATCTTTATCCATATGTCTTACTGCTAATTTTCTCCCTTCAATGATCCTATTGTCCTGCCACTCCCTTATCTTTAAGATGGTAAAGATAATTATCAATAAATACTAAGGGAACTCAGAGACCGGTGCTGGCGTGGGTCCTCTGTATGCTGAGCGCCGGTCCCCTGGGCCCACTTTTTCTTTCTCTATACTTTGTCTCTGTGTCTCATTTCTTTTCTCAAGTCTCTCGTTCCACCTAACGAGAAACGCCCACAGGTGTGGAGGGGTAGGCCACCCCTTCATCATTTATTTTGTAATTTGTCTGAAATGAACACATGATACTTTTGAAATTCAAAGTTTTTGTAAATAAATATGTCCAAAGCTTAACAACGTCTCTCCCATTTCTTCTTTGTCCCATTCCCATTGCCCTTCTTTCTGCTCTAGGCTCTAGGCCTGCAACAGTGGAGCTGAGTCTCTGCCCACCCCCACCAACCACAACCCACCGCTGACGTCACCAGTCTCACTCACTTAATGAAAGGACACAAAGATAGATGTGTACCCGCCCCCCACCCGCTACACCCTTGTTCTGCTCTCTAATCTTTGCACATACCAGAGATTTCGTAAGTTCTGTGAGTACCTGGTTTTCTGCACGTACCAGAGATTTTGTTTTGCACATACCAGAGATTTTGTAAGTTCTGAGGCAAGGTCACAAGACGTGTTTAAGTAAGATAAACTCTTGCTGCCATAAACCTGCTCTCCCGCCTCAAAGTTTGAACCAAAATATCAGAAATGGCGGGAACCAACCATAGTTAGCCAAATCGCCTTGTTCAAACACTAGCCAATCATATATCTGATTTGTATAATAACTCTATGCCCACTTTTCTTAGACTATATAACACTGCTCGGAGCTCAGTGGGGGAGCTCTCCTGCCTGTCTCGTTTCACGAGCAAGGGAGAGTTCCAGGTTCGAACCTGTAGTAAAGATCCTTGCTGCTTAGCTTTGACTCTGGACTCTGGTGGTCTTCTTCGGGGAATAAACGGTCTGGGCATAACAAATGGGGGCTCGTCCGGGATTTCCCCCAAGCCCACCAGACCCCCAAGTCAATGGATCTTAATCTGTAGGTAAGCCGGCTTTGTCACTGTCTCTGTCTTTGTCTCTGTCTGTCTCCCTGAAATTTCGCGAAATCCGTAATCTGTAATCTGTATTGGTCTGTTTTATAAGTGGCATGGTCTTGGTGGACGCGCTAAAAGACAGCCACTCGGGACTGGTGGGAGACGTCCCCCAGTGCCCATCTGGGGGCCTCCATCCTTGGTTGCCCTGTCTGACTCAGGTCGGAAGTCCGACACGCGCTCGCGAAGGCTCATCGTTTCTCACTGTCTGTCCGTTATTGTTAAGTGTTAAGTGTAAGTCCAAAACGAAACATAAAACCTTTTCTTCCCCTTCCAGGACCGGACCTGTCGGATACTCCCCTCTGCTTCACACTCATTTTCGTCCCTCCTTCTCTTTGTAGGAGCAGTCCAAAGATGGGCAACAACCAGAGCACGCCACTCTCACTCCTTGTTACCAATTTTAAGGATGTGAATGCTCGGGGGCGTAACTTAAGCGTAGAACTAAAGAAGGGAAAGCTAGTTACTTTCTGCCGTTCGGAGTGGCCCTCTTTCGGCGTAGGGTGGCCCTCCGAAGGAACTTTCTGTCTCTCTATTATTACTAAGGTAAAAACTAAGATTTTCCTGCCAGGGCAGTCAGGACATCCTGATCAAATTCCTTATATTCTAGTGTGGCAAAATCTTGTGGAAGACCCACCGCCCTGGATAACTCCATTCATCCTTGAGCCTTGCAAGGTCCTAGTAATGCGACCTACAAGACAAAGGACTCCCTCTGCTCCCTCGGCCCCTGTGCTGCCAGACAGCCAGGACCCCCTAACGTTAGAACCCACACTTCCCCCACCATATCCGCACCTTATCCCGCAGGACCCAGTCCCCCAGGGTGGTGCTTCCGTAGAGGGAAACCGAGAAGCAGAAGCAGCCGAGAGCGAAAGTAACCCGGGGGGGCCAGCCGGCCTAACGCGAGGCCGTGTACTGCGGGACCAAGCTTCCCGACTCCCTGACTCCACCGTAGCCCTGCCTCTCAGAGAAATAGGATCGCTCGATGATACCGGGCTCTCCCGTCTCATGTATTGGCCTTTTTCCACTAGTGATTTATACAATTAGAAGTCCCAAAATGCTCGGTTCTCCGATAATCCCAAAGATCTAACCTCGTTGTTAGACAGTGTCATGTTTACTCACCAGCCAACCTGGGATGACTGTCAACAGCTCCTCCGAATCCTGTTCACAACGGAGGAGCGGGAAAGAATCCAAGTTGAGGCCAGAAAGCTGGTTCCAGGAGATGACGGCCAGCCAACTGCAAATCCTGACCTCATTAACGCGGCTTTTCCTTTGACCCGGCCCAGATGGGACTACAACACGGCAGAAGGTAGGGGACGACTGCTCATTTATCGCCAGACTCTAATGGCGGGTCTCCGGGCTGCAGCTCGCAAGCCCACCAATTTGGCTAAAGTATATTCTGTGTTACAAGGTAAGACAGAAAGCCCCGCTGTGTATTTAGAGAGATTAATGGAAGCTTTCAGACAGTATACCCCTATGGACCCGGAAGCACCGGAAAATCAGGCTGCGGTAGTAATGTCCTTTGTAAACCAGGCAGCATCAGATATTAGAAGAAAACTCCAGAAATTAGAAGGTTTAGAGGGAAAGCAGATTCAGGACCTCCTTCAGATGGCCCAGCGAGTTTATAATAATAGGGATACTCCAGAAGAAAAACAGTTCAAGGCAACCAAAGAAATGACCAAAGTTTTAGTAGCAGCTTTCCCCCAGGCAGGGAATGGCCAAAGCAGAAAGCAGACAAAGCAAGGCTCTAGGCAAGGATTAGAAAAGGATCAGTGTGCTTATTGCAAGGAACGTGGTCACTGGATTAAAGACTGCCCAAAGAAACGGAGACCAGCTAACCCTACCTCCGTACTCGTTACCCAGGACTCTGACTAGGGAAGACGGGGTTCGGACCCCCTCCCCGAACCCAGGGTAACTTTGCAAGTGGAGGGGTCCCCAGTTCGCTTCTTGGTCGATACTGGGGCGGAACGCTCAGTCCTAACCAAACCAATTAGAAAAATGTCTAAGAAAACATCCTGGGTGCACGGGGCCACAGGCATCAAAAAATACCCCTGGACAACCCAGAGGACTGTAGACTTAGGAACGGGAAAAGTCTCCCATTCCTTCCTAGTCATCCCAGAGAGCCCCTGCCCTCTACTAGGGAGGGACTTGCTGACAAAAATGGGGGCCCAAATCCACTTTGAGCCAGAAGGGCCCAAGATAACTGATTCCCAAAACAGGCCAATATCTATCCTGACTGTCACCTTAGAAGATGAGTACAGACTCCATCAAGAGCAAAAGCCCCCCGATCAGGAAATTGACTCTTAGCTCCAGCGTTTCCCTGAAGCGTGGGCAGAAACTGGGGGCTTAGGGCTAGCTAAACATCGACCTGCCATATTTGTGGAAGTTAAGCCAGGGACGGACCCGGTTCGGGTTCGGCAATATCCTATGCCCCTGGAGGCAAGAGAAGGAATTACGCCCCATATCCGCCGACTCCTAGACCAGGGAGTCCTACGGGCTTGCCACTCATCCTGGAATACTCCACTGTTACCTGTTCGTAAACCCAACAGTACGAACTACAGGCCAGTACAGGATTTAAGAGAAGTTAATAAAAGGGTCATGGACATACATCCCACTGTGCCCAATCCATACACCCTTCTGAGTGCTTTACATCCCGAAAAACAGTGGTATACCGTTCTTGATCTAAAAGATGCTTTCTTCAGCCTTCCTCTGGCTCCCAAAAGTCAAGGACTCTTTGCATTTCAATGGACAGATCCTGAGAGGGGCATCAACGGTCAGCTAACATGGACCAGGCTGCCACAAGGGTTCAAGAACTCGCCAACCCTGTTCGATGAAGCCCTTCATGAAGATCTGGGTGAGTACCGGCGGCAACACCCTGAAATAACTCTTTTGCAATATGTTGATGATCTCTTAATAGCAGCCAGATCCCCGGAAACTTGTGTTCAAGGGACTGAGGACCTCTTGAAGACTCTGGGGGAGCTAGGCTACCGAGCCTCAGCAACAAAGGCTCAGATCTGCAAGTCGGAGGTAACTTATCTGGGGTACCTATTAAAAGGGGGGCAACGCTGGCTAACCAAAGCCCGAAAGGAAACAGTCCTACGCATCCCTAGACCCCAGTCGACACGGCAAGTGAGAGAATTCCTGGGGTCGGCAGGGTTCTGTAGGTTATGGATACCCGGATTTGCTGAGTTAGCCAAGCCCCTATACCAGGCAACAAAGGAACGGCAGCCCTTCAATTGGACGGAAGAGGCTGAGCTGGCCTTTCAACAAATCAAAACTGCCTTGTTATCAGCCCCCGCGCTGGGGCTCCCTGATGTCTCCAAGCCCTTCCACTTATACGTAGATGAAAGTAAAGGTGTTGCAAAAGCCGTGTTAACACAGTACCTAGGCCCCTGGCAGAGGCCAGTTGCCTATTTGTCAAAAAAATTAGATTCAGTGGCTGCTGGCTGGCCACCCTGCCTACGGATAATCGCGGCAACCGCCCTAATGGTCCGAGATGCTGATAAACTTATCATGGGGCAAGAGTTGCGCATTATAACCCCGCATGCCATTGAAGGCGTCCTCCGGCAGCCGCCGGACCGATGGATGAGTAACGCCCGGCTCACCCACTATCAAGGACTGCTGTTAAACCCCCTCAGAATAACTTTTCTGCCCCCAACCTCTTTAAACCCTGCTTCACTGCTGCCAAATCCAGACTTGGACGCCCCGTTCCATGAGTGCACTGAGATACTGGCTCAGGTGCATGGGGTGCGGGAGGACCTGCAAGATCGTCCGCTCCCCGACACAGAACTCACCTGGTTCACTGATGGCAGCAGCTACGTCCACCAAGGCCAGCGGTATGCAGGAGCGGCTGTAACGTCAGAGACTGAGATACTTTTTCAGGATGGACAGAAGCGTTCCCAACTAAGAGAGAAACTGCTCAGGTTGTAGCAAAGAAAATTTTGGAAGAAATCCTCCCCAGGTATGGCTTTCCCGTCCAAATAAGGTCAGACAATGGACCAGCCTTCGTTGCTAAGGTAAGTCAGGATTTGGCTTCCATTCTTAGGGCAAATTGGAAATCACATTGTGCTTATAGGCCCCAAAGCTCAGGACAGGTAGAAAGGATGAATCGGACTCTGAAGGAGACCTTAACTAAATTGACCATGGAGACTGGCGCTAATTAGGTAGTACTTCTCCCCTACGGTCTGTTCCGGGCCCGAAATACCCCTTACAGACTAGGCCTCACACCATATGAAATCATGTATGGCAGACCCCCACCCCGGTCCCCAGTCTAAAAGATGACTTACTCAAACCTGAAACTGAAAATGTCTCTGAGCTCCTGTTCTCCTTACAAGCCTTACAGAAAATTCACCAGGAAATTTGGCCCAGACTACGAGAACTGTACGAGGCAGGACCTCCGCCGACGCCTCATCCGTTCCAGCCGGGAGACTGGGTCCTAGTCAAGCGCCACCGGCAAGAAACTCTTCAACCCAGGTGGAAAGGACCACTGCAAGTACTCCTGACTACTCCCACCGCTCTCAAAGTAGAAGGCATCGCTTCGTGGATCCACTACACACACGTCAAACCAGTGGACCCAACATCCGACCTTCTCGAGCCGTCTGGAGCACCGGTTACATAGACTGTAGACAAAGCTAAGAACAATCCCTTAAAGCTAACCCTGCGCTGTCACCCACATAGCCGTAACCATGTCTAGCTTGCCTATGCTTTTATGCCTTATACATCTGACTCTCCTAACTGCTGCGCCGTCTAATCCCTATGTCTGGAGGTTCTGGCTCTATAAGAACAAAACTCACCCCGGGGAAACCCCCCAAGCGGGTAAACTGCTAGCTAGTGCAGACTGCTCCCCCTCCGGGTGCAATACTCCAATTTACCTCAATTTCACTAATTTCCAAATTGCCCAACCAGGGATACCCATGATTTGTTTTGAATGTGATCAGACTGAATATAATTGTAAGAATTATTGGTGGCACCAGAATGCAGGTTGCCCATACCACTATTGTAAAATGCACTCAGCCAGGGTATAGTACGAATACCCGAGAAAGTCTAACCTCCTCAGGACTCGCTACCTGACAGGGACTCCCAACATATTCACTTGGATAATAACAGATCCAGGGCACTCCCGATGGACATCGCCCCAACATAGGGCAGTCTACTACGATGCCAGTAGTAGCTGGCCTAGTAGCCACCTGTACTTGTGGCGGAGTCTAGTCCAGATTCGACCCTTAATCCATACACAAATCCACAGACAGGAAACCAAGCTATCACAAGACTTGCAGCCCTTCTCCTGGCTAACCCTATTACAAGAAGGGCTAGCATTCGCCAACCTCACCGGTTTAGGCGACCTGTCCTCTTGCTTTATGTATGCAACCTTAGGAAGACCACCATTAACTGCTGTTCCCCTTTCCTCCCCACCCACAAACTATATGCCAGATTCTAATTCATCAACAGTTGCAATACCTGATGTAGCCCTGTACCGTGACCCATACCAAGAGAAATACCCCTACTGTTATTCAGCATTTAGTAGCAGCCTCTGCAACCAGACGGCTACATACCCTAATAGCCCCATACGTGCTCCCCCTGGTGTGTTCTTCTGGTGTAATATGACTCTGTTAAAAACTCTGTCCAAAAGCATCTCTGACGGACAGTTGTGCATCCCTGTTACACTAGTTCCCCGACTGACCCTGCTGACCCCGGCAGAGTTCATAGGCTGGGCAGGGACCGCCCCAACTGAAACTGCGCGACATAGACGAGCAGTTTTTCTACCACTAATTGCCGGAATATCCTTAACCACCTCTGTCGTCGCAGCGGGGTTAGCAGGAGGGGCCCTACAACACTCCATGATAGAAAACGACAAGCTGTTACAACAGTTCTCTGTTGCTATGGAAGACTCCGCCTATTCCCTAGCCTCCCTTCAGCGGCAGCTCACCTCCCTAGCACAGGTCACCCTTCAAAACCGCAGAGCCTTAGACTTACTCACGGCTGAGAAAGGAGGTACCTGTATGTTCCTCAAAGAAGAATGCTGTTTCTATATAAATGAGTCAGGGTTAGTTGAGGAAAGAGTCCAACGCCTACACGAACTAAGCTTAGAAATGAAAAAGCAACAATTCACTACAGCCGCTAACAATTGGTGAAGCTCTTCAATGTTTTCCCTTCTGGCACCCCTTTTAGGCCCCCTAATGTCTTTACTACTTCTATTCACTATAGGCCCCTGTGTGGTAAATAAAATTTTACAATTTGTCAGAGAAAGGTTTAATACCATCCAACTAATGGTCCTCCGTAGCCATCACCAGCCTCTCCTGCACCCAGAAAGTGAGGCTATATTATAAGACTCTGGAAATCCAAGATTGGACATCCAGTTACTTATGAGAAGGGGGAAATGAAAGGACACAAAGATAGATGTGTACCCGCCCCCCACCCGCTACACCCTTGTTCTGCTCTCTAATCTTTGCACATACCAGAGATTTCGTAAGTTCTGTGAGTACCTGGTTTTCTGCACGTACCAGAGATTTTGTTTTGCACATACCAGAGATTTTGTAAGTTCTGAGGCAAGGTCACAAGACGTGTTTAAGTAAGATAAACTCTTGCTGCCATAAACCTGCTCTCCCGCCTCAAAGTTTGAACCAAAATATCAGAAATGGCGGGAACCAACCATAGTTAGCCAAATCGCCTTGTTCAAACACTAGCCAATCATATATCTGATTTGTATAATAACTCTATGCCCACTTTTCTTAGACTATATAACACTGCTCGGAGCTCAGTGGGGGAGCTCTCCTGCCCGTCTCGTTTCACGAGCAAGGGAGAGTTCCAGGTTCGAACCTGTAATAAAGATCCTTGCTGCTTAGCTTTGACTCTGGACTCTGGTGGTCTTCTTCGGGGAATAAACGGTCTGGGCATAACATTAACACTGATGACATTCAGTTTAATTCTCACTTGTGCTGCCCTGAGCTTGGTGAGCCTAAGTCCCACCACACCCCACCACCACCTCTCCCCTGTGGAGTGTTGGGCCTCTCTCTGATTGACAGGCTCTATGGTAGAGACCCAAGTCCAAGCACCAGAGATGTCAAAGCCCCATGTACTACTGGGCCAGGCCCTGTGCCAAGGTTGTGATGTATGTGGTCTCCTGCCCACAGGGGTTATTGTGAGCAGGAGACTACATTAGACCATACCTAAGCGGCTGGTTTGGGGGTAAAGCTGGGATCCAAACCTGCATATGTCTGACTCAAAGTCCAAACTGAAATCAAGTCTGATGGCAATACAGAACACACATTTTTCAGGGATGGAAGAACACGGCATGGGAAGATGTCCTCCATCCCTAGCCACCTTCAGACATAGGAGCTCTCTGACCTCTGTAGGTGGCTGGGATCTTACACCTACTTCCTGTCAGGAAACGGGCTGGCTGCTGGGATGTGTGCTAGAATCTGGGACAATAAGATGAAATAAACACAGTACAGGGAGTTAAGAAATTGGCTTTATCCCTAAGTAAGATAAAAATTGGTTTTATCACTATATATTCTTGAGCAAGTTTCTAAATTTCTCTGAGCCTTAGTTTCCCTTGGCGTAGTGGCTAGATAGAAAGATTATCTGTGTCATGAAAGAGGTAGAAGACTATGGTTCCAAAAAGAGACCCAAGCATGAGGAGTCAGACCCTGCCAGTCCCACAGCAGGTCTAGTGGCTGTGTCTGCCATTTTGAAAGAAGGCTTGTGCAGCTCAGTGATGCTGCAAGGGTCCTGAAGCACAGAATTGTAAAATGCTCCTGCTGAAAGACCACAGGGGCTGTCTGGCCCACCCTCCCACTCAGGAATCCTTGTATCAGATGGACTATTTCCAACACCCAGAACTGGGTGTGGCGCTGGCCGACTCCTGCGAATCCCAGGGTGAGGTCAGGGTGGCGCTGAGTGGGTAAGGCTAATAGATGTTGGAAAGCCTGGACTGGGAGCCTGGGACCCAGATTCCTCTGACCCTGAATTCATGGCTCTCTATGTGGTGATTTTGACTTTGAAAGATCTCAGAGGATTCCAGGGAGGGACCAAGCACAGCAGAGGGTGAAAGGCCGCTGGTGGATCTAGTGGGCAGAGTGTTAGGCTCACTGGTCACTCTCCCAGGGCAGCAGCCAGACAGGACACCTGGGGCTGCTGCCCCAGGTGGATAAGGGTTTCCATGCACAGGCTATGCTGGCCTTTGGAAGGAGTGAGGGACAGGTAACATGGCTCCATGCTCTTCTCAAGACCAAATAGGCAAGTAGGGGAAAGAGAGCTAAGCCAGCTGCTCAGCTTGGGAAGTGTTCAAGCACTTATACAAACCCATCTGACTTGGCATGGCCAACTGACTCAACACGGCTGTGCAGTCACTCAAAGAAATCAACATGCACACTTCTCTGCTAACTTCTCTGTGCCAACTTTGACCAAACTGATGCATTTCTGAAGGACCAACATATACTTTGCATCCATAAATAAAAGGGCTGCTGCCACATTTCCAAGTGGGTATTTATTTCTGAAGATTCAAACAAATCTTGGGTACACTGTGTATGGAGAAATGAACAAAGTCTGGATTCCCTAAAACCTCAGGCTGTTGTCATTCACAAGTGTGCTGGGCTGAGCCATTCCCCTCAGTGTGACAGTGGCTCTCTGTGGCACATTGTCTCATAGGCTGCGGGGTGGCAGTCTAAGTTATATGGGAGCACGGTTTAAAGCCAATCACAATACCTGGAAAGACATGCAAAGAATCAGCCTCTGTTCCCAGTTCAGCCACCGAAGGACCATGCCTAGATGCCTAGGTCTGAGCGGCTGTCCCCTCAGCAGCAGTGTGATACCCGCGTCACAGGGGAAAAGGAGAACGTGGAGTCCTAAAAAGGACCTGGACCCAGTTTCATTCATTCTTCAGTCACTCAGTTATTTGGTTGATAGTGGTGGGTGGGCACTCTGCTTGGGTGGGAGATGTGGGTATGACTGAGAGGCACAGGCACTGCCCTAACAAACCCTTTGGTCCACTGTGGCACCCAGAGCATCAAAAAAGCAACCATACTGTTGCTTTATCAAATCAAAACTACAATGAGGTATCACTTCATACCCATCAGGATGGCTATTACTAAAACACAAAACAAAACAAAACCAAACAAGTGTTGGCAAGGGTGCGCAGCAATTAGAACCCTGTGTATTGCTGGTGAGAATGTAAAATGGTGTAGCCAACGTGGGAAGCAGAAGGGTGGTTCCTCAAAAACTTAAAAACAGAATCATCAATGTTGGGCGTGGTGGCTCACACCTGTAATCCCAACACTTTGGGAGCCAAGGGGGAAGATTGCTTAAGCCCAGGAGTTCGAGACCAGCCTGGGTAACATGGCAAAACCCTGTCTCTACTAAAAATACAAAAAATTAGCTGGGCATGGTGGTGTGTGCCTGTAGTCCTAGCTACTTGGGAGGCTGAGGTGAGAGGTTGGCTTGAACCCAGGAGGCAGAGGCTGCAGTGAGCTGAGATCGTGCCACTGCCTGGGTGACAGAGTGAGACCTTGTCTCAAAAAAAATAAATATTAGTAAAAATAGAATCATCATATGATCTGGCAATTCTACTTCTGAATATATACCCCCAAAAATTGAAAGCAAGGACTGAAAGAGATATTTGTACCTCCATATTCAGAGCACTATATTCCTGATAGCTAAAAGGTAGAAACAGCCCAAATATGCATCAACAGATGAATGGGTAAACAAAATGTTGTATATGCAATGGAATATTATAGAGCTGTAAAAAGGAAGAGAATCCTGACACATACTACAGCACAGATGAGCTTTGAGGACATTAATGCTAAGTGAAATACACCAGACACAGAAAGACAAATGCTGTGTGATTTCACTGAGATGAGGGATCTAAGAAGTCAAATTCATAGAAACAGAAAGTAGAATGGTGGTTGCCAGGGACTGGGGGAGAAGGGAATGAAGAGTTAGTGTGTAACAGATACAGAATTTCAGTTTGAGAAGATGAAAAAGTTCTAGGGGGGGATGATGATGATAGTTGCACAGCATTGTGAATGTACTTAATGCCACTGAACTATACACTTAAAAGTGGTTAAACAATAATCTTTATGTTATATATATTTTGCCACAATTTAAAAATATTGTTCAGGACATGTGAAGCTGGGACAGAGTGCCAGGGAGCATAAGAGACAGGCAGCAGACCCAGTGTTGTAGGAGAGAACATTCTAGAAAAGGTTTCTGGAGAAAGTGGCCTCTGAACTGAGAAGAATTGACGGGCATAGATAGAAGATAAGGGTAGGGATCGGGGAGGTATGGAGGAGAGAGAGTGTGTGGAAGGGCTCAGAGGTGGGGGTGGTACATTCCACAACATGAATAAAGTTCAGTGAGGCTGGCGCTCAAATACAAGCCCTCCAGGGTGAGGCCTGGCTGCCCTTGGAGAGCTTGTGCATGATGGGAAGGGGCCTGGATTGTATCCTAAGGAAAACCCCAGAAGGGTGAAGATTATGAGGGGGCAGTGCAATGAACACACTAGAGGGCTTAGGAGTAATGTGCAAGGCCCTGTCAACTGAGACGGATAAGGAGGGGAGTTGATTCCATCAAGAAGCAGCTGTGCATAGTATGAGAGGCAGGGCTTAGTGGCTGCGAGGATGATGAATGCATAGTCCAGAGGGTGTGTGCGTAGACAGACAAGGCCAGGCTGCTGTAGGAGAGCAGGGGCGTGACGTGAGAAACATCACCGGGGAAAGAAAGGGCCAGAGAATGTGTGGGTTTTTTGAATGCTAGTTCTTGATTCTACTGATTCTCATTAATTTACTTAATACAGATTTATTTGAACATTGTTGCTGACTTGACTAGCAAAATCATTTTTTGCAAGATATTTAATGGTCATCAAAGATGGTAAACACATTGAAGGACTTATTAAGTCTTCATACGGCATGTTGCCTGCTGCACCAAGGCCACAAAAATCCTCATGAAGTTCATCTCATGCGGTGTTCAGGAGATGAAACTTTCTGGGGATTGTTTAACTGTTACCACTAACTTTAAAAATGTTGGATTACATGTCAGAAACTGCCTTTATTAAAGTACGTATTTAAAAATAATCAATTGGCCCCAATTACATCCAAGTCTACTGAGTTCCTCTTGGCCTATTCTACATTCCAAACTGATTCAAGATCTTGCAAAGAACTTTCTTCTTTATGCCAGCTCTGAATAGGGCCCAAACCCATCCCACATCCCAGATCAAGTTCTGACACATGTAAAAAGGGAACAGCAGTTAAATGCAACCCCCGAGGTCAGTGCTGTCAGAGAAGCAGTGACCCACTAACAGAACTGGCTTTATGGGGGGACAGGTGTTTATGTCAGAGACAGACATAGTATGGGCTTCCTAGACAATCAAGCCTGAGACACCCTTGGCAGCGGGTGGCCCTGGCTGGCACATTCTGGTCAGAATAGAGTCTTCTAGAATTTATTTTTATTTTATTTTATTGTATTTTTAAGATGGAGTCTCGCTCTGTCGCCCAGACTGGAATGCAGTGGTGTGATCTTGGCTCACTGAAACGTCTGCCTCCCGGGTTCAAGCGATTCTCCTGCCTCAGCCTCCCAAGTAGCTGAGATTACAGGCACATGCTACCACACCCACAAATTTTTGTATTTTTAGTAGAGACGGTGTTTCACCATGCTGGTGAGGCTGGTCTCAAACTCCTGACCTCAGGTGATCCACCTTCCTCGGCCTCCCAAAGTGCTGGGATTAGAGGCATGAGCCACCACACCCGGCCAAGTCTTCTAGAATTTAGAACATTAAGCTCTTCCCTTATAAAAATAAGAGGACACAAATTTAAAAAAATAAATAAAATAGGAGGACAGGGATAGGAGTTCAAGGGGCAGGAAGAAGGGGAAGAAAAGACCTTGTATGAGGATCATCCCCATGGGCAGCCTCTGATCTAGTGACATTGATGGACAGTCCCTGGCAGACAGAACGCAGGACTTGGCTCTCTTTGCATCACTCCACCCCTCTCCTCCCTAGAGCAAAAGCTCCAACCTTTTTCAGGAACTCGGGTGCACATTAGGGAAGAAGCAGCAACCTCTCACGGCTTCACAAGCACTCTAGCAAAGGCTGGAACACAGCTACTCCATTTAACTTATAGCAGCATAGCAGGTTAGAGGTTGCAAACTCTGACCTTTCCACCATGTCGAATCCTGTGGTAAGGTCAGGAACTTGCCTGTCTTTTCCAGCCACCGCAGCCTCCAGAGACTGCCTGCCCAAACACAGCCACCTGCCCCTATCTTGGAGGGTTCTGGAGGAGGGAGGGGAGTCTTTTTCTTAGCCAGGTATCGGTCTGTTTCTCATCTTCCCCCAGGAAACCTTCTGGAAGGCTCAAGTTCATCAGAGCACATTTTTTCCTGTAGGACACCAGAGGCCCGGCTTTGCCAGTCTAGTTTTCGCAGGGCTGTGAAACGTTAACTAGAAATAGGCCGGACCTCTCCCCTCCTTCAGCTCCCCCAGCCCCACCCCACCAGCACGTGAGTCAACCCTCTGACTCACCCCACCATTTAAATATGCAGAATTTCAGTTCTAAATTCTGGACCCTCAGCAGTTTTAGAAACGTAGGAGTCTCTGTCAGGAAGGTCTACTTCCCTTGAAAGGGACCTCCAGAGATGGGGCAGATCTGGGGCAGGCCAAGGTCTAGCCATTCCCCTGTTCGAGGCCACATGTTTCAGCACTCCGTCCCACCCCTCAGAATGGCCAGGCTAAGGCCAGCCTTCCAGCTGTCAAGGGAATAGTAAGAGGCTTTGCACCAAGGTCTAGAGCGGGGGTAGGGAGAGGACCCTAGAAGGACCAAGCAACACGAGAAGGCCATGGCAAATGGGGCTTTCCTTTGACTAGTCATTCTCATCATTCTAGTAAAGCAAACAGAAGTGACTTCTGCCAGCAAAGAGGAGGGCTCCTTCAAGCCACGGCTCTTAAGAGCCACCCATCCACTCCCTGCTCAGAAGGAGACATGGCTGTCATCTGGGAGTGTGTGGGTGAATAGGGTCAAATGGGGAAGAGGTTAGCAAGTCCCAAACTTCAGAAGCAATCCGCAAGAGAACAACAGAGAAAGGCAGGCGTGTTTCCAGAGAGTTATCTGGAAGCATGGCCAAGGTGCCAAGCCCTTAAGCTATCAGCACAACTCCTGGAACCTCATTCAGAATGTTCCACTCCGAAGGACTTATTTCCTCATCTCCTAAATTCAGCTACTCTACAGTTCCTCCCGAAACTCTGGCAACACCTACCAGCAGGCTTGGAACAGGCTGTCCCAAACTTACTCGTGATCTGAGATCTCAAAGTCGATTGTAAATTGGGTTGTTTGCAAATCAGAAATGATTGGGTTTCCAGTGTAGTTCACAAAGCCTAATTAATCCATAATGCTCCAGTAATAACATATGTTCTCTTCCAGCTAAACTAAGCCTCCATTTATAAAATAATTCCTATGGGCAAATGCACTCAGTTTCATCTTGGAAAACTAGGAGAACATAGTCTTCTGCCCCAGTGGAAAAAAAAGAAATGACATTGACAGTCTGGGGCACATTGTGGGGCAATGGAAGAAATTCGCACCTTGTAGCCAGACAGAGCAGGTTCCAATCTTGGCTCTACTACTTGATAGTCAGAGGCCTGTCAGAATGAACCTCAGTGTCCTCATTTTCAAAACAGATAGAATACCTATCTTACAATATTCTTATGAGAATTTAAAATAATGAGTTTATTATAACCTGGGACATAGTGATTATGCGATGAGATCGATTTTCATCCAAAGAGATGAGTAACTGTGAGAAACTCAAATAGATAAGAGAAATGGGAGAAACTTGGAGACAGGCAATGTTGCCCAGGCCTTTAAGAACTTGGAAACTGGGTCCAGAAACTAGATACCAGTAAGATCAATGCTGGTCACCAGCAATGGATGGATTATAATAAGGTAGTTACAGGGCAAGTGAGTGTGCTTGGAGAGGTTCACATCTGTGGAGAAAAAGGAGCTCAGGGCAGTGGAAGGAGGAACTGCTCTGCTCCTCTCTCAAGACTGGGTTTCCAAGACTAGTTCTGAGACTGAGGCTGGATGTCCCTTCCCATACTGCCACCTTGGCACTAGAGGGGGCCCTAGGGAAAATGCCTACTTGTATAGAGGAGGTTGTGCCATGAATGAGCTGGGCACAAGATGGTAGGCTCACTGTGCATGCCCAACAAGGCAGGGCGCCGCTATATTGCTGGCCAGGGGCTTTCTCTTCCACTGCCCACATCCCCACACCCTGGCCCAGCACACGGTCTGGCACCAGCACCTGGCTCAGCTCATCATCAGAGCTGGTTCTTTAGTGGATGAAGGGAAGGAAGACATACCTGAGGGAGCAGGATGCAGCTCAGAGCCATTTAATTTTAACATTCAAAGAAATGTGAGCTTAATTAGTACTCCCCCACCCCCACGGGTGTGAGGCAGAATTTATTGTTCACAGATTTATGCAGTAAGCTGATGAGAAGCTCTTTGAAGGGAAAAAAACAAAAAACAAAACGTTAGCGGAGCCAACATGAGCTCATCAAAAGCCAGTCTTGCCAAACCAATCTCATTTCCTTTGTTAATGGGGCTCCTGACCCAACAGGAAGCCATAACATGGTGTTACTTGACTGGAAGAAGACTTTTGACAAAGCCTGTCATGATATCCTGCTAGACAAGACGGGGACACGTGGCTGGGGAGTCCTCAGGGAAAACTGGCTCAAAGCATGCCTGGCTCGGGTGCCCATGGGCCAGCGTCACCCAGAAAGAAGCTGCTCTAAGTGCATGCCACTCAACACTCGTCATGGACTTTGGAGAAAGAAGGAAACTGCTTACAAATGTGTGAATGACGTGGATGACACGAAGCTGAGAGGATTAGACAGTCCAAAGGCTGATAACTCAAAATTAGACCCACGGCTATAAGGAGGGACTCCAACCAAGGAGAATGATTCCTATGGGGAGAAAATATGAAACTGGACCATAGCTTCAAGGAATTCAGCTAGTCAGCAGTTGGAAGGGTGATACCTGGTTTGGCACAATGTATGGGGACAAGTCCCTGGTGTTTTGACCACAAGTTCACAATTCCAGCCTGTGAGGAGGACCCTCAGATTCAGATGTGAGCCTCCCTCTGTCTTCTTCCCAGGGAGACCTCCCTGACAGCACCACACTGGGCCCAGGCAGCTTGGGCCCCCAGAGGGCTGGAAGCCTTATTTTGTGGGGAAGAGTGAAGGCCAGCAGCTCAGGACGCAAAGGCTCTGGGCTATGCGATGGCTGTTTCCACCACTGTGAACTGATGGGCTGGTTCTGCATGGTTCCAGAAGACTGACCTGGGCCTGATGGAGTAGAGTATAGGAAGACAGAATTCAGGGAAATCTAGGAAAATGAGTGACATGGGAGAGAGGGAAGGGCCATGACTGTCCATATCCAGGCAGCCTTGCAGTCCCCATCCTTGGGCTTCAGCTCCAGAGGCCTGAGGGCAGTAGTGGGCCTGGCAGAGGGAACTGTCTGGTCCAGAGATTGGCAAACCACAACCCGTGGGCTGCGTTTAGTTCCCAGCCTGTGTCTATCAATAAGTTTTATGCGGACACAGCCATGCCCACTGCTTATCTATTGTGAAGGGGAACTTTCGTGCTGCTACAGCAAAAAAGTTGAATAATTTCAGCACAGACCTCATGGTTCACAAGTCTGACATATTCACTACCTGGCCTTTTACAGAAAATGTCTGTTGACCCCTGGTCTAGTCCCATGGTGTTCAAACGCATCAACCACCAAATCTTTCTGCAACCAATGCTTCTGGAGAAGCACAATGTATGAGACAGACAAAAGCAGGTGTCATCAAGACAAAATGACGAGAGGGGAGTATGGAGTCCCCTGCTCACACCTCTCCACACTCCAGCCCCAGGCCAAGAAGAGGCCAGGAAGGGGCTCTCCAGAACATTCCAGAACACCAGACAGCCCCCTTAGGGTCCTGGTTTGTGCGTCAGTCCTCTGTCACGCTAACTTCTCTTTGCTGTTTTCCTCTTTTAGATTTCTGAGCCTCACATCCTCTCTGACTGTGTCCAGTCCAAGCTCTCAATCCTGAGAAGTCCTTTTGTTCCTGAAAGAAAGAAACTCTCCTTGTTGTTTCCGACCTCCTGGTGGGTAGTACGCTGCCCAGTCGGGCCCAGTGGTCCCCATTTCAAGGCTTCAGGGCCACAGGAGGTGCCTGTGCACACAGCCAGCATCCCAGCTCTACAGCTCTACTAAGTGTGGCAGGAAGAGCAGAAAGGTCCTCCCTGTCTCCCTTGGGGATGCTTAGGGAGCTCAAGGCATCTTGCAGGGAGCATCAATGGTTTCTTTGAACCACATTTCCCCGTTTCTGTGGGGCTTTCCCTCATTCTCAGCATTGTTCCCAGGATGCCCAGGGCCACTGGAACAGTAGCCAGCTTTCCTTTTTACCCTGGATACTAACTCCCAAGGAGGTCATCCTCCTGCTGTAGGTGGGCCCAAGACATGGTCGAGGTCATCCTCCTGCTGTAGGTGGGCCCAAGACACGGTCTGCTGGCCTTCCCAGAGAAGCGACTCTCGGTGGAGCAGGCTGCAGCTTGCCTCCGGGACCCTTCCCCCAAGCAGACCTGTCACTCAGCTTTGTTCCTGAGCAAGGGAAATGACCAGGCATGCCTGAGGGGCCACACTCAGGTCTCCACCAGGCCTGTGCTAGAGACGCAGAACAAAGGGTCCAGTTTCCAGGCGAGCCAAGGGGAGTTGTGCCTTGCCCATAAAAACAGATGACAGAAAAGCCTGACAGAGTCAGCTACTTTTATGTCACGGCTCAGGCTCAGGCCTTCAGAGAGGCTGCCGCGCCATCACCATGGAGCGCAGAGCTCTCCCGCCAGTTTCCAGCCTCGCTCTTTCCCGGGCCTTCTCCACCACAGTCTAGTGTTTTCTATCATTTCTCCATGTTTATTTCTATTCTTTCCTACACCACGCATTTAAAAAATGTTCCACATCAAATCGCATTAAGTTTTGTTCTGCTCATCCATTCAGGGCTCTATTTCTCTCAGTCGAATTAATAACACCCATGTGTTTTGTGATTTTCTCTGTTGTTTATTTTATCTTTCTTTTTGAGTTAAATAGATCCACTGGCCAGGTTGTGCAACTCCCACTAGGATGGTCCACCCTGCCCTCCACCAACACATACACCCTTTCTCCTCCTTCCTCGCACATCTGCCCATCCCCACCCTCCAACCACCTACCACCCCACTTGCTTCCCCCTCACAGGCACCCACCCCACCTCCATACCCCCCACACACATGAACACACGCTTCCCCCTCACAGGCACCCACCCTACCTCCATACCCCCCACACACATGAACACACGCTTCCCCCTCACAGGCACCCACCCTACCACCATACCCCCCACACACATGAACACATGCTTCACCCCCACAGGCACCCACCCTACCTCCATACCCCCCACACACTTTCCTCGATATGTACCCCACCCCACCTCCATACCCCCCACACACGTGAACACATACTTCCCCATCACAGGCACCCCATGCCACCTGCATACTCCCACACATGCACACACGTTTCCCCATCACAGGCACCCCACCCCACCTCCACACATTTCCCCCATACCACCTCTTCCCTCACACCTTCCCCTTCACATATACCCCAACCCTCACCCCACAACTCCACTCACACATCCTCATACTTTACTCTCCTCTGCCTCCTACCCCAGTCCTTCTCATCCCCACACACCCCCAACATCTCCACATACGCCTACGTCCCCTCCGCACCCACACACCTCCTCCCCATACTCAGCTTTCTACTCACAGACACACCTCCCTCACATACACACCTATACACGATCACCCACAAACACACTCAGGCTGCCCAAACCATGGGTGCCCCTCTTGTTCCTCCAGGGCTTCCTAGCACACCCATCTCACACCGTAGGTGGCTGTTCACTGTGGAAAGGCTGAGCTCCCTGTCCTGACCCACTCACTCAGGATCTGAGGCTCCCCCGCCCTGTGCCTTCCCACCACCTTCTTTCCCAGGGACACCCTTGGGATGTGCAAGCCCAGGTTGGGGAAGGCAAGTTCATGAATAAAGGACTGGAAATAGACTCTTCTTTTTCTTTTTCTTGCCTGCTCCAAAAATACAGTCATCCCCCACCCCTCCTAACCTCCAGGAAGCTTCCTGCCTGCGGCATCCATTGTCTGCATGTGGGCAGACTTCCCTCTGGACTTGGCTGAAGGATCGTTCACAGGTTACACCTAGTCCTACCAGACACTGGTTTCCGAAGCCCCTTCTCTTATCTCCTGGGAGGACTGGTCTCACGCTGGCCTGTTTCCCGTAGAGGAAAACGTCTCTAGCCTTCCAGACATGGTCTTAGAAGCTTTGGCTGGATAGCTCGTCTTTTCTCTGAAGGCGCCAGGGCACATTTCCGGACCCCACTGACATTTAGAAAATCTAAATATCCAAAAATGTCTTCATGGCCTTTAAAAGAATTAGCAATTAGTCGTTAAAGGTCTCTGTGATTCCCAAAATGTTTAGCCTTTCTTTAACTTTTTTTTCCTAAAACACATTGCTACTCTTCATTTCCCATGTTCATTTCTGGAGCAGCTTTACTCCAAGAGGAAGGAATCAGTAATCAACACAAGTAATAGGTCTGAGTAACAGATTTCAAATGCCACAACGAGGGCAGGCAATTAGAAATATGCTGAGCAGGCCGGGCGCAGTGGCTCATGCCTATAATCCCAGCACTTTGGGAGGCCGAGGCGGGTGGATCACAAGGTCAGGAGTTGGAGATCAACCTGGCCAACATAGTGAAATCCTGTCTCTACTAAAATATAAAAAATTAGCTGGACCTGGTGGTATGCACCTGCAGTCCCAGCTACTCGGGAGGCTGAGGCAGGGGAATCGCTTGAGCCTGGAGGCAGAGATTGCAGTGAGCCGAGATCATACCACTTCACTCCAGCCTGGTGACAGAGCCTTGATTGCTGTCCAGGCTGGAGTGGAGTAGCATGATCATAACTCATTACAGCCTCAAACTTCTGGGCTCAAGTGATCCTCCCACTCCAGCCTCCCAAGTAGCTGGGACTACAGGCATGTGCCATCATGCCTGGCTAACTTTTTCTTTTTCTTTTGGTAGAGATGGGGTCTCACTGTGTTGCCCAGTCTGGTCTCGAACTCTTGGTCTCAAGCAATCTTCCTGACTCAGCCTCTAGAAGTGATGGGATTACAGCATACCTGGCTTATTTCATTTTAATTTTACTCTCAGAACACACTGAAAGTCAAGGTATTCTTGCTCCCATTTTATAAGTAAGGAAACTAAAGTTCAGAAAGGTGAGGGAGCTTGCCTAAGAAGACTTGGCAGGTAAGTGACTGAGCTAGGATTCAAATGTTGAAGTCCATATGGAGGTGGGGTGGGGGGCATGTCCACCCATCACACCAGGCGGCACCAACACGAGGATCTGGGAAGAGAGCACAACAGCAACGTAAGCTTCCACCAACAGAAATCCTAAGGATTCACATGTGAGGATGCAGCAGGGACTGTGCCAAGGGAGGCGCCCTGCTCCGGAACAGAGCAAAGGACCTATGATGTAGACCAGAAAGGAGCTGCCTTCAGATGCCCCCAGGCCACCCAGCCCATAAGGATCACACTCTTCACAGGAAGTAAGGTGCTTTCTCCTTTGGGATCCAGAGAGTCTACTAGTTTATACAACATCACATATGTATTGTCCCTACCACCGTAGGGACAAGAGCCACCACTCAGTGATTACTGCATGTGACAGCCAACGGGCTAAATTGTGAACATGCATCTTCTCAGCCCCTGCAGCCCTACGAGGGCTATAAAATAGACACTCAGGGATGAACTGAAACTCAGAGCAGGGAGGAAGTGGCTTGAGCCCACTTGGGAGTCCCAAAGCCCAGATTCAGACTGAGGACTGCCTGGTTCCAGTAGACCATTCAGATTCACACCCCCACTCAGAGTGGTCCATTTAATGAAATGCATTCGTTCCTGATGACCTTGCATGATTCAAAACTAAAATTCCCATAAGAATACATTTGAAGTAGGAGTCACATTTTAAGCTATTCCCATGAAGTAAGACTTTATAAATATTTTTATTTGCACACATTAGCATAGCACACTCACGTGGTGCGCTGGTACCCAGTGTGCAGTCCCAGCTAGATCGCATGGATGAGGTTCCTGGGCCAAAGTCCTCCTCATCCCACCCCCTGGCACCAAGAAGATGCCTGAAGGTAGCTCAGCTCTGAGTACTTCCAGCATCTGCTTCTATCCCAGCCAGACTGAGGGAGACTGCTGTGCCCTATTGTTGCAATTAGAATTTGCAGCAATGAACAAAAACTACAAAATAGCCCACTCTTCTGGCCTATGGTGCCCCCCTGAAGCTCTGAGAGGCAAGCTGTAGTCTTTTCAGAGCACTTCTGTCCTCTATCAGAAGATTTTGGCTTAGAGCACTGAGGTCAAGGCTGGAACGGCACAGTGTTTCCTTCTGAGCTGAGAGGGTCATGGTGGGTTGAACCCAAACTCACTGATTATTCCTAACAAGGAGCAGAATGAAGCCATCCTAACCAGTCTCCCGTGGCTGCTCAGTGTGAGGCAAATGCCACTGGGATGTGGGCCCAGGCTGCGGGAGCCGACTTGCCAGGCTGAGCAGGCCACGATGTGTGGTGCCTGGCAGGAGGCCCTCCCCTCAGCCTGGCCCCAGTGCCCCAGGCTCCCTTGCTGATTTCATTATCCCAGTCTTCACGTGATGAGGAAGGGCAGGGATTGTGGCTCTGGAAAGAAGACAGTGCAGCCAGCCTGGCCACACTGCTCTCCAGGAAGATGGCCAGCAACTCCTGACTTGCTTCAGAGCTGGTCTCAAGCTCTCATTAGACCAAGGGGGAGAAAGTGTATGGCAGGACTCTGGGGCTCAGATCTGTCCTCATCCTCTGCCCACTTGAAGCAGGATTCAGCCCCACGGAGTCCATACATTTATGAGAAATGACCAGTTCACTGGCGATTTATAAAGAGGTGGGGGAAAGAGTTCCATGACCAGAACCCAGGAGACATTTCATCATTAGACACCCCCGTTCTTGCCCTATTCTTTTCCTGTCCCAGGCACTTTGTTCTCTCCATCATTGGCCTCACAATCTTAAGGGATGCCCTCTATTATTCTAAGTGGTTCATCTCTTGAACCTGGTCTACATATCTGATTGAAAAAAATAGCCTGTTTTCTAAGCAAACCAGAATCAATTATTCCCTCAGCACCTCCCTGAGTGGCTCATTTAACTTCAACTCCAATACAGTGGACTAAGGGTGAGCATATATGAACTAGTCCTCTCACCAATGTGCATCACAAAACCACAGCCACTTTCCACAGTCCTTAAAACAAGTGCAAATTCATCCTAAGTCAACACATTAACATAAAATTAGTTCCAAAGCAGTGATTGTCCTGAGTGCTGAGTAAATGTAAATGCCAAACCACTCTGTAGGGCTATTTCCTAACCCTAGTCCACATACAATTTCTACAGGGAAAAAAAGCCCCTGCAAATGGCTCATGGTCAAACATAAGGAGGTAATCCACCATGAACAAGAGCAAGCAGACATAAAACAATGGGAGAATTAACATTCTTAAAACTTGAGCTAACAGAATGATCTGAAAAAGAGTATAATATAAATATATTTAAAATAATTGAAGATATCAATAACAATACAAAAGAAATCATAAGGAAACACCAATAGACTGTGTCAATAGGGCAGAGAGATTTGAACATCTATTACAAGAACTTTAGGAATTAGCAAAATATGTAGTGCCATTAAAATTTATAATGTCAAAAATGGGTCTGACACCAATGAACAAAGCTGGAGAGAGACTAAGTAAACAGAAAGTTGTACTTTAAGGAAATCACCCAGGATGTAGCATAAAGCCCTGAAAACTATGAAAGACAGGTTAAGAGACAAGGAGGCCAGAAATGAAAATGTGAAGCCATATGTAAAAGGAGTTCTAGAAAAAAGGATGAAGAAAATAGGGGTGTGCAATATCAGGAATGTTTTTGGCTGAAAATTTTTCAAAATTAAAGAAAAACTCTAATTTTCAAAAGAAATAGCATATCAAACTTTCTAACAGATAAGTGAAAATTAAGCCATACTCAGATACCTTATGGTAGACATACAGAACAACAAAGAAAAGAAAAGAACAAACATTAAATAGAACTAGAGAAAAAACAGGATACCTAAGAAGTTATGACAATTAGACTAATGGAAAAGTCCCAACACCGGAAGAAAGAGCCGTGGTACCTTCAAAGTGTTGAGAAGAAATAACTATTGATTTAAAATCTTGTTTGTAGCTAAACTGTAATTCAAGAGCAAGGGTAAAATAGAGGTATTTTTAGACAAAGACTTAGAGATTTTCTTACTCATAGGCCTACTGAAAGTAACACTAAAGGATATCCTTCAAGAAAAAAAAATAATCAACAGCATGGGTGAAATGCAAGAAGCAATCAATGGTGAACAAAGAAACCAGTAAACTTGTAAGTACATAAATAACCACTTACTTATTTATAAATAACAGAATAGTAACAATTTATAATAATGACCACTGTGGGGAGGTTAAAGACAGGTAGAACAAAAATATGGGTCAATGATAAGTGGAAAATGAGAGAGGATGGTGGGCAAAAAAGCATCTAGGATCCTTATTTTGCGCTCTTGGAGAATAGAGACATTCATGAACTTTAGTGGTTTTTATATCATACGTCAATGTTAAATATAAGGGTAATAGTGGGCACCCTATGTTCATGGACTGGCAAACTCAACATAGTAAATATGATCAAATGAGATCATTGTACAAGTGCACTGTCACCTAAGGACAGAAGAATGTACAAATGTCACAAAGTGCTACAATTAAAAGTAGACAAAATCCACAGACTTCATAATGATTAATGCTTTGACCCTCCTCCTGCCAAGCCCCATTGCAGAAACTGCTCACAGTGTCCCCAGGGAGGTAGAGCTTGGGTCACTCCCGGCATAAAGCACAGGGAATCACAGCAGGAGGTGAGCCATGCACTGCACACTTTCCTACACAAACCAGAGTTCAGCTGCTCCATAGCTCTACATACTTCAGTATATTCTGAGCTTCATATGTCCTCTTCCTGGAGTGGTATCCACTGCCCTAGGAGTATCCCCACTAATTTTGTGAGATGTTCACCCATCCCTTCCTCCCTTGAGGCAGGGGTTGGAGGCCACTCACCAGTGCTGGCCAAGGTGTACTGGTAGGGCTCGGAGAGGAAGTGTGGGAGGGTGAGGATGAAGGCACCTGCAGCCAGGAAGAGACCCCCGATGCCAATCAGACGTGGACGGTGCACCCGGCTGCCAAAGTAGCTGACAAAGATGATGAGGATGGCATTGCTGATCTGAGAAGAGAGCAGAAAGGCTGAGTGAGACAAGAGGCCCTGTCCTCACCCACCCACAGAGAAGACCTGACCATATCTTATCCAGGAAAACTGGAGAGGGAGGGGGCTGCCCAGTGTCAGCTGGGGCCCAGGCAGAGTTACAATGTCAGCTTTTCCCAGAGAGCTTCACAAGGGGGCAAGCGTAAGCAATTTTGGTTTTCCCTCTGTTATCAGAAACCCTTCTGGGTCTCCATCTTCTAGACCAGACCAAAAGAAGTATCTGAAGATTATGAAAAGCTCAAAACCTAAACTTTAACCATCTTAGAATCAAACCTTTTTGGGAAAAAGCCAAAGAAACCTCCAATCCTGCCTGGCTCCTAGGAATAAAACATGTCCCCTAATTAAACTTGAGAGTTTGTACCTAAAGTTTAGTGCAAAATCCCAGGTTTAATTAGGTACAGATGAAAGGACCCAAGGACCCTGGCTTGGTGGCCAGAATAACAAGCGAGCAACATGCTTATCTCATTTAATCATGAAACAATTCTCATTTTACCTGACAAAACTGGGGCTCCGAATATTAAGTAACATGCCCATGACCATGAGGTTAGGGAGTGGCTTGAACCAGTCTTGCCTGACTCTAAAACACCAAGGCTTAACTAGAGTTGTCTGTCACCTCTTGGAGAACAGGGTTTCTGCCCAAGCAGCTCTGCTACTATCCTGCCCCTTCCCCTGCCTTGGTTTGTTTTCAATTCTGTGAAATGAAGGATAAGAACTAGAGGACCCCAAGGCCCTTCTAGCTGGAAATATGGGTAACTCCATGCTTCTGGTGCTCCCTGGAAGATGTGCTCTCTGAGCCCCACCAGAACCAGGAAAGGGAACTGAAGGCTCCAGCATGGGGAGTAAGGTCTTCAATGGTAAGGGGATGTTGCCAGGCCTTCTGACCACGTCTCCACCAAAGATGGTCCTCTCCTCAGAGCACAGTTCACCTGGACTGGAGGAGCTCTGTAAATCTGCAGCCATAGCCCTGTCTTGTTACACCCCAGTTTCCTCCTGGCTGGAGAAACAGGTGCTGCTGTGTCAGGAAACAGAGGCTAGAGCCTCAGAACACGGCTGTCACTAAGGTCGCCAGTGGCCTCATTGGCAAATGTACTGGTCAATGCTCAGTTCCATTTGACTCAGTTGACCATTTCTTTTTTCCTGAAACACTTCCTTCAGAGTTCCCATGACACCATCTTCTCCTGCTTCCCTTCTCCTGTCTGCTCCTTCTTGGTCTTCTTGGCTTATTCCTCTTTATCTGCCTGGACTCTCAACATTGGGGCCAGAGCTCTGCCCCTAAGTGTCCAGTTCCATGTCTATTTATGCTCTGTGTGTGCTTCTAAGTCCCATAGTCTCAGTTCATCTAAACTCTCACTCCTCTTCCTCCCTCTAAAACTCCAGTCCCCTGTCCTCGTCCTCCTTGTCTCAGTAAATGGCACCTCCATCCTCCCAGTGGCTCACACAAAACACTCGAACATCATCTTGACTTCTCTCACACTCATATGTAATCCATCAGCAAATCCCCTTGGCAGGACCTTCCATAGCCACCTGGAAACCAGTGACTCCTCAACCTCCAATCCTGTCTGAATTACTGTGGCAGCCTCCTAATGGGACCCTGCCTCCATCCATGTCCTGCTACTGTTCATTCTCCACCCAGCAGCCAGAGGGGTCCTGCTGAAGTATCAGACCATGTTCCCTCAGCTCAAACCCTCCAGTGTTAAAAGGCAAAGGCTGTCCCAGAGCCTCCTGAGCCCTACACAGCCTGTCCTCAGTCACCTCTCAGGTCTGCGCTCTTCTGCTCCTCTCCCTCCCTCCATCCAGCCACACTGCCCCCAGCTGTTCTTTGGCCACACCAAAGAACAAAGGCATTCCCCCAGCCCCCTTTGGTTATTGCTGCTCCTTCTGACTTTAGGTCCTTAGGACTCAGTTCTTATCAACCAGATTCAGGCCTCTGCTCAGATTGAATCATCTCATGAAGGCCTTTCTCTGACCTCTTCATTTAAAATACACCCACATCCCCACCACTGTGGCACCGTGTACCTTTTCCCATCCGTGACTTTCTCTGTCTTCATTGCACTCATCATAACCTGATCGACAGTATGTTTTATTTCCATAAATATTATATTTATCCTTAGAATGATATATGAGCAGAGATTTTTGTCTGTTCATTCCTGTTTCCCCAGCACCTAACAGTGCCTAATATATACTTGGTGCTCGTTAAATATTGTTGAAGAAATGAATGAATGAGTAAATGGTAGACATTTTCGGGAGGAGGACATAGTTGCCCGGGAGACCCGTCCGGCATGGCCAAGAGTGAGATGGTTTATGATCTACAGAGAAAGGGGGTGTGAAGGTGTGTGAGGGGCAGCCCCTGCCAAAGGTGGATCTAGGACATCCTGAAGCCCACACCTGGAAAGAGAGTTTGATTCTTCTGCTTCCTAGATTTTGTTTATTTCCTTCTTATTTCCCTATTGCTTTTCATAAAATGATTGTAAATGCCAGATCATATCAGCTATGCTGACTGTGGCTGACTTTGGAAGGCTTGGGTGAGGGTGGGTGGAGGACCCCAAAGGGGCTCTCAGGGAGGAGGGACAGAGGAGAAGCTCTTCCACACTCTCTAGGGGCCTGCACTTGTTTCTCTGTGGGAAGCTGAACCTCCACAGGTGTTATGGCTAATGCCGGCTTAAGACCTTGTTCTCAAACTTTTCTTCAGCCACAGAGTCCCTTTGAAAAAACTGTTTTTCCCTAATATAAAACAAACCCCCCAAATGCAGCTGTTCTGGCTGAGAAGAGGGCCTCAAGACCTCAGTCTCCTCAGCCCTGGAGCAGCCCCTGAAATACTACCATGTACTTGCTGTGAGACTCTTTGAAAGCTATTACAATGCCCACTGTGACATGCCCCTGCCCTTCAACATCTCAAACCAAAGGGGAGTAGGGGCCACTGGTGGGCGGCATGAAGGGTAGGGAGCCTCTAGGGCTCAGCACTGGCCTTTCATAGTGGGCAAGAGAAGCTGCTGCTTCAAGCCAAGTTGCTCCATGTCTTCTCTTGTTAACTAAGTTCCTCCTCCTGCTGCTGGCCTTCTACGCCCAGCCCGTCAAAGGCTTCACATCAACTCCTGGGCCCACAGAAGGCTCTCTGAGACTGGGAGCTGCAGACTGCAGGTTCATGCTTCCTGGAGGTTCGCTGCACACTCCATGACCCAGATAGCCTCACCCTCCCCTTGCACCAGGCCAGGCTCTCTTCTCACATCCCCCTAGGCTTCACACATATACTATACACAGGCAGACACATACGGAGTTGCACATAAATACTCAAACATACACAGACACAGATACACACACACACAGAGGGTTATAAGGTCAGGGGAATGAACTATCTGATGATATTTGCTTCAAATCACGCCCACAGGCATGAGCTGAAGTCAGATTCTTGAAAAGTTCATCTGAGACTCGGAAAGGTGTTACTGGGTGAATTATTTTTATTTTTTGATTGAACTCCATCCCTGGGAAAATAGTAAGCTCTTTCATTGCCTAATCAACCTCCTGTCTTAAGCAGATCCTGCTACAAGTCCTAACTAGCTACTCCCAGCCCATTGAGGAATCCAATTGTTTCTGGGCCCACATTTTTGTTCCAAGCATAGGGTCAACATTTAACGAAAATTTAACCATGGGAGATCACAGATTTGGCTACCACCTGGGCTGAGGTGAAAGAGAATATTCGCCTCATATGCCAGCTCTGACTCTGATTAGTAGCAGGACTCAGAATACTGTGTTGAGAAGGATTCTGAGGCTGTGCATGAACTCAGCAGGAAAGGGACATGGGTAATTAGTGATGCCTGCCAGGGCCACGGAACAGCACCGTAGTGACGCAAATGTCAGACATTTGTTTTTCCTGATGTCCATCATGAGTGAGGACAACATGTGCCAGCGGCATTGCCAAAGTCACAGATCAACATCGATGAGGGTCATTCTGTGTGAACGCAGGGCAGGGACACCAGGGTGCTGTCCTGGAGGAGGAGGCAACCACACAGTCAGGCAGACCTAGTCACCAGGCATCACTAGGAAGCTCAGGATAGCAATACAAGCAGACACACAGAGACACAGGCCCACACGCAGACTGGTACACAGACACACACCTGGCACAGAAAGCAGGGAAGGCACACATATGGGCCTGGAAGCTCAGAGGAGGAGGTCTCAGGCCAGCAGGGATGACTTAGACAGGCTGCAGGACTGTGCGTGTATATGTGCATGCATGTCATATGTGTGAGGAAAGAGCCCATGGTCGGGGGGGCCATGAAGTGAGGGACACCAGTGAAGATTCCAGCAACGTGTGTGGAGGTTGAGACTGGCTGGAGCAGTGCTTGTGAGCAAGAGACTGGAGGTGCGGTAGAGAAGACAGGGATTCACAGAGGAGGCCTTAGCATGCAGCCCTCAGACAGCCCTGGGCTCAGACCCTGGCTGCACCACGCACATGACGGGGCTGACCTGGGTGGAGTACTCAGGCTTTCTGATGCAGGGTTCCTTGTCTGAGAAACGTGACTGTGAAGAGCACCTCCCTGCTAGGACTGTAGAAGGGACTGGCACAGGAAAGTGGTCCTGGGGTCACTGCTATGTGAACCATCAAGAAACGGGGAGGGGTGAAAGAGAAAGCCTTGTTCCAGCAGGAGAAGGCTGGGGAGAGGAGATATCTGCCTTCTTTTACAGTTCTGTTTCGGCCAGAAGCTGCCACGGGACAGAGGCGCAGGCTCTAAGTGACAGCAACGACTTGAATTTCACTAAGTCAAGGGAAGACCTCATGACGCTCCAGAGGAGCAACCGGCTCTGGGGAAGGGACCATTGCCTGCCTCCATCCAGGAAGAGTGGCCCTGGGGAGAAGATGGAAGACAGCCCAGGAGCCCTGTCTCTAGGCTGTGGAGACAGGATGAAGGGGTTCTGCTGCCTCCACTCACTCTCTCTCCCCAGCTTCCAGTGGCTCCTGGCAGGCCCTGCCCTCTGACCTCTTACCTCCTCTGGCTTCTCAGCCCACCCTGTCTTCCTCTAACTTTAATATGCAGTCACTGAGGGATGGCGGGAAATGCGAGGAGGCCATAGAGCTCTGATCTCCTCTGGGAGTCAAGGCCATTAAGAGCTCTGGCTCTTGTGGCCCTCATAAGACAGGAGACGCCTGGGCCCAGGGCTGCTGACCCACCTGAATGCCTGGAGCTTATCCTCCCTGGACTACATATGGAACAGGGGCCCCACAGGCTGGCAGAGTGCACAGAACTCAGTTAGAAGCACAGTTTGAGGGCAGACAGCCCTGCACACCTGGAGCAAGCCACTTGTACTCCTGAGCCTCAGTATCCTTATCTGAACAGAATACCTGCTGGCAAGGCTGCCATGAAGAGGCCCCCAGGTCGGGTGTGGGAGGCTCTCAGCTCAGTACCTGGCACAAGTCAGGCCTCAGGAAATCTGGCTGCTCTTACTGCACCCACTGGATCTTTGCTGTTTCATTTGCTGTTACCCGGCAGAAAGAGATATTGCACCTATGTGCACATCTCAGTCCCCTGTTCCTCTGCTTCTCCTGGATCCTGCAGTCAGAGTGGTACACAAGTGGGGTCTGATGGACCAGAACCTCCTGCTTACCTCATTCAGGCTGGAAATGAGACCCGATGAAGAACTGGAGAGCCCAAAGCGCTTCTCAATGGTGGTAAGGCTGCTCTTGAAGTAGGCGCTGTACAGGAGTTGGCAGAGCTGCAGGAGGCCTTGGCAGAGCACAAACACCTGGGGGAAGAGTGATGGGCACATGAGGTCTCTGGACGACAAGCCCTGGTGCCCTCCCAGCTATCTGTTAGGGGCCCCAGCAGGCTGACCTCTGTTTCCTCGCCTGTTATCTAGAAGCACTCACTTCCCAGGGTCTCCAGGATGAAATGTCACCATTGCAATATTGTGTTGCACCCTGCAGGAAGCATTCCAAAAGTGCTAGCGATTCCTGTTATTACTGCATTCTCATCACTGTTGTGATATGTGGCCCAGTGAAACCACAGGGTGTTGAAGATATGACAGGGTTGGGGACTCATCCCCAAGGGAAGGGCCTAACTGCTCAGCTGAGCATCTTGGATTATTCCCCAACAGTACCACAGTGCTCCCCAGGCTGCACGTTTGCCCTCCTGCTGTGCCCTGTGAGGGCTGAAGGCCACTCCCCACCCAATTCAGACCGCTCTTGGGAGATGAACAAGCCTGAGTCATGTGGATCCATCTCTCTTGACTTGTCTTCCATTCCCGACACCTGTCCTCCAAGGCCCACCTCTAATGCCTCCAGTAAGGCACCATAACGCAATCCCCAAAGCACCTGGTTTGAATGAATGTCCCCGTCCACGTCATCATCTCTTACCAGGACTATCTTGGCCTCTCATCAGGAATGTCTGTGACTGATTGTGCTTGCTGCCTGCTCAATGGATGATCAAGGCCCCAAGGAAGGGACTGAGGCCATTTATCTCCATATCTCGCCTGGCCTCATACCTGGTCCCGGGGTACTGAGTAAATGTGAGTTCCATGGTGGATGGGGACAGATAACACATCAGGGAGGGTAGGAGAAGGGTTTCATGATATCCCCATTTGGCTGCAGGCTGAGCTCTGGGCTCCCCCAGGTTCTCAGCTGTTGTGCTAGTCACCTGATGCTTAGTGTGGACCAGGTCTGGATCTGCCTCTCACTCAACAGAGAAAGCTTAGCCAGAAAGGGTCTTGTCTCTGTCTAGAGACAGAGTTTGGAGGGCATTAGTCTTTAGGGAATGGTCAGAGGAGGAGGATCTGGAGAGGCATCAGAGGTCAAATTGCCTCTTTCCTAGCTCTGACCTGGACCAGGGAACAATTTGGGGTTGGGTGTGCTTTTCCCCCCTCTGTGCCCTGGGTTTTCCCAACCGTGAGGTAACTGGGCTAAGTCAATGGTTCATAACTCAGCTTTGATTCAAAATCACACGGATGAGGAGGTGGGAGTGCCTTTGAAATACAGAGGCTAGGCCCAATCTCAGACCTACTGAATCAAAATCACCAGGAGTGAAGCCACAAATGTGTTATTTGGGAAACTTCTACCAGCAGAGTCTGGGGGGCAACATGGTTTCCAGGCAGTGGGCTAGAGGACTTTTTCTGGCTCTGACCATCTGTGTAAAGGGTAAGATGTGAAAGATTAGAAAAAGAAAAGCAAGGCCGGGCGTGGTGGCTCACGCCTGTAATCCCAGCAATTTGGGAGGCCGAAGTGGGCAGATTATGAGGTCAGGAGTTCAAGACCAGCCTGACCAACGTGGTGAAACCCCGTCACTACTAAAAATACAAAAATTAACTGGGTGTGGTGGCACATGCTTGTAATCCCAGCTACTCAGGAGGCTGAGGCAGGAGAATCTCTTGAATCCTGGAGGTGGATGTTGCAGTGAGCTGAGATTGTGCCACTGCACTCCATCCTGGGCGACACAGCGAGACTCCGTCTCAAAAAAAAAAGGGTGACAGAGCGAGACTCCGTCTCAAAAAAAAAAAAAAAAAGAAAAAAAAAAAAAGAAAAAAAAAAAGAAAAACAATCATAGAAATTCCCTAATCCATAGGAATTGCCACTATAAGGTTGAAGGAAAGACAAGAGCCACAATATAGGTTATAAGTTATAGGAAAGCAGCACAAGACAGTGACAGTGATAGGGATGGGATTTGTCAACATCCTGTCATTTTCCATGGAAACAGGGCACCAAAGCTCACTCGAACCCAGATTGTTCCCTGGTCCAGGCCAGACCTAGGAAAGAGACAATTTGACTTCAGATGCCTTGCCAGATCCTCCTCCTCTAACCACTCCCTAAAGAGTAATGCCCCCAAAGCCTGCCTCTAGACCCCTTCTCTGGACACAATCCATTCTGCACCCGCTCATAGGCAATCCCATTTGCCATAGGATGATGGCCTCCAGTCTCAGGTCTTCACCCAGAACTTTCCCCAGAGTTTTACATGCAGGTCCACCCCACTGTCTGCTGGATGTATGGATGTATCTGCCTGGACACTTGTAGGTCCCTCAAACCAATCATTTACCAAATAGGACTCATCATCTTCCCCCATAAACTGCTCCCCTTTTTCCTTCATTCCCCATCACCTTCACTCAGTTTCCCAAGCCAGAAACCAATACTCCTTCTTGATGTCCCTCCTCCTCACCCTCTGGCGTTTGCCCCCTCCCTGAGCCCCGTGGTCTCTTCTTGGTGTCTCCCACGTTGGAGCCCTGCCTCTTCTCCAGGTGTAAGCCTTGACTCAAGCCCTCACCATCCCTCCTCAGATCACCGCAACAGCCTCTCACAGGTCCCCTGCCTACCCCTCTCAAATCTTCCACCACACCACCCCAGAGGGAGCTTTCTCCAGCACAAACTTTAGCAGGTCACGCCTGAATTAGTCTCTCTCACTGGCGCCCCACTTTCTGTAAGGTAAAAACCAACACTCTAGGAGTGATAGCCAAGATGCTACAGTCCTGGACCCAGCCTGCCTCCATATTTTCTGCTGAGACTGATCGTATTTTGCCAAGATGGCCATACCAATCTCTGCCATCCACATACACCTCTTACAGTGACACTCCCTCGAGGGGTGGGGTCTGTGTTCTCTCCCTCTGAATATGGGCCAATCTTAGCCCCTTGCTTCTAATGAAGAGAAGTGATGCTATGTGACTTCCGAGGCTGGTCCTAAAAGTGGACAAAGAATCTGGCTGGCTCTTTCTCCCCTGGGACCCTGAGTACCCTGACATTACACTGTAGGGAAGCCCAGTCTTCCTTGCTGATGGTGAGGCCACATGTTAATGTTTCACTGATAACTCCGGTTCAGATTTTGGTCTTCAGCCAGTGTCAACCGCCAGACATGTTACTGTGCCAGCCTTCAGATGATTCCAGCCCCAGCCCTCGATGCCAAGCAAAGCAGAAATGAGCTATCCCCAAAGAGCCCTGTACAGATTGCAGATTTGTCAGATTTGTCAGCAACCTAAATGTGGCCATTGTTTTAAGCACTAAGTTTTGGATCGTTCTGGTATGCAGCACTAGACAGCTGTAGCACCTGCTGCCACCTTGCCCTTCAAACACATCAAGGTCACACTCTCGGAGTTCCCCAGAGGCACTGTGTCAGTGCCTTTGCTCACAATCTTCCCCTTCTTTGACTGAATAACTTCCCCTGCCCTTCAGGAGCAGCGTGGGGCCCAGCATGGGGCTCAGTTGTGTGTCTAGTTCAAGGTGGCTTCTAAAAATCCCAGCACCCTGTGCTAACTCCTGTACAGAAGCATCTGAAGGCTTGGCACATGGCTGGTGGCAAGAGTAGCATCTAGCAGAGGAGTGAGGGCTGTCATAACAACTGTGGGAGAGACGAGGGCTGACTGGGGTAGTGGGCTGTGGAGAGGCACCAAATTAGAGGCTCTTGCAAAGGCTGAGTTGACACGGCTGTCACTGATTCAGCGTGAAAGAAGAGAAGGGGCTATGTTTCCAGCCTCAGGGCCAGGAAGAGGGCAAAGCCACGCATGCATGGAAACGGGGGCGGGGGGATGGGGGCAGTGTCCAGAAGGAGGAGCGTATAAGCAGATCAAGGGATCAAGGACCATGAGTTCAGTTTTGGAGCACTTGAGTTTCTGATCATGAGGCTTAGAAAAGACCAGTCTCCCCCATCCAAATTAGTAATGAATTAACAGGAGTGACTAATCACCACCAACTTCCCCAGCTGTCTCATGAGGGGAAGATAGGGATGGTGGGAGAGGAAATTTGTCTCAGATCTTTTCCTGAAACACATGCCTCTAAGTACAGAAACTCCCCCACTTTCTCCTCCCAGCTACGGGGTGAAAGACTCCAGCCAGAGCTGGCTCCTTTCCACATCCCCCACCCCCTCACAGAGCCAATCTGGCCACCAGCTGTTGGCCCCTGCAAGCCCTGTCAGGTCTGGGTGCCTCATGGGGTCCCTGGCAGAGGTGTTCGTATATATCTGGGCCCCTCAGTTCCAGTGGATATGGAGAGGGATCAGACTGATGGCTGCAAGGTAGAAAAGGGCAGGGAGAAAAGGCAGGGAAAAGGGAAGTAAGTTGATGGATGATTCTATCAGGGTCACTCAGGGTCACAACCATCTGGCCCCATATACTGAGCTTATGTGATGGGAGCATGACCTTGGCTGCTCAGACTTACCATATACCTCCTACATGGCCAGCATGAGACACAGCAAGGAACACTCGACACCGTGCAGATAAAACAAAAGTGTATCCCTCGAGGAGGACACGGGTTCAAGAGTATATGGAGATGCATTGGTGGGAGTAGGAAAAGGTTTGCTAGTTGGGTTGCAACCTACCCTTCCCCATTATTTAGGCAATAAAGTTTTACAGTTTTTGATTATTTGAGTTTTGGAGTCAAACAGGTCTAGGTTCAGGTCTTGACTTTGTAAGCCACAGTGTGACCTTTGGCTACCAACTGGGTCTCCTTGAGCAGCAGGTTTTCCTATTAGCAAACGGAAATTATGGTAACACCTGAGTTGCGAGGCTTGCACCACAGAATGTTGCAGGCCCCTGTCACCTGCCCGGCACACACCCTGCCTGGTGAGCGCTCCACATCCTGGAGGGATATTCAGTAATTTGAGGCTTCCTCCACTCCCTCTTCTTGCCCTCCGAGTAATTTAACTTCCCGGTTGCTTTCAGTTCTCCTATAGTCTGAGAACTCTAGAATAGAATTTCTCACAATGTGTTACACAGAACATCACTTGCTTAAGATGCTCTAGGCCAAAACAACTCCCTGGAGAAAAAAAATTGGAAAACATAACATGCTACAGTCCTCCCTCATGAATATGTGCAATCACATTAGCATATTAAAGGTTCTGAGTTCCATAGTAAAGACCTAGTTAATGTTGTTTAAGCCAACTTTTCCATGCACCTTTAACTATGTAACTCCCCATCCACACACACACATCACCACTACTTTATAATAGATGCTAGCACTCTCCAGAATACACTTTATGGAAAGATAACATGTGCCTTTTAGAAAACACCTTTGGTAGAATTTGAGTCTTGCAATTTCTTCACAAAAGGAAAAGAAAATAAAGATGGATTACATGGGCTGCGTCATCTTCTTTAAAATGGTATATACCATCATTTTCTATCTCCTCACTCCACCTTTTTTCTTTACTCGGCAGGTATTGCTTCCCCAAATTACATCATGCATTTTATTTCTCATTTATTGACATTTTCTCCCACCAGAATAGAGACTTCATGGTGGAAATACAATGTGTGTTTTTTAGAACAAATCCACAGTGCATGAAATGATGCCCAGTTCGTAACTGGAGCTCAATTGTTGTCAAATGAACAATATGTCTGTGAAGCACTCTAAGTGATAAGCCCAAGCTCCAGAATATACATCCACCACAGTAGCCATTCTGGGAGGCTGCAGATTTGTTCCCATGGTCTGTCTTCAATCATTTATACATTGCTCCTTTGGTGCTGCTTTTGATCAGTCTACAAGCCACACAATTTACAAGGCACAAAACAGCATTTGTCAGTTCAGCTGCCCTACTTACTCACTTGGCTAAACCCAAACTAAAATAAGATTTGCAGTCATGTATGAAGGGACTTTCCACTGTGATGGAAACATTCTACATTTTAATTTTGTGGTGGTATTTATACAGGTTTATACATTTGTCAAAACTCAACAAACATTTAAAGTGTGTGCATTTTATTATATGTAAACTAGATACCTCAATCAAGTTGGCTAAAGAAGAAATTCATTTGAAAAAAGATTTGCAACCATGAGGTATTCAAAATAATGTTCTGGGACTTTGAAGGAAATTCGACAGTTTTTTTTGTTTTTGTTTTTGTTTTTTTAAATTATGAGCATTGGCAATGTCATTGGAATACCTTTGTTTATTCAAGAGGCCTACTTTGACAGGTTCAAAACCCAGGTAAATATCTAGGTTTGTGTGTGTGTGCTAACCTAAACATCTAGGTTGACAAGGGCTCTGTGTGTGTGTTAAGGTAAACACATCACTTGAGACACATCTTATAGAAGGAAGCTGGCAGAGAAACCCCACGGAGGACGAGCAACATTCTTGCAGGGCAGGGAGGGCAGGAGGCACTCAGGCTTCTAACTGTCACGGCCATACTCACGACAGCCTCATTCATTCTCCGATCCTAACAAAAATAAAGAGGAAGGAAGCGCAGAAACTGGAGTGGCCATGAAGATCTTTAATAAAGAGAGAACTTTTTACCACCTGTGTCAAAGAGCTAAGAAAGGCTAAAAAGCTACTGAGATGCAAGGTAAAGTTGGGGGTGTGCGGGACTTGGCCCAAGCCACGCTTCAGTGATGTAAGTGAGATGACCATGGCAGATAAGCCACAGGACAAGGAGGGAGGCCCCCATAGCTCAGGAGGAAGGAGAAAGCATCAAAGGACAGTCTAGACATGGCTTTTTTGATCTACATGTTCATGCCTCTCTTTTCCAAACTAAACATTGGAACTATGATCTAACCATTTTTAGGTCACAGTGGCATCTAACCGTGATTATAGCAACACCCGCGGAAGGTCTGAAGTGTGATCCCCATAGGGTTATTACCTATTTAATGACTGACTGTGCTGTCAACCCACTCCGATGTTTTCCACACAAACCCCAGGGAAGGAAAACTAGAAAATTCAAATGATGTCTCATGTCCATGTAAACCCCCACCCATCTCCATTGTGAATGGACTTCCTCCTCAGCCAGAGTACTCTTAAAATTTAACCTGAAAGACTGGTTCAGGTCTCAACAGGATGTGGGGGTCAGACAGGCCTCATTATACCTCTCTGGCATTAACATCAACACAGACCTGAAGTCTAATAAGAAACATGTAGAATCTATTCTCTCTGAAGCCAGCCGGCTACCTGGAGGCTTCATCTGGCTGATAAAACTCTAGTTTCCACAACCTCTTATCGCAACCCAGACATTTCCTTTCTATTGTTCCCACGTCTTTAGATAAACTCAACCAATGTCAATCAGAAAATTTTAAATCTACCTATAAACTGGAAAGCTTCCCCCACCCCACCCACCACCACCTCGAGTTGTCCCGCCTTTCTGGACCAAACCAATGTATTTCTTAAATGTATTTGATTGAAGTCTCATGTCTTCCTAAAATGTATAAAACCAAGCCGCATCTCAACCACCTTGGGAACATGTTCTCAGGACCTCCTGAGGACTGTGTCACGGGCCGTGGTCACTCATATTTGAAGATATTTGAAGAATAAATCTCTTCAAATATCTTACAGAGTTTGACCCTTTTCATCGATATCCACTAGGATGCGACTTCTCTGAGGTGATTCCATGTACTGAAAGAGTCCAGGAGTTGGAGGAAAACCATTCAGGGCAGGAGACAGGGCTGGACTGAGATACACAGCCGGTGACCTCCCAGTTTGAAACAACTGCTTCTGTCCCTAAATGGCAGCTATCTGCTTTCTCAAACAGGACTCTGACAGGGCAATCTGAATGAAACAATTCTTCCAAGGAAGGAAGAAAGGAGGAAGGAAAAGGGAGAAGAAAAGAACAGCACAGAAAAACCTTATTCTCACCCCCACCAGGTATAAACCAAAAAGAAAATTCTAAGTATTCCCCCTCACCACCCCAACCATCTGAATGGACTTCCTCCTGGTCAGGACACTCTTAACCTGAGACACTGTTTCAGGCCATGATGGGAAGTGAGAGTATAATGAGGTGACGTGACATGCCTCATTATATCTCTCTCTCCAGCATTGACATTGACACAGTCTTTAAGCCTGGTAAGAAACATTTTACAACCTATTCCCTCTGAAGCCTACTACTTGAAGGCTTCCTCTGCAAATAAGAACTTGGGTCTCCATAATCCTTTATCTTAACTTTACCCAGACTTTCCTTTCTATTGGTCTCAGGTCTTTAGGTAAACTCAACCAGTTGTCAATCAGAAAATTTTTGAATCTAACTATAGGCTGGAAGCCCCCACTGCAAGTTGTGCCGCCTTTCTGGACCAAACCAATGTATTTCTTGAATGTATTTGATCGAAGTCTCATGTCTCCCTAAAATGTACAAAACCAAGCTGCACCCCGACCACCTTGGGCACACATTCTCAGGACTTACTGAGGGCTGTGTCACAGGCCATGGTCACTCACATTTGTAAAGTATTTGAAGCGATGTATTTGGAGCCAGAGTTTGACTCTTTTCATTGACAACAGGATGCAGGGAGGGAGAGTTCGGGTGCTGAGGGCCATGCTGCAGTTCTCTGAAAGAGGGAGGGGCATCCAGGTGCTGCTGGCTTTAGTCCCTCCCAACCTCTGAAAGTGAATTTGGCCTCAGGGGACATTCTGCTCCTCTGCTGTCTAGGCCGAGCTGACAGCATACCAGACAGGTGGGAACACCTGAGACAGGAGAACAGAGTCTGGAGACAAGGAACTTAAGGCTAGTTTGTGCTAACTTCCTCAAAAAAAAAAAAAAAAAAAAAAAAAAACCACCAAGGTCTGGGGGCAGGGAGTCTAATGCCAATTAACACAAACTTCCTAAAGCTAAAGCAAAAGGGAAAACCCCATCTCCCTACTCTGAGTAACAAAGGATCAAAGGCTACTCTCCTTGCGGCGCTCCCACTTCCACCACAACTCAGATGGAAAAGGAGAGTGCCTTGGATTGGCCAACAGGCCCAGCAGGGACCTTCCCTTTATCTACATAAGATGCCAATTCACCTCAGCCTTTAATTAGTCACAGGCCAAATTCTTCATCCAGACAAAGGAAAGAACTTCAAATGGGTACTTAAAGCCCAGAAAACTTCGTAACTGGGCCTTTGAGCTACTTGCTAGGGCCCACTCCCACCCTGCGGAGTTCTTTCTTGCTTTAATAAATTCCTGCTTTCACTGCTTCACGCCTGCGTTTCATTCCTTCGGTACTTTGTTTCTGCATTTTGGTCAATTCTTTGTTCAAAATGCCAAGGACCCGGACAACTCATAGTCAAGACCCTCCAGTGGTAACACCCCTCTGAGACTGACACCTCTCTTGGGAAGAAGCATAACTGCACAACCACACTGACAGGCCCCCTGGATTTGAGCAACAGTGGACAGGCATCCAGTCCTCCCATTCCACAGTTAACTGGAACCCACCTATGGAATTAAAATCAATTTACATTTCTTTCCACATTTTATTTTTTTTAAATCAGTGTAACACGTGCATATGTTTAAAATATCAAGTAGTGTGGAAGAGCTTAGAATGACAAAGCCCCGCTCTGCACTCAGGCCAGCCCACCACCAGTACTGCAGGTTGGGAACAACCATCTCTGCTTTTAGTTTTTAGTTTCTCTGTTGATGACATCCACACATCTCAAAATAATACACTTGTTCTGCAGTTTCTTGACTTACCATTTTATGGTGCCTGTTACTATAGAAGAGGATTTAGCACACTTATACTTGCAATGCTCCCTTCTCCCTACTCCTCCCAACTTTTAATAGTTCTATCAGTATCTTTATTATCAGATCACTTTGTGGGAGGCAAACTGGGAGCCAGAGGAGCAAGGGCTTCCCTCCTGGGCACAAACCTTTACAGTGTCTGATAGTTCCGTTAATTCTAGGAGAGAAGGTTGCTTGTGTTTTCTGTGGGGTAAAGCGCTGTTCTATCTTAATCCCTTAATCCCACTTCTCCTTCTGCCACATTCGCCAATTCTAAATCTGTTGCCTCTCTGGGCTGTGCCAAGCCTGCGGGCTCCCTACTTCTGCAGGCCCCGTGCACGCAGTTGACCACCTGTCTTCCTCCATTCTATTTCATCCATCAACACTTCCCAACCACTGTCCACCCTGCTAAAATTATTGAAATCTTTCATCAATTCATAGTCTCTCTCCTTCTTCAGTTTTTTGTCATTGATTTTTCTCCTTTTTCTTCAGTAGTTTCACTATAATAAAGGTGTCAGGGAAGAGGGGAGACAAATGTGTTCAGTCGGCCATCTTGAATCATAAACCAATCTATTTCCTGGTGCTAAACCTAGCAGACAAATCATTTTGTCCCCAGTTTTTCAATGGGAAAGAGAAAGGCTTCAAGAAATATGTGCTTGTCAGTAGACTAGGCTATCAAACCAAAAAATATACCAAATCCTTCCTCTCCTCCCACTATACTCATGAGTCTTGATACCACCTTTATTTTACTAAGTCTTCCAAAATGGCTGGTGTGTCTCCAACAGATGGCAGGTGGTCTGAGGGTGGTGCTGGCTCTGGGTGTATGCCCATCTCCACTGCTCCATTGCACTGTCTCCATTCACACAACTCATTCTTGGTCCTGGCTGGCAGTTCTCCTCACCTGGGAGGTGAGGCTTGGGGCTCAAGAGGCCCTAATGCAATAAAGATAAAGAAGTGAACTCAGAAGGGTGACTCCTGGCTACTTCCCAGTGTCATCAGACATGCAGGCATCTGGCCAAGCATAGTGGCTCACGCCTGTAATCCCAACACTTTGAGAGGCTGCAGTGGGCAGATCATCTGAGGTCAGGAATTCGAGAACAGCCTCGTCAACATGGTAAAACCCCATCTCCACTAAAAATACAAAAATTAGCCAGGTGTGGTGGCAAGGGCCTGTAATACCAGCTACTCAGGAAGCTGAGGCATGAGAATCGCCTGAACCTGGGAGGCAGAGGCTGCAGTGAGCCAAGATCGCACCACTGCACTGCACCAATGCACTCCTGGGTGACAGAGCAAGACTCCACCTCAAAAACAAACAAACAAACAAAAAACTGCAGGCATCTGAAGGTGGGAAGGGCTTCTAGGTTGGCTTCTCGGAAGTGCATCTGAAAGACCCTCAGAGCTGAAGCAGGGAGTAGGATCCTTCTCCCTGCCCCCAGCCCCTAAAATGAAGGAAGCAAAGCACAAGTCCAATGCATTCTAGAATAAAAGCCCTCCATCAGCGGTAGGCCTGCTCACCCCTCCTGTCCCTTCTGCAGGGTGTGGCTGTGAATCCAAACCATGGCCCAATGCCCCAAAGGAGAATGACTCTTTCAAGAAGTGATTCAGGAAATCCAGTATTTTCCCACGCAGGAAGAATGCCTGCACAAGATAAAGTTCAGAGATTTAAAATAGTCAGCCTGGGGTCAAAGTTGGTGATATTCCTCATAGCAATGACAAAAGGTATCTTTAGTATTATTCATTTTATTATGAATTAGAAAAAGCCTTTGCTAAGACATGGTCCTGCGGGTCATTGGAGATATAAAAATCAGAACAATCTAGGAAGAAACACATAGATTTCCATCGCAGCTTCCTTGTTCCTTAAGAGGGGAGTAGCCAGGCTGTGGAGCTGGGCCTGAGACCCTGCCTGGGAGGGGAGGCTGCAGGGGGCTGGAGGAGCCAGACCTCCAACAGATCTCTCACTGCTCGGTGTAACTCTTTTCCTTTCTTCTCTCCTGAGTCCCCTTACCAGCCTTTACTGCCCACAAAGTTGACCTTACTGTTTGGCAGAGTTCCCCAATATGACTGAGCAAAGGCACCCTCTGAGGCCTAATGAGAACAGCCTCTGGGAGGACTGGCACATCTGTCCTCAGTGGAGGCCACGGGAAACCACAACAGGCACAGAGAAGCAAACTGCAAGGTGGATTCTCTTTCCACCTTTAACACTGCCTGGGGGACTCTGGTTAAGGGAACTCTCTGAACAAAGTCTTGACTGAATTGGACCTGACCAGGATCTCTTGACCAGTTTTTTAGGTTAGCATACTCAACTTCAACAAAAATCTCACTTGAAGGTCATCATATAAGATACAATTTAAATGGACACTGGAAATGCCAATCTGCATAATTTTGTAGTGTTTTGTTGTTATTTTGTATTTTTGCACCTTGTGTTATTATGAGCTTAAAAAAGCCTTTGATAAGAGAGGCTCCTGGGGGCCCTTGAAAGGACAAAGGTCAAGACAATCTGAAAAAGAAACAGATTTCTACTGCAGCGGCCTTGTTTGAAGGAAGATAGAGCACAAGAAAGGGAGGTAGACAAACTTCTTAGCTCCTAATAACACCAGTCATCCTAAAAAGCTTTGTATTGTGGTTGTGATAGGGACAGGAGGCAGAAAAATTCCATGCAGGCAGAAGAGGGCAGGTCCCTGGCGAGGGCCCCACCCTCAAGCCTGGAACTGTGGCCCAAAGTGAGAACTTACATTCCTGTTTTCCGACTTGAATGTTGCCTTTTCCACAACCACCCATGGCCCGCCCTGCACCCCCATCCTGAGCCCATAAAAACCCCAGGCTCTGCCAGCAGAGGGAGGAGAAACAGCAGGACATCAGAGACTATGGTTGGATGTTAGAGAGAAGCCTCTTGACTTCAGAGGGACAGTCTGACAATGTACCTTCGGAGAGGTGTCCGTCCAGGGACAGCTGGACTCCAGGGAAGATTACCTTCCTGCTCCCTTTTCAGCTTCCCTTCCAGCTGAGCCACTTTCACTGGCTGTTAAATCCCCCGCATTTACCATCTTCAATTCGTTCGTGCCACCTTATTCCTCTTGGACACTAGACAAGAATTTGGGTGTCACGAGTATGGGTGCAAAAGGCTGTCACACTGACCCTCCACTAAGCTGTTAATACTTAAGCCATCCGTGGACAGGCTAAAAGGGCACTGTAATATTCCTTCTGGGGCTTCAGGGGTCATGGGCACCCCACCTCCAGGTGCTGCCATGGGGCCCACAAGGAGTTTTGCTCCTGCTGGAGCCCAAAAACGCTAGCCCCAGCTGTTGCACCTGCTGACCTGTGCTCCCCATCCACAAGGAGTGGAACACAGTGGACTTGAGTGAATGGAGTTCATCCTTGCCAGTGCCGAAGCGACCAGCTAGGTCCAGCGCCTGTGCACTCCAGTTCCTGCCCGTGAAGGGGTAAGGGAAATATCCTGCTTCAGTTGTTTTGTGTTGTGTTTCTTTCCTAATGGTGCCCTATTCAAAGCTCAGTAGTAGGAATGGAGCATGTGGATAGCTGGAGTGGTGAGGTCTGTGAAAGAAGGTGAAAGGGAAGCTCCCAAGTGAAAGATTGCCCCACGGCAGGGGGCCAGGGGTCTGGGCTTTAGATACCATAGATTGAAAAAAAATTCTGGAAGAGAGGAAACAAGCATGTGAGACAAGATGAATTTTCCAGGTCAGCTGGAAGCCTGGTTTCCCAGAAAAAGAAACACTTCAGAACATAATTATCACGGATATTTATGTAAATATGTGTCCAATTTCTTCTTTAGAAATTTTCCAATTGATTTTTTTTTTAAGCCAGAAACATTTTCATCAAGTGCCATCTTGTCTTTCTGGAAAGTTGGCAGTAATTTGTTAGGTTGAAAAGAACCTGCCTTGCATCCATTTATGGCAGGAATAGGACATTCAGACCTATTAGACATTATTCAAACATCAATATGGAAACTTCACTATTTTATATTCTTCCTACTCTGTTCTGATAATAGGATGGGATGTCAATATTTTTTCTTGCATCCTGGAAGAGTTTGAAGATTAAGCCCTTCTCTTCCTGCCTTCAAGGAAAGAGAAGCTAGTTTTTCAGAGTGAGAAAGTGGGGTTTGGGGATGTGGTATCAGAAGAGCTAGGATGTTAGAAGCTGACCCCAAGGAATCTGGTCAGGAAAGGAGTGACCCCACAGTCCAAGAAGGTTGGGTGATGGCTGCAGGGAAGCATGGGGGGCGTTTATTTCCTTCACATCAACTCATTGATTTACTTATTTCTGTCTCCCCACTTGTCACTCTTGGTCACTCTGTAGTTTCTGTGTCTGACTGACTATCTAGGATATAATAAATGTTTAATAAATATTTGCTGAATAAAGTTAATCCTCATATCAGCCCTAAGAGGTCCATGTGATCCCTTTTGTTTACAGATGAGGACACTGAGGCTCAGGGCAGAGTTGGCAAATAGTAGCAGGCTACTGATGCCAAATCCATCACCTTGCTCCACCATGCTGCCTGGGGTGAGCGGGAAGGTGCAACTGAATTGTTTTTACCAAGACTGCCAGTTATCTAAGTGCCATGTCCAGTGGGCCCTCCAACAATGGCTTTACCTATCTTCTGCAGGGTTCCCCTTGCCATTTGTGATGTCACTTGCTGTCCCTGTGTTCTAGCTCTCTCTCTCTCTGACTGTTCCTTCTTTGAAATCCTTGTGGCAGCCTTCTTCCTTCTCCCCACCTGATGTTGATGGTGTCTGGGTTGTGTTGTTAGTCCTGTGCCCATCTTCCCACATGCCTCCCATGGGCGCCCTGCTCATGCACCCTGTGGGGATCCAGGGCTTCACACTGAAGTCTGCTAGGCCTCATATCAAACTTCATCCTACACATTTCAACTCTGATTTCCCCTCAGTTCCTCAAATCCATGCCCCCAACCACTGTCTCCGCCCCATTCCAGTTCTTGCCCTGCCCTGCTTCTTCCAACTCCAAACCAAGTCCCAAGTCCACTCTGCACGCTCCACCTGCTTGGTCACCTCCAGTCCAGGTCCCAGTAAGCTCTCACCTGGCCCACTATCATGACTTCCTACCTGTTTCCTACACCCACTCTTTTCTTCTGATCTATTCTTTAACCAACAGCCAGAGTAATCTTTCAAGAACTTTACTGACATATAACACTCATCTTTTAAAAATGCATACATCATAAGAGTACAGCTTGAAACATTTCACAAGCTAGGTACACTCGAGGGACTGGTATCCAGATCGAGAAAGAGATCATCAGCTTCCCAGAAACCCCTAGAGCCCCTCTCAGTCACCACACACCTCCACCTCCAGGGGAGCCCGTCTTTTGATTCTAACAGCAAAGATGAGTTTGCCTGTTTTGTACTTTATATAAATAGAATCATATAGTACGTCGGCATGATCTTCAAAAATGGAGATCAGAGCCTGTCACAGCCCTGTAAAAACCCTACAGTGGATTCCCCCCACCTCAGATTAAAATTCAGGCAAAGCACCTCCAGCCCTCCCAATGTCGCTGAGCTCCCCACCATCATGGCCACCTCTCCAGTACCAAGCTACCTACATCATTGCTTGAAAATAAGCAGTAGAAATCTGTAGCTGAGTGGAAAATGCATGGCCCTCCTCAGGTGATGTTTTGTCTCAGAGTCTTTGTGGGTGGAGGCCATCCCTTCTGCCTGGGGTGAGCTTCCACTTATCCGCCTTCCTGCTGGTAAAGAAAGTCCCTCCTGTTACCCGGTCTCTATTGTCCCTTCAGGGCACTGAGCCCAGATTGCGATTACAACCACCATGAGTGTTTTGGGCCCCACAGCAATCCTGTCACCCAGGACACACCTGTTGTGCCAGCAAGGCAGAGGAGGGAAATGACCAGAGAAGCAAGGAGTAATCCTCTCCACAAACAATGACAAATGATTTCAGAAGAAAAGAATAAATGTCAGTGAATGACCCCATTGGTTACGTAGGCACTCATAAGCCATAAGTGAGTAAATATAAAATTAACAAATTGGGTTGTAAATTCATTGTAGAAACAGGCATTTTCCTTCTATTGTATCCATTTATCTCCCCCCATATTTCTGCAGGAATAGTAAGTTATTCAGCAAGCCCTTGTCGATATTTTAGGGCCAGCTCCATACCAGAGCTCCCAATACAACCATCTCCATTTGGAGAATGAGAGCCAGTTTTGACTCTTGGCCTTTTCAAGGTTTTTCTGTAGCAGACAAGAGACTAGAGACTCACCCCTCTGTGCAGTGAGGAGGAGACGGTGTCCCTGGGGCTGGTGGTGAACAGCCCGAGGAGGTTTCATCAAGAACAAGTTAGTGCCCTGGCAGGACAGGGAAGGAGCCCTCATCTGGGGGAACCTCTGCCCGGGGGTGGCCTGGGCCCGCCCATCACCTTTGGCAGCAGCTGCTCCAAGAAGACCTCCCGACAAACCACAACACACCCGGCCTGTTCAAAGCCACAGTGGGGGTCTAAGAACAAAGCTTCGAGAGTCTGTAATCAGACCCAAAACAACAGATGCTTAGAAGCAGGACGGGCAGGCTGCCCACCCCCATGAGAGCAGAAGGTAGGACGGACGTGCATGGATGCCTGTCGGCTCTCCCCAGTGCTCCGCTCTGACAGTGGAATTGCTCCTGAGGCTACGGCATTCCAGAGTCACACATGCTACAGACAGGCTAGCTTAGCCTCTGGCTGAACCTCATGACACTGGGACACTGGCAGAGGCGGCAGCTCCCAGCCTGCTGCTGGCAGACACGCCTTCTGGCATGGGAACATTCCCACACCCCAACCTGGTCACCCTGGCATTCCCCTGCCTGCCGAGAGATCTAGGATTCATGACCACAGGTTGTCTTCCAAGACTCCATCATTCCAAAAGTGATGAGCAGCCCCCTGAAAATTGGGTCCCGTATATAGCAAGTCTTTGGCAGCCAGGATAAAGTGGTCAAATAAACAAAAGAAAAACCCAGTGTGCAACACAGTCGGTTCCCTCCACACAGGAAAATCGCACACTTCTGTGGTCACTCCTCCCAGTTTTTCTGGTGGCAGGTAGAAGGATGGCAGCACGAGAAGGCTTTGTCCAAGATTCAAATCTCTCTGTCCTATGGGATACTTCCAGAGAAAGTCCTCCCTAAGTGCTAAGCTCTGAGCACAATTCCAGATCCCACTTGACCTCCTGTGGATCATAAGAGGGTCACATAACCCACCGTCTTGGCTTACAAATGATCAAGAACAAAGTACCAAAGATACAGACCTGAAGGGCCACATCTCCTGGAGATGTCCACGTCCATCCTCACCACGCCTTGGGGTCCTCCACTTCCCTCCCCAGAGTGTCTCTCACCTCCAGCCCTGAAAGCAGTCCCCAGCACTCTTTGCTATGATCCCCACGACTGGTCTCATACCTCTCTCCACCCTACTCCCTCTGCCTCTTCAACTCAAAGCAAAATGCTGAGGACATTCTCTGCCCCTAGTCTCCTTGCTGTGTATCACAGGCCAAATCATGCCTCCCATAAAGATATGTGGCAGGTTTAACCCCAGTACTCATGAAAGTGACATTATTTGGAAATAATAGGGTTTTCACAGATGTAATCAAGTTCCCATGAGACCATGCTGAAATCAAGTGGGCTCTAATCCATTGCCTGGCATTCTTACAAAAAGAGGAAATTTGGATACAAAGACACACAGGGAAGAATACCATTTGACAATCAAGGCAGAAGTTGGAGTCGGGTGTCTGCAAGCCAAGGAACACCACGAGTTTCCAACAACCGCTAGAAGCGAGGAGAGAGTGCTGGAATAGGTTCCCCATCAGAAGGAACCAACTCTACCAACACCTTGCCTTTGCACTTCTAGTCTCTAGAACTGTGAGAGATTCCATCTCTGCTGTTTTAAGCCACCAAGTTTGTGGTATTTTTTAAATGGCAGCTCTAAGAAATGAATATCCAGGCCAGAACTCTGGCCTGAAGGCAAGGGTAAGGGCATGGGCTTTGTTGAGAGACCTGAGTTTGATTCTTGACTTTGCTCAGTATTACAGACAGTAAAATGACAGGCAAGTTACACTACTTATATTAAGCCTCAGTATCCTCACCTGTGAGGTGGTGATAACAGTAGGGTCTATGAGCGGCTGTCTAGGAGTGTTTGGAGACATTGTAAAGCCCTAGCTCACAGCCTTGCTCACAGTGCCGGGGAGGCGCTGGCTGTCTCATGCCAGGGATCGCTCATCAGAAAACCTGCCTTCAGCAAGAGCTGCTCCCTGCTCTATACGGGCCGGCTCCAGGAGGTGCACAGCTGCAGCAGGAGACACGCCATGGGATCCCCTTGTTCCGTGGCAGAATCCTGTCCCTTCCAGCACAGACTTCCCGTTTCACCTAGGCCCATCACACATTTCCTCCTCCACCTCTGGGGAGAGTCTGCTTATCCTTTTCTGGCTTTCAGGTGACTTAGGAAGCAGTCACTTTATTTTTATATTCTTCAAGTCCCTCCAAACTTGCCCGCTATTTCCTTAATTCATCTATTACTCAGTTAGTGTCTGCTGAGGACAGATGTGGGGACAGTCAGGCCTCCTATGCCTGCCGCCCATGTCCTTCCTTTCCCTGCTCCCACCTCTTGACCTGTCTTGCCTTTGGGCTCCACTCTCCTGCCTGGGCATCCTCTTTTCTCATTCCCAGGCTCTCCTGTCCACACTCGCCTTTTGTCCACACGTGGAGGGTTCTGGCTGTTCATGTCCCATGAGCATCTTCCTCAAATGCACAGACCTCTCCTCTGTGTGAGCCACACAGCTACAGGAAGCCCACACACACGGAAGGGGGCCTTCCTTTTCCCTGTAAGTCAAACCTTTTCCTCTCCTTCCTCTCGAAGCTGTCGTACAGAATGGTGCGCTGCCTTCTCTGCTGATGGCAAATCCTTGCAACCACCGGAGTGGGTCTACAGACATTTCTCCACCGACCAGTGAATGCCTCTTCACCGATTCTTCCAGATCTTATAAAGGACAAGGCTCCAGATTGATTTGCTTTTCCACACTCACTCTAAACCTGTGCCTCCCAGCACAAATCCCTGGAAGAGGCATCCTCCCCCCGCATGGCGGCTCAGGAAGGTGGTGGCAGCTGTCACACTGACGTTGTGCCATACCTCTATATCTGGATCCTGACTCCTTGTGTATTCTATCCCTCTGCCTAGAGCACTCTCTTGCCCCCTCTCTGGCCTTCTTGCCTGCCTAGCTCTGACTCCATCGGCAGCTCTGTTGGAACATCGCCTCTCCAGGATGCCTTTCCTGATCCCTTCTCTAGGCTACTCCTCAGCTTACAGGCTCCCCCAGGGACCTGTGAGCCTCTCTCTACCATCACACCTGCGATTCCAGGCCAGGTGTGGCTTACATGGAGATACACTCCTGAAGATCGCAGTTCAAAACACACACTGTTCAAGACTTATCAGGAAATGGATGCTGGGTCTCCCTGTGGTGACTGAAATGGTGCTTCCCTCTGGCAATGGTGCAGAGAGTTTATAATTCCTCTGGCCTGCCAGCTTGGACAGATTTTATCAGGGGCTGTGTGTGAGTATGGGTGGGTGTATTGTTGCTAATTTTTCCCAGAAGGAACATTTGAGATTATATAGTAAGCAAATATTTATTGATTATTATTCTAGACCAAGCACATTCACAGGAGACCAAGGGCCAAGCAGGGCTGCCTCCCCCAGCCCTCCAGGGGCATACTATTACTAAGATGAGGCACATGCACACAATAGTGGCAGCTATTCTCAGGGTGATATGGCAGATGCCAAGGAGCGGTACAAGTAGTGGTGCCAGAGGGGCTCAGAACACGGGAGGGTGAGGAGAGGTCCCTGGAGAAGTGAGGCTGGAGCTGGGGTTTTGAAGACAAGGAGAATTTCAGAAAGTGGAAAGGAAAAAAAGGAGTCATCCTAGTCCTAGGAGACAAGATGAGGAGGGGAAAAACCTAAGGGTGATGAGAGGTCTGGAAAAGATCCAGTTAGTCTGAGAGAGTTCCAGGGAGGTGAGAAGAGACAACCAAGTCAGAAAGAGAGTTGGCGCCTGAGAGAAGCTACCGAGTTTTATCTCCATCTGGCCATCACCGAAGACTTCTGAGCAGAGATAATGAATGTCAAACATTTCAGAAAGAGAAATCTGTAGCAGGCTAGAGGGGGAGAGGCCATGTAAGGTCTTGGGACAAGGCAAAAAAAAAAAAAAACCCTCCAGTCAGGCGGTGGCAGTGGCCAGGGGACGGCAGCGGGAGAGACACTGAGGGGAGGCAATGGCCGATGACTAGGAGATGTGGGGGATGATGAGTGCATACCTGAGTCCAAGAGAAGGGAGGGTGACGTCAGGGAAGCAAGGAGCTCAAGAAGCCAGGGGGAGCTGGGCG